>NC_064930.1:78275460-80675460 GCF_023897955.1 Schistocerca gregaria | reverse complement strand
TCACACACCCAAACACTAATACTAAGTATAATACTACCACCTCAATAACTGTATGCATACGACGCCAAATAAGACTGACCGAAAATCAACGATGCGTGAGGATGTCTCCTACGTTCTTGCCACGAGTCATAGCACCGTCTCGTAGCCGTAATCGAGCAGATGTTGAGGAAAAAATCCCAATCCCAACAACTATTGCATGTTTCTCTCACAAGCGCTCCTCGTTCTACAGGTGCATCCAAGTATCCATGTTAAAACCCATAACCGCTTTACAACTCGAGGTACGTCATTACCTCTGACTGAGGTTGTGTTTTCCGGACAAATACCGTGACGGTGATCATATAAATGTGTGTATCAAGAGCCAACGATGCAACTTCGCGATAAACTCAATGATCTTTGAACGTGGTATGCAAGCGCTATTTGCTCCGCCACACCGCTCGCAGCTACATAATCCATTAGTTTTTGAAACGCATTCTGTCTCGAGACCATATCAGACGTTCCGCAAATTATCCGCTGAGTTACAGGCGATGGCAGACAGTAGTAGTAGATGGTGTGCTGAGGTCCTAAGGAGAAAAATATACGCCAGCTTCTCAGATCTCTAGCCTTGCGCTACATATATAAAAATTACATCCATGCAAACACATACTTGCATAGGCTCACACCCACAAGTCAAACATATTCCACACACTCTCATATCTCTAAACGAGTCCCATTCCTGGAATCTGTATGCTACAGTAAAATTACAACCTCCTTTTAATCACACCCAACACATCCTCCAGTCGCACCCATTTTTACAGCTTTCTACAAGTGCTAGTTCCAATTTAAGTCCAACACCTTCTGCAAGCTGTGTAGAAACAGATCGAGCTGAGTTACTGCAACGGGACCGTGTTTTGAGCATTCTGTGGAAATGCGCGCCATGTAATGCGTACCAAAACTAGATACAAGTCCTAAAGAGCCCCAACAGGCTGTCTTCGTTATTCTATACCCACACCAGCATAGAAAACTTACGAACTATGAAAGCTCATACGAATTACAAGTCACCTAGACGTCGATGAGTGCGCAATGACACAAAGCTGCGGTCAGCCTCCAGCGCAAAGAAAGGGATTTCACAGTACTTCTGCAGAAAAGCGTAGCGTGCAGCCAGCCAGACATTCCTAACGGTTTCACAAGTCCGACACCTCAAACCGCAGCTGCCTGTGTGGAGACGAACATACTAAATATACAAACACCACAGAGACTACTTTAAACTTTCAACACTTATTCTCTAAACGAATTATCCTATGAGACGCTGCCTCTGGTCCTGATTTGAACACTGTTTTCTAACACGCTTTTGTACATTGCCAAACATTTCGTTTTTTGCCACAACTTCGAGGTCTGTGTCAGATTCTAAGCTGACATAAAGACGCTCTGATCCACGACCTCTCACAGAAAACTAGACATCACACGGTGTAAACCACATTATTATGGCGGATAGCGTAAGACTGGATGATTTTTAAATAAGACAAACTTAAAACATAAGGAAACTGGAAGAGTTTGGCAGCTCTGTCGAGAGTTTCCAAAGTACTGTCCCAAAGTGATTCATGACTTGTACATTTCAACTCATATGCCGTGGTGACGGCTCCACATTCCATTTCGAGTTATTTCTAATTTTGCAATCATGTACGCGACCGCTGTTTAGCTGCTAGCAACCCCCAGAAGTTGCCACTCATCCACAAAACTTGTTCCCCAACTGAAACAAGCGATGTCACTCGATCATTATGTGGTAACCAATGTGCGGATGTGATGGAAAAGACACCACCAATGTACTGTAATATTAAGCAACAGACTTGATAGCGCGAAGAATTTTACACAAAGTTGGGCACTGGCCAATGATGTGACAGCATGTTTCCCCAATTTCAATATGATAGTTATACCATGCTCTCTCCACGTTGCGATTATCATTGCGAACATCAATACATGACTGAACAGTGCGTCCACCAACTCTTAACTCTTGAGCACATAAATCATCAAACTATACGAGACTGCGCTCTACATATTTTTATCACCTCGAGCTTAGTGTTTAATTTACGACCCATCTCTCAGCGTATGGGAATCACAGAGCATTCTCGCCTTCTTAGGGAAAAGACCATCCTCACACTGTCATTGATCAACCATCAGTGCACCACAGTTAGCGAATTGATCTACAATCGACCATATGAAGACCTCTACACTCCACGTCTCGTGAATGAGTTGGGCTTTCCGAGTCCTAACCCGTCCAAGTGCACGAGATTCCTCGAGATGCGACCATCTCGAGCATCTTAGCACCCCTTATCGATGTATAGTAAGAGGCTCTAAAGTGCGGTCATGTAATAGCAGACAGTTAAGGAGAACAACAAAGGATTGATTTTTATATACGATGAAGCCCCAGACGGATGGAGCTCAACACATTTTTACGTAAATCAACCAAGCTATCACCTCTAAAGTATTGTTCTAGAGTCTAGGATCCGCATCAGGAAGGCATTCCTAAGAGAGAGAACATAAACACACGTACTCTTAAGACTACAGCGTTCTGCACTTAAAAACTTGCTATAATGTTAGATTGCATTCGTTTCCGACCTATCAGACACACATCCTTCTTCCCCATTTCTCTACGCTGAACTGTCTTCTCGAATCATAAAACATTTGCGTTGCGTGATACGAGCACAAAATAGCTTTGTGGAGACGTATAGTGTTCCACAGTCCACACCCGATCACGGTTCAGAAATTATACGGCGCCTGCTCAACGCCTACATAAAATGATAGTTACTTCCTACGAGGAAACAGTTAAACGCAAAGCAGCAGCGTCCGACATGTGAAAATTAGAAGCCATTCCGTCACTAACTCTGTAAACAGTCCATCAGTCGGGCAAATGTGTACACAGGGATTGCAGCGCATCACAAGATCTTAGCGCTAAGTTAGTTATCACCCTGTGGTCTCGATTTTACATCCAAGATGCGACAGGGGGATCGCATAAAATCAAATTTCACTTACAGGAATGTGCCAAGTTTCGTCACACATGAGATGGAAGTCCTCTGATGACCGAGAAGTTTACCGTTAACGATCGGAAGTAGACACTGCTTTAAACCATATACAGAACACGTGCCTGTATGCGAGTAGAACGCTGTGTCACGTGACTCGTGCATCCGGATAGAACACTGGAAAAAAAATTGTCCTGCAGGTTCTCTACAATGAATTAGTCAACCTTTAAATCGTACCTCGTTACAGCTCTTTCTCAATCGATCAACCCCTCTACTCTCTGTTATCCTATAACGCAGATGCAAGTAAGTTCAGACGTGAAACGATATCTGTACTCCTCATAAGCACCAAATACAGTAGTCAACTCGCGTTTCAATGGCTAGTTTCCCGAGATAGAAGTTAGAGGGTCAGGTAAATGTCGAAAAACCAGCCATTAAATCGCTCATAAAGGGGTTCACTACGCTTTCGACTAGCCAGTTTCAAATACTTTTCCAGGTCACCCAACTACCCATTGCTTAGCAAGAACACCTTATCCTGCGAAAAATCGACAAACTGTCTCTCATTGACGACAATTCATTCGAGTCTGTTGCTTAATTGTAGAGTAAAACAGCAAGAATAGGTAGGTGAGTGACCTGGAAATTTGAGCGTTTTAATGGCTGGTTTTCGAGATTTACCTGACCCTCTAACTTCCATCCCGGAAAACTAAGCATTAAAACGCGAGTTGACTACTGTATTCCGTGCTTCTGAGAAGTACAGAGATCTTTATTCACGCATGCACACACAGCGATGCAAAGCGTAACTCTACAACAGCAGACTGGCGAATGAATGTCTGAATCATCGTCTGCCACGCTATACACATGGGGACGCACATTTACGAATGAAAGTCCAGGGGGTCCTCCCCACACTTCTCGTAACTGATTTGTGGTCGACTTTCTTACCTCGCGTCTCGTAAGGGCTGCCCCAATAGGTTTCTTCTCCACCGGTCTAACGCTTGAGCAGTAAACAGTCCATAATCACGTGACTATTGTGTGGGTGTAAATGCATAGTAACAATCTTAAAATGTTAGGATGCCATCTAATTTTGCTTTATTTCACCAATTGTAAACTTAGTGAGACGATTTCTAAAGCCAGTCCATCGTTAATTTCCACAACAAGATTCCCCTTCATTAATCATTAGTTCCTGAGCACCGCTAAAGTGTCAAAAATCGTTCAACATTTCTAGAATAAACGTGAGATCGTACAGACAATTGAAACTGTCTTTATGTGTAGCAGCACTTCTCACTCTAGTTCGCGTGTTGCCACTTGGCAAACCGATCCTAGACCAGCCGTCAGCTCTCTTAAGCGTTTAGAGCCTACCCCTCGGTCCATCAATTCCAACAATAAGCACTGACAGCAAGTAAAATTTGTAATTAGCGTTTCCTAAAGAACTGAGTGATACTGAAATTGTTATTAACATGTTCTGGCTGCAAGAACGTCATCAGCACCGCTGGAACTGTGTATTAATATTTAAGCAGTAAATGCAGGTGATAAAAGATTCGCTTCTTGGAGCAAAATCTTCCTGTATAGTGCATTAAAGCATAGCAACAAAAATGTAATAAATGTGGGCAGGATGTGACATAAATGCCACGCGAAGCATTCTACTTCACCATTTACATGCTGTGCAAATAATATTCCTAAGATACTTCCTTGGGGTGCTGCAGAAATAATCGTTAAATCTGTCTATTTTGTTGCGTTAAGAGCGATGTGTTGACTTCTGTCCGTAAGGAAGTCCTGTAGCCTGTGGCAAATCTATTGCGATACCCGCTAAGTCCTCATTTCTTCAATAAACGGCAGTGCAATTTTAAAGAAGATATTTTCGTTACCGAGGAACGTGAAAATACGTGCCCGCTGAACTTGTCCCACAATTTTTCAACAGATTGACATTAACGACATAAGACTTTAATTATGTGCATCTGTCGTAAGAACCTGTCTTGGAACTGGAATGGCTACGCTTTTCTTCAGTCGCTACATACCATCCGTTGCTCCATCGATCTGCAAACATAAACTGCTTTTAGAAAAGGGCCAAGGCAGATGCCACACTGAGATTCAATGAAAGAATACTCAGGAAATGTGGTCTATTAACAAAGGCAGTAGCGTACGAGACACTCGTTCAACCAATGCAAGAATACTGCTTATCGGTATGGGGTCTGTACCAGACAGGACTGAAAGAGGAAACAGAGAAGATCCAGAGAACAGCAGCACGTTTCGTCACAGATTCTTTTAGTGAGCGCGAAAGCGTCTCTGAGATCCTCAGCCAAATCCTGTGGCAGACCCTGCAAGAGAGGCGTTCTGACTCACGTCACGGTCTAGTGTTAATGTTCCGAGAGCGTACATTGCTAGAAGAGTCAATCAATACACTGCCGTCCTCCACGTATATCTCGCGAAAAGACCACGAAGATAAAATTGGAGAGGTTCACCACAGAAACAGAAAACGACAAAATGTCAATTTTCTTTGAGTTCACAATATATAGACGCAACAACCAACACCAATTCTCCATATTCAGGAAAGTGAACACCACCAGCACAGCAATTCACAAACTAGCCGGTTTACTATAGATGCTGTACAACCTGAACAAAACCCCACTTATTGAAAACAACTATAACAATGAACAGCAGGTAATGAGACAAATAACTGTACAGAGTGGGTACGATACAAATACTATAGATAAAGTCCATCACAAAACTAAAACACAATTAAAAATGACGCCGAACACATAAAAACGAAAGCCTTCTCACCAACTTACATGCAAACGGAACACACATATGAGCACAGATGAACAAGAAACACCCACAACATAAACAACTGGTTCACTCTTACCTACGACACCAAAGCAGCCAACAGAATAGGCAACATACTGAATGAAAAAACAATGGCTGAAAATTGACTACAGGACTGACAACCCAACACAGAGAAAACTGAGGACAACCAACACAAGCACAGACAAACATATCACATCTGGTACTTACCAACTAACATGTCAGGTCTTTAAAGCAGTTTATATAGGACA
Organism: Schistocerca gregaria; assembly: GCF_023897955.1. NCBI lineage: Eukaryota > Metazoa > Arthropoda > Insecta > Orthoptera > Acrididae > Schistocerca > Schistocerca gregaria. The sequence goes on along the minus strand of NC_064930.1, from coordinate 80,669,423 downwards.
GACAAGCAGAAACGTTAACAGATACACAGAAGAGGATCAAAAAGCAACAGCTGCCATTCCACATTTGCTGAACACCTTATGGACAGGAAACATAGCCCAACAGACATTAATACTAACTTGAAAATCCTAAAATGTAGGGTCACCCCCCCCCCCCCCCCCTGCGAAAAACTAATAATTGAAGAACACTATCAAATAGAAAAGCCATACCTGAAGGAAAACAAGTAATAAATGAATACACAGTTCTCTGCAATGTAACTCTGTTCTCTGCGCTCAAAGAATTAATAGATAACACCAACCTATTGAACCTCTTCACACACACACACACACACACACACAAGCCTCTGAAGAATTCAAAACAGAAGCCAGCAACACCTTCAACTATTCCAGTGCCCGCCATCTTGTTTTTACAGCTGCTAAACTGTGAAACAGTGACAATGACGACAATGGAAGTGAAACATAAGGTAAATAGACACACACACACACACACACTCACACATACACACAGCCTTCCACATAGAAATAATTAATTTTAGGTATAGCCATAACACTCTCCAAATCGTAATGTTTGATAATTACTTTGTCTACATTAAATTGTATATGGTTGTAGATGACAAACTGCGAAAGAAAACAGCCTCTATATAAACATAATACCCCAGGAAAACCACACCATGTGGTAGAAAGGTATGAATACATAACTTTTTGTGTTCTTAAAAAAATTGTAATTACGGTTTAAAAAAATTACATTTACATGTGTACAAAGAGCAAAGAAAATCCTTTATGTTTAACAACCATAAAAGAAAAGCCCACTGATAATGCCGTAACTGTAGTGATACATGTTTGGGTTATAAAACGAAATAGTGATTTGCTAAAGGCGGACCCTACCGAGAAACATATGTATGTTCAGTTTCTTAATATTCACATTTATCTCTATGAGTCGGCAAGCGATTACATCACACACGGTGGGCGAGTGCTGAGACGTCTCCGTGCTGTGGCCGGCCTGACTCTGCCTTCAGCCTCCTCACGGCAGCGACGCGCAGTGTCTGGAGAGCGCCTCTGGACTCCTCGCTTAGCAGCCGTCTGCGACATTTCGCAAGTGGTCGCTCGTGGGATAGCTTGCGTCTCTCATCATTGAGTTGTTTCAACAAGTGCGTGACACTCTCCCGTGGGTCAGCCACACCTGTGACATTTTGTGCTGCCCTTCTCTGTATACATTCAGTAGGTGCTATCAGTGCTGTCTTGTATGGATCCCACACACTAGAGTATCGTACCATGGCGTGACGCACAAGTGCTCTGTAACTAACATCGACAGCAGACTGGCTCCACTGTCCGAGTGTCCTGCCAGAGGTGTGAAGTCATCCTCACTGCATTTCACTCCAGCTTATTAGGTTACAGCTCCACAGGATAAGACAACGGAACAACTAAGATGGCATGTAACAAAAAAGAGTGCCAACAAAACCGCTCTGTGTGAAAATGTTGTTACAACCAGGAACGGAATTTCGGATATTCACGCTCAAGGTATTTCTGCTACTTCAAATTTGAGTGAAAGTGGAAGATTAGGACAGAAGCCTCCATCGGCTTCTGCCGCACCATCTGACTGCAATCCTACTGTCGATGTCTGCGACTCTCGTTCCGCACAGTGAGACATCAATATTTCGAATTCCTGTGCAGTCTGTTAACGCTGAGACAGTACCCGCCCCGACAGATATAATTATTGCTGATCATCATACGATGACGCCATCTCTGTTCTTTGAAATGTAAAGCACGAGTGCCGACCGCTGGATCAAGTTGAAGTAAAGTAAATACCTGTGCCTAAAAGTCAACAGCGAATATGAATGGCTGTCTTAAGTACTCAGAGGGCCTCAAGCTGACCGAACATTGGCATATTATAGAGTCAAATGGTGCCATTGTTTTTGTTCTAATAGAAGCTACAGATATGCCTACACTTTTGCGTTCTGTTGTGATAAATACTGACCAGATTATGCAGTTTGTAGAAGTGAAACCACAAAACTTGGTACCAGAAAGTTCCCATTAACAATAAACCATTTAGAGGACTTACTTGACGTTATTGATAAGTTGGGAAACTTCACCAGAAAGAACAATGATAGTTCACAACTGACCACTTGCTACCATTTATTTGAAAAATATGGTAATTTTTTTTGAAGAAACTGAAAGTAGCAACCTTAATTATTTGTGTGAGCTACTAAGTTAAATGGGTGTGCAAAAGAAACATTATAGATACTTACTAGATTGTATTACGTTCTGAAGTATTTTATTTTCAGTATCATCACGAGTTTAAAAGGAGCAGACACTGTCTTGTGCTACCACATCCTAATACACTGCATAAGATCTCTGCTCATTTTGAAATGCACCCAGCAGGTGAGCAGCTGTGTGGCAAATTTCTGTTGTATACAAAACAGAAGTTCCGGATCCTTTGTGAATGAAATCATGTTGTTTCACTAATAGTTGACGAAATTAACTTGACTCCTTATTTGGACTTCACAGGAGGTTTTGGAAACTGACTCAGTTCTAAAAGTGCGGTAATTAGTCCTCAGGTTTTAACCCTACAGTGAGAAACATAAATGATGAAGAACTCTTCACTCTACTTAAGAAAATAGTTTCTAGACTACATGCAATTGGTTATAATTAGCTTGTGATGTTGGTGACGAGAATGCAATTTAAGGGGCCACATTATTCTCTGCTTCCTTTCTTCAACTGTCAACAGTTTACAAACACCTCTGTGATGAATCACAACACGTCTTCAAGTTTTATATTCTGTTCGCATATTAAAATGAGTCAGAAACAACAGGATCAATAAAAAAAAACTGATGAGGCAATAAAGTACCCACAGTTTTAAACAGTTTCAAAAAGTATACGACTGTTTATGGCCAAGTTCTCTGCCATTAAAAAGCTACATGATGTAGGGTGTATACAGATAATAAAATCTGCCAATCAACTTAAAGTCTCTTTATAAAAGTAACCTAGACTGACCAAATGTCAAACCTGTGCTTAGTAGTTTCAATGAGATGACTGTCCAAGTTTTCTTAGAACATCATCTTACTAAGTTTTGAGAGCACTGCTAAACTCATCAAAATTAATTTGCACACGTTGGAAGATTTTAGATTTTACCTCATCTGGTAGAGATAGCCATTTCAAGAATGTTCTGCAGTAACCACTTTCTAGCAAAAGCGACGAAAATATCAGATATTTAGAAAGATTTTTATCGTTGTTGGATATACGGACATGCTGTCCTGCTTGCACTTTTGGATTATCAAACAGCACCAATTTGACCATCTCAGATACGATTCACATTCTAAAAATGACCAAGTATTGCAGTGTGGACTCGAAGTGCCAGGAAATGTTCAGACAGATGCTTTAGAAGCGAGATGTGGAACACATCGAACAATGGCAGGATCTCAGTGTTTGATATCTTGAGACAGGGATTTGATATTCAAATTAAAGCTAAGAATACAGACCTTGCTCCCCTTGAAAATTCCGACATATGCTCTTGAAGAAGTTGGAACAGATTCAGATTCTTTTTAAACTGACTGTGTAGATGTTGCGGCCTTACCTCCACCACCACCAACTTTGACAGTGAAATGGATTTCACTGAGGAACAAATTTAGTGTATTTAGGAATACTTGCCTGTTTTCACATACTTGTCAGGGTATTATGCCAGAGCTGTTCTTAAGAAGCTGAGATGTGAGACATCTAAAACATAATTAGTGCTAAATAAAACACTTTTAGTAACATGAAATGATGAACGTATAAGAAAAGTGGACAGAAATGGGTTGTATTGTCCTAATAATGGGTTATTAATGCTGTTATTTTTAGGTATTTGCTTGCTAAAATCATGGCATGTAAAGAACACGAACACAGCTCTTTCCAGAGATATTTACTGTTGATGTAATTAAGAGAGAAGACTTCTACCTAAGGGAGCGTTCTTGTAGTAAGCTATATCACACGGACTACAGAATTAACAGTGTGTAATAAAAGCAGACTGTTAAAATTTGCAATGCTGAATCTTGAAACATGAATACATGTTCAGTTAGTGAGTTACTTATACAAAAATGTAGATCCATTTTTTAAAAACTAGAGCTAAAAATTTATGAAGATGATGATTTTGTATCATTTTATACTGAAATAAATATAAATATCTCAAAATCATGCAACTTACACACTTCTACCTCAAATTTGTTGATCAGTGTAATAAGCTTGAATGGGACTGGGGAAAGGCAATTTTAAATAGTCAAATTCTGAACTGTCTCACATATTTAAAGTCAATATTTCAAGGAAATGAGAATGTATAACATTTTTATGGAAATACCAAGCTGAGGTTGAAGGCGACCCTTCTGTTTTGACAAAACTAGGTTTCAACACATACCAGCAAGAGAAAGTTCTTGTTTTGCCGGACATGTCGATGTTCTGAGAAAACTGAGGACACCTCAAAACCGTGCTTCACTCTTATCTTGTTTCGGAATGCACAGGAGAGTTCCTTCCCCCTTACCTTATTGACTTGATTTACAGTAACCTCCTGGAATGCAAATGAACACAACAGAGCAGGTGGGTAGAGCAGAGTTGTTTGACAGTTGGTTTCAAACTCAATTCCTCCTGTTTCCTTTGAGGCAAAGGAAGAAGGAAGGAGAGTAATTATTGGAGATAATGTCTCTTGTCACATCGCAATGACAACTTCGGAAATGTATGAGGAAAAAAATGTTCATTTGGATTCCACCGAACGCTAGTAGTCTTCTGCAAGCTTCAGATGTTGTTTGTTTTTCTTCTCTGAAGAGATTCTTTGTTAATGGAGGAACACTGCATTCAGGTGAACAGACAGTCTCTACAAATTTGGTGAGAGAATTGAGAAATGTGGCTATTAAATGCGATGTGAGTCTTATAACATGTCCCTGCTATGCTAGCAGTAAGTCTTGTGTTATGAGACTTGTGGGAAATGAATTCCAGAAACATTTGGAGATGGCGAGAAAGACATTCGGTTTTCAATGTGAGGATCGTCAAAAGGTATATGTTGCCCAGGGAACCGTTATTTCGGGATAGGATATGCATTTATAGAACAAACAATTTTTGTAGCCATGTTTTTATTTTATTTAAACTATCTTTTAATTGCCCTGAACTCTAAAGAGTGGTTTATTTGCCGTCAGCCTTCCCTTTAGTGGGGAACTCGTTTATGAGCAGAGAAGTCGACATTCTTGCATATAGGTGTTAATACTACGTGGGTAAGCAACACGTACTGCAGTGGGCGAAAGACTGACTACCGCGCTGCCATCTGTTGGCGACTGCCGGCAACAGTTGTGCGGCCCGCCCTTCGCCTTCCAGTAGCGGTCGACAGATGGCAGTCACCTTTATTTCGTTTTTTGACGTCTTCTCGGAAAGTATTTAAAGATGAGTTCATCTCAGCAAAAGCATATCTCTTGTTCTTTACAGACTTTGGCATAAGATAACATAGATTTGCAGTAATTTATTCTAAAACTATTTAATACTCGTTCCTACAATTTGTGTCATATGTTTCAATTTCAGTGAAACTATTCGAAGTTCACAATTTTTGGCGGAAACAGATTCGCTATGCAATATGTCTCCCATAACTTTTATCAAGCGTGTGTGCGTGTAGGTTGAATTTATGCATTACTAATTCACGATATGTTTTGGAACCAGCAAAGGCCTTAATGGCAGTATTGCATATGGCCAGAAAGAAGAAACTGTTTGACAGCACTTTAAAAGTCGATACGTCGTTTCATATGCTAAATGCTCCGGGAAAATATGTCCAGTAATATGCGTTATAATGTCTGTATGTAATTCATTTCAAAATCCAGAAGCATTACAACTGATGCGTTTCGAATAAGCAAATTAAATTTGCTCTACGAGAAATAATAAAGGTGCTATAAAATAATAATATTTAAAATTGGTGTCACTTCCCTCGTAAACTGTGACTTACTAAAAAGTGTTTCGACTTCTTTCTCTTGTTTGAATATAGCTGGAGGAGAGCATGTTCGATTCTAGAAAATATGTCGATGAATGGAGAACTTCCGCCCACTAAAAAGATATTGGGTTGAGGACAAGGCTGGAACGACATAACCAGGCAGTCTGAGGACACATTCAGCTGTCGACAGTCAGGCGCACAGAGGGCTGCACGGGGTTGAACCCACAGCTTCTGAAACAAAGGCCTCACGGCGTAACTGTGACGTCATCGCCGCTAGGCTGCCGCTGCAGACCTCCATTGTACTGCAAGAGTGGAAGCCTAACAAAATCACGAGACCTCCATCTCGACTATCAATCTGTACGCCATTTACAGATAAACTGTGCCACCCTTTACCATTTGTAAAGAAACTATATGGTTCTTGTAGGGTGTAGTGCAAAATGCATACCACGCTGGATACAATACTCTGTGGTTTCCTTCTATTGTGTTTGAGATCTTATGCAAAATTACGAGTGAAATCAACATACAACACAGCCTGTAATTTACAGTACGTGACAACGATGGTTTTAGTAAAATTTATCAGACAGGATGAAATAGTTATTCTGGTAATAAAATGTCGTGTGGCTGGGGCCTCCCTTCGGGTAGACCGTTCGGTGGGTACAAGTCTTTCGATTTGACGCCACTTCGGCGACTTGCACGTCGAATTATTCTGGTGGTCGTAAGCTTAATCACTTGGACAAATACGTAATTCAGTGAGACATAAATGACTCACTGAAAATCTTACCGATATTGTCGCCGGGATCGGTTTAATAGTAAATCGTCAGCGTACCAAGTTTTAACCAACGAAGAAAAGAGAGAGATTTCATAAATCGGACACTTCCATCTGTCTGTGTCATCAGAACTCTCAAATATGTAGTAGAATACTGCCGTTAATGAAATGAAATCTTTTTAAGTAAAATATAGGCTTAGTATTATGCAATTTCAGAATTAACAATGCAGTTACAGAGATCAAGAACAAAAAATTGAGAATGAGGGGAAAATGACAAATGTTGATGTTTCTTAACCTGTCACAAAACTTATTCCAAACTACCCTTACAGTTGACATTTTTCACTTTCTGCTGTTATTACTACGTATTACAGCTACCATTTTTTTAACATAATTATTGAGAAACATATTTCATCCTACATTTTCTTAGACACCAAAGAATTCTGTCATCTGTGTGATCTACCTGACTATGACAAATCTTAAGAAGGTGTCTTCTTTTTTAATTGTGTCAACAGCTAATCTCAAAAGTAAATTTCTCTGTGAAGAGCATCTAATGAAGCTGTGTAGATGTTTTCCAGAGACCATGTTTTTAACATCCCAACAAGCAGAAATGACAACATTAATAACGTTGTTGGCCTTCATCATTTTATATTGCTGATAATGTTTTATCTCGCTCTAAATATGTTTTACACATCTCACATGTCAGCTTCTTTTTATCCTCACTGAAATCCATTATACTGTCAATATCTGGTCGTGGTGGTGGTAAGGTGACATCATCTACAGAGTCAGCTTCCAAAGAAACTAAATCTCTTCCAACTCCTCCAAGAACAGATGATGGAATTTTCAGGGGAGGCGGGACATGAATTCTTAGCTTGGATTCAATTGCAAATACTTGTCCCAGAGATGACAAATAGGGACATACTGCCATTGTTCGATATTTTGCAAATTGTTTTTTCTACAGCATCTATCTAAAACTTTCCTGACAAAAGGTATTCAAAATTCGAGTCCTTAGTGCAATACTTGGTCATTTCTAGAAGTGGTACGAGATATGCGCAAATGAGTGTCATGGGATAATCCAAATGTGCGATCAGGACAACATTTCCATATATCCAGCCATGAGAAACACTTTTCTAAATATCTGACAGTGGTTTCTGCAGTGCATCCTTGAAACAGATTACCTGGTCAGCTAATATTTAAAATGTTCCACCATCTACAAATTAATTTTGATGAATTTAGCAGTGTTGTCAAAACTTTCAGTACGATGATGTGCTCCCCAATGCTAGGAAACGTTCAACAGTCCTCTCATTGAAAATATTTAGCACGGATCTGACAGGTGGTTTTTATAATGAGACTTTATATTAAGTTTTTTTTACAAAAATTTATTATCTGCAGACTCTCCACATCATGCACCTTTTAATAGCAGAGAGTTTCGCCATACTTAGTTATGTACGTTCTGAAATAGATTCAATGTATGTCTACACTGTCTGATCTGGTTCTTCTTTACTGACCAAATTGTATGTGACACATTTTAATATGTGAATGGAATGTTAAACTAAAAAAACTGGTTGAGTGTCATAACAAGGGAGATTGCAAAGAATTAACAGTTGATAAATGGAGGCAAAGGTTGGCATGGCCCATCTGTTAATTGAATTTTTGTCACTAACAACACAGACTAATTAGTGAAGCAAAATGATCTGATTCACAAAAAATATTGAAACATGTGTTTTGTATACAACAGGTAGCTGTCACCTACTGAGTGTGTTTGAAAATGCGGACAAATCTTATGCAGTGTACTAGGATGGAGTAGCACAAGACAGTGTGTGCTCCTTATATACTGGTAAGTGTGTGGTGATATTGAAAATAAAATACTACAAAACGTAATACAATCTGGCGAGTACTTGTAATCTTTCTTTTGGACACCCATTAAATTCGCTTGCGAACATAAAACATTAATGTTGCTAATTTCAGTTTTACTACTCATGGCTCATTTTCATAATTTCCTCTGCAACGAGGCACACAACACTTCTACACCATTTCGAATGGTTACACTTCAACGCCACATATATTAGCTTTGTAAATAAAACAATGTAAGTAATGGGTGCTACTGTGAGAACTTCAGTTGGTTAAGACACGATCACGCAATACGTAAGAAAACGAAATGAAATCAGCAACGGCTTGTCCTGCCATCGAACGGTGCGCCACGCAACTACCCCCAGTTGTAGTCCGGCGCCACTAGATGGCAGCACGGTAGGTAGCCTCACGCTCGTCGTGATCGATCGTTACTCTGCTTGCAGTTTTTATCGCAGAGCTCGCCATCGTCAGGCAACGCCACCTGGAATCAAAGCCTGAAAGTGGGCGTCGTGACGCCACAGCAGGGTCAAGCAAATATTGGCACGCCCTGCAAAGCGGACTGTCCAATTAAGTGAATGTATCATGCTTCTTGCATAAATAGAAATTGTCATTTCAAATAATGTAAAGTAAACATTTTCATAATTTCCTTCACTGATGCCTATATCACTGCAAATTTCATATTCGCAATATTTCGACTTTTTTCAGGTCCATCTTTGTAACTTTAACATGGCCCCATAGAGTGACAAAACATAAATCGTAATTTCCAGCGCACATGTGAATCACTACTTGTAAAATAGAGCAGGAGAATACCATGTTCATTGTCTGTTACTAGAAAATTACCGAACTAGCTGAAACCTAGCCACCAAAATTTTGTTTTATACGAATACACATTTAAAGAAGTAACACACAAATTTATGCGAATATTATGGAATCTATTTATTCATGTAAAGTCATCGATGAGTAAGGAAACTATTTAAAATAACTGAGAAATTCTGTTACAGACAGACCGCATAATATGATTTCCAAAACACTCTTGTCGTGTCAACAAAAAATTAAAGTGCACTTTAGTAACTTTTTCATTCTTTTAAAAAAGATTTATGTTCTTCTTCGTAGTTTCATGATTTCTTCTCTTAGTATGATTATTTAATACGATATTTACACAACAGAGCAGTATGGAACACCTGATAGATTCAAGACTATATCTATTTTTACATTGGAAACCACTGAAGAAATCACTAGGAATATTACAGGATGGTATCTTAAAAAGCACATGCCTTCGATTTGCCTTTTGGAGAAATAAAGTTCCATTTTCTTTAACAATTTTTTGAAAGGTTAAGTAAATGTAAGTCACGCATGCCACTATATCTTGTTTAGGGTATGCCAAGCCTCTTCGATCCTCTGCCATTTTCAAATGATCATCGTGCTTTACTTCATCCGAAATGAGAAATATTCACAGTGAGTTTTTTCAGGACTTGGTGTGAGCAATATCCTGGTATGTGGGGCAATAACGGCTAAGTGTCCTGCAATATGCCTTAAACATCTTTCTAATCTACTGCTACATTTAATAAATCATTTAACTCCTGGATTTCAAAAGTTGTTTCAAAAATATCTGACATCTTAATAAGCAAATCTCGAACTATTTTACATTGTGCTCTAAGCCCTAAGTTTTTGCTCAGTTTCAAAAACCTGTCTAAGAGAAATGTGCTAATTTTCCCAATGTAAATGGCAGTATTTACCGAACCTTTCTTCCAGACTGTCAGTCTGTACTCTTCCAAGTAGCAAATAGGACCAGTTTTTGTCAGAGAGCCAGTGGCTACTGAAATCAGTCAAAGTAGCTGTTGTATGTTTTAGACCAAAATGTGTCTTTTTAGAAAGTATCCTGTTATCATTCACCCAATGCCATAAACCTAACCAAGACACAAAGCTCTTTAAGAAATCAAATATATCATGGGAATTAGAAGTTACAGGCTCCTGAAAAACATTTATTAGCCTCTGGCCCTTAAGTAATGTTTCCACATTAAAAAGACACCACCGAATATTTATTATTTTTATAAATGTCGCAGTGCTTTCCCAATTTTGAATTCCTTTCTTCTAGTCTAGTCTAGTCTCTGCAAAGCAACAACTGTCATGTCATTAAAGCTATGAAGGATCAATTCAACATCTTGCCTTTCAGTTGAATTTGGAAACAGAGATTTTAAAGCTAGAGAGGTTCTGTATTGTAATAAGTCACCTTTTTCAATCATGTGTAGCTCCTTTAGTGCTGTAGCTGATGGAAAACCTCCCTCATGCTCTCACTGAAATAAAAAAAAAACAAATAATCTGCTCCCTTTCATAGAACCAGTTTTTACAGATACACTTTAAAAGATGAACTGTATCCACAAAACAGCACAGTGGGCGATCTGCAGAAGTTTGTGCAGGGTGACAGTACTTTACCTGTACTTCTGATGGAGCACTGAAGTTAGATATTGTTCTTCTGTAAATTGTATTATTGTCTGCCACTAACCTAACCACCTCAAATCAAGCTGCTTGTGATTTAGGAATTACTTCTTTTATGGATCAGGAAAGTTCACCTTTCGTAATCAAGCTGGGATTTCAAATGTATTGCATCAGTTAACAGAAGAAGTGTTTTAACCTGTGAGGCTGATGTTCCAGCATTCTGTGAGATATGACTACTAACTGATGACTGTATTTTTCAATGACTGGTGTAGTTGAAAGCTTACTACAAAGCCTGGACAGTGTATTTGGATATGGTATAGAAATAATGCCAGTGCTTCCGAGAAAAATATATCCAGGTGGGCTAGTAATATTTACTAATGACTGTGATACTGCAGAGTCTGAGTAATTTATAAACTGAGACGAACTCCTACATTTCAGGAATGAAATCAGGCATTTTAAAAAATATATTTCAGTTTCCCTTTCTGGCAACGTCTATACTAAGTTCTACAAATTATCCTCACGGAACGACAGAACACTATCAACAGGAATCTCATCTTTAGTACACACCAAATAAATTTCCTTAAGAGCATGGCTTACCTCTTGTGCGTTGCAGACTTTTTTGGGAAGTTTCATGTTTCCAACACATTTCAATTTCAATTAATAAAACTCTGAGAAATGAATCACTGTTTATAACGGACTAGCAATCAAGTCTTGGGTAAGGATTGTGGGTAGTTAACAATAAGCACATGCAGTCTAATTTGTTAACTATGATCCAGTCACTATGCTTATCGCAGTCAGTTATTTTACTTTTTAGTTGATCTAAATTACAGAAAGAAGTCGCTTCTGTCAACTTCTCCTGCGGACGGCGATGTGAAGGGCACTGTTTCCTAGTCGCTCCCTGCGACTTTGGGGGTCCCCGTGGGCTGATGTCGTCGTATTGGACAAATATGAAGTGTATCCCAGTACCTTTGAAGGTATTTCATCTCAAAGGAAAAGTTCAACATCAAACGAGATGCAACTACACAACCAGTTTCCTCCTTATGACATTGTAATATACAAATGTAGGCCTCTGCCTAACATTTGGTCCCTTAACCTGCCTTTTCTTCAGCGTCGACGATCCAATGGTGGTGTTAACAGCTTGCCAGTTGTTGGATCGTACATACTTGTACTGCTTCCTTTTGAAATGTTTTCAGTTTTGATGAAAGTGGGTTTCGTGACATACCTGCGAAAGAAAGCCCTTGTTTCGTCGGACATGTCGACGTCCTGAGAAAACTGAGGACACCTCAAAACCGTGCCTCACTCTCATGTTGTTTGGGAAGGCAGCACGAGAATTCCTTCTCCCTTATCTTATTGATAAAGGTAAGCCAAAGTGGACAGACTCGATTTACAGTTCACCTCCTGGCAGTGTGCGGTTTGTGCTTTTACCAGTGGGGGTCATGTCTTAGGGGGTTAGTATAATTACATATGTTACTAGCTTGGACCGTGGCGTTGCCCATGGTTAAATAGTTGTTTATAAATAGATGTTAATGACGAAATTCACTACTCACGCCTATGCACTATCAGAAGAAACATCTCTTGTTATATCTTTAAAAGTACATTACGGGTAAAGCTTATTTACAAAATCATCTACATGCAGGTATATGACGGGAATTCAAACAGTAAAGGCACACTTGTGAAAAGCTGTACTTATTCTGATGATAGAAAAGTGAAACATGAGTTATTTTTCTACGTAACGTTCCTGGATTTCAATGCAGTTTTCCCGACGTTTTACGACTTTTTTTTTCTTTTTTATTTCATCAGAAAATACGTTTTACGGTTGCATCTGTAACCAGTTTTACACCACAGCAATGACGTCTTCATCACTTTCAAATCTTCTTCCCTGTAGTGCCACCTTTAAGGGTCCAAACTTGTGAAAATCACTTGGAGTCAGGTCTGTGGTGGATGTTTCAGCACCTCGAATCTCATCTCCTTTATTGCGTCGGCTGTCCGTTTGGCAGAATGTGGGCGAGCTTCATCTTGCTGCAGGATGACACCTCTTCAAAGTTTTCCACGACGTTTGGATCTGATTGCAGGTTTTAGTTTCGTACGCAACACATCACATCCACCATACAATACAGACCTGGCTCTAGAGCCTCGTACACGCTGGGGCGACGTCTTGCAACATTGTGGCATTCTACGGAAATGTGGCGTGCGTCGTCTTGTAGCATGCTACAACAGGCAACACCTTGCCGCGTATGTTGCATGCGGCAGGTTAATTTATACCAAAGCAACAGAATTTGTGCCACACGTGTGTCGGTGTTGCAGTATGAAGGATGATAAAGTATTGCAGCGTCAGCCTACTTGATGCTTGAACGTGCAGCTAACAACGGAAATGAAAACGAAAGGAAAAGAAAACGATGGTGGAAGAGAAGAGTACTTAAAGAAGATCCACGAAATAGTATCCTAAGAACTAGAAGCAGACGATGGTGCGTTATTTAGTAATGTGTGCTTTCGTCCCAGGCGCCTCAGTCCGCGCCATACCGTTGCCAAAAGGTGGCCTAACGGTAAACGTTCACACAGGTATCAGGCCAGCCACCACCCTGTGGATGGGACTTCCAGCCCCCAGCTCACCCAACTCTGCGGTACGGCTGCTGCGGTGTGACTGCCACACTACTTCCCTCGCAAGTAAACGGATGACCCACCTTAGACGAAAGCAACAATGACAACATGGGAATGATGATTTAGTTCTAAATGTTTTGAAATGCTTAATTACTACGTAATACTTTTTCAAAATTGATAAGCAAACATATTAATAGTAAGACTGTATTAAAACCGAGCGAGGTGGCGCAGTGGTTAGCACACTGGACTCGCATTTGGGAGGACGACGGTTCAATCCCGTCTCCAGCCATCCTGATTTAGATTTTCCGTGATTTCCCTAAATCGTTTCAGGCAAACGCCGGGATGGTTCCTTTGAAAGGGCACGGCCGATTTTCTTCCCAATCCTTCCCTAACCCAAGCTTGCGCTCCGTCTCTAATTGACCTCTTTGTCGACGGGACGTTAAACACTACCCACCTCCACCACTGCATTAAAAACTTCCACTGTTCGGCTCCACATATTTAAATTACATGTAAAATTTTACTCCAGTGCGTGGGAAATAAACATCCCAGGTTGGGATGCATAAATTAAAGCCAGTGGAGGGAATGGTCTGATGTAGAGGGGGTGAAATCCCCCCAACATCCCTTGCAAATCGCACACTGCCTCCTGGAATGCAAATGAACACATTAGAGTGAGTGGCTAGAACAGAGTGTGTTTGCAGTTGATTTCAGACTCACTTCCTCCTGTTTGCCTCAGAGATAGGACGACGCAGAGTAATTATTATAGATAATCCCTCTTCTCACATCTTAATGAAAACTACAGGGCTGTGTGAGGAAAACAACATAAATTTCATTTGCATTCCACCAAACTGTACTAGTCTTATGCAGTCTTTAGATGTGGCTTATTTTTCTTCTCTGAAGAACGACTGGAGAGAGATTCTTTGTCAAAGGAGGTAGACTGCAAATGTAAAGAAGAAACATCGTTTTCCGAAGGGTGTTTTTAGTGGCCCACTGTCAAAGATTTTTTAGATAAACAGACAGCTTCTACAAATTTAATGAAAGGATTGAGAAATGTCAAATGCTCTGGAAGTGTGATAATGCCAGAAATAAGTCTTGTGTTATGAGAACTGAATTCCATAAACGTTTGGAGAAGGCGAGAAAGACAGTCGGAATTCAATGTGAGGATCGTCATAACGTATTTGTTCCTCATAGAGCCAGGGATGATACGGACGTTGTTTCGGGGTAGGGTATGCATTAAAAGAATAATCATCTTTCATAGCCATCTGTTTTTATGTAATTCAAAATACGTTTTAATTAGCTTGATCTTTGAAAGAAGAACGGTTTATGTGCCGTCGCCCTGCCTCTGGTTGGCCAACCACAGTATTAGCAAAGAGATCGACATTCTTGCATAAAGGTGTTAACGCTAGTACTCCACGTACTGCTGTGAGCCGAGGACCGGCTACCGCTCTGCCATCTCTTGGCGACGGCCCGCAACAGCTGTGCGTCCCACCGTCCCCGACCAGTAGCAACAGGCAGCTGGCAATCGCATTTATTTCCAATTTTGACGTCTTGTCGGATAGTATCTGAAGTAAAGCTAATCTCAACAACTGTATATACTTTGTTCTGTAATGTCGTTGATGTAAATGAACAAAGATTTACAACACTTCTACAAACAATGTTTAATACTCGTTCTCACGGTTTGTTGCAAATGCTACATATAGTTTTCAGTACAGTTATGAGCTGTACCCACATTCTTCGGCGGACCTCGGAAGAGTTCCGCCCTTCGATACCTTGCAGAGTACTGCTACGTATCGAAGTGTTAGGGCTTCGCAGGAGTCGCAGTCGCAGTCGCAGTCGCAGTTCCGGAACCGCCAGCAGCAGCAGCAGCAGCAGCAGCAGCAGTTTCCAGTGCCGCCAGTTTTGCAGTAGCAGTCGTCGCCGGACCCAGCCGCAGCTTCCGGACCCAGCCGCCGCCGCCGCCGCCGCAGCTTCCGGCCCCCGCCGCCGCCGCCGCCGCCGCCGCCGCCGCCGCCGCCGCCGCCAGGACCCAGTGCTTCGTCTTCCTCTCCTGCTTTCGTTGTCATCGCTATTCTCGTCTTCGTCTTTGCCTTCATCCTTTCGCTCCTCGACGTCTCTCATCTGTCATCTGTAATCTGTTCCTGACTTTGTCCCTTGTCTGTCCCCATTCTTCTTTTCTGTGTTTCCAGTTTTCCTTACTGCCATCATGACCACCCCCACCACCACCGCCACTACCACCGCCATCGTCTATACGACGCCCTCCCTCGCTGCCACTACTCTTACTTGGTGTGCTCAGTCGCCCCCGTCCTACTATATCCCGCCCCTCCTCACCCTTCCCACCCCAGCTCCCTTTGTCGCCCCATCCCCTGCTCCTTCTCCCCAAGCCTCCACACACGACCCCTTTCCCCCACTCCCCCACACCACTCATGCGGCCCCTGCCAGGGTTGTGTCTCGTCGGGCTACGACCCATGCCGCACCATCGCCGGCGCCAGCACCACCACCTGCAGCAGCGCCACAACCAGCAGCAGCACCAACAGCAGCACCAACAGCAGCACCAGCACCAGCACCGACACCGGGACCTGCCGCTTCCCGTCATCTCCCCGTCACTCCTGTGCCCCACACCTCCTCCCATCCTGTCCCCGCTGTTAAGCGTCCCAGTGGCACCCCCGCCTCCTCTGCACCCAAGAAGTCCCAGCATCTTCCCCCTCCCCCACCCCTAGATGCCATGGATGTCTCCCCTCCAGCCCCCTCTACTTCCTCTTCTACCTCCCCCTCCTACAAGTATCTCCTCTCCCGTCCTGATCCCTCTCTCCTGGAGGCCCGCAACCTGACCTTGCTCCTCCGCCAATACTTCCCTGCAGCCCCCATCTCCCTTCTTACCCCCCGTAGGGACTCTGTCTTGATCACCTCCCCAAGCCCTACCTTACACTCCGACATCCTCTCCCGAATTCCTCTCACCCGATTTGGACCTAATGCCTCCCTTGCCCCTGCTCCTTCCCCTTCCTCCCCCCGTCAACCCCAACCCCCACGTCGCCCGCCGACCCTCACCGCCGTGATCACTCGGCTTAGCCCGACGATCACGGAGGAAGAGGTGCTGGCGGAGTTGAAGGCCCACCCGTACCTGGAGGTGCGAGCTGTTCGCCGCATTTTCAACTCTGCGGGCCCCACTCGCCTTATGCGAGTTTTCTCCGAACACGCTCCCTCCATCGACCATCTCCTTAAGGAGGGTGCCCTCCTCTTCCACCGCCGGTATAAGGTTGACCCCTCCCGCTCCCCACCACAATCCATTCGCTGCCAGAGGTGTCTGCGTTATAACGCACACCCAACATCAGAGTGCCGCGAGGCCCCAGTCTGCCCGCATTGTAAGCAAGCGCACTTCCTCCGGCAGTGCCCCAACCTTCAGTCTCCTCCCTCCTGCAATACCTGCAACCTCCAACACCCTACCTACTCCCAGGAATGCAAGGCTCGACCTCCTCCATCCGCTCCTGAACTCACTGTTCCTCTCCGCCCTTTGGATGACCCCACCCCTCCTGGCAATTCCCTCCGTCCTCCCCCCACCGCAGAGGACATCATCAGGTTCGTCACAATAGTGCTCCAGAACGTCCATCCCTTTCAGCGTCCCCACACCCTCCACCAGATTTCCCTCGCTGCCCGTTCCGTGTTCCACCTCAACACCTACGCCACCTATTCCCACAACCAGGCCCATTTCACCTTCTCCCGTCTCGACACCCTCGTTTAAATTCCCATTATGGCACGACAGCACCGTATCCTGTTCAATAACATCCGCTCCCTTCCCACCAACAAGCACCTCCTTATGCATACCCTTACGACCCACCGTGTGGATGCCTTCCTTCTGAACGAAACCTTTCTTCAGCCCCACCACACCGTCCACACCTCGCCCTACCTCCTTCACCGGTCTGACAATCCACTCCAGATAGCGCGTGGCGGAGTTGCCATTGGCCACCACCGCCAGATCCCTGTCCGGCTCCAACCCCTCCTTCCTGACCCCACAGAACACTTGATCCTTAGTCTCTTCTTCCCCGGCCTTACCCTTACCTGTGCCACCATCTATGTCCGCCCCGCTGCACCTATTCCTTTCGACTTCCTTTCCCACATCGACCGTACCTTCTCCTCCTACGTGATCGCCGCCGACCTTAACATCCATAGTCGTTCTGCCGCCCAGTTACGGCGGTGGCATCGGTTCCTTGCCACCCTCCAAGGCGACGTCCTTCCAATTCCCCAACACACCCGCCCTGAATCCAATACCACTCCCGATGTCGTCCTAGCCTCCCCCACCCTGCTTGGCCGCATAGCGGTGGACGTCCTTGATCCCATTGGCAGTGACCATCTCCCTGTCCTCCTCACTGTATCAGACGGTCGTCGCCCCCGTCCCGACCCGCGCCATGACCCTCCCCCGAAATATGTCCATGACTACTCCCGTGCCAACTGGACTGCCTACCGGGACTCCCTTGCTCTCCAGGTCGATAGCCACCCCCTCACCTACCACCAACCTGATGACGTTACCCGTGCTGCCTCCTTTCTCCAGCAGACCTTGTCTGAGGCCGTGGAGGCCCACGTCCCTACCATTGCCATCCATCCGCACCGCCCCACCTTACCCCCACAGGCCGTCCTTCTCCTGCGTGAATCCCGCCGGCTCTACCGTGCCTTCCTTCACACACGTGACCAGGACACACTACGACGCCACCGGCAACTACAGCGACACATCAGGAACTTACTCACGGCAAAGAAACGCCGGGACTGGCGACAGACATGCACCCGTCTTAATGCCACCTTACCTATCAACTCGTCCAAGTACTGGTCAGCCTTCCGCCGCCTTACCGGATCTAAACCCTCTCCCTACTACCCTCTCCTTCATGATGACCACCCCTTCCCTGATGCCCTTAGTAAGGCCAACCATTTCGCCTCCTACCTCTCCGATATCCTTACCATCCCTGACGATCCCCAGTTCGATTATTCCCTCTTTCCTGATGTCCGTGATCGAACTGATACCTCTGTCCCCCCGCTTGCTCCTGGCTTCCAGTACTTGGACAACATCACACACACAGAACTAAATACCCCAATCACCACTCAAGATATCATTGCTACACTTCGCCCTAAACGCAACACTGCTCCCGGTCACGATCGTGTTACTTACCGTCACCTCCGTGAAGCTCCTGCCTCCTTCCTCTCCACATTGGCCAGGCTCTACAATGTGGTCCTGTCCACCGGCTACTACCCCGACCTGTGGAAAACCTCCCGGATCCTGATGTTCCTCAAGCCCGACAAACCGCCTTCCGCTGTCTCCTCCTACCGTCCCATCAGCCTTACCTCGGTCTTCAGCAAGGTCCTGGAATCCATTCTTACCCGCCGCCTACACAAGCACCTTCACCAACACCGCCTCCTCCCCCCTACCCAATGTGGCTTTCGGCCGTCCTTCTCAGCCGATGACCTCCTCCTTCACCTCACTCACCTCCTCTCCGAACAACTCAATTCCCGTCGTTCCGCCATCTTCCTTTCCCTCGACCTCGAACGCGCCTATGACCGTGTGTGGCATTCCGGTCTCCTTTTCAAGCTCCAAACCTTTGCTCTTCCTCTCAACTATGTCCGTCTGGTCGCTTCCTTCCTTTCCCACCGTCCTTCCTATGTCACCATCCACAACACTGATTCCTACACCTTCTACCCCTCCGCCGGTGTGCCCCAAGGTTCCGTCCTTTCCCCTCTTCTCTACCTCCTTTACACGGCAGACATGCCTCCACCTGCACCTCCCCTACACCTTCTCCAGTACGCCGATGACACTGCCTTCCTTGCCCTCGCTCCCACCCTGCAACGCTCCCAGCACCTTCTCCAATCCTATCTTGACCGGTTCACCACTTGGTGTAACCAGTGGTTGCTCAAGGTCAATCCTTCCAAGACCCAGGCGATCATTGTAGGCAAAACCACTCGTTCCTTCCGTCTCCTTGATTTCTATCTTACTATTTATGGCCGTCCCATCACCCTCACACCTACTCTCAAGTACCTTGGTGTCACCCTCGACCGTCGCCTCTCCTGGAACCCACATCTCCGGACGATCCAAGCCAAGGCACGCTCCCGCCTCCGCCTCCTTAAGCTCCTTTCTGGCCGTACATGGGGTCTGGACCCTTCCACCATCCTCTACACCTACAAGTCCCTCATCCGTCCTATCCTCTGCTATGCTCATCCCGCCTGGATCTCTGCCCCTCCTACCTTCTACAAGTCCATTCAGATCCTAGAACGCCATGCGCTCCGCCTCGCCTATCGCATCCGTCTCCCTTCCCCCACGCGGATCCTCTATGACCTGATTCCCTTCCCGCACCTCCTCCTTTTCCTCGAACGGTTACGGATCCTCTACACCTCCCGCAAGCTTGATCCTCCACACCCTCTTGTCTCTCCCATCCTCTCCCACCCCAACCCGCTGCCGCGCCTGCATTCCTATATCCCACCTGCTCTCCATCTTTACACCCTCCACACCCTCTCCCTCGGTGGCTTCCGTCAACTCCCCCTCCCTGATGATGCCCTCCTCCCCTCCATCTACCCCTCCTACCAACTTTGAGCCTTACCTTCCCTCTCCTCTCCTTTTCCTGTGGGCACCCTCTCTCCCTTCTCTCCCTCCCTCCCCTCCCCTTTCTCCTTGGGCTTCCACTCCCCCTACCCTCCCCCTTCTCCTCCATCCCTCTCCTCCACTGGCATCTTCCCCTCCCCCTCTCTCTCCTCTTCCCCACACCTTTTCCCCTTGGCAGGCCACGACTCTGCTGTCTTCCATCAGTTACTTTCATCGTCCTACGCCGAAGACCATCGCATGTGTTTGTGCCTCGACTCTCCTACAGTGTGTTTGTGTTTCGTCGTTTGTGCTCCGCTGGTTCACGTGTGGCCATCTGCCATCTGCGTTTGTGCACCGTGTTTCTCCGCTTTTATCCATTGTGCTACGCACGTGACCGACTCCGTTTTAACTCTGTTTTGTCTACTGTTTGTACCCCGCCGTCTTGATTGTTTTTATATCTCCCTCATCTCTGTTCTGTGTATACTCTGAGGCCGAAGAGCGGCATACTTGGTCCGCTGCCGGCCTACCTGTTTGTCACAGGTATTAAAATCACAATAAAGGAAAAAAAAAAAAAAAAAAAAAAAAAAGTTATGAGCTGTACGTGTCACGCCGACCGATGATAATTGAAAAGGAATTTTTGGCAGGCACAGATCGTGTTAGTCTGTGCCTCGCAATGTAAGTTAAGCATGTTTCTAGGGAATGATTAGTGGTGTCATAGAATAAAGTACAGAATTCTCTTGTACACTGGCCTCACGGCGCAACTGTGAGGCCATCGCTGCTGCGAACCAGCGTCAGCGCAAGAGTTTTTACTTCTTTCACGAAGGTGTAACGGTGTCTCATTTACGAAGAAATGGTGCCGCTCTTTATCATTTACTAGGAAACTGTGTCGTTGCCGTATGCTAAGGTGCAAAATGCATGTTAAGCTAGTTGCAATACACCGTGACTTCCTTCTATTCTGCTGGAGGTCGTATGCAAACTTTTACTACTTGCGAAGAAAAACTTTGCGACAGAAACAGACACCATAGCCTGTAAATGACACTAACAGAATTACTGTGACAGTGATATCTAGACTAAAATTTCGTAGATAAGATGTCGTAATTATTCTGGTGATCGTTAGTTTAATTACTTCGACAAAATATTGATTCAGAGACATAAATGACTCATTCACACAGAGAAAGTAAAATTATGTTCTACGATAATTTTTTAAAAAATCTTCAAAATTGCGAAAAAAGAATATAATAGACATACAAATAATAATAAATAAAATATAATAACATAAAATAAATAATAGAAATTCAACAGGAAAAACAAATATAAAATTAAAATATCGGCACTCGATATAGGCGTTTCGATATAAATATATCGATATGTAGGTAGGTAGTGTTTAACGTCCCGTCGACAACGACGTCATTAGAGACGGAGCGCAAGCTCGGGTTAGGGAAGGATTCTGAAGAAAATGGGATGTGCCCTTTCAAAGGAACCATCCCGGCATTTGCCTGAAACGATTTAGGGAAATCACGGAATACCTAAATCAGGATAGTTGGAGACGGGATTGAACAGTCGTCCTCCCAAATGCGAGTCCAGTGTGCTAACCACTGCACCACATCTCGGCGTTAAATGTCACGTTGTTGAAAATCAATATATTTTGGAAAGGATATCGATATTTTAGGAACAGCTCTAGATTTTATGGCCGCTCTCCCTTACCGTTCGACAGCTAGTGCGATACTAGCGCCCCGAGGGGTGAGAAAGCAGTCACAATCGTCTTAAGGATAGTGTTTTGTTATTAGTTATTTTCTACTTAATTCAGGAAACGGCTGTTACATTTTTGCGTTCCGTGTAGTAGGAAGATATCAAGAGACATGAAGATTCATGAAATACATGTGAAAACAGCCGAACCACACTGGTTCAATGATGTAAGCTATAACTAATTCATTAAGAAATTCTTTTGAATACGTGTATTTGCAGCGTACTCCACTGAAAGACCCGAGTTCGATTCCCGGCGGGGTCAGGGATTTTCTCTGCCTCGTGATGGCTGGGTGTTGTGTGATGTCCTTAGGTTAGTTAGGTTTAAGTAGTTCTAAGTTCTAGGGGACTGATGACCTAAGATGTTAAGTCCCATAGTGCTCAGAGCCATTTGAACCACTGAAAGAAAGAGAATGCAAACGCATATGTCATGTACGAGTAGGATATATTTCTGTTGTTATCGCCGTGGGCGCCTTCCAATACACAAGTATTTTTGTAAATGTAGTTACTTTTGCTTCAAAAGTGCACTTGTTGAAGATTCTTACCGTTCGCGGTCCAGGTTTAGTAAATAATCCTTGAAATGAATTTTTCTGCGTCGAGAAACAGTTTTATTACTTCTGACGGTTTCCCACATGCTACAGTTGTAAGGGCTCATCTGTTACGTTAAATAATGTAGGTATTACACTCGATATAGGTCTCCTACGTTCCACATTTACTGATGTGGCTGAAAACGTAGCGAATAAAACTCTGCTTTGTTGGGTAGATATAAGACATATCTCTGCAGAAGGTCAGGTCTTCTGGAGTTTATTAGCAGTTTCTTGTTACAGGAGAATCGTAAATGAACTGCCCTGTAATATAGCGCTTCATACCGCTGAGGGTGCTTACAACAGAAACTCCCAGTGGCACCCCCATCAGATTTCGTGGCTCAGTGGATAGCCTGTCTAAAAATGAACACAGATCAAGCGTGGAAACAGGAAGAAACTATTCTGAACAGCGAAAAAAAAATACAAACAGTGAATGGACAAGTGATTGGCCTGAATAGCCACGGTGTTGTGGTTAATTGGTCATGGTGTTGGACTATCAAGTAAATGGGTCATGTGCAAAACTCCCTAGTGCCATTTACTTTTGTTTCTTTTTTTCACAACTTTATGTACTGTCCGTCCCGTCAATGTTTCTTCTCTTTCTGTTGGCTGAGCAGTTGTCATACTATACGTTGGTTATAGAATATGAGTCATGTGGTAAGAAAGAATACGTTACCGTCGCAAGTAAACGTGATGAATAGTGAAAGCGGTTGAGATACTACACACACGCCTCACAGAAATGAAAACAACAAATAAACGGGTGTCAACTACATTACGACAAAGGAGTGAAAACTTCCAACATGGAACGCAACTTAAAAAGACGTTAAAACGTATGTTTTGACAGAGCACAGAGAAACTGTGTGACTGTGAAACTGTTGCGTTCATTTGTTGCAGCTTATGTGACAAATTATTATCAGCATTTCCTTGGAAGTGATGACATTCATACGAACACCTACACCGAGCAAGGAGGCATATCTCACTCACTCATCAGGCGTACAAATTAGATGCGTCCATAAGAGGTTCTTGCCACATGACACACGTACTTTCAAAAATGCCGTGCGTGACACACCAGACGTTTTTTCTCATCGAGGATTCGGCTGACTTGTCGTCTTGTCATCAAACGTTTGCGGTTCCCATTTGAAAGACAAATCCTTTCCGCTTTTAATCGAGTAGTTGTGCGGAATCAACTGTCAATATAGGTCCCGTTCTTACACCCTGTTGTTGCAAACGGATGTTAGTCCACGACCCAGACACAAATTTGAATATAGCGAACAAAGAAGAAACAAGTTGGCACGAGGTGGGTTTGAACACGACACTCCCATCACCGTGATGCTACTATTTGTTTTGCGTTATTGTTCACTGCATTTTTTCGGGGCGGATGTCCCATGACATCCGTTCAGTTTTATCACAGAGGGCACTTAACCCTCTCCAAAAACACGCTGAGCTACCATTCCATTCCTTGACCACAACGCCGTTGCTACACTACAAGCTCTAAAGAAACTGGTATAGGCATGAGTATTCAAATACAGGGACATGTAAACAGGCAAAATACTGCAATACGGCTGGCAACGCACATGTCAGACAAGCGTCTGGCGTTGTTGTTAGATCGGTTACTGCTGCTGCAATGGCAATGGTAAGGTTCAAGTGAGTTTGAACGTGGTGTTACAGTTGGCGCACGAACGATGGGACACAGCATCTCCGAGGTAGCGATGAAGTGGAGACTTTCCCGTACGACCATTTTACAAGTGTACCGTGAATGTCAGGAATCCGGTAAAACATCAAATCTCCGACATCGCTGCGGCCGGAAAAACATCCTGCGAGAAAGGGACCTACGACGACTCAAGGGAATCGTTCAACATGACAAAAGTGCAACCCTTCCGCAAATTGCTGCAGATATCAGTGCTGGGCCGTCAACAAGGTTCAGCGTGTGAACCATTCAACGAAACATCACCGATATGCGCTTTTGGAGACGAAGGCCCGCTTGCGTACCCTCGATGAAGGCACAACACGAAGCTTTATTCCTCGCCTGGGACCGTCAACACCGACACTGGACTGTTGATGACTGGAAACACGTCGCTGGTCTGGATGAGACTCGTTTCAAATTGTATCGAGCGGATGGACGTGTGTGGGTATGGAGACAACCTCATCAAACCATGGACCCTGCATGTCAGCAGGGGACTGCTCAAGCTGGTGGAGAATCTGGAATGGTGTGGGACGTGTGCAGTTGGAGTGATATGGGATTTAGATACGACTCTGACAGGTGACACGTACGTAAGCATCCTGTCTGATCGCCTGCATCCGTTCATGTCCATTGTGCATTCTGACGGACTTGGGCAATTCCAGCAGGACAATGCGACACCCCATACAAAGTGGGTTCAGGAACGCTCTTCTGAGTTTAATCTCTTCCGCTGGTCACCACACTCCCCAGATGCCAACATTACTTCGCATACCTGGAATGCCTTGCTACGTGCTGTTCAGAAGAGTTTTCCAGCCTCTCATGCTCTTAATGATTTATGGACAACCGTGCAGGATTCATGGTGTCAGTTCCCTCCAGCACCACTGCAGACATTAGTCAAGTCCATGCCACGTCGTGTTGTGGCACTTCTTCTACATGCTCGTGGGGGCCTTACACGATATTAGGCAGGTGTACCAGTTTCTTTGGCTCTTCAGTGTAGTTACAAGTAGTTCGAGCTTTCATTGTCCATAGACTATTTGTTCAATTATTAAAGAAATCAATAAAAATGTATCGACTTTTATGTGAATTTCAAATGTACTCTAAATGTAAATATACTGTAAATAATCGGGAGTTCAGTTTTGATAGGGAAAAAAACGTAAGTTTTAACAAGTTGAAGATGACGAAAAGAGCGTACACGATATCCATTTCGCCAAAGATAGCGCTGTAGCTTGCAGTGAGCTTTGTAGTATTGACCTCACTGGTAGCATGTCACTGTCATTCATCAGTCTCGATTGTCGTTGGGAAGGAATAGAAGTTCTGATGATATCAGCAAATGTTTTGCATGCCTGGTCTGCGTCTAAATCTGGGAGGAATCTTCTAGACGTGAAAGGGATGCTCTCGCCATGTAAAGTCCACCTACTCTACGTTTGGGTTCTTCTTCTTTGTCACAATGCATGGCATGTTGCGAGTCTTAAGGGAGGAAAGGAGGTGGTAAGTACATTGCGCTTTCTCAAAGTTCGATTGTCAACGCAACTGTTTCGTCTTACGTACCCAAACACCTGAAACGTACATGCGTACACGTGAAATTCATGTTTAAGATCGGGGAACTGTGACGATTATATAGTGCAATACTGAGTCTGCCATTTCACTCGGAATTAATCAAGATCTACAAACTGTAATAAGAAATCAAGTCGTTTCTCCGCGGAGTAACTGATTATGTCGACACCTATCGAGACTTAGCGTAGTTTGGCGAATTGTATTAGAGAATAAGCTTTTCCTTTTATTCGTTCCGTTTGTCTAATACAATTGCGACATTACTGTGGAAATTTTTACCGTCTTGACAGCTGGTGTAATACTAGCGCCACAAGCGACGAGAAATCGACCGCAAAAGTAAAGTTGGTTTTTAACTGTTTTTCTAGTCGATTAGCGAAATAAATGTTACATTTTTCCGTTCGAAGCATTAGTAAGTTATCAAGAGACATGAATGACCGTGAAACACATGTAGGAACAACCGAATTTTCCTGGTTCAATGCCTCTCTGAGTGGCCGAGAGGTTATAGGGGCTACAGTCTGCAACCGCGTGACCGCTACAAAAGCAGGTTCGAATCCTGCCTCGGGCATGGGTGTGTGTGATGTCCTTAGGTTAGTTAGGTTTAAGTAGTTCTTCGTTCTAGGGAACTGAAGACCTCAGAAGTTTTAAGTCCCATAGTGCTCAGAGCCATTTGAACCTGGTTCAATGACATAAGCTACAACCGAATGATGAAGTAATACTTTCGAATATGCGTATAATTGTAGCTTACTGTGCTGAAAACGACCGAATATAAACGTGTATTTCATGCATGAGAAGAGTATATTTGTTTTGTTGTCTGTTCTAATTATGACAGTAGTTTTCCTTGACGCATAACAACTTCGTAAGCAGCCTAATGTTTCGCATAGTCTTACACCTCACTTGGCTTTCGATTACATAAATATTTTTGTAAATCTAATTAATTTTACTTCAAAATCGAATGTGTTGCAGATTCTAACTGTTTGTGAATCAGACGCAGCAACAATTACGGAGTTGGTTTCATCTGTATTGGGAAACAGTTTTATTGCTTTTATTCTTTTATTTTGTCTCCAGTCTGGTTTTTCCTTAAACTACAGATGTGGTAGTTTATCTGCTACTTTAAGTAACGTAGGTGTTGCATAGCTTACACGTTTCCTATATTCCACGTTACTGATGTGACTGGAAGTGCAGTGAAGAAAACTTTACGTTTTTGAGTAGATATATGTCTACATCTACACATTGGCGGATACAGAAGAACCTCAAGGATGAGGCGCTATAGATATCTTGAGCTACCTTTACTTTTAATGTAATAAAAATGCGTTTTTAGGCATTTTCTCGAAAATCACTGTTCCGTAGATTACGGGTTAGGTATGGGAAACTACTGTTACGTTATTGGTAAAAATGTTGTTACGAGTCTCATAATAATATTTTCACTGAGAAATTACTACCAATTACTTTTATTAATACTTCACAATCAATTGATCACTCTCACTCTTGACTATCCTTCACCCTTGCATTTGCTACAACTAGAACTTTTTACTTATTCATTCTTCAGTATTCATATTTATGCTTCTGAATGTAAACTAGCTTCCTATTCGGCGAATAGTCCGTATTTGTAACGCTAAGTATCAAAGGTTCTCTGTACAAGGAAACAGCAGAATATTCGCGACGTTCTTGAACAAATGCCAAACAGTATAACGAATCGAAATTACTAGAGTGGTCGCGACTTTACTCGTATGTGTGTGTTAGCTATTTATGTGCCATACAAAAACGTATAAACTATGATCGCGCCAACGCGGGTGCATCATAGGTAAGTACAAATAAAACTCGGTTATTTTGGAAATCAGCCTTATGCAAGCACAATTATTTTATTTTTAGTACAACTACTCCATATCTCGATTCATTCGAGTCGGCTGCCGAGAGAAACGAACGAATCCGCCCCGGAAAGGGGGGGGGGGGGGGGGAGGTTATGCCTTCGAATGTATCCGCCACTGCATCTACATGGCTCCTCTGCAAATCACACTTAAGTGTCTGGCAGAGGGTTCGTCGAACCACCTTCACAATAAATCTCCATTATTTCAATCTCCGAACAGCGCGCGGTAAAAACGAACACCTATATCTTTTGTGCAAACTCTGATTTCCCTTATTTTATTATAATTATGGTGTCTCGCTATGTAGGTTGGCTTCAACAAAATATTTTCGCATTTGGAGGAGAAAGCTAGCGATTGAAATTTCATGTGCAGATTCCGCCGCAACCGAAAACGCCTTTCTGCAAATGGTCGGGTCTCCTGCTGTTTGCTGGCGATTTTTTTGTTCTTAAAGAACACAACATTCTCTAGTAAACATCTGTAGGTTACAAGAAAATCGTAAATAAGCTATTCCATAATGTAGCCGTTCACACCTGCGAGGGTTGTTAAGAAACCAAAAAAAAGAAATATGTGGTGTCTTCTTGTTGTTGTTCCAAAGTGCAGCGCTACATACGCATCCGTTTGTAAAAACCATTCTACTGATCAATATAGTAATTACGTATCGCTTTGCCTTTCTAAAGATCTCACCGAACTCAACAGTGTAACTTCCTGGCCGCTTGGTGCGCTGCAATCGCTTGGATAACAAGAAAGAGAAGGAGCGCCGTGACTTGCGTTAAGACCGTGTCGCAGCTGTAGTCTTTCCTTGTTTTGCGGTACTTGGTTCGTTCCCATTTCGATAAATATTAGAAGTCCTTTTGTGATAACCGTTTTGATTTGCTACTGCTACATACGGGGAGTCCCACGAGCAACAGTCAATATTCGGATATATTACAGGAATGATCATTCGAAGCAAAAATGTCTAGCAAACATGAGCTCTAACATGCATACCTTTACAGCTATGAGCACTTCGTCATCTTAGATGCTAGAAACAAGTCTCTTCTCCTGCAGCTCTTTGGTATCCATATTTTGGGAGGTGGTGAGAATCAAAGGAAGAATGAAATAAAATTCGTCGGCTTTGACCAATGACGTCATATTTTAATCATCGATATTTATTTAGTTTCGAATCATAGGTAATAAATGGGTTACCTTCAATGTCGAAACGTATTTAGAAGTCGGTCACTGAGGCCATCAGTTCTAGGCGCTTCAGTCCGGAACCGGGGAGCTGCTACTGCCGCAGGTTCGAATCCTGCCTCAGGCGTGGTCCATTGATAGTGACTGGCCCAAATATCTCACGAAATAAGCATCAAACGAAAAAACTACTAAGAACGAAACTTGTCTAGCTTGAAGGGGGAAACCAGATGGCGCTATGGTTGGCCAACTAGATAGCGCTGCCATAGATCAAACGGATGTCAACTGGGTTTTTTTTTTTTTTTAGATAGGAACCCCCATTTTTTATTACATATTCGTGTAATAAGCTAAGAAAGGATGCTAGTACTTCATCGGCTTCGCTAGTACTAGTATCGCTTTCTTCAACTGGACTATGTAAATCACCTAAAGTACGAGGTGCATTCAAGTTCTAAGGCCTCCGATTTTTTTTCTAAATAACTACTCACCCGAAATCGATGAAACTGTCGTTACTTCTCGACGTAATCGCCCTGCAGACGAACACATTTTTCACAAAGCTGACGCCATGATTCCATGTCAGCGGCGAAGGCTTCTTTAAGGGTCTGTTTTGACCACTGGAAAATCGCTGAGGCAATAGCAGCACGGCTGGTGAATGTGTGGCCACGGAGAGTGTCTTTCATTGTTGGAAAAAGCCAAAAGTCACTAGGAGCAAGGTCAGGTGAGTAGGGAGTATGAGGAATCACTTCAAAGGGGTTATCACGAAGAAACTATTGCATAACGTTAGCTCGATGTGCGGGTTTATGAATAAACATGCATATGACGTTACAAGTGTGATTCTCGATTCATACATGTTATGCCTTAATTGATAAAAGGTCACGTTTGATTTGATTGCATGTATTGTTTTATTTCAGTATGCCAGGAAAGAGGAGTCGATTTGTGCGAAAGGTGGTGCAAAATTACGTGGTATTTCAGTTTGGTTGTATGGCTTGAACGTATCTAACTACAGACGTCCATTTTATAGTTACAAAATCTGGCAGTGAGGGAGACGTGGTTTGGCTCATATCATTCTATGTTTTTCTGTGCTAAGATGTCTTTCCAAGTCCACATCACCTTTTTAATTCATAACATACCTGATAGCCCTCCCACACAGCAAATTTCGCTTAACTTTCATTTCTTCTAAATACAAAGCATAGATATTTTGCTTTTAATTTATCTGAGAACTTGCCGCTGTCACTACTATTTACGTGAGAAGACGTCATACTTCTAAACAGTAGGATTCAATCGTATACAGCGAAATTACTTAATTAAAATATATTATGAATCTCAACACGATAACATATTAAAATTCGAACTTGAAATTATTAATTAAAAAGCTTTTGTTTAAATACGGTATTACACGGCGATCCGCCAAGAAAGGTATTGGTTAGAGAGCCTACATACTCTCTATATAGGCTCTGTAACATTGGTCTAGAGAGACAGCCATTTAGTGGCAGCAATGGTGACACTAACAGAAGTAGCAAACTAGCAGTGAAGTATAGTCGCTGTATACGATTGTATCCTACACTTTAGAAGTATGTCGTCTTCTCACATAAATAGTAGTGGCAGAAGCAAGTACTCAGACAAATTAAATGCAAAATACCTATGCTTTGTATTTCGACGAAACAAAAGTTAAGCTAAATTTGCAGTGTGTGAGTGCTGACAGCTGCTTTATTATGTAATATAAGGTGCTGTGGAATTGGAAAGAGCACAGAAAAACTTAGGATGATACGAATCCGCGCATGTGCACTATATAAGGATAACTCGCGCATGCGCACAAGGGGGTACTACAGTCAGCTTTCTGCTTATTTGTTTACGGTTTACTTTTGCTATTAACCTCTGTGACCAGATCCCAACTTCAAGTTTTTATATTGAAGATTTTGTCCATTCTTCAAATTTTCATAAATACAGCAACTAAACAATTTTTTTCGAGCGGACTTTCTTTACTCAAGCTATTTTCGAAAAAGATTCTTTGTTCTTTGATTGCTTCGTATTCTAGAAATAGAATGGATTAAACATGCATTAATCGTCTTAATTCAGGCATATTGCGAGGAATGGTATTCCTCTCACGATCCACTGTATCGTGATAAGATACGCCACCAATCGTTTATTTCTGAGTAAACATGCATATGACTTTACAAGTGTCATTTTCGATTTGTATGGGTAATGTCTCAAAATTGACGAAAGGTTACGTTTGCTTTATTTTAGTACGCCAGGGAAGAGAAACAGACAGAAGTCGGTGAGATGGTCCGCTCAGGAAATGAATCAATAAACTGTATGGACTTAACTTCTTCATTGATAGTATTGTACAAGCCACATCACGTGTGCATTCGTCTCTTCTTCCCAGGCATGGTTTAACCCAACAACGTCTGGCTTTTCGTCATCGTCATCGTGCCATAATCCGAAGGGTAACCGGCCAGCAGCTCAAATAACAATGCGTACTCCACGGGCGAAATGCCGTATAAATGTAAATTTTAGTGCCATAAAATAAAACGAATAGTAGAGACCATAAGTCAGAACACTAATTCGGTAACAGCTATATGAGAGAACAATTACTCAATAAAAATGAGAAAAAAAAGTATAATAACTACATAATAAATATGAAAATGAACGGCTTCACAAGAAATGAGATGGTTCCCTAAGAGTTTCTCATGGTATTGTCATCTAGTGTGGATGTACGTATTCGCGTAAGAACTATCACCCGAGCATCGTCTGATCGGGCAACGTGAACCGGTCTGCAGTTCCCGATGTTTACTTTTGGGGAGCTGATGCGTAGGTGAACGCGATAGGCGCATAGTGTAATACAGCCTTAAGAGCGTGAACGAGACAGTGCTAGACATATTGCAATATCTCAAATAGCGATATTTTAACCTTGGCTATGAATAAAAGATTTATCCAGTCAAACCATTGGTAGCGAATCTCGTGAAAAACATACAGCCAAGAGTTTGCAATCTATCTCATTTCAATTACGCTATACTTAACTTCGTTACATGATTAAATACATTTTTGTTTCCAGAAAGCAGGATATTTCTAATAAACAAGAACTCCGCCAAACATTAAAAAAGGATCAAAAAAGTCGAACATATTTGGAACAAGAGGGATGGTTGGTAACCCTGTAAACGCGTAATGATTTAATGGCAAGGTGTTACAACTTTACTGAGTTCATAACAATCGACATTTATTCTAGGGTTGGATCAAATAAGTTATACATGATTTTAAAAGTGTGGAAATATTCGGAAACTACTGTAAACATACTATAATTCGTTGAAAAAGAAAATGATTACCTAAGGACTGAGAGAATATAAGTTACATATCTTTTATTTTGCTTCATGTTTCATGTTAAAGTGTTAGTGTTTGCCACTAAAATGGATCGTGATAAGCAAAAAAAGTGTTATCTGGAAATATTTTCTGGAAATTGACCCTGGTTGTGCTAAATGCGAAATATTTTCTAGTATTTATTCCTTCAAAGCTAGAACGACTTCCAGTTTAGCAAGACACTTACGAACACAGCATCCTACAGCTGTTCTCACACCCGATGATCCTCAGTTGGTTATTGAAGGTGAAGTAGACAATATTACTGAAGTAAGAACATCATTATTTTCAACGTCTGTCATAGTGCCCTCAACATCGTATTCTATACCCTGGACGTCGACCAAGGAACCAATTTAGCCACCAAAAAAAAAAAAAAAAAAGGACAGGACAGAGCGCAATTAGTGATTTCGTCAAGAAACTGCTACTAGTGTCGAAGATCAAAATTTTTGACGGAATTGTTCTAAAATTAATTATGAAGTAGTTTCACCCATTCAGAATAGTTGAACAGCCAGACTTTAGAGAACTGATACACATTTTAAATCCAAATAATGTACTACCTTCGAGAAAGACTATCTCGAACGCACTGTTGGATTCACTGTACAATAGTATGACAGAGAGAGTAAAAGCAAACATGTCTCAAGCTGTTGCGTGTTGTGTTACTACAGACAGTTGAACTTCGGCTGGTGGCGAAAATTATGTCGCAATAACTTTCCACTATTTAGATGAAACCCCTAAATTATGCACCACGTCACGTGATTGTTTTGTGTTCAATGGAAAACACACTGCCGAGAATATCTGCCACGAAATAAGGAGGGCTTGTCAAGAGTAGTAAATTGAAAATAAAATTGTCACAATTTTGACTGACAATGCCGCTAATACGATTTGACCTGTGAGAAATTTGCAGTGGCAAAGTATTCCATGTTGCGATCACACCCTAAATGTGGTTGTGCAAAATGCAAGAGCTGAAGTAAAAGAGCTGCAAACAAAAGTAAAAACAGCAGTGGAATATTTTAAACGAAGTCTCCATGCACTTTCAAAATTAAATGAAGTACAAAAAGAAATGGGTCTTCCAGAGCAGACTGTGAAACAAGACGTTCAAACAAAGTGGAATGTTTGTTTGAAAGTGTAGTGAAGAGCAGGGATTCTATTGTTGCAACTTTAGCAGTAACGAATCCTGCAATAGTAATTACTAAGGAAGACTTTGAAATGCCCCAAGAAATGTGCAAAATTTTAAAGGCTATTTACATGTCACTGAGGTTGTGAGTTCTGAGAAACAAGTATCTATATTTAAACTAATTCTATTTCCTTGGTGCTTGAGAAAACATTTTGAGAAATACGATACTGCTAAGAAAACTAAACAGGTATTATCAGTTATTAGAAAAATTAAGGACGAACTTGACAGACGTTTCAAAGATATCGAAGATGGAGCTATGTTGGCTGATGCTACCTTGCTTGATCCCAGATTTAATAAGCAAGCGTTTGTGTCAACAAATTCGTACAACACAGCAAAACAGTCTATTATACAAAAGCTGCAGTATTAAGAACATCCAGCGACGATGAGCAAAACAACCTGAACAACAGGAACAATCAGCAGACCTGGAGGAAGATTGATTTTGGGAAGATCTTGACCACAGTGTTTAACGCTCTTCGAGTCAAACTACTACATCCATGACGTCTACAATAATACAGTTCGACAAGTATATCGAAATTCAGCCTTTAGGAAGAAGGGCAGACCCTTTAGATGGTGGATTGAACATAAGATATACTACCCAAGACTGTCCCAGAGCATGTTAAGACGCTTGTGTGTGGTATAGTTATGCAAGTAATCAGTAGCCTAATGCTGTTATATGCATATTGCTCTTGTTATTACCATAATGTGTGGAAGACTGAGATTAGCTCTGTTTCTTTTTGTAAAATCGTATTTTTTGGGAGAAGCTACTAATTCAAATAAAGTTGAAAGCAAACAGTTAAATAAATATAAATTTTCATTTCCGAGATACCAGCGATCAGAGGAAGCCATGTCTATTCTAAAACATATCTAGGATGATTGTTACTATTCGATGTATGGTAAGTCCAATGTGTTTGTGTTCGGATAATGTTATACCGCCATCTCACAAAATTTTGATACATATGTACAATAACATCAAATAGTAACAAAGACTTACGAAATTGCGATATAAAATACTTATTGTGTAAAATCGAGTTTATCCAGTAAACACACAAATATAGATAAACTTAAAAATCAAAATGCGTATAGAAATATAAAATGTTATCCAAGCTGTTAAAGCCATTCCCAAGAAAGTCCAAATTCGCTTTTTTTATTTAAAATATTCATTTCTGTAAAATCTCGTGCTGTAAGGAAAGACACCTATATACAGATAAATATAAAAACCAAAACCATAACTACATTCAATATGTACTAACAAAGTTTTACGAGATGGTGTTATAAAAACATGTGAAATAGCGTTTTCATAATATAAATATCAGTTAATGAGTTAACGGTGTTTGAAGGTTTGAGAAGCCATATGACGTAGGGCAAGTTACAGCTCTTGAGTCATCAATATGGTGTAGTGAGTAATGCTCTCAGTAGTTGCTGAAATGTACATTGGCGAATAAGACAATTATGATAAATGATCAGTTCTTTCTCTTGTTTTAGCTAATAACACCATTAGGAAATAAAACCCAAAACACACGCTTCGGGAATTGTCATCTACTTTTAAAATTTTCGATTTATACAACCACAGTTGCAGTTTGTTGCAAAAACATTTCTAAAAAAAATTTTTAAATATTTAATAATACTTATCATAATGCTAAGTAGGAACCAGGTACTAACACAATTGTGATTTACATTAAGAAATAAAATTTAAAGTAATTATAACCTTTTCAATGTTGTTATAGCAGTTTCTGCAATTTGAGAGATTTTAACAACAACATTCAGAATAATAGAAGCTGAAGAAGTGAATTAAAATTTGTGCCATGGCAGGGACTGGCACTCAGGTCACATGCTTACTAGGCAGCTGTGCTAACCATGACACCACCATAACAGTACAGCTAAGATAGATTAGTAGTTAAAGTCTTGGCTGTTACAAATTTTTGTTCATTTTTTCAGCTTCTCTCATTACTGGAAAATGTAATTCAATCACATCTCTTTTCTGTGTGTTTGGGAGGTGAAAAATACGACTTTTATGGAAGTTACAGACAGATAGAAAAGAATTGCAGTCTTAGAAATTTTTAATTGTAGGATCCTATGGGCAGACATGCTTGTTGGAGTTACTGGGAATAGTAGCTGGTCAGCTTCTCTAGACACTACACTGTGGGAATAGTCAAAAGAAGCTCCTAAAATTCTGGGCTTGCTATTCAGATTGATGTTAGTTTGCCTGTGGAAAGTACCCCTAAGTTATTCATATAATTTACGGATATTGTTGGAGTGATCCCTGCTTATATTTGTTTTTTGTGAAACCCAAGATCGCTTTATTTTAAGACCTTTATTCCAATAACTAGTCTTGACAAAATAGTGTTGTCATCTTCAGACTGACATTATCCTTTTCATGTATATGTTCACATACATCTAGCATTGACATTTTGTGAACAAAGTGTAAATACGTATAAACACTGCACTTGGTTTGTCGTTTATGAAATAGAATGCTCCAAAATGGGTTGCCAATTGAATAAAAGGTAAAAGTACAATATCCGTAGCATCAGTAGAGTTAAAGCTACACACCATGCCAACAGCTTCACAGTTGATTACACTGAGGTTCGTTTTAATTGAACTAAGGTAAAATTATATTAAAATAACCATACATATTATACTCAAATAATTAAGACAACACTATTGTTGGTGGAGTAATGAGAAAATCACCTCATACACAGTACTATGGGAGGAGGACATATAATAGTGTTTATGTTTTAGTGATACCACTTGAAAGTGAGATAAAAGTAGTATTATTTACCTTTATAGGGAAGTCATATTTAGCTAATAGCAATGGTGCCAAGAGGGTACGTGTGGTAGTTCAGAGTAAAATTACAGTCAAAGATCTCTTAAGAATATACGAAGTAGAATAAGCATTGTTGAATAAATATGTGACCAAATGTTGCTCAGAGCTGGTACAAAGTAATTGAAAGATGTGAGTGTAGAGTATACAAACAACATGCAAAACCTCCTAGGGTACAGCCAACGTTAATAGTACATCTTTTAGATTAAAGTAGTAATTCCAATTTACCGTATGGTCCTACACTGAGGTCATTGCTGAAATTTGAATGTAACTCTGCTGAATATTTTAGATCTGAACTGATTATTCAAATCAATGACTAGATGAAAGGTTCTGAAAGCTTTGGCAGGTGAATATGAGGTACTATAATATATGAGTGAAAGTTTGATCATGAGTAGCATAATACATATTGTTAAAGATATATGTAGCAAGCTCACATTTCTCAGTGCATAATAACAATTACCAAAATTGTGACATTCATATCGTACTATGGTGTATTTAATGGTTCTAATCTTAAACAGTACCTAGTTTTTATTTAAAAAATAAAAACCAACTGAGTTAAAAGAGTGAATCTGATACGTTATGCTTTAACATGCTACAAACTCTTCATGCAGTATCAGATAAAGAGGGAGTGGGAGACTTGGCGAGAGGAGGGAAAGTGGTCTGAAGTCTTGGCGGATGAAAAAATAAAACAGGTCCTAATGGCAGTGAATGATGGCAGTTGGGGAAGGAAAGAGGGGGTGATCAGGTAGGGGAAAAGAGGAGAATCTGACAGAGGAATAGGTATATGTGTTGTGAAGGAAAAGAATGGAGAGCGTTCAGGGGGCTCAATTTCACTCATCTTCAGAAATATTAAAGAAGCTGTGGTTTCTTGCTTCCAACGGATTCTTTCAAAAGGCGTTGCCTATGGTACTTCCAGGTTTCGTGTATTTGCAAAATTTCGAGTATATGAATTTTTTTATCTTTCGGTGCTATATGCGGTATTTTCATTCACTGCCCCATGTCATGGACTATATGGTTGGAAGGCTACAAATGCTAACCAATAGTTGTTTTATTATGGTTGCCTATAAGCTCCCAAAACCTTATAAAATGATGAACTGGTCTGCCCTACATAGAATCCATCACACTCCCCACAATGTAATCTGTACACCTCTGATTTACTACATTCATCTCTGTATGATTGAACATAATTGCGTAGGTTACATTGTAAATTATTAGCTGTACTAAAGATCACTTTAATATTTGTTCTCCCAAGACATTCAATTTTGTCTGAGGCAGTATCTTGGTAGGAAAGTGATACCATCTTGGTTTTAACCAGCAAATGTGGTTTATTTTTGATCTTATTCCTTTTATATAACCTGTTGTGTAATCCGACCGCTAAGGATTACTCATATCCATTTCTATAGGCAATCGATCTGAAAATAGTAGGTTACTTGTCATTTGCTTGTTGTTCTTAGGGAGGACTCAAAAGTCTCTATATCCCTGAACAGAAAAATGCTTTTTGATACCTAGATCTGTGACCTGAGCTCACATTAATTACCACATCAGTGATACATGGTCTCCTGATGATCTGGAACGAATGCATACCACCAGATCTGCCAATGTGAAACCCAAAAATCTTAATTTATCATGATCTTCTAATTCAACAGTGAACTGCATCTTTTTTTCATACTGTTGATGTATTGTAAATAAATCTCTACATATTTCTACCATCTTGGATTAAAGGTATAATGTCGTCTACATATCGCTGAAAATAGGCTGTGTTTCCCATATTCCTGGTGTTTAGTAACTATTATTTTCTCAAGGTCGTTGATGATGATATTTGACAAGGTTCCTGCAAAACAGTTCCCCCTAACTGAACCTTTTCCTTGATAGTAATACTTATCATTTAATTGTAAATAGTTGAAAGACTATGACAATTATAAAAGTTATATTAACCCTACTGCTTTTGGAGGTGCATTTCTTTTATGCCTAATAAGGTTTGCTCTGATGATATTAATAGTTTCTGCAAGAGGGTGACCCGTACACAAGTTTCTTATATCAAAAGGGGGGAGGAACTATCCAGTGCATTCGCAACATGAGAGTGAAGCACGATTTTGATGTGTCCTCAGGTTTCTCAGGACGTCAACATGCCCAGAAAAACAAGAGCTTTCTTTTCCCGATATGTCTTGAAGCCTAGTTTTATAAAAACTGAAGATATTTCAGAGGGGACGCGTTAAAAATCAGCTTGGTACCTCCCTAAAAAGGTATACCATTTACAACATTAGCCTTCCTTGAAATATTGACTGTAAATATGTGAGACAGTTGAGAATTATGTCTCTTTAAAAATGTCTTTCCCCTGTCCCAGTCAAACATATTACACTGAACAAGAAATTTCAAGTTAAAGTGTATTAATTGCATGATTTTCAGTTAGTTTTGTTTATTTCAGTATAATATGATACAAAATCATCATCTTGATAAATATTTAGCTCTAGTCTACATTTTTGTATAAATAACACACTAACTAAACATGCATTCATGTTTCAAGATTCAGCATAACAAATTTTAACTGGATAATGATTTCAATTATGTTATGTCTTATCCATTGAAGAATTTCAGTGCCACTCTGGAAGCAGAAAAGTCAAATATTACGAAAATATTAAGATAATATTGCATGAACGAAAATACTTTGTAAGTCTAATGTGTACCAGAACTATGTAAAACATGAAAGAAAATGCGTAAATTAAGTGCTCACAAATGTATATAAAAGATTGCAGATGTTAAATGTCCATATGTATAGTTTATACAGTTACATATTTTGTACAGAGTTAAATTTAGAAGATGACCGTTTTCTCATGACTTGACATTTAAACACAAATTCTGGAACATCTCTTATGACAGAATGAGATTTTCACTCTGTTGCGGAGACGAGATACTGGCAGAAGTAAAGCTGTGAGTACCGGGCGTGAGTCGTGCTTCAGTGGCTCAGATGGTAGAGCACTTGCCCGCGAAAGGCAAAGGTCCCGAGTTTGAGTCTCGGCCGGGCACACAGTTTTAATCTGCCAGGAAGTTTCTTGCCTTATGACAGTCCAGCAGTAATCTGCTATAATAGTAGGGCTTCACTTTCTGGCATACTTCGTCTCAAATGTGGCAGTATCTTGATGAAATCGCTCCCTATGTTCATCACTTACTGTACCACAATCTTTGGGGAAGAAGTGAAGATGACTGTAAGAAATGCATTTTCAATGACATGTTGCAACCAAGTTTTTCATACGATGACCACATTTTATCTTCAATCTCCTTGTAATTTATTGCTCGTTTGTTCCCTAAGAACTGTAAGCAGACTGTGTTCAAAAACATTCCCATGAATGCTTCCCATCAACTTGTATGGTTCCATCAAAAGTATGGTCTCCAGAAACCTCTCGAATACCGAGCGAGGTGGCGCAGTGGTCTCCGGCCGTCCTGATTTAGGTTTTCCGTAATTTCCCTAATCGTTCCTTTGAAAGGGCATAAGGGTAAATAAGCCACATGCAAGAATGTTTTCAGGCAAAGATGTAGATGTCGACCAGAGATATACGTCAGCTACAAATATCGAAAGAACTCTGCTGAAACGAATAGTTTCTCAAATGTCAGGAAAGGTGGGAATGGCCGGCAGTGCAGAGTTAAACATTTTAACAATTTAAAGGCATTTTTAAAGCTGCCATCGCAATAAAATTCACACACAACATGGATCAAACAGCTTATATAATATTTCTGAAAAATCGATTTTTTGGACCAAAATCCATTATACTTCCCCTGACGCGGGGAGTCCAGAGGCTCTCTCCAGCCACTACTCGTCGCTGCCGTAAGGAGGCTGAAGGCAGAGTCAGGCCAGCCACAGTACAGAGACGTCTCAGCACTCGCCCTTAACGCACTCCATTCGAGTAGGGAACGGGAAAAAAATTTCAAACATTGTTAACAAGCCAAGTGCCCTCTGCCATGCACTTCATAGTGGTTTGCAGTGTACGTATGGGGATGTACCTATTGATGTGACGGTTGATTTGGAGCTTGTAAAGACGTCGCGTAAGTGGACGAGCTAATGTCACAATTGCGTACAATAGCGTGAAACATGCAGCCATCAGCAGAAATATACGGCACTTTCCAAAGTACACTTCTACGTCTCTGTATGCGTTTTAGAACATGGTACGACGTTGAGAAGTTCTCGCCGCCCTGAATGATGTAATCACTTGACGATTCATAGAAACCCATGTCAATATACACGCTTCAAAAAAGTTTTGCATCACCTAATGTTCCAGAACTTCTGAAGGTAGATGTTGGCTGTGGGTATTGTGTCATAGACACAGCCCCTTTAACTGTTCAGAGATGTCACTAAACCCTGCCCAAAGATGTAAACAACCATGCATGAGCAGCTCTTATTAGGTGGAGGAGGTCCAACAAGCGATCAGTTGCAGCCATTCCGCCAGGAAGGAGATACGTGGCTCGTGTTGTATGTGTTCAACCATGCCTAGACGGTCAATGCCGCGATTCGATCGTTGTTCGGACAGGGAGGAGATACAGAGAGACAGGAACTGTCGATGACATGCCTCGCTCAGGCCGCCCAAGGGCTACTACTGCAGTGGATGACCGCTACCTACGGGTTATGTGTGGCTTGGGGGTACTCTTGAGAGCAACGCCACATTGCTGAATAATGCTTTTCGTGCAGCGACAGGACGTCGTATGACGACCCAAACTGTGAGCAATAGGCTGCATGATGCGCAAATGCACTCCCGACGTCCATGGTGGGGCCCATCTTTGCAATCACGACACCATGCAATGTGGTACAGATGGGCCCAACAACATGCCGAATGGACTGCTCAAGATTGGCATCACGTTCTCTTCACCGACGAGTCTCGCATATGTCTTCAACCAAACAATCGTAGGAAACGTGTTACGGGGTAAACTGGTCAGACTGAAAGCCTTAGGCACACTGTCCAGCGAGTTCAGCAAGGTGGAGGTTTCCTGATGTTTTCGGGTGGCATTATGTGGGGCTTACGTACGC
Organism: Schistocerca gregaria; assembly: GCF_023897955.1. Classification (NCBI taxonomy): domain Eukaryota; kingdom Metazoa; phylum Arthropoda; class Insecta; order Orthoptera; family Acrididae; genus Schistocerca; species Schistocerca gregaria. The sequence goes on along the minus strand of NC_064930.1, from coordinate 80,628,366 downwards.
TGCTGGTTGTCATGGAAGGCGCCTTAACGGCTGTATGATACGTGAATTCTTTCCCCCGACCGATAGTGCAACCATATCGGCAGCATGTTTTTGAGGCATACGTCTTCATGGATGACAGTTCGCGCCCCCGTCGTGAACATCTTGTGAAATACTTTCTTCAGGATAACGACATCGCTTGGCTAGAGTGGTCAGCATGTTCTCCAGAAATGAAATCTATTGATCAATGGTACAATCTGGACCAAGTGCCTTGATCAACTTGTGAATAGTATGTCACGGCGAATACAGGCATGCACCACTGTAAGAGGACGTGCTAATGGGTATTAGAGGTTGTGGTGTGCACAGCAATGTGGACCACCACCTCTGAAGGTCTCGCTGTATGGTGGCACAATATTCAATGTGTGGTTTCCATGAGCAATGAAAATGGCGGAAATTATGTTTTTTGTAGATCTGTATTCCGGAACTCTCGGAACCGAGGTGCTGCGTACTTCTTTTGATGTATGTATATTAACCAATATTATGAAACTAAAAACTTACATTTGTTTTTGATGGAGGTCTTTCTTCAGATAAGCACAATTTTGTTTTACATCACAAACATGCTTCACTGCAGTCACAGCATCATCATTAGCCTTTTATTTTATGTCTGTTAAATATAAAGTACGTTCTTTGCTGTTTGTACATGTGTAAATATCGGTTTATAAAATCTTAATTACAAATTTTTGGAGAACCCATAAAGTTATACACTTATACGTTTTTAGCATACAGTATTTTTTCCCTGAGCTATTGTGTTTTTATAATGTTTGTTTCCTTTCACAGTCTCATCTGAAATCATTCTTCAATTATTTGTTTTTGTGGAGGGGGGGGCTGTTACAGCATTTGAGAGTTTTCGAGTCTGTATTGATGTCTGTTGGGCTATGTTTCTTGTCCATAAGGTGTCTGCAAATATGGAATGACAATTGTTACTTCAAACGCACTTCTGTGTTTTATGTATCTGGTATTAAACTTTTTGCTTGCCTGTCCTATATAAAGTGATTTTCAGTGCTAACATTACTTGGTAAGTACCAGATGTGTCTGTCTGTACTTGTGTTGATTGTCCTTGGTTTTCTCTGTGTAGAATTGTCTGTCCTGTAGGCTATTTTTAGCCCTTTTTTGAGTATGTTGCCTATTCGTAGGTTGCTTTGTTGTTGTAGGTGATAATGAACCAATTGTTTATTGTTGTGGGTGTTTCTTGTTGATGTGTGCTGATACGTGTGTGTTGTTTATTTGTAGGTTGGTGAGAAGTCTTTTGTTTTTGTGTGTTGGGCGCCATTTTTGACTGCATTTTGATTTTGTGGCTCAGTTTATCTGTGGTGTATGTATCGTATCCATTCTGTGCAGCTATTTGTCTGATTGACAGTAATTCATTGTTATAGATGTTTTCAGTGAGTGGGGTTTTGTTGAGGCTGTGCAGCATGTATTGGAAACCGGCTAGTTTGTGAGCAATCGATTTATTAGAATGTTTCTGAATGGCTGCCCTGGTGGTGCTCACCCTCCTAAAAATGGAGAATTGGAGTTGTTGTTGCGTCTATATATTGTGAAATCGAGGAAATTTAACATTTTGTCGTTTTCCGTTTCTGTGGTGATCGTCTCTAATTTTATCTTCGTGGTCTTTTCGCGAGATATACGTAGGAGGTGTCAGTGTATTGATTGACTCTTCTAGGAATGTACGCTCTCGGAACATTAACACTAGACCGTACCGAGACGCAGAACGCTTCTCTTGCAGCGTCTGCCACATGAGTTGGTTGAGGATCTCCGAGACGCTTGAGCGCTCACTAAAAGAACCTGTGACTAAACGTGTTGCTCTTCTCTGGATCTTCTCCATTTTCTCTATCAGTGATGTCTGGTACGGATCCCATACTGATGAACAGTATTCAAGTTTATGTTGAACGACTGTATTGTACACTACAATACATCAGGTTCTTGAAATGAGTTTGGTCGTCAGCATAATAACAATAATGTAACAAAAATTATCAAAACTGACTACAAAAAGCTGGCACACAATAAAGCAATAGTTATCAACGCAGACAAGGGTGATGCATCAGTTGTTATTCATGAAGGTAATTACTTTATAAAACTGAAATTTGTTTACAGAAATGGCATGTGCATGCAGATAAGATCCGAATCAAGAAACTTAACTGTGAGATCAGGAAAAAATCCATCAAACTGACTTCTTTTTGGAGGAGAGCCAAGCGATCGCTAAAATGATATCATATTAGTTACTCCCAAATTAAGAACCATAAATGTAACAAGACAGATGATACCAATTGTTGACAGATGACATTTCCCACTGCCAAGCTGAGTAGATTTATTAATAAGAAAAATTAATGAATTGTTCGTTTTTGAAAATGTTTCTACTGAAAAGTATATTGTAGAATTGGTTAAATTTTTAAAACCATCATGGTTCCAGGTACGTTCACTCTTTTGATATAAGAAACTTGTGTATGAGTCACCCTTTTGCACAAACTGTTAATATCATCAGAGCAAACTTTATTAGGCATAAAAGAAATTCACCTGCAAAAACAAGAGGGTTAATAAACCTTTTATAATTGTCATAGTCTTTCGACTATTTCCAATTCATTGACAAGTATTATCATCAAGCAAAAGGTTTGGTAAGGGGGAACTGTTTTGCAGGAATCTTGTCATCCATCATCTTCAACGACCTTGAGAAAGTAATATTTACTAAATACCAGGAATATGGGAACCACAGCCTATTTTAAGCGATATGCTGAAGACATTATAGCTCTAATCCAAGATGTATTAGAAATATTATATACAGTACATCAACAGTATGCACACAAAAGTGCTGTTCACTGTTGAATTACAAGATAATGATAAACTAAGATTTTTGGGGTGACATTGGCAGATCTGGTGGTATGCATTCGTTCCAAATAATCAGAAAACCATGTATCACTGATATGGTAATTAATGTCAACTCAGGTCACAGACCTAGGTATCAAAAAGCATTTTTCTGTTCAGTGATACAGAGACTTTTGAGTCCTCCCTTAGAACAACAAGCAAATGACGAGGAACTTACGATTTTCAGATCGATTGCCTATAGAAATGGATATGAGTACTCCTTAGTAGATGAAATACATAACAGGTTATATAAAAGGAATAAGTTAAAGAATAAACCACATTTCCTGGTTAAAATCAAGGTCATAATAATTTCCTACCAACATTCCGTGTTAGACAAGATTGAAAGTCCTGGGAGAGCATATATTAAATTGCTCATTAGTACAGCTAATAATTTACAATGTAACATACGCAATTATGTTTGATCATACAAAGATGAATGTAGCAAATCAGAGGCGTACAGATTACATTGTGGGGAGTGTGATGGAATCTACATAGGCCAGACCAGTACATGAATTTGGAAGGTTTTGAGAGGATATAGGTATTCAGAACAAAACAACATTTGGTTAGCATTTATGGCTTTCCAACCATACAGTCCATGACATGGGGCACTGTATGAAAATACCGCAAAATGCACGAAAAGATAAAAACTTCATAAACTCGAAATTTTGCAGACACATAAAACCAGGAAGCAGCATACGCAACGCATCAATTGGATGCAAGAGACTTCTTTAATATTTTTGAAGATGAAGAGTGAAATTGAGCCCCCTGAAAGCTCTCCATTATTTTCCTTCGCAACACATACACCTAGTCCTCTGTCAGATTCTCCTCTTTTCCCATTCCTGATCACCCCCTCTTTCCTTCCTCAACTGCCATCATTAACTGCCGCCACCACCTGTTTTATTTTGTCATCTTCCCAGACTTCACTTTCCCCCCTCTCACCATTCCCCCATCCCCTCTTTGTCTGATACTGCATGAAGACTTTGTAGCATGTTTCAGTGTAACATATCACATTCACTCTTTTAACTCAATTAGTTTTTATTTTTTAAAAGAAGAGAAAAAAGGTTCAGTTGAAAATTAGAACCACGATACACACCACAGTATGATATCAATGTCACCATTTTGGTTTTGTTATTGTTGTTGATGTTGTCTTCAGTCCTGAGACTGGTTTGATGCAGCTCTCCATGCTACTCTATCCTGTGCAAGCTGCTTCATCTCCCAGTACCTACTACAACCTACATCCTTCTGAATCTGCTTAGTGTACTCATCTCTCGGTCTCCCTCTACGATTTTTACCCTCCACACTGCCCTCCAGTGCTACATTTGTGATCCCTTGATGCCTCAAAACATGTCCTACCAACCGATCCCTTCTTCTAGTCAAGTTGTGCCACAAACTTCTCTTCTCCCCAATCCTATTCAATACCTCCTCATTAGTTACGTGATCTATCCACCTTATCTTCAGTATTCTTCTGTAGCACCACATTTCGAAAGCTTCTATTCTCTTCTTGTCCAAACTAGTTATCGTCCATGTTTCACTTCCATACATGGCTACACTCCAAACAAATATTTTCAGAAATGACTTCCTGACACTTAAATCTATATTCGATGTTAACTAATTTCTCTTCTTCAGAAATGCTTTCCTTGCCATTGCCAGTCTACATTTTATATCCTCTCTACTTCGACCATCATCAGTTATTTTACTTCCTAAATAGCAAAACTCCTTTACTACTTTAAGTGTCTCATTTCCTAATCTAATTCCCTCAGCATCACCCGATTTAATTTGACTACATTCCGTTACCCTCGTTTTGCTTTTGTTGATGTTCATCTTATATCCTCCTTTCAAGACACTGTCCATTCCGTTCAACTGCTCTTCCAAGTCCTTTGCCGTCTCTGACATAATTACAATGTCATCGGCGAACCTCAAAGTTTTCACTTCGTCTCCATGAATTTTAATACCTACTCCAAATTTTTCTTTTGTTTCCTTTATTGCTTGCTCAATATACAGATTGAATAACATCGGGGAGAGGCTACAACCCTGTCTCACTCCTTTCCCAACCACTGCTTCCCTTTCATGTCCCTCGACTCTTATAAGTGCCATCTGGTTTCTGTACAAATTGTAAATAGCCTTTCGCTCCCTGTATTTTACCCCTGCCACCTTTAGAATTTGAAAAAGAGTATTCCAGTCAACATTGTCAAAAGCTTTCTCTAAGTCTACAAATGCTAGAAACGTAGGTTTGCCTTTTCTTAATCTTTCTTCTAAGATAAGTCGTAAGGTCAGTATTGCCTCACGTGTTCCAACATTTCGACGGAAGCCAAACTGATCCTCCCCGAGGTCTGCATCTACCAGTTTTGCTATTCGTCTGTAAGGAATTTGCGTTAGTATTTTGCAGCTGTGACTTATTAAACTGATAGTTCGGTAATTTTCACATCTGTCAGCACCTGCTTTCTTTGGGATTGGAATTATTATATTCTTCTTGAAGTCTGAGGGTATTTCGCCTGTCTCGTACATCTTGCTCACCAGCTGGTAGAGTTTTGTCATGACTGGCTCTCCCAAGGCCGTCAGTAGTTCTAATGGAATGTTGTCTACTCCGGGGGCCTTGTTTCGACTCAGGTCTTTCAGTGCTCTGTCAAACTCTTCACGCAGTATCGTATCTCCCATTTCGTCTTCATCTACATCCTCTTCCATTTCCATAATATTGTCCTCAAGTACATCACCCTTGTATAAACCTTCTATATACTCCTTCCACCTTTCTGCCTTCCCTTCTTTGCTTAGAACTGGGTTGCCATCTGAGCTCTTGATATTCATACACGTGGTTCTCTTCTCTCCAAAGATCTCTTTAATTTTCCTGTAGGCAGTATCTATCTTACCCCTTGTGAGATAAACTTCTACATCCTTACATTTGTCCTCTAGTCATCCCTGTTTAGCCATTTTGCACTTCCTGTCGATCTCATTTTTGAGACGTTTGTATTCCTTTTTGCCTGCTTCATTTACTGCATTTTTATATTTTCTCCTTTCATCAATTAAATTCAATATTTCTTCTGTTACCCAACGATTTCTAGCAGCCCTCGTCTTTTTACCTACTTTATCCTCTGCTGCCTTCACTACTTCATCCCTCAGAGCTACCCATTCTTCTTCTACTGTATTTCTTTCCCCTATTCCTGTCAATTGTTCCCTTATGCTCTCCCTGAAACTCTGTACAACCTCTGGTTCTATCAGTTTATCCAGGTCCCATCTCCTTAATTTCCCACATTTTTGCAGTTTCTTCAGTTTTAATCTACAGGTCATAACCAATAGATTGTGATCAGAGTCCATTCATTGAGAAAAGTGAGCTTGCTACATATATCTTTAAAAATATGTGTTATGGGTCTATTAGACAACTTTACCTCCTATGTCATAGTACCTCATATTCTACCTACCAATTCTTCCAGAACTTTTCTTCTAGACATTGGCACATATAATCAGATCAGATCTAAAATATTCAGCAGAATTATATTCAAATTTCAGCTACGATCTCAGTGTAGGACCATACAGTAAATTGGAATTACTACTACAATCTAAAAGATGTACTACAAACGTTGGCTGTAGCTTAGGAGGTTTTGCATGTTGTTTGTATACTCCTCATCCACCACTTTCAATTACTTTGTACCAGCTCTGAGCAATGTTCGGTCACATTTCTCTATTTTATACATTTTTAACAGATCTTTGACAATAGTTTTACTCTGTACTGCCACATGTACCTTCCTGGCGCCATTGCTATTAACTACATATCACTTTGCTATAAAGGTAAATAACACTACTTTTATCTCACTTTGAAGTGGTATCACTAAAACATAAATCCTATTATCTGCCCTCCTCCCATAGTACTGCATATGAGATGATTTTCTCATTACTCCACCAACAATAGTGTTGTCTTAATTATTTGAGTATAGTTAGTATGGTTATTTTAATATAATTATACCTTAGTTCAATTAAAAATAACCTCAGTTTATTCCACTGTAAGGCTGTTAGCATGGTGTGTAGATTTAACCCTATTGATGCTACAGATGTTGTACTTTTACCTTTTATTCAGCTGACAACCCATCTTGGAGAAATCTATTTCATAAATGACAAACCAAGTGCAGTGTTTATACGTATTTACACTTTATTCACAAAATGTCATTGCCAGATGTATGTGAACATATACATAAAAAGAATAATGTCAGTCTGAAGATGATAACACGAGTCAGTCAAGACTAGTAATTGGAATAAAGGTCTTAAAATCAAGCGATCTTGGGTTTCACAATATATATATATATATATATATATATATATATATATATATATATATATATAAAAGCAGGGATCGCTCCAACAATATCTGTAAATTATATCAATGACTTAGGGGTACTTTCCACAGACAAATAAACTAATATCAATCTGAATAGCAAGCCCAGTATTTTAGGAGCTGCTTTTGACTATTTCCACAGTGTAGAGACTAGAGTAGCTGACCAGCTACTGTTCCCAGTAACTCCAACAAGCATGCCTGCCCATAGGATCCTGAGATTAGAAATTTCGAAGACTGCAATTTTTTTCTGACTGTCTGTAATTCCCATAAAAGTCGTATTCTTCACCTGACAAACACAGAGAAATGTGATGTGATTGAATTACATTTTCCAGTAATGATAGAGGCTGACGAAATTAATTAAAATTTGTGTAACAGCCAGGACTTTAATCATACAGCTATGTTAGCCATACTGCTATGGTGGTGTAGTGGTCACTGCAGCTGCCTAGTTAGCAAGAGACCTGGGTGCCAGTCCTAGCCATGGCACAAATTTTAATTCACTTCTTCAGGTTCTACGACTCAGAAAGTAGTTAAAAACTCATAAACTGCAGAACCTTCTACATAATGTTTATAATTACTATTAAAATTTTTGTTTATTTTTTAATGTAAATCACAATGGTGTTAGTACCCAGTTCCTTCTTATCATTGCGGTAAATATTGTCAAAAGGTTTAAACACTGCTTTTGGAAACGTTTTTGCAACAAACTGCAATGTCAGTGTATAAGTAAACTATTTTAAAAGTAGGCAACAGTTCCTAAATTTTGCGTTTTGGATTTTATTTCCCAGTGGCGTTATTTCATAAAAAACTGATCATTAATTCACAATTGTCTTATTCGCAATTGTACATTTGAGCAGCCACTGAGGATGTTAGTCAGTACACGACATTGATGACACAAGAGTTGTAACTTGCCCGATGTCACATGTCTTCTGAAACCCACCAACGCCGTTAACTCATTATTTGACATGTAATATCAATAAATCGTACATTTTCGAGGGATTATCAATGTGCTTGTGGTTTGCAACAGCATTTACTTATAGGGCATACAATATAATGTAGTTATAATGCAAAACACAAAAAATACAAGTTTGACGAAATTCAACATTGCATCACCCAGGTGTTTCGGTCAAAGAGTATCTTTCAAAGGAATACAGCCAGAGACCCTTTCGTATTGTATATGTAAGTATAGGAACATGAATACAGCACTGCTGGAACGTCTATTTTGCAAAGCAAGTGATTACAGCAGTGTGTGTGACCTATTGCTCACTCACAAAAGAGCAAGGGGCCGATATAGAGCAGACCAGAAGGTCGTTTTGCAATGGTTATTAAAAATTAAAAAGTACCAGAAATTAGGCTGGTTGTCCAAGAAACTGTTTGTTAAGCAAGTCACTTCTTTACAATCTGTTCTAATAGTCAAGTAAATGAGCGTTGAACTTTCATGTGATGAAACACTTGTTGTCATTGCTACCACAACTGCTCCCCCTCCCCCCTCCCCTCCCCCTGTCAACTTTCCACTCCTTAGTTTCTTGATCAAGAAAATAGTACATTCAACAGATTTGTTGACGAGACGCCACTGATTTGTACTAGTAGTATATTGAATCAAGTAGATATTCGAATATTTTTCCCTGTTTCCCCTGAATTTAGACACATGATCATTCACTGACATGAGCCCATTCAGCTTTTGCACTTCAAAGCTAAGAGCCCAGTTCATTCCAGGCACAAATACAAGTTGTTATGGTATCTACAAAACGCCTATGTCACATACAAAACACGCGAAGGGAATCTGTGTGTACTAGCAGTGTAATGACAGTCAAAATTTGTATTTTGCATTACGGAAAAAACTTCACCATACTGTGATCATGTGAACACTGTGGTAATGTCAGTGTTGCAGTATGGTGATGTACTCGTATGGAAATGCAGTGGAGCACTGCACCTTGACTTAGCACCTGAAGGACCTGCACTCGATTAGAAATAGTATTGGAAGTTCCACAGAAATTGATGCGAGGCTCTTGTAGAAGCTTGGAGCTTCATGCTCTCGGACTATGACGTTTCTGGGGACTGGGAGTCTCCCGTGTAGTGACCGAGGTGGGCCCAGGAGACGACGGCCGTGTGGAGCCCAGCTCGCTCCGTTCGTCCACGAGGCGCAGAGAGCAGCAGACGCGGCCGCCCAGGTAGGGGCAGCCACGTTCCTTCACTTCTCTACGGCATTCGACACAGTTCCCCATGGCCAGCGAATCAACGAAATACTAGAGTACGGAATATGAGACCAACAGTGTGACTCGATTGAAGACTTTTTAGTAAACAGAAATCAGCATTCCAGTCAGATATGTAAGTTTGGCTGCACCCTGAGGGAATGTCATAAGACCATTACATTCCACAATATATATGAACGACCTTGTAGACAACATCAGCTGGTTTGTATTCTGCACCAGATTACCCCCTTCTCAATGACCGCCCCCTTTCCAAAAACCTCAGTAAGGGCAACCAATTAGCTTTCCACCTTTTAGAGTTCTTATCTGTCCCTGATGATCCTCACTTTGATTATTCTCTTCCGCATCATAATGGAAAGCTCTGATACCCTGGTGGCTCCATTTGCTCATAGTATCGGTACCTGAGGCAATTATCCCCCTCTGACATCAACACTCCAATCACAGCACAAGACATGAAACTTATCCTGCAGTCAAAATGCAACACAGCCCATGCTTACGACGGTGTCAGCTACTGCCACATCAGATAATGCACTTTCTCCTTCCTGACTGTCCTTGAAAATCTTTACAATGACATCCTCTCTACTGGCTTCTACCTCGAAGTGTGGAAGAGTTCCCGTGTCAGTTCCCCAACAGACCCCCTTCTGTCGCCACATCCTATTGTCCCATCTGCCTCACCTCTGTCTTCAGTAAGGTCTTTGAATCCATCCTCTCCCATCGTATCGATCACCAACTCCATGAACACCGCCTCCTCCCAGTTACCCAGTGCTTCCAATCATCCTTCTCTGCCAATGACAAACTCCTTAACCTTATCCATCATCTGTCTCCAACTTAATACCCGTTCTGCCATTTTTGTTTCCATCGACCTCCAAAATGGATATGACCAAGTATGGCATCCCAGTCTTTGAAATAAAACCTGAGCCCTCCCTATTAATTTTGTCCATCTGGTTGCATCTTTCCTCTTACGACATCTTTCTTATGTCACCCTCCACACCACCAACTTCATCTTTTTTATCCCATTGCTGGCATTCTTCAGGGCTCCATCCTATCCCCTTTCCACTATCTCCTGTGCAACGCTGATAAGGCCAAGCCACCCCCACCTGTCCAACTCTGACAATATGCTGATGACACCGCCTTCCTGTCTCTCTAGCCTATCTTTCAAGGGTCCCAGCCCAACTGCCAAAACCACCTTCACCAGTTGACCACTCTGTGTAATCAGCAGCTCCTTCGTATTAACCCCTCAAAAACCCAGGCAACCATCATAGACTGCAGCACCTGCTCCTTCCACTCTATGATTTCTACTTCCCATCCAGCTCACCCCCACCATGACATAAGACATACCTTACGTTCGACTATTTCCTCACCTGGACCTCTCATCTCCCAGCCATCCAGTAGAAATCCCATTACCACCTTCACCTCCTGAAACTCCTGTCTGACCAGATATGGGAATTGCATCCTTCCACCATCCTACACACCTACAAATCCCTCATCCATCCTATCCTCTATTATGCCAGCATTGATTGGACCTCCACTCCCCCCCCCCCCTCTTTTATAAGGCCCTCTAAATCCCAGAATGCCACATGCCCTACCTTGCCGTCTGTATCCACCTTCATTCCCCCACACAACTCCTGCACGACCTCATCCTTCTTCCACCTCCTCCTTTTCCGCCAACATCTCTGCATTCTTTACGCTATCTGCAGGCTCGATCCCTCACCGCCAGGTTTCCTCCTTCCCCCTACCCATTGCCATTCCTCTATCGCTGTTAGTGTCCATCTCTCCACCTCCACACTCTGCATCTCCTTCATCAGGGCAATTTCCAGCACCTACCCCTCCCAGATGTTGAACTTCAGCATGACATCTACAGTTCCTACCAACAGTAACCTGTCTTTGTTCCCCCCTCCCAAAGGCTTTTCTTTTTCTCTCCCACCCTTGTCCCAGAGTGGATTTTCCTCCTTCCCAGCCCCCCCCCCCCCCCCCGCCACCCCTGGGTCCCTGTACCCTTTCTTTGGCTGTTTTCCTCTCCCATACCTTCCCTCCCTGGTCCTCCTTCTGTGCGCCCACTATCTCCCCCCTTTCTCATCCCTACTTCTCGCCTCTTTTTCCCTTCTCCCTCATCCCCCAACCCTGGTAGATTCTCCCAGGTTTTTATTGATTACCGAGTATACTGCATTTGTGTTGTTCCAGTGCCATTATATAGTGTCATCAAGTGATGGGGTTTTAATTGTGTGCTCGACCTGTATGCACTTCACGATTGCTCCAGTGATTTTTATACTGTGGCCGACTTTTAACTTGCGTTTGACTCCAGTGATTTTAAGTGCACAACAAATTGCCAGCTGTATTCTTTCAACTTTATGTCAACTTTTTATCTGTCCCCTTGAGCATTTCCCCGTCTTTGTGTCTATTTTAACACCCATCATCTCGATTTACTGAGCTGACAACAAGTGTCAGCATGTGAACCATTCAACCAGACGTAGTCGATATGGGCTGTCGGAGCCGAAGGCACAACTGGGTGCCTTTGATGACTGCCACAATACGTGCATGGAGACGCTCAGTATTGCTACGTTTGATTCACGTATGGAAGTCCAATGCATCCTCCGCACGTGTCACGTAACTGATTTGTAGTCGACTTTCGTACCTCGCGTCTCGCAAGAGTTACCCCAGTAGGTTTATTCTCCACCAGGCGCCACACTTTACCCCTTGAGCCGTAAACAGTCCATAATCATGTTACGATTGTGTAGCTTTAAATGCTAAGCATGACAAGAATGTTAAAATGTTAGGATTCCAACTAATTTTGTTTTATTTCACCAACTGCAAAATTAGTGACACGATTTCTAAAGCCAGTTTACGGTTAATATCCACAACAACATTCCTGCTCATTAAGCATTAGGTTCCGAGCATCGCTAACGTGTCAAAAATGCTTCAACGATCCTAGAATCAACGTGAGATCGTACAGACAAATTACACAACTTACTCCTTTGTGTGGAGCTGCACTTCTCACACTAGTTGGCGTGTTGCCACTTTGGAGACCAATCGTAGACCACTCGTCAGCTGTCTTGGGAGGTTGACGCCTACCCTTGGGTCCATCAATTCCATCAATAAGCACTGACAGAAACTAAAATTTGTAATCAGCGTTTCCTGAAGAATTGAGTGATATTGAAATTATTATTATTAACACGTTCTCACTGCAAGTAACGTCGTCAGCATAGCTGGAGCTTTGTATTATATTTAAGCGGTACATATAGGTGATGAAAGATTCACTTCTTGGAGCAAAATCTTCCTACACAATGCATTAAAACACAGCAAACAAAAATGTAATAAACGTGGGCAGGAAAGTGACAAAAGCCACACGAAGCATCCTACTACACCATTTACACACTGTAAATCAAAGGCCTACGACACTTCCATGGTCTACTGCAGGAATAACCGTTACATCTCTCCAATTTGTGGCGGTAAGAGCGACGTGTTGAGTTCTGTCCGTAAGCGAGTCTTGTAGCCAGTGGCAAACGTAATGCGATACCCGCTAAGCTCGCGTTTCTTCACTAAACGGCAGTGCGGGGCAGTGTCAAATGCCTTCCTGCAGTCAACAAACAGTTCCCGTTTGCGCAATCCGTGTGCATTTTTATAGACGATATTTTCGTTATGCAAAAACGTATTAATACGTGCGCGCATATGTCTCATGACTGACAGACATCAGTGATAGTCTAAGTCCATAATTATGTGCATCTGTCGTACGACCCGTCTTGGAACTACAGTGACTTCCGCTTTTCTTCAACACTACATACCCTTCGTTGTTCCAGCGATCTCCAAAGATAAACTGCTTGTAGAAAGGAGCAATGCAGATACCAGACAGATTCATTGGAAGAATCCACAGGAAATGCAATCCATCAACAAAGGCAGTAGTTTACGAAACACTGGTTCGACCAGTACTTGAGTACTGCTGATCGGTATGGGATCCGTGTCTGTGAAAGAAAACAGTCACTATACAAGCATACTCCCTCAGGAAAAGGTACGATTATATAACTCTGTATTTTCTTCAAAAATTTGTAATTGTTGTTGTGGTTTTCAGTCCTGAGACTGGTTTGATGCAGCCCTCCAAACTACTCTATCCTGTGCAAGCTTCTTCATCTCCCAGTACCTACTGCAACCTACGTCCTTCTGAATCTGCTTATTGTATTCATCTCTTGGTCTCCGTCTACGATTTTTACCCTCCACGGTGCCCTCCAATACTAAACTGGTGATCCCTTGATCCCTTAGAACATGTCCTACCAACTGATCCCTTCTTCTGGTCAAGTTGTGCCACAAACTTCTCTTCTCCCCAATCTTATTCAATACTTCTTCATTAGTTATGTGATCTACCCATTTAATCTTCAGCATTCTTCCGTAGCACCACATTTTGAAAGCTTCTATTGTCTTCTTGTCCAAACTATTTATTGTCCATGTTTCACTTCTATACATGGCTACACTCCATACAAATACACTCCTGGAAATGGAAAAAAGAACACATTGACACCGGTGTGTCAGAACCACCATACTTGCTCCGTACACTGCGAGAGGGCTGTACAAGCAATGATCACATGCACGGCACAGCGGACACACCAGGAACCGCGGTGTTGACTGTCGAATGGCGCTAGCTGCGCAGCATTTGTGCACCGCGCCGTCAGTGTCAGCCAGTTTGCCGTGGCATACGGAGCTCCATCGCTGTCTTTAACAATGGTAGCATGCCGCGACAGCGTGGACGTGAACCGTATGTGCAGTTGACGGACTTTGAGCGAGGGCGTATAGTGGGCATGCGGGAGGCCGGGTGGACGTACCGCCGAATTGCTCAACACGTGGGGCGTGAGGTCTCCACAGTACATCGATGTTGTCGCCAGTGGTCGGCGGAAGGTGCACGTGCCCGTCGACCTGGGACCGGACCACAGCGACGCACGGATGCACGCCAAGACCGTAGGATCCTACGCAGTGCCGTAGGGGACCGCACCGCCACTTCCCAGCAAATTAGGGAGACTGTTGCTCCTGGGGTATCGGCGAGGACCATTCGCAACCGTCTCCATGAAGCTGGGCTACGGTCCCGCACACCGTTAGGCCGTCTTCCGCTCACGCCCCAACATCGTGCAGCCCGCCTCCAGTGGTGTCGCGACAGGCGTGAATGGAGGGACTAATGGAGACGTGTCGTCTTCAGCGATGAGAGTCGCTTCTGCCTTGGTGCCAATGATGGTCGTATGCGTGTTTGGCGCCGTGCAGGTGAGCGCCACAATCAGGACTGCATACGACCGAGGCACACAGGGCCAACACCCACCATCATGGTGTGGGGAGCGATCTCCTACACTGGCCGTACACCTCTGGTGATCGTCGAGGGCACACTGAATAGTGCATGGTACATCCAAACCGTCATGGAACCCATCGTTCTACCATTCCTAGACCGGTAAGGGAACTTGCTGTTCCAACAGGACAATGCACATCCGCATGTATCCCGTGCCACCCAACGTGCTCTAGAAGGTGTAAGTCAACTACCCTGGCCAGCAAGATCTCCGGATCTGTCCCCCATTGAGCATGTTTGGGACTGGAGGAAGGGTCGTCTCACGCGGTCTGCACGTCCAGCACGAACGCTGGTCCAGCTGAGGCGCCAGGTGGAAATGGCATGGCAAGCCGTTCCACAGGACTACATCCAGCATCTCTACGATCGTCTCCATGGGAGAATAGCAGCCTGAATTGCTGCGAAAGGTGGATATACACTGTACTAGTGCCGACATTGTGCATGCTCTGTTGCCTGTGTCTATGTGCCTGTGGTTCTGTCAGTGTGATCATGTGATGTATCTGACCCCAGGAATGTGTCAATAAAGTTTCCCCTTCCTGGGACAATGAATTCACGGTGTTTTATTTCAATTTCCAGGAGTGTACTTTCAGAAATGACTTCCTGACACTTAAATCTATACTCGATGTTAACAAATTTCTATTTTTCATAAACGCTTTCCTTGTCATTGCCAGTCTACATTTTATATCCTCTCTACTTCGACCATCAGTTATTTTGCTCCCCAAGTAGCAAAACTGCTTTACTACTTTAAGTGTCTCACTTCCTAATCTAATACCCTCAACATCACCCGACTTAATTCGACTACATTCCATTATCGTCGTTTTGCTTTTGTTGATGTTCATTTTATATCCTCCTTTCAAGACATTGTCCATTCCGTTCAACTGCTCTTCCAAGTCCTTTGCTGTCTCTGACAGACTTACGATGTCATCGGCGAACCTCAAAGATTTTATTTCTTCTCCATGGATTTTAATACCAACTCCAAACTTTTCTTTTGTTTCCTTTACTGTTTGCTCAATATACAGACTGAATAGCATCAGTGAGAGGCTACAACCCTGTATCACCCCCTTCCCAACCACTGCTTCCCCTTCAACTCCTTTAACTGCCATCTGGTTTCTGTACAAATTGTAAATAGCCTTTCGCTCCCTGTATTTTACCCCTGCCACCTTCAGAATTTGAAAGAGTATTCCAGTAACATTGCCAAAAGCTTCCTCTAAGTCTACAAATGCTAGAAACGTAGGTTTGCTTTCCTTAATCTATTTTCCAAGAGAAGTCGTAAGGTCAGTATTGCCTCACATGTTCCAACTTTCTACAGAATTCAAACTGATCTCCCCAGAAGTCGGTTTCTACTATTTTTCCATTTGTCTGTAAGGAATTTGCGCTAGCCCCTATCCATACGCACCTACTACATTTCTTTCTCTTCCTTTTCCTACTGTCGAATTCTGGTCACCCATGACTATTAAATTTTTATCTCTCTTCACTACCTGAATAATTTCTTTTATCTCATCATACATTTCATCAGTTTCTTCATCATCTGAAGAGCTAGTTGGCATATAAACGTGTACTACTGTAGTATGCATCGGCTTTATGTCTATCTTGACCACAATAATGCGTTCACTATGCTGTTTGTAGTAGCTTAGCAATACACCTTTTTCCCTATTCATTATTAAAGCTACTCCTGCATTACCCCTATTTGATTTTAAGTGCAAAACTTTTTTCAATCACTAGACCCATATAAAGAAACGTTTTGTTTCCTGTTCTGTAGGTATGACTTAAGCCACTCATATGCTATTCCATTTATACCATATAATTGTAATTTCTGTGAGATAATGTAATGGTTCACACAGTCAAATGCTATGAACAAGTGACAGAAAATCCCTATTGGTGATATTTTGCTATTTAAAGACTGTATTATGTGGAGAGTGAAATTGTATATTGCTGTCTTAGTGGAAGAGCATTTTTGAAATCCGAACTGTATCCCCCTACTGTTGCGATGGCTAACCACTCTTGAGTACATCACTTTCTCAAAGATTTTTGAAAATGCTGTAAGCAAGGATACTGGCCTATAATTATTGACATCTGTGGTGTCTCTCTTTTTGTAGAGAGGTCTGACAATGGCATATTTTAAAATGCCTGGGAATATCCCAGGAGTTAGTGATGCATTGCATATGTGAAGCAGAACATCAGCAGTAATTGCTCCACTGTGTTTTAATATCTTATTAGAGATGTCTTCTATTCCAACAGAACATTTATTTTTCTAAAGTTTAATAATTTTAGTTATTTCAGAAGAGGTTGTTAGGTCAAACTTAATCTTACTTCTATGTACTGCTTGGCTTTTTCTTTTAAACTATTCTCACCAATTTTATCTCCTACACTTAAGAAATGGTTGTTAAATACATTAATACTTGTGTACTGTTGGTTAGTATGGTCTCATTCTCATTAATAGTAATTCTACCTACCCCAGTAGTTACTTTGCCAGTCTCCCTTCTAACAACATTCCACAATGATTTAATTTTAATGTCGGAGTTGTCAATTTCTTCTCTAACAAACATATTTCTTGATTCCCTAAAGACTTTTCCCCATGTGTTACAATTATTTTTATAGTGTAAAACTACTTCTGGATCTTTAGTTGTTCTTGCTGTCTCATACAGTTTTATATTTCTTTCTGAAGACATTTTAATAACTGTAGTAACCCAAGGTTTCTTTGAAAAGTGTGTGGTGTTACATTTAGTAATTTTCTATGGAAAACAATGTTCAAGACCGGAAATAAATTTATCAAGAAATGTGTTGCATTTATCATTAGCATTTGGCTCATTATATACATCTCCCCAATTAACATTTCTTAAACTTTCTCTGAAATGCTCTCTAGATACTAGGTTGAGCAACCTCAAACTTTTACTTGACGATTTCTCAATTGCTCACACTGTTAGCTTTTGTAAGGTAATCAGTTGTGCGTGATGGTTGGTCTGACAATCCATGTACCACAGGTAAACCATGTGTTTGTTTTACATCCTCTTTCTGTACAAATACGTTATCTATTAGAGTGCTACACATGTAGGGAAACTGACCACTGGTTCTACATGATATGTTATTAATAACACTTCTAGTTCACTTTTCCTATCAGGAGCACTTAGAAAGCTTACATTGAAATCACCACATATTAATAACTTCTTCCTTTTGTCTGACAGACAGCAAAATAGGGAGTCAAACTTTATAACGACTAGCTCCCCATCTCCTAATGGGGACCTGTACACTGTTGCTAATGCTTCTACATTATCTAGCAGAATTTCACATACAGAAACCTCAAAGTATTGATCAACACAAAATTTACTTACCGGTACTTTTACAGTTTTGTATTTATACACTCGTTTTAAGAAAATGGCAGCTCCTACTTTATCCGTCCTAGATCTACAGGTGTAAAATGCTAAATTATACTGACACTATCCATCCCTACAGTTACATGGTGTTCATACAGACAGAATATATCAATCATTCTTATTTTTGAAATCTAAACACACTAACAGCTCATCTATTTTATTTTTTATTCCCCTGATATTTTGATAAGTTGATACTGCTTTTAGCTTTGCCCATATTTACTGTGCATGGAGTTTCTTTTATTCTATTTCTCTTCATTGTTGTCTGTCTGGACTTTGGCCTTAACCTAAAAAGCTTGTCTGCCTGGAGCCATTAACCATAGGGATCACCGATTGTGTGACTGTGGAAACCCCTTAGAGTTTCTGCCAAAAGAGAAGCTAACTTATTTTCCCCTTCCTATTCAGGTGCAGGCCGTGTGTAGTGTAGCCCCACCTACCAATAGCATTAACTGGAACAACATTTATGTAAGATTTTGCTGGTGTCTGGAACATCCCGTTCAGCTCAGTGTTAACATACCTTACAGCAGTGTTTACCCAGGGCTGATCATGGCGCTGAAAAACCTCCACAGACGCCGCATTTGTGTGACCAGTTTCTGCTCCTGTTTTATCCAGCTCACTCCTAGTACTGTATCTTGGATTCATGGCCAGGTTGGTTCCTGCTCCCCCAACTATAATTACCTGATCTTCCTTTTCAAATTCCCTGCATAGCTGACCTAAGTTTTCTGTCACCTGGATGAGGCTAACACTTGGTTTCACAAAACTTGGTACCTAGTACCCTGCACATAATTTCTCCTGAAGTTGCTGGCCCACACCCCTCCTATGACTGCTACCTATATGCAGACTTCTTTTCCTGTTCTGGTTTGATCCTGACCTTTCTTCTTTAAGCTAATATACTGCTTCAACCTACTTTCAATTACATCTGGATGAGGCCCTCCCTTTTCTTCAGATGGCAAGGCAAACTGACTTTAATTTCTGGAGTTTTTCCAGTGTTCCCCTTTTTCGTCCCTCGCTTGCTACCTTTTCCCAGTTCCCAGTCCCTTTTTCCTCCATTAAACTACATATTTCCAAGTTCACGTCTTATACAGTCTTAAGGTCATAAATTTTTGCCTGCTGGTCAACGATTTTTCCATTCTTTGTACATAGCCTACAAAGCCATCGAAGAGCCTCATTTTCTACACTCTTTTTCCTACCTATTCATTCGCCCCTATGAAACCATAACTTACAGTCTAAAGAGACACCCCCTCTTCCACATTTCTAAGGCAACTACCACATTTGTCACTCATTGTTTGTTAGACAAACTTAACACAGAAGCAGACAATAAGTTGGCACAAAACCAGAGTAGTTCCATAACCTGTACTAATCCGTAAATAAACTCTAATGTATACAAACTTTTAAAGTACTTTCCGAAAGTTTCAACTACCTAAACCCTGTATGAGAGAGACGAATTAATTAGGCTTTGAAGCATTAACTATAGTCAAAAACAACAATTTACACTTGCCCGAAAATTACGCCTATAAAACGTAAACAAAAGTAGCGACTACCGGCCTTTACGAAATACTTCCTTTTCGATGTAAAGACGATCAGGAAAGCGAAGCTTTCGATAGATAGAGCAGAAGTCTAAAATGTAATGTTAACTAAATTAGCTCTTACTTCAATACCAATCACTTAACTTAGTGAGAGCTTCGTTATGATACATACTGACCGGAGATTGCAGATGGTGAAAGCGAAACCACAAAACATTGTACCATTCAAGGAGTATCCCATGAACTATAAACCATTTAAAAGACCTACTTGCCGTTATTGATGACTTGGAAACTTTCACCAGAAAGAACGATAATAGTTCATAACAAACCACTTGCTATTCATAACCAATTAATTGAAAACATGGTAAATTTTTTTGAAGGAACTGAAAGTAGCAACATTAATTTCTTATGTGATAAGGTGAATTTAATGTGTGTCCAAAGGAAGCAATACAGATACTCGCTAGATTGTATTATGTTTTGTTGTATCTTATTTTCAATATCACCACACACTTACGAGTTTATAAGAAGTACACACTGTCTTCTGCTTCCCTGTACTAATACACTCCAAAATATTTTTCCATATTTGAAACACAGCCAGCAGGTGAGCAGCTTCTGTTGCATAAAAAACAGAAGATCCAGATCTTTTGTGAATCAGATCATTTGTTTCACTAACACTCACAAATTCACTTGAAACTTTATTTGTACTACACAGGAGACAACATTTTAGAGACTGCATTCAGTTCTAAAAATGTGGCAACTAATGCTGAGGTTTTTATCCCTCCAGTAAGGAACATAAATAGTGAAAAACTCTTCACTGTAACTGAGAATAGTTTAGAGACTACATGCAATTTGTTTTAATTAGTCTGTGTTGTTAGTGACAAGAATTCAGTTAACAGATGGGCCACATCATGCTTTGCTTCCACTCCTCAACTGTCAAATTCTTACAAACACCTCTTGTCATGACTCAAAACCCCTCTTCATGTTTTATGTTCTGTTCACATGTTAAAATGTGTCAGAAGCAACTAAATGAATAAGAAACATATTGACGAAGCAGTAAGTTCTCTGCATTTAAAAATCTATGTGATGTAGTGTGTACACAGATGATAAAATCTGCCAACAAACGTAAAGTCCCTTTTCAAAAGCAGCCTAGAGCGACAAAATGCCAATCCTTTGCTTGATAGTTTCAATGAGATCGCTTATCAAGGTTTGTTAACGTTGGACGAACATTATCTTCCTGAAAGTTTTGAGAGGACTGCTAAATTTATCAAAATTAATTTTTACATGGTGGAATATATTTCTGTGTTTGCTGACCTGGTAGAAGTACCCCTTTCAAGCATGCACTGCTAAAACCACTTTCCAGCACACCAAAAGATCAGTTATTTAGAAAGATTTCTGTTGTGGTTGGATATGCGCAAATGTCGTCCTGAGCGCACATTTGAATTATCCAGTAACACACATTCAGTCATATCAGATACCACTCATTCTAGAAACGACCAAGTATTGCAGTGAGGACTCGAATTTTAAATGTTTTTCCAGGAAATCTTTAGAAGCGAAATTTGGACAACAGCGAACAAAGGAAGGATTTCAATAATTGATATCTTTGGTATCTTGAGACAGATATTCAATATTCGATCCAAGATAAGTATTCTGACCTTGCTGTCCCTGAAAATTCCAACATTTGCTCTTGGAGAAGTTGGAATAGATTCAGATTCTTTTAAAACTGACTGTACATGATGTGACCTTACCTCCACCACCACCAACAAACATTTACAGTACAATGGATTTCAGTGAGGAACAAATTCAGTCTGTTCAGGAATACTTACCTGTTTCCACATACTTGTCAGGGTATTATGAAAGAGCTGTCCTTAAGAAGCTGAGATGTGAGGCATATAAAACACATTTAGAGCTATATAAAAGTCTTCCATTAATAGAAAATGATGAACATATAAGAAAGGTGGACAGAAGTAGTTCGTATTTTCCTCATAATGAGGTTATCAATGCTAATTTGGTTGCTAAAAACTTGATGTCTACAGAACACAAACACAGCTTCATGAGATACTCTTCCCAGAGAAATTTACTGTTTATGTAATTAAAAGAGAAGACTTCTACCTAATGGAGATTTGTTAGCGTGAGGTAGGTCACACAGACTGCAGAATTCTTTGGTGCATAGTAAAAGTTGGGTTAAATATGTTTCTCAATAATTATGTTAAAAAATTAACGATAGCCATAATGGTTCTAGCAGCAAGCAGCATTCGTCAACTGTAAAGTAGTTTGAAATAAATTTTGTGACAGGTTAACAAATATTTACATTTGTCATTTTCAACTGATTTTCTCTTCTCAATATGCGTAATTGCATTTTTAACACTGAATGTACATAATAAGAAGCCTATATTTTATTTTTACAATGTATCTGAAAAGAGGTTGACATTCTTGCATACAGGTCTTAATACTACATAGTTAACTGAACGTACTGTGAGCATACGACAGAGGATGCTAAGTTCCCCCAACTTGGGTATGATGTGATGTCATTATGACGTATATACGCTTTAGTAGATTCACATAGCTATCGACTTTTACGAATGTTCGAGATTCTAAACTGTCGTCAGCTAGTGGTTTGTTTTGACATGTGCGATTCTGAAAACAGAGTAAAAGACCTGGATATTAATAGAAATATTCCTGACCGTGGCCTTGAAAACACCACGGACAACACGTTTCGTAAAAAGTGAAGTCTTCTTATGTCCCTACCAGATTAGATTGTGTGATTGTTGTATTGAATGCTTACACCGAAAATAATATTTATTATCAACATTTTAGTATGGTTTCATACAATTGGTCTTGTCAGTAAATATTATATTAGATTGTAGCAGCATACTCTTGCTGACTTTTTCTTAATTTATATAGCTGAAAGAGAACTCGTGCAAGTTTGTTAGCTAAGTAATTTATATGTCCATCTCAAGATTGTCTTTTATCAACCATAACTTCAAGTAATTTTACACTCGGACCGCAGAGACAGGTGCCTTAGTGTCCAGTAATGACTGGTGTGTAGAATGAATTTCGAACTTAAAAAGAAAAATATGAGGCATTGTTGAAGAAAAATCGTCGACCGGAGATGAAATACGAGGGGAAGGATTTCTCAATGTAATCTTAACCAAAGGTTAGTGTCTAGTACTGATTGATGTATGAAATGATTGAATGCAGTATCAAAGCATTCCATGGTGGTATGATAAACCAGACGTATTGTATATTATGTCATGTATACAACCACAATAGTTTTAGCATATACCTGGCCGTGTCAATGTGGTTTATGTCAGCAGTATAATTTGCTAAGACAAGATTATGCAAAATACGAATTGCATCACAACATGAGCAGAAGTCTCGTTACTTTTGCTGGATGCAGCTTGCAGAAGATGACACCAGTAAAGGTATCTTACTTCGAGAACCAAAGTGTTTGGTCATCATATACTCAGTTCAGTTTTGGAGTCTAATGTTCAGAGCATATAGAGAAATTTAAAAAACCGCATCACAAAATTTGAAAATGTAAATACTTCTGAATCATACATAAACTAGATGTTGACATCTCCATTCTTGGCAGAGGTGCAATACATGAAACCAGTCTGCATAAAAAGCAAAAGCACCTGTTGTACATATGCCAGCAACAAAATGAAAAGTACCAGAGAGGAACAACTACCAGGATAACCTCTTCTTCACCTCTGTGTGCACCAAACAAAAAGTTAGCAACAGAGGCAGGCAAACTTTAAGCTACCTCCTGCAACTTTTAAAAGAGCACAATTTAAATACAATCATGTGGTATAACAAGTAAGCTTCAAATCAGAGAGACAAGAAAATTTCTCAGTGCTTCAGCTAAATGTATTACAGATAGAAATGCAATTTACAGAATGAGATTTTCACTCTGCAGCGGAGTGTGCGCTGATATGAAACTTCCTAGCAGATTAAAACTGTGTGCCCGACCGAGACTCGAACTCGGGACCTTTGCATTTCGCGGGCAAGAAGAGTAATTTATGAAAAAATGAATGAACTGTTTGAGGTTAAACTTCATGTTTAGAAAAAAACTCAAGTTTTATAGCTAATGATCTCAATTTTTTAATAGATTTGGAAAATTCTAGAGTTTCATGCACCTGTAACTATGGTTTGTATGCTGTGCAAAAGTCATTCTCATTTACTACTACTTTTAATAAATCTTAACTCCTGGATTGCAAAAGTTGTTTCATTAATATCTGACACCTTAACAACCTCATCTAACTACTTTTCACTGTGCACCCAGCCCTAAGTTTTGCTCAGTTTCAAAAACCTGTCTAAGAGAAACGTGGTAATTTCCCCTATTTAAGTTGGCTGTATTTACTGAACCTATCTTCCAAACTGTCAGTCTGTACTCTCCCAAGGAGCAAATAGGACCTGTTTCCGTCAGACACCCAATAGCTACTGAAATCAGTCAAAGCAGCTGTTGCAAGTTGACACACACACACACACACACACACACACACACACACTGGTTACGGTACTACAATCCACACCACAAGCTGGGAAACAGCCAACTTTCTAGTAGTTTACTGTCGAGTTGAGATTTTCACACACAAATGTTTTATTCATATCTTACAGAAACTAGCAGTACGGCTATAAACATCCTTTTAAACACGCCGCTAACGGCAATCAAGTCATTTACAGCAATATAACAGTTTAAATTTAAAAAATCACAGAAGATAACAGTATGGCAATAACAGCCTATCAAAACACGCCACTAACGGCAATCAAGTAATTTATAGCTATACAACAATTTAAAAAATTTAAAGAACATTAGTAAACAGGCTACTAAAGTAAATACAGAACATTGTTAATAAAGTACAGTGAGTTGGTGAAGCTACCAACACCGCCATTAAAAACTCAAAGGTCACAGCAAACACTATTAACGGAAATAAGGGAATGGAGGAATTTAAAAAAGTTTTTTAACCAAAAGTGTCCTGGAATATCATTAGAACATAACAAATATGTCGGACCCGTGCAAGGCGGCCACAAACCATCCACTCATGGATGCTCAGGCTAGGCAGAATATGGACCAGTTTAAATACGCCCGTAAACACAATTGCCACGCTGAAGCTGGGTCACTGCACCGACTTCTAGCCAGCGAAACATTGCAATAAGATGGCTTAACTTGCTGACAGAATTAGAGCTAACCTCGTGCAAGGAAACATTACACTACTCAGTCCTGAATGAGCGACCACATGATAGACCAACAAGAAGCATCAATTTACTCCTAACACACGACAAAACAGCGAAACAAACTGCCGAAACTACACCTCCCATCGGACAGTAACGAGAGGAGGAGGAAAGATCACGGTCTTCAATTACACCAGTGGCTGGGACAGGAAGACCGGTCGCCGGAGGCCACAAGGCAGAAGAGACACTGGTTACGCAAACTTATTACTTAATGATTAAACCTTCCACGAACTTAACTTTCAATTATGTTCGAACAGGCAGTGCACGACCTCCTATGGCAAGGATCCACACATCCGACCGCGCAAGCGTCGCCAGCGTACCCAACACGCCACGGTCACGTGACAACACGCCCTGTCACCAGAGTTCACGTCTTCTCTGCAACGTTGACGGGTAGTGACCGCTCCTTCGTGTTAGGTGTCTCCTTTCTAAACACCAGTGTTGGAACGGAGGACTTGAAGCAGCTTGTTAACGTCCCACGAAGATGAAATGAACAGCAACTACTCGTGGGGCGATTCTGTATACAACCAACCCGCGGGGAGCTCTTCCGTCAACTCGACCCGCTCGTTACACACAACCGACATACATCACGTGGCGAATCTGTGCAGCCGACCACACCTGCTTCTCGCTGGAGAGCCACACTGCCCTCCCGTGTCCACCACACTCTCTCAGCGCACAACCCTACTTCCACGCCACCACACAAGACTACAACCGGTCAAAGACCTCGCTTCCTCCATAGCAGTTTCTCGGAAGCAAACGCAGATATCGATAGCAAAGGGAAAAGACCAACAAGCCGCCACTTAATAACAGACAACATATCAAACAAACATGTCAGGGGAAGAAAAGGAAAACCAATGCAATCTAAATACAACGTGTAGCACGGCTCACATGGTTTAGAGCAAAGTGAGTTTCCTTAGAAAGTATGCTGCATCATTCAATTCATGCCATAAACCTAATCAAGACACAAAGCTCTTTAAGAAATCAAATATGTCATGGGAATTAGAAGTTACAGGTTACTGCAAAACATTTATTAGCCTCTGGCCCTTAAGTAATGTTTTCACATTCACAGTTCACCACCGAATATTTATTATTTTCATAAATGTCGCAGTGCTTGCCCAATTTTGAATTCCTTTCTTTGAGCCTAGTTTCCGCAAAGCAACAACTGTCATATCATTATAGCAAAGAAGCACCAGTTTACCATATTGCTTTTCAACTGAATTTGGAAACTGAGTTTTTAAAGCTAGAGAGTTTCCATATTGCAATAGATCGTCTTTTTCAATCCTGTGTAGCTCTTTTAGCGCTGTGACTGATGCAAACCCCGCTCCATGTTTTCACTGAAATCAGAAAAACACAGACTCTGCTCCTTATCATTGAACCAGTTGTTACAGATAGGATTTAAAAAATGAACTGTATCCGCAAAATAGTACAGTGGGCTATCTGCAGACGTTTGTGCAGTGTGACAGTACTTTACCTTTACGTGTAGCGTAGTACTGAAGTTAGATATTGCTTTTCTATCAA
The DNA here is from genome assembly GCF_023897955.1 of Schistocerca gregaria. Classification (NCBI taxonomy): domain Eukaryota; kingdom Metazoa; phylum Arthropoda; class Insecta; order Orthoptera; family Acrididae; genus Schistocerca; species Schistocerca gregaria. The sequence goes on along the minus strand of NC_064930.1, from coordinate 80,602,000 downwards.
TCGAAATATTGTCTGCCACTAACCTAACCACCTCAAATCAAGCTGCTGCTGATTTAAGAATTACTTCTTTTATGTATCAGGAAGGTTCACCTTCGTAATTAAGATGGGATTTCAAATGTATTTCATCAATTAAAGGAAGAACTGTTTTACCCTGTGAGGCTAAAGTTCCAGCTTTCTGTGAGGTATGACTACTAAGCTGATCACTATGTCTTTCAATGACTGGACTAGTTAAAAGCTTACTTCAAAGCCCAGACAGTGTATTTGGATTTGGATTTGGTATGGAAATAATGCCATTGCTTCTGACAAACTTATATCCAGGTGGGCTAATATTACTTACTAATGACTGCAGAATCACATATCTGCTTAATATTTAAACAGAGATGAACTTCTACATTTCAGTAATGAAACCTGGCCCTTTAAAAAATACATTTTAGTTTCCCTTTCTGGCAACTTCTCTACTAAATTCTCCAACTTATCTTCAGTGAACGACAGAAGACTGTGAACAGGATTCTCATCTTTACTACACACCAAATAAATTTCCTTGAGAGCATGGCTTACCTCTTGTGTGTTGCAGCCTTTTTGGGAATTTTCATGTTTCCAACACATTTTAATTTCAATTAATAAAACTCTGAGAAATAAATCACTGTTTATAACGGACCAGCAATCAAGTCTTGGGTAAGGATTGTGGGTAATTAACAATAAGCACACACTGTCTAATTTGTTAACTACGATCCAGTCACTAGGCTTATCGCAGTCACTCATTTTACTTTTTAGTTGCTCTAAATTACAGAAAGAAGTCGCTTCTGTCAACTTCTCCTGCGGACGACGATGTGAAGGGCACTGTTTTCTAGTCGCTCCCTGCGACTTTGGGGGTCCCCGTGGGCTGATGTCGTATTGGACAAATATGAATGGTATCCCAGTAACTATGAAGGTATTTCATCTGAAAAAGAAAAGTTTAACACCAAACGAGATGCAACTATACAATCAGCTTCCTCGTTATGGCATTGTAATTTACAAATGTAGGCCTCTGCCTAACATTTGGTCCCTTAACCTGCCTTTTCTTCAGCGTCGACGATCCAATGGTGGTGTTAACAGCTTGCCACTTGTTGGATCGTACATACTTGTACTGCTTAATATACCTTCTTTGCTGAAATGCAGGTCACAGACCTTAAAAGAAGCGTACAGTTGATTGTTAAAGATGTTATTAAAATGACCGTCAAGATGGGCGGGACTGTGAATTACTTTCACTCGTAATACCTTTCTGGCAGGGTTGCACTGTGTCTGACAGTGAAATGTTTAGGACTAACTCTCGACGCATTACTAATGTGGAACGCACACCTCGTCACCATCCAACAGCACCCACTGTCCTCGCCTTCAAATCCCTCCTAAACCGTCACACAGAGTGGTGCGGGGCTGATCCTGTGCCCTTAGCAGAATCAATGTCTTTTTAGAGAAATACAAAGCCGGGGTTGAAGGCGTTCCTTTTGAAACGTTTTCAGTTTTGATGAAACTGGGTTTCGTGACATACCTGCGAAAGAAAGCCCTTGTTTCGTCGGACATGTCGACGTCCTGAGAAAACTGAGGACACCTCAAAACCATGCCTCACTCTCATGTTTTGGAAGGCAGCACGAGAATTCCTTCTCCCTTATCTTATTGATAAAGGTAAGCCAAAGTGGACAGACTCGATTTACAGTTCACCTCCTGGCAGTGTGCGGTTTGTGCTTTTACCAGTGGGGGGCATGTCTTAGGGGGTTAGTATAATTACATATGTTACTAGCTTGGACCGTGGCGTTACCCATGGTTAAATAGTTATTTATAAATAGATGTTAATGCCGAAACTCACTACTCTCGCCTATGCACTATCAGAAGAAACATCTCTTGTTATATCTTTAAAAGTACATTACGGGTAAAGCTTATTTACAAAATCATCTACATACAGGTATACGACGGGAATTCAAACACTAAAGGCACATTTGTGAAAAGCTGTTCTTATTCTAATGATAGAAAACTGAAACATGCGTTATTTTTCTACGAAACCTCCGTGGACTTCAATGCAGCTTTCCCGACGTTTTACGAGGTTTTTTTTTATTTCGTCAGAATATACGTTTTTCGGTTGCATCTGTAACCACTTTTGCACCGCAGCAATGACGTCTTCATCACTTTCAAATCTTCTTCCCTGTAGTGTCTCCCTTAAGGGTCCAGGTCTGTACTGCGTGGCGGATGTTCCAGCACCTCGAATCTCAACTCCTTTATTGCGTCGGCTGTCCGTTTGGCAGAATGTGGGCGAGCGTCATCTTGCTGCAGGATGACACCTCTTCAAAGTTTTCCACGACGTTTGGATCTGATGGCAGGTTTTAGTCTCGAATTCTACATATCACATCCACTATACAATACAGACCTGGCTCTAAAGCCTAGTACATGCTGGGGCGACATCTTGCAACATTGTGGCATGGTACGGAAATGTGGCGTGCGTCGTCTTGTAGCATACTACAACAGGCAACATCTTGCGGCGTATGTTGCATGCGGCAGGTTAATTTATACCAATGCAACAGAATTTGTGCCACACGTGTGTCTGTGTTGCAGTATGAAGGATGATAAAGTATCACAGCATTGGCCTACTTGATGCTTGCACGTGCAGCTAACAACGGAAATGAAAACCAAAGGAAGAGAAAACGATGGTGGAAGAGAAGAGTACTTAAAGAAGATCCACGAAATAGTATCCTAAGAACTAGAAGCAGACGATGGTGCGTTATTTAGTAATGTGTGCTTTCGTCCCAGGCGCGTAAGTCCGCGCCACACCGTTGCCAAAAGGTGGCCTAACGGTAAATGTTCACACAGGTACCGGGCCAGCCACCACCCTGTGGATGGGACTTCCAGCCCCCAGCTCACCCAACTCTGCGGTACGGCTGCTGCGGTGTGACTGCCCCACTACTTCCCTCGCAAGTAAAGGGATGACGCACCTTAGACGAAAGCAACAATGATAACATGGGTAATGATGATTTGGTTCTAAATGTTTTGAAATGCTTAATTACTACATAATACTTTTTCAAAATTAATAAGCAAACATATTAATAGTAAGACTGTATTAAAACCGAGCGAGGTGGCGCAGTGGTTAGCACACTGGACTCGCATTCGGGAGGACGACGGTTCAATCCCGTCTTCAGCCATCCTGATTTAGGTTTTCCATGATTTCCCTAAATCGTTTCAGGCAAACGCCGGGATGGTTCCTTTGAAAGGGCACAGCCGATTTCCTTCCCAATCCTTCCCTAACCGAAGCTTGCGCTCCGTCTCTAATGACCTCGTTGTCGACGGGACGTTAAACACTACCCACCACAACCACTGTATTTAAAACCTCCAGTGTTCGGCGCCACAAATTTAAATTATATGTAAAGTTTTACTCCAGTGCGTCAGAAATAAACATCCCAGGTTGGGATGCATAAATTAAAGCCAGAGGAGGGGATGGTCTGATGCAGAGGGGTTGAAATCCCCCCCAATACCCCTTGCAAATCGCACACTGCCTCCTGGAATGCAAATGAACACATTAGAGTGAGTGGCTAGAACAGAGTGTGTTTGCAGTTGATTTCAGACTCACTTCCTCCTGTTTGCCTCAGAGATAGGACGACGCAGAGTAATTATTACAGATAATCTCTCTTCTCACATCTTAATGAAAACTACGGGGCTGTGTGAGCAAAACAACATAAATTTCATTTGCATTCCACCGAACTGTACTGGTCTTATGCAGTCTTTAGATGTGGCTTATTTTTCTTCTCTGAAGAACGACTGGAGAGAGATTCTTCGTCAATGGAGGTAGACGGAAAAAGGAAAGAAGAAACATCGTTTTCCGAAGTGTGTTTTTAGTGGTCCAGTGTCGAAGAGTTTTTAGATGAACAGACAGCTTCTACAAATTCAGTGAAAGGATTGAGAAATGTCAAATGCGCTGGAAGTGTGATAATGCCAGAAATAAGTTTTGTGTTATGAGAACTGAATTCCATAAACGTTTGGAGAAGGCGAGAAAGACAGTTAAAATTCAATGTGAGACTCGTCATAACGTATCTGCTCCTCATAGATCCAGGGATGATACGGACGTTGTTTCGGGGTAGAGTATGCATTAAAAGAATAATCATCTTTCATAGCCATCTGTTTTTATGTAATTGAAATACGTTTTAATTAGTTTGAACTTTGACAGAAGAGCGGTTTATGTGCCGTCGCCCTGCCTCTTATTGGCCAACCAAAGTATTTGCAAAGAGATCGACATTCTTGCATAAAGGTGTTAACGCTAGTACTCCACGTACTGCTGTGAGTCGAGGACCGGCTACCGCTCTGCCATCTCTTGGCGACGGCCCGCAACAGCTGTGCGTCCCACCATCCCCGACCAGTAGCAACAGGCAGCTGGCAATCACATTTATTTCCAATTTTGACGTCTTGTCGGATAGTATCTAAAGTAAAGCTAATCTCAACAACTGTATATACTTTGTTCTGTAATGTCGTTTATATAAATGAACAAAGATTTACAACACTTCTCCGAACAATGTTTAATACTCGTTCTCACGGTTTGTTGCAAATGCTACATATAGTTTTCAGTACAGTTATGAGCTGTACCTGTCACGCCGACCGAAGATAATAGAAAAGGAAATTTTGGCAGGCACAGATCGTGTTAGTCTGTGCCTTGCAATGTAAGTTAAGCATATTACTAGTGAATGACTAGTGGTGTCATAGAATAAACTACAGAATTCTATTGCACGCCGACTGAAGATAATAGAAAAGGAATTTTTGGCAGGCACAGATCGTGTTAGTCTGTGCCTCGCAGTGTAAGTTAAGCATACTACTAGTGAATGACTAGTGGTGTCATAGAATGAACTACAGAATTCTCTTGCACGCCGACTGAAGATAATAGAAAAGGAATTTTTGGCAAGCACAGGTCTTGTTAGTCTGTGCCTCGCAATGTAAGTTAAGCATATTACTAGTGAATGACTAGTGGTGTCATAGAATAAACTACAGAATTCTCTTGCACACTGGCCTCACGAAGCAACTGTGAGGCCATCGCTGCTGCGAACCAGCGTCAGCGCAAGAGTTTTTACTTCTTTCCCGAAAGTGTAACGGTGTGTCATTTACGAAGAAATGGTGCCGCTGTTTATCATTTACTAGGAAACTGTGTCGTTGCCTATGCTAAGGTGCAAAATGCATGTTAAGCTAGTTGCAATACACCGTGACTTCCTTCTATTCTGCTGGAGGTCGTATGCAAACTTTTACTACTTGCGAAGAAAAACGTTGCGACAGAAACAGACACCATAGCCTGTAAATGGCACTAACAGAATTACTGTGACGGTGATATCTACACTAAAATTTCGTAGATAAGATGTCGTAATTATTCTGGTGATCACAATTTTAATTACTTCGACAAAAAATTGATTCACTGAGACATAAATGACTCATTCACAAAGAGAAAGTAAAATTACGTTCTACGTTAATTTTTTAAAAATCTTCAAATATTTACCGAAAATTGCGAAAAAAGAATGTAATAGACATACAAATAATAATAAATAAAATATAATAACATAAAATAAATAATAGAAATTCAACAGGAAAAACGAATATAAAATAAAAATATCGGCACTCGATATAGGCGTTTCGAAATACATGTATCGATATGTAGGTAGGTACTTAGTGTTTAACGTCCCGTCGGCAACGAGGTCATTAGAGACGGAGCGCAAGCTCGGGTTAGGGAAGGATTGGGAAGAAAATCGGCCGTGCCCTTACAAAGGAACCATCCCGGCATTTGCCTGAAACGATTTAGGGAAATCACGGAAAACCTAAATCAGGATAGTTGGAGACGGGATTGAACCGTCGACCTCCCAAATGCGAGTCCAGTGTGCTAACCACTGCACCACATGTCGGAGTTAAATGTCACGTTGTTGAAAATCAATATATTTTAGAAAAGATATCGAAATTTTAGGAACAGCTCTAGATTTTATGGCCGCGTTGCCTTACCGTTCGACAGCTAGAGCGATACTAGCGCCCCGAGGGGTGAGAAAGCAGTCACAATCGTCTTAAGGATAGTGTTTTGTTATTAGTTATTTTCTACTTAATTCAGGAAACAGCTGTTACATTTTTGCGTTCCGTGTAGTAGGAAGTTATCAAGAGACATGAAGTATCATGAAATACATGTGAAAACAGCCGAACCACACTGGTTCAATGATGTAAGCTATAACTAATTCATTAAGAAATTCTTCCGAATACGTGTATTTGCAGCGTACTCCACTGAAAGAAAGAGAATGTAAACGCATATGTCATGCACAAGTAGCATATATTTCTGTTGTTATCGCCGTGGGCGCTTTCCAATACACTAGTATTTTTGTAAATGTAATTACTTTTGCTTCAAAAGTGCACATGTTGAAGATTCTTACGGTTCGCGGTCCAGGTTTAGTAAACAATTCTTGAAGTGAATTTTTCTGTGTCGTGAAACAGTTTTATTACTTCTGATGTTTTCCCACATGCTACAGTTGTGGGGGCTCATTTGTTACGTTAAATAATGTAGGTATTACATTCCATATAGCTCTCCTACGTTCCACATTTACTGATATGGCTGAAAATGTAGCGAATAAAACTCTGCTTTGTTGGGTAGATATAAGACATATCTATGGAGAAGGTCAGGTCTTCTGGAGTTTACTAGCACATTCTTGTTACAGGAGAATCGTAAATAAACTGCCCTGTAATGTAGCGCTTCATACCGCCGAGGGTGCTTACAACAGTAACTCCCAATGGCACCCCCATCAGATTTCGTGGCTCAGTGGATAGCCCGTCTAAAAATGAACACAGATAAAGTGTGGAAACAGGAAGAAACTATTCTGAACTGTGAAAAAAAAATACAAACAGCGAACGGACAAGTGATTGGCCTGAATAGCCATGGTGTTGTGGTTAAGTGGTCATGGTGTTGGACTATCAAGTAAATGGGTCATGTGCAAAACTCCCTAGTGCCATTTACTTTTGTTTCTTTTTTTCACAACATTATGAACTGTCCGTCCCGTCAATGTTTCTTCTCTTTCTGTTGGCTAAGCAGTTGTCATACTATACTTTGGTTATAGAATATGAGTCATGTGGTAAGAATACGTTACCGTCGCAAGTAAACGTGATGAATAGTGAAAGCGGTTGAGATACTACACACACGCCTCACATAAATGACAACAAATAAACGGGTGTGAACTACATTACAACAAAGGAGTGAAAACTTCCAACATGGAACGCAACTTAAAAAGACGTTAAAACGTATGTTTTGACAGAGCACAGAGAAACAGTGTGACTGTGAAACTGTTGCGTTCATTTGTTGCAGCTTATGTGACAAATTATTATCAGCATTTCCTTGGAAGTGATGACATTCATACGAACACCTACACCGAGCAAGGAGGCATATCTCACTCACTCATCAGGCGTACGAATTAGGTGCGTCGATAAGAGGTTCTTGCCACATGAGACACGTACTGTCAAAAATGCCGTGCGTGACACACCAGACGTTTTTTCTGATCGAGGATTCGGCTGACTTGTCGCCTTGTCGTCAAACGTTTGCGGTTCCCAATTGAAAGACAAATCCTTTCCGCTTTTAATCGAGTAGTTGTGCGGAATCAACTGTCAATATAGGTCCCGTTCTTACACCCTGTTGTTGCAAACGGATGTTACTCCACGACACAGACACAAATTTGAATATAGCGAACAAAGAAGAAACAAGTTGGCACGAGGTGGGTTTGAACACGACACTCCCATCACCGTGATGCTACTATTTGTTTTACGTTATTGTTCACTGCATTTTTTCGGGGCGGATGTCCCATGACACTCGTTCAGTTTTATCACAGAGGGCACTTAACCCTCTCCCCAAACACGCTGAGCTACCATGCCCGCTCTTGACCACAACGCCGTTGTTACACTACAAGCTCTAAAGAAACTGGTATAGGCATGAGTATTCAAATACAGGGACATGTAAACAGGCAAAATACGGCAATACGGCTGGCAACGCACATGTAAGACAAGCGTCTGGCGTTGTTGTTAGATCGGTTACTGCTGCTGCAATGGCAATGGTAAGGTTTAAGTGAGTTTGAACGTGGTGTTACAGTCGGCGCACGAGCGATGGGACACAGCATCTCCGAGGTAGCGATGAAGTGGAGACTTTCCCGTACGACCATTTTACAAGTGTACCGTGAATGTCAGGAATCCGGTAAAACATCAAATCTCCGACATCGCTGCGGCCGGAAAAACATCCTGCGAGAAAGGGACCTACGACGATTCAAGGGAATCGTTCAACGTGACAAAAGTGCAACCCTTCCGCAAATTGCTGCAGATATCAGTGCTGGGCCGTCAACAAGGTTCAGCGTGTGAACCATTCAACGAAACACCACCGATATGCGCTTTCGGAGACGAAGGCCCGCTTGCGTACCCTCGATGAAGGCACAACACGAAGCTTTATTCCTCGCCTGGGACCGTCAACACCGACACTGAACTATTGATGACTGGAAACACGTCGCTGATCGGGATGAGACTCGTTTCAAATTGTATCGACCGGATGGACGTGTGTGGGTATGGAGACAACCTCATCAAACCATGGACCCTGTATGTCAGCAGGGGACTGCTCAAGCTGGTGGAGGCTCTGGCATGGTATGGGGAGTGTGCAGTTGGAGGGATATGGGATCTAGGTACGACTTTGACAGGTGACACGTACGTAAGCATCCTGACTAATCGCCTGCATCCGTTCATGCCCATTATGCATTCCGATCGGCTTGGTGAATTCTAGCAGGACACTGCGGCACCCCACACAGATTGAGTTCAGGAACACTTTTTAGAGTTTAATCAATTCCGCTGGCCACCAAGCTCCCAAGACATCAACATTATTTCGCATATTTGGGATGCCTTCCAATGTGCTGTTGACAAGAGTTTTCCAGCCTCTCATGCTCTTGATGATTTATGGACAACCGTGCAGGATTCATGGTGTCAGTTCCCTCCAGCACCACTGCAGACATTAGTCAAGTCCATGCCACGTCGTGTTGTGGCACTTCTTCTACATGCTCGTGGGGGCCCTACACGATATTAGGCAGGTGTACCAGTTTCTTTGGCTCTTCAGTGTAGTTACAAGTAGTTCGAGCTTTCATTGTCCATAGACTATTTGTTCAATTATTAAAGAAATCAATAAAGATGAATCAACTTTTAAGCGAACGTCAAGTGTAAATATAAATATACTGTAAATAATCGGGATTTCAGTTTTGAAAGCGAAAAGTTTTAACAAGTTGAAGATGATGAAAAGAGCGTACACGATATCCATTTCGCCAAAGGTAGCGCTGTAGCTTGCAGTGAGTTTCGTAGTATTGATCTCACTGGTAGCCTGTCACTGCCATTCATCTGTCTCGATTGTCGCTGGGAAGGAATAGAAGTTCTGATGATATCAGCAAATGTTTTGCATGCCTGGTCTGCGTCTAAATCTGGGAGGAATCTTCTAGACTTGAACGTAATGCTCTCGCCATGTAAATTCCACCTACTCTACATGTGGGTTCTTCTGCTTTCTCACAATGCATGGCATGTTGCGAGTCTTAAGGGAGGAAAGGAGGTGGTAAGTACATTGCGCTTTCTCAAAGTCCGATTGTCAACGTAACTGTTTCGTCTTACGTACCCAACCGTCTGAAACGTACGTGCGTAAACGTGAAATTCAGGTTTAAGATCGGGGAACTGTGACGAATATATAGTGCAATACTGAGTCTGCCATTTCGCTCGGAATTAATCAAGATCTACAAACTGTAATAAGAAATCAAGTCGTTTCTCCATGGAGTAACTGATTATGTCGACACCTATCGAGACTTAGTGTAGTTTGGCGATCTGTATTAGAGAATAAGCTCTTTCTTTCATTCATACCGTTTGTCGTGGTGTCATTACAACCACAGTCTAATACAATTACGACATTCATTACGGTGGAAATTTTGGAAATCAGCCTTATGCAAGCACAATTATTTTATTTTTAGTACAACTACTCCATATCTCGATTCATTCGAGTCGGCTGCCGAGAGAAACGAACGAATCCGCCCCGGAAAGGGGGGGGGGGGGGGGAAGGTTATGCCTTCGAATGTATCCGCCACTGCATCTACATGGCTCCTCTGCAAATCACACTTAAGTGTCTGGCAGAGGGTTCGTCGAACCACCTTCACAATAAATCTCTATTATTTCAATCTCCGAACAACGCGCGGTAAAAACGAACACCTATATCTTTTGTGCGAACTCTGATTTCCCTTATCTTATTATAGTGATGGTTTCTCGCTATGTAGGTCGGCTTCAACAAAATATTTCCGCACTTGGAGGAGAAAGCAAGCGATTGAAATTTCATGTGAAGATTCCGCTGCAACCGAAAACGCAAATGTTCAGGTCTCCTGCTGTTTACTGGCGATTTTTTTTGTTCTTAAAGAACACAACATTCTCTAGTAAATATCTGTAGGTTACAAGATAATCGTAAATAAACTATTCCATAATGTAGCCGTTCACACCTGTGAGGGTTGTTATGAAATCAAAAGAAAGAAATATGTGGTGTCTTCTTGTTGTTGTTCCAATGTGCACCGCTACATACGCATCCGTTTGTAAAAACCATTCTACTGATCAATATAGTAATTACGTATCGCTTTGCCTTTCTAAAGATCTCACCGAACTCAACAGTGTAACTTCCTGGCCGCTTGGTGCGCTGCAATCGCTTGGATAACAAGAAAGAGAAGGAGCGCCGTGACTTGCGTTAAAACTGTGCCGCAGCTGTAGTCTTTCCTTGTTTTGCGGTACTTGGTTCGTTCCCATTTCGATAAATATTAGAAGTTCTTTTGTGATAACCGTTTTGATTTGCTACTGCTACATACGGGGAGTCCCACGAACAACAGTCAATATTCGGATATATTACAGGAATGATCATTCGAAGCAAAAATGTGTAGCAAACATGAGCTGCAACATGCATACCATAACAGCTATGAGCACTTCGTCATCTTAGATGCTAGAAACAAATCTCTTCTATTGCAGCTCTTTGGTATCCATTTTCTGGGAGGTGGTGAGAATCAAAGGAAGAATGAAATAAAATTCGTCGGCTTTGACCAATGACGTCATATTTTAGTCATCGATATTTATTTACTTTCGAATCATAGGTAATAAATGGGTTACCTTCAATGTCGAAACGTATTTAGAAGTCGGTCACTGAGGCCATCAGTTCTAGGCGCTTCAGTCCGGAACCGGGGAGCTGCTACTGCCGCAGGTTCGAATCCTGCCTCAGGCGTGGTCCATTGATAGTGACAGGCCCAAATATCTCACGAAATAAGTATCAAACGAAAAACTACGAAGAACGAAACTTGTCTAGCTTGAAGGGGGAAACCAGATGGCGCTATGGTTGGCCAACTAGATAGCGCTGCCATAGATCAAACGGATGTCAACTGGGTTTTTTTTTTTTTTAGATAGGAACCCCCATTTTTTATTACATATTCGTGTAATAAGCTAAGAAAGGATGCTAGTACTTCATCGGCTTCGCTAGTACTAGTATCGCTTTCTTCAACTGGACTATGTAAATCACCTAAAGTACGAGGTGCATTCAAGTTCTAAGGCCTCCGATTTTTTTTCTAAATAACTACTCACCCGAAATCGATGAAACTGTCGTTACTTCTCGACGTAATCGCCCTGCAGACGAACACATTTTTCACAAAGCTGACGCCATGATTCCATGTCAGCGGCGAAGGCTTCTTTAAGGGTCTGTTTTGACCACTGGAAAATCGCTGAGGCAATAGCAGCACGGCTGGTGAATGTGTGGCCACGGAGAGTGTCTTTCATTGTTGGAAAAAGCCAAAAGTCACTAGGAGCCAGGTCAGGTGAGTAGGGAGTGTGAGGAATCACTTCAAAGTTGTTATCACGAAGAAACTATTGCATAACGTTAGCTCGATGTGCGGGTTTATGAATAAACATGCATATGACGTTACAAGTGTGATTCTCGGTTCATACATGTTATGCCTTAATTGATAAAAGGTCACGTTTGATTTGATTGCATGTATTGTTTTATTTCAGTATGCCAGGAAAGAGGAGTCGATTTGTGCGAAAGGTGGTGCAAAATTACGTGGTATTTCAGTTTGGTTGTATGGCTTGAACGTATCTAACTACAGACGTCCATTTTATAGTTACAAAATCTGGCAGTGAGGGAGACGTGGTTTGGCTCATATCATTCTATGTTTTTCTGTGCTAAGATGTCTTTCCAAGTCCACATCACCTTTGTAATTCATTACATACCTGATAGCCCTCCCACACAGCAAATTTAGCTTAACTTTCATTTCTTCTAAATACAAAGCATAGATATTTTGCTTTTAATTTATCTGAGAACTTGCCGCTGTCACTACTATTTACGTGAGAAGACGTCATACTTCTAAAGAGCAGGATTCAATCGTATACAGCGAAATTACTTAATTAAAATATATTATGAATCTCAACACGATAACATATTAAAATTCGAACATGAAATTATTAATTAAAAAGCTTTTGTTTAAAGACGGTATTACATGGCGATCCGCCAAGAAAGGTATTGGTTAGAGAGCCTACATACTCTCTATATAGGCTCTGTAATATTGGTCTAGAGAGACAGCCATTTAGTGGCAGCAATGGTGGAACTAACAGAAGTAGCAAACTAGCTGTGAAGTAAAGTAGCTGTATACGATTGTATCCTACACTTTAGAAGTATGTCGTCTTCTCACATAAACAGTAGTGGCAGAAGCAAGTTCTCAGACAAATTAAAAGTAAAATACCTATGCTTTGTATTTCGACGAAACAAAAGTTAAGCTAAATTTGCAGTGTGTGAGTGCTGACGGCTGCTATATTGTGAAATATAAGGTGCTGTGGAATTGGAAAGAGCACAGAAAAACGTAGGATGATACGAATCCGCGCATGTGCACTATATAGGGATAACTCGCGCATGCGCACAAGGGGGTACTACAGTCAGCTTTCTGCTTATTTGTTTACGGTTTACTGTTGCTATTAACCTCTGTGACCAGATCCCAACTTCAAGTTTTTATATTGAAGATTTTGTCCATTCTTCAAATTTTCATAAATACAGCAACTAAACAATTTTTTTCGAGCGGACATTCTCTAATCAAGCTATTTTCGAAAAAGATTCTTTGTTCTTTGATTGCTTCGTATTCTAGAAATAGAATGGATTAAACATGCATTAATCGTCTTAATTCAGGCATATTGCGAGGATAGGTATTCCTCTCACGATCCACTGTATCGTGATAAGATACGCCACCAATCGTTTATTTCTTAGTAAACATGCATATGACTTTACAAGTGTCATTTTCGATTTGTATGGGTAATGTCTCAAAATTGACGAAAGGTTACGTTTGATTTGATTGCATATTTTGCTTTATTTTAGTGCGCCAGGGAAGAGAAACAGACAGAAGTCGGTGAGATGGTCCGCTCAGGAAATGAATCAATAAACTGTATGGACTTAACTTCTTCATTGATAGTATTGTACAAGCCACATCACGTGTGCCTTCGTCTCTTCTTCCCAGTCATCGTTTAACCCAACAACGTCAGGCTTTTCGTCATCGTCATCCTGCCATAATCTTAAGGATTACAGGCCAGCAGCTCAAATAACAAAGCTTCCTCCACGGGCGAAATGCCGTATAAATGTAAATTTAGTGCCATAAAATAAAACGAATAGTTGAGACCATAAGTCAGAACACTAATTCGGTGACAGCTATATGAGAGAAAAATTACTCAATAAAAAATGACAATAAAAAAGTATAACAACTACATAATAAATATGAACTTTAAGCTCTCAGAAAATCTTATTAAAATGAACGGCTTCACAAGAAATGAGATGGTTCCCTAAGAGTTTCTCATGGTATTGTCATCTAGTGTGGATGTACGTATTCGCGTAAGGACTATCACCCGAGCATCGTCTGATCGGGCAACGTGAACCGGTCTGCAGTTCCCGATGTTTACTTTTAGGGAGCTGATGCGTAGGTGAACGCGATAGGCGCATAGTGTAATACAGCCTTAAGAGCGTGAACGAGACAGTGCTAGACATATTACAATATCTCAAATAGCGATATTTTAACCTTGGCTATGAATGAAAGATTTATCCAGTCAAACCATTGGTAGCGAATCTCGTGAAAAACAAACAGCCAAGAGTTTGCAATCCATCTCATTTCAATTACGCTATACTTAACTTCGTTACATGATTAAATACATCTTTGTTTCCACAAAGCAGGACATTTCTAATAAACAAGAAATCCGCCAAACATTAAAAAAGGAGCAAAAACGTCGAACATATTTGGAACAAGAGGGATTGTTGGTAACCCTGTAGACGCATAATGATTTAATGGCAAGGTGTTACAACTTTACTGAGTTCATAACAATCGACATTTATTCTAAGGTTGGATCAAATAAGTTATACATGATTTTAAAAGTGTTGCAAATATTCGGAAACTACTGTAAACATACTATAATTCGTTGAAAAAGAAAATGATTACCTAAGGACTGAGAGAATGTAAGTTACATATCTTTTATTTTGCTTCATGTTGCATGTTAAAGTGTTAGTGTTTGCCACTAAAATGGATCGTGATAAGCAAAAAAAAGTGTTATCTGGAAATATTTTCTGGAAATTGACCTTGGTCGTGCTAAATGCGAAATATTTTCTAGTATTTATTCCTTCAAAGCTAGAACGACTTCCAGTTTAGCAAGACACTTACGAACACAGCATCCTACAGCTGTTCTCACACCCGATGGTCCTCAATTGGTTATTGAAGGTGAAGTAGACAATATTACTGATGTAAGAACATCATTATTTTCAACGTCTGTCATAGTGCCCTCAACATCGTATTCTATACCCTCGACGTCGACCAAAGAACCAATTCAGCCACCAATAAAAAAATTAAAATAAAGAGAACAGGACAGAGCGCAATTAGTGATTTCGTCAAGAAACTGCTACTAGTGTAGAAGATCAAAATTTTTGACGGAATTGTTCTAAAATTAATTATGAAGTAGTTTCACCCATTCAGAATAGTTGAACAGCCAGACTTTACGGAACTGATACATATTCTAAATCCAAATAACATACTACCTTCGAGAAAGACTCTCTTGAACGCACTGTTGGATTCACCGTACAATAGTATGAAAGAGAGAGTAAAAGCAAACATGTCTCAAGCTGTTGCGTGTTGTGTTACTACAGACAGTTTGACTTCGGCTGGTGGCGAAAATTATGTCGCAATAACTTTCCACTATTTAGATGAAACCCCTAAATTATGCACCACGTCACTTGATTGTTTTGCGTTCAATGAAAAACACGCTGCCAAGAATATCTGCCACGAAATAAGGAGGGCTTCTCAAGAGTGGTAAATTGAAAATAAAATTGTCACAATTTTGACTGACAATGCCGCTAATACGATTTCACCTGTGAGAAATTTGCAGTGGCAAAGTATTCCATGTTGCGCTCACACCCTAAATGTGGTTGTGCAAAATGCAAGAGCTGAAATAAAAGAGCTGCAAACAAAAGTAAAAACAGAAGTGGAATATTTTAAACGAAGTCTCCATGCACTTTCAAAATTAAATGAAGTACAAAAAGAAATGGGTCTTCCAGAGCAGACTGTGAAACAAGACGTTCAAACAAGGTGGAATGTTTGTTTAAAAGTGTAGTGAAGAGCAGGGATTCTATTGTTGCAACTTTAGCAGTAACGAATCCTGCAATAGTAATTACTAAGGAAGACTTTGAAATGACCCAAGAAATGTGCAAAATTTTAAAGGCTATTTACATATCACTGAGGATGTGAGTTCTGAGAAACAAGTAACTATATTTAAACTAATTCTATTTCCTCGGTGCTTGGGGAAACAATTTGAGAAATACGATACTGCCAAGAAAACTAAACAGGTATTATCAGTTATTAGAAAAATTAAGGACGAACTTGACAGACGTTTCAAAGATATCGAAGATGGAGCTATGTTGGCTGATGCTACCTTGCTTGATCCCAGATTTAATAAGCAAGCGTTTGTGTCAACAAATTCGTACAACACAGCAAAACAGTCTATTATACAAAAAGCAGCAGTATTAAGAACACCCAGCGACGATGAGGCAAAACAACCTGAACAACAGGAACAATCAGAAGACAGGGAGGAAGATTTATTTTGGGAAGATCTTGACCACAGTGTTTAACGCTCTTCGAGTCAAACTACTACACCCATGACGTCTACAATAATACAGTTCGACAAGTATATCGAAATTCAGCCTTTAGGAAGAAGGGCAGACCCTTTTAGATGGTGGATTGAACATAAGATATACTACCCAAGACTGTCCCAGATCATGTAAAGACGCTTGTGTGTGGTACAGTTATGCAAGTAATCAGTAGCCTAATGCTGTTATGTGCATATTGCTCTTGTTATTACCATAATGTGTTGAAGACCGAGCTTAGCTCTGTTTCTTTTTGTAAAATCGTATTTTTTGGGAGAAGCTACTAATTCAAATAAAGTTGAAAGCAAACAGTTAAATAAATATAAATTTTCATTTCAGAAATACCAGCGATCAGAGGAAACCATGTCTAATCTAAAACATATCAAGGATGATTGTTACTACTCGATGTACGGTAAGTCCAATGTGTTCGCATTCGGATAATGTTATACCGCCATCTCACAAAATTTGGATACATATGTACAATAACATCAAATAGTAACAAAGACTCACGATATTGCAATATAAAATACTTATTGTGTAAAATCGAGTTGATCCAGTAAACACATAAATATAGATAAACTTAAAAATCAAAATGCGTATCGAAATATAAAATGTTATCCAAGCTGTTAAAGCCATTCCCAAGAAAGTCCAAATTCGCTTTTTTATTTAAAAAATTCATTTGTGTAAAATCTCTTGCTGTAAGGAAAGACACCTATATACAGATAAACATAAAAACCAAAACCATATCTACATTCAATATGTACTAACAAAGTTTTACGAGATGGTGTTATAAATACATGTGAAATAGCGTTTTTATAATATAAATATCAGGTAGTGAATTAACAGTGTTTGAAGGTTTGAGAAGCCATATGACGTAGGGCAAGTTACAGCTCTTGAGTCATCAATATGGTGTAGTGAGTAATGCCCTCAGTAGTTGCTGAAATGTACAGTGGCGAATAAGACAATTATGATAAATGATCAGTTCTTTCTCTTGGTTTAGCTAATAACACCATTGGGAAATAAAACCCAAAACACACGTTTTGGGAATTGTCATCTACTTTAAAAATTTTTGATTTATACAACCACAGTTGCAGTTTGTTGCAAAACATTTCTAAAAACATTGTTTAAACATTTAATAATATTTATCATAATGCTAATTAGGAACCAGGTACTAACACAATTGTGATTTACATTAAGAAAAAACATGACACCACCATAACAGTACAGCTAAGATAGATTAGTAGTTAAAGTCTTCGCTGTGACAAATTTTTGTTCATTTTTTCAGCTTCTCTCATTACTGGAAAATGTAATTCAATCACATCACTTTTCTGTGTGTTTGGGAGGTGAAAAATACGACTTTTATGGAAGTTACAGACAGATAGAAAAGAATTGCAGTCTTAGAAATTTTTAATTGTAGGATCCTATGGGCAGACATGCTTGTTGGAGTTACTGGGAATAGTAGCTGGTCAGCTACTCTAGACTCTACACTGTGGGAATAGTCAAAAGAAGCTCCTAAAATACTGGGCTTGCTATTCAGATTGATATTAGTTTATTTGTCTGTGGAAAGTACCCCTAAGTTATTCATATAATTTACGGATATTGTTGGAGCGATCCCTGCTTATATTTGTTTTTGTGAAACCCAAGATCGCTTTATTTTAAGGCCTTTATTCCAATAACTAGTCTTGACAAAATAGTGTTGTCATCTTCAGACTGACATTATCCTTTTCATGTATATGTTCACATACATCTAGCATTGACATTTTGTGAACAAAGTGTAAATACGTATAAACACTGCACTTGGTTTGTCGTTTATGAAATAGAATGCTCCAAAATGGGTTGCCAATTGAATAAAAGGTAAAAGTACAATATCCGTAGCATCAGTAAAGTTAAAGCTACACACCATGCCAACAGCTTCACAGTCGATTACACTGAGGTTCGTTTTAATTGAACTAAGGTAAAATTATATTAAAATAACCATACATATTATACTCAAATAATTAAGACAACACTATTGTTGGTGGAGTAATGAGAAAATCACCTCATACGCAGTACTATGGGAGGAGGACATATAATAGTGTTTATGTTTTAGTGATACCACTTGAAAGTGAGATAAAAGTAGTATTATTTACCTTTATAGGGAAGTCATATTTAGCTAATAGCAATGGTGCCAAGAGGGTACGTGTGGTAGTTCAGAGTAAAATTACAGTCAAAGATCTCTTAAGAATATACGAAGTAGAATAAGCATTGTTGAATAAATATGTGACCAAACGTTGCTCAGAGCTGGTACCAAGTAATTGAAAGAGGTGAGTGTGGAGTATACAAACAACATGCAAAACCTCCTAGGGTACAGCCAACGTTAATAGTACATCTTTTAGATTAAAGTAGTAATTCCAATTTACTGTATGGTCCTACACTGAGGTCATTGCTGAAATTTGAATGTAACTCTGCTGAATATTTTAGATCTGAACTGATTATTCAAATCAATGACTAGATGAAAAGTTCTGAAAGCATTGGCAGGTGAATATGAGGTACTATAATATATGAGTGAAAGTTTGATCATGAGTAGCATAATACATATCGTTAAAGATATATGTAGCAAGCTCACATTTCTCAGTGCATAATAACAATTACCAAAATTGTGACATTCATATCGTACTATGGTGTATTTAATGGTTCTAATCTTAAACAGTACCTAGTTTTTATTTAAAAAATAAAAACCAACTGAGTTAAAAGAGTGAATCTGATACGTTATGCTTTAACATGCTACAAACTCTTCATGCAGTATCAGATAAAGAGGGAGTGGGAGACTTGGCGAGAGGAGGGAAAGTGGTCTGAAGTCTTGGCGGATGAAAAAATAAAACAGGTGCTAATGGCAGTAAATGATGGCAGTTGGGGAAGGAAAGAGGGGGTGATCAGGTAGGGGAAAGAGGAGAATCTGACAGAGGACTAGGTATATGTGATGTGAAGGAAAAGAATGGAGAGCGTTCAGGGGGCTCAATTTCACTCATCTTCAGAAATATTAAAGAAGCTGTGGTCTCTTGCTTCCAGCAGATCTTTCAAAAGGCGTTGCCTATGGTACTTCCAGGTTTTGTGTATTTGCAAAATTTCGAGTATATGAATTTTTTTATCTTTCGGTGCTATATGCGGTATTTTCATTCAGTGCCCCATGTCATGGACTATATGGTTGGAACGCTATAAATGCTAACCAATAGTTGTTTTATTATGATTGCCTATAAGCTCCCAAAACCTTATAAAATGATGAACTGGTCTGCCCTACATAGAATCCATCACACTCCCCACAATGTAATCTGTACACCTCTGATTTACTACATTCATCTCTGTATGATTGAACATAATTGCGTAGGTTACATTGTAAATTATTAGCTGTACTAAAGATCACTTTAATATTTGTTCTCCCAAGACATTCAATTTTGTCTGAGGCAGTATCTTGGTAGGAAAGTGATACCATCTTGGTTTTAACCAGCAAATGTGGTTTATTTTTGATCTTATTCCTTTTATATAACCTGTTGTGTAATCCGACCGCTAAGGATTACTCATATCCATTTCTATAGGCAATCGATCTGAAAATAGTAGGTTACTTGTCATTTGCTTGTTGTTCTTAGGGAGGACTCAAAAGTCTCTATATCCCTGAACAGAAAAATGCTTTTTGATACCTAGATCTGTGACCTGAGCTCACATTAATTACCACATCAGTGATACATGGTCTCCTGATGATCTGGAACGAATGCATACCACCAGATCTGCTAATGTCAAACCCAAAAATCTTAATTTATCATGATCTTCTAATTCAACAGTGAACTGCATCTTTTTTTCATACTGTTGATGTATTGTAAATAAATCTCTACATATTTCTACCATCTTGGATTAAAGGTATAATGTCGTCTACATATCGCTGAAAATAGGCTGTGTTTCCCATATTCCTGGTGTTTAGTAACTATTATTTTCTCAAGGTCGTTGATGATGATATTTGACAAGGTTCCTGCAAAACAGTCCCCCCTAACTGAACCTTTTCCTTGATAGTAATACTTATCATTTAATTGTAAATAGTTGAAAGACTATGACAATTATAAAAGTTATATTAACCCTACTGCTTTTGGAGGTGCATTTCTTTTATGCCTAATAAGGTTTGCTCTGATGATATTAATAGTTTCTGCAAGAGGGTACCCGTACACAAGTTTCTTATATCAAAAGGGGGGAGGAACTATCCAGTGCATTCGCAACATGAGAGTGAAGCACGATTTTGATGTGTCCTCAGTTTTCTCAGGACGTCAACATGCCCAGAAAAACAAGAGCTTTCTATTCCCGATATGTCTTGAAACCTAGTTTTATAAAAACTGAAGATATTTAAGAAGGGACGCGTTAAAAATCAGCTTGGTACTTCCCTAAAAAGGTATACCATTTACAACATTAGCCTTCCTTGAAATATTGACTGTAAATATGTGAGACAGTTGAGTCTCTTTAAAAATGTCTTTCCCTGTCCCAGTCAAACATATTACACTGAACAAGAAATTTCAAGTTAAAGTGTATTAATTGCATGATTTTCAGTTAGTTTTGTTTATTTCAGTATAATATGATACAAAATCATCATCTTGATAAATATTTAGCTCTAGTCTACATTTTTGTATAAATAACACACTAACTAAACATGCATTCATGTTTCAAGATTCAGCATAACAAATTTTAACTGGATAATGATTTCAATTATGTTATGTCTTATCCATTGAAGAATTTCAGTGCCACTCTGGAAGCAGAAAAGTCAAATATTACGAAAATATTAAGATGATATTGCATGAACGAAAATACTTTGTAAGTCTAATGTGTACCAGAACTATGTAAAACATGAAAGAAAATGCGTAAATTAAGTGCTCACAAATGTATATAAAAGATTACAAATGTTAAATGTCCATATGTATAGTTTATACAGTTACATATTTTGTACAGAGTTAAATTTAGAAGATGACCGTTTTCTCATGACTTGAGATTTAAACACAAATTCTGGAACATCCCTTACGACAGAATGAGATTTTCACTCTGTTGCGGAGACGAGATACTGGCAGAAGTAAAGCTGTGAGTACCGGGCGTGAGTCGTGCTTCAGTGGCTCAGATGGTAGAGCACTTGCCCGCGAAAGGCAAAGGTCCCGAGTTTGAGTCTCGGCCGGGCACACAGTTTTAATCTGCCAGGAAGTTTCTTGCCTTATGACAGTCCAGCAGTAATCTGCTATAATAGTAGGGCTTCACTTTCTGGCATACTTCGTCTCAAATGTGGCAGTATCTTGATGAAATCGCTCCCTATGTTCATCACTTACTGTACCACAATCTTTGGGGAAGAAGTGAAGATGACTGTAAGAAATGCATTTTCAATGACATGTTGCAACCAAGTTTTTCATACGATGACCACATTTTATCTTCAATCTCCTTGTAATTTATTGCTCGTTTGTTCCCTAAGAACTGTAAGCAGACTGTGTTCAAAAACATTCCCATGAATGCTTCCCATCAACTTGTATGGTTCCATCAAAAGTATGGTCTCCAGAAACCTCTCGAATACCGAGCGAGGTGGCGCAGTGGTCTCCGGCCGTCCTGATTTAGGTTTTCCGTAATTTCCCTAATCGCTCCTTTGAAAGGGCATAAGGGTAAATAAGCCACATGCAAGAATGTTTTCAGGCAAAGATGTAGATGTCGACCAGAGATATACGTCAGCTACAAATATCGAAAGAACTCTGCTGAAACGAATAGTTTCTCAAATGTCAGGAAAGGTGGGAATGGCCGGCAGTGCAAAGTTAAACATTTTAACAATTTAAAGGCATTTTTAAAGCTGCCATCGCAATAAAATTCACACACAACATGGATCAAACAGCTTATATAATATTTCTGAAAAATCGATTTTTTGGACCAAAATCCATTATACTTCCCCTGACGCGGGGAGTCCAGAGGCTATCTCCAGCCACTACTCGTCGCTGCCGTAAGGAGGCTGAAGGCAGAGTCAGGCCAGCCACAGTACAGAGACGTCTCAGCACTCGCCCTTAACGCACTCCATTCGAGTAGGGAACGGGAAAAAAATTTCAAACATTGTTAACAAGCCAAGTGCCCTCTGCCATGCACTTCATAGTGGTTTGCAGTGTACGTATGGGGATGTACCTATTGAAGTGACGGTTGATTTGGAGGTTGTAAAGACGTCGCGTAAGTGGACGAGCTAATGTCACAATTGCGTACAATAGCGTGAAACATGCAGCCATCAGCAGAAATATACGGCACTTTCCAAAGTACACTTCTACGTCTCTGTATGCGTTTTAGAACATGGTACGACGTTGAGAAGTTCTCGCCGCCCTGAATGACGTAATCACTTGACGATTCATAGAAACCCATGTCAATATACACGCTTCAAAAAAGTTTTGCATCACCTAATGTTCCAGAACTTCTGAAGGTAGATGTTGGCTGTGGGTATTGTGTCATAGACACAGCCCCTTTATCTTTTCAGAGATGTCACTAAACCCTGCCCAAAGATGTAAACAACCATGCATGAGCAGCTCTTATTAGGTGGAGGAGGTCCGACAAGCGATCAGTTGCAGCCATTCCGCCAGGAAGGAGGTACGTGGCTCGTATTGTATGTCTTCAACCATGCCTAGACGGTCAATGCCGCGATTGGATCGTTGTTCGGACAGGGAGGAGATACAGAGAGACAGGAACTGTCGATGACATTCCTCGCTCAGGCCGCCCAAGGGCTACTACTGCAGTGGATGACCGCTACCTACGGGTTATGTGTGGCTTGGGGGAACTCTTGAGAGCAACGCCACATTGCTGAATAATGCTTTTCGTGCAGCGACAGGACGTCGTATGACGACCCAAACTGTGAGCAATAGGCTGCATGATGCGCAAATGCACTCCCGACGTCCATGGTGGGGCCCATCTTTGCAATCACGACACCATGCAATGTGGTACAGATGGGCCCAACAACATGCCGAATGGACTGCTCAAGATTGGCATCACGTTCTCTTCACCGACGAGTGTCGCATATGTCTTCAACCAAACAATCGTAGGAAACGTGTTATGGGGTAAACTGGTCAGACTGAACGCCTTAGGCACACTGTCCAGCGAGTGCAGCAAGGTGGAGGTTTCCTGATGTTTTCGGGTGGCATTATGTGGGGCTTACGTACGCTGCTGGTTGTCATGGAAGGCGCCTTAACGGCTGTATGATACGTGAATTCTTTCCCCCGACCGATAGTGCAACCATATCGGCAGCATGTTTTTGAGGTATACGTCTTCATGGATGACAGTTCGCGCCCCCGTCGTGAACATCTTGTGAAATACTTTCTTCAGGATAACGACATCGCTTGACTAGAGTGGCCAGCAAGTTCTCCAGAAATGAAATCTATCGAGCAATGGTACAATCTGGACCAACAGTGCGTTGATCAACTTGTGGATAGTATGTCACGGCGAATACAGGCATGCACCACTGTAAGAGGACGTGCTAATGGGTATTAGAGGTTGTGGTGTGCACAGCAATGTGGACCACCACCTCTGAAGGTCTCGCTGTATGGTGGCACAATATTCAATGTGTGGTTTCCATGAGCAATGAAAATGGCGGAAATTATGTTTTTTGTAGATCTGTATTCCGGAACTCTCGGAACCGAGGTGCTGCATACTTCTTTTGATGTATGTATATTAACCAATATTATGAAACTAAAAACTTACATTTGTTTTTGATGGAGGTCTTTCTTCAGATAAGCACAATTTTGTTTTACATCACAAACATGCTTCACTGCAGTCACAGCATCATCATTAGCCTTTTATTTTATGTGTGTTAAATATAAAGTACGTTCTTTACTGTTTGTACATGTGTAAATATTGGTTTTTAAAATCTTAATTACAAATTTTTGGAGAACCCATAAAACTTATACGTTTTTAGCATATAGTATTTTTTCCCTGAGCTATTGTGTTTTTTATAATGTTTGTTTCCTTTCACAGTCTCATCTGAAATCATTCGGATTAGATAGTTTTCTTCAATTATTTGTTTTTGTGGAGAGGGGGCTGTTACTGCATTTGAGAGTTTTCGAGTCTGTATTGATGTTTGTTGGGCTATGTTTCTTGTCCATAAGGTGTCTGCAAATATGGAATGACAATTGTTACTTCAAATGCACTTCTGTGTTTTATGTATCTGGTATTAAACTTTTTGCTTGTCTGTCCTATATAAAGTGATTTTCAGTGCTAACATTACTTGGTAAGTATCAGATGTGTTGTGTCTGTCTGTACTTGTGTTGATTGTCCTTAGTTTTCTCTGTGTAGAATTGTCTGTCCTGTAGGCTATTTTTAGCTCTTTTTTGTGTATGTTGCCTATTCTTAGACTGCTTCGTTGTTGTAGGTGATAATGAACCAATTGTTTATTGTTCTGGGTGTTTCTTGTTGGTGTGTGCTGATATGTGTGTGTTGTTTGTTTGTAGGTTGGTGAGAACGCTTTTGTTTTTGTGTGTTGGGCGCCATTTTTGACTGCATTTTGATTTTGTGGCTCAGTTTATCTGTGGTGTATGTATCGTATCCATTCTGTACAGCTATTTGTCTGATTGACAGTAATTCATTGTTATAGATGTTTTCAGTGAGTGGGGTTTTGTTGAGGCTGTGCAGCATGTATTGGAAACCGGCTAGTTTGTGAGCAATCGATTTATTAGAATGTTTCTGAATGGCTGTCCTGGTGGTGCTCACCCTCCTGAAAATGGAGAATTGGAGTTGTTGTTGCGTCTATATATTGTTAAATCGAGGAAATTTAACATTTTGTCGTTTTCCGTTTCTGTGGTGATCGTCTCTAATTTTATCTTCGTGGTCTTTTCGCGAGATATACGAAGGAGGTGTCAGTGTATTGATTGACTCTTCTAGGAATGTACGCTCTCGGAACATTAACACTAGACCGTACCGTGACGCAGAACGCTTCTCTTGCAGCGTCTGCCACATGAGTTGGTTGAGGATCTCCGAGACGCTTGCGCGCTCACTAAAAGAACCTGTGACTAAACGTGTTGCTCTTCTCTGGATCTTCTCCATTTTCTCTAGCAGTGATGTCTGGTACGGATCCCATAGTGATGAACAGTATTCAAGTTTATGTTGAACGACTGTATTGTACACTACAATACATCAGGTTCTTGAAATGAGTTTGGTCGTCAGCATAATAACAACAATGAAGAAAAATTATCAAAACTGACTACAAAAAGCTGGCAAACAATAAAGCAATAGTTATCAATGCAGACAAGGGTGATGCATCAGTTGTTATTTATGAAGCTGATTACTTTATAAAACTGAAATTTGTTTACAGAAATGGCATGTGCATGCAGATAAGATCCGAATCAAGAAACTTAACTGTGAGATTAGGAAAAAATCCATCAAACTGACTTCTTTTTGGAGGAGAGCCAAGCGATCGCTAAAATGATGTCATATTAGTTACTCACAAATTAAGAACCATAAATGTAACAAGACAGATGATACCAGTTGTTGACAGATGACATTTCCCACTGCCAAGCTGAGTAGATTTATTAATAAGAAAAATAGATGAATTGTTCGTTTTTGAAAATGTTTCTACTGAAAAGCATATTGTAGAATTAGTTAATTTTTTAAAACCATCATGGTTCCAGGTACATTCACTCTTTTGATATAAGAAACTTGTGTATGAGTCACCCTTTTGCACAAACTGTTAATATCATCAGAGCAAACCTTATTAGGCATAAAAGAAATGCACCTGCAAAAACAAGAGGGTTAATAAACCTTTTATAATTGTCATAGTCTTTCAACTATTTCCAATTCATTGACAAGTATTATCATCAAGCAAAAGGTTTGGTAAGGGGGAACTGTTTTGCAGGAATCTTGTCATCCATCATCTTCAACGACCTTGAGAAAGTAATATTTACTAAATACCAGGAATATGGGAACCACAGCCTATTTTAAGCGATATGCTGAAGACATTATAGCTGTAATCCAAGATGTATAAGAAATATTATATACAGTACATCAACAGTATGCACACAAAAGTGCTGTTCACTGTTGAATTACAAGATAATGATAAACTAAGATTTTTGGGTTGACATTGGCAGATCTGGTGGTATGCATTCGTTCCAAATAATCAGAAAACCATGTATCACTGATATGGTAATTAATGTCAACTCAGGTCACAGATCTAGGTATCAAAAAGCATTTTTCTGTTCAGTGATACAGAGACTTTTGAGTCCTCCCTTAGAACAACAAGCAAATGACGAGGAACTTACGATTTTCAGATCGATTGCCTATAGAAATGGATATGAGTAATCCTTAGTAGATGAAATACATAACAGGTTATATAAAAGGAATAAGTTAAAGAATAAACCACATTTCCTGGTTAAAATCAAGGTCATAATAATTCCCTACCAACATTCCGTGTTAGACAAGATTGAAAGTCCTGGGAGAGCATATATTAAACTGCTCATTAGTACAGCTAATAATTTACAATGTAACATACGCAATTATGTTTGATCATACAAAGATGAATGTAGCAAATCAGAGGCGTACAGATTACATTGTGGGGAGTGTGATGGAATCTACATAGGCCAGACCAGTACATGAATTTGGAAGGTTTTGAGAGGATATAGGTATTCAGAACAAAACAACATTTGGTTAGCATTTATGGCTTTCCAACCATACAGTCCATGACATGGGGCACTGTATGAAAATACCGCAAAATGCACGAAAAGATAAAAACTTCATAAACTCGAAATTTTGCAGACACATAAAACCAGGAAGCAGCATACGCAACGCATCAATTGGATGCAAGAGACTTCTTTAATATTTTTGAAGATGAAGAGTGAAATTGAGCCCCCTGAAAGCTCTCCATTATTTTCCTTCGCAACACATACACCTAGTCCTCTGTCAGATTCTCTTCTTTTCCCATTCCTGATCACCCCCTCTTTCCTCCCTCAACTGCCATCAGTAACTGCCGCCACCACCTGTTTTATTTTGTCATCTTCCCAGACTTCACTTTCCCCCCTCTCGCCATTCCCCCACCCCCTCTTTATCTGATACTGCATGAAGACTTTGTAGCATGTTTCAGTGTAACATATCACATTCACTCTTTTAACTCAATTAGTTTTTATTTTTTAAATGAAGAGAAAAAAGGTTCAGTTGAAAATTAGAACCACGATACACACCACAGTATGATATCAATGTCACCATTTTAGTTTTGTTATTATTCATTGAGATAAGTGAGCTTGCTACATATATCTTTAAAAATATGTATTATGGGTCTATTAGACAACTTTACCTCCTATGTTATAGTACCTCATATTCTACCTACCAATTCTTCCAGAACTTTTCTTCTAGACATTGGCACATATAATCAGATCAGATCTAAAATATTCAGCACAATTATATTCAAATTTCAGCTACGATCTCAGTGTAGGACCATACAGTAAATTGGAATTACTACTACAATCTAAAAGATGTACTACAAACGTTGGCTGTAGCTTAGGAGGTTTTGCATGTTGTTTGTATACTCCTCATCCACCACTTTCAATTACTTTGTACCAGCTCTGAGCAATGTTCGGTCACATTTCTCTATTTTATACATTTTTAACAGATCTTTGACAATAGTTTTACTCTGTACTGCCACATGTACCTTCTTGGCGCCATTGCTATTAACTACATATCACTTTGCTACAAAGGTAAATAACACTACTTTTATCTCACTTTGAAGTGGTATCACTAAAACATAAATTCTATTATCTGCCCTCCTCCCATAGTACTGCATATGAGATGATTTTCTCATTACTCCACCAACAATAGTGTTGTCTTAATTATTTGAGTATAGTTAGTATGGTTATTTTAATATAATTATACCTTAGTTCAATTAAAAATAACCTCAGTTTATTCCACTGTAAGGCTGTTAGCATGGTGTGTAGATTTAACCCTATTGATGCTACAGATGTTGTACTTTTACCTTTTATTCAGCTGACAACCCATCTTGGAGAAATCTATTTCATAAATGACAAACCAAGTGCAGTGTTTATACGTATTTACACTTTATTCACAAAATGTCATTGCCAGATGTATGTGAACATATACATAAAAAGAATAATGTCAGTCTGAAGATGATAACACGAGTCTGTCAAGACTAGTAATTGGAATAAAGGTCTTAAAATCAAGCGATCTTGGGTTTCACAATATATATATATATATATATATATATATATATATATATATATATATATATATATATATATATATATAAAAGCAGGGATCGCTCCAACAATATCTGTAAATTATATCAATGACTTAGGGGTATTTTCCACAGACAAATAAACTAATATCAATCTGAATAGCAAGCCCAGTATTTTAGGAGCTGCTTTTGACTATTTCCACAGTTTAGAGACTAGAGTAGCTGACCAGCTACTGTTCCCAGTAACTCCAACAAGCATGCCTGCCCATAGGATCCTGAGATTAGAAATTTCGAAGACTGTAATTTTTTTCTGACTGTCTGTAATTCCCATAAAAGTGGTATTCTTCACCTGACAAACACAGAGAAATGTGATGTGATTGAATTACATTTTCCAGTAATGATAGAGGCTGACGAAATTAATTAAAATTTGTGTAACAGCCAGGACTTTAATCATACAGCTATGTTAGCCATACTGCTGTGGTGGTGTAGTGGTCACTGCAGCTGCCTAGTTAGCAAGAGACCTGGGTGCCAGTCCTAGCCATGGCACAAATTTTAATTCACTTCTTCAGGTTCTACGATTCAGAAAGTTGTTAAAACCTCATAAACTGCGGAACCTTCTACATAATGTTCAAACGTTTACTATTAAAATTTTTGTTTATTTTTTAATGTAAATCACAATGGTGTTAGTACCCAGTTCCTTCTTATCATTGCGGTAAATATTGTCAAAAGGTTTAAACACTGCTTTTGGAAACGTTTTTGCAACAAACTGGAATGTCAGTGTATAAGTAAACTATTTTAAAAGTAGGCAACAGTTCTCAAATTTTGCGTTTTGGATTTTATTTCCCAGTGGCGTTATTTCATAAAGAACTGATCATTAATTCACAATTGTCTTATTCGCAATTGCACATTTGAGCAGCCACTGAGGATATTAGTCAGTACACGACATTGATGACACAAGAGTTGTAACTTGCCCGATGTCACATGTCTTCTGAAACCCACCAACGCCGTTAACTCATTATTTGACATGTAATATCAATAAATCGTACATTTTCGAGAGATTATCAATGTGCTTGTGCTTTGCAACAGCATTTACTTATAGGGCATACAATATAATGTAGTTATAATGCAAAACACAAAAAATACAAGTTTGACGAAATTCAACATTGCATCACCCAGGTGTTTCGGTCAAAGAGTATCTTTCAAAGCAATACAGCCACAGACCCTTTCGTATTGTATATGTAAGTATAGGAACATGAATACAGCACTGCTGGAACGTCTATTTTGCAAAGCAAGTGATTACAGCAGTGTGTGTGACCTATTGTTCACTCACAAAAGACCAAGGGGCCGATATAGAGCAGACCAGAAGGTCGTTTTGCAATGGTTATTAAAAATTAAAAAGTACCAGAAATTAGGCTGGTTGTCCAAGAAACTGTTTGTTAAGCAAGTCACTTCTTTACAATCTGTTCTAATAGTCAAGTAAATGAGCGTTGAACTTTCATGTGATGAAACACTTGTTGTCATTGCTACCACAACTGCTCCCCCTCCCCCCCCTCCCCTCCCCCTGTCACCTTTCCACTCCTTAGTTTCTTGATCAAGAAAATAGTACACTCAACAGATTTGTTGACGAGACGCCACTGATTTGTACTAGTAGTGTATTGAATCAAGTAGATATTCGAATATTTTTCCCTGTCTCCCCTGAATTTACACCCATGATCATTCACTGACATGAGCCCATTCAGCTTTTGCACTTCAAAGCTAAGAGCCCAGTTCATTCCAGGCACAAATACAAGTTGTTATGGTATCTACAAAACGCCTATGTCACATACAAAACACGCGAAGGGAATCTGTGTGTACTAGCAGTGTAATGACAGTCAAAATTTGTATTTTGCATTACGGAAAAAACTTCACCATACTGTGATCATGTGAACACTGTGGTAATGTCAGTGTTGCAGTATGGTGATGTACTCGTATGGAAATGCAGTGGAGCACTGCACCTTGACTCAGCACCTGAAGGACCTGCACTCGATTAGAAATAGTGTTGGAAGTTCCACAGAAATTGATGCGAGGCTCTTGTAGAAGCTTGGAGCTTCATGCTCTCGGACTATGACGTTTCTGGGGACAGGTAGTCTCCCGTGTAGTGACCGAGGTGGGCCCAGGAGACGACGGCCGCGTGGAGCCCAGCTCGCTCCGTTCATCCATGAGGCGCAGAGAGCAGCAGACACTGACGCCCAGGTAGGGGTAGCCACGTTCCTTCACTTCTCTACGGCATTCGACACAGTTCTCCATTGCCAGCGAATCAACGAATACGGAATATGAGACCAATAGTGTGACTCGATTGAAGACTTTTTAGTAAACAGAAATCACCATTCCAGTCAGATATGTGTTTGGCTGCACCCTGAGGGAATGTCATAAGACCATTACATTCCAAAATATATATGAACGACCTTGTAGACAACATCAGCTGGTTTGTATTCTGCACCAGATTACCCCCTTCTCAATGACCGCCCCCTTTCCAAAAACCTCAGTAAGGCCAACCACTTAGCTTTCCACCTTTTAGAGTTCTTATCTGTCCCTGATGATCCTCACTTTGATTATTCTCTTCCGCATCATAATGGAAAGCTCTGATACCCTGGTGGCTCCATTTGCTCATAGTATCGGTACCTGAGGCAATTATCCCCCTCTGACATCAACACTCCAATCACAGCACAAGACATGAAACTTATCCTGCAGTCAAAATGCAACACAGCCCATGCTTACGACGGTGTCAGCTACTGCCACATCAGAGAATGCACTTTCTCCTTGCTGACTGTCCTTGAAAATCTTTACAACGTCATCCTCTCTACTGGCTTCTACCTCGAAGTGTGGAAGACTTCCCATGTCCTCTTATTCCTCAAACCCAACAGACCCCCTTCCGTCGCCACATCCTATTGTCCCATCTGCCTCACCTCTGTCTTCAGTAAGGTCTTTGAATCCATCCTCTCCAATCGTATCGATCACCAACTCCATGAACACCACCTCCTCCCAGTTACCCAGTGTGGCTTACAAACATCCTTCTCTGCCAATGACAAACTCCTTAACCTCATCCATTATCTGTCTCCAACTTAACACCTGTCGCTCTGCCATTTTTGTTTCCATCGACCTCCAAAATGGATATGACCATGTATGGCATCCCAGTCTTTAAAATAAAACCTGAGCCCTGCATATTAATTTTGTCCATCTGGTCGCATTCATCCTCTTACGACATCCTTCTTATGTCACCCCCCACACCACCAACTTAAACTTTTTTATCCCACTGCTGGCATTCCCCAGGGCTCTGTCCTCTCTTCTCTCCATTATCTCCTGTACAACGCTGATGAGGCCAAGCCACCCTCACCTGTCCAACTCCTACAATATTCTGATGACACCACCTTCTATCCTATTTTTCAAGGGTCCCAGCCCAACTGCCAAAAACCACCTTGACCAGTTAACCACTCTGTGTAATCAGCAGCTCCTTCATATCAACCCATCGAAAACCCAGGCAATCATCATAGACTGCAGAACCCCCACTATGATTTCTACCTCCCATCCAGCTCACCCCCACCATGACATAAGACATACCTTACGTTCGACTATTTCCTCACCTGAACCTTTCATCTCCCGACCATCCAGTAGAAATCCCATTACCACCTTCACCTCCTGAAACTCCTGTCTGACCAGATATGGGGATTGCATCCTTCCACCATCCTCCACACCTACAAATCCCTCATCCATCCTATCCTCTATTATGCCAGCATTGCCTGGACCTCCACTCCCCACCCCCCCGCCTTTAATAAGGCCCTCTAAATCCCAGAATGCCACATGCTTTTGCATCAGCTGTTGTTGTTGTTGTGGTCTTTAGTCCTGAGACTGGTTTGATGCAACTCTCCAAACTACTCTATCCTCTGCAAGCTTCTTCATCTCCCAGTACCTACTGCAACCTACATCCTTCTGAATCTGCTTACTGTATTCATCTCTTGGTCTCCCTCTACGATTTGTACCCTCCACAGTGCCCTCCAATACTAAATTGGTGATCCCTTGATGCCTCAGAACATGTCCTACAAACCGATCCCTTCTTCTGGTCAAGTTGTGTCACAAACTTCTCTTCTCCCCAATCCTATTCAATACTTCCTCATTAGTTGTGTGATCTACCCATTTAATCTTCAGCATTCTTTCGTAGCACCACATTTCGAAAGCTTCTATTGTCTTCTTGTCCAAACTATTTATCGTCCATGTTTCACTTCCATACATGGCTACACTCCATACAAATACTTTCAGAAACGACTTCCTGACACTTAAATCAATACTCGATGTTAACAAATTTCTCTTTTTCAGAAACGCTTTCCTTGCCATTTCCAGTCTGCATTTTATATCCTCTCTACTTCGACCATCATGAGTTATTTTGCTCCCCAAATAGCAAAACACAAACTTTAAGTGTCTCATTTCCTAATCCAATTCCCTCAGCATCACCCGACTTAATTCGACTACATTCCATTATCATCGTTTTGCTTTTGTTGATGTTCATTTTATACCCTCCTTTCAAGACATTCCATTCTGTTCAACTGCTCTTTCAAATCCTTTGCTGTCTCTGACAGAATTACAATGTCATCGGCGAACCGCGAAGATTTTATTTCTTCTCCATGGATTTTAATACCAACTCCAAACTTTTCTTTTGTTGCCTTTACTGTTTCCTCAATATACAGACTGAATAACATCGGGGAGAGACTACAACCCTGTCTCACACCCTTCCCAACACCTGCTTCCCTTTCATGCCCCTCGACTCTTATAACTACCATCTGGTTTCTGTACAAATTGTAAATAGCCTTTCGCTCCCTGTATTTTACCCCTGCCACCTCCAGAATTTGAAAGAGAGTATTCCAGTCAACATTGTCAAAAGCTTTCTCTAAGTCTACAAATGCTAGAAACGTAGGTTTGCTTTCCTTAATCTGTTTTCCAAGATAAGTCGCAAGGTCAGTATTGCCTCACATGTTTCAACTTTCTACAGAATTCAAACTGATCTCCCCAGAAGTCGGCTTCTACTATTTTTCCATTTCTCTGTACAGAATTTGCGCTAGCCCCTATCCATACTCACCTACTACATTTCTTTCTCTTCCTTTTCCTACTGTCGAAATCCGGTCACCCATGACTATTAAATTTTATCTCTCTTCACTACCTGAATAATTTCTTTTATCTCATCATAATTTCATCAATTTCTTCATCATCTGAAGAACTAGTTGGCATATAAACGTGTACTACTGTAGTATACGTCGGTTTATGTCTATCTTGACCACAATTATGCGTTCACTATGCAGTTTGTAGTAGCTTAGCCATACACCTATTTTCCTATTTTTTATTAAAGCTACTCCTGCATTACCCCTATTTGATTTTAAGTACAAAATTTTTTTAAATCACTAGACCCATATAAAGAAACGTTTTGTTTCCTGTTCTGTAGGTATGACTTAAACCACTCATATGCTATTCCATTTATACCATATAATTGTAATTTCTGTGACATAATGTAATGGTTCACACAGTCAAATGCTATGAACATGTGACAGAAAATCCCTATCGGTGATATTTTGCTATTTAAAGACTGTATTATGTGGAGAGTGAAATTGTACATTGCTGTCTTAGTGGAAGAGCATTTTCGAAATCCGAACTGATCCCCCTACTGTTGCAATGGCTAACCACTCTTGAGTACATCACTTTCTCAAAGATTTTTGAAAATGCTGTAAGCAAGGATACTGGCCTATAATTATTGACATCTGTGGTGTCTCTTTTTGTAGAGAGGTCTGACAATGGCATATTTTAAAATGCCTGGGAATATCCCATGAGTTAGTGATACATTGCATATGTGACGCAGAACATCAGCAGTAATTGCTCCACTGTGTTTTAATATCTTATTAGAGATCTCTTCTATTCCAACAGAATATTTATTTTTCTAAAGTTTAATAATTTTAGTTATTTCAGAAGAGGTTGTTAGGTGAATCTTAATCTGACTGAAATTTTTCAAAACTGACTCCTCTATGTACTGCCTATCTCTTTCTTTTAAACTATTCTCACCAATTTTATCTCCTATACTTAAGAAATGATTGTTAAATACATTAATACTTGTGTACTGTTGGTTAGTATGGTCTCATTCTCTTTAATAGTAATTCTACCTACCCCAGTAGTTACTTTGCCAGTCTCCCTTCTAACAACATTCCGCACTGATTTGATTCTAATGTCGGAGTTGTCAATTTCTTCTCTAACAATTTATTGATTCCCTTAAAACTTTTCCCTGTGTGTTACAATTATTTTTATAGTGTAAAACTACTTGTGGATCTTTACTTGCTCTTGCTGTCTCATACAGTTTTATATTTCTTTCTGAAGACATTTTAGTAACTGTAGTAACCCAAGGTTTCTTTGAAAAGTGAGTGATGTTACATTTAGTAATTTTCTATGGAAAACAATGTTCAAAAAGGGATATAAATTTATCAAGAAATATGTTGCACTTATTAGCATTTGGCTCGTTATATACGTCTCCCCAATTAACATTTCTTAAACTCTCTCTGAAATGCTCTCTAGCTACTAGGTTGAGCAACCTCACACTTTTACGTGACAGTTTCTCCATTGCACACGCTCTTAGCTTTTGTAAGTTAATCAGTTGTGCATGATGGTTGGTCTGACAATCCATCTACCACAGGTAAAGCATGTGTTTGTCTTACATCCTCTTTCTGTACAAATACGTTGTCTATTAGAGTGCTACACACGTAGGGAAACTGACCACTGGTTCTACGTGATATGTTATTAATAACACTTCTAGTTCATTTTTCCTATCAGGAGCACTTAGATAGCTTACATTGAAATCACCACATATTAATAACTTCTTCCTTTTGTCTGACAGACAGCAAAATAGGGAGTCAAACTTTTTAATGACTAGCTCCCCATCTCCTAATGGGGACCTGTACACTATTGCTAATATCATTTCTGCATTATCTAGCTGAATTTCACATGCAGAAACCACAAAGTATTGATCAACACAAAATTTACTTACCGGTACTTTTACAGTTTTGTATTTATACACTCGTTTTAAGAAAATGGCAGCTCCTCCTTTATCCATCCTAGATTTACAAGTGTAAAATGCTAAATTATACTGACACTATCCATCCCCACAGTTACATTGTGTTCATACAGACAGAATATATCAATCATTCTTATTTTTGAAATCTAAACACACTAACAGCTCACCTATTTTATTTTTTATTCCCTGATATTTTGATAAGTTGATACTGCTTTTAGCTTTGCCCATATTTACTGTGCATGGAGTTTCTTTTATTCTATTTCTCTTCATTGTTGTCTGTCTGGACTTTGGCCTTAACCTAAAAAGCTTGTCTGCCTGGACCCATTAGCCATAGGGATCACCCATTGTGTGAATGTGGAACCCCCTAAGAGTTTCTGCCAATAGAGAAGCTAACTTACTTTTCCCCTTCCTATTCAGGTGCAGGCCGTGTGTAGTGTAGCCCCACCTACCAATAGCATTAACTCTAACAACATTTATGTAAGATTTTGCTGGTGTCTGGAACATCCCGTTCAGCTCAGTGTTAACATACCATACAGCAGTGTTTACCCAGGGCTGATCATGGCACTGAAAGACCTCCACAGACGCCGTATTTGTGTGCCCAGTTTCTGCTTCTGTTTTATCCAGCTCATTCCTAGTGCTGTATCTTGGATTCATTGCCAGGTTGGTTCCTGCTCCCCCAACTATAATTACCTGATCTTCCTTCTCAAATTCCCTGCATAGCTGACCTAAGTTTTCTGTCACCTGGATAAGGCTAACACTTGGTTTCACAAAACTTGGTACCTAGTACCCTGCACATAATTTCTCCTGAAGTTGCTGGCCCACACCCCTCCTATGACTGCTACCTATAAGCAGACTTCTTTTCCTGTTCTGGTTTGATCCTGACCTTTCTTCTTTAAGCTAATATTCTGCTTCAAACTACTTTCAACTACATCTGGATGAGGCCCTCCCTTCTCTTCAGATGGCAAGGCAAACTCACTTGAATTTCTGGAGTTTTTCCAGTGTTTCCCTTTTTCGTCCCTCGCTTGCTACATTTTCCCAGTTCCCAGTCTTTTTCTTACATTAAACTACATATTTCCAAGTTCACGTCTTATACAGCCTTAAGGTCATAAATTTTTGCCTCCTGGTCAATGATTTTTCCATCCCTTCTACATAGCCTACAAAGCCATCGAACAGCCTCATTTTCTACACTCGTTTTCCTACCTATTCATTCGCCCCTACGAAACCATAACTTCCAGTCTAAACAGACACCCTCTCTTCCAAATTTCTAACTCAACTACCACATTTGTCACTCATAGTTTGATAGACAAACTTAACACAGAAGCAGACAATAAGTTGGCACAAAACCAGAGTAGTTTCATAACCTGTACTAATACGTAAATAAACTAATGTAAACAAACTTTTAAACTACTTTCCGAAAATTTCAGCTACCTAAACTCTGTATGAGAGAGACGAAGTAATTAGGCTTTCAAGCATTAACTATAGTCAAAAAGAAAAATTTACACTTGCGCGAAAATTACGCCTATAAAACGTAAACAAAAGTAGCGACTACCAGCCTTTACGAAATACTTCCTTTTCGATGTAAAGACGATCAGGAAAGCGAAGCTTTCGATAGATGGACTAGAGTAGAAGTTTAAAATGTAATGTTAACTAAATTAGCTCTTACTTTAATATTAATCACTTAACTTAGTGAGAGCTTCGTTATGATACATACTGACTGGAGATTGCAGATGGTGAAAGCGAAACCACAAAATATTGTACCATTCAAGGAGTATCCCATCAACTATAAACCATTTAAAAGACCTACTTGCCGTTATTGATGACTTGGAAACTTTCACCAGAAAGAATGATAATAGTTGATAAACCACTTGCTATTCATAACCAATTAATTGAATACATGGTAAATTTTTTTGAAGGAACTGAAAGTAGCAACATTAATTTCTTATGTGAGAAGGTGAATTTAATGTGTGTCCAAAGGAAGCAATACAGACACTCGCTAGATTGTATTATGTTTTGTTGTATCTTATTTTCAATATCACCACACACTTACGAGTTTGTAAGAAGTACACACTGTCTTCTGCTTCCCTGTACTAATACACTCCAAAATATTTTTCCACATTTGAAACACAGCCAGCAGGTGAGCAGCTTCTGTTGCATAAAAAGCAGAAGATCCAGATCTTTTGTGAATCAGATCATGTTGTTTCACTAATACTCACAAATTCACTTGAAACCTTATTTGTACTACGCAGGAGACAACATTTTAGAGACTGCATTCAGTTCTAAAAATGAGGCAACTAATGCTGAGGTTTTTATCCCTCAAGTAAGGAACATAAATAGTGAAGAACTCTTCACTCTAACTGAGAATAGTTAGTGACAAGAATTCAGTTAACAGATGGGCCACATCATGCTTTGCTTCCACTCCTCAACTGTCAAATTCTTACAAACACCTCTTGTCATGACTCAAAACCCCTCTTAATGTTTTATGTTCTGTTCACATGTTAAAATGTGTCAGAAGCAACTAAATGAATAAGAAAGATATTGACGAAGCAATAGGTTCCCTGTATTCAAAAATCTATATGACGTAGTGTGTACACAGATGATAAAATCTGCCAACAAACGTAAAGTCTCTTTACAAAAGCAGCCTAGAGCGACAAAATGCCAATCCTTTGCTTGATAATTTCAATGAGATTGCTTATCAAGGTTTGTTAACGTTGGACGAACATTATCTTCCTGAAAGTTTTGAGAGGACTGCTAAATTTATCAAAATTAATTTTTACATGGTGGAATATATTTCTGTGTTTGCTGTCCTGGTAGAAGTACCCCTTTCAAGCACGCACTGCTAAAACCACTTTCCAGCACACCAAAAGATCAGATATTTAGAAAGATTTCTGTTGTGGTTGGATATGCGCAAATGTCGTCCTGATCGCACATTTGAATTATCCAGTAACACATTCGGCCATATCAGATACCACTCACATTCTGGAAATGACCAAGTATTGCAGTGAGAACTCGAATTTTAAATATGCTTTTCCAGGAAATCTTTAGAAGCGAAATTTAGACAACAGCGAACAAAGGAAGGATTTCAATAATTGATATCTTTGGTATCTCGAGACAGATATTCGATATTCAATCCAAGATAAGTATTCTGACCTTGCTATCCCTGAAAATTCCAACATTTGCTCTTGGAGAAGTTGGAATAGATTCAGATTCTTTAAAAACTGACTGTGTACATGTGACCTTACCTCCACCACCACCACCACCACCACCCACAAACATTTACAGTACAATGGATTTCAGTGAGGAACAAATTCAGTCTGTTCAGGAATACTTACCTGTTTCCACATACTTGTCAGGGTATTATGCCAGAGCTGTCCTTAAGAAGCTGAGATGTGAGGCATATAAAGCACATTTAGAGCTATATAAAAGTCTTTCATTAATAGAAAATGATGAACATATAAGAAAGGTGGACAGAAGTAGTTCGTATTTTCCTCATAATGAGGTTATTAATGATTATTTGGTTGCTAAAAACTTTATGTCTACAGAACATAAACACAGCTTCATGAGATACTGTTCCCAGAGAAATTTACTGTTGATGTAATTAAAAGAGAAGACATCTACCTAACGGAGTTTTGTTAGCGCGAGGTAGATCACACAGATTGCAGAATTCTTTGGTGCATAGTAAAAGTTGGGTTAAATATGTTTCTCATTAATTATGTTAAAAATTAACGATAGCCATAACGGTTCTAGCAGCAAACAGAGAATTCGTCAACTGTAAAGTAGTTTGAAATGAATTTTGTGACAGGTTAACAAACATTTACATTTGTCATTTTCAACTGATTCCTAATTTTCTATTCTCAATATGCGTAATTGCATTTTTAACACTGAATGTACATAATACGAAGCCTATATTTTATTTTTACAATGTATCTGAAAAGAGGTTGACATTCTTGCATACGGGTGTTAATACTGCATAGTTAACTGAACGTACTGTGAGCATACGACGGAGGATGCTAAGTTCACCCAACCTGGGTATGATGTGATGTCATTATGACGTATATACGCTTTAGTAGATTCACATAGCTATCGACTTTTACGAATGTTCGAGATTCTACACTGTCGTCAGGTAGTGGTTTGTTTTCACATGTGCGATTCTGAAAACAGAGTAAAAGGCCTGGATATTAATAGAAATATTCCTGACAGTGGCCTTGAAAACACCACGGACAACACGTTTCGTAAAAATGTGAAGTCTTCTTATGTCCCTACCAGATTAGATTGTGTCATTGTTGTATTGAATGCTTACACCGAAAATAATATTTATTATCAACATTTTAGTATGGTTTCATACAATTGGTCTTGTCAGTACATATTAGATTGTAGCAGCATACTCTTGCTGACTTTTTTCTTAATTTATATATCTGAAAGAGAACTCATGCAAGTTTGTTAGCGAAGTAATTTATATGTCCATCCCAAGATAGTCTTTTATCAACCATAACACCAAGTAATTTTACACTCGGACCCAGAGACTGGTGCTTTAGTGTCCAGTAATGACTGGTGTGTAGAATGAATTTCGAACTTAAAAAGAAAAATATGAGGCATTGTTGAAGAAAAATCGTCGACCGGAGATGAAATACGAGGGGAAGTGGATTTCTCAATGTAATCTTAACCAAAGGTTAGTGTCTAGTACTGATTGACGTATGAAATGATTGAATGCAGTGTCAAAGCATTCCATGGTGGTATGATAAACCAGACATGCTGTATATTATGTCATCTATACAACCACAATAGTTTTAGAATGTACCTGGCCGCGTCAATGTGGTTTATGTCAGCAGTATAATTTTCTAGGACAAGATTATGCAAAATACGAATTGCATCACAACATGAGCGGATACCTTAAACTATGCAGAAGTCTCGTCACTTTTGCTGGATGCAGCTTGCAGAAGATGGCACCAGTAAAGGTCTCTTACTCGGAGAACCAATGTGTTTGGTCATCATATACTCACTTCAGCTTTGGAGCCTACTGTTCAGAGCATATAGAGAAATTTAAAAAACCGCATCACAAAATTGGAAAATGTAAATAATTCTGCCTCATACATAAACTAGATGTTGACATCTCCATTCTTGGCAGAGATGCAATACATGAAACCAGTCTGCATACAAAGCAAAAGCACCTGTTGTTCATATGCCAGCAACAAAATGAAAAGTACCAGAGAGGAACAACTACCAGGATAACCTCTTCTTCACCTCTGTGTGCACCAAACAAAAACTTAGCAACAGAGGCAGGCAAACTTTAAGCTACCTCCTGCAACTTTTAAAAGAGCACAATATAAATACAATCATGTGGTATAACAAATGAGCTTCAAACCAGAGAGACAAGAAAATTTCTCAGTGCTTCAGCTAAATGTGTTACAGACAGAAATGCAATTTACAGAATGAGATTTTCACTCTGCAGCGGAGTATGCGCTGATATGAAACATACTGGCATATTAAAACTGTGTGCCCGACCGAGACTCGAACTCGGGACCTTTGCATTTCGCGGGCAAGTAGAGTAATTTATGAAAAAAATGAATGAACTGTTTGAAGTTAAACTTCATGTTTAGAAAAAAACTCAAGTTTTACACCTAATGATCTCAATTTTTTAATGGATTTCGAAAATTCTAGAGTTTCATGCACCTGTAACTATGGTTTGTATGCTGTGCAAAAGTCATTCTCATTTACTACTACTTTTAATAAATCTTAACTCCTGGATTTCAAAAGTTGTTTCATAAATATCTGACACCTTAACAAGCTCATCTAACTACTTTTCACTGTGCACCCAGCCCTAAGTTTTGCTCAGTTTCAAAAACCTGTCTTAGAGAAACGTGGTAATTTCCCTATGTAAGTTGGCTGTATTTACTGAACCTATCTTCCAAACTCAACTGTCAGTCTGTACTCTCCCAAGGAGCAAATAGGACCTGTTTCCGTCAGACAGCCAATAGCTGCTGAAATCAGTCAAAGCAGCTGTTGCAAGTTGACACACACACACACACACACACACACACACACACACACACACACACACTGGTTACCGCTACTACAATCCACACCACAAGCTGGGAAACAGCCAACTTTCTAGTAGTTTACTGTAGAGTTGAGATTTTCACACACAAATGTTTTATTCATATCTTACAGAAACTAGCAGTATGGCCATAAACATCCTTTTAAACACGCCGCTAACGGCAATCAAGTAATTTACAGCAATACAACAGTTTAAAAAATTTAATGAACATTAGTAAACAGGCTACTAAAGTAAATACAGAACTTTGTTAATAAAGTACAGTGAGTTGGTGAAGCTACCAACACCGCCATTAAAAAATCAAAGGTCTCAGCAAACACTATTAATGGCAATAAGGGAATGGAGGAATTTAAAAAAGGTTTTTAAACAAAAGTGTCCTGGAATATCATTAGAACATAACAGATATGTCGGACCCATGTAAGGCGGCCACAAACCATCCACTTAGGGATGCTCTGGCTAGGCAGAAATGGACCAATTTAAATACGCTCGTAAACACAATTGCCACTCTCAGACTGGGTCACTGCACAGACTTTTAGCCAGCGAAACCTTGCAATAAGATGGCTTAACTTGCTGATAATTAGAGCTAACCTCGTGCAAGGAAATATTAGACCACTCAGTCCTGAGTGAGCGACCACATGATCAACCAACAAGAAGCATCAATTT
Source organism: Schistocerca gregaria (assembly GCF_023897955.1). Taxonomy (NCBI): domain Eukaryota; kingdom Metazoa; phylum Arthropoda; class Insecta; order Orthoptera; family Acrididae; genus Schistocerca; species Schistocerca gregaria. Next base: position 80,559,834 of record NC_064930.1, on the reverse strand, counting down.
ACTCCTAACACACGACAAAATAGCGAAACAAACTGCCGAAACTACACCTCCCATCGGACAGTAACGAGAGGAGGAGGAAAGATCACTGTCTTCAATTACACCAGTGGCTGGGACAGGAAGACCGGTCGCTGGAGGCCACAAGGCAGAAGAGTCACTGGTTACGCAAACTTATTACTTAATGATAAAACCTTCCACGAACTTGCAATTATGCTCGAACAGGCAGTACACGACCTCCGATGGCAAGGATCCACACGTCCGACCGCGCACGTGTCGCCAGCGTACCCAACACGCCACGGTCACGTGACAACACGCTCTGTCACCAGAGTTCACGTCTTCTCTGCAACGTTGACGGGTAGTGACCGCTCCTTCGTGTTAGGTGTCTCCTGCTTAAACTCCAGTGTTGAAACGGAGGACTTGAAGCAGCTTGTTAACGTCCCACGAAGGTGAAATGAACAGCAAGTACACGTAGGGCGATTCTGTATACAACCAACCAGCGGTGAGCTCTTCCGTCAACTCGAACCGCTCGTTACACACCACCGACATACATCACGTGGCGAATCTGTGCAACCGACCACACCTGCTTCTCGCTGGAGAGCCACACTGCCCTCCCGTGTCCACCACTCTCTCTCAGCGCACAACCCTACTTCCGCGCCACCACACAAGACTACAACCGGTCAAAGACCTCGCTTCCTCCATAGCAGTTTCTGGGAAGCAAACGCAGATATCGATAGCAAAGGGAAAAGACAAACGAGCCGCCACTTAATGACAGACAACATATCAAACAAACATGTCAGGGGATGAAAAGGAAAACCAATGCAATCTAAACACAACGTGTAGCACGAGTCGATACATGGCTCACATGTCTTAGAGCAAAGTGTGTTTCTTTAGAAAGTATGCTCCATCATTCAATTCATGTCATAAACCTAATCAAGACACAAAGCTCTTTAAGAAATCAAATATGTCATGGGAATTAGAAGTTACAGGTTCCTGCAAAACATTTATTAGCCTCTGGCCCTTAAGTAATGTTTTCACATTGACAGTGCACCACCGAATATTTATTATTTTCATAAATGTCGCAGTGCTTGCCCAATTTAGAATTCCTTTCTTTGGACTTAGTTTCCGCAAAACAACAACTGTCATATCATTATAGCAAGGAAGCACCGGTTTACCATATTGCCTTTCAATTGAATTTGGAAACTGGGTTTTAAAGCTAGAGAGTTTCCATATTGCAATAGATCGCCTTTTCAATCATGTGTAGCTCATTTAGCGCTGTGACTGATGCAAACCCCGCTCCATGCTTTCACTGAAATCAGAAAAACACAGACTCTGCTCTTTTTCATTGAACCATTTGTTACAGATACGATTTAAAAAATGAACTGTATCCGCAAAATAGTACAGTGGGCTATCTGCAGACGTTTGTGCAGTGTCACACTACTTTACCTTTACTTGTAGCGTAGTACTGAAGTTAGATATTGCTTTTCTATCAATCGAAATATTGTCTGCCACTAACCTAACCACCTCAAATCAAGCTGCTGCTGATTTAAGAATTACTTCTTTTATGTATCAGGAAGGTTCACCTTCGTAATTAAGATGGGATTTCAAATGTATTTCATCAATTAAAGGAAGAACTGTTTTACCCTGTGAGGCTAAAGTTCCAGCTTTCTGTGAGGTATGACTACTAAGATGATCACTATGTCTTTCAATGACTGGACTAGTTAAAAGCTTACTTCAAAGCCCGGACAGTGTATTTGGATTTGGTATGGAAATAATGCCATTGCTTCTGACAAACTTATATCCAGGTGGGCTAATATTACTTACTAATGACTGCAGAATCACAGATCAGGTTAATATTTAAACAGAGATGAACTTCTACATTTCAGTAATGAAACCTGGCCCCTTAAAAAATACATTTTAGTTTCCCTTTCTGGCAACTTCTCTACTAAATTCTCCAACTTATCTTCAGTGAACGACAGAAGACTGTGAACAGGATTCTCATCTTTACTACACACCAAATAAATTTCCTTAAGAGCATGGCTTACCTCTTGTGTGTTGCAGCCTTTTTGGGAAGTTTCATGTTTCCAACACATTTCAATTTCAATTAATAAAGCTCTGAAAAATAAATCACTGTTTATAACGGACCAGCAATTTAGTCTTGGGTAAGGATTGTAGGTAATTAACAATAAGCACACACGGTCTAATTTGTTAACTACGATCCAGTCACTAGGCTTATCGCAGTCAGTTATTTTACTTTTAGTTGCTCTAAATTACAGAAAGAAGTCGCTTCTGTCAACTTCTCCTGCGGACGGCGATGTGAAGGGCACTGTTTTCTAGTCGCTCCCTGCGACTTTGGGGGTCCCCGTGGGCTGATGTCGTCGTATTGGACAAATATGAAGGGTATCCCAGTAACTTTGAAGGTATTTCATCTGAAAAGAAAAGTTTAACATCAAACGAGATGCAACTATACAACCAGCTTCCTCCTTATGGCATTGTAATTTACAACTGTAGGCCTCTGCTTAACATTTGGTCCCTTAACCTGCCTTTTCTTCAGCGTCGACGATCCAAGGGTGGTGTTAACAGCTTGCCAGTTGTTGGTTCGTACATACTTGTACTGGTTAATATACCTTCTTTGCTGAAATGCAGCTCACAGACCTTAAAAGAAGCGTACAGTTGATTGTTAAAGATGTTATTAAAATGACCGTTAAGATGGGCGGGACTGTGAATTGCTTTCACTCGTAATACTTTTCGGACAGGGTTGCACTGTTTGTGACAGTGAAATGTTTACGACTAACTCTCGACGCATTACTAATGTGGAACGCACACCTCGTCACCATCCAACAGCACCCACTGTCCTCGCCTTCAAATCCCTCCTAAACTGTCCCACAGAGTGGTGCGGGGCTGATCCTGTGCCCTTAGCAGAATCAATGTCTTTTTAGAGAAATACAAAGCCGGGGTTGAAGGCGTTCCTTTTGAAACGTTTTCAGTTTTGATGAAACTGAATTTCGTGACATACCTGCGAAAGAAAGCCCTTGTTTCGTCGGACATGTCGACGTCCTGAGAAAACTGAGGACACCTCAAAACCGGGCCTCACTCTCATGTTGTTTGGGAAGGCAGCACGAGAATTCCTTCTCCCTCATCTTATTGATAAAGGTAAGCCAAAGTGGACAGACTCGATTTACAGTTCACCTCCTGGCAGTGTGCGGTTTGTGCTTTTACCAGTGGGGGGCATGTCTTAGGGGGTTAGTATAATTACATATGTTACTAGCTTGGACTGTGGCGTTACCCATGGTTAAATAGTTATTTATAAATAGATGTTAATGACGAAACTCACTACCCACGCTTATGCACTATCAGAAAAGCCATCCCTTGTTATATCTTTAAAAGTACATTACAGGTAAAGCTTATTTACAAAATCATCTACATACAGGTATACGACGGGAATTCAAACAGTAAAGGCACATTTGCGAAAAGCTGTTCTTATTCTGATGATAGAAAACTGAAACAAGCGTTATTTTTCTACGAAACCTCCGTGGACTTCAATGGAGTTTTCCTGACGTTTTACGAGGTTTTTTTTTTTTATTTTGTCAGAATATGTTTTTCGGTTGCATCTGTAACCAGTTTTGCACCGCAGCAATGACGTCTTCATCACTTTCAAATCTTCTTCCCTGTAGTGCCTCCTTTAAGGGTCCAAACATGTGAAAATCACTTGGAGCCAGGTCTGTGGTGAATGTTCCAGCACCTCGAATCTCAACTCCTTTATTGCGTCGGCTGTCCGTTTGGCAGAATGTGGGCGAGCGTCATCTTGCTGCAGGATGCCACCTCTTCAAAGTTTTCCACGATGTTTGGATCTGATTGCAGGTTTTAGTTTCGTATGCAACACCTCACATCCACCATACAATACAGACCTGGCTCTAGACTCTTGTACACGCTGGGGCGACGTCTTGCAATATTGTGGCATTCTACAGAAATGTGGCATGCATCGTCTTGTAGCATGCTACAACAGGCAACATCTTGCGGCGTATGTTGCATGTGGCAGGTTAATTTATACCAAAGCAACAGAATTTGTGCCACACGTGTGTCGGTGTTGCAGTATGAAGGATGATAAAGTATCGCAGCATCAGCCTACTTGATGCTTGAACGTGCAGCTAACAACGGAAATGAAAACCAAAGGAAAAGAAAACGATGGTGGAAGAGAAGAGTACTCAAAGAAGATCCACGAAATAGCATCCTAAGAACTAGAAGCAGACGATGGTGCGTTATTTAGTAATGTGTGCTTTCGTCCCAGGCGCGTAAGTCCGCGCCACACCGTTGCCAAAAGGTGGCCTAACGGTAAATGTTCGCACAGGTACCGGGCCAGCCACCACCCTGTGGATGGGACTTTCAGCCCCCAGCTCACCCAACTCTGCGGTACGGCTGCTGCGGTGTGACTGCCACACTACTTCCCTCGCAAGCTCGCAAGTAAACGGATGACGCACCTTAGACGAAAGCAACAATGACAACATGGGAATGATGATTTAGTTCTAAATGTTGTGAAATGCTTAATTACTACGTAATTCTTTTTCAAAATTAATAAGCAAACATATTAATAGTAAGACTGTATTAAAACCGAGCGAGGTGGCGCAGTCGTTAGCACACTGGACTCGCATTCGGGAGGACGACGGTTCAATCCCGTCTCCAGCCATCCTGATTTAGATTTTCCGTGATTTCCCTAAATCGTTTCAGGCAAACGCCAGGATGGTTCCTTTGAAAGGGCACGGCCGATTTCCTTCCCAATCCTTCCCTAACCCAAGCTTGCGCTCCGTCTCTAATGACCTCGTTGTCGGCGGGACGTTAAACACTACCCACCACCACCACTGTATTAAAAACTTCCAGTGTTCGGCGCCACAAATTTAAATTACATGTAAAGTTTTACTCCAGTGTGTGGGAAATAAACATCCCAGGTTGGGATGCATAAATTAAAGCCAGAGGACGGGATGGTCTGATGTAGAGGGGGTGAAATCCCCCCAACACCCCTTGCAAATGGCACACTGCCTCCTGGAATGCAAATGAACACATTAGAGGGAGTGGCTAGAACAGAGTGTGCTTGCAGTTTTCAGACTCACTTCCTCCTGTTTGCCTCAGAGATAGGACGACGCAGAGTAATTATTAGAGATAATCCCTCCTCTCACATCTTAATGAAAACTACGGGGCTGTGTGAGCAAAACAACATAAATTTCATTTGCATTCCACCGAATTGTACTGGTCTTATGCAGTCTTTAGATGTGGCTTATTTTTCTTCTCTGAAGAACGACTGGAGAGAGATTCTTTGTCAATGGAGGTAGACGGAAAAAGGAAAGAAGAAACATCGTTTTCCGAAGTGTGTTTTTAGTGGTCCAGTGTCGAAGATTTTTTAGATGAACAGACAGCTTCTACAAATTTAGTGAAAGGATTGAGAAATGTCAAATGCGCTGGAAGTGTGATAATGCCATAAATAAGTTTTGTGTTATGAGAACTGAATTCCATAAACGTTTGGAGAAGGCGAGAAAGACAGAATTCAATGTGAGACTGGTCATAGTGTATCTGTTAATCATAGAGCCAGGGATGATATGGACGTTGTTTTGGGGTAGGGTATGCATTAAAAGAACAATCATCTTTCATAGCCATCTGTTTTTATGTAATTCAAAATACGTTTTAATTATTTTGAACTTTGAGAGAAGAGCGGTTTATGTGCCGTCGCCCTGCCTCTTATTGGCCAGCCAAAGTATTAGCAAAGAGGTCGACATTCTTGCATAAAGGTGTTAACACCACTACTCCACGTACTGCTGTGAGCCGAGGACCGGCTACCGCTCTGCCATCTCTTGGCGACGGCCCGCAACAGCTGTGCGTCCCACCGTCCCCGACCAGTAGCAACAGGCAGCTGGCAATCGCATTTATTTCCAATTTTGACGTCTTGTCGGATAGTATCTGAAGCAAAGCTAATCTCAACAACTGTATATACTTTGTTCTGTAATGTCGTTTATATAAATGAACAAAGATTTACAACACTTCTCCGAACAATGTTTAATACTCGTTTTCACGGTTTGTTGCAAATGCTACATATAGTTTTCAGTACGGTTGTTAGCTGTACGTGTCACGCTGACTGAAGATAAAAGAAAAGGAATTTTTGGCAGGCACAGATCGTGTTAGTCTGTGCCTCGCAATTTTAAGTTAAAAATGTTACTAGTGAATGATTAGTGGTGTCATAGAATAAACTACAGAATTCTCTTGCACGCCGACTGAAGATAATAGAAAAGGAATTTTTGGCAAGCACAGATCGTGTTAGTCTGTGCCTCGCAATGTAAGTTAAGCATATTACTAGTTAATGACTAGTGGTGTCATAGAATAAACTACAGAATTCTCTTGCACACTGGCCTCACGAAGCAACTGTGAGGCCATCGCTGCTGCGAACCAGCGTCAGCGCAAGAGTTTTTACTTCTTTCCCCAAAGTGTAACGGTGTGTCATTTACGAAGAAATGGTGCCGCTCTTTATCATTTACTAGGAAACTGTGTCGTTGCCGTATGCTAAGGTGCAAAATGCATGTTAAGCTAGTTGCAATACACCGTGACTTCCTTCTATTCTGCTGGAGGTCGTATGCAAACTTTTACTACTTGCGAAGAAAAACGTTGCGACAGAAACAGACACCATAGCCTGTAAATGGCACTAACAGAATTACTGTGACGGTGATATCTACACTAAAATTTCGTAGATAAGATGTTGTAATTATTCTGCTGATTGTAAGTTTAATTACTTCGACAAAAAATTGATTCAGAGACATAAATGACTCATTCACACAGAGAAAGTAAAATTATGTTCTACTATAATTTTTAAAACAATCTTCAAATATTTACCGAAAATTGCGAAAAAAGAATATAATAGACATACAAATAATAATAAATAAAATATAATAACATAAAATAAATAATAGAAATTCAACAGGAAAAACGAATATAAAATAAAAATATCGGCACTCGGTATAGGCGTTTCGATATACATATATCGATATGTAGGTAGGTAGTTAGTGTTTAACGTCCCGTCGGCAACGAGGTCATTAGAGACGGAGCGCAAGCTCGGGTTAGGGAAGGATTGGGAAGAAAATCGGCCGTGCCCTTACAAAGGAACCATCCCGGCATTTGCCTGAAACGATTTAGGGAAATCACGGAAAACCTAAATCAGGATAGTTGGAGACGGGATTGAACCGTCGACCTCCCAAATGCGAGTCCAGTGTGCTAACCACTGCACCACATGTCGGAGTTAAGTGTCACGTTGTTGAAAATCAATATATTTTAGAAAAGATATCGATATTTTAGGAACAGCTCTAGATTTTATGGCCGCGCTGCCTTACCGTTCGACAGCTAGAGCGATACTAGCGCCCCGAGGGGTGAGAAAGCAGTCACAATCGTCTTAAGGATAGTGTTTTGTTATTAGTTATTTTCTACTTAATTCAGGAAACAGCTGTCACATTTTTGCGTTCCGTGTAGTAGGAAGTTATCAAGAGACATGAAGTATCATGAAATACATGTGAAAACAGCCGAACCACACTGGTTCAATGATGTACGCTATAACTAATTCATTAAGAAATTCTTCCGAATACGTGTATTTCCAGCGTACTCCACTGAAAGAAAGAGAATGTAAACGCATATGTCATGCACAAGTAGCATATATTTCTGTTGTTATCGCCGTGGGCGCTTTCCAATACACTAGTATTTTTGTAAATGTAATTACTTTTGCTTCAAAAGTGCACATGTTGAAGATTCTTACCGTTCGCGGTCCAGGTTTAGTAAACAATTGTTGAAGTGAATTTTTCTGTGTCGTGAAAACAGTTTTATTACTTCTGATGTTTTCCTACATGCTACAGTTGTGGGGGCTCATTTGTTACTTTAAATAATGTAGGTATTACATTCCGTATAGGTCTCCTACGTTCCACATTTACTGATATGACTGATAACGTAGCGAATAAAACTCTGCTTTGTTGGGTAGATATAAGACATATCTCTGCAGAAGGTCAGGTCGTCTGGAGTTTACTAGCACATTCTTGTTACAGGAGAATCGTAAATAAACTGCCCTGTAATGTAGCGCTTCATACCGCCGAGGGTGCTTACAACAGAAACTCCCAATGGCACCCCCATCAGATTTCGTGGCTCAGTGGATAGCCCGTCTAAAAATGAACACAGATCAAGCGTGGAAACAGGAAGAAACTATTCTGAACTGTGAAAAAAAAATACAAACAGCGAACGGACAAGTGATTGGCCTGAATAGCCACGGTGTTGTGGTTAAGTGGTCATGGTGTTGGACTATCAAGTAAATGGGTCATGTGCAAAACTCCCTAGTGCCATTTACTTTTGTTTCTTTTTTTCACAACATTATGAACTGTCCGTCCCGTCAATGTTTCTTCTCTTTCTGTTGGCTAAGCAGTTGTCATACTATACTTTGGTTATAGAATATGAGTCATGTGGTAAGAATACGTTACCGTCGCAAGTAAACGTGATGAATAGTGAAAGCGGTTGAGATACCACACACACGCCTCACATAAATGAAAACAACAAATAAACGTGTGTGAACTACATTACAACAAAGGAGTGAAAACTTCCAACATGGAACGCAACTTAAAAAGACGTTAAAACGTATGTTTTGACAGAGCACAGAGAAACAGTGTGACTGTGAAACTGTTGCGTTCATTTGTTGCAGCTTATGTGACAAATTATTATGAGCATTTCCTTGGAAGTGATAACATTCATACGAACACCTACACCGAGCAAGGAGGCATATCTCACTCACTCATCAGGCGTACAAATTAGGTGCGTCGATAAGAGGTTCTTGCCACATGACACACGTACTGTCAAAAATGCCATGCGTGACACACCAGACGTTTTTTCTGATCGAGGATACGGCTGACTTGTCGCCTTGTCGTCAAACGTTTGCGGTTCCCATTTGAAAGACAAATCCTTTCCGCTTTTAATCGAGTAGTTGTGCGGAATCAACTGTCAATATAGGTCCCGTTCTTACACCCTGTTGTTGCAAACGGATGTTACTCCACGACACAGACACAAATTTGAATATAGCGAACAAAGAAGAAACAAGTTGGCACGAGGTGGGTTTGAACACGACACTCCCATCACCGTGATGCTACTATTTGTTTTACGTTATTGTTCGCTGCATTTTTTCGGGGCGGATGTCCCATGACACTCGTTCAGTTTTATCACAGAGGGCACTTAACCCTCTCCCCAAACACGCTGAGCTACCATGCCCGCTCTTGACCACAACGCCGTTGTTACACTAAAAGCTCTAAAGAAACTGGTATAGGCATGAGTATTCAAATACAGGGACATGTAAACATGCAAAATAGGGCAATACGCTTAGCAACGCACATGTAAGGCAAGCGTCTGGCGCAGTTGTTAGATCGGTTACTGCTGGTGCAACGGCAATGGTAAGGTTCAAGTGAGTTTGAACGTGGTGTTACAGTCGGCGCATGAGCGATTGGACACAGCATCTCCGAGGTAGCGATGAAGTGGAGATTGTCCCGTATGACCATTTTACAAGTGTACCGTGAATGTCAGGAATCCGGTAAAACATCAAATCTCCGACATCGCTGCGGCCGGAAAAACATCCTGCGAGAAAGGGACCTACGACGACTCAAGGGAATCGTTCAACGTGACAAAAGTGCAACCCTTCCGCAAATTGCTGCAGATATCAGTGCTGGGCCGTCAACAAGGTTCAGCGTGTGAACCATTCAACGAAACATCACCGATATGCGCTTTCGGAGACAAAGGCCCACTTGCGTACCCTCGATGAAGGCACAACACGAAGATTTTTCCTCGCCTGGGACCGTCAACACCGACACTGAACTATTGATGACTGGAAACACGTCGCTGATCGGGATGAGACTCGTTTCAAACTGTATCGACCGGATGGACGTGTGTGGGTATGGAGACAACCTCATAAAACCATGGACCCTGCATGTCAGCAGGGGACTGCTCAAGCTGGTGGAGGCTCTGGCATGGTGCGGGACGTGTGCAGTTGCAGTGATATGGGATCTAGATACGACTCTGACAGGTGACACGTACGTAAGCATCCTGTCTGATCGCCTGCATCCATTAATGTCCATTGTGCATTCCGACGGACTTGGGCAATTCCAGCAGGACAATGCGACACCCCATACAAAGTTGGTTCAGGAGCGCTCTTCTGAGTTTAATCTCTTCCGCTGGTCACCACACTCCCCAGATGCCAACATTACTTCGCATACCTGGAATGCCTTGCAACGTGCTGTTCAGAAGAGTTTTCCAGCCTCTCATGCTCTTAATGATTTATGGACAACCGTGCAGGATTCATGGTGTCAGTTCCCTCCAGCACCACTGCAGACATTAGTCAAGTCCATGCCACGTCGTGTTGTGGCACTTCTTCTACATGCTCGTGGGGGCCCTATACTATATTAGGCAGGTGTACCAGTTTCTTTGCCTCTTCAGTGTAGTTACAAGTAGTTCGAGCTTTCATTGTCCATAGACTATTTGTATTCCTATTTCTGCTTCTGAATGTCAACCAGCCTCCTATTCGGCGAATAGTCCGTATTTATTAAGCTACGTATCGAAGGTTCTCTGTACCAGGAAACAGTAGAATATTCGCGACCTTCTTGATCAAATGCCAGACAGGATAGCGAATCGAGGTTACCAGAATGGTCGCGACTTTACTCGTAGGTGTATGTTAGCTATTTTTGTGCCAGACAAAAACGTATAAAATACGATAACGCGGACGCGCCTGCTACATAGGAAAGTACAACTAAAACTGGGCTAGTTTGGAAATCAGCCTTATGCAAGCTCAATTATTTTATTTTGTACAACTACTTCATATCTCAATTTAGTCGAGTCGACTGCCGAGAGAAACGAACGAATCCGCCCCGCAAGGGAGGAGGGGGGGGGGGAGGTTTTGCCACTGCATCTACATGGGTCCTCTGCAAATCTGACTAACAAGGGGAGACCGCCAATTGTGAAATTCAGATTCGATTCATACTGCGCATAATCAAAGCTCATGGCCAGAGGTGTAATGTGGCAAAGCACCAAGGTGCACTTCTTAGCCGTTGTCGAGAAAATCGACAGTTAAAAGAAACCGTTGTGGTGAAATACTGTCTTTGATTAATAGTTTTCTACAGCGTCATGGCGCATTGGTAAGCGTTCGGGTTCGTAATCCGAAGGTCGCCGGATCGAATCTCGCGCCATGCAACCATTTTTGTTTTAGTACTTTTTTTCCCGGCAATAAGTTGCAACAATTATGCATATAATAAGTTGTTGAGAGTCGTTTGTCATGGATAAACTGGCGACTTCGAACATCATTATGTTTTCCGCAAACAAAGCTGTATGTCACAAATGTTATTAATTGTCTTCATAATGTTAACCACGTACAGTTAACGGAAGACGAAGAAACCATATTCCGAAACGAATATGTACAGCGTAAGTCAAACGTTCGAATTGGAATAGAGACCCCACGAACACAAATTTGCTGTGGCAGGTATGAAATATAAACTCCGTTACTCGCTCGTTACACTTGGACAGATGTTGAATGGGCCGAAACAAGCCGCCGCATAACAGCGTAGTTGCCTGCTAACTTCGAAAGAATGTAGATGCGGTCCCTGTTAAACAAACGAAAAAATGGAGTCGGTACAATTGGAGAGCGATCCGCCTTCACCAACATGCATAAGCAATTCATTAATAGAATATATATATATATATATATATATATATATATATATATATATATATATATATATATATATATATGAGCTTTTATTATGCGCATTATGAATCGAATCTGAACTTCACAATTGGCGGCCTCCCCTTGTAAGTGCCTTGGCAAAACACCTATATCTTTTGTGTGAACTCTGATTTCCCTTATGTTATTATAATGATGGTTTCTCGCTATGTAGGTCGGCTTCAACAAAGTATTTTCGCATTTGGAGGAGAAAGCTAGCGATTGAAACTTCATGTGAAGATTCCGCCGCAACCGAAAACGCCTTTCTGCAAATGGTCAGGTCTCCTGCTATTTACTAGCGATTTTTTTTTGTTCTTAAAGAACACAACATTCTCCAGTATATATCTGTAGGTTACAAGAAAATCGTAAATAAGCTATTCCATAATGTAGCCGTTCACATCTGCGAGGGTTGTTAAGAAACCAAAAAAAAGAAATATGTGGTGTCTTGTTGTTCCAATGTGCAGCGCTACATACACTTCCGTTTGTAAAAACCATTCTACAGATCAATATAGTAATTACGTATCGCTTTGGCTTTCTAAATATCTCACCGAACTCAACAGTGTAACTTCCTGGCCGCTTGGTGCGCTGCAATCGCTTGGATAACAAGAAAGAGACGGAGCGCCGCGATTTACGTTAAGACTGTGCCGCAGCTGTAGTCTTTCCTTGTTTTGCGGTACTTGGTTCGTTCCCATTTCGATAAATAGTTAAAGTTCTTTTGTGATAACCGTTTCGATTTGCTACTGCTACATACAGGAGTCGCAGGAGTAACAGTCAATATTCGGATATATTACAGGAATGATCATTCGAAGCAAAAAAGCCAAAAGTCACTAGGAGCCAGGTCAGGTGAGAAGGGAGCACGAGGAATCACTTCAAAGTTGTTATCACGAAGAAACTGTTGTGTAACGTTAGCTCGATGTGCGGGTGCGTTGTCTTGGTGAAACAGCACACACGCAGCCCTTCCTGGACGTTTTTGTTGCAGTGCAGGAAGGAATTTGTTCTTCAAAACATTTTCGTGGGGTGAACCTGTTACCGTAGTGCCCTTTGGAACGCCATGGGTAAAGATTACGCCCTCGTTGTCTCAGAACATGGACACCATCAATTTTTCAGCACTGGCGCTTACCCGAAATTTTTTTAGTGGCGGTGAATCTATGTGCTTCCATTGAGCTGACTGGCATTTTGTTTCTGGATTGAAAAATGGCATCCACGTCTCACCCATTGTCACAACCGACGAAAAGAAAGTCCCATTCGTGCTGTCGTTGCGCGTCAACATTGCTCGGCAACGTGCCACACGGGCAGCCGTGTGGTCGTCCATCAGCATTCGTGGCACCCACCTGGATGACACTTTTCGCATTTTCAGGTAGTTATGCAGGATTGTGGTCACAGAACCCCCACAAATGCCAACTCTGGAGGCGATCTGTTCAACAGTCATTCGGCGATCCCCCAAAATAATTCCCTCCACTTTGTCGATCATGTCGTCAGACCGGCTTGTGCGAGCCCGAGGTTGTTTCAGTTAGTTGTCACACGATGTTCTGCCTTCATTAAACTCCGCACCAACAAACGCACTTTCGACACATCCATAACTCCATCACCACACGTCTCCTTCAACTGTCGATTAATTTCAATTGGTTTCACACCAGGCAAATTCAGAAAACGAATGACTGCGCGCTGTTCAAGTAAGGAAAACATCTCCATTTTAAGTATTTAAAACAGTTCTCATTCTTGCCGCTGGTGGTAAAATTCCATCTTCCTTACGTGCTGGAATCTCTGGACGTATTGGCAATGAAAGCGGCCTCATTTTAAAACAATGCGCATGTTTCTGTCTCTTTCCAGTCCGGAGAAAAAGAATCGGCCTTAGAACTTGAATGCACCTCGTACTGGATACAAATTGTATCTTCGTCCCTTTTTTAGGGTTCGCTAGTACTAATATCCTTTTTTTCAATGGAGACTAGAATCAGCGAAGGTGAAAAAAACTGATAACCTTAAAATTCGTATGTATATCAACATAGGCCCCATGCCAATATTGTAGGTAGGCTGTTTAGGTTTTTTAATTGGTAACGCCGCCGCCACGTAGCGCTCTGTATGAAAATCACTGGCTGTGCCGTGTGCAGTCTGTGGCTGGTTTGCATTGTTGTCTGCCATTGCAGTGTTGGGCAGCGGCTGATGGATGCTAACAGCGCATAGCGTTGCGCAGTAGGAGGTGAGCCGCCAGCAGTGGTGGACGTGAGGAGAAAGATGGCGGAGTTTTGAAATTTGTAAGACTGGATGTCATGAACTGCTATATATATTATGACTTATAAGGTAAATACATTTTTTGTTCTCTATTAGAATCTTTCATTTGCTAACTATCCCCATCAGTAGTTAGTGACTTCCGTAGTTTGAATCTTTTAGTTAGCTGGCAGTAGTGGCGCTCGCTGTATTGCAGTAGTTCGACTAACGAAGATTTTTGGTGACATAAGCGATTTGTGAAACGTATAGGTTAATGTTAGTCAGGGCCATTCTTTTGTAGAGATTTTTGAAAGTCAACCTGCATTGCGCTAAAAATATTGTGTGTCAGTTTAAGCACAGTCGTGTATAATTTTTCTAAGGGGACGTTTCATATGTCGACCCTTAGCCGAGAATACCTCACTGGAATCTTCAGATTTTTTTCTTGTAGTTTGTGTGGTTAGGGTAGCCTTTGTTTATTGCTAACGCGTAAATGTAGAGAGAATTTCCTCTGTAGTTGTAGTTTTTCATTGCTGTACAGTAAAACAGTGGTGGCATGCATGTAGATTTGCACCAAGTATTTTGCAGCTGTACTTGCAATTAACTAGATATTATTTTTAGTGCTACGTTAATGTGTTCTCTTATTTTTTTCCTCTTCAAATTGTGCTTTTCTGTGTTATTGTGTGAATTATTGTGACAATAATGGCGTGTGAGAAACGTAATACTAGGCTCCAAAGTAAACTGAGAAATGACAGTGAAGACGAAAGCAGTGTGTTAGCGCCACCATGTAATGAATTATCTAATATTCAAAGTAGTAATTTGGTAATTGTGCATAGGGAAATGGAGCGGGCTGCAAATAATGGTGTAGGCAGTGAAACAATTAGTGAACAGGGAAGCATTATCGATCGATTGGTCGGCAACAGCTCGCCTCAGGATTCCGAAATGACAGGACACAATCTTGCAAATACTGTAGATTCAGGTTTTGCGTCCTCACCGTTTTCTCAAATAAGTCGAGACACATTTTCTGTTTTTCAAACTGCGAATATTGCCGGTTCAAATGCATTGCCGAGTAGCACTGAGGAACATGTTTCAGACACCAGTGCATTGTTATTACAATTAATGCAACAAATGGGACAAAAGCTTCAAAAGTTAGACCCAATGGAACAAAATCTTCAAAAGTTAGACACAACGCTTGAACAAAATCAGAAACAAATGGGACAAAATCTTCAGAAGTTAGACACAATGGAACAAAACCAGAGACAAACACAGCAAAAGCTTCAAAAGTTAGACACCACACTTGAACAAACACGTGAAGATTTAACTAGTGAGTTACATAACATTGAATCGAAATGTCAAAAAGTCTGTAATGACGTCTAAACACAAATTTGTGAGCATTTTCAACCTATTTCTTCGCGGCATGAAAATGTATTACAGAATCACGAAGCATCCATAAAAGAACTGCAAACTATTGTTAATGAAAATCATGAGACTTGCAAGCTAAAATTGACTCAGTTGCATCTACCGATTCGGTTACGCAACTAGCAAAAACTCAGGAACACTTAAAGGACACAGTAGATACGATTTCAACAAAAATGGACACTCTGAAACATGGTTCAGAAAAACACACAGAGGAAATAATTTCACAATCGCATAAAGTAGCCGATCTTTCGGATCAGTTCACTAACTTATCTACAAAGGTAGATGATGATCTGAATGACACAAAACCTGTAGCCTTCACTGACACTGACGAGTATGAACAAATTAGAAAATTCAAACAGAATCAAAATCACATCAACACACAGTACAAAAGAGAAATGTAGGAAGTACAAGATCAGTTGGCTTAAGTAATACAAATTACATATTTCAGAGGACACTCGCACTCCAATACGGGAAGAGGGACATAGAAAGACAGAACAACCACAAAATAATAACACAGGACACTTCGGAAATTATGAAAGAAATTGGCAAGGCGCATTGAATTTTGAGATAAAACCGCCGAAACGATGTGACAATGACCGACATGCGACTTGCCGACATGATGATTTTGACTATAAGCTGTTCATTACTACACGTAAATTCAAAACATTTAAGAATTCTGGCAACGACATTCATCCACAAGCGTGGCTCCATCAATTCTCTCATTTTTTTCCTCCCAACTGGTCATTGGAGCACAGATTAGAATTTATGTGTGGCTACTTGAGAATGAACCAGCTGTAAGAATGCGATCGGACATTCACGATTGTCACAGTGAAGGAGAATTTTATCATGCCTTCCTCTCAGCATATTGGTCTCAAGTTACACAAGACCGAGTAAAACATAGCATCATAATGATGAAACATTTCAAACAATCTGAATTTTCCAGTCTTCTCAAATATTTCGAAGACATGTTACATAAGAATCAGTATCTTTCAAACCCATACAGCCCCTCAGAACTCATCCGCATTTGCTTAATCAAATTGCCTGAACATTTACGACATATTATTTTGGCAGGACGTTGCAAAGAGGACATTGAAGCTTTTCAGTGACTGTTACAAGAATTGGAAATATACACTGACAGTCGTGGGATGCGAATACAGGAAAACAATCACTACAGGTCACATCCGTCGCAATTCCGCGATGGAAGAAACAATAACTGGACACGACAAGGCCATTCTCACAACACAAATCGTGACCAAAACGGACACCACCCATATGACAACCACTGGCAGGTAATAGTTACAGAGAAAGATCGCATTTCCGTAGTAATGAATATCACAGAGACAATCAGAGAAACAGACAATACGGGAACCAAAATAATTATTATCAAGGGAGACGGAATAACTTCAGACGCAACGGTCCAGCGCGCAGTTACGATTCAGGGAGAAATTCTCCACCACGTGACCGACAAGAAATTAATTACAGAAATTACAGACATGACGACAGACGATATGATCGTAACGACAGAGCTGAATTGCATCAGAACTGGCGGGATTCAAACAGAGCAGGGCCCTCTCAGCAAGGTGAATTTGTAGAAGTTAGGTCTCCTAATCCCAATAACGACGCGCGTCAATAAAGAAACAGACAATGACTCGCACCGCAGGCAGCCGCGTGCGCCGGCTGGCTCAGAGAAAAATAACATAGACGCTAACCTTGAGTAAAATTCCAGTGTTCCTTACCGACGTAACCACATGATAATTGCTTTTCAGTTGACAGTCTGCGTACTAGGAAGAGTAAAGGTTTACACCACATTTTAAATGTAAAACCGATTATTAAGAGATAAACTGCTTTTTAACTTTGTCTTTGCCATAAAACATTTCACTTCACTTTTCTAGTATGCTTTGTCACACTGAGAAACTTAACACGCAACAATATTTTAAAGTTAACTATCCAGTCAAGAACCAAGAGAACTTATTTAAACAGAAATTACGAATGCATTGTTATAGTGAACAGACGACACAGTGTTATTTGTACATTCTTGCTTGTTAGTTGCACGATTACGTAATGACTATAAGGCTTACATACTTAGAACATATACTGTTAATGAGATTTTAATGCAACATTTTGGTTCAGTTGAAAAGACATTCTTTATTTGAAGTACTTTCTGTGACATTAAAGATGACTTAGTATTGGTTCATTTGACAGCTACACGATTATATCACGACGCTACTAATGTGTAACAATTTACATTGTGCTTTTGCGGTGTATCTGTTTTATATCTGCACAGTTTTTCTTAATTCTTCTGGAAAGGAAAATATGTTTTAGTAGTAATTTTGTGGTATAGCTACAATGAGACAGCCTTTTCTGTAGCACAACAATACATTAGAGCACAGTACTTTCTTCATCACGGCAATAAGCGTAATAACTAAGATGTCTATACGCAAAGCATTTTACTTTTGTTTATCATGAGGTAAGTACGTTGTCTTCTGCAGAACTTAACTTTCGGAGGACGATAACTACGACACTTCCACAGAGATTATCTTACAACAAGACGCACAGTTTAGCGCTGCAGTACACCTATTTGAGTGATAAATTTTGTACTTAAACATTAATTTTTAAAGATTTTTGGATTACAATGATACAAAGGTTTTCTGTGATACATTTCATTCCATTCTGTAAACTGCAACACCTGAGGATATAATTACATTAATCCTCAGGGGGGTACACGCCTACTTTGTGTACCATGTGTCTGGCAAGCACAAGGAGCCCTAGCTAATATGGTATTTGCTTATTCAACTTTACACATCGGTACCATATTTCTCTAACACACAAATTACACAGCTATCTGATCATTTAACTGAGAGAGACAAATTTTTATTATACTACATCAGTGACATATTTACGTAATTACACAGTTGGATAACTTCACACTTACGAAATTGTATTTTGTCTGTACTTTGTGAACTGTTCATACTTTTTCGTTACCATTGTGATACTATGAGAGCTTTGTATGACATATTTGTATGGGATCATGATTAAGTACGTTTGAGGTAGATGACACTTTTGACCTGAGCAGAGAATTTTTTTAGGTTTTGAAATTATTGGAACAAGCTACGACGATTTTCACATTTGACTGAGGTGTTATGATATTATTATGATGACGATGTGAATTATGCTGCTGGTATGTTTAAGCTGATGCTATATCAGTTATTTGGTTATGCTAAATATCTGTTATGATGAAATATTGAAAAAGTGTCGACGAATATGTATATGTGTACTAAGGTAAGGAATAATGAGTAGTGGTTAGGGACTCTGGTTTGTGAAAAAGGTTGTTGGAAACCAAGAATCGTACTTTAAGAGTTATGAAGTGTATGTAAATGCGTAATGTATCACAATGCCGACGAAAATTTTTTGGACTCTGTTATATTTATAGGATTTTGTTTCTACACATTTGTAACGCAAATTCTCAACCTGTGAAATTTTTTTATATGAGACTGTCACTAGCGGAAACTGCTGCCGTATATATTTCAGTAAGAAAGGTTAGTGACCTTGACGTAATGCGTTTTGGGCGCCCAGCTGAGAGGTAATCGTCTGACAAAAGAAAGCCATTAGGTGAAAAAAAAGGCCATTATCCTCGCTATTGACATTCCTTTGTAGAAAGCATCGTAAATACGACACCCTCAAACTTGAAAACATGATTACGCTCTAGAGTACTTAATTTATGATATTTACTGAAATGAAATGATGAGAAACATTTCATGTCTATTGTCTTGCTAGTTGGAAGATTGTTTACTGCATTACGAAATGCCTTATGGCTAACAAATGACGTTTCACGCCTTTCTTTGCCTATTTTGTTTAATATCTTGTTTCTGGCTCCACTGCAGCATTGGTTACGATAAAATTCAATGAATGTGCTAATATAGATATTTTATGCCTACAGATTCAGTAAATAATAACTTTATGATGTACTTAAAAAAACGAAGGAGCTCAAAAAGACTTCCCTTCACAGGAACTGCATACATAATTTTCTTTTCAAGTACTTGGCAGTTTTTATGGTAGAATAACTTCTTGTGGTGCATCACTTTAGTGACATAGATATTAATATGTTCATAGACATTTCCCTTTTCTGCATTGTTGTCTTTACTGTAATATTTTTTCTGCTTGAGCTTTGTCATGTTTAGTTATAAGCTATTGCATTTCCTGCTGCTGTGTGCCAGGCATAATGTTACTGAATTTCACTTTGTATTACTCTGTTAAGCCAGTTTTACTACTGATTTATTTTTCTTGTTGCTGCTCATTGCTTCATATTAGTTGTAATGTTGCATTTGCTAAGTCCTATATTGCTACCTTTTTTCTGCCAATTTGCATTTTTTTGTCATTGCTGTTTGTGTTAATTGTTTTGTGTTGCTGCATTGCCCCTTAGTTTAGCATCTGAGATCAGTAGGTTTAAGTTAGCTTAAGAGGGGGTAGACTATATAAGAAACTAACTATGATGAATTGAAAGAAAAGCATTGAGAAACTATAAGAAAATGGTTTGGCCAAAAAAGTAGTGTACAGTGGAGAAAAACTATTTTTGAAAGAGGATGTGAACAAAATGCAGAAAGCATGCTTGGATAGGAATTTTTTGGGCTGGAGCAAATGTGGAATTAAGAGGGACGATCTATGGAATGAAGTTTTGGGTTGGACTGCAGTACCAAATGTTACACTGAAAACAGACCCTGTCCTTTCCTTTTGTGTTAGCCCACGCTTGTGTATTTGTTTTCTTCCTGTCTCTGTGTACTGTTTCATAGAATTTTCTCTCTTCTGATACTAAACTACATTCACTATGATGAGGAATACTGTTATCCTCAAATATAATTTGCATTAATAACATGTTATTTACTTCGTAAAGATGTTTACACATGATTTATTCTGTTTTGTTCTAATGCTCATGTGTGAAGTTGAGGTTTCAAAAGTTATTCTCATCTTTTATGTATGTATTTATGTCATAATTTTTGTAACACTGATGTATATATTATTTCGATTCTTTTGTAAAGCCTGTATTACTGCAAATGTTATCTGCACTATTACGTTCTTTAATTATATATTTTGTACCTTTGTTATTGTATTCTTATGTTATAAAATTCTAATTGACACCAGTTCATCAAATTAAGTAACTTGTAAATTACATTTCACTGCACACATTTCTGTTGGTCACAGTATATAGACAATATGTGAGAAGTAGGGACTGATAGTGTTTGCACATGTGTTAATAATTGAACAAGGGACTGGATAACAGGACTGCTGGTTCTAATGACATTTCAAACAAATTCTTTGTGAGTGGACAAGTGGTGGTTTATGGACTTGCTATATTGTCCACAAGACTCTTCGATGGTGGTGGTGCACCTGCACAGTCGCAACAGATGGCTGCTGGCTATCTCTACAAGGACTGAAGTGGGTCTACACCTTTGATGACTTACCAATACATTTTTTTCTACAAGGACTGCAGTGGGTCTGCACCTCTGGTGGCCCAACAATACCGTAATCTCTACCAGGACTACAATGGGTCTACTCTGTGTTGACCTACCTACCAAAATTTTTCAAAACTTCGACTGACTCTGCACTGGGTTTGGTCTGTTGTGGCCCATTACCTGTCTGCATGTCAAGAGTCAGCACTGTCTTTCCGTTGGAAGGACAACAGTACTTCTTCAAGACTGCATGGAAATATACTACTTCCATGTGCATTCTCTTTTAATACTAAGACTTTGAGAAAAACACTGCAATTTTACTTTGATGAATGATCAGGACTGTCTTTATGGACTGTGAGAAAATTTTAGCTTTTGACCAACATTGTATCGATAAGTGTGTGCATTTCATTTCTTTGTTATTGTAATTATGAAAAAAATTTTCAAATCTGTATTGTCCACTGCCCAAAACAATTTGTAAAATTTTTGTAAGGAGCATGGAGGCTATGTAAGTAGGCTGTTTAGGTTTTTTTATTGGTAACGCCGCCGCCACATAGCGCTCTGTATGAAAATCACTGGCTGTGCCGTGTGCAGTCTGTGGCTGGTTTGCATTGTTGTCTGCCATTGTAGTGTTGGGCAGCGGCACCTGGATGCTAACAGCGCATAGCGTTGCGCAGTTGGAGGTTAGCCACCAGCAGTGGTGGATGTGGAGAGAGAGATGGAATTTTGAAATTTGTAAGACTGGATGTCATGAACTGCTATATATATGACTATTAAGGTAATTACATTGTTTGTTCTCTATTAGAATCTTTCATTTGCTAACTATCCCTATCAGTAGTTAGTGACTTCCGTAGTTTGAATCTTTCAGTTAGCTGGCAGTAGTGGCGCTCGCTGTATTGTAGTAGTTCGAGTAACGAAGATTTTTGATGAGGTAAGTGATTTGTGAAAGGTATAGGTTAATGTTAGTCAGGGCCATTCTTTTGTAGGGATTATTGAAAGTCAGATTGCGTTGCGCTAAAAATATTGTGTGTCAGTTTAAGCACAGTCGTGTATAATTTTTCTAAAAGGGACGTTTCAGTATAACATATCACTTTATACTAGGGCTTTCTACCATAAGAAAAAGCTATATTCGACACATTACGTTCGAAATATGGATGTACATGATACAAGTCCCTGATCTGTTGCTTCTTTACTTATATCGTTTGTTTCTCAACATTCGTCTATGCTTTTAAATCTTTGCAATGCAAGACGTGTGGTAACGTGTGACATCATTGATCAAAGCCAACGGGTAGTATCCCATTCTTCAGTATTCTCACACTTTTTCATTTTCGCTGCTGTTAAATGATCTCTCCTACTGTGTGCTCATAGCCTTTTCAGTTAAGCATTTTAGAGCTCATGTTCACTACACTCCGTTTGACGTAAGAATAAACCTGTTGTAAACAAACAAATGTGACGATTGATCAGAAACCGTATCACTCGTAGACTGGTATTGTTATGCTCTTCGAAGTACCCTACTGGCCATTATAACTGCTACACCAAGAAGAAACGCAGATGATAAACGGGTATTCATTGGACAAATATATTATAATAGAACTGACATGTGATTACATTTTCAGGCAATTTGGGTGCCTAGATCCTGAGAAATCAGTACCCAGAACAACCACCTCTGGCCGTAATAAAGGCCTTGACACGCCTCGGCATTGAGTCAAACAGAGCTCAGATGGCGTGAACAGGTACAGGTGCCCATGCAGCTTCAATATGATACCACAGTTCATCAAGAGTAGTGACTGGTGTATCGTGACGAGACAATTGCTCGGCCACCAGTGACCAGACGTTTTCAGTTGATGAGAGATCTGGAGAATGTGCTGGCCTGGGCAGCAATCGAAACGTTTTCTGTATCCAGAAAGGCCCGTACAGGACCTGACCTGCAACATGGGGTCGTGCATTATCCTCCTGAAATGTTGGGTTTCATAGGGATTGAATGAAAGGTAGAGCCACGGGTCGCAACGCATCTGAAATGTAACTTCCGCTGTTCAAAGAGCCGTCAATGCGAACATGATTCCATATTCTGCTAACAGTCATTGGATTTCGACCAACGCGAGCAGCAACGTGGTGATATGACAAACCGCAATCGCGATAGGCTACAATCCGACCTTTAACAAAGTCGAAAACGTGACGGTACGCATTTCTCCTCCTTACACGAGCCATAGCAACAACGTTTCACCAGGGAACGCCGGTCAACTGCAGTTTGTGTACGAGAAATCGGTTGCAAACTTTCCACATGCCAGCCCATTGTAGTTGTCGCCACCTTCACTAACAATGTGTGAATGCTCTGAAAAGCTAATCATTTGCATATCACAACATCTTTTTCCTGTCGGTTAAATGTCGGTTCTCGAGCACATCTTCGTGGTGTAGTAATTTTAATGGCCAGTAGTGTAGGTACTATTTCTGTATTAGGAACATAAGATACATATGAAATGTATTGTTGCTAAGTTACGTTAAATGAAACTAAGATATTCGAATGTAGTAACAGCCATCAACGTTTTTATTAATCACCCTTCAGCTATGTAGTTTTCATTTCAAAAATCGTGTGCAGTTACAGCCTTTGCAATGTTGTGCTCTGCTTGTCGCGTTGTTAATGAGCAGTACGGAAATGGCTGAGGCTGCTTCCTGTTCCGTAGAGGCCGGCCGGAGTGGCCGAGCGGTTCTAGGCGCTACAGTCTCGAACCGCGCGACCACTACGGTCGCAGGTTCGAATCCTGCCTCGGGCATGGATGTATGTGATATCATTAGGTTAGTTAGGTTTAAGTAGTTCTAAGTTCTAGGGGACTGATGACATCAGAAGTTGAGTCCCATAGTGCTCAGAGCCATTTGAACCATTTCTTTTCTTGTTAGTTATCAGGCCAAATCCCGCCGGTTGGCTCCAGGTCAGTTCTCCTGTAAAAATGCAGCATTTGTATGATGTGCTCGATGCTGTGAAAATGACAGTTTTTCATGTTTCTACGGTACTTATCTACCTCTGGGTCTAAAACGATGGAAATAATCCAAATAAAGAGTATTTGGTTCTTTATTTTTGCGTTAAAAATTAAGTTGTTATGTTTTCTTACATCAAATTTTATGAACAGTCTTTTATAAATCATCGATAGTTAAGAATTTGTATTTGAAATGGAAACAGGAATTTCGCGTCCAATATGTAATTAGAAACAAGAAGTCGAGCATTATTCATAGAAAATGATGATAAGTATTATAATTACGAGAACTAAGTATTTCAATTTGAAAGAGAGAAAAAAAACGCACCTGAAATCTTATGTGATTGATATTCCTCTACGCTATCAAATACACTATACGTTCAATGTTAGGATCGTTGCAACTAAACTTTATACAGCCCTGGGAAAACTTTAAAGCCTATTATCTCTATAAATTTGTGAAAAAATTAAGAACAACCTGTATCTCGGCACTTTCTAACCGTGTTACACACACGTGTTTCACTGCGGAACAGGAAGCAGCCTCAACCATTTTCATACTGCTCGTTAACAGTGCAACAATCAGACCACAACGATATTTGTGTTTGCTTATACCAGGTTTATTCTTATGTTGAACGGATTGTAGTAAAAATTTGTTTGGGGACGACAGACAGCGTTTTGTGTTCTCCGTTTTGGGCATTACGGGTCAGTGATAGCTGTTCAGCGTGACTTTGGTACTGGATACGGTGTGGTTCCTCCTACAGCACAGAGCATTAGACGACGGCACGAACAGTTCCGAGAAACAGCTGGTTTGTGTAAATGCAAATCCCCGAGTGTCTGACACAGACGTCGAACGCATCCGCCGTAGTTTCACGAGGAGTCCGCGGAAATCCGTTCGCTGTGCAGCTCGACAGCTCAACATGCCGTCGAGGCTTACACACGATACCGAACAACATGCAGCTACTGCAAGCTCTTCTTTACGGTGACAACAACGCGCGGATTCTTTAATTTCGTTCTTGGCAAGTTGGAGGATGACAGTTTTCATCCACACTTAGTATTCAGTGACGAGGTAACATTCCATTTAAATGGAAAGGTAAAATGGAAATGAGCGTGTGGCATTGTTGGCAGGGAGGCCCCAGCCGGGGAAATTCGGCCGCCGAGAGCGGGTCTTACTGCAGTCGACGCCACACTGGGCGACTTGTGTGCCGGAGACGAGGATGCAATGACGATGAAGACAACGCAGCTCTCAGTCCACGAGTGGAGAAAATCTCCAGCCCGGCCAGGAATCGAACCTGGGCCCTCTGTATGGGAGGCAAGCACGTTACCACCCACCTAAGTAGGAGGACAATGGAAAGGCGGACCGTCATTACATGAGAATATGAGTCAAGTGAGACATTGCATATCAACAGCTGTGGTAGCTGTAACTCAAGACAAGCTCACTGCAATGTGGTAACAATCTGAATACAACATTGACACATGCAGTGCATCTCAAAAGGGGCATATTAAATGCCTATGAAAAGTTATGAAAGGGTTTCCTGTTCACTGTTTAGGTTTATTAGTTTCAGAAATCTGCCAAATGGAATTATTCTTTTTGAGGCACCCTCTATTTTGTTATTCTATTTTGAAACGAAATCATTCATAAGAATGAGTGACATGCCTTTTTTTTCCAGAATTACAAAAATTACTCCAGGGATGGGAGGCTTTTTTCCAAATTTGAAAAACTGCATTGCGAGGTGCATGGTCATACACTTACTACATGATTGTTTTTATTATGGAGACTCCAGTTTATGACTTTATTACAAGAGAACCAGTAGGCTCGCCTATCGTAAAATGAGTTATACCAATGTTTTCCTTATTATATTCCGCGTTAGGATGTATGGAAAAATTTGATTTTCAAAGTTTAAGATATATATTTTATTTTAGATTGTCATAAAGATTGTCTGGCACTCGACGTCTTCGCTACTAACTGCTTACTGCAAAACTATATAACTAGAAAGATACACACATCAAAAAAAGTTTGGCGTCACCCTGATTCCCAGAACTCCTGAAGATAGCTGTTGACTGTGGATATTGTATCACAGACACAGTCCCTATGACTGTTCAGAGATGTCAGTAAACCCGCCGAAAGATGTAACCAACCATGCGTGAGCAGCGCCTGTTAGACGGAAGGGGTCGGACAGCCGATCAGTTCCACTCAATCCACTAGGATGGAGGTACAGAGCTTGTGTTGTCTGTACTTCAACCATACCTAGATGGTTAATGCCGCGGTTAGATCACATCCACATTTTTGCTTTGTACTAGGAAGGGCTGTCAACAGCTGAAGTGTCCAGGCATCTCAGACTGAACCAGGCGATGTGGCTCTGACATGCAGGAGATATATAGAGAGAGGAACTGTCGATGACATGGCTCGCTCAGGCCGACCGAGGGCTACTACTGCAGTGGATGCCCGCTGCGTACGGATTATGACTCGGAGGAATCCTGGCAGCAACGCCAGCATGTTGAACAATGATTTTCGTTCAGCCTTAGGACGTCGTGTTACGATTCAAACTGTGCTCAACATGCTGCATGATGCCCTACTTCATTCCCGACGTCCATGGCGAGGTCCCACTTTGCAACCACGACACAATGCAGCGCGGTACAGATGGGCCCAACAACATGCCATATGGACCGCTCGGGATTGGCTTCACATTCTCTTCACCAATGAGTGTAGCATATGTCTTACAATCTTCGGAGACGTGTTTGGAGGCAACCTGGTCAGGCTAAATGCCTTAGACACACTGTACAGCGGGAGCAGCATGGTGGAGTTTCGCCACTGTTTTGGGGTGGCATTATGTGGGACGCCGCAAAACGGCTGCACGATACGTGAATGCCATCCTCCGATCGGCAGTGCAGCCATTCGTCTTCATGGACGACAATTCGCTCCCCCATCGTACACATCTTGTGAATGATTTCCTTCAGAATGAGGACATCGCTCGACTAGAGTGGCCAGCATGTTTTCCAGACATGAACCCAATCGCACATGCCTGGGATAGATTGAAAAGCGCTGTTAATGGACGAGGTGACCCATCAACCATTTTTGTCACATGTCAATTGTTTTCAATCGCTGAACTGTGTTGTGTGATTACTCACACTGGGACAATTTAACCATCTATGAACCTGTGTAGTAGGTAGCACTCTGCTTTCCTTTGTTTCGAACTGTATGTGAGACACAAATCTCGCATATCAATGGAAACTTTACAGTGAGAGAATGATTAAAGTGTTATAAATGTATGTCCAGTGTAGACCACGATATCGCTGTAGACTATTAGTAGAACTAACATCTTTCAGTCAATTCTGGAGCCAGAGCAGCTATCGAGAAGAACAACAGAGGCTTATGCAAAAGGAAGTAGAATTGTTCTACACTCTTCCAAATTATTCCAAAAGTACTGTAGGTGCTATTATAAATAAGCTGAAATATTCGTTCTAAGCCTCCAATTAGCCCCAAATCATGTAGTTTTACTATGTTTTTCATTTGCAGACCACGGAAAGACAGAAACGTCCAACACCAGGTACTCAGCAACACATCGCGAAACTTGTTATTCGAATGAAATTCAAGAGGATATTGGAAGAAATTACTTCTGGACGAATTGGACACTGCGAAGCTGCAAGGAAATATGACATTCAAAGACAAACCATTAGCAAGAAAAAAGAATAACTTGAGAGCTGGAACCCCCACTGTTCTAACTGAGACTGAAGAAATATGTTTTGTAAAAGACTGTATCAGTGTCAGTGACGTTGGGCTTCCAGCATCAGTCTTTGACTTCAGGTGCATGGTTAAATCATATCTTAAGACATGAAAAAGAAAAGTAGACTGCGTTGCTGATAATATGCTTGGATGGGCCTGAGGAAGAGCATTTTTAGAGAGACATATATCTGAACTGTCTCACAAATTTACAGTCTGTATTTGAAGAAGGATGCTGCTGTAAATGAGAATGTAATCAATATCTTTTTTAGAGAAATACAAAGCCGAGGTTGAAGGCGTTCCTGCTGAAAAGTTTACACTTTTGCTGAAAATGTGTTTCATGACATACCAGCAAAAGAAAGCTCTTAATTCGTTGGACATGCCGACGTCCGGAGAAAACTGAGGAAACCTCAAGACCGTGCTTCACTCTCATGTTGTTTGGGAAAGCAGCAGGAGAATTCCTTCCCGCTTATCTTATTGATAAACGTAAACCAAAATGGACTGACTGGATATACAGTCACCTCCTGGAATGCAAATAAACACAGCAGAGTGGGTGGCTAGAACAGAGTTGTTTGACAGTTGAATTCAAACCCACTTCCTCATGTTTGCCTCAAATTAGGAAGGAAGGAGATTAATTATTGAGATATTCTCTCTTCTCAAATCTCAATGAAAACTTCAGAGCTGTGTGAGATAAAGAACATAATGTTCATATGCACTCCATCGAACGCTACTAGTCTTCAGCAAGTTTCATATGTTGTTCATTTTTTGCCTCTGAAGAGATTCTTTGTTTGTGGAGGAAGACAGAAAATGAAAAGACGAAACAGCGTGTTCTGAAGGGCACATTTAATGGGGCATAGGCGAATATTATGCGTTTAGGTGAACAGACAGTGTCTACAAATTTAGTAAACCATTGAGAAATGTGTATTTTAAATGCGATGGGAGTCTTACATTATCTCCCTGATGTGCTAGAAACAAAACAAGTCTTGTGTTATGAGACGTGTGGTAACTGAATTCCAGGAACATTTGGAGACGGCGATAAAGACATAGTTCAATGTGAGGATGGTCAAAACGTACATGTAGCCCATAGAACCAGTGATGATATGGACGTTATTTCAGGAGAGCATGTGCGTTAAAAGAACAAACAATTTTCATAGCTAAGTTTTTATTTAATTTAAAATACATTTTAATTCCCCATGTACTTTAAAGAGTGGTTTATATTCCATCAGCCTCCGCCTTAGTGGAGAACTAATGTATGGTAAAGAAGTGGACATTCTTGCACACAGGTGTTAATGCCGGCCGCTGTGGCCGAGCGGTTCTAGACGTTTCAGTTCTGAACCGCACGAATGCTTCGGTCGCAGGTTAGAATCCTGCCTCGGGCATGGATGTGTGTGACGTCCTTAGGTTGGTTAGGTTTAAGTAGTTTCAAGTTCTAGGGGACTGATGACCTTAGATGCTAAGTCCCATAGTGCTCAGAGCCATTTCAACCATTTTTCAACAGGTGTTAATACTACATAGTTAACCAACACGGACTGCCTTGAGCAAAAGAGTGACTACCGCGCTGCCATCTGTTGGCGACGCCAGGCAACAGCTGTGTGGCCCTCCGTTCGCCGTCCAGCAGCAGCCGACAGCTGGCAGTCGCGTTTATTTCGCATTCTGACGTCTTGTCGGAAAGTATTTGAAGTAAAGCTCAACTCAGCAACAGCGTAATCTCTTGCTAATTATAGTCTTTGACACAAGGGAACGAAGATGTACAGTAATTATCATAGGGATATTTAATACTCATTCTCTTAGTTTGTGGCAAATGCGATATAGTGTACAGCTCTACTGCTATACGTTTAGTCTCAGCACTGTCATTGTATGATATTTAGGCAAAGGCATGTCCCTCTTATTGTTTATGTATTATTAGAGTTGTGTGCGTGTGTGATCAGGGCAACACCATTCTTTTTCCCGATGTGTTTTCTGCGATTGAATCACACATTGCGAATCAGTTCTAACGATTCATTGTGGTTTGCGATGGCACGGTTCTTACGGAATGCAAAAGTTCTACATCTAATTCACATGCGGCAGGTCATTTCTGAAATTGTCAGTGGGGTTAGAATCGAACTGTGTCATGATAAGAAATGCCAGAAATAGTTTATGAGTAAACATGCATATGACGTTTCAAGTGTGATTCTCGATTCATACATTTAATGCCTCAATTGATAAAAGGTCACGTTTGTTTTGATTGCATGCATTGTTTTATCTCAGTATGCCAGGAAAGAGGAGTCGATTTGTGCGAAAGGTGGTGCAAAATTACATGGTATTCCAGTTTGGTTGTATGGCTTGAACGTATCTAACTACAGACGTCCATTTTATAGTTACAAAATCCGGCAGTGAGGGAGACGTGGTTTGGCTCATATCATTCTATGTTTTTCTGTGCTAAGATGTCTTTCCACGTCCACATCACCTTTGTAATTCATAATATACCTGATAGCCCTCCCACACAGCAAATGTAGCTTAACTTTCATTTCTTCTAAATACAAAGCATAGCTATTTTGCTTTTAATTTATTTGAGAACTTGCCGCTCTCACTACTATTTGCGTGAGAAGACGTCATACTTGTAAAAAGTAGGATTCAATCGTATACAGCGAAATTACTTAAAATTTAATATGAATCTCATCACGATAACATTCGAAAATCGAACTCTAATATTGGTCTAGAGAGACAGCCATTTAGTGGCAGCAATGGTGAAACCAACAGAAGTAGAAAACTAGCAGTGAAGTATAGTCGCTGTATACGATTGTATCCTACACTTTAGAAGTATGTCGTCTTCTCACATAAATAGTAGTGGCAGAAGCAAGTTCTCAGACAAATTAAAAGAAAAATACCTATGCTTTGTATTTCGACGAAACAAAAGTTAAGCTAAATTTGCAGTGTGTGAGGGCTGACAGCTGCTTTATGATGAAATATAAGGTTCTGTGGAATTGGAAAGAGCACAGAAAAACGTAGGATGATACGAATCCGCGCATGTGCGCTATATATAGGGATAACTCGCGCATGCGCACAAGGGGATAGTACAGTCAGCTTTCTGCTTATTTGTTTACGGTTTACTGTTGCTATTAACCTCTGTGATCAGATCCCAACTTCAAGGTTTTATATTGAAAATTTTGTCCATTTTTAAAATTTTCATAAATACTGCAACTAAACAATTTTTTTCGAGCAGACATTCTTTACTCAAGATATTTTCGAAAGAGATTCTTTTTACTTTGATTCCTTCGTATTCTAGAAATAGAATTGATAAAATAAGCATTAATCGTCTTAATTCAGGCATATTGCACGGAAAGGTGTTTGTATTCCTCTCACGATCCACTGTATAGTGATAAGATACGCCACCTATCGTTTATTTCTGAGTAATCATGCATATGACTTTACAAGTGTCATTTTCGATTTGTATGGTAGTGTCTCAAAATTGACGAAAGGTCACGTTTGATTTGATTGCGTATTTTGCTTTATTTTAGTACGCCAGGAAAGAGAAACAGACAGAAGTCGGTGAGATGGTCCGATCAGGAAATGAATCAATAAACTGTGTGGACTTAACTTCTTCATTGATAGTGTGACATGAGCCACATCAAGTGTGCCTTCGACTCTTCTTCCCAGTCATGGTTTAACCCAACAACGTCTGGCTTTTCATCATCGTCATCCTGCCATAATCTTAAGGATTACAGGCCAGCAGCTCAAATAACAATGCGTCCTCCACGGGCGAAATGCCGTATAAATGTAAATTTCGTTCCATAAAATAAAACGAATAGTTGAGACCATAAGTCAGAACACTAATTCGGTGACAGCTATATTAGAGAACAATTACTCAAAAAATGACAAAAAAGTATAACAACTACATAATAAATATGAACTTTAAGCTCTCAGAAAATCTTATTAAAATGAACGGTTTCACAAGAAATGATTTGGTTCCCTAAGAGTCTCTCATAGTATTGTCATCTAGTGTGGATGCACGTATTCGCGTAAGGACTATCACCCGAGCATCGTCTGATCGGGCAACATGAACCGGTCTGCAGTTCCCGATGTTTACTTTTAGGGAGCTGATGCGTAGGTGAACGTGATAGGCGCATAGTGTAATACGACCTTAAGAGCGTGAACGAGAAAGTGCTAGACATATTACAATATCTCAAATAGCGATATCTTAACCTCGGCTATGAATGAAAGATTTATCCAGTCAAACCACTGGTACTGAATCTCGTGAAAACCATACAGTCAAGAGTTTGCAATCTATCTCATTTCAATTACGCTATACTTAACTTCGTTACATGATTAAATACATCTTTGTTTCCACCAAGCAGGATATTTCTAAAAAACAAAAACTCCGCCAAACATTAAAAAAAGGAACAAAAAAGTCGAACAAAACTGGAACAAGCTGGACGGTTGGTAACCCTGCAAATGCGTAATGATTTAATGGCATTCGTTGAAAAAGAAAATGATTGCCTAATGATTACATGTTTTTCATTTTTCTTCGTTTGTTGGCTCTCCCGAAAAGGGCAGAAAATAGGAATGTTTATATACTTTCATCTATTAAGTTACTTGCGTCGTCGTAAACAGAAGTGATTGTCGTCTTCTTTGTATATGTGCATCTTAAAGTGTTAGTGTTTGCCACTAAAATGGATCGTGATAAGCGAAAAAAAGTGTTATCTGGAAACATTTTCTAGAAATTAACCCTAGTCGTGCTAAATGCGAAATATTTTCTAGTATTTATTCATTCAAACCTAGAACGAATTCCAATTTAGCAAGACACTTAAGAACGCAGCATCCTACAGCTGTTCTCACACCCGATGGTCCTCAGTTGATTATTGAAGGCGAAGTGGACAATGTTACTGAAGTAAGAACATCATTATTTTCAACGTCTGTCACAGTGCCCTCAACATCGTATTCTATACCCTCGACGTCGACCAAAGAACCAATTCAGCCACCAACAAAAGAGAACAGGACAGACCGCAATTAGTGATTTCGTCAAGAGACCGCTACTAGTGTCGAAGATCAAAATTTTGGACGGAATTATTCTAAAATTAATTGAAGTAGTTTCACCCATTCAGAATAGTTGAACAGCCAGAATTTAGAGAACTGATACACATTTTAAATCCAAATAATGTACTACCTTCGAGAAAGACTCTCTCGAACGCACTGTTGGATTCACCGTATAATAGTATGAAAGAGAGTAAAAGCAAACATTTCTCAAGCTGTTGCGTGTTGTGTTACTACAGACAGTTGGACTTCGGCTACTGGCGAAAATTGTGTCGCAATGACTTTCCACTCTTTAGATGAAACCCCAAAATTATGCAGCACGTTACTGGATTGTTTTGCGTTCAATGAAAAACACACTGCCTAGAATATCTGCCACGAAATAAGGAGGGCTTGTCAAGAGTGGTAAATTGAAAATAAAATTGTCACAATTTTGACTGACAATGCCGCTAATACGATTTCACCTGTGAGAAATTTGCAGTGGCAAAGTATTCCATGTTGCGCTCACACCCTAAATGTGGTTGTGCAAAATGCAATAGCTGAAATAAAAGAGCTGCAAACAAAAGTAAAAACAGCAGTGGGATATTTTTAACGAAGTCTCCATGCACTTTCAAAATTAAATGAAGTACAAAAAGAAATGGGTCTTCCAGAGCAGACTGTGAAACAAGACGTAAAAACAAGGTGGAATGTTTGTTTGAATGTGTAGTGAGGAGCAGGGATTCTATTGTTGCAACTTTAGCAGTAACGAATCCAGCAATAGTAATTACTAAGGAAGACTATGAAATGCCCCAAGAAATGTGCAAAATTTTAAAGGCTTTTTTACATATCACTGAGGACATGAGTTTTGAGAAACAAGTAACTATATTTAAACTAATTCTATTTCCTCGGTGCTTGAGAAAACATTTCGGGAAATACGATACTGCCAAGAAAAGTAGACAGGTATTATCTGATATTAGAAAAATCAAGGACGAACTTGACAGACGTTTCAAAGATATCGAAGATGGAGCTATGTTGGCCGATGCTACCTTGTTTGATCCCAGATTTAATAAGCAAGCTTTTCTGTCAACAAATTCGTACAACACAGCAAAACAGTCTGTTATACAAAAAGCTGCAGTATTAAGAAAATCCAGCGACGATGAGGCAAAACAGCCTGAACAACAGGAACCATCAGCAGACACGGAGGAAGATTTATTTTGGGAAGATCTTGACCACAGTGTTTAACGCTCTTCGAATCAAACTACTACACCTATGACGTCTACAATAATACAATTCGACAATTATATCGAAATTCAGCCTTTAGGAAGAAGGGCAGACCCTTTTAGATGGTGGATTGAATATAAGATATACTACCCGAGACTGTACCAGCTTATGTTAGGACGCTTGTGTGTGGTACAGTTATGCAAGTAACCTAACGCTGTTATGTACATATTGCTCTTGCTATTGCCATAATGTGTGGAAGACCCAGCTTAGCTCTGTTTCTTTTTGTAAAATCGTATTTTTTTGGGAGAAGCTACTTATTCAAATAAAGTTGAAAGCAAACAGTTAAATAAATATAAATTTTTATTTCCGAGATACCAGCGATCAGAGGAAACCATCTCACAAAAGTTTGATACATATGTACTGTAACATTCAATAGTAACAAAGACTTTGTCTAATTGCGATATAAAATACTTATGGTGTAAAATCGTGTTTATCCAGTAAACACACGAATACAGATAAACTTAAAAATCAAAATCCGTATCGAAATGTAAAATTTTATCCAAGCTGTTAAAGCCATTCGCAAGAAACTCCAAATTCGGTTTTTTATTTAAAAAATTCATTTGTGTAAAATCTCTTGCTGTAAGGAAAGACACCTATATACAGATAAACATAAAAACAAAAACCATAACTACATTCAATATGTACTAACAAAGTTTTACGAGATGGTGTTATAAAAACATGTGAAATAGCGTTTTTATAATATAAATATCAGGTAATGAGTTAACGGTGTTTGAAGGTTTCAGAAGCCATATGATGTAGGGCAAGTTACAGCTCTTGAGTCATTAATATGGTGTAGTGAGTAACGTCCTCAGTAGTTGCTGAAATGTACAATGGCGAATAAGACAATTATGATAAATGATCAGTTCTTTCTCTTGTTTTAGCTAATAACACCATTGGGAAATAAAACCCAAAACACACACTTTGGGAATTGTCATGTGCGTTCAAAATATTTGATTTATACAACCACAGTTGAACTTTGTTGCAAAAACATTTCTAAAAGCATTGTTTAAACAATTAATAATATTTATCATAATGGGAAGTAGGAACCAGGTACTAACACGATTGTGATTTACATTAAGAAAGAAACAAAATTTTTAAAAGTAATTATAACCTTTACAATGTTATAGCAGTTTCTGCAATTTGAAAGATTTTAACAACATTCAGAATAATAGAAGCTGAAGAAGTGAATTAAAATTTGTGCCATGGCCGTGACTGGCACTCAGGTCACATGCTTACTAGACAGCTGTGCTAACCATGACACCACCATAACAGTACAGCTAAGATAGATGAAGAGTTAAAGTCCTGGCTCTGACAAATTTTTGTTCATTTTTTCAGCTTCTCATTACTGGAAAATGTAATTCAATCACATCAATTTTCTGTGTGTTTGGGAGGTGAAGAATACGACTTTTATGGAAATAACAGACAGAAAAAAATTGCGGTCTTAGAAATTTCTAATTGTAGGATCCTATGGGCAGACATGCTTGTTGGCGTTACTGGGAACAGTAGCTGGTCAGCTACTCTAGACTACACTGTGGGAATAGTCAAAAGCAGCTCCTAAAATACTGGGCTTGCTATTCAGATTGATATTAGTTTATTTGTCTGTGGAAAGTACCCCTAAGTCATTCATATAATTTACGGATATTGTTGGAGCGATCCCTGCTTATATTTGTTTTTTGTGAAACACAAGATTGCTTTATTTTAAGACCTTTATTCCAATTATTGTCATCTTCAGACTGACATCCTTTTTATGTATATGTTCACATACATCTGGCATTGACATTTTGTGAACAAAGTGTAAATATGTATAAACACTGCACTGGATTTGTCGTTTATGAAATAAAATGCTCCAAGATGGGTTGTCAATTGAATAAAAGGTAAAAGTGCAATATCCTTAGCATCAGTAGAGTTAGAGTTACACACCATGCCGACAGCCTCACAATCGATTAAACTGTTAGTTTTTATTCAACTAAGGTAAAATTACACTAAAATGACCATACATACTATACTCAAATAATTATGACAACACTATTGTTGGTGGAGTAATGAGAAAATCACCTCATACGCAGTACTATGGGCAGAGGACATAATATGGTTTATGTTTTAGTGATACCATTTGAAACTGAGATAAAAGTAGTATTATTTACCTTTATAGGAAAGTCATATTTAGCTAATAGCAAAGGTGCTAAGTGGGTACGTGTGCTAGTTCAGAGTAAAATTACTGTCAAAGATCTCTTAAGAATATATGAAGTACAATAAGTATTGTGAAATAAATATGTGACCAAACATTGCTCAGAGCTGGTACAAAGTAATTGAAAGTGGTGGGCGAGGAGTATACAAACAACATGCAAAACCTCCTAGGGTACAGCCAACGTTTACAGTACATCTTTTAGATTAAAGTAGTAATTGTAACTTACCGTATGGTTGTACACTGAGGTCATTGCTGAAATTTGAATGTAACTCTGCTGAATATTTTGGATCTGAACTGATTATCTAAATCAATGACTAGATGAAAAGTTCTGCAAGCATTGGCAGGTGAATATGAGGTACTATAATATATGAATGAAAGTGATCATTAGTAGCATAATACATATTGTTAAAGATATATGTAGCAAGCTCACTTTTCTTAGTGCATAATAATTACCAAAATTGAGACATTGATATCGTACTATGGTGTATTTGGTGGTTCTAATCTTAAACAGTACCTAATTTTTATTTAAAAAATAAAAACCAACTGAGTTAAAAGAGTGAATGTGAAATGTTATGCTGAAACATTCTACAAAGTCTTCATACAGTAACAGATAAAGAGGGAGTGGGAGATTTGGCGAGAGGAGGGAAAGTGGTCTGAAGTCTTGGCGGATGAAAAAATAAAACAGGTGCTAATGGCAGTGAATGATGGCAGTTGGGGAAGGAAAGAGGGGGTGATCAGGTATGGGAAAAGAGGAGAATCTGACAGAGGACTAGGTATATGTGTTGTGAAGGAAAAGAATGGAGAGCGTTCAGGGGGCTCAATTTCACTTTTCATCTTCAGAAATATTAAAGACGTTGTGGTCTCTTGCTTCCAACGGATCGTTCAAAAGGCGTTGCCTATGGTACTTCCAGGTTTCATGTATTTGCATGTATGAATTTTTCTATTTTTTGGTGCTATATGCGGTATTTTCATACAGTGCCCTATGTCATGGACTGTATGGTTGGAAGGCCATAAATGCTAACCAATAGTTGTTTTATTATGATTACCTATATGCTCCCAAAACCTTCCAAAATGATGTACTGGTCTGGTCTACATAGAATCCATCACACTCCCCACAATGTAATCTGTACACCACTGAATTACTACATTCATCTCTGCATGATTGAACATAATTCTGTAGGTTACATTGTAAATTATTAGCTGTACTAAAGATCACTTTAATATTTGTTCTCCCAAGACATTCAGTCTTGTCTGAGACAGTATCTTGGGAGGAAAGTGATACGATCTTGGTTTTAACCAGCAAATGTGGTTTATTTTTGATCTTATTCCTTTTATATAACCTGTTGTGTAATCCAACCATTAAGGATTACTCATATCCTTTTCTATAGGCAATGGATCTGAAAATAGTAAGTTACTCCTCATTCGCATGTTGTTCTAAGGGAGGACTCAAAAGTCTCTGTATCACTGAACAGAAAAATGCTCTTTGATACCTAGATCTGTGACCTGAGCTGACATTAATTACCACATCACTAATACATGGTCTCCTGGTGATCTGGAACGAATGCATACCACCAGATCTGCCAATGTCAAACCCAAAAATCTTAATTTATCATTATCTTCTAATTCAACAGTGAACTGCATCTTTTTGTTCACACTGTTGATGTATTGTAAATAAATCTCTACATATTTTTTACCATCTTGGATTAGAGCTATAATGTCGTAAAGGCTATGACAATTATAGAAGTTCTATTAACCCTACTGTTTTTGGAGGAGCATTTCTTTTATGCTAATAAGGTTTGCTCTGATGATATTTATAGTTTCTGCAAGAGGGTGACCCGCACATGAGTTTCTTACATCAAAAGAGTGAATGTACCTGGCACAATGATGGTTTTAAAAAATTCACCAGTTCTACACTATTCTTTGCATTATAAACATTTTAAAAAAACGAAAAATTCTTTCAATTTTTTATTAATAAATCTACTCAGCTTGGCAGTGGGGAATGTCATCTGTCAACAATTGGCATCATCTGCCTTGTTAAATTTATAGGTCTTAATTTTGGGTAATTAACATGAAATCATTTTAGCGATCGCTTGGCACTACTCCAACAAGAAGTCTGATTGATAGCTTATTTCCTAATTTCACAGTTACGTTTGTTGATTTGGATGTTATCTATACACACTAAGCCATTTTCTTTAAACAAATTTCAATTTTCTTAAAGTAAACAGCTTCATAAATAATATGAGATCCATTACTTTTGTCTGCCTTAATAATCACTGCCTTATTGTTTGCCAGCTTTTTGTAGTCAGTTTTTATAATTTTTTTAACACTGTTATTATGCTGACAACCAAACTCATTTCAAGAACCTGATGTATTGTATCGTACAAGACAGTCGTTCGACCAATACTTTAATACTGCTCATCAGTATGGGATCTGTACCAAACAGGACTGATAGAGGAAACAGGGAAGGTTCAGAGAAGAGCAGCACATTTCGTCACAAGTTGTTTTAGTCAGCGCAAAAGTGTCTCTGAGATCCTCAGACAACTACTGAGGCAAACGCTGCAAGAGAAGCGTTCTACATCACATCATTGTCTAGTGTTAATGTTCTGAGAGCGTACATAGCTAGAAGAGTCAGTCGATACACTGCCGCTTCCTACGTATATCTCGTGAAAAGACCATGAAGATGAAATTAGAGACGTTCACCACAAAAGCAGAAAACGATAAAATGTTAAATTTCCTTGATTTCACAATATATAGACGCAACAGCCAATTCCAGTTCTCCATTTTCAGGAGAGTGAACACCACTAGCACAGCCATTCAGAAACATTCTAATAATCTGATTGCTCACAAACTAGCCGGTTTCCAATAGATGCTGTACAGCCTGAACAAACCCCCACTCACTGAACACTACTGTAACAATGACTTACCGACAATCAGACAAACAACTGTACAGAATGGATACAATCAATACACCATAGATAAACTTAGCCACAAAATCAAAAATGGCACCCAAACACACACATCAGCACACATCAACAAGAAACACCCACAACAATAAATGATTGGTTCACTCTCACCTACAACAACAAAGCAGCCCAAGAATAGGTGACATACTCAAAAGAGGCCTAAAAAAGCCTACAGCACAGACAATTCTACACAGGGAAAACTAAGGACAACCAACACAAGCACAGAGACAACGCATGCGGTATTTACCAACTAATATGTCAGGACTGAAAATCACTTTATATAGGATAGACAAGCAAAAAGTTTAATACTGGATACACAGAAGACAGCAGTGCATTAAAAGTAACAACTGCCATTCAATATTTGCTGACACCTTATGGACAAGTAACATAGCCCAACAGAAATCAATACGGACTTTAAAATTCTCAAATGCAGGAACACCCCCCCCCCCCCCCCCGCACAAAAACAAATAATTGAAGAAAACTATCAGAAAACCCATCACTGAAGGAAAACAAGTAAAAAATGATTACACAGTTCTCTGCAATCTTGAGCAGTCCATTCGGCATTTTGTTGGGCCCATCTGTACCGCATTGCATGGTGTCGTGGTTGCAAAGATGGCCCCCACCATGGACGTCGGGAGTGAATTTGCGCATCATGCAGCCTATTGCTCACAGTTTGAGTCGTCATACGACGTCCTGTCGCTGCACGAAAAGCATTATTCAACATGGTGGCGTTGCTCTCAAGAGTTCCCCCGAGCCATACATAATCCGTAGGTAGCGGTCATCCACTGCAGTAGCTGCCCTAGGGCGGCCTGAGCGAGGCATGACATCGGCATTTCCTGTCTCTCTGTATCTCCTCCCTGTCCGAACAACGATCGAATCGCGGCATTGACCGTCTAGCCATGGTTGAACACATACAACACGAACCACGTACCTCCTTCCTGGTGGAATGGCTGGATCTGTTCGCCTGTCTGACCACCTCCGCTTAATAGGACCAGCTCGTGCATGGTTTTATACATCTTTGGGCAGGGTTTACTGAGGTCTCTGAACAGATAAAGGGACTGTGTCTATGACAATACTCACAGTCAAAATTTTCCTGCAGAAGTTCTTTGATCCTAGGTGATGCAAAACATTTTTTGATGCGGTTATATTCAAATGCGTTTCTATGAATCGTCAAGCGATTACATCAGCGTCGTTCTATGTTGTAAAACTCATACAGAGGCGTTAAAGTGTACTTTGGGAAGTGCCGTATATATCTGCTGATGGCTGCATGTGTCACGCTATTGTACGCAATTGTGACATTATCTCGTCCACTTACGCGACGTCTTTACAAGCTCCAAATCAATCGTCACATCAGTAGGTACATCCCCATACGTACACTGCAAACCACTATGAAGTGCTTGGCAGAGGGTATTTGACACAGTAACAATGTTTGAAACTTTTTCCCGTTCCGTACGCGAACGGAGTGCGTTAAGGGCGAGTGCTGAGACGTCTCCGTGCTGTGGCTGGACTGACTCTGCCTTCAGCCTCCTTATGGCAGCGATGCGTAGTGGCTGGAGAGCGCCTCTGCACTCCTCACTTAACAGCCGCCTGCGAAATGTCGCAAGCGCCTCTCGTGGCTTAACTTGCGGGTCTCTGCAAGCGTCTACCGATTGGGTTGTTTCAACACCTGATGGACAGCCACACCTGTGACAATTTGTGCTGACCTTCGCTGCATACGTTCAGTAGCCGCTATCGGTGCTATCTGGTATGGGACCCACACACCTGAGTATCGTGCTGTGACAGGACAAACAAGTGTTTCCTAACCAACAGCGAGTGCAGACTGGCTCCACTGTCCAAGTATCCTACCAGAGGGCTTTTGCCGCAACATCTGACCTCAATCCTACTTTCGATGTCTGTGACTA
Source organism: Schistocerca gregaria (assembly GCF_023897955.1). Classification (NCBI taxonomy): domain Eukaryota; kingdom Metazoa; phylum Arthropoda; class Insecta; order Orthoptera; family Acrididae; genus Schistocerca; species Schistocerca gregaria. Next base: position 80,519,017 of record NC_064930.1, on the reverse strand, counting down.
TCTTTCCGCACAGTGAGACGTAATATTTCGAATTACTGTGTAGTCTCTTAATGCAGAGAGTACCCGCCCTGACATTAAAATTATTGCTGTTATTCATATGTTGACAGCCTCTCTGTTGATGGAAATGTAAGGCATAAGTGACAGCCGCTGGACCAAGTTGAAGTAATACAAGTAATATGCTTAAAACTCAACAGCGAATATGACTGGGTTACTTAAGTATGCAGAAGGCATCGAGCTAACCAAACAATGGCATATTATAAAATCAGAAGATGGTATCAGTTTTGTTCCAATAGAAGAGACAGATATTCCTACACTTTTGCTTTATGTTAGTTTGTTAGTTAGTTGGTTGCGTGTTCCACTAATCAGTTGCACGCTACAGTAGCTGTTATAATGTGGAACGTGTCAAGTGTACAACAAATGCACATATGAAAAAAGATATATATATATATTAAAAAATCTTGTTTCATATGTGCATTTGTTGTGCACTCGTCTCTGCCGTAAGGAGGCTGAAGGCGGAGTAGGGCCAACCACAGCACGGAGACGTCTTAGTATTCTCTACCGACTTCTGTTGATGTGTTATATTTCTTCAAGAATCTGTATTTCTTCAAAGATCTCTATTTTTGCAGCAGAAAATTGGATGTACTGGGTTTTTTCAAAGATTAAAGAAAGCCCATTTGCAGGAAACTAATTAATGACTTTATCAAAGACGTTATTTGTATCATTATCAATTGGAGTTTCTTTTACTGGATTAATAATGATACTTGTAGCATCAGCAACGAGTGTCAGTTCAGCTTCTTCTTTCAGATAAGAAGGGAGGATGTTCACAAATATCAAGAACAGGAAGGGACCATGATTGAACCCTGTGGAACACCAAATGTAATTTCACCACAGTTAGATGAAGTTGTTGTTGTTGTTGTTGTTGTGGTCTTCAGTCCTGAGATTGATGCAGCTCACCATGCTACTCTATCCTGTGCAAGCTTCTTCATCTCAAGAACCTACTGCAGCCTATATCCTTCTGAATCTGCTTCGTGTATTGATCTCTTGGTCTCGCTCTACGATTTTACCCTCCACGCTGCCTTCAGTACTAAATTGGTGATCCCTTGATGCCTCAGAACACGTCCTACCAACCGATCCCTTCTTCTAGTCAAGTTGTGCCAGAAACTCCTCTTCTCCCCTATTTTATTCAATACCTCATCATTAGTTATGTGATCTACCCATATAATCTTCAGCATTCTTCTGTAGCACCACATTTCGAAATTATTTTCTTCTTGTCCAAACTATTTATCGTCCATGTTTCACTTCTATACATGGCTACATTCCATCCAAATACTTTCAGAAACGACTTCCTGACACTTAAATCAATACTCGATGTTAACAAATTTCTCTTTTTCAGAAACGCTTTCCTTGCCATTGCCAGTCTGCATTTTATATCGTCTATACTTCGACCATCATCAGTTATTTTGCTCCCCAAATAGCAAAACTCCTTTACTACTTTCAGTGTCTCATTTCCTAATCTAATTCCCTCAGCATCACCCGACTTAATTCGACTACATTCCATTATCCTTGTTTTGCTTTTGTTCATGTTCATCTTATACCCTCCTTTCAAGACACAGTCCATTCTGTTCAACTCCTCTTCCAAGTCCTTTGCTGCCTCTGACAGAATTACAATGTCATCGGCGAACCTCAAAGTTTTTATTTCTTCTCCATGGATTTTAATACCAACTCGAAACTTTTATTTGTTTCCTTTACTGCTTGCTCAACATACAGTCTGAAAAGCATCATGGAGAGGCTACAACCCTGTCTTACTCCCCAACCACTGCTTCCCCTTCATGCCCCTCAACTCTTATTACTGCCATCTGGTTTCTGTACAAATTGTGAATAGCCTTTCGCTCCATGTATTTTACCCCTGCCACCTTCAGAATTTGAAAGAGAGTATTCCAGTCAACATTGTCAAAAGCTTTCTGTAAGTCTACAAATGCTAGAAACGTAGGTTTGCCTTTCCTTAATCTATTTTCCAAGAGAAGTCGTAGGGTCAGTATTGCCTCACGTGTTCCAACTTTCTACACAATTCAAACTGATCTTCCCCGAAGTCGGCTTCTACCAGGTTTTCCATATGTCTAAAGAATTTGCGTTAGCCCCAATCCATTCTCAACTACTATGTTCCTTTCTTTTCCTTTTCCTATTGTCGAAGTCCAGTCACCCACGACTTAAATTTTCATCTCCCTTCACTACCTTAATAATTTCTTTTATCTCTTCATATATTTCATCAATTTCTTCATCATCTGAAGAGCTAGTTAGCATATTAACGTGTATTTCAGGTCTATCGTGGTCACAATAATGCGTTCACTATGCTTTTTGTAGTACCTTAGCCATACACCTATTTTCCTATTCATTATTAAAGCTACTTCTGCGTTACCCCTATTTGATTTTAAGTGGAAAACTTTTTTTAAATCACTAGACCCATATAAAAACCGTTTTGTTTCCTGTTCAGTAGGTATGACTTAAACCACTCATGCTATACAAATTATACCATATAATTATAATCTCTGTAACATAAGGTCATGGTTCACACCGTCAAATGCTTTGGACAAGTGACAGAAAATCCCTATTGGTGATATTTTGCTATTTAAAGACTGTATTATGTGGAGAGTGAAATTGTACATTGCTGTCTTAGCAGAAGAGCATTTTTGAAATCCGAACTATATCCCCTACTGTTGCGATGGCTAACCACTCTTGAGTACATCACTTTCTCAAAGATTTTTGAAAATGCTGTAAGCAAGGATATTGGCCTATAATTATTGACATCTGTGGTGGCTCTTTTTGTAGAGATGTCTGGTAATGGCATATTTTAACATGCCTGAGGATATCCTATGAGTTAGTGATGCATTACATATGTGACTCAGATCATCAGCAGTACTTGCTCCACTGTGTTTTAATATCTTATTAGAGATGTCATCTATTCCAACACAACACTTATTTTTCTAAAGTTTAATAATTTTAGTCATTTCAGAAGAGGTTGTTAGATGAAACTTAATCTGACTGAAATTTTTCAAAACTGACTATGTACTGCCTGTCTCTTTCTTTTAAACTATTCTCACCAATTTTTTTCTCCTATACTTAAGAAATGGTTGTTAAATACATTAATACTTGTGTACTGATGGTTAGTATGGTCTCATTCTCAATAGTAATTCTACCTACCCCAGTAGTTACTTTGCCAGTCTCCCTTCTAACAATATTCCACACTGATTTGATTCTAATGTCGGAGTTGTCAATTTCTTCTCTAACAAACATATTTCTTGATTCCCTTAAAACTTTTCTCTATGTGTTAAAATTATTTTTATAGTGTAAAACTACTTCTGGATCTTTACTTGCTCTTGCTGTCTCATACAGGTTTATATTTCCTTCTGAAGACATTTTAGTAACTGTAGTAACCCAAGGTTTCTTTGAAAAGAGTGTGGTGTTATATTTAGTAATTTTCTATGGAAACCAATGTTCAAAAAGGGATATAAATTTATCAAGAAATATGTTGCATTTATCATTAGCATTTGGTCATTATATTCATCCCCCAATTAACATTTCTTAAAGTTTCTCTGAAATGCTTTCTAGATACTAGGTTGAGCAACCTCACACTTTTACCTGACGGTTTCTCAATTGCACACGCTGTTAGCTTTTGTAAGTTAATCAGTTGTGCATGATGGTTGGTCTGACAATCCATCTACCACAGGTAAAGCATGTGTGTTTTACATCCTCTTTCTGTACAAATACGTTATCTATTAGAGTGCTACACATGTAGGGAAACTGACTACTGGTTCTACATAATATGTTATTAATAACACTTCTAGTTCACTTTTCCTATCAGGAGCACTTACAAAGCTTGCATTGATATCACCACATATTAATAACTTCCTTTTGTCTGACAGACAGCAAAATAGGGAGTCAAACTTTTTAATGACTAGCTCCCCATCTCCAAATGGGGACCTGTACACTGTTGCTAATATCATTTCTACATTATCTAGCTGAATTTCACATGCAGAAACCTTTTACAGTTTTGTATTTATACACTCGTTTTAAGAAAATGTCAGCTCCTCCTTTATCCGTCCTAGATCTACAAGTGTAAAATGCTAAATTATACTGACACTATCCATCCCCACCGTTACATGGTGTTCATACAGACAGAATATATCAATCTCATTCTTATTTTTGAAATCTAAACACACAAACAGCTCATCTATTTTATTTTTTATTCCCCTGATATTTTGATAAGTTGATACTGCTTTTAACTTTGCCCATATTTACTGTGCATGGAGTTTCTATTATTCTATTTTTCTTCATTGTTGTCTGTCTGGACTTTGGCCTTAACCTTAAAAGCTCTTCTGCCTGGACCCATTAACCATAGGGATCACCCATTGTGTGACTGTGGAACCCCCTTAGAGTTTCTGCCAAAGGAGAAGCTAGCTTATTTTTCCCCTTCCTATTCAGGTGCAGGCCATGTGTAGTGTAGCCCCACCTACCAATAGCATTAACTGGAACAACATTTATGTAAGATTTTGCTGGTGTGGAGCATCCTGTTCAGCTCAGTGTCAACATGCCTTACAGCAGTGTTTACCCAGGGCTGATCATGGCGCTGAAAGACCTCCACAGACGCCGCATTTGTGTGCCCAGTTTCTGCTCCTGTTTTATCCAGCTCACTCCTAGTACTGTATCTTGGATTCATTGCCAGGTTGGTTCCTGCTCCCTCAACTATAATTACCCGATCTTCCTTCTCAATGTCCCTGCATAGCTAACCTAAGTTTTCTGTCACCTGGATAAGGCTAGCACTTGGTTTCACAAAACTTGGCACCTGGTACCCTGCACATAATTTCTCCTGAAGTTGCTGGCCCACACCTCTCCTATAACTGCTACCTATAAGCAGACTTCTTTTCCTGTTCTGGATTGATCCTGACCTTTCTTCTTTAAGCTAATATTCTGCTTCAACCTACTTTCAACTACATCTCCATGAGGCCCTTCCTTCTCTTCAGATGGCAAAGTAAACTGATATGAATTTCTGTTGTTTTTAGAGTGTTTCCCTTTTTCGTCCCTCACTTGCTACTTTTTCCCAGTTCCCAGTGTCTTTTTCCTCCCTTAAACTACATTATTCCAAGTTCACGTCTTATAATTCAGCCTTAAGGTCACATATTTTTGCCTCCTGGTCAGCGATTTTTCCATCCTTTCTACATAACCTACAAAGCCATCGAAGAGCCTCATTTTCTACACTCGTTTTCCTGCCTGTTCATTCGCCCCTATGAAACCGTAACTTAGTCTAAACAGACACCCCCTCTTCCAAATTTCTAAGGCAACTACCACACTTGTCACTCATGGTTTGTTGGACAAACTTAACACAGAAGCAGACAATAAGTTGACACAAAACCAGAGTAGTTTCATAACCTGTAGTAATCCGTAAATAAACTCTAATGTAAACAAACTTTTAAAGTACTTTCCGAAAGTTTCAACTACCTAAACTCTGTATGAGAGAGACGAATTAATTAGGCTTTGAAGCATTAACTATAGTCAAAAACAAAAATTTACACTTGCGCGAAAATTACGCCTATAAAACGTAAACAAAAGTAGCGACTACCGGCCTTTACGAAATACTTCCTTTTCAATGTAAAGACGATCAGGAAAGCGAAGCTTTCGATAGATAGAGTAGAAGTCTAAAATGTAACGTTAACTAAATTAGCTCTTTCTTCAATATCGATCACTTAACTTAGTGAGAGCTTCGTTATGATACATACTGACCAGGAATTGCAGATAGTGAAAGCTAAACCACAAAACATGGTACCATTCAAGGAGTATCCCATCAACTATAAACCATTTAAAAGACCTACTTGACGTTATTGATGACTTGGAAACTTTCACCAGAAAGAACGATAATAGTTGATAACAAACCACTTGCTATTCATAACCAATTAATTGGAAAGATGGCAAATTTCTTTGAAGGAACTGAAAGTAGCAAAATTAATTTCTTATGTGAGAAGGTGAATTTAATGTGTGTCCAAAGGAAGCAGTACAGATACTCGCTAGATTGTATTATGTTTTTAGTATCTTATTTTCAATATCACCACACACTTACGAGTTTATAATAAGTACACACTGTCTTCTGCTACCCTATACTAATACACTCCATAAGATTTTTCCACATTTGAAACACACCCAGCAGGTGAGCAGATTCTGTTGCATAAAAAACAAGATCCAGATCTACTGTGAATCAGATCATGTTTCACTAATACTCAACACATTCATTTGAAACTTTATTTGTACTACACAGGAGACAACATTTTAGAGACTGCATTCAATTCTAAAAATGTGGCAACTAATGCTGAGGTTTCATCCTTCCAGTAAGGAACATAAATAGTGAAGAACTCTTCACTCTAATTGAGAATAGTTTAGAGACTACATGCAATTTGTTTTAATTAGTCTGTGTTGTTAGCGACAAGAATTCAGTTAACAGATGGGCCACATCATGCTTTGCTTCCACTCCTCAACTGTCAAATTCTTACAAACACCTCTTGTCATGATTCAAAACCCCTCTTCATGTTTTATGTTCTGTTCACATTTTAAAATATGTCAGAAGCAACTAAATGAATAGAAAAGATATTGATGAAGCAATAAGTTCTCTGCATTTAAAAAGCTATGTTATGTAGTATGTACACAGATGAGAAAATATGCCAAACAAACTTAATTTAAAGTCTCTTTATAAAAGCAGCCAAGAGCGACAAAATGCCAATCCTGTGCTTGATAGTTTCAATGAGATCGCTTATCAAGGTTTGTTAACCTTGGACGAACATTATCTTATTGAAAGTTTCAAGAGGACTGCTAAATTCATCAAAATTAATTTTTACATGGTGGAATATATTTCTGTGTTTGCTGTCCTGGTAGAAGTACTCCTTTCAAGCATGCACTGCTAAAACGACTTTCCAGCACACCAAAAGATCAGATATTTAGAAAGATTTCTATTGTGGTTGGATATGCACAAATATCATCCCGATCGCACATTTGGATTATCCAGTAACACATTTAGCCATATCAGATACCACTCATTCTAGAAATGACCAAGTATTGCAGTGAGAACTCGAATTTTAAATATGCTTTTCCAGGAAATCTTTAGAAGCGAAATTTAGACAACAGCGAACAAAGGAAGGATTTCAATAATTGATATCTTTTGTATCTTGAGACAGATATTCGATATTCAATCCAAGTTAAGTATTCTTACCTTGCCATCCCTGAAAATTCCAACATTTGCTCTTGGAGAAGTTGGAATGGATTCAGATTCTTTTAAAACTGACTGTGTACATGATGTGACCTTAGCTCCACCACCACCAACAAACATTTACAGTACAATGGATTTCAGTGAGGAACAAATTCAGTCTGTTCAGGAATACTTACCTGTTTCCACATACTTGTCAGGGTATTATGAAAGAGCTGTCCTTAAGAAGCTGAGATGTGAGGCACATAAAACACATTTACAGCTATATAAAAGTCTTCCATTAATAGAAAATGATGAACATATAAGAAAGGTGGACAGAAGTAGTTCGTATTTTCCTCATAATGGGGTTATTAATGCTTATTTGGTTGCTAAAAACTTGATGTCTACAGAACATAAACACAGCTTCATGAGATACTCATCCCAGAGAAATTAACTGTTGATGTAATTAAAAGACAAGACATCTACCTAACAGAGTTTTGTTAGCGTGAGGTAGATCACACAGACTGCAGAATTCTTTGGTGTTTAGTAACAGTTGGGTTAAATATGTTTCTCAATAATTATGTTAAAAAATTAACGATAGCCATAATGGTTCTAGCAGCAAACAGAATTCGTCAACTGTAAAGTAGTTTGAAATAAATTTTGTGACAGGTTAACACACATTTACATTTGTCATTTTCAACTGATTCCTAATTTTCTCTTCTCAATATGCGTAATTGCATTTTTAACACTGAATGTACATAATAAGAAGCCTATATTTTATTTTTACAATATATCTGAAAAGAGGTTGATATTCTTGCATACGGGTGTTAATACCACATAGTTAACTGAACGTACTGTGAGCATACGACAGAGGACGCTAAGTTCACCTAACTTGGGTATGATGTGATGTCATTATGACGTATATACGCTTTAGTCGGGTATGATGTGATGTCATTATGACGTATATACGCTTTAGTCGATTAACACACCTATCAACTTTTACGAATGTTCGAGATTCTAAACTGTCGTCAGCTCATGGTTTGTTTTGACACGTGCGATTCTGAAAACAGAGTAAAAGAGCTGGACATTAATAGAAATATTCGTGACTGTGGCCTTGAAAACACCATGGACAACACGTTTCGTAAAAAAGTGAAGTCTTCTTATGTCCCTACCTGATAAGATTGTGTGATTGTTGTATTGAATGCTTACACCGAAAATAATGTTTATTTATTATCAACATTTTAGTATGGTTTCATAAATTGGTCTTGTCAGTACATATTAGATTGTAGCAGCATACTCTTGCTGACTTTCTTAATTTATATAGCTGAAAGAGAACTCGTGCAAGTTTGTTAGCTAAGTAATTTATATGTCCATCCCAAGATAGTCTTTTATCAACCATAACTCCAAGTAATTTTACACTCGGACCGCAGAGACAGGTGCCTTAGTGTCCAGTAATGACTGGTGTGTAGAATGATTGAATTTCGAACTTAAAAAGAAAAATATGAGGCATTGTTGAAGAAAAATCGTCGACCGCAGATGAAATACGAGGGGAAGTGGATTTCTCAATGTAATCTTCACCAAAGGTTAGTGTCTAGTACTGATTGACGTATGAAATGATTGAATGCAGTGTCAAAGCATTCCATGATGGTATGATAAACCAGACGTGCTATATATTATGTCATGTATATAACCACAATAGTTTTAGCATGTACCTGGCCGTGTCAATGTGGTTTATGTCAGCAGTATAGTTTGCTAAGACAAGATTATGCAAAATACGAATTGCATAACAACATGAGCGGATACCTTAAACTATGCAGAAGTTACTTTTGGTGGATGCAGCTTGCAGAAGATGTCACCAGTAAAGGTCTCTTACTCGGAGAACCAATGTGTTTGGTCACCATATACTCAGTTCAGCTTTGGAGTCTACTGTTCAGAGCATAGATAAATTTAAAAAACCGCATCACAAAATTGGAAAATGTAAATACTTCTGCCTCATACATAAACTAGATGTTGACATCTCCATTCTTGGCAGATGTGCAATGCATGAAAAGTCTGCATACAAAGCGAAAGCAACTGTTATACATATGCCATCAACAAAATGAGATGTACCAGAGAGGAACAACTACCAGGATAGCTTCTTCTTCACCTTTGTGCGCCAAACAAAAAGTTAGCAACAGAGGCAGGATCACTTTAAGCTACCTCCTGCAACTTGTAAAAGAGCACAATATGAATACAATCATGTGGTATAACAAGTGAGCTTCAAACCATGGAGACAAGAAAATTTCCCAGTGCTTCAACTAAATGTGTTACAGACAGAAATACTATTTACAGAATGAGATTTTCACTTTGCAGCGGAGTATGCGCTGATATGAAACTTCCTGACAGATTAAAACTGTGTGCCCCGACCGAGACTCGAACTGAAGACCTTTGCCTTACACAGGCGATGCTTTAAACAACTGAGCTATCCCAGCACGACTCACGCCCAATCCTCACAACTTTACTTCTGCCAGTACCTCGCCTCCTACTTTCCAAACTTCACAGAAGTTCTCCTGCGAAACTTGCAAGACTAGCACTCGTGTAAGAAAGGATACTGCGGAGACATGGCTTAGCCACAGCCTGGGGGATATTTCCAGAATGAGATTTAAGTACAATCTGCTACTGTATGAAAATTCATCCTGCTACATGACTCAGAAAATGATTTAAAAAACTGCACTTGTGGTATGACAGTAGTGCAACCTGTACAATAGTAATCTACACTTTCTGAATTTGTGTTCCAGATTGCAGCATACACCAGTGTCTCAAATACCCAGAAATAAGTTCCCTTGCATTGATGCATGTCTGTGTTCATAGTGGCATCGCATCATCAAGGCACTGTTGGTCCAAATTGCCCCATTCCCTCCAGTACTAAACTGCTGATCCCTTGATGTCTCTGAATGTGTCCTATCAACCGATCCCTTAAGTCAATTAATGAAACAATTTTCTCTTTCCCCAGTTCTATTCAGTATCTCCTAATTTGTTACTGTATGTGTACTATGAATCTGATCTTCAGCATTCTCCTGTAGAACCACATGTCTAAAGTTAGTTTTATAGCTAATGATCTCAATTTTTTATAGATTTGGAAATTTCTAGAGTTTCATGCACCTGTAATTATGGTTTGTATGCTGTGCAAAAGTCATTCTCATTTACTACTACTTTTACTAAATCTTTTAACTCCTGGATTTCAACAGTTGTTTCATAAATATTTGACACCTTAACAAGCTCATCTCTAACTACTTTTCACTGTGCACCCAGCCCTAAGTTTTGCTCAGTTTCAGTGTAAGAGAAACGTGGTTATTTCCCCTATTTTAGTTGGCAGTATTTACTGAACCTATCTTCCAAACTGTCAGTCTGTACGCTCCCAAGGAGCAAATGGGTCCAGTTTCCATCAGACAGCCAATAGCTACTGAAATCAGTCAAAGCAGCTGTTTCAAGTTGACTGACACATACACACACACACACACACACACACACACACACACACACACACACACACACACACACACACACACACACACACACAGCGGTTACAGGTACTAGAATCCACACCACAAGTCGGGAAATTGAGCCAACTTTCTAGTAGTTTACTGTCGAGTTGAGATTTTCTTATACAAATGTTTGATTCATATCTTACAGAAACTAGCAGTACGGCTATAAACATCCTTTTAAACACGCCAATCAAGTAATTTAAAGCTACACAACAATTTAAAAAATTTAAATAACATTAGTAAACAAGCTACTAAAGTAAATACAGAACTTTGTTAATAAAGTACAGTGAGTTGGTGAAGCTACCAACACCGCCATTTAAAAAATCAAAGGTCTCAGCAAAGACACTAAACGGTAATAAAGGAAAGAAGAAATTAAAAAGTTTTTAAACAAAAAATTTCCTGGAATATCATTAGAACATAACATATATGGGACCCCTGTAAGGCGGCCACAAACCATCCACTCAGGGATGCTCAGGCTAGGCAGAATATGGACCAATTTAAATACGCCCGTAAACACAGTTGGGTCACTGCACCGACTTTTAGCCAGCGAAACATTGCAATAAGATGGCTTAACTTGCTGACAATTAGAGCTAACCTCGTGCAAGGAAACATTAGACCAGTCAGTCCTGAGTGAGCGACCACATGATCAACCAACAAGAAGCATCAATTTACTTCCTAACACACGAAGAAATAGCGAAACCAACTGCCGAAACTACACCTCCCATCGGACACTAACGAGAGGAGGAGGAAAGATGACTGTCTTCAATTTCACCAGTGGCTGGGACAGGAAGACCGGTCGCCGGAGGCCACAAGGCAGAAGAGACACTGGTTACGCAAACTTATTAGTTAATGATTAAACCTGCCACTAACTTAACTTTCAATTATGCTCGAACAGGCAGTACACGACCTCCGATGGCAAGGATCCACACATCCGACCGCGCACGTGTCGCCAGCGTACCCAACACGCCACGGTCACGTGACAACACGCTCTGTCACCAGAGTTCACGTCTTCTCTGCAACGTTGACGGGTAGTGACCGCTCCTCCGTATTAGGTGTCTCCTTTTTAAACTCCAGTGTTGAAACGGAGAACTTGAAGCAGCTTGTTAACATTCCACCAAGGTGAAATGAACAGCAACTACTCGTGGGGCGATTCTGTATACAACCAACCCGCGGGGAGCTCTTCCGTCAACTCGACCCGCTCGTTACACACCACCGACATACATCACGTGGCGAATCTGTGCAACCGACCACACCTGCTTCTCGCTGGAGAGCCACACTGCCCTCCCTTGTCCACCACACTCTCTCAGCGCACAACCCTACTTCCGCGCCACCACACAAGACTACAACCGGTCAAAGACCTCGCTTCCTTCATAACAGTTTCTCGAAAGCAAACGCAGATACCGATAGCAAAGGGAAAAGACAAACAAGCAGCCACTTAATGACAGTCAACATATCAAACAAACATGTCAGGGGAAGAAAAGGAAAACCAATGCAATCTAAATACAACGTGTAGCACGAGTCGATACATGACACACATGTTTTACAGCAAAGTGTGTTTCTTTATAAAGTATCCTGCATCATTCAATTCATGCCATAAACCTAATCAAGACACAAAGCTCTTTAAGAAATCAAATATGTCATGGGAATTAGAAGTTACAGGTTCCTGCAAAACATTTATTAGCCTCTGGCCCTTAAGTAATGTTTTCACATTCACAGTTCACCACCGAGTGCTTGCCCCATTTTTAATTCCTTTCTTTGAGCCCAGTTTCCGCAAAGCAACAACTGTCATATCATTATAGCAAAGAAGCACCAATTTACCATATTGCCTTTCAATTGAGTTTGGAAACTGAGAGTTTCCATATTGCAAAAGATCGCCTTTTTCAATAATGTGTAGCTCTTTTAGTGCTGTGACTGATGCAAACCCCGCGCCATGCTTTCACTGAAATCAGAAAAACACAAACTCTGCTCCTTTTCATTGAACCAGTTGTTAAAGATAGGATTTAAAAGATGAACTGTATCCGTAAAATAGTACAGTGAGCTCTCTGCAGAAGTTTGTGCAGGGTGACAGTACTTAATCTTTATTTCTGGTGGTGTGCTAAAGTTCGATATTGCTTTTCTATAATTTGAATTATTGTCTGCCACTAACCTAACCACCTGAAATCAAGCTGCTGATTTAAGAAATACTTCTTTTATGTATCAGGAAGGTTCGCCTTCGTAAATAAGATGGGATTTCAAATGTATTTCGTCAGTCAGTTATTTTACTTTTTAGTTGCTCTAAATTACAGAAAGAAGTCGCTTCTGTCAACTTCTCCTGCGGACGACGATGTGAAGGGCACTGTTTTCTAGTCGCTCCCTGCGACTTTGGGGTCCCCGTGGGCTGATGTCGTCGTATTGGACAAATATGAAGGGTATCCCAGTAACTTTGAAGGTATTACATCTGAAAAAGAAAAGTTTAACATAAAACGAGATGCAACTATACAACCAGTTTCCTCCTTATGACATTGTAATATACAATTGTAGGCCTCTGCCTAACATTTGGTCCCTTAACCTGCCTTTTCTTCAGCGTCGACGATCCAATGGTGGTGTTAACAGCTTGCCACTTGTTGGTTCGTACATACTTGTACTTCTTAATATACCTTCTTTGCTGAAATGCAGCTCACATACCTTAAAAGAAGCGTACAGTTGATTGTTAAAGACGTTATTAAAATGACCGTTAAGATGGGCGGGACTGTGAATTGCTTTCACTCGTAATATTTTTCGGACAGGGTTGCACTGTTTCTGACAGTGAAATGTTTACGACTAACTCTCGATGCATTACTAATGTGGAACGCACACCTCGTCACCATCCAACAGCACCCACTGTCCTCGCCTTCAAATCCCTCCTAAGCTGATCCTGTGTCCTTAGCAGAATCAATACCTTCATAGAGAAAAAGAAAGCCGAGGTTGAAGGTGTTCCTTTTCAAATGTTTTCAGTTTTGATGAAACTTGGTTACGCGACATACCTGCGAAAGAAAGCCCTTGTTTCGTCGGACATGTCGACGTCCTGAGAAAACTGAGGACCCCTCAAAACCGTGCCTCACTCTCATGTTGTTTGGGAAGGCAGCACGAGAATTCCTTCTCCCTTATCTTATTGATAGAGGTAAGCCAAAGTGGACAGACTCGATTTACAGTTCACCTCCTGGCAGTGTGCGGTTTGTGCTTTTACCAGTGGGGGGCATGTCTTAGGGGGTTAGTATAATTACATATGTTACTAGCTTGGACCGTGGCGTTACCCATGGTTAAATAGTTATTTATAAATAGATGTTAATGCCGAAACTCACTATCCACGCTTATGCACTATCAGAAAAGACATCCCTTGTTATATCTTTAAAAGTACAGTATGGCTAAAGCTTATTTACAAAATCATCTACATACAGGTATACGACGGGAATTCAAACAGTAAAGGCACATTTGTAAAAAGTGGTACTTATTCTGATGATAGAAAACTGAAACATGCGTTATTTTTCTACGAAACCTCCGTGGACTTCAATGCAGTTTTCCCGACGTTTTACGAGTTTTTTTATTTCGTCAGAAAATACGTCTTTCGGTTGCATCTGTAACCACTTTTGCACTGCAGCAATGACGTCTTTATCACTTTCAAATCTTCTTCCCTGTAGTGCCTCCTTTAAGGGTCCAAACATGTGAAAATCACTTGGAGTCAGGTCTGTGGTGGATGTTCCAGCACCTCGAATCTCAACTCCTTTATTGCGTCGGCTGTCCATTTGGCAGAATGTGGGCGAGCGTCATCTTGCTGCAGGATGACACCTCTTCAAAGTTTTCCACGACGTTTGGATCTGATTGCAGGTTTTAGTTTCGTACGCAACACCTCACATCCACAATACAATACAGACCTGGCTCTAAAGCCTCGTACACGCTGGGGCGACGTCTTGCAACATTGTGGCATTCTACGGAAATGTGGCGTGCGTCGTCTTGTAGCATGCTACAACAGGCAACATCTTGCGGCGTATGTTGCATGCGACAGGTTAATTTATACCAAAGCCACAGAATTTGTGCCACACGTGTGTCGGTCTTGCAGTATGAAGGATGATAAAGTATCGCAGCATCAGCCTACTTGATGCTTGAACGTGCAGCTAACAACGGAAATGAAAACCAAAGGAAAAGAAAACGATGGTGGAAGAGAAGAGTACTTAAAGAAGATCCACGAAATAGTATCCTAAGAACTAGAAGCAGACGATGGTGCGTTATTTAGTAATGTGTGCTTTCGTCCCAAGCGCCTTAGTCCGCGGCCACACCGTTGCCAAAAGGTGGCCTAATGGTAAATGTTCGCACAGGTACTGGGCCAGCCACCACCCTGTGGATGGGACTTCCAGCCCCCAGCTCACCCAACTCTGCGGTACGGCTGCTGCGGTGTGACTGCCACACTACTTCCCTCGCAAGCTCGCAAGTAAACGGATGACGCACCTTAGACGAAAGCAACAATGACAACATGGGAATGATGATTTTTTCTAAATGTTTTGAAATGCTTATTTACTACGTAATACTTTTTCAAAATTAATAAGCAAACATTAATAGTAAGACTGTATTAAAACCGAGCGAGGTGGAGCAGTGGTTAGAACACTCGACTCGCATTTGGGACGACGACGGTTCAATCCCGTCTCCAGCCATCCTGATTTAAGTTTTCCGTGATTCCCCTAGCTCGTTTCAGACAAATTCCGGGATGGTTCCTTTGAAAGGGCACAGCCGATTTCCTTCCCAATCCTTCCCTAACCCGAGCTTGGAGCTCCGCCTCTAATGACCTCGTTGTCGACGGGACGTTAAACACTACCCACGACCACCACTGTATTAAAAACTTCCAGTGTTCGGCGCCACAAATTTAAATTACATGTAAAGTTTTACTCCAGTGCGTGGGAAATAAACATCCCAGGTTGGGATGCATAAATTAAAGCCAGAGGAGGGGATGGTCTGATGCAGAGGGGGTGAAATCCCACCAACTCCCCTTGCAAATCGCACAC
Source organism: Schistocerca gregaria (assembly GCF_023897955.1). Lineage (NCBI taxonomy): Eukaryota > Metazoa > Arthropoda > Insecta > Orthoptera > Acrididae > Schistocerca > Schistocerca gregaria. Next base: position 80,503,259 of record NC_064930.1, on the reverse strand, counting down.
TGCCTCCTGGAATGCAAATGAACACATTAGAGTGAGTGGCTACAACAGAGTGTGTTTGCAGTTGATTTCAGACTCACTTCCTCCTGTTTGCCTCAGAGATAGGACGACACAGAGTGATTATTAGAGATAATCCCTCTTCTCACATCTTAATGAAAACTACGGGGCTGTGTGAGCAAAACAACATAAATTTCATTTGCATTCCACCGAACTGTACTAGTCTTATGCAGTCTTTAGATGTGGCTTATTTTTCTTCTCTGAAGAACGACTGGAGAGAGATTCTTTGTCAATGGAGGTAGAATGCAAATGAAAGAAAAACATCGATTTCTGAAGGGTGTTTTTAGTGGCCCACTGTCGAAGATTTTTTAGATGAACAGACAGCTTCTACAAATTTAGTGAAAGGATTGAGAAATGTCAAATGCGCTGGAAGTGTGATAATGCCAGAAATAAGTCTTGTGTTATGAGAACTGAATTCCATAAACGTTTGGAGAAGTCGAGAAAGACAGTCAGAATTCAATGTGAGGATCGTCATAACGTATTTGTTCCTCATAGAGCCAGGGATGATTCGGACGTTGTTTCGGGGTAGGGTATGCATTAAAAGAATAACCATCTTTCATAGCCATCTGTTTTTATGTAATTCAAAATACGTTTTAATTAGCTTGAACTTTGACAGAAGAGCGGTTCATGTGCCGTCGCCCTGCCTCTGGTTGGCCAACCAAAGTATTAGCAAAGAGGTCGACATTCTTGCATTAAGGTGTTAACACTACTACTCCACGTACTGCTGTGGGCCGAGGACCGGCTACCGCTCTGCCATCTCTTGGCGACGGCCCGCAACAGCTGTGCGTCCCACCGTCCCCGACCAGTAGCAACAGGCAGCTGGCAATCGCATTTATTTCCAATTTTGACGTCTTGTCGGATAGTAACTGAAGTACAGCTAATCTCAACATTTGTATATAATTTGTTCTGTAATGTCGTTGATGTAGATGAACGAAGATTTACAATACTTCTCCGAACAATGTTTAACACTCGTTCTCACGGTTTGTTGCAAATGGTACATATAGTTTTCAGTAATCTTCTTTACCCTACGTGTCACGCCTATGGAAGAAAGGAGATAAGGAATTTTTGGCAGGCACAGACCGCATTAGTCTGTGCCTCGCAAAGTAAGTCAAGTGTAGTCCTAGTAAACGACAAATGGTCACATAGATTAAAATGCAGTATCCTGATACACAGGCCTCACGGCGCAATTGTGAGGCCATCGCTGCTGCAAACCAGCGTCAGCGCAAGAGCGTTTACTTCTTTCCCGAAAGTGTAACAGTGTGTCATTTATGAAGGAATGGTGCCGCTCTTTATCATTTACTGGGAAACTGTGTCGTTGCCGTATGCTAAGGTGCAAAATGCATGTTAAGCTAGTTGCAATACACTGTGACTTCCTTCTATTCTGCTGGAGGTCGTATGCAAACTTTTACTACTTGCGAAGGGAAACGTTGCGACGGAAACAGAGACCATAGCCTGTAAATGACACTAACAGAATTATTGTGACAATGATATCTACACTAAAATTTCGTAGATAAGATGTCGTAATTATTCTGGTGATCACAAGTTTAATTACTTCGACAAAAAATTGATTCACTGAGACATAATTGACTCATTCACGCAGAGAAAGTAAAATTATGTTCTATTACAATTTTTTAAAAAAAACTTCAAATTTTTACCGAAAATTGCGAAAAAAGAATATTATAGACATACAAATAATAATAAATAAAATATAACATAAAATAAATAATAGAAATTCAATAGGAAAAAATAATATAAAATAAAAATATCGGCACTCGATATAAATTTGTCGATCTATAGGTAGGTAGGTTAAAACGTCCCATCGACAACGAGGTCATTAGAGACAGAGCGCAAGCTCGGGTCAGGGAAGGATTGGGAAGGAAATCGGCCGTGCCCTTTCAAAGGAACCATCCCAGCATTTGCCTGAAACGATTTAGGGAAATCACGGAATACCTAAATCAGGATAGTTGGAGACGGGATTGATCCGTCGTCCTCCAAAAGTACAGTGTCCTAACCACTGCGCCATGTCGGCGTTAAATGTCACGTTGTTTAAAATCAATATATTTTGGGAAGAATATAGATATTTTAGGAACAGCTCTAGATTTTATGGCCGCACTCCCTTACCGTTCGACAGCTAGAGCGATACTAGCTCCCCGAGGGGTGAGAAAGCAGTCACAATCGTCTTAAGGATAGTGTTTTGTTATTAGTTATTGTCTACTTAATTCAGGAAACAGCTGTTACATTTTTGCATTCCATGTAGTAGGAAGTTATCAAGAGACATGAAGTATCATGAAATACATGTGAAAACAGCCGAACCACACTGGTTCAATGATGTAAGCTTTAACTAATTCATTATAAATTCTTTCGAATACGTATATTTGCAGCGTACTCCACTGAAAGAAAGAGAATGCAAACGCATATGTCATGCACGAGTAGCATATATTTCTGTTGTTATCGCCGTGGGCGCTTTCCAATACACTAGTATTTTTGTAAATGTAATTACTTTTGCTTCAAAAGTGCACATGTTAAAGGTTCTTACCATTCGCGGTCCAGGTTTAGTAAACAATTCTTGAAATGAATTTTTCTGTGTTGAGAAGTACTGTATACAGTGAACTTGCTCTGCCATACACTGGCATCGGGTGAACTGAAATTACGTTGTTCCTGAACAACTGGACATCACGCTAACATGAATACACGGCAAGTTGGTCATTCTCTCTACATTAAAGCACACATACTCTGGCACAATGTACGTGACTTGTGAGTTGCGGAGCTTACCTTCTAATTGTGTGTAACCCGGAAATTTTCACAATGTGTTTCAGTCAGCTATCCTCCAGTTGTGCTGGAGCTCTACTCATTTATGAGCCGAAAACACCTCAGCTTGTGGCCCATTTCATAATTTCCACTGCAACGAGGCACACAACAGACATATCAGCTGTGTATGTAAAACAAAGTAAGTGATGGATGCTACTGTGAGAACTTCAATTGGTTGAGGCATGTTACTGTTACGGCTGGTCCTGCCATCCTACAGCTCGCCACGCAACTACCCCCTGCTGCAAGCCGTCGCCACGAGATGGCAGCACGGTGGGCAGCCTCGCGCTTGTCAAGATCGATCGATACTCGACGTGCAGTTTGTAGCGTAGAGCTCGCCGTCGTTAGGCAACGCCACCTAGAAACAAATTATCATTTCAAATAACGTAAAATAAATATGGTCATAATTTCCTTCACTGATGCCTACCATCACTGCAAATCTCATAATTGCGATATTTCAACTTTTTGGAAGAGCAACTTTGTAGATTTAACATAGGCTCTTAGAGTGACAATACATAAATAGTAATTTGCAGCTTTTTGTGCTACAATTATAGATCTATGTCTCTGTATGTTTTATGTTAAAACGTAATATATGTGTGTGATAAGAATAAAACATTAACACCTTTTAATGAAAAACAAGTGCAGATGTGAACTACCAATTGTAAAATATAGCAGGAATGTACCATGTTCATGTTCCGTAACTGGAAAATTACCGAATTCGGTGAAACCTATGCACCAAAAATTTGTTATATGCAAATACACATTAGAAGAAGCAGTACAGAAATTAGTGGAAATATTTTGGAATCTATTGATTCATGTAATATCATCAATGAGTAAGGAAACAAACATTCATAATTCTTTAAATGAGAAACTCTGTTACATGTAATTTTCACACACACACATAAAAACCCACACACACAGAAAGTGTGGGGGTTGGAAGAAACGGAATATAATTAAATGAAAATATAAAACTGACTTTTTATTTCATCTCATAATATGATTTCGAAAACACTCTTCTAAATGTCAATAATATAATTAAAGTTCACTTTCATTAAATTTTTCATTCTTTTAAAACATTTATGTTTTCTTTCGTATTTTCATCATTTCTCCTCTTAGTATTTTTATTTAATACCATATTTACTCAAAAGAGCAGAATGGAACACCTGATAGATTCAAAGCTATGTTTGCTTTTATATTGACATCCACTAAACAAATCACAGATTATATTACAGGATGATACCTTCGAAAGCACATGCTTTTGATTTGCCTATTGGAGAAACAAAATTTCATGTACTTTTAAAATTGTTTGAAAAGTTAAATAAACTTAAGTTACACATGCCACAACACTTTCTGTTGGATTTGCCAAGCCTCCTCGATCATTTTGCCATTATCAAATGACCATCCTGCTTTAATTCATCTGAAATGAGAAATACTCACAGTGCAACACTCAGTGAGATTTTTTTCACTACTTGTTGTGAGCAATATCCTGATGTATAGTGAAATAATGGCCAGGTGTCTTTGACTATCCCTTCAACATCATTCTCATGTAACACCACAATTGATAAATGTGGTACTGGGGTACCTTTAACTCCTGGATTTCAAAAGTTGTTTCAAAATTATATGAAACCTAAATAACCACATCTCCAACAACTTTAGACTGTGTTCTCAACACCAAGTTTTTGCTCAGTTTCAAAAGCCTGTCTAACTGTCAGTCTGTACTCTTCCAAGGAACAAATAGAAGCTGTTTTTGTCAGGCAGCCAATAGCTACTGAAATCAGTCAAAGCAGCTGGTGTGTGTCTTAGATCATAGTGTGTTCTTTTAGAAAGTATCCTATATCATTCAACCCCTGCCATCAACGTAACCAAGACACACAGCTCCTTAAAAAATCAAATACATGATGGGAATTAGAAGTTACATGTTCCTGGAAAACATTTCTTAGCCTCTGACCCTTAAGTAATGTTTTCACATTCACAATACACCACCAAAGATTTACTATTTTTATAAATGTTGGAATGCTTTTGCAATTTTGAATTCCTTTCTTCGAACCCATCTCTGCTCGGCAACAACTGTCATATCATTAAAGATATGACGCACCTGTTTGGCATTTTGTCTTTCAGTTGAATTTGTAAAGTGAGATTTTAAAGCTAGAGAATTTCCATATTGCAATCAATTATCTTTTTCAATTATATGTGGCTCTTTCAGTTCTCTGACTGATGCTAAACCTCCGTCCATGCTCTCACTAATATCAGGAAAACATAGAATCTGCGCCTTTTCATTTAACCAGTTGTTAAAGATACACTTTAAAAGATGAACTGTATCCCGAAAATAGTACAGTGGGAGTGGTGACAGTACTTTATCTTTACTTTTGGTGGAGTACTAAAGTTAGACATTGCTTTTCTATAAATTCAGTTATTGCCTCCCATTAACGCAACCACCTCACATTGAGCTGCTTATAATTTACGCATGACTTATTTTATGTATGAAAAAACACCATCACCCTGAATTGTTTTAAGTGGAAGAATGTGTACCACATCCTTGTAAGGTGAATCTAAAATTTGTTTCATAGAAACATAAGCACTGGCTGTACACAATAATTAGTCACTGTTGAATGCATGATATACAATATTCCCACCTCCGCTATCAAGCTGTGATTTCAAATTCATTTCATCAATTAACAGAAGAACTGTTTTATCCTGTGAGGCTAATGTTCCAGCTTTCTGTCAGATATAACTCATAAGCTGATCTCTTTATTTTTGGATGAATGATCTAGTTAAAAGCTTCCTACAAAGCCTGGACAGTGTATTTGGACTTGGAATCGAAATAATGCCAGTGCTTCTCAGAAACGTATGTCAAGGTGTACTAACAGTATTTACTAATGAGCACACAATCAGACAGTCAGCATAATGTCAAAACTGAGATGAAATTTTACATTTCAGGAATGGAACCGATTCCTATAAAAAATATATTTCAGTTTCCCTTTCTGGCACCCTCCCTACTAAATTCTGCAAATTATCTTGAATGAACGATGGAACATTATTAAAAGGAACCTCATGTTTACTACACACAAAATAAATTTCACCTCGTGTTTGTTGCAGACTTTTTTTTGGGATGTTTCATCTTTCGAACACATTTCAGTTCCGCACCTTTAATAAAAACACTGAGAAATAAATCACTGTGTATAACAGGTAGCTAACATTTCTTGGGTAAAGATTGTGGGTATTTAATAATAAGCACACACCGTCCAATTTGTTAACTACCATCCAGTCACTATGCTTACCACAGTTGCTTATTTTGCTTTTTAGTTGCTCTAAATTATGGACAGAAGTCCCTTCTATCAACTTCTCCTACGTTTATACACTTTCTGGAATAGCAATGTGAAGGGCACTGTTTTCTATTCACTCCCTGCAACCTTCGGGGTTCTCTCGGGCTGACGTTGGCGTGTTGGACAAATAGGAAGGGCGCCCCGGTAACTCTAAAGGTACAGCAACTGAAAGAGAAAATTAATATCAAACGCGGTGCAATTATACAACAAGCTTCCTCCTTATGACATTGTAATTTACGAATGCAGGCGTCTGCCTAACACTTCTTCCTTTAATCTAACTTTTCGTAAGCAGTCGAAGATCCAGTGGTGTTAACAGTTCGCCAGCTCATGGGTCGTAATACTTGTACTGCTTAATACACCTTCCTCATGGAAATGATGGTCACACACCTTAAAAGAAGCACACAGTTGATTGTTGAAGATGTTATGAGAATGACCGTTAAGATGGGTGGGATTGTGCATTGCTTTCAGTCATAATGCATTTCGGGATAAAAACTATCATGCGTTACAATTTATGTAATGGTATTATAGTTGTTAACCAAAACAACGATAGTTACAACTGAATGTTTACTAGACACCCAATCTTGTCTGTGAACAGCCAACATCAATTTCAGTCATAGAGATTGATTAGACGGAAAATAAAACGGAGACTTTGGGCCCATTGCCGGAATTGCCTATGCAATTTCACACCCAACAACTCCGTGTCATTCTGACCAGCACCATAACCTACCGAGCACAATCTAAATCGTAAAGGTTTACTCGACCCAAAGCACAACACGCCATGTGGTACTTGCCAAGAGCTCGGTTTGTTATGACCTCTGCGTGTGACGTCACCTCTGCCTGAGACGTGCGCCGTGAGGCTTCGCTTCAAGGTGGCGCTGCGTCAGGTCCCAGACTCTCAGAGCTGTGCGGCGCCGTAATTCGCACAGCGCGGAGCCGCAGCGCACCCTGAACAGTGCCGGCACTCCACGCTGCACCGCGGCTGGCGACACAGCTCTGCAGGCTGCGTGGCTGAGCGGTCGGCAGTATGTGAATAACAGGTGTTCAATTCCAAAGTAATGTTATCCAAGATGGCGGCGATGACGTCATCCAAGAAGGCGGCATTGACGTCATCCAAGATGTCGACCAGGACGTCACTCAAGATGGCGGATTTTGGCGGGAAGTTTGAATTTTGGCGGGATAGTGCCATGCTCCCTCCCCCAGAAGAATGGCGCCGATTTCAAATTCCAGTATGATAATGCATCACACCCCCATTATCTCTGCTAAGCAAAGAAAATGATGTGGCTCTGGAAATTCTTGTAACGTCCTTACCACTAGACATACTCTTCCCTTCAGTATCACAGTACTTCAAGTCAAATCCATACCCTCCCTACGACAGCACATAGACACTTCCTTTACACAAACAGATGCTCAAATGCGAACATATCACACACCCAAATACTAATACTAAGTATAATACTACCACCTCAATAACTGTACGCATGCAACACCAAATAAGACTGACCGAAAATCAACGATGGGTGAGGATGTCTCCTACGTTCTTGCCACGAGTCATAGCACCGTCTCGTAGCCGTAATCGAGCAGATGTTGAGGAAAAAATCCCAATCCCAACAACTATTGCATGTTTCTCTCACAAGCGCTCCTCGTTCTACAGGTGCATCCAAGTATCCATGTTAAAACCCATAACCGCTTTACAACTCGAGGTACGTCATTACCTCTGACTGAGGTTGTGTTTTCCGGACAAGTACCGTGACGGTGATCAGAGAAATGTATGTATCAAGAGCCAACGATGCAACCTCGAAATAAACTCAATGATCTTTGAAGGTGGTATGCAAACGCTATTTGCTTCGCCACACCGTTCGCAACTACATAATCCATTAGTTTTTTAAACTCATTCTGTCTCGAGACCATATCAGACGTTCTGCGAAATATCCGCTGAGTTATAGGCGATGGCAGACAGTAGTAGTAGATGGTGTGCTGAGGTCCTAAGGAGAAAAATATACGCCAGCTTCTCAGATCTCTAGCCTTGCGCTACATATTTAGAAATTACATCCATTCAAACACATACTTGCATAGGCTCACACCCACAAGTCAAACATATTCCACGCACTCTCACATCTCTAAACGAGTCCCATTCCTGGAATCTATGTGCTACAGTAAAATTACAACTTCCTTTTAATCACGACCAACACACCCTCCAGTTGCACCCATTTTTACAGCTTTCTACAAGTGCTAGTTCCAATTTAAGTTGGACAAAGACATATCCAACACCTTCTGCAAGCTGTGTAGAAACAGATCGAGCTGAGTTACTGCAACGGGACCGTGTTTTCAGCATTCTGTGGAAATGCGCGCAATGTAGTGCGTACTCAAACTAGATACAAGTCCTACAGAGCCCCAACAGGCTATCTTCCTTATTCTATACCCACCCCAACATAGAAAAATTACGAACTATGAAAGCTCATACGAATTACAAGTCACCTAGACGTCGATGAGTGCGCAATGACACAAAGCTGCGGTCAGCCTCCAGCGCGAAGAAAGGGATTTCACAGTACTTCTACAGAAAAGCGTAGCGTGCAGCCAGCCAGGCATTCGTAACGGTTTCACAAGTCCGACACCTCAAACCGCAGCTGCCTATGTGGAGACGAACATACTAAATTTACAAACACCACAGAGACTACTTTAAACTTTCAACACTTATTCTCTAAGCGAATTATCCTACGAGAAGCTGCCTCTGGTTCTCATTCGAACACTGTTTTCTAACACGCTTTTGCAAATTGCCAAACATTTCGTTTTCTGCCACAACTTCGAGGTTTGTGTCAGATTCTAAGCTGACATAAAGACGCTCTGATCCACGACCTCTCACAGAAAGCTGGACATCACACGATGTAAATCACATTCTTATGGCGGATAGCGTAAGACTGGATGATTTATAAATAAGACAAACTTAAAACATAAGGAAACTAGAAGAGTTCGGCAGCTCTGTGGAGAGTTTCCAAAGTACTGTCCCAAAGTGATTCATGACTTGTACATTGCATCTCATATGCCGTGGTGACGGAATAGATGATGGCTCCACATTCCATTTCGAGTTATTTCTAATTTAGCAATCATGTACGCGACCGCTGTTTAGCTGCTAGCAACCCCCAGAAGTTGTCACTCATCCACAAACCTTGTCCCCCAACTCAAACAAGCGATGTCACTCGATCATTATGTGGTAACCAATGTGCGAATGTGATGGAACAGACACCATTGATGTACTGTAATATTAAGCAACAGACTTGATAGCGCGAAGAATTTTACACAAAGTTCAACACTGGCCAATGATGTGACAGCATGTTTCCCCAATTTCAGTATCATAGCTATACCATGCCCTCTCCACGTTTCGATTATCATTGCGAACATCAATACATGACTGAGAAGTGCATCCACTAACTCTTAACTCTTGAGCACATAAATCATCAAACTATACGATACTGGGCTCTACATATTTTTATCATCTCGAGCTGAGCTTAGTGTTTCATTTACGACCTATCTCTCAGCGTATGGGAATCACAGAGCATTCTCGCCTTCTTAGGGTAAAAGACCATCCTCACACTGTCATTGATCAACCATCACTGCACCACAGTTAGCGAATTGATCTACAATCGACCATATGAAGACCTCTATTCTCCACGTCTCGTGAATGAGTTGGGCTTTCCGAGTCCTAACCCGTCCAAGTGCACGAGATTCCTCGAGATGCGACCATCTCGAGAATCTTAGTACCCCTTATCGATGTTTAGCAACAGACTCTAAAGTGCGGTCATGTAATAGCAGACAGTTAAGAAGAACAACAAAGGATTGATTTTTATATGCGATGGAGCTCCAGACGGATGGAGCTCAACACATTTTTACGTAAATCAACCAAGCTATCACCTCTAAAGTATTGTTCTAGAGTCTAGGATCCGCACCTGGAAGGTATTCCTAAGAGAGAGAATATAAACACACGTACTCTTAAGACTACAGTGTTCTGCACTTTAAAACTTGCTATAATGTTAGATTGCATTCGTTTCCGACCTATCAGACACACATCCTTCTTCCCCATTTCTCTACGCTGAACTATCTTCTCGAATCATTAAACATTTGCGTTGCGTGATACGAGCACAATGTAGCTTTGTGGAGACGTATAGTGTTCCACAGTCCACACCCGATCACGGTTCAGAAATTATACGGCGCCTGCTTAACGCCTACATAAAATGATAGTTACTTCCTACGAGGAAACAGTTAAACGCAATGCAGCAGCGTCCGACATGTGAAAATTAGAAGCCATTCCGTCACTAAATCTGTAAACAGTGCATCAGTCGGGCCTATGTGTACACAGGGATTGCCGCGCATCACAAGATCTTACCGCAAAGTTAGTTATGACCCTGTGGTCTCGATTTTACATCCAAGATGCAACAGGGGGATCGCATAAAATCAAATTTCGCTTAGAAGAATGTGCCAAGTTTCGTCACACATGAGATGGAACTCCTCTGACGACGTAGAAGTTTACCGTTAACGATCGGAAGTAGACACTGCTTTAAACCATATACAGAACACGTGCCTGTATGCGAGTAGAACGCTGTATCACGTGACTCGTGATTCCGGATAGAACACTGGACAAAAAAATTGTCGTGCAGGTTCTCTACAATGAATTAGTCAACCTTTAAATCGTACCTCGTTACAGCTCTTTCTCAATCGATCAACCCCTCTACTCTCTGTTATCCTATAACGCAGATGCAAGTAAGTTCAGAGGTGAAACGATATCTGTACTCGTCAAAAGCACCAAATACAGTAATAAACTCGCGTTTCAATGGCTAGTTTCGCGAGATAGAAGTTAGAGGGTCACGTAAATGTCGAAAAACCAGCGTTTAAATCGCTCAAAAGGTACGAAAAGGGGTTCACTACGCTTTCGACTAGCTAGTTTCAAATACTTTTCCAGGTCACCCAACTACCCACTGCTTAGCAAGAACACCTTATCCTGCGAAAAATCGATAAACAGTCTCCCGTTTACGACAATTCATTCGAGTCTGTTGCTTAATTGTAGAGTAAAACAGCAAGAATAGGTAGGTCAGTGACCTGGAAGTTTGAGCGTTTTAATGGCTGGTTTTCGAGATTTGCCTGGCCCTCTAACTTCCATCCCGGAAAACTAAGCATTAAAACGCGAGTTGACTACTGTATTCCGTGCTTCTGAGAAGTACGGAGATCTTTATTCACGCATGCACACACAGCGATGCAAAGCGTAACTCTACAACAGCAGACAGGCGAATGAATGTTAACGTCTGCCACGATATATACACGGGGACCCACATTTACGAATGAAAGCCCAGGGGGTCCTCCCCACACTTCTCGAAACTGATTTGTGGTCGACTTTCTTACCTCGCGTCTCGTAAGGGCTGCCCCAATAGGTTTCTTCTCCACCGGTCTAACGCTTGAGCAGTAAACAGTCCATAATCACGTGACTATTGTGTGGGTGTAAATGCATAGTAACAATCTTAAAATGATAGGATGCCATCTAATTTTGCTTTATTTCACCAATTGTAAACTTAGTGAGACGATTTCTAAAGCCAGTCCATCGTTAATTTCCACAACAAGATTCCCCTTCATTAATCATTAGTTCCTGAGCACCGCTAACGTGTCAAAAATGGTTCAGCATTCCTAGAATCAACACGAGATCGTACAGACAATTGAAACTGTCTTTATGTGGAGCAGCACTTCTCACTCTAGTTCGCGTGTTGCCACTTGGCAAAGCGATCCTAGACCAGCCGCCAGCTCTCTTAAGCGTTTAGAGCCTACCCGTCGGTCCATCAATTCCAACAATAAGCACTGACAGCAAGTAAAATTTGTAATTAGCGTTTCCTAAAGAACTGAGTCATACTGAAATTGTTATTAACATGTTCCGGCTGCAAGTAACGTCATCAGCACCGCTGGAGCTGTGTATTAATATTTAAGCAGTAAATACAGGTGATAAAAGATTCGCTTCTTGGAGCAAAATCTTCCTGTATAGTGCATTAAAGCATAGCAACAAAAATGTAATAAATGTGGGCAGGATGTGACATAAATGCCTCGCGAAGCATTCTACTTCACCATTTACATGCTGTGCAAATAATATTCCTAAGATACTTCCTTGGGGTGCTGCAGAAATAATCGTTAAATCTGTCTATTTTGTTGCATTAAGAGCGATGTGTTGACTTCTGTCCGTAAGGAAGTCCTGTAGCCTGTGGCAAATCTATTGCGATACCCTCTAAGTCCTCATTTCTTCAATAAACGGCAGTGCAATTTTAAAGAAGATATTTTCGTTACCGAGGAAGGTGAAAATACGTGCCCGCTGAACTTGTACCACAATTTTTCAACAGATTGACATTAACGACATAAGACTTTAATTATGTGCATCTGTCGTAAGAACCTGTCTTGGAACTGGAATGGCTACGCTTTTCTTCAGTCGCTACATACCCTCCGTTGCTCCATCGATCTGCAAACATAAACTGCTTTTAGAAAAGGGCCAAGGCAGATGCCACACTGAGATTCAATGAAAGAATACTCAGGAAATGTGGTCTATTAACAAAGGCAGTAGCGTACGAGACACTCGTTCAACCAATGCAAGAATACTGCTTATCGGTATGGGGTCTGTACCAGACAGGAAACAGAGAAGATCCAGAGAAGAGCAGCACGTTTCGTCACAGATTCTTTTAGTGAGCGCGAAAGCGTCTCTGAGATCCTCAGCCAAATCCTGTGGCAGACCCTGCAAGAGAGGCGTTCTGACTCACGTCACGGTCTAGTGTTATTGTTCCGAGAGCGTACATTGCTAGAAGAGTCAATCAATACACTGCCGTCCTCCACGTATATCTCGCGAAAAGACCACGAAGATAAAATTGGAGACATTCACCACAGAAACAGAAAACGACAAAATGTCAAATTTCTTTGAGTTCACAATATATAGACGCAACAACCAACACCAATTCTCCATATTTAGGAAAGTGAACACCACCAGCACAGCAATTCACAAACTAGCCGGTTTACAATAGATGCTGTACAACCTGAACAAAACCCCACTTATTGAAAACAACTATAACAATGAACAGCAGGTAATGAGACAAATAACTGTATAGAGTGGATACGATACAAATACTATAGGTAAAGTCCATCACAAAACTAAAACACAATTAAAAATGATGCCGAACACATAAAAACGAAAGCCTTCTCACCAACTTACAGGCAAACAGAACACACATATGAGCACAGATGAACAAGAAACACCCACAACATAAACAACTGGTTTACTCTTACCTACGACACCAAAGCAGCCAACAGAATAGGCAACATACTGAATGAAAAAACAATGGCTGAAAATTGACTACAGGACTGACAACCCAACACAGAGAAAACTGAGAACAACCAACACAAGCACAGACAAACATATCACATCTGGTACTTACCAACTAACATGTCAGGTCTTTAAAGCAGTTTATATAGGACAGAAAAGCAGAAACTTTAACAGATACACAGAAGAGGATCAAAAAGCAACAGCTGCCATTCCACATTTGCATAACACCTTATGGACAAGAAAAATAGCCCAACAGACATTAATACTAACTTGAAAATCCTAAAATGTAGGCTCATCCCCCCCCCCCTGCGAAAAACTAATAATTGAAGAACACTATCAAATAGAAAAGCCATACCTGAAGGAAAACAAGTATTAAATGAATACACAGTTCTCTGCAATGTAACTCTGTTCTCTGCCCTCAAAGAATTAATAGATAACACCAACCTATTGAACCTCTCAATACCTTCACACACACACACACACACACACACACACACACACACACACAAGCCTCTGAAGAATTCAAAACAGAAGCCAGCAACACCTTCAACTATTCCAGTGTCCGCCATCTTGTTTTTACAGCTTCTCAACTGTGAAACGGTCTCAATGACGACAACGGAAGTGAAACATAAGGTAAATAGACACACACACACACACTCACATATACACACAGCCTTCCACATAGAAATAATTAATTTTAGGTATAGCCATAACAGTCTCCAAATCGTAATGTTTGATAATTAATTTGTCTACATTAAGTTGTATATGGTTGCAGATGACAAACTGCGAAAGAAAACAGCCTCTATATAAACATAATACCCCAGGAAAACCACACCATGTGGTAAAAAGGTATGAATACATAACTTTATGTGTTCTTAAAAAAATTGTAATTACGATTTAAAAAAAATTACATTTACATGTGTACAAAGAGCAAAGAAAATCCTTTATGTTTAACAACCATAAAAGAAAAGCCCACTGATAATGCCGTAACTGTAGTGCTACATGTTTGGCTTATAACACGAAATAGTGATTTGCTAAAGGCGGACCCTACCGAGAAACATATGTATGTTCAGTTTCTTAATATTCACATTTATCTCTATGAGTCGGCAAGCGATTACACCACACACGGTGGGAGAGTGCTGAGACGTCTCCGTGCTGTGGCCGGCCTGACTCTGCCTTCAGCCTCCTCACGGCAGCGACGCGCAGTGTCTGGAGAGCGCCTCTGGACTCCTCGCTTAGCAGCCGTCTGCGACATTTCGCAAGTGGTCGCTCGTGGGATAGCTTGCGTCTCTCATCATTGAGTTGCTTCAACAAGTGCGTGACACTCTCCCGTGGGTCAGCCACACCTGTGACATTTTGTGCTGCCCTTCTCTGTATACATTCAGAAGGTGCTATCAGTGCTGTCTTGTATGGATCCCACACACTAGAGTATCGTACCATGGCGGGACGCACAAGTGCTCTGTAACCAACATCGACAGCAGACTGGCTCCACTGTCCGAGTGTCCTGCCAGAGGTGTGAAGTCATCCTCACTGCATTTCACTCCAGCTTATTAGTTTACAATTCGACAGGATAAGACAACGGAACAAGTAAGATGGCATGTAGCAAAAAAGAGTGCCTACAACACAGCTCTGTGTGAAAATGTTGTTACAACCAGGAACGGAATTTCGGAAATTCACGCTCAAGGTATTTCTGCTACTTCAAATTTGAGTGAAAGTGGAAGAAGAGGACAGAAGCCTCCATCGGCTTCTGCCGCACCACCTGACTGCAATCCTACTGTCGATGCCTGCGACTCTCGTTCCGCACAGTGAGACATCAATATTTCGAATCCCTGTGTAGTCTGTTAACGCTGAGACAGTACCCGCCCCGACAGATATAATTATAACTGATCATCATACGACGACGCCATCTCTGTTCATTGAAATGTAAAGCACGAGTGCCGACCGCTGGATCAAGTTGAAGTAAAGTAAATACCTGTGTGAAGTAAAGTAAATACCTGTGCCTAAAAGTCAACAGCGAATATGAATGGCTGTCTTAAGTACTCAGAGGGCAGCAAGCTGGCCGAACATTGGCATATTATAGAGTCAAATGGTGCCATTGTTTTTGTTCTAATAGAAGCTACAGATATGCCTACACTTTTGCGTTCTGTTGTGATAAATACTGACCAGATTATGCAGTTTGTAGAAGTGAAACCACAAAACTTGGTACCAGAAAGTTCCCATTAACAATAAATCATTTAGAGGACTTACTTGACGTTATTGATAAGTTGGGAAACTTCACCAGAAAGAACAATTTATTTGAAAAATATGGTAATTTTTTTGAAGAAACTGAAAGTAGCAACCTTAATTATTTGTGTGAGCTACTAAGTTAAATGGGTGTGCAAAGGAAACATTATAGATACTTACTAGATTGTATTACGTTCTGAAGTATTTTATTTTCAGTATCATCACGAGTTTAAAAGGAGCAGACACTGTCTTGTGCTACCACATCGTAATACACTGCATAAGATCTCTGCTCATTTTGAAATGCACCCAGCAGGTGAGCAGCTGTGTGGCAATTTTCTGTTGTATACATAACAGAAGTTCCGGATCCTTTGTGAATGAAATCATGTTGTTTCACTAATAGTTGACGAAATGAACTTGACTCCTTATTTGGACTTCACGGGAGGTTTTGGAAACTGACTCAGTTCTAAAAGTGCGGTAATTAGTCCTCAGGTTTTAACCCTACAGTGAGAAACATAAATGATGAAGAACTCTTCACTCTAATTAAGAAAATAGTTTCTAGACTACATGCAATTGGTTATAATTAGCTTGTGATGTTGGTGACGAGAATGCAATTTAAGGGGCCACATTCATCTCTGCTTCCTTTCTTCAACTGTCAATAGTTTACAAACACCTCTGTGATGAATCACAACACGTCTTCAAGTTTTATATTCTGTTCGCATTTTAAAATGAGTCAGAAACAACAGAATCAATAAAAAAGAAACTGATGACGCAATAAAGTACCCACAGTTTTAAACAGTTTCAAAAAGTATACGACTGTTTATGGCCAAGTTCTCTGCCATTAAAAAGCTACATGATGTAGGGTGTATACAGATAATAAAATCTGCCAATCAACTTAAAGTCTCTTTATAAAAGCAACCTAGACTGACCAAATGTCAAACCTGTGCTTAGTAGTTTCAATGAGATGACTGTCCAAGTTTTCTTAGAGCATCATCTTACTAAGTTTTGAGAGCACTGCTAAACTCATCAAAATTAATTTGCACACGTTGGAAGATTTTAGATTTTACCTCATCTGGTAGAGATAGCCATTTCAAGAATGTTCTGCAGTAACCACTTTCTAGCAAAAGCGACGAAAATATCAGATATTTAGAAAGATTTTTATCGTTGTTGGATATACGGACATGCTGTCCTGCTTGCACTTTTGGATTATCAAACAGCACCAATTTGACCATCTCAGATACGATTCACATTCTAAAAATGACCAAGTATTGCAGTGTGGACTCGAAGTGCCAGGAAAGGTTCAGACAGATGCTTTAGAAGCGAGATGTGGAACACATCGAACAATGGCAGGATCTCAGTGTTTGGTATCTTGAGACAGGGATTTGATATTCAAATTAAAGCTAAGAATACAGACCTTGCTGCCCTTGAAAATTCCGACATATGCTCTTGAAGAAGTTGGAACAGATTCAGATTCTTTTTAAACTGACTGTGTAGATGTTGCGGCCTTACCTCCACCACCACCAACTTTGACAGTGAAATGGATTTCAGTGAGGAACAAATTTAGTGTGTGTAGGAATACTTGCCTGTTTTCACATACTTGTCAGGGTATTATGCCAGAGCTGTTCTTAAGAAGCTGAGATGTGAGACATCTAAAACATAATTAGTACTAAATAAAACACTTTTAGTAACATGAAATGATGAACGTATAAGAAAAGTGGACAGAAATGGGTTGTATTGTCCTAATAATGGGTTATTAATGCTGTTATTTTTAGGTATTTGCTTGCAAAAATTATGGCATGTAAAGAACACGAACACAGCTCTTTCCAGAGATATTTACCGTTGATGTAATTAAAAGAGAAGACTTCTACCTAAGGGAGCGTTCTTGTAGTAAGCTATATCACACGGACTACAGAATTAACAGTGTGTAATAAAAGTAGACTGTTAAAATTTGCAATGCTGAATCTTGAAACATGAATGCATGTTCAGTTAGTGAGTTACTTATACAAAAATGTAGATCCATTTTTTAAAAACTAGAGCTAAAAATTTATGAAGATGATGATTTTGTATCATTTTATACTGAAATAAACATAAATATCTCAAAATCAAGCAAACTTACACACTTCTACTTCAAATTTGTTGCTCAGTGTAATAACCTTGAATGGGACTGCGGAAAGGCATTTATAGAGAGTCAAATTCTGAACTGTCTCACATATTTACAATCAATATTTCAAGGAAAGCTGATGATATAAATGAGAATGTATAACATTTTTATGGAAATACCAAGCTGAGGTTGAAGGCGTCCCTTCTGTTTTGACAAAACTAGGTTTCAACACATACCAGCAAGAGAAAGTTCTTGTTTTGCCGGACATGTCGATGTTCTGAGAAAACTGAGGACACCTCAAAACCGTGCTTCACTCTTATCTTGTTTGGGAATGCACAGGAGAGTTCCTTCCCCCTTACCTTATTGACTTGATTTACAGTAACCTCCTGGAACGCAAATGAACACAACAGAGCAGGTGGGTAGAGCAGAGTTGTTTGACAGTTGGTTTCAAACTCAATTCCTCCTGTTTCCTTTGAGGCAAAGGAAGAAGGAAGGAGAGTAATTATTGGAGATAATGTCTCTTGTCACATCGCAATGACAACTTCGGAAATGTATGAGGAAAAAAATGTTCATTTGGATTCCACCGAACGCTAGTAGTCTTCTGCAAGCTTCAGATGTTGTTTGTTTTTCTTCTCTGAAGAGATTCTTTGTTAATGGAGGAACACTGCATTCTGGTGAACAGACAGTCTCTACAAATTTGGTGAGAGAATTGAGAAATGTGGCTATTAAATGCGATGTGAGTCTTATAACATGTCCCTGCTATGCTAGCAGTAAGTCTTGTGTTATGGGACTTGTGGGAAATGAATTCCAGAAACATTTGGAGATGGCGAGAAAGACATTCGGTTTTCAATGTGAGGATCGTCAAAAGGTATATGTTGCCCAGGGAACCGTTATTTCGGGATAGGATATGCATTTATAGAACAAACAATTTTTGTAGCCATGTTTTTATTTTATTTAAACTATCTTTTAATTGCCCTGAACTCTAAAGAGTGGTTTATTTGCCGTCAGCCTTCCCTTTAGTGGGGAACTCGTTTATGAGCAGAGAAGTCGACATTCTTGCATATAGGTGTTAATACTACGTGGGTAAGCAACACGTACTGCAGTGGGCGAAAGTGACTACCGCTCTGCCATCTGTTGGCGACGGCCGGCAACAGTTGTGCGGCCCGCCCTTCGCCTTCCAGTAGCGGTCGACAGATGGCAGTCACCTTTATTTCGTTTTTTGACGTCTTCTCGGAAAGTATTTAAAGATGAGTTCATCTCAGCAAAAGCATATCTCTTGTTCTTTACAGACTTTGGCATAAGATAACATAGATTTGCAGTAATTTATTCTAAAACTATTTAATACTCGTTCCTACAATTTGTGTCATATGTTTCAATTTCAGTGAAACTATTCGAAGTTCTCAATTTTTTGGCGGAAACAGATCCGCTATGCGATATGTCTCCCATAACTTTTATCGAGTGTGTGTGCGTATAGGTTGAATTTATGCATTACTAATTCACGCTATGTTTTGGAACCAGCAAAGGCCTTAATGGCAGTATTGCATATGGCCAGAAAGAAGAAACTGTTTGACAGCACTTTAAAAGTCGATACGTCGTTTCATATGCTAAATGCTCCGGGAAAATATGTCCAGCAATGTCTGTATGTAATTCATTTCAAAATCCAGAAGCATTACAACTGATGCGTTTCGAACAAGCAAATTAAATTTGCTCTATGAGAAATAATAAAGGTGCTATAAAATAATAATATTTAAAATTGGTGTCACTTCCCTCGTAAACTGTGACTTACTAAAAAGTGTTTCGACTTCTTTCTCTTGTTTGAATATAGCTGGAGGAGAGCATGTTCGATTCTAGAAAATATGTCGATGAATGGAGAACTTCCGCCCACTAAAAAGATATTGGGTTGAGGACAAGGCTGGAACGACATAACCAGGCAGTCTGAGGACACATTCAGCTGTCGACAGTCAGGCGCACAGAGGGCTGCACGGGGTTGAACCCACAGCTTCTGAAACAAAGGTCTCACGGCGCAACTGTGACGTCATCGCCGCTAGGCTGCCGCTGCAGACCTCCATTATACTGCAAGAGTGGAAGCCTAACAAAATCACGAGACCTCCATCTCGACTATCAATCTGTACGCCATTTACAGATAAACTGTGCCGCCCTTTACCATTTGTAAAGAAACTATATGGTTCTTGTAGGGTGTAGTGCAAAATGCATACCACGCTGGATACAATACTCTGTGGTTTCCTTCTATTGTGTTCGAGATCTTATGCAAAATTACGAGTGAAATCAACATACAACACAGCCTGTAATTTACAGTACGTGACAAAGATGGTTTTAGTAAAATTTATCAGACGGGATGAAATAGTTATTCTGGTAATAAAATGTCGTGTGGCTGAGGCCTCCCTTCGGGTAGACCGTTCGGCGGGTACAAGTCTTTCGATTTGACGCCACTTCGGCGACTTGCACCTCGAATTATTCTGGTGGTGGTAAGCTTAATCACTTGGACAAATACGTAATTCAGTGAGACATAAATGACTCACTGAAAATCTTACCGATATTGTCGCCGGGATCGGTTTAATAGTAAATCGTCAGCGTACCAAGTTTTAACCAACGAAGAAGAAAGAGAGATTCCATCTGTCTGTTTCATCAGAACTGTCAAATATGTAGTAGAATACTGCCGTTAATGAAATGAAATCTTTTTAAGCAAAATATAGGCTTAGTATTATGCAATTTCAGTGTTAACAATGCAGTTACAGATTTCAAGAACTAAAAATTGAGAATTAGGCGAAAGTGACAAATGTTAATGTTTCTTAACCTGTCACAAAACTTATTCCAAACTACTTTACAGTTGACATTTTTCACTTTCTGCTGTTATTACTATTATTGCTACCATTTTTTTAACATAATTATTGAGAAAGATATTTCACCCTACATTTTCTTAGACACCATAGAATTCTGTCATCTGTGTGATCTACCTGACTACGACAAAACTTAAGAAGATGTCTTCTTTTTTAATTGTGTCAACAGCTAATCTCAAAAGTAAATTTCTCTGTGAAGAGCATCTAATGAAGCTGTGTAGATGTTTTCCAGAGACCATGTTTTTAACATCCTAACAAGAAGAAATGACAACATTAATAACATTGTTGGCCTTCATCATTTTATATTGCTGATAATGTTTTATCTCGCTCTAAATATGTTTTACACATCTCACATGTCAGCTTCTTTTTATCCTCACTGAAATCCATTATACTGTCAATATCTGGTCGTGGTGGTGGTAAGGTGACATCATCTACAGAGTCAGCTTCCAAAGAAACTAAATCTCTTCCAACTCCTCCAAGAACAGATGATGGAATTTTCAGGGGAGGCGGGACATGAATTCTTAGCTTGGATTCAATTGCAAATACTTGTCCCAGAGATGACAAATAGGGACATACTGCCATTGTTCGATATTTTGCAAATTGTTTTTTCTACTGCATCTATCTAAAACTTTCCTGACAAAAGATATTCAAAATTCGAGTCCTTAGTGCAATACTTGGTCATTTCTAGAAGTGGTACGAGATATGCGCAAACGAGTGTCATGGGATAATCCAAATGTGCGATCAGGACAACATTTCCATATATCCAGCCATGAGAAACACTTTTCTAAATATCTGACAGTGGTTTCTGCAGTGCATCCTTGAAACAGATTACCTGGTCAGCTAATATTTAAAATGTTCCACCATCTACAAATTAATTTTGATGAATTTAGCAGTGTTGTCAAAACTTTCAGTACGATGGTGTTCCCCCCAATGCTAGGAAACGTTCAACAGTCCTCTCATTGAAAATATTTAGCACAGATCTGACAGGTGGTTTTTATAATGAGACTTTATATTAAGTTTCTTTTACAAAAATTTATTATCTGCAGACTCTCCACATCATGCACCTTTTAATAGCAGAGAGTTTCGCCATACTTAGTTATGTATGTTCTGAAATAGATTCAATGTGTGTGTACTCTGTCTGATCTGGTTCTTCTTTACTGACCAAATTGTATGTGACACATTTTAATATGTGAATGGAATGTTAAACTAAAAAACTGGTTGAGTGTCATAACAAGGGAGATTGCAAAGAATTAACAGTTGATAAATGGAGGCAAAGGTAGGCATGGCCCATCTGTTAATTGAATTTTTGTCACTAACAACACAGACTAATTAGTGAAGCAAAATGATCTGATTCACAAAAAATATTGAAACATGTGTTTTGTATACAACAGGTAGCTGTCATCTACTGAGTGTGTTTGAAAATGAGGACAAATCTTATGCAGTGTACTAGGATGGAGTAGCACAAGACAGTGTGTGCTCCTTATATACTGGTAAGTGTGTGGTGATATTGAAAATAAAATACTACAAAATGTAACACAATCTGGCGAGTACCTGTAATCCTTCTTTTGGACACCCATTAAATTCTCTTGCGAACATAAAACAATGTTGCTAATTTCAGTTTTACTACTCATGGCTCATTTTCATAATTTCCTCTGCAACGAGGCACACAACACTTCTACACCATTTCGAATGGTTACACTTCAACGCCACATATATTAGCTTTGTAAATAAAACAATGTAAGTAATGGGTGCTACTGTGAGAACTTCAGTTGGTTAAGACACGATCACGCAATACGTAAGAAAAGTAAATGAAATCAGCAACGGCTTGTCCTGCCATCGAACGGTGCGCCACGCAACTACCCCCAGTTGTAGTCCGGCGCCACAAGATGGCAGCACGGTAGGTAGCCTCACGCTCGTCGTGATCGATCGTTACTCTGCTTGCAGTTTTTATCGCAGAGCTCG
Organism: Schistocerca gregaria; assembly: GCF_023897955.1. Lineage (NCBI taxonomy): Eukaryota > Metazoa > Arthropoda > Insecta > Orthoptera > Acrididae > Schistocerca > Schistocerca gregaria. Next base: position 80,480,603 of record NC_064930.1, on the reverse strand, counting down.
CCATCGTCAGGCAACGCCACCTGGAATCAAAGCCTGAAAGTGGGCGCGTGACGCCACAGCAGGTCAAGCAAATATTGGCACGCCCTGCAAAGCAGACTGTCCAATTAAGTGAATGTATCATGCTTCTTGCATAAATAGACATTGTCATTTCAAATAATGTAAAGTAAACATTTTCATAATTTCCTTCACTGATGCCTATATCACTGCAAATTTCGTATTCGCAATATTTCGACTTTTTTCAGGTCCATCTTTGTAACTTTAACATGGCCCCATAGAGTGACAAAACATAAATCGTAATTTGCAGCGCACATGTGAATCACTACTTGTAAAATAGAGCAGGAGAATACCATGTTCATTGTCTGTTACTAGAAAATTACCGAACTAGCTGAAACCTAGCCACCAAAATTTTGTTTTATACGAATACACATTTAAAGAAGTAACACACAAATTTATGCAAATATTATGGAATCTATTTATTCATGTAAAGTCATCGATGAGTAAGGAAACTATTTAAAATAACTGAGAAATTCTGTTACAGACAGACCGCATAATATGATTTCCAAAACACTCTTGTACATGTCAACAAAAAATTAAAGTGCACTTTAGTAACTTTTTCATTCTTTTAAAAAACATTTATGTTCTTCTTCGTAGTTTCATGATTTCTTCTCTTAGTATGATTATTTAATACGATATTTACACAACAGAGCAGTATGGAACACCTGATAGATTCAAGAGTATATCTATTTTTACATTGGAAACCACTGAAGAAATCACTAGGAATATTACAGGATGGTATCTTAAAAAGCACATGCCTTCGATTTGCCTTTTGGTGAAATAAAGTTCCATTTTCTTTAACAATTTTTTGAAAGGTTAAGTAAATGTAAGTCACACATGCCACTATATCTTGTTTAGGGTATGCCAAGCCTCTTCGATCCTCTGCCATTTTCAAATGATCATCATGATTTACTTCATCCGAAATGAGAAATATTCACAGTGAGTTTTTTCAGGACTTGGTGTGAGCAATATCCTGGTATGTGGGGCAATAATGGCTAAGTGTCCTGCAATATACCTTAAACATCTTTCTAATCTACTGCTACATTTAATAAATCTTTTAACTCCTGGATTTCAAAAGTTGTTTCAAAAATATCTGACATCTTAATAAGCACATCTCGAACTATTTTACATTGTGCTCTAAGCCCTAAGTTTTTGCCCAGTTTCAAAAACCTGTCTAAGAGAAATGTGCTAATTTCCCCAATGTAAATGGCAGTATTTACCGAACCTTTCTTCCAAACTGTCAGTCTGTACTCTTCCAAGGAGCAAATAGGACCAGTTTTTGTCAGAGAGCCAGTGGCTACTGAAATCAGTCAAAGTAGCTGTTGTATGTTTTAGACCAAAATGTGTCTTTTTAGAAAGTATCCTGTTATCATTCACCCAATGCCAATTCAACATCTTGCCTTTCAGTTGAATTTGGAAACAGAGATTTTAAAGCTAGAGAGGTTCTGTATTGTAATAAGTCACCTTTTTCAATAATGCGTAGCTCCTTTAGTGCTGTAGCTGATGGAAAACCTCCCTCATGCTCTCACTGAAATAAAAAAAAAAAAAAAAAAAAAAACAAATAATCTGCTCCCTTTCATAGAACCAGTTTTTACAGATACACTTTAAAAGATGAACTGTATCCACAAAACAGCATAGTGGGCGATCTGCAGAAGTTTGTGCAGGGTGACAGTACTTTACCTGTACTTCTGATGGAGCACTGAAGTTAGATATTGTTCTTCTGTAAATTGTATTATTGTCTGCCACTAACCTAACCACCTCAAATAAAGCTGCTTGTGATTTAGGAATTACTTCTTTTATGGATCAGGAAAGTTCACCTTTCGTAATCAAGCTGGGATTTCAAATGTATTGCATCAGTTAACAGAAGAAGTGTTTTAACCTGTGAGGCTGATGTTCCAGCATTCTGTGAGATATGACTACTAACTGATGACTGTATTTTTCAATGACTGGTGTAGTTGAAAGCTTACTACAAAGCCTGGACAGTGTATTTGGATATGGTATAGCAATAATGTCAGTGCTTCCGAGAAAAATATATCCAGGTGGGCTAGTAATATTTACTAATGACTGTGATACTGCAGAGTCTGAGTAATTTATAAACTGAGACGAACTCCTACATTTCAGGAATGAAATCAGGCATTTTAAAAAATATATTTCAGTTTCCCTTTCTGGCAACGTCTATACTAAGTTCTACAAATTATCCTCACGGAACGACAGAACACTATCAACTGGAATCTCATCTTTAGTACACACCAAATAAATTTCCTTAAGAGCATGGCTTACCTCTTGTGCGTTGCAGACTTTTTTGGGAAGTTTCATGTTTCCAACACATTTCAATTTCAATTAATAAAACTCTGAGAAATAAATCACTGTTTATAACAGACTAGCAATCAAGTCTTGGGTAAGGATTGTGGGTAGTTAACAATAAGCACATGCAGTCTAATTTGTTAACTATGATCCAGTCACTATGCTTATCGCAGTCAGTTATTTTACTTTTTAGTTGATCTAAATTACAGAAAGAAGTCGCTTCTGTCAACTTCTCCTGCGGACGGCGATGTGAAGGGCACTGTTTTCTAGTCGCTCCCTGCGACTTTGGGGGTCCCCGTGGGCTGAAGTCGTCGTATTGGACAAATATGAAGGGTATCCCAGTACCTTTGAAGGTATTTCATCTCAAAGGAAAAGTTCAACATCAAACGAGATGCAACTACACAACCAGTTTCCTCCTTATGACATAGTAATATACAAATGTAGGCCTCTGCCTAACATTTGGTCCCTTAACCTGCCTTTTCTTCAGCGTCGACGATCCAATGGTGGTGTTAACAGCTTGCCACTTGTTGGATCGTACATACTTGTACTGCTTCCTTTTGAAATGTTTTCAGTTTTGATGAAACTGGGTTTCGAGACATACCTGCGAAAGAAAGCCCTTGTTTCGTCGGACATGTCGACGTCCTGAGAAAACTGAGGACCCCTCAAAACCGTGCCTCACTCTCATGTTTGGGAAGGCAGCACGAGAATTCCTTCTCCCTTATCTTATTGATAAAGGTAAGCCAAAGTGGACAGACTCGATTTACAGTTCACCTCCTGGCAGTGTGCGGTTTGTGCTTTTAGCAGTGGGGGTCATGTCTTAGGGGGTTAGTATAATTACATATGTTACTAGCTTGGACCGTGGCGTTGCCCATGGTTAAATAGTTGTTTATAAATAGATGTTAATGACGAAATTCACTACTCACGCCTATGCACTATCAGAAGAAACATCTCTTGTTATATCTTTAAAAGTACATTACGGGTAAAGCTTATTTACAAAATCATCTACATGCAGGTATATGACGGGAATTCAAACAGTAAAGGCACACTTGTGAAAAGCTGTACTTATTCTGATGATAGAAAAGTGAAACATGAGTTATTTTCTACGTAACGTTCCTGGATTTCAATGCAGTTTTCCCGACGTTTTACGACTTTTTTTCTTTTTTATTTCATCAGAAAATACGTTTTACGGTTGCATCTGTAACCAGTTTTACACCGCAGCAATGACGTCTTCATCACTTTCAAATCTTCTTCCCTGTAGTGCCACCTTTAAGGGTCCAAACTTGTGAAAATCACTTGGAGTCAGGTCTGTGGTGGATGTTTCAGCACCTCGAATCTCATCTCCTTTATTGCGTCGGCTGTTCGTTTGGCAGAATGTGGGCGAGCGTCATCTTGCTGCAGGCTGACACCTCTTCAAAGTTTTCTACGACGTTTGTATCTGATTGCAGGTTTTAGTTTCGTACGCAACACCTCACATCCACCATACAATACAGACCTGGCTCTAGAGCCTCGTACACGCTGGGGCGACGTCTTGCAACATTGTGGCATGGTATGGAAATGTGGCGTGCGTCGTCTTGTAGCATGCTACAACAGGCAACATTTTGCGGCCTATGTTGCATGCGACAGCTTAATTTATACCAAAGCAACAGAATTTGTGCCACACGTGTGTCGGTCTTGCAGTGTGAAGGATGATAACGTATCCCATCATCAGCCTACTTGATGCTTGAACGTGCAGCTAACAAAGGAAATGAAAACCAAACGAAAAGAAAACGATGGTGGAAGAGAAGAGTACTTAAAGAAGATCGACGAAATAGCGTCCTAAGAACTAGAAGCAGACGATGGTGCGTTATTTAGTAATGTGTGCTTTCGTCCCAGGCGCCTTAGTCCGCGCCATACCGTTGCCAAAAGGTGGCCTAACGGTAAATGTTCACACAGGTACCGGGCCAGCCACCACCCTGTGGATGGGACTTCCAGCCCCCAGCTCACCCAACTCTGCGGTACGGCTGCTGCGGTGTGACTGCCACACTACTTCCCTCGCAAGCTCGCAAGTAAACAGATGACGCACCTTAGACGAAAGCAACAATGACAACATGGGAATGATGGTTTAGTTCTAAATGTTTTGAAGTGCTTAATTACTACGTAATACTTTTTCAAAATTAATAAGCAAACATATTAATAGTAAGACTGTATTAAAACCGAGCGAGGTGGCGCAGTGGTTAGCACACTCGACTCGCATTCGGGAGGACGAGAGTTCAATTCCGTCTCCAGCCATCCTGATTTAGATTTTCCGTGATTTCCCTAAATCGTTTCAGGCAAATGCCGGGATGGTTCCTTTGAAAGGGCACGGCCGATTTCCTTCCCAATCCTTCCCTAACCCAAGCTTGCGCTCCGTCTCTAATGACCTCGTTGTCGACGGGACGTTAAACACTACCCACCACCACCACTGTATTATAAACTTCCAGTGTTTGGCGCCACAAATTCAAATTACATGTAAAGTTTTACTCCAGTGCGTGGGAAATAAACATCCCAGGTTGGGATGCATAAATTAAAGCCAGAGGAGGGGATGGTCTGATGTAGAGAGGGGGAAATCCCCCCAACACCCCTTGCAAATCGCACACTGCCTCCTGGAATGCAAATGAACACATTATAGTGAGTGGCTAGAACAGAGTGTGTTTGACAGTTGGTTTCAGACTCACTTCCTCCTGTTTGCCTCAGAGATAGGACGACGCAGAGTGATTATTAGAGATAATCCCTCTTCTCACATCTTAATGAAAACTACGGGGCTGTGTGAGGAAAACAACATAAATTTCATTTGCATTCCACCGAACTGTACTGGTCTTATGCAGTCTTTAGATGTGGCTTATTTTTCTTCTCTGAAGAACGACTGGAGAGAGATTCTTTGTCAAAGGAGGTAGACTGCAAATGGAAAGAAGAAACATCGTTTTCCGAATGGTGTTTTTAGTGGCCCACTGTCGAAGATTTTTTAGATGAACAGACAGCTTCTACAAATTTAGTGAAAGGATTAAGAAATGTCAAATGCGCTGGAAGTGTGATAATGCCAGAAATAAGTCTTGTGTTATGAGAACTGAATTCCAGAAACGTTTGGAGAAGGCGAGAAAGACAGTCAGAATTCAATGTGAGACTCGTCATAGCGTATATGTTAATCATAGAGCCAGGGATGATATGGACGTTGTTTCGGTGTAGGGTATGCATTAAAAGAACAATCATCTTTCATAGCCATCTGTTTTTATGTAATTCAAAATACGTTTTAATTAGTTTCAACTTTGAGAGAAGAGCGGTTTATGTGCCGTCGCCCTGCCTCTTGTTGGCCAACCAAAGTATTAGCAAAGAGGTCGACATTCTTGCATAAAGGTGTTAACACCACTACTCCACGTACTGCTGTGAGCCGAGGACCGGCTACCGCTCTGCCATCTCTTGGCGACGGCCCGCAACAGTTGTGCGTCCCACCGTCCCCGACCAGTAGCAACAGGCAGCTGGCAATCGCATTTATTTCCAATTTTGACGTCTTGTCGGATAGTAACTGAAGTACAGCTAATCTCAACAACTGTATATACTTTGCTCTGTAATGTCGTTGATGTAGATGAACGAAGATTTACAATACTTCTCCGAACAATGTTTAACTTTCGTTCTCACGGTTTGTTGCAAATGCTACATATAGTTTTCAGTAACTTTGTCTCTCGTACGTGTGACGCCTACATATTGTGGCAGAAAAGGAATTTTTGGCAGGCACAGATCGCATTTAGTCTGTGCCCCGCAAAGTAAGTCAATTATAGTCGATAGGAGAAAAGGAATTTTTGGCAGGCACAGATCGCATTAGTCTGTGCCCCGCAAAGTAAGTCAATTATAGTCGATAGGAGAAAAGGAATTTTTGGCAGGCACAGATCGCATTAGTCTGTGCCCCACAAAGTAAGTCAAGTATAGTGCTAGTAAACGACTAAAGGTCACATAGATTAAAATGAAGTATCCTGATACACAGGCCTCATGGCGCAACTGTGATGCCATCGCTGCTGCAAACCAGCGTCAGCGCAAGAGCGTTTACTTCTTTACCGAAAGTGTAACGGTGTGTCATTTATGAAAAAATGGTTGCTGCTCTTTGTCAATTACAAGGAAACTGTGTCGTTGCCGTATGCTAAGGTGCAAAATGCATGTTAAGCTAGTTGCAATACACTGTTACTTCCTTCTATTCTGCTGGGGGTCGTATGCAAACTTTTACTACTTGCGAAGAAAAACGTTGCGACAGAAACAGACACCATAGCCTGTAAATGACAATAACAGAATTACCCTGACAGTGATATCTACACTAAAATTTCGTAGATAAGACGTCGTAATTATTCTGGTGATCGCAAGTTTAATTACTTCCACAAAAAATTGATTCACTGAGACATAATTGACTCATTCACACAGAGAAAGTAAAATTATGTTCTACTACAATTTTAAAAAAAAACTTCAAATATATACGGAAAATTGCGAAAAAAGAATATTATAGACATACAAATAATAATAAATAAAACATAAAATAAATAATAGAAATTCAATAGGAAAAAAGAATATAAAATAAAAATATCGGCACTCGATATAAATTTGTCGATCTGTGGTAGGTAGGTTAAAACGTCCCGTCGACAACGAGGTCATTAGAGATGGAGCGCAAGCTCGGGTCAGGGAAGGATTGGGAAGGAAATCGGCCGTGCCCTTTCAAAGGAACCATCCCGGCATTTGCCTGAAACGATTTAGGGAAATCACGGAATACCTAAATCAGGATGGTTGGAGACGGGCTTGAACCGTCGTCCTCCAAAAGTCCAGTGTGCTAACCACTGCGCCATGTCGGCGTTAAATGTCACGTTGTTTAAAATCAATATATTTTGGAAAGGATATCGATATTTTAGGAACAGCTCTAGATTTTATGGCCGCACTGCCTTACCGTTCGACAGCTAGAGCGATACTAGCGCCCAGAGGGGTGAGAAAGCAGTCACAATCGTCTTAAGGATAGTGTTTTTTTATTAGTTATTTTCTACTTAATTCAGGAAACAGCTGTTACATTTTTGCGTTCCATGTAGTAGGAAATTATCAAGAGACATGAAGTATCATGAAATACATGTGAAAACAGCCGAACCACACTGGTTCAATGATGTAAGCTATAACTAATTCATTAAGAAATTCTTTTGAATACGTGTATTTGCAGCGTACTCCACTGAAAGAAAGAGAATGCAAACGCATATGTCATGCACGAGTAGCATATATTTCTGTTGTTATCGCCGTGGGCGCTTTGCAATACACAAGTATTTTTGTAAATGTAATTACTTTTGCTTCAAAAGTGCACATGTTAAAGGTTCTTACCGTTCGCTGTCCAGGTTTAGTAAACAATTCTTGAAATGAATTTTTCTGTGTTGAGAAGTACTGTATACAGTGAACTTGCTCTGCCATACACTGGCATCAGGTGAACTGAAATTACGTTGTTCCTGAACAACTGGACATCACGCTAACACGAATACATGGCAAGTTGGTCATTCTCTCTACATTAAAGCACACATACTCTTGCAGAATCTACGTGACTTGTGAGTTGCGGAGCTTACCTTCTAATTGTGTGTAACCTGGAAATTTTCACAATGTGTTTCAGTCAGCTATCCTCCAGTTCTGCTGGAGCTCTACTTATTTAGGAGCCGAAAACACCGCACCTTGTGGCCCATTTTCATAATTTCCACTGCAACGAGGCACACAACACACATATCAGCTGTGTATGTAAAACAAATTAAGTGATGGATGCTACTGTGAGAACTTCAATTGGTTAAGGCACGTTGCTGTTACGGCTGGTCCTGCCATCCTACGGGGCGCCACGCAACTACCCCCTGCTGCAAGCCGTCGCCACGAGATGGCAGCACGGTGGGCAGCCTCGCGCTTGTCAAGATCGATCGATACTTGACGTGTAGTTTGTAGCGTAGAGCTCGCCGTCGTTAGGCAACGCCACCTAGAAACAAATTATCATTTCAAATAATGTAAAATAAATATGGTCATAATTTCCTTCACTGATGCCTGTCATCACTGAAAAACTCATAATTGCGATATTACAACTTTTTTGAAGAGCAACTTTGTAGATTTAACATAGGCTCTTAGAGTGACAATACATAAATAGTAATTTGCACCTTTTTGTGCTACAATTATAAATCTATGTCTCTGTATGTTTTATGTTAAAACGTAATATATGTGTGGTAAGAATAAAAGATTAACACCTTTTAATGGAAAACAAGTGCAGACGTGAACTACTAATTCTAAAATATAGCAGGAGTGTACCATGTTCATGTTCTGTAACTGGAAAATTACCGAATTCGGTGAAACCTATGCACCAAAAATTTGTTATATGCAAATACACATTAGAAGAAGCAGTACAGAAATTAGTGGAAATATTTTGGAATCTATTGATTCATGTAATATCATCAATGAGTAAGGAAACAAACATTCATAATTCTTTAATTGAGAAACTCTGTTACATGTAATTTTCACACACACACACACACATACAGAAAAACCCACACATACAGAAAGTGTGGGGGTTGGAAGAAACTGAATATAATTACATAAAAATATAAAACTGACTTTTTATTTCACCTCATAATATGATTTCTAAAACACTCTTCTACATGTCAATAAAATAATTAAAGTTCACTTTTGTTACATTTTTCATTCTTTTAAAAACATTTATGTTTTCCTTCGTATTTTCATCATTTCTCCTCTTAGTATGATTATTTAGTACCATATTTACTCAAAAGGGCAGTATGGAACACCTGATAGATTCAAAGCTATGTTTGCTTTTATATTGACATCCACTAAACAAATCACAGATTATATTACAGGATGATACCTTCGAAAGCACATGCTATTGATTTGCCTATTGGAGAAACAAAATTTCATGTACTTTTAAAATTGTTTGAAAAGTTAAATAAACCTAAGTTACACATGCCACTACACTTTCTGTGGGATTTGCCAAGCCTCCTCGATCATTTGCCATTATCAAATGATCATCCTGCTTTAATTCATCTGAAATGAGAAATACTCACAGTGAGATTGTTTTCACTACTTGTTGTGAGCAATATCCTGATGTATAGTGAAATAATGGCCAGGTGTCTTTGACTATCCCTTCAACATCATTCTCATGTACCACCACAATTGATAAATGTGGTACTGGAGTATCTATTAACTCCTGGATATCAAAAGTTGTTTCAAAATTATATGACACCTAAATAACCACATCACCCACAACTTTAGACTGTGTTCTCAACACCAAGTTCTTGCTCAGTTTCAAAAGCCTGTCTAACTGTCAGTCTGTACTCTTCCAAGGAACAAATAGAACCTGTTTTTGTCAGACAGCCAATAGCTTCTGAAATCAGTCAAAGCAGCTGTTGTGTGTCTTAGAGCTTAGTGTGTTCTTTTAGAAAGTATCCTGTATCATTCAACCCTTGCCATCAACGTAACCAAGACACAAAGCTCCTTAAAAAATCAAATACATAATGGGAATTAGAAGTTACATGTTCCTGGAAAACATTTCTTAGCCTCTGACCCTTAAGTAATGTTTTCACATTCACAATACACCACCAAAGATTTACTATTTTTATAAATGTTGGAATGCTTTTGCAATTTTGAATTCCTTTCCTCGAACCCGTCTCTGCACGGCAACAACTGTCATATCGTTAAAGATATGAAGCACCTGTTTGGCATTTTGTCTTTCAGTTGAATTTGGAAAGTGAGATTTTAAAGCTAGAGAGTTTCCATATTGCAATCAATTATCTTTTTCAATTATGTGTGGCTCTTTCAGTGCTCTCACTGATGCTAAACCTCCGTCCATGCTGTCACTATTATCAGGAAAACACAGAACATGCTCCTTTTCATTTAACCAGTTGTTAAAGATACACTTTAAAAGGTGAACTGTATCCCGAAAATAGTACAGTGGGAGGGGTGACAGTACTTTATCTTTACTTTTGGTGGAGACCTAAGGTTAGACATTGCTTTTCTATAAATTCAGTTATTGTCTCCCATTAACACAACCACCTCACATTGCGCTGCTTATAATTTACACCTGAATTGTTTTAAGTGGGAGAATGTGTACCACATCCTTGTAAGGTGAAACTAAAATTTGTATCATAGAAACATAAGCACTGATTGAACACAATAATTAGTCACTGTTGAATGCACGACATACAATATTCCCACCTCCGCTATCAAGCTGCGATTTTAAATTCATTTCATCAATTAACAGAAGAACTGTGTTATCCTGTGAGGCTAATGTTCCAGCTTTCTGTCAGATATAACTCATAAGCTGATCACTTTATTTTTGGATGAATGGTCTAGTTAAAAGCTTACTACAAAGCCTGGACAGTGTATTTGGACTTGGAATCGAAATAATGCCAGTGCTTCTCAGAAACGTATGTCCACGCGTACTAACAGTATTTACTAATGAGCACATAATCAGACAGTGAGCATAATGTCAAAACTGAGATGAACTTTTACATTTCAGGAATGGAACCGATTCCTATAAAAAATATATTTCAGTTTCCCTTTCTGGAACCCTCCCTACTACATTCTGCAAATTATCTTGAATGAACGATGGAACATTATCAAAAGGAACCTCATGTTTACTACACACCAAATAAATTTCACCTCGTGTTTGTTGCAGACTTTTTTTTGGGATGTTTCATCTTTTGAACACATTTCAATTCCGCACCTTTAATAAAAGCACTGAGAAATAAATCACTGTTTATAACAGAGTAGCTAACATTTCTTGGGTAAAGATTGTGGTTATTTAATAATAAGCACACACTGTCCAGTTTGTTAACTACCATCCAGTCACTATGCTTGCCACAGCGCTTATTTTGCTTTTTGTTGCTCTAAATTAGAGACAGAAGTCCCTTCTATCAACTTCTCCTACGTTTATACACTTTCTGGAATAGCAATGTGAAGGGCACTGTTTTCTATTCACTCCCTGCGACCTTCGGGGTTCTCTTGGGCTGACGTTGGCGTATTGGACAAATAGGAAGGGCGCCCCGGTAACTCTGAAGGTACAGCAACTGAAAGAGAAAATTAATATCAAACACGGTGCAACTATACAACAAGCTTCCTCCTTATGACATTGCAATTTACAAATGCAGGCCTCTGCCTAACACTTCTTCCTTTAATCTAACTTTTCGTAAGCAGTCGAAGATCCAGTGGTGTTAACAGTTCGCCAGCTGATGGGTCGTAATACTTGTACTGCTTAATACACCTTCCTCATGGAAATGATGGTCACACACCTTAAAAGAAGCACACAGTTGATTGTTGAAGATGTTATGAAAATGACCATTAAGATGGGTGCGATTGTGCATCGCTTTCAGTCATAATGCATTTCGGGATAAAAACTATCGTGCGTTACAATTTATGTAATGGTATTATAGTAGTTAACCAAAACAATGATAGTTACAACTGAATGTTTACTAGACACCCAATCTTGTCTGTGAACAGCCAACATCAATTTCAGTCATAGAGATTGATTAGACGGAAAATAAAACGGAGACTTTGGGCCCATTTCCGTAATTGCCTATGCAATTTCACACCCAACAACTCCGCGTCATTCTGATCAGCACCATAACTTACCGAGCACAATCTAAATCGTAAAGGTTTACTCGACCCAAAGCACAACACACCATGTGGTACTTGCCAAGAGCTCGGTTTGTTATGACCTCTGCGTGTGACGTCACCTCTGCCTGAGACGTGCGCCGTGAGGCTTCGTTTGAAGGTGGCGCTGCGTCAGGTCCCAGACTCTCAGAGCTCTGGCGGCGCAGTAATTCGCACAGCGCGGACCCGCAGCGCACCCTGAACAGTGCCGGCACTCCACGGTGCACCGCGGCTGGCGACACAGCTCTGCAGGCTGCGTGGCTGGGCGGTCGGCAGTATGTGAATAACAGGTGTTCAATTCCAAAGTAATGTTATCCAAGATGGCGGCGATGACGTCATCCAAGAAGGCGGCGATGACGTCATCCAAGATGTCGACCAGGACGTCACTCAAGATGGCGGATTTTGGCGGGAAGTTTGAATTTTGGCGGGATAGTGCCATGCTCCCTCCCCCAGAAGAATGGCGCCGATTTCAAATTCCAGTATGATAATGCATTACACCCCCATTACCTCTGCTAAGCAAAGAAAATGACGTGGGTCTGGAAATTCTTGTAACGTCCTTACCACTAGACATACTCTTCCCTTCAGTATCACAGTACTTCAAGTCAAATCCATACCCTCCCTACGACAGCACATAGACACTTCCTTTACACAAACAGATGCTCAAATGCGAACATATCACACACCTAAACACTAATACTAAGTATAATACTACCACCTCAATAACTGTACGCATGCAACACCAAATAAGACTGACCGAAAATCAACGATGGGTGAGGATGTCTCTTACGTTCTTGCCACGAGTCATAGCACCATCTCGTAGCCGTAATCGAGCAGATGTTGAAGAAAAAATCCCGATCCCAACAATTATTGCATGTTTCTCTCACAAGCGCTCCTCGTTCTACAGGTGCATCCAAGTATCCATGTTAAAACCCATAACCGCTTTACAACTCGACGTACGTCATTACCTCTGATTGAGGTTGTGTTTTCCGGACAAGTACCGTGACGGTGATCAGAGAAATGTGTGTATTAAGAGCCAACGATGCAACCTCGCGGTAAGCTCAATGATCTTTGAACGTGGTATGCAAGCGCTATTTGCTCCGCCACACCGCTCGCAACTACATAATCCATTAGTTTTTGAAACGCATTCTCTCTCGAGACCATATCAGACGTTCCGCGAAATATCCGCTGAGTTATAGGCGATGGCAGACAGTAGTAGTAGATGGTGTGCTGAGGTCCTAAGGAGAAAAATATACGCCAGCTTCTCAGATCTCTAGCCTTGCGCTACATATTTAGAAATTACATCCATTCAAACACATACTTGCATAGGCTCACACCGACAAGTCAAACATATTCCACGCACTCTCACATCTCTAAACGAGTCCCATTCCTGGAATCTGTGTGCTACAGTAAAATTACAACTTCCTTTTAATCACACCCAACACATCCTCCAGTTGCACCCATTTTTACAGCTTTCTACAAGTGCTAGTTCCAATTTAAGTTGGACAAAGACATATCCAACACCTTCTGCAAGCTGTGTAGAAACAGATCGAGCTGAGTTACTGCAACGGGACCGTGTTTTGAGCATTCTGTGGAAATGCGCGCAATGTAGTGCGTACTCAAACTAGATACAAGTCCTACAGAGCCCCAACAGGCTATCTTCGTTATTCTATACCCACCCCAACATAGAAAAATTACGAACTATGAAATCTCATACGAATTACGAGTCACCTAGACGTCGATGAGTGCGCAATGACACAAAGCTGCGGTCAGCCTCCAGCGCGAAGAAAGGGATTTCACAGTACTTCTGCAGAAAAGCGTAGCGTAGCGGTTTCACAAGTCCGACACCTCAAACCGCAGCTGCCTGTGTGGAGACGAACATACTAAATATACAAACACCACAGAGACTACTTTAAACTTTCAACACTTATTCTCTAAGCGAATTATCCTATGAGACGCTGCCTCTGGTCCTGATTCGAACACTGTTTTCTAACACGCTTTTGTACATTGCCAAACATTTCGTTTTCTGCCACAACTTCGAGGTTTGTGTCAGATTCTAAGCTGACATAAAGACGCTCTGATCGACGACCTCTCACAGAAAGCTGGACATCACACGATGTAAATCACATTCTTATGGCGGATAGCGTAAGACTGGATGATTTTTAAATAAGACAAACTTACAACATAAGGAAACTAGAAGAGTTCGGCAGCTCTGTGGAGAGTTTCCAAAGTACTGTCCCAAAGTGATTCATGACTTGTACATTACATCTCATATGCCGTGGTGACGGAATAGATGATGGCTCCACATTCCATATCGAGTTATTTCTAATTTAGCAATCATGTACGCGACCACTGTTTAGCTGCTAGCAACCCCCAGAAGTTGTCATTCATCCATAAATCTTGTTCCCCAACTCAAACAAGCGATGTCACTCGATCATTATGTGGTAACCAATGTGCGGATGTGATGGAAAAGACACCATTGATGTACTGTAATATTAAGCAACAGAGTTGATAGCGCGAAGAATTTTACACAAAGTTCAACACTGGCCAATGATGTGACAGCATGTTTCCCCAATTTCAGTATCATAGCTATACCATGCCCTCTCCACGTTGCGATTATCATTGCGAACATCAATACATGACTGAGAAGAGCATCCACTAACTCTTAACTCTTGAGCACATAAGTCATCAAACTATACGAGACTGCGCTCTACATATTTTTATCACGTCGAGCTGAGCTTAGTGTTTAATTTACGACCTATCTCTCAGCGTATGGGAATCACAGAGCATTCACGCCTTGTTAGGGTAAAAGACCATCCTCACACTGTCATTGATCAACCATCACTGCAGCACAGTTAGCGAATTGATCTACAATCGACCATATGAAGACCTCTACACTCCACGTCTCGTGAATGAGTTGGGCTTTCCGAGTCCTAACCCGTCCAAGTGCACGAGATTCCTCGAGATGCAACCATCTCGAGAATCTTAGCACCTCTTATCGATGTATAGCAACAGACTCTAAAGTGCGGTCATGTAATAGCAGACAGTTAAGAAGAACAACAAAGGATTGATTTTTATATGCGATGGAGCCCCATACGGATGGAGCTCAACACATTTTTACGTAAATCAACTAAGCTGTCACCTCTAAAGTATTGTTCTAGAGTCTAGGATCCGCACCTGGAAGGTATTCCTAAGAGAGAGAACATAAACACACGTACTCTTCAGACTACAGCGTTCTGCACTTAAAAACTTGCTATCATGTTAGATTGCATTCGTTTCCGACCTATCAGACACACATCCTTCTTCTCTATTTCTCTACGCTGAACTATCTTCTCGAATCATAAAACATTTGCGTTGCGTGATACGAGCACAATATAGCTTTGTGGAGACGTATAGTGTTCCACAGTCCAAACCCAATCACGGTTCAGAAATTATATGGCACCTGCTTAACGCCTACATAAAATGATAGTTACTTCCTACAAGGAAACAGTTAAACGCAAAGCAGCAGCGTCCGACATGTGAAAATTAGAAGCCATTCCGTCACTAACTCTGTAAACAGTGCATCAGTCGGGCAAATGTGTACACAGGGATTGCAGCGCATCACAAGATCTTACCGCAAAGTTAGTTATGACCCTGTGGTCTCGATTTTACATCCAAGATGCGACAGGGGGATCGCATAAAATCAAATTACGCTTAGAGGAATGTGCCAAGTTTCGTCACACATGAGATGGAAGTCCTCTGACGAGCGAGAAGTTTACCGTTAACGATCGGAAGTAGACACTGCTTTAAACCATATACAGAACACGTGCCTGTATACGAGTAGAACGCTGTATCACGTGACTCGTGCATCCGGATAGAACACTGGACAAAATAATTGTCCTGCAGGTTCTCTACAATGAATTAGTCAACCTTTAAATCGTACCTCGTTACAGCTCTTTCTCAATCGATCAACCCCTCTACTCTCTGTTATCCTATAACGCAGATGCAAGTAAGTTCAGACGTGAAACGATATCTGTACTCCTCAAAAGCACCAAATACAGTAGTCAACTCGCGTTTCAATGGCTAGTTTCCCGAGATTGAAGTTAGAGGGTCACGTAAATGTCGAAAAACCAGCATTTAAATCGCTCATAAGGTACGAAAAGGGGTTCACTACGCTTTCGACTAGCTAGTTTCAAATACTTTTCCAGGTCACCCGACTACCCACTGCTTAGCAAGATCACCTTATCCTGCGAAAAAACGATAAACAGTCTCCCATTTACAACAATTCATTCGAGTCTGTTGCTTAATTGTAGAGTAAAACAGCAAGAATAGGTAGGTGAGTGACCTGGAAATTTGAGCGTTTTAATGGCTGGTTTTCGAGATTTACCTGACCCTCGAACTTCCATCCCAGAAAACTAAGCATTAAAACGCGAGTTTACTACTGTATTCCGTGCTTCTGAGAAGTACAGAGATCTTTATTCACGCATGCACACACAGCGATGCAAAGCGTAACTCTACAACAGCAGACAGGCGAATGACTGTCTGAATCATCGTCTGCCACAATATATACATGGGGACGCACATTTACGAATGAAAGTCCAGTGGGTCCTCCCCACACTTCTCGAAACTGATTTGTGGTCGACTTTCTTACCTCGCGTCTCGTAAGGGTTGCCCCAATAGTTTTCTTCTCCACCGGTCTAACGCTTGAGCGGCAAACAGTCCATTATCAATTGACTACTTTGTAGGTTTAAATGCTAAGCATAATGACAATCTTACAATGTTAGGATGTCAACTAATTTTGCTTTATTTCACCAATCGTAAACTTAGTGAGACGATTTCTAAAGCCTTTCTATCGTTAATATCCACAACAAGATTCCCCTTCATTAATCATTTGTTCCAGAGCACCGCTAAAGTGTCAAAAATCGTACAACATTCCTAGAATCAACGTGAGATCATACAGACAATTGAAACTGTCTTTATGTGGAGCTGCGCTTCTCACTCTAGTTCGCGTATTGCCACTTGGCAAACCGATCCTAGACCAGCCGTCAGCTCTCTTAAGCGTTTAGAGCCTACTCCTCGGTCCATCAATTCCAACAATAAGCACTGACAGCAAGTAAAATTTATAATTGGCGTTTCCTAAAGAACTGAGTGATACTGAAATTATTATTAACATGTTCTGGCTGCCAGTAACGTCATCAGCACCGCTGGAGCTGTCTATTAATGTTTAAGCAGTAAATACATGTGATAAAAGATTCAATTCTTGGAGCAAAATCTTCCTGTATCGTGCATTAAAGCATAGCAACAAAAATGTAATAAATGTGGGCAGGATGTGACATAAATGCCACGCGAAGCATTCTACTTCACCATTTACATGCTGTGCAAACAAAATTACTAAGATACTTCCTTGGGGTGCTGCAGAAATAACCGTTACATCTGTCCATTTTGTCCCGTTAAGAGCGACGTGATGAGTTCTGTCCGTAAGTCTTGAAAAATGGCACCCACGTCTCATCCATTTCCACAACCGACGAAAAGAAAGTCCCATTCGTGCTGTCGTTGCGCGTCAACATTGCTCGGCAACATGCCACACGGGCAGCCATGTGGTCGTCCGTCAGCATTTGTGGCACCCACCTGGATGACACTTTTCGCATTTTCAGGTCATCATGCAGGATTGTGTGCACTGAACCCACAGAAATGTCAACTCTGGAGGCGGGGTTGTATCCCATTCTTCAATATTCTCACACTTTTTCATCTTCGCTGCTGTGAAATGATCTCTCCTACTGAACATGGGCTCATAGCCTTTTCAGTTAAGCATTTTAGAGCTCATGTTCACTACACTCCGTTCGTCATAAGAATAAACCTGTTGTAAACGAATACAAATGCGACGATTGATCAGAAACCGTATCATTCGTAGACTGGTATTGTTATGCTCTTCGAAGTACACTACTGGCCATTGTAATTGCTACGCCAAGAAGAAACGCAGATGATAAACGGGTATTCATTGGACAAATATATTATACTAGAACGGACATGTGATTACATTTTCACGCAATTGGGTGCATAGATCCTGAGAAATCAGTACCCAGAACAACCACCTCTGGCCGTAATAACGGCCTTTATACGCCTGGGCATTGAGTCAAACAGAGCTCGGATGGCGTGAACAGGTACAGCTGCCTATGCAGCTTCAATACGATACCACAGTTCATCAAGAGTAGTGACTGGCGTATTGTGACGAGCCAATTGCTCGGCCACCATTGACCAGACGTTTTCAATTGGTGAGAGATCTGGAGAATGTGCTGGCCAGGGCAGCAATCTAAACATTTTCTGTATCCAGAAAGGCCCGTACAGAACCTGACCTGCAACATGCTGTCGTGCATTATCCTCCTGAAATGTTGGGTTTCGTAGGGATCGAATGAAGGGTAGAGCCACGGGTCGTCACACATCTGAAATGTAACGTCCACTGTTCAAAGAGCCGTCAATGCGAACAAGAGGTGACTGAGACGTGTAACCAGAGGCACCCCATACCATCAGGCCAGGTGATACGCCAGTATGGCGATGACGAATACACGCTTCCAATGTGCGTTCACCGCGATGTCGCCAAACACGGACGCGACCATCATGATACTGTAAACAGAACCTGGATTCATCCGGAAAAATGACGTTTTGCCATTCGTGCACCCAGTTTCGTCGTTGAGTACGCCATCGAAGGCGCTCATGTCTCTGATGCAGCGTCAAGGGTAACCGCAGCCACGGTCTCCGAGCTGATAGTCTGTGCTGCTGCAAACGTCGTCGAACTGTTCTTGCAGATGGTTGTTGTCTTGCAAACGTCCCCATCTGTTGACTCAGGGATTGAGACGTGGCTGCTCGATCCGTTACAGCGATGCGGATAAGATGCCTGTCATGTCGACTGCTAGTGATACCAGGCCGTTGGGATCCAGCACGGCGTTCCGTATTACCCTCCTGAACCCACCGATTCCATATTCTGCTAACAGTCATTGGATCTCGACCAACGCGACCAGCAACGTCGCGATGGGATAAACCGCAATCGCGATAGGCTACAATCCGACCTTTATCAAAGTCGGAAACGTGATCGTACGCATTTCTCCTCCTTACACGAGCCATCACAACAACGTTTCACCAGGTAACGCCGGTCAACTGCAGTTTGTGTACGAGAAATCGGTTGCAAGCTTTCCTCATGTCAGCACGTTGTAGATGTCGCCACCGGCGCCAACGTTGCGTGAATGCTCTGAAAAGCTAACCATTTGCATATCACAGCATCTTCTTCCTGTCGGTTAAATTTCGCTTCTGTAGCCTGTCATCTTCGTGGTGTAGCAATTTTAATGGCCAGTAGTGTAGGTACTATTTCTGTATTAGGAACATAAGATACATAAGAAATGTATTGTTGCTAAGTTACGTTAAATGAAACTTAAAGATATTCAAATGTAGTAACAGCCATCAACGTTTTTATTAATCACCCTTCAGCTACGTAGTTTTCATTTCATAAATCGTGTGCAGTTACAGCTTTTGCAATGTTGTGCACTGCTTGTCGCGTTGTTAATGAGCAGTACTAAATGGCTGAGGCTGCTTCCTGTTCCGTAGAGGCCGGCCGGAGTGGCCAAGCGGTTCTAGGTGCTACAGTCTGGAACTGCGCGACCACTACGGTCGCATGTTCGAATCCTGCCTCGGGCATGGATATATGTGATGTCCTTAGGTTAGTTAGGTTTAAGTAGTTCTAAGTTCTAGAAGACTGATGACCTCAGAAGTTGAGTCCCATGGTGCTCAGAGCCATTTTAATGATTTTTTTTTCTTGTTAGTTCTCAGGCCAAATCCCGCAGGTTGGCTCCAGGTCAGTTCTCCTGTAAAAATGCAGCATTTGTATAATGTGCTCTATGCTGTGAAAATGATAGTTTTTCATGTTTCTACGGTACTTATCTACCTCTGGGGGTCTAAAACGATGGAAATAGTCCAAATTCAGAGTATTTGGTTGTTCATTTTTGCGTTAAAAATTAAGTTGTTATGTTTTCTTACATCAATCAACTTTTATGAACAGTCTTTCATAAAACATCGATAGTTAAGAATTTGTATCTGAAATGGAAACAGGAATTTCGCGTCCAATATGTAATTAGAAACAAGAAGTCGAGCATTATTCATAGAAAATGATGATAAGTATTATAATTACGAGAACTAAGTATTTCAAATTGAAAGAGAGAAAAAAACCGCACCTGAAATCTTATGTGATTCATATTCCTCTATGCTGTCAAATGCACTATACGTTCAATGTTAGGATCATTGCAACTAAACTTTATACAGCCCTGGGAAAACTTGAAAGCCTATTATGTCTGTAAATTTATGAAAAAAAATTAAGAGCAACCTGTATCTCGGCACTTTTTAACCGTGTTCCACACACGTGTTACACTGCGGAACAGGAAGCAGCCTCAGCCATTTTCATACTGCTCGTTAACAGTGCAACAATCAGACCACAACGATATTTGTGTTTGCTTATACCAGGTTTATTCTTATGTTGAACGGATTGTAGTAAAAATTCGTTTGGCGACAACAGACAGCGTTTTGTGTTCTCCGTTTTGGGCATTACGGATCAGTGATAGCTGTTCAGCGTGACTTTGGTACTGGGTACGGTGTGGTTCCTCCTACAGCACAGAGCATTAGACGACGGCACGAACAGTTCCGAGAAACAGCTTGTTTGTGTAAAGGCAAATCTCCGAGTGTCTGACACAGACGTCGAACGCATCCGCCATAGTTTCACGAGGAGTCTGCGGAAATCCGTTCGCCGTGCAGCTCGACAGCTCAACATGGCGTCGAGGCTTACACACGACACCGAACAACATTCAGCTACTGCAAGCTCTTCTTTAAGGTGACAACAACCCGCGGATTCTGTAATTACGTTCTTGGCAAGTTGGAGGATGACAGTTTTCATCCACACTTAGTATTCAGTGACGAGGTAACATTCCATTTAAATGCCAAGGTAAAATGGAAATGAGCGTATGGCATTGTTGGCAGGGAGGCCCCAGCCGAGGAAATTCGGCCTCCGAGAGCGGGTCTTACTGCAGTCGCCGCCACACTGGGCGACTTGTGTGCCGGAGACGAGGATGCAATGACGATGAGGACAACAACTCCGAGTCCACGAGCGGAGAAAATATCCAGCCCGGCCAGGAATCGAACCTGGGCCCTCTCGATGGGAGGCAAGCACGTTACCACCCAGCTAAGCAGGAGGACAGTGGAAAGGCGAACCGTCATTACATGAGAATATGAATCAACTGAGACATTGCATAACAACAGCTGTGGTAGCTGTAACTCAAGACAAGCTCGCTGCAATGTGGTAACAATCTGAATACAACATTGACAGATGCCGTGCATCTCGAAAGGGGCATATTAAATGCCTGTGAAAAGTTATGAAAGAGTTTCCTGTTCACTGTTTATGTTTATTAGTTTCAGAAATCTGCCAAATCGAATGATTCTTTCTAAGGCACCCTCTATTTTGTTATTCTATTTTGAAACGAAATCATTCATAAAAATGTGTGACGTCCATTTTTTCTGGAATTACAAAAATTACTACAGGAAAGAGAGGCTTTTTTCCAAATTTGAAAAACTACATTACGAGGTGCACGGTCATACACTTTTATTATGGAGACTCGAGTTTATGGCTTTATCACAAGCGAACCAGTAGGCCGGCCTAACGTAAGATGAATTATACCAATATTTTTCTTGTTATATTCCAAATTAAGATGTGTGGAAAAATTTGATTTTCAAAGTTTAAGATGTATATTTTATTTTAGATTGTCATAAAGACTGTCTGGTGCTCGACGTCTTCGCTACTAACTGGTTAGCGCAAAACTATATAACTTGAAAGATACACACATCAAAAGAAGTTTGGCATCACCCCGGTTCCCAGAACTCCTGTAGATAGTTGTTGACTGTGGATATTGCATCACAGACACAGTCCCATTGACTGTTCAGAGATGTCAGTAAACCCACCCAAAGATGTAAACAACCATGCGTGAGCAGCGCCTGTTAGACGGAAGGGGTCCGACAGCCGATCAGTTCCTACATCGCTCTGTCTTTAGACGTCCATTTTGACCTTCACAGATTGGGAAAAATTTTCTAGGATCCTCAATAACACCACCCAGCAACATCTCCACCTGACCACGCCTGCTAATCTGGTTAGTGCTGTTGATTACGTAACCAGAGAAATCC
Source organism: Schistocerca gregaria (assembly GCF_023897955.1). Lineage (NCBI taxonomy): Eukaryota > Metazoa > Arthropoda > Insecta > Orthoptera > Acrididae > Schistocerca > Schistocerca gregaria. The sequence continues at coordinate 80,458,406 of NC_064930.1, read as the reverse complement.
AAAAGGCGTTGAAGGCCTCTACTTGCATTGTCCCAAGGGCCTTAACCCCCACTAGGTGGCTTGCCTTCCTTCTTGCCAAACAGAGGACCTGTCATTATTCTGCACCTGCTCCTCAGCAGCAGCTACTCTTTCTACTCTCTCTAAATGTTCAATGTGCCTGTTGACATTTTCTCCAGTTATGGAAATGATTCTCCTCTGCCAGTACCAAGGCAGCTCACCTGCTAGTCTCATTATCATTACTTCCGGTTTCATCTTTTCTGTGAAATGTGACAGCCGTGAAACCCACTATAAATAGGGAACCCTGTTATGGAGTCATGACGTGGAGCAAACATTTTACCATTTCTGAACTTTTTGAAAATATTGTTATGTTTGTTGGTTGATCAGTACTTGTTAATCAATGCAGTTTTAAATTTAGAAAGAGTTTTTCATCGTATCATTACGTGAGCCTACCTCCAGAAAGCACCTCAGAGAAATGACTTCTTACGAAAGAAATTTTCTCTCGTTCCGACCACGCGCTAGGCAAAACATCCGCAAAATTAGCGATAGACACGAGCAGACCAAAGATTCAAATCAATACGAGAGATCCACGAGACAGGAAATGCACTCAGCTCTGCACTGCAACTGTACTTCAGATGGTACAATTCTCCACCTGAAAGATGGAATCTGGCAACAGTGACAACATAACCCAAGAAGTAAAGGAGAGGACAGGGCCTTAAATATCTGTCTGCCCCCGTGGTGCTCTGCCCCCAGTGTGCTCGCGTCGACCGCTGCCAGTTATCTGTAACACAACACACATCAACGGCAGACAATATTCTGAGACATAAACTACACAATCTTATCTAGAGAACAGGTGATCAGCACAACTGAATAGAAACAAATTAGCCTCCGTGAGTTGCTTGGCCTGTGCCAGCCCTTAAGCTATGATCAATAAGTTCGCTAAAAATCATGCCCTAAAGTTAAGATGACAAGAATTATCTCGGAGCACATTTACACGACAAACTATCAAATGAACTACAAAGTAGAATAGAGGACGTATCTCGGCGTGTCTTGAAACGCCAGAGCCGGACTTAACTCACCACTCGTTGCACTCCTAGCTACGTCTCGAACCACGCTTCATGTCGGTTGGTTGGGCTTAGCCACACTTCCTCAACTGATGTCAAGATAGTTAGTCACGACACCGAGGTAAGTGATAAACAACAGAAACAATTCCATAGGATTTTTAGTACACTGGCATATTCAGTTAAGCCGCAGGCAACCCACCGAAGCAACTCGGCGACTGTAATTCAGTCGGCCGGTGTAGCTTATAACAGACTAGAAGGAGCTCGTCCTTCCGACCTCTAGGAAGACCAAACCACCGTGGGCGGTGGATCTGCCCTCACGACTCAACACGCCGCAGCCGCTGGCCCCGCTCTTCCGTTGTCCGACTCGTCCTCTCGCCGCCCTGCCTACGTACACAGCCCCACGTGACTCTCGCTCACCGCCGATCCCGACACACCTCCCCAGCAGAGCGCACGCGCCGCCGCTAAATCCGCGCAATCTCAAGATGAGCAGAAGGCAAACAAGTACCGATGTCGACTCAAAGACCAAAATGACGATCGATGGAAACTGACGCCAGGAAACACACCAGTTCAGTAGCTAATTAGGAAGCTCAGTGTTTTGAAGATCATAAAATATTTTATGCAGGATGGGCGCTGTCGTAATGAGTAGTACAGAACATATTGTTCGTAGATGAAAGTACATATAGACCTAGCACATCTGGGGCCAGGCTGTCCGCGGCTGAGGGTAAATGGAGCAACACCTGTGTCTCTTGTCAAGAGCAGTGTGCCACAGTTCGATAACTAACATTCTGATATATTTGAATATATTGTATATGTTACGGTTTCTTCAATCATGGGCTTCATTCGTGACTTTTGTGACAGTAATTAATAATTAATTCCGAGTGATAACTCATTAGAGGAACTGGGTGATTATTAATTCCCATGAACAGTGACCGCTTAGCAGGGCAGTGTTGACGGACTTGATTACTTTTGTGCAATGTCTTCATTGTTTCGAGTTCTTTCAATGCATATGAACGCAATGTCATAGTGAATTGATACGTAAAATTTTTTCACATGTCAATTGCTTTCAATCGCTGGACTGTGTTGTATGATTATTAACAATGGGACAATTTAACCATCTATGAACCTGTGTAGTAGGTAGCATTCTGCTTTCCTTTGTTTCGAACTGTATGTGAGACACGAATCTGGCCATATCAATGGAAACTTTAGTGAGACAGAATAATTAAAGTGTTATAAATCTATGTCCAGTGTTGACCACAATATCGCTGTAGACTATTAGTAGAACTAACATCTTTCAGTCAATTCTGGAGCTGAGCAGCTATCGAGAAGAACAACAGAGGCTTATGCAGAAGGAAGTAGAACTGTTCTACACTCTTCCAAATTATTCCAAAAGTACTGTAGGTACAATTATAAATAAGCTTAAATATTCATTCTAAGCCTCCAATTAGCTCCAAATCATGTAGTCTTACTATGTTTTTCGTTTGCAGACCACGGGATGACAAACGTCCAACACCAGGTACTCAGAAACACAGTGCGGAACTTGTTATTCGAATGAAATTCAAGAGGATATTAGAACAAATTACTTCTGGACGAATTGGACACAGCGAACTGCAAGGGAATATGACATTCAAAGACAAACCATTGTGAAGAAGAAAGAATAACTTGAAAGCTGGGACGCCCACTGTTCTTACCAAGACTGAAGAAATATGTTTTGTAAAAGACTGTATCAGTGTCAGAGACGTACGGCTTCCAGCATCAGTCTTTGACATCAGGTGCATGGTTAAATCATATCTTAAGACATGAAAAGAAAAGTAGACTGCGTTGCTGATAATATGCTTGGATGGGCCTGAGGAAGAGACATATCTGAACTGTCTCTCAAATTTGCAGTCTGTATTTCAAGGAAGGGTGCTGCTGTAAATGAGAATGTAATCAATATCTTTTTAGAGAAATACAAAGCCGAGGTTGAAGGCGTTCCTGCTGAAAAGTTTACACTTTTGGTGAAAATGTGTTTAATGACCTACCAGCAAAAGAAAGTGCTTGTTTCGTCTGGCATGTCGACATCCTGAGAAAACAGGACACCACAAGACCGTGCTTCAGTCTCAGGTGTTTGGGAAAGCAGCAGGAGAATTCCTTCCCGCTTATCTTATTGATAAACACAAACCAAAATAGACTGATTGGATATACAGTCACCACCTGTAATGCAAATAACCACAGCAGAGTGGGTGGCTAGAACAGAGTTGATTGACAGTTGAATTCAAACTCACTTCCTCATGTTTGCCTCAAATTAGGAGGGAGGGAGATTAATTACTCACATATTCTCTCTTCTCAAATCTCAATGAAAACTTCAGAGCTGTGTGAGATAAAGAACATAATGTTCATATGCACTCCATCTAACGCTACTAGTCTTCAGCAAGTTTCATATGTTGTTCATTTTTTGCCTCTGAAGAGATTCTTTGTTTGTGGAGGAAGACAGAAAATGAAAAGACGAAACAGCGTTTTCTGAAGGGCACATTTAATGGGGCATTGGCGAATATTTTGCGTTTAGGTGAACAGACAGTGTCTACAAATTTAGTAAACCATTGACAAATGTGTATTTTAAATGCGATTGGAGTCTTATAGTATCTCCCTGATGTGCTAGAAACAAAACACGTCTTGTGTTATGAGACGTGTGGTAACTGAGTTCCAGGAACATTTGGAGACGGCGATAAATACATAGTTCAATGTGAGGATGGTCAAACCGTACATGTAGCCCATAGAACCAGGGATGATATGGACGTTATTTCAGGAGAGCATGTACATTAAAAGAACAAACAATTTTCATAGCCAAGTTTTTATTTAATTTAAAATACGTTTTAATTCCCCTGAACTTTAAAGAGTGGTTTATGTTCCATCAGCCTCCGCCTTAGTGGGGAACTAATGTATCAGTAAATAAGTGGACATTCTTGCATACAGGTGTTAATGTCGGCCAATGTGACCTAGCGGTTCTAGGCGCCTCAGTCCGGAACCGAACGAATGCAACGGTCGCAGGTTAGAATCCTACCTCGGGCATGGATGTGTGTGATGTCCTTAGGTTGGTTAGGTTTAAATAGTTTCAAGTTCTAGAGGACTGATGACCTTAGATGCTAAGTCCCATAGTGCTCAGAGCCATTTCAACCATTTTTCAACAGGTGTTAATACTACATAGTTAACCCTAGCATTACCAACGTATTTTCTGTTACACGTAATACCAACGGGGGGGGGGGGGGGCGGCCTCAAAGGCCCGTAAAGAATACCACAATTTATTTTATCATAAATACCTCTAATAACAATTCAAAATGCTTAGACATTGTTTTTGTATACTGGATAATAAAAGATGTTATTATAATAGGAATAAAATGAACAAATCACGAGATTCAGTTTATATATGTGTTTTCTTATAAAAACGACTTTTTTAATTCGATACACTACATGAAGCAAACAAAATTTACTGTCTCATTCTGCAACTCATTTTTCACACAACACTGTCTTCCTGCAGTGGTTCCCACAGACGTGTTTGTGGCACTGAGAGCAGGTAACAGTTGACTTTCCCAGCTTGTTGTACTTGATCTTTTTAGATGCAGCTTCTTGGCAGCATAGGTGGTACCGTCCACGTGTTCCTGGTTCTGCTGTTGAGGATGATGGTTCTACAGAGCAGCTGAGCTTAAGTTGTGTGATGCTTTCCATTGCCATTATTACTGGCTTCTGAAGTCCATACAAATTTTGTGCCCGTTTATCTACTTGAGATCTTATTAGTTCGAGACCTAAGTTAGTGATAAAAACCCTTCTGCGGTTTAGCAAATTCTTTTTCCAATTCGGAAAGTTGAGGAGGAAGAGTGAATATGCATTTATTGCTGCTATGTCAATGAGTGTGTAGAAGAGGGACAAAGGCCATCTTCTTGTTCCTCTCTTTGTGCTGTAGTGTCTTGCCATCTGGTCTATGGTGTCCACGCCTCCCTTTGTAGAATTATAAAAAGATTTATGTTAGTCTTTTTTGAGTCTTCATTCAACACCCCTTCTGAGTGATAAGTTGAAAGCATCAACAGCAGTCGGTTTGGCTTCTTGCAGACTAGCGTTGATGCAAGAGTAACTGGTGGCCTCTGTGTCTGAGGGTCAGTATAAGCAAAGATGGAAGAGTGTAAACTGCGGCCAGCTCTTCAGGTATGTGTCGTCTGTTAGACTGTAGGGTGCCAACAAGTGTGAGGTGAAAATCATTCCATAGAGTCTCAGCAAGCTCCACTGAAGTATAGTACCGATCTGTGGTAACATTACGGCCTGATTTTTCAATAGGTTTTATTAGTCTCTTTACAATTTCCATCGGTCCATTTGAATGCTGCGTATTTCCTGACTTGCCTGTATAGATGTCCATGCTGATCACATATCTAGTCTCAGAATCAGACAGCATTCGAATTAGAATGCCGTATTTTCCAGGTTTTTCTTTTAGAAACACCTTGAATGGACAGCGACCACAGAACAAAGACAACATCTCATCCACTGTTGTATGTAGACCAGGAATGAAATACAATGGAAGTGAAGAATTGAAGCTTTCAAAAATTTCCCTCATTGGAGCAAACTTGTCAGTCTGGCGACGAATTTCTCTTGTGTTCTTATCATCAAACCTCAACATTTTAGTCAATTCGAAAAATTGGGTCCGACTCATTGATCCATAGTACACTTGTCGGCCCTGAAGCAAAGACCATAAATCTTGGACAGGTATCTTATTGTCATGATTTGAACCCATGATTAGCAAGAGTCCTATATAACAAAATAACTCATCTTCATCTGTGTGCTGAATACCTAGTCGAGAAGCCTCTTCACTTGAGTGTAGTTTTATTAGATTCATAATTTGAGTGTAAAAAAGAGCTCTATAGCCTCTTTCGGAGACGCAATTCTTCCTTGTTGTCCTAGCCCCATTCTTTCTCGCACTATATTTTGTACAGAACGCCGATATTGTCGAGATGGCTTCGTAATATACTCTCGTGCACTTTTTGCAATGAATTTATCACATGCCGTATCATTATCATCTGGTGGATTGGCTTCAACCTCATCTTCATTCTCAGACGATGAATCAGTTCTAATTTCTTCCACATCATCATCCACTTCACTTTCCTCTAAATCTGATTCGTTCAAAACTTCTTCTAGCACTCTTTCAATGGAACTATCACATAAACGTTGTCTACTCATGTTGCTGGTTCAACAGCAGCAGAAACACTGAAAATAACAATGGTCCGCTTCATAATAATATGTCTGAAGGCAACAATGCCAAAATTCGTTTCATGGTAAGAATTTGAAACGAAAGACTCAACCTCGTAAATCTTTCCTTGCTATTACCAACGGGTGGGGTTCTAAGGCCCACAGAGAATTAAATCAAGTAAATGAATTTTAATTACATTTTTATTCCGAAATTCTGTAATGACTCAATAGTACATTCAATAACGAACAATTACCTTTCCTTTCAAGTTCATATATCAAAGGGTGTGGATACAACATAGAAAAACTGAGTCAGTGGGTCTACGAGGCACCCCCGTTGGTAATGCTAGGGTTAATCAACCCGGACTGCCTTGAGCAAAAGACTGACTACCGCGCTGCCATCTGTTGGCGATGCCAGGCAACAGCTGTGTGGCCCGCCGTTCGCCATCCTGCAGCAGCCGACAGCTGGCAGTCGCGTTTATTTCGCGTTCTGACGTCTTGTCGGAAAGTATTTGAAGTAGAGCTCAACTCAGCGACAGTGTATCTCTTTTTAATTAAAGTCTTTGACACAAGGGAACGAAGATTTGCAGTAATTATCATAAGGATATTTAATACTCGTTCTCTTAGTTCGTGGCAAATGCCATATAGTGTACAGCTCTATTATTGAAATTTTTGTCTCTGCACTGTCATTGTATGAATTTTTGGCCGAGGCATGTCCAATTTTGGGGTGTGCCTCTTGCTGTTTATGTTCAAATAGAGTTGTAGGCGTTTGTGATCTGGGCAACACGATTCTTTTTCCCGTTATGTTTACTGAAAAATGAATTGCACGTTGCGAATCAGACCCTACAATTCATTGTGGTTTGCGATGGCACGGATCTTACGGAATGCAAAAGTTCTACATCTAATTCACATGCGGCAGGTCATTTCTGAAATTGTCAGTGGGGTTAGAATCGAACTGTGTCATGATATGATATGCCAGAAATAGTTTATTTATGAGTAAACATGCATATGACGTTACAAGTGTGATTCTCGATTCATACATGTTATGCCTTAATTGATAAAAGGTCGCGTTTGATTTGATTGCATGCATTGTTTTATTTCAGTATGCCAGGAAAGAGGAGTCGATCTGTGCGAAAGGTGGTGCAAAATTACATGGTATTCCAGTCTGGTTGTATGGCTTGAACGTATCTAACTACAGACGTCCATTTTATAGTTACAAAATCTGGCAATGAGGGAGACTTGGTTTGGCTCATATCATTCTATGTTTTTCTGTGCTAAGATGTCTTTCCAAGTCCACATCACCTTTATAATTCATAACATACCTGATAGCCCTCCCACACAGCAAATTTAGCTTAACTTTCATTTCTTCTAAATACAAAGCATAGGTATTTTGCTTTTAATTTATCTGAGAACTTGCCGCTGTCACTACTATTTACATGAGAAGACGTCATACTTCTAAAGAGTAGGATTCAATCGTATACAGCGAAATTACTTAATTAAAATTTAATACTAATCTCAACATGATAACATTCGAAAATCGAACTTGAAATTATTAATTAAAAAGCTTTTGTTTAAAGACGATATTACACGGCGATCCGCCAAGAAAGGTATTGGTTACAGAGCCTACATACTCTCTATATAGGCTCTGTAATATTGGTCTAGAGAGACAGCCATTTAGTGGCAGCAATGGTGGGACTAACAGAAGTAGCAAACTAGCTGTGAAGTAAAGTATTTATTATGAAATATAAGGTGCTGTGGAATTGGAAAGAGCACAGAAAAACGTAGGATGATACGAATCCGTGCATGTGCACTATATAAGGATAACTCGTGCATGCGCACAAGGGGGTACTACAGTCAGCTTTCTGCTTATTTGTTTACGGTTTACTTTTGCTATTAACCTCTGTGACCAGATCCCAACTTCAAGTTTTTATATTGAAGATTTTGTCCATTCTTCAAATTTTCATAAATACAGCAACTAAACAATTTTTTTTTCGAGCAGACTTTCTTTAGTCAAGCTATTTTCGAAAGAGATTCTTTTTACTTTGATTCCTTCGTATTCTAGAAATAGAATGGATCAAATAAGCATTAATCGTCTTAATTAAGGCATATTGCGAGGAAAGGTGTTTGTATTCCTCACACGATCCACTTTATCGTGATAAGATACGCCACCAATCGTTTATTTCTGAGTAGTCATGCATATGACTTTACAAGTGTCATTTTCGATTTGTATGGTAATGTCCCAAAATTGACGAAAGGTTACCTTTGATTTGATTGCGTAATTTGCTTTATTTTAGTACGCCAGGAAAGAGAAACAGACAGAAGTCGGTGAGATGGTCCGATCACGAAATGAATGAATAAACTGTGTGGACATAACTTCTTCATTGATAGTATGATATGAGTCACTTCACGTCTGCCTTCGTCTCTTCTTACCAGTCATGGTTTAACCCAACAACGTCTGGCTTTTCTTCATCGTCATCCTGCCATAATCTTAAGGGTTACAGGCCAGCAGCTCAAATAACAATGCGTCCTGCACGGGCGAAATGCCATATAAATGTAAATTTAGTGCCATAAAATAAAACGAATAGTTGAGACCATAAGTCAGAACACTAATTCGGTGACAGCTATATGAGAGAACAATTACTCAATAAAAAAGACAATAAAAAAGTATAACAACTACATAATAAATATGAACTTTAAGCTCTCAGAAAATCTTATTAAAATGAACGGCTTCACAAGAAATGAGATGGTTCTCTAAGAGTCTCTCATGGTATTGTCATCTAGTGTGGATGCACGTATTCGCGTAAGGACTATCACCCAAGCATCGTCTGATCGGGCAACGTGAACCGGTCTGCAGTTCCCGATGTTTACTTTTAGGGAGCTGATGCGTAGGTGAACGCGATAGGCGCATAGTGTAATACGGCCTTAAGAGCGTGAACGAGACAGTGCTAGACATATTTCAATATCTCAAATAGCGATATCTTAACCTTGGCTATGAATGAAAGATTTATCCAGTCAAACCATTGGTAGCGAATCTCGTGACAAACATACAGCCAAGAGTTTGCAATCTATCTCATTTCAATTACGCTATACTTATCTTCGTTACATGATTAAATACATCTTTGTTTCCACAAAGCAGGATATTTCTAATAAACAAGAAATCCGCCAAACATTAAAAAAGGAGCAAAAACGTCGAACATATTTGGAACAAGAGGGATTGTTGGTAACCCTGTAGACGCATAATGATTTAATGGCAAGGTGTTACAACTTTACTGAGTTCATAACAATCGACATTTATTCTAGGGTTGGATCAAATAGTTTATACATGATTTTAAAAGTGTTGCAAATATTCGGAAACTACTGTAAACAAACTATAATTCATTGAAAAAGAAAATGATTACCTAAGGACTGAGAGAATATAAGTTACATGTCCTTTATTTTGCTTCATGTTGCATGTTAAAGTGTTAGTGCTTGCCACTAAAATGGATCGTGATAAGCGAAAAAAGTGTTATCTGGATATATTTTCTGGAAATTGACCCTGGTCGTGCTAAATGCGAAATATTTTCTAGTATTTATTCCTTCAAAGCTAGACCGACTTCCAATTTAGCAAGACACTTAAGAACACAGCATCCTACAGCTGTTCTCACACCCGATGGTCCTCAGTTGGTTATTGAAGGCGAAGTGGACAGTGTTACTGAAGTAAGAACATCATTATTTTCAACGTCTGTCATAATGCCCTCAGCGTCGTATTCCATACCCTCGACGTCGACCAAATAACCAATTCAGCCACCAAAAAAAAAAAAGGACAGGACAGAGCGCAATTAGTGATTTCGTCAAGAGACTGCTACTAGTGTCGAAGATCAAAATTTTTGACGGAATTGTTCTAAAATTAATTGTGAAGTAGTTTCACCCATTCACAATAGTTGAACAGCCAGACTTTAGAGAACTGATACACATTCTAAATCCAAATAATGTACTACCTTCGAGAAAGACTCTCTCGAACGCACTATTGGATTCACTGTACAATAGTATGAAAGAGAGAGTAAAAGCAAACATGTCTCAAGCTGTTGCGTGTTGTGTTACTACAGACACGAACTTCGGCTGCTGGCGAAAATTATGTCGCAATAACTTTCCGCTATTTAGATGAAACCCCTAAATTATGCACCACGTTACTGTATTGTTTTGCGTTCAATGAAAAACACACTGCCGAGAATATCTGCCACGAAATAAGGAGGGCTTGTCAAGAGTGGTAAATTGAAAATAAAATTGTCGCAATTTTGACTGACAATGCCGCTAATACGCTTTCACCTGTGAGAAATTTGCAGTGGCAAAGTATTCCATGTTGCGCTCACACCCTAAATGTGGTTGTGCAAAATGCAATAGCTGAAATAAAAGAGCTGCAAACAAAAGTAAAAACAGCAGTGGGATATTTTAAACGAAGTCTCCATGCACTTTCAAAATTAAATCAAGTACAAAAAGAAATGGGTCTTCCAGAGCAGACTGTGAAACAAGACGTTCAAACAAGGTGGAATGTTTGTTTGAGAGTGTAGTGAAGAGTAGGGATTCTGTTGTTGCAACTTTAGCAGTAACGAATCCAGCAACAGTAATTACTAAGGAAGACTTTGAAATGCCCCAAGAAATGTGCAAAATTTTAAAGGCTTTTTTATATATCACTGAGGACGTGAGTTCTGAGAAACAAGTAACTATATTTAAATTAATTCTGTTTCCTCGGTGCTTGAGGAAACATTTTGAGAAATACGATACTGCCAAGAAAACTAGACAGGTATTATATGTTACTAGAAAAATCAAGGACGAACTTGACAGACGTTTCAAAGATATTGAAGATGGAGCTATGTTGGCTGATGCTACCTTGCTTGATCCCAGATTTAATAAGCAAGCGTTTCTGTCAACAAATTCGTACAACACAGCAAAACAGTCTGTTATACAAAAAGCTGTAATATTAAGAACATCCAGCGACGATGAGACAAAACAGCCTGAACAACAGGAACAATCAGCAGACACGGAGGAACGCTCTTGGAGTCAAACTACTACACCCATGACGTCTACAATAATACAATTCGACAATTATATCGAAATTCAGCCTGGAGGGAGAAGGGCAGACCCTTTTAGATGGTGAGACTGTACCAGCTTATGTTAAGACGCTCGTGTGTGGTACAGTTATGCAAGTAATCAGTAACCTAATGCTGTTATGTGCATATTGCTCTTGTTATTATCATAATGTGTGGAAGACCGAGCTTAGCTCTGTTTCTTTTTGTAAAATCGTATTTTTTGGGAGAAGCTACTTATTCAAATAAAGTTGAAAGCAAACAGTTAAATAAATATAAATTTTCATATCCGAGATACCAGCGATCAGAGGAAACCATGTCTAATCTAAAACATATCTAGGATGATTGTTACTATTGGATGTACGATAAGTCCAACGTCTTCGTATTCGGATAATGTTATACCGCCATCTCACAAAAGTTTGATACATATGGACAGTAACATTCAATAGTAACAAAGACTTACGAAATTGCGATATAAAATACTTATTGTGTAAAGTCGAGTTTATCCAGTAAACACACGAATATAGATAAACTTAAAAATCAAAATCCGTATCGAAATATAAAATTTTATCCAAGCTGTTAAAGCCATTCCCAAATTCGCTTTTTTATTTAAAAAATTCATTTGTGTAAAATCTCATGCTGTAAGGAAAGACACCTATATACAGATAAACATAAAAACCAAAACCATAACTACATTCAATATGTACTAACAAAGTTTTACGAGATGGTGTTATAAAAACATGTGAAATAGCGTTTTTATAATATAAATATCAGGTAATGAGTTAATGGTGTTTGAAGGTTTGAGAAGCCATATGACGTAGGGCAAGTTACAGCTCTTGAGTCATCAATATGGTGTAGTGAGTAATGCCCTCAGTAGTTGCTGAAATGTACAATGGCGAATAAGACAATTATGATAAATGATCAGTTCTTTCTCTTGTTTTAGCTAATAACACCATTGGGAAATAAAACCCAAAACACATGCTTTGGGAATTGTCATCTACTTTTAAAATATTTGATTTATACAACCACAGTTGCAGTTTGTTGCAAAAAAATTTCTAAAAGCATTGTTTAAACATTTAATAATATTTATCATAATGGGAAGTAGGAACCAGGTACTAACACGATTGTGATTTACATTAAGAAAGAAACAAAATTTTTAAAAGTAATTATAACCTTTACAATGTTGTTATAGCAGTTTCTGCAATTTGAGAGATTTTAACAACAACATTCAGAATAATAGAAGCTGAAGAAGTGAATTAAAATTTGTGCCATGGCAGGGACTGGCACTCAGCTCACATGCTTACTAGGCAGCTGTGTTAACCATGACACCACCGTAACAGTACAGCTAAGATAGATAAGTAGTTAAAGTCCTGGCTGTGACAAATTTTTGTTCATTTTTTCAGCTTCTCTCATTACTGGAAAATCTAATTCAATCACATCACTTTTCTGTGTGTTTGGGAGGTGAAGAATAGGACATTTATGGAAATTACAGACAGATAGAAAAAAATTGCAGTCTTCGAAATTTCTAATTGCAAGATCCTATGGACAGACATGCTTGTTGGAGTTACTGGGATCAGTAGCTGGTCAACTACTCTAGTCTCTACACTGTGGGAATAGTCAAAAGCAGTTCCTAAAATACTGGACTTGCTATTCAGATTGATATTAGTTTGTCTGTGGAAAGTACCCCTAATTCATTCATATCATTTACAGATATTGTTTTAGCGATCCCTGCTTATATTTGTTTTTTGTGAAACCCAAGATCGCTTTATTTTAAGACCTTTATTCCAATTACTAGTCTTGACAGAATCGTGTTGTCATTTCAGACTGACATTATCCTTTTCATGTATATGTTCACATACATCTGGCATTGACATTTTGTGAACAAAGTGTAAATACGTATAAACACTGTACTTGGTTTGTCGTTTATGAAATAGAATGCTCCAAAATAGGTTGCCAATTGAATAAAAGGTAAAAGTACAATATCCGACGCAACAGTAGAGTTAAAGCTACACACCATGCCAACAGCTTCACAGTCGATTAAACTGAGGTTCGTTTTAATTGAACTAAGGTAAAATTATATTAAAATGGCCATACATACTAAAATAATTAAGACAACACTATTGTTGGTGGAGTAATGAGAAAATCACCTCATATGCAGTACTATGGGAGGAGGACATATAACAGGGTTTATGTTTTAGTGATACCACTTAAAAGTGAGATGAAAGTAGTATTATTTACCTTTATAGGGAAGTCATATTTAGCTAACAGCAATGATGCCATGAGGGTACGTGTGGTAGTTTAGAGTAAAATTACTGTCAAAGATCTCTTAAGAATATACAAAGTAGAATAAGCATTGTGAAATAAATATGTGACCAAACGTTGCTCAGAGCTGGTACAAAGTAATTGAAAGTGGTGAGTGTGAAGTATACAAACAACATGCAAAACCTCCTAGGGTACAGCCAACATTAATAGTACATCTTTTAGATTAAAGTAGTATTTTTAATTTACCATATGGTCCTACACTGAGGTCATTGCTGATATTTCAATGTAGCTCTGCTGAATATTTTAGATCTGAACTGATTATCTAAATCAGTGACTAGATGAAAAGTTCTGAAAGCGTTGGCAGGAGAATATGAGGTACTGTAATATAGGAGTGAAAGTTTGATCATGAGTAGCATAATACATATTGTTAAAGATATATGTAGCAAACTCACTTTTCTCATTGCATAATAAAAATTACCAAAATGGTGACATTGATATCGTACTATGGTGTATTTAGTGGTTCTAATTTTTAACAGTACCTATTTTTTATTTAAAAAATAAAAACCAACTGAGTTAAAAGAGTGAATCTGATACGTTATGCTGAAACATGCTACAAACTCTTCATGCAGTATCAGATAAAGAGGGAGTGGGAGATTTGGCGAGAGGAGGGAAAGTGAACTGAAGTCTTGGGGGATGAAAAAATAAAACACGTGGTAATGGCAGTGAATGATGGCAGTTGGGGAAGGAAAGAGGAGGTGATCAGGTAGGGGAAAAGAGGAGAATCTGACAGAGGACTAGGTATATGTGTTGTGAAGGAAAAGAATGGAGAGCGTTCAGGGGGCTCAATTTCACTCTTCATCTTCAGAAATATTAAAGAAGCTGTGATCTCTTGCTTCCAACGGATCGTTCAAAAGCCGTTGCCTATGGTACTTCCAGGTTTCATGTATTTGCATGTATGAATTTTTCTATCTTTTGGTACTATATGCGGTATTTTCATACAGTGCCCTATGTCATGGACTGTATGGTTGGAACGCCATAAATGCTAACCAATAGTTGTTTTATTATGATTACCTATATGCTCCCAAAACCTTCCAAAATGATGTACTTGTCTGGCCTACATAGAATCCATCACACTCCCCACAATGTAATCTGTACACCGCTGAATTACTACATTCATCTCTGTATGATTGAACATAATTGTGTAGGTTACATTGTAAATTGTTAGCTGTACTAAAGATCACTTTAATATTTGTTCTCCCAAGACATTCAGTCTTGTCTGAGACAGTATCTTGGGAGGAAAGTGATACTATCTTGGTTTTAACCAGCAAATGTGGTTTATTTTTGATCTTATTCCTTTTATATAACCTGTTGCATAACCCAACCATTAAGGATTACTCATATCCTTTTCTATAGGCAATGGATCTGAAAATAGTAAGTTACTCCTCATTTACATGTTGTTCTAAGGGAGGACTCAAAAGTCTGTATCACTGAACAGAAAAATGCTCTTTGATACCTAGATCTGTGACCTGAGCTGACAATTACCACATCAGTAATACATGGTCTCCTGGTGATCTGGAACGAATGCATACCACCAGATCTGCCAATGTCAAACCCAAAAATCTTAATTTATCATTATCTTCTAATTTAACAGTGAACTGCATCTTTTTGTTCATAGTGTTGATGTATTGTAAATAAATCTCTACATATTTT
Organism: Schistocerca gregaria; assembly: GCF_023897955.1. Taxonomy (NCBI): domain Eukaryota; kingdom Metazoa; phylum Arthropoda; class Insecta; order Orthoptera; family Acrididae; genus Schistocerca; species Schistocerca gregaria. The sequence goes on along the minus strand of NC_064930.1, from coordinate 80,443,108 downwards.
TTACCATCTTGGATAAGAGCTTTAATGTCGTAAAGGCTATGACAATTATAGAAGTTCTATTAACCCTACTGTTTTTGGAGGAGCATTTCTTTTATGCTAATAAGGTTTGCTCTGATGATATTTATAGTTTCTGAAAGAGGGTGACCCACACACGAGTCTCTTACATCAAAAGACTGAACGTACCTGGCACAATGATGGTTTTAAAAAATTCACCAGTTCTACACTATTCTTTGCATTACAAACATTTTAAAAAACGAAAATTCTTTTAATTTTTTATTAATTAATCTACTCAGCTTGGCAGTGGGGAATGTCATTTGTCAACAGTTGGCATCATCTGTCTTGTTAAACTTATAGGTCTTAATTTGTGGGTAATTAATATGAGATCATTTTCGCGATCGCTTGGCACTACTCCAACAAGAAGTCTGATTGATAGCTTACTTCCGAATTTCACAGTTACCTTTGTTGATTGGGATGTTATCTATACACACTATGCCATTTTCTTTAAACAAATTTCAATTTTCTTAAAGTAAACAGCTTCATAAATAATAACAGATCCATTATTTTTGTCTGCCTTAATAATCACTGCCTTATTGTTTGCCAGCTTTTAGTAGTCAGTTTTCATAATTTTTTAACGTTATTGTTATTATACTGACAACCAAACTCATTTCAAGAACCTGATGTATTGTATCGTACAAGACAGTCGTTCGACCAATACTTGAATACTGCTCATCAGTATGGGATCCGTACCAGACAGGACTGATAGAGGAAACAGGGAAGATTCAGAGAAGAGGAGCACGTTTCGTCACAGGTTCTTTTAGTCAGCGCGAAAGCATCTCGGAGATCCTCAGCCAACTACTGAGGCAAACACTGCAAGAGACGTCATTGTCTAGTGTTAATGTTCTGAGAGCGTACGTAGCTAGAAGAGTCAGTCGATACACTGCCGCTTCCTGCGTATATCTCGTGAAAATACCATGAAGATAAAATTAGAGACGTTCACCACAAAAGCAGAAAACGATAAAATGTTAAATTTCCTTGATTTCACAATATATAGACGCAACAGCCAATTCCAGTTCTCCATTTTCAGGAGATTGAACACCACTAGCACAGCCATTCAGAAACATTCTAATAATCACACTGCTCGCAAACTAGACGGTTTCCAATAGATGCTGCACAGCCTGAACAAAACCCCACTCACTGAACACTACTGTAACAATGAATTACCGACTATCAGACAAACAGCTGTACAGAATGGATACAATACATACACCATAGATAAACTGAGCCACAAAATCAAAAATGGCACCCAAACACACATGAGCACACATCAACAAGAAACACCCACAAGAATAAATGATTGGTTCACTCTCACCTACAACAACAAAGCAGCCCAAGAATAGGTAACATACTCAAAAGAGGCCTCAAAATCAGCCTACAGCACAGACAATTCTACACAGGGAAAACTAAGGACAACCAGCAGAAGCACAGAGACAACGCATGCAGTATTTACCAACTGATATGTCAGGACTGAAAATCACTTTATATAGGATAGACAAGCAAAAAGTTTAATACTGGATACATAGAAGACAGCAGTGCATTAAAAGTAACAACTGCCATTCCATATTTGCTGACACCTTATGGACAAGTAACATAGCCCGACAGACATCAATACGGACTTGAAAATTCTCAAATGCAGGAACAACCCCCCACAAAAACAAATAATTGAAGAAAACTATCTAATCAGAAAGCCCATCACTGAAGGAAAACAAGTAATAACGATTACACAGTTCTCTGCAATGGAACTCTTTTCTTGGACCTCAAAGATTTATAACATAACACCAACCCATAGAACCTCCCTCCCACACAAGCTTCCATATAGAAGAAAATAATTTCAGGCATAGCCATAACAGTTTCCAAGTTTTTGCTTAATAATTTGTGTACATTAGGTTATATGCTTTCAGATGACAGACTGTGAAAGGAAACAAGCACTATAGAAAACAATAGCTCAGGAAAAAAATACTATGTGGTAAATACGAATAAATATATAACTTCATGTGTTCTCCAAAAATTTGTAATTACTATTTTAAAACTAATATTTATACATGTACAAACAGCAAAGAACATTCTTTATGTTTAACAGCCATAAAATAAAAGACCAATGAAGATGCTATATCTGCAGTGAAACATGTTTGGGTTGTAAAACAAAACTGTGCTTCGCGCGAACTGTTGTCCATGAAGAATGCCTCATCAATATGTTGCCGATATGGTTTCACTATCGGTCGGAGGATGGCATTCACGTATCGTGCAGCAGTTATGGCGTCTTCCATGACCATCAGCGGCTTACGTCGGATCCACACAATGCCACCCCAAAACAGCCGGGAACCTCCAACTTGCTGCACTCGCTGGACAGTGTGCCTAAGTCGTTCAGCCTGACTGGGTTGCCTCCAAACTCGTCTCCTACGATTGTCTGGTTGAAGGCATATGCGACACTCGTTGGTGAAGTGTACGTGATGCCAATCTTGAGCAGTCCATTCGGCATGTTGTTGGACCCATCTGTGCCACGCTGCATGGTGTCGTGTATGCTAAGATGGCCCCCACCATCGACGTCGGGAGTGCATTTGCGCATCATGCAGCCTATTGCTCACAGTTTGAGTTGTAAGACGACGTCCTGTCGCTGGACGAAAAGCATTATTCAACATGGTGGCGTTGCTCTCAAGAGTTCCCCCGTACGTAGCGGTCATCCACTGCAGTAGCTGCCCTTGGGCGGCCTGAGCGAGGCATGACATCGGCATTTCCTGTCTCTCTATGTCTCCTCCCTGTCCGAACAACGATCGAATCGCGGCATTGACCGTCTAGGCATGGTTGAACACATACAACACGAGCCACGTACCTCCTTCCTGGTGGAATGGCTGGAACTGATCTCCTGTCGAACCTCCTCCGCTTAATAGGAGCAGCTCGTGCATGGCTGTTTACATCTTTGGGCAGGGTTTACTGAGGTCTCCGAACAGATAAAGAGACTGTCTATGACAATACTCACAGTCAAAATCTTCCTGAAGAAGTTCGGGGACCCTAGGTGATGCAAAACATTTTTTGATGCGTGTATATTCACATGTGTTTCCATGAATCGTAAAGCGATTACATCAGCGTCGTTCTATGTTGTAAAACTCATACAGAGACGTTAAAGTGTACTTTGGGAAGAGCCGTATATATCTGCTGATGGCTGCATGTGTCACGCTATTGTACGCAATTGTGACATTATCTCGTCCACTTACGCGACGTCTTTACAAGCTCCAAATCAATCGTCACATCAGTAGGTACATCCCCATACGTACACTGCAAACCACTATGAAGTGCTTGGCAGAGGGTATTTGACACAGTAACAATGTTTGAAATTTTTTCCCGTTCCGTACGCGAACGGAGTGCGTTAAGGGCGAGTGCTGAGACGTCTCGGTGCTGTGGCCGGCCCGACTCTGCCTTCAGCCTCCTTATGGCAGCGATGCGTAGTGGCTGGGGAGCGCCTCTGCACTCCTCACTTAACAGCCGCTTGCGAAATGTCGCAAGCGCCTCTCGTGGCGTAACTTGCGGCTCTCTGCAAGCGTCTACCGATTGGGTTGTTTCAACACCTGCTGGACAGCCACACCTGTGACAATTTGTGCTGACCTTCTGTGCATACGTTCAGTAGCCGCTATTGGTGCTATCTGGTATGGGGCCCACACACCTGAGTATCGTGCTGTGACAGGACAAACAAGTGTTTCCTAACCAACAGCGAGTGCAGACTGGCTCCACTGTCCGAGTATCCTACCAGAGGGCTTTTGCCACAACATCTGACTTCAATCCTACTTTCGATGTCTGTGACTATCTTTCCGCACAGTGAGACATAATATTTCGATTTCCCATGTAGTCTCTTAACGCTGAGATTACCCGCACTGACATTAAAATTATTGCTGTTATTCATATGTTGGCAGCCTCTCTGTTGATGGAAATGTAAGGCATAAGTGACGGCTGTTGGACCAAGTTGAAGTAATACAAGTAATATGCTTAAAACTCAACAGCGAATATGACTGGGTTACTTAAGTACGAAGAAGGCATCGAGCTAACCAAACAATGGCATATTATAAAATCAGAAGATGGTATCAGTTTTGTTCCAATAGAAAAGACAGATATTCCTACACTTTTACTTTATGTTAGTTTGTTAGTTAGTTGGTCGCGTGTTCCACTAATCAGTTGCACGCTACAGTAACTGTTATAATGTGGAACGTGTCAAGTGCACAACAAATGCACATATGAAACAAGGGATATATATACACTCCTGGAAATGGAAAAAAGAACACATTGAGACCGGTGTGTGAGACCCACCATACTTGCTCCGGACACTGCGAGAGGGCTGTACAAGCAATGATCACACGCACGGCACAGCGGACACACCAGGAACCGCGGTGTTGGCCGTCGAATGGCGCTAGCTGCGCAGCATTTGTGCACCGCCGCCGTCAGTGTCAGCCAGTTTGCCGTGGCATACGGAGCTCCATCGCAGTCTTCAACACTGGTAGCATGCCGCGACAGCGTGGACGTGAACCGTATGTGCAGTTGACGGACTTTGAGCGAGGGCGTATAGTGGGCATGCGGGAGGCCGGGTGGACGTACCGCCGAATTGCTCAACACGTGGGGCGTGAGGTCTCCACAGTACATCGATGTTGTCGGCAGTGGTCGGAGGAAGGTGCACGTGCCCGTCGACCTGGGACCGGACCGCAGCCACGCACGGATGCACGCCAAGACCGTAGGATCCTACGCAGTGCCGTAGGGGACCACACCGCCACTTCCCAGCAAATTAGGGACACTTTTGCTCCTGGGGTATCGGCGAGGACCATTCGCAACCGTCTCCATGAAGCTGGGCTACGGTCCCGCACACCGTTAGGCCGTCTTCCGCTCACGCCCCAATATCGTGCAGCCCGCCTCCAGTGGTGTCGCGACAGGCGTGAATGGAGGGACGAATGGAGACGTGTCGTCTTCAGCGATGAGAGTCGCTTCTGCCTTGGTGCCAATGATGGTCGTATGCGTGTTTGGCGCCGTGCAGGTGAGCGCCACAATCAGGACTGCATACGACCGAGGCACACAGGGCCAACACCCGCCATCATGGTGTGGGGAGCGATCTCCTACACTGGCCGTACACCTCTGGTGATCGTCGAGGGGACACTGAATAGTGCACGGTACATCCAAACCGTCATCGAACCCATCGTTCTACCATTCCTAGACCGGCAAGGGAACTTGCTGTTCCAACAGGACAATACACGTCCGCATGTATCCCGTGCCACCCAACGTGCTCTAGAAGGTGTAAGTCAACTACCCTGGCCAGCAAGATCTCCGGATCTGTCCCCCATTGAGCATGTTTGGGACTGCATGAAGCGTCGTCTCACGCGGTCTGCACGTCTAGCACGAACGCTGGTCCAACTGAGGCGCCAGGTGGAAATGGCATGGCAAGCCGTTCCACATGACTACATCCAGCATCTCTACGATCGTCTCCATGGGAGAACAACAGCCTGCATTGCTGCGAAAGGTGGATATACACTGTACTAGTGCCGACATTGTGCATGCTCTGTTGCCTGTGTCTATGTGCCTGTGGTTCTGTCAGTGTGATCATGTGATGTATCTGACCGCAGGAATGTGTCAATAAAGTTTCCCCTTCCTGGGACAATGAATTCACGGTGTTCTTATTTCAATTTCCAGGAGTATATATATATATATATATATATAAGATGTGCATTTGTTTTGCACTCGTCTCTGCCGTAAGTAGGCTGAAGGCAGAGTAGGTCCGACCACAGTACGGAGACGTCTTAGTATGCTCTACCGACTTCTGTTGATGTGTTATATTTCTTCAAGGATCTGTATTTTTTGCAGCAGAAAACTGTATGTACTGGGTTTTTAAAGCAAGCCCATTTGCAGGAAACTAATTAATGACTATCCCAAAGACCTTATTTGTATCATTTTCAATTGGAGTTTCTTTTACTGGATTAATAATGATGCTTGCAGCATCAGCAAAGAGTGTCAGTTCAGCTTCTTGTTTCAGATAAGAAAGGAGGATGTTCACAAATATCAACAACAGGAGGGGACCATGATTGAACCCTGTGGAACACCAAATGTAATTTCACCCTAGTTAGATTAAATTGTTGTTGTTGTTGTTGTCGTTGTGGTCTTCAGTCCTGAGATGGATTTGATGCAGCTCTCCATGCTACTCTATCCTGTGCAAGCTTCTTCATCTCCCAGTACCTACTGCAGCCTATATCCTTTGTAAGTAGGCTGTTTAGGATTTTTTATTGGTAACGCCGCCGCCACATAGCGCTCCATATGAAAATCACTGGCTGTGCTGTGTGCAGTCTGTGTTTAGTTTGCATTGTTGTCTGCCATTGTAGTGTCGGGCAGCGGCAGCTGGATGCAAACAGCGCGTAGCGTTGCGCTGTTAGAGGTAGCCGCCAGCAGTGGTGGACGTGGGGAGAGAGATGGCGGAGTTTTGAAATTTGTAAGAATTGGTGTCACGAACTGATTTATATATGACTATTAAGGTAAATACATTGTCTGTTCTGTATTAAAATCTTTCATTTGCTAACTATGCCTGTCAGTAGTTAGTGCCTTCAGTAGTTTGAATATTTTATTTAGCTGGCAGTAGTGGTGCTCGCTGAATTGCAGTAGCTTGAGTAACGAAGATTTTTGTGAGGTAAGTGATTTGTGAAACGTATAGGTTAATATAATGTTAGTCAGGGCCATTCTTTCGTAGGGATTTTTAAAAGTCAGATTGCGTTGCGCTAAAAACTATTGTGTGTCAGTTTAAGCACAGTCGTGTAAAATTTTTCTAAGGGGACGTTTCACCTTCTGTATCTGCTTAGTGTATTCATCTCTTGGTCTCCCTCTACGATTTAACCCACCACGCTGCCTTCAGTACTAAATTGGTGATCCCTTGATGCCTCAGAACACGTCCTACCAACCGATCCCTTCTTCTAGTCAAGTTGTGCCAGAAACTCCTCTTCTCCCGTATTCTATTCAATACCTCATCATTAGTTATGTGATCTACCCATATAATCTTCAGCATTCTTCTGTAGCACCACATTCCGAAAACTTCTATTCTCTTCTTGTCCAAACTATTTATCGTCCATGTTTCATTTCTATACATGGCTACACTCCATACAAATACTTTCAGAAACGACTTCCTGGCACTTAAATCAATACTCGATGTTAACAAATTTCTCTTCTTCGGAAACGCTTTCCTTGCCATTGCCAGTCTGCATTTTATATCCTCTACACTTCGACCATCATCAGTTATTTTGCTTCCCAAATAGCAAAACTGCTTTACTACTTTAAGTACCTCATTTCCTAATCTAATTCCCTCAGCATCACCTGACTTAATTCGACTACATTACATTATCCTCGTTTTTCTTTTGTTGATGTTCATCTTATACCCTCTTTTCAAGACACTGTCCATTCCGTTCAACTGCTCTTCCAAGTCCTTTGCAGCCTCTGACAGAATTACAATGTCATCAGCGAACCTCAAAGTTTTTATTTCTTCTCCATGGATTTTAATACCAACTCCAAACTTTTGTTTCCTTTACTGCTTGCTCAACATACAGACTGAAAAGCATCAGGGAGAGGCTGCAACCCTGTATTACTCCCTTCACAACCACTGCTTCCCCTTCATGCCCCTCGACTCATAACTGCCATCTGGTTTCTGTACAAATTGTAAATAGCCTTTCGCTCCCCGTATTTTATGCCATTTATACCATATAATTGTAATTTCTGTGACATAAGGTCATGGTCCACACAGTCAAATGTTTTGGACAAGTGACAGAAAATCCCCATTGGTGATATTTTGCTATTTAAAGACTGTATTATGTGGAGAGTGAAATTGTAGATTGCTGTCTTAGTGGAAGAGCATTTTTGAAATCTGAACTATATCCCCCTAACTGTTGTGATAGCTAACCACTCTTGAGTACATCACTTTCTCAAAGATTTTTGAAGATGCTGTAAGCAAGGATACTGGCCTATAATTATTGACATCTGCGGTGTCTCTCTTTTTGTAGAGAGGTCTGCTAATGGCATATTTTAACATGCCTGGGAATATCCCATGAGTTAGTGATGCATTGCATATGTGACGCAGAACATCAGCAGTACTTGCTCCACTGTGTTTTAATATCTTATTAGAGATGTCATCTATTCCAACAGAACATTTATTTTTCTAAAGTTTAATAATTTTAGTTATTTCAGAAGAGGTTGTTAGGTGAAACTTAATCTGACTGAAATTTTTCAAAACTGACTCTTCTATGTACTGCCTGTCTCTTTCTTTTAAACTATTCTCACCAATTTTTTCTCCAATACTTAAGAAATGGTTGTTAAATACATTAATACTTGTGTACTGTTGGTTAGTATGGTCTCATTCTCATTAATAGTAATTCTACCTACCCCAGTAGTTACTTTGCCAGTCTCCCTTCTAACAACATTCCACCCTGATTTGATTCTAGTGTCGGAGTTGTCAATTTCTTCTCTAACAAACATATTTCTTGATCCCCTTAAAACTTTTCCCTATGTGTTAAAATTATTTTTATAGTGTAAAACTACTTCTGGATCTTTACTTGCTCTTGCTGTCTCATACAGTTTTATATTTCTTTCTGAAGACATTTTAGTAACTGTAGTAACCCAAGGTTTCTTTGAAAAGTGTGTGGTGTTACATTTAGTAATTTTCTGTGGAAAACAATGTTCAAAAAGGGATATAAATTTATGAAGAAATATGTTGCACTTATCGTTAGCATTTGGCTCATTATATACATCTCCCCAATTAACATTTCTTAAACTTTCTCTGAAATGCTCTCTAGATACTAGGTTGAGCAACCTCACACTTTTACTTAACGGTTTCTCAATTGCACACGCTGTTAGCTTTTGTAAGTTAATCAGTTGTGCATGATGGTTGGTCTGACAATCCATCTACCACAGGTAAAGCATGTGTTTGTTTTACATCCTCTTTCTGTACAAATACGTTATCTATTAGAGTGCTACACATGTAGGGAAACTGACCACTGGTTCTATGTAATATGTTTTTTAATAACACTTCCAGTTCACTTTTCCTATCAGGGGCACTTAGAAAGCTTACATTGAAATCACCACGTATGAATAACTTATTCCTTTTGTCTGACAGACAGCAAAATAGGGAGTCAAACTTTTTAATGACTAGCTCCCCATCTCCTAATGGGGACCTGTACACTGTTGCTAATATCAATTCTACATTATCTAGCTGAATTTCACATGCAGGAACCTCAAAGTATTCATCAACACAAAATTTGCTTACTGGTACTTTTACAGTTTTGTATTTATACACTCGTTTTAAGAATATGGCCGCTCCTCCTTTGTCCATCCTAGATCTACAAGTGTAAAATGCTAAATTATACTGACACTATCCATCCCCACAGTTACATTGTGTTCATACAGACAGAATATATCAATCTCATTCTTATTTTTGAAATCATCTAAACACACTAACAGCTCATCTATTTTATTTTTTATTCTCCTGATATTTTGATAAGTTGATATTGCCCTTAGCTTTGCCCATATTTACTGTACATGAAGTTTCTTTTATTCTATTTATCTTCATTGTTAACTGTCTGGACTTTGGCTTTAACCTAAAAAGCTTGTCTTCCTGGACCCATTAACCATAGGGATCACCCATTGTGTGACTGTGGAAACCCCTTAGAGTTTCTGCCAAAAAGAGAAGCTAACTTATTTTTCCCCTTCCTATTCAGGTGCAGGCCGTGTTTAGTGTAGCCCCACCTACCAATAGCATTAACTGGAACAACATTTATGTAAGATTTTGCTGGTGTCTGGAACATCCCGTTCAGCTCAGTGTCAACATGCCTTACAGCAGTGTTTACCCAGGGCTGATCATAGCGCTGAAAGACCTCCACAGACGCCGCATTTGTGTGCCCAGTTTCTGCTCCTGTTTTATCCAGCTCACTCCTAGTACTGTATCTTGGATTCATTGCCAGGTTGGTTCCTGCTCCCTCAACTATAATTACCTGATCTTCCTTCTCAATGTCCCTGCATAGCTAACCTAAGTTTTCTGTCACCTGGATAAGGCTAGCACTTGGTTTCACAAAACTTGGCACCTGGTACCCTGCATATAATTTCTCCTGAAGTTGCTGGCCACACCCCTCCTATGACTGCTACCTATAAGCAGACTTCTTTTCCTGTTCTGGTTTGATCCTGACCTTTCTTCTTTAAGCTAATATACTGCTTCAACCTACTTTCAACTACATCTGCATGAGGCCCTTCCTTCTCTTCAGATGGCAAGGCAAACTGATATGAATTTCTGGAGTTTTTCCAGTGTTTCCCTTTTTCGTCCCTCACTTGCTACCTTTTCCCAGTTCCCAGTCTCTTCTTCCTCCCTTAAACTACATAATTCCAAGTTCACGTCTTATAATTCAGCCTTAAGGTCACAAATTTTTGCCTCCTGGTCAGAGATTTTTCCATCCTTTCTACATAACCTACAAAGCCATCGAAGAGTCTCATTTTCTACACTCGTTTTCATGCCTATTCATTCGCCCCTATGAAACCATAACTTACAGTCTACACAGACACGCCCTCTTCCAAACTTCTAAGGCAACTACCACATTTGTCACTCATAATTTGATAGACAAACTTAACACAGATGCATACAATAAGCTGGCACAAACCAGAGTAGTTTCCTAACCTGTAATAATCCGTAAATAAACTCTAATGTAAACTTTTAAACTACTTTCCGAAAGTTTCAACTACCTAAACTCTGTATGAGAGAGACGAATTAATTAGGCTTTGAAGCATTAACTCTAGTCAAAAACAAAAATTTACACATGTGCAAAAATTACACCTCTAAAACGTAAACAAAAGTAGCGACTACCGATGTTTACGAAATACTTCCTTTTCGATGTAAATACGATCAGGAAAGCGAAGCTTTCGATAGATAGAGTAGAAGTCTAAAATATAATGTTAACTAAATTAGCTCTTACTTCAATATCAATCACTTAGTGAGAACTTCGTTATGATACATACTGACCAGGGATTGCAGATGGTGAAAGGGAAACCACAAAACATGGTACCATTCAAGGTGTATCCCATCAACTATAAACCGTTTAAAAGACCTACTTGACGTTATTGATGACTTGGAAAGTTTCACCAGAAAGAAAGATAATAGTTGATAACAAACCACTTGCTATTCATAACCAATTAATTGGAAACATGGCAAATTTTTTTGAAGGAACTGAAAGTAGCAAAATTAATTTCTTATGTGAGAAGGAGAATTTAATGTGTGTCCAAAGGAAGCAATACAGATACTCGCTAGATTGTATTATGTTTTGTTGTATCTTATTTTCAATATCACCACACACTTACGAGTTTATAAGAAGTACACACTGTCTTCTGCTACCCTATACTAATACACTCCGTAAGATTTTTCCACATTCGGAACACACCCAGCAGGTGAGCAGATTCTGTTGCATAAAAAACAAGATCCAGATCTATTGTGAATCAGATAATGTTGTTTCACTAATACTCGACACATTCACTTGAAACTTTATTTGTACTACACAGGAGACAACATTTTAGAGACTGCAATCAATTCTAAAAATGTGGCAACTAATGCTGAGGTTTTTATCCCTCCAGTAAGGAACATAAATAGTGAAGAACTCTTCACTCTAATTGAGAAAATAGTTTAGATACTACATGCAATTTGTTTTAATTAGTCTGTGTTGTTAGTTACAAGAATTCAGTTAACAGAAGGGCCAAATCATGCATTGCTTCCACTCCTCAACTGTCAAATTTTTACAAACAACTCTGTGATGACTCAATACCCCTCTTCATGTTTTATGTTCTGTTCACATGTTGAAATGTGTCAGAAGCAACTAAATGACTAAGAAAGATATTGATGAAGCAATAAGTCCTCTGCATTTAAGAAGCTATGTGACATAGTGTGTACACAGATGATAAAATCTGCCAACAAACTTAAAGTCTCTTTACAAAAGCAGCCTAGAGCGACAAAATGCCAATCGTGTGCTTGATAGTTTCAATGAGATTGCCTATCAAGGTTTGTTAACCTTGGACGAACATTATCTTCCAGAAAGTTTTGAGAAGACTGCTAAATTCATCAAAATTAATTTTTACATGGTGGAATATATTTCTGTGTTTGCTGTCCTGGTAGAAGTACCCCTTTCAAGCATGCACTGCTAAAACCACTTTCCAGCACACCAAAAGATCAGATATTTAGAAAGATTTCTATTGTGGTTGGATATGCGCAAATGTCGTCCTGATCGCACATTTGGATTATCCAGTAACACACATTCAGTCATATCAGATACCACTCATTCTAGAAATGACCAAGTATTGCAGTGAGGACTCGAATTTTAAATATGTTTTTCCAGGAAATCTTTAGATGCAAAATTTGGACAACAGCGAACAAAGGAAGGATGTCAATAATTGATATCTTTTGTATCTTGAGACAGATATTCGATATTCAATCCAAGATAAGTATTCTGACCTTGCTGTCCCTGAAAATTCCAACATTTGCTGTTGGAGAAGTTGGAATAGATTCAGATTCTTTTAAAACTGACTGTGTACATGATATGACCTTACCTCCACCACCACCAACAAATATTTACAGTACAGTGGATTTCAGTGAGGAACAAATTCAGTCTGTTCAGGAATATTTACCTGTTTCCACATACTTGTCAAGGTATTATGCCAGAGCTGTCCTTAAGAAGCTGAGATGTGAGGCATATAAAACACATTTAGGGCTATATAAAAGTCTTCTATTAATAGAAAATGATGAACATATAAGAAAGGTGGACACAAGTAGCTCGTATTTTCCTCATAATGGTGTTATTAATGCTTATTTGGTTGCTAAAAACTTGATGTCTACAGAACATAAACACAGCTTCATGAGATACTCTTCCCAGAGAAATTTACTGTTGATGTAATTAAAAGAGAAGACTTCTACCTAAGGGAGTTTTGTTAGCGTGAGGTAGATCACACAGACTGCAGAATTCTTTGGTGTGTAGTAAAAGTTGGGTTAAATATGTTTCTCAATAATTATGTTAAAAAATTAACGATAGCCATAACGGTTCTAGCAGCAAACAGAGAATTCGTCAACTGTAAAGTAGTTTGAAATAAATTTTGTGACAGGTTAACAAACATTTACATTTGTCATTTTCAACCGATTCCTAATTTTCTCTTCTCAGTATGCGTAATTGCATTTTTAACACTGAATGTACATAATACGAAGCCTATATTTTATTTTTACAATGTATCTGAAAATAGGTTGACATTCTTGCATAGGGGTGTTAATACTACATAGTTAACTGAACGTACTGTGAGCATACGACGGAGGATACTAAGTTCACCCAACCTGGATATGATGTGATGTCATTATGACGTATATACGCTTTAGTCGATAAACAAACCTATCGACTTTTACGAATGTTCGAGATTCTGAACTGTGGTCAGCTAGTGGTTTGTTTTGACATGTGCGATTCTGAAAACAGAGTAAAAGACCTGGATATTAATAGAAATATTACTGACCGTGGCCTTGAAAATACCACGGACAACACGTTTCGTAAAAAAGTGAAGTCTTCTTATGTCCCTACCAGATTAGATTGTGTGATTGTTGTGTTGAATGCTTACACCGAAAATAATATTTATTATCAACATTTTAGTATGGTTTCATACAATTGGTCTTGTCAGTACATATTAGATTGTAGCAGCATACTCTAAATGACTTTTTTTTCTTAATTTATATAGCTGAAAGAGAACTCGTGCAAGTTTGTTAGCTAAGTAATTTATATGTCCATCCCAAAATAGTCTTTTATCAACCATAACTCCAAGTAATTTCACACTCGGACTGCAGAGACCGGTGCCTTAGTGTCCAGTAATGACTGGTGTGTAGAATGAATTTCGAACTTAAAAAGAAAAATATGAGGCATTGTTGAAGAAAAATCGTCGACCGGAGATGAAATACGAGGGGAAGTGGATTTCTCAATGTAATCTTAACCTAAGGTTAGTGTCTAGTACTGATTGACATATGAAATGATTGAACGCAATGTCAAAGCATTCCATGGTGGTATGATAAACCAGACGTATTGTATATTATGTCATGTATACAACTACAATTGTTTTAGCATGTACCTGGCCGTGTCAATGTGGTTTATGACAGCAGTATAATTTGCTAAGACAAGATTATGCAAAATACCAATTGCATCACAACATGAGCGGATACCTTAAACTATGCAGAAGTCTCGTTACTTTTGCTGGATGCAGCTTGCAGGAGATGGCACCAGTAAAGGTCTCTTACTCGGAGAACCAATGTGTTTGGTCATCATATACTCAGTTCAGCTTTGGAGTCTACTGTTCAGAGCATATAGAAAAATTTAAAAAACCGCATCACAAAATTGGAAAATGTAAATAATTCTGCCTCATACATAAACTAGATGTTAACATCTCCATTCTTGGCAGAGGTGCAACACATGAAACCAGTCTGCATACAAAGCAAAACCACCTGTTATACATATGCCATCAACAAAATGAAAAGTACCAGAGAGGAAAAACTACCAGGATGGCCTCTTCTTCACCTCTGTGTGCACCAAACAAAAAGTTAGCAACAGAGGCAGGCACACTTTAAGCTACCTCCTGCAACATGTAAAAAGAGCACAATATAAATACAATCATGTGGTATAACAAGTGAGCTTCAAACCAGAGAGACAAGAAAATTTCTCAGTGCTTCAGCTAAATGTGTTACAGACAGAAATGAAATTTACAGAATGAGATTTTCACTCTGCAGCGGAGTATGCGCTGATATGAAACTTCCTGACAGATTAAAACTGTGTGCCCGACCGAGACTCGAACTCAGGACCTTTGCCTTTCACAGGCAAGTAGAGCACTTGCCCGCGAAAGGCAAAGGTCCCAAGTTCGTGTCTCGGTTGGGTACACAATTATAATCTGCCAGGAAGTTTCATATCAGCGCACACACCACTGCAGAGTGAAAATCTCATTCTGAAAACCTCTC
Organism: Schistocerca gregaria; assembly: GCF_023897955.1. Taxonomy (NCBI): domain Eukaryota; kingdom Metazoa; phylum Arthropoda; class Insecta; order Orthoptera; family Acrididae; genus Schistocerca; species Schistocerca gregaria. The sequence continues at coordinate 80,428,053 of NC_064930.1, read as the reverse complement.
CCAGGCTGTGGCTAAGCCATGTCTCCTCAGTATCCTTTCTTTCAGGAGTGCTAATTCTGTAAGGTTCGCAGGAGAGGTTCTGTAAAATTTAGAAGGTAGGAGACGAGATACTGGAAGGAGTAAAGCTCTGAGGGCCGGGGGTGAGTCATGCTTAGGTAGCTCAGGTGGTAGAGCACTTGCCTGCGAAAGGCGAAGGTCCTGAGTTCGAGTCTCGGTCGGGCACACAGTTTTAATCTGCCAGGAAGTTTCAGCAATGCAATTTGTTTCTGTATTGTGCCATCAGAACACTAGCTTCAAGAGAAGAAATGGAAGATGATTAATTTCCAATATATTTTTGTTAGAATGTCATTTCTGTAGTCTATGCAGACTCATCGAGGAAGCTGTATGTATCTAAAAAATAAGTGGTGTAAAATTTTCACTTATCCACTGGCAAAGTGAAAGATCCATATCTAGAGTTGAATTAGTAGCTAAAGCTTTACCTATCATTTGTTTGTATAGGGCTCCAACAGGCAATAAGTTGATCATGTCAATAAGTTTGTAATAATCCCTTCTCATGTTGACAAAAATGTGTAAACATCTAATTATTTGCATTCATAGAAGAATGAAAAAATGACTTATCTCACCTAATTGTAACATTTAAAATCTACAGTATATGTAGAAATGTGAATAACTGCAGTATTAGTGTCAATCATTGACAAAATGTCTACAAATATGCCATGTAAATACAATACACAGGGTTTTTGTATCACAAGACACATATAATATCACAGGAGTCAGCTTTCAAATCAGTCTATTTCAGCTTTTAGGAGGTATAATGAACAAAATATACATCCCTTCTATACTTCCTACCTTGGTAAACATATGTTGACTCCATCACAACCACAAATGAATATAATTAAATGTGTCCTTTGATCACAAATGAATAATTTGATGTTTTTGTTGACAACTGCTCTTAACTTTGAACTGTTTTTCTCTTCCAGATGAAAGAAAATAATGTGACAAAATAAAACATTGTTTGCACTAAGCATATTCATATTGCACCATATTTTAGGGAAATAGTGGTCAAAATAAACTGCATTCTTTGATCATGTAAATGAAGTTATGGCCTCAGTACATCATAAACAGCATGTATCTGCCATAATTTTACACTTTGCATAGACTGGCGATGTTTATAAAGCAAAACCTGCTACTCTCAGAATTAAAACATATGTGTAAGGGGGTCAGAACACACATGGATAAGGGGACTGATGACCCTAGCAGTTTGGTCCTCTTTAAATATACCAAAACAACCAACACACATGGATACAATCATACCTGCAAAACATATAAGTAATGTAACTTAAATACAAAGAGGGGAGAATATGCATACAGAGAAGCAGAATTTTAAATTAATTTATTTAGGTCCAATCTTGTTTCTGCTGTTTATGAATCACTTAGTCACCATCCCTATCTGAAATATGTATAAAATTTGCAAATGATACATACATTCTGTTAAGAGGTGAGACTGTAGATGAGTTGGAGAATAAAATCAAAGAATGTGCCACACATCTCCCAGAAATGATCTTATATTTAATGCAGAAAAGATGCTAACTATGCATTTACATAATGCATAAATTATATACCATTTAAGTCCTGGTGTAATGCTACCTATTAAACAATTACACACTGTAAAGAGTGCTTAATTCCGTAGAATATGGGTCCCAGCGAACCTAAAGTGGGTCAAGGCTATAAGTGTAATCAATAAAAAATTAAGTACAATCCAGAATGAGATTTTCACTCTGCAGCAGAGTGTGCCCTGATATGAAACTTCCTGGCAGATTAAAACAGTGTGCCGGACCGAGACTCGAACTCAGGACCTTCGTCTTACACGGGCGATGCTTTAACCAACTGAGCTATCCCAGCACGACTCACACCCAATCCACACAGCTTTAAGAAAGGATTTTGTGGAGACATCGCTTAGCCACAACCTGGGGGATGTTTCCAGAATGAGATTTAAGTACAATCTGCTACTGTATGAAAATTCATCGTGCTACATGACTCAGAAAATGATTTAAAAAACTGCACTTGTGGTACCACGGTAGTGCAACTTGTACAATAGTAATCTACACTTTCTGAATTTGTGTTCCAGATTGCAGGATACACCAGTGTCTCAAATACCCAGAAAAAAGTTCCCTTGCATTGATGCATGTCTGTATTCATAGTGGCATCGTATCATCAAGGCACTGTTGGTCCAAATTGTCCCACCCCCTCCAGTACTAAACTGGTGATTCCTTGATGTCTCTGAATGTGTCCTATCAACCGATCCCTTTAGTCAATTAATGTAACAATTTTCTTTTTCCCCAGTTCTATTCAGTACCTCCTAATTGGTTACTGTATGTGTACTATGAATCTAATCTTGAGCATTCTTCTGTAGCACCACATGTCGAAAGTTATAGTTTTATAGCAAATGATTTCAATTTTTTAACAGATTTGGAAAATTCTAGAGTTTCATGCACCTGTAACTATGGTTTGTATGCTGTGCAAAAGTCATTCTCATTTACTACTACTTTTACTAAATCTTTTAACTCCTGGATTTCAACAGTTGTTTCATAAATATCTGACACCTTAACAAACTCATCTCTAACTACTTTTCACTGTGCACCCAGCCCTAAGTTTTGCTCAGTTTCAGTGTAAGAGAAACGTGGTAATTTCCCCTATTTTAGTTGGCGGTATTTACTGAACCTATCTTCCAAACTGTCAGTCTGTACTCTCCCAAGGAGCAAATAGGACCTGTTTCCGTCAGACAGCCAATAGCTCCTAAAACAGTCAAAACAGCTGTTTCAAGTTCACACACACACACACACACACACAGCGGTTACGGCTACTAGAATCCACACCACAAGTCGGGAAACTGAGCCAACTTTGTAGTAGTTTACTGTAGAGTTGAGATTTTCACACACAAATGTTTTATTCATATCTTACAGAAACTAGCAGTACGGCTATAAACATCCTTTTAAACACGCCACTAACAGCAATCAAGTAATTTATAGCTATACAACAATTTAAAAAATTTAAAGAATATTAGTAAACAGGCTACTAAAGTAAATACAGCACTTTGTTAATAAAGTACAGTGAGTTAGTGAAGCTACCAACACCGCCATTAAAAAATCAAAACTCTCAGCAAACACTATTAATGGCAATAAAGGAATGGAGGAATTTAAAAAAGGTTTTTAAACAAAAGTGTCTGGAACATCATTAGAACATAACAGATATGTCGGACCCGTGTAAGGCGGCCACAAACCATCCACTCAGGGATGCTCAGGCTAGGCAGAATATGGACCAATTTAAATACGCCGGTAAACAGAATTGCCACTCTCAGACCGGGTCACTGCACCGACTTTTAGCCAGCGAAATCTTGCAATAAGATGGCTTAACTTGCTGACAGAATTAGAGCTAACCTCGTGCAAGGAAACATTACACTACTCAGTCCTGAATGAGCGACCACATGATAGACCAACAAGAAGCATGAATTTACTCCTAACACACGACAAAATAGTGAAACAAACTGCCGAAACTACACCTCCCATCGGACAGTAACGAGAGGAGAAGGCAAGATCACGGTCTTCAATTACACCAGTGGCTGGGACAGGAAGACCGGTCGCCGGAGGCCACAAGGCAGAAGAGACACTGGTTACACAAAATTATTACTTGATGATTAAACCTTCCACGAACTTGCAATAATGCTCGAACAGGCAGTACACGACCTCCGATGGCAAGGCTCCACACATCCGACCGCGCACGTGTCGCCAGCGTACCCAACACGCCACGGTCACGCGACAACACGCTCTCTCACCAGAGTTCACGTCTTCTCTGCAACGTTGACGGGTAGTGACCGCTCCTTCGTGTTAGGTATCTCCTGCTTAAACTCCAGTGTTGAAACAGAGGACTTGAAGAAGCTTGTTAACATCCCACTAAGGTGAAATGAACAGCAACTACTCGTGGGGCGATTCTGTATACAACCAACCTGCGAGGAGCTCTTCCGTCAACTCGACCCGCTCGTTACACACAACCGACATACATCACGTGGCGAATCTGTGCAACCGACCACACCTGCTTCGCGCTGGAGAGCCACACTGCCCTCTAGTGTCCACCACACTCTCTCAGCGCACAACACCCCTACTTCCACAAAGGGAAAAGACAAACAAGCAGCCACTTAATGACAGCCAACATATCAAACAAACATGTCAGGGGAAGAAAAGGAAAACCAATGCAATCTAAATACAAGGTGTACCACGAGTCGATACATGGCTCACATGTCTTAGAGCAAAGTGTGTTTCTTTAGAAAGTATGCTCCATCATTCAATTCATGCCATAAACCTAATCAAGACACAAAGCTCTTTAAGAAATCAAATATGTCATGGGAATTAGAAGTTACAGGTTACTGCAGAACATTTATTAGCCTCTGGCCCTTAAGTAATGTTTTCACATTCACAGTTCACCACCGAATATTTATTATTTTCATAAATGTCGCAGTGCTTGCCCAATTTTGAATTCCTTTCTTTGAGCCTAGTTTCCGCAAAGCAACAACTGTCATTTCATTATAGCAAAGAAGCACCAGTTTACCATATTGCCTTTCAACTGAATTTGGAAACTGAGTTTTTAAAGCTAGAGAGTTTCCATATTGCAACAGCTCGTCTTTTTCACTAATGTGTAGCTCTATTAGTGCTGTGGCTGATGCAAACCCCGTTCCATGTTTTCACTGAAATCAGAAAAACACAGACTCTGCTCCTTTTCATTGAACCAGTTGTTACAGATAGGATTTAAAAAATGAACTGTATCCGCAAAATAGTACAGTGGGCTATCTGCAGACGTTTGTGCAGTGTGGCAGTACTTTACCTTTACTTGTAGCGTAGTACTGAAGTTAGATATTGCTTTTCTATCAATTGAATTATTGTCTGTCACTAACCTAACCACCTCAGATCAAGCTGCTGCTGATTTAAGAATTACTTCTTTTATGTATCAGGAAGGTTCACCTTCGTAATTAAGATGGGATTTCAAATGTATTTCATCAATTAAAGGAAGAACTGTTTTACCCTGTGAGGCTAAAGTTCCAGCTTTCTGTGAGATATGACTACTAAGATGATCACTATGTCTTTCAATGACTGGACTAGTTAAAAGCTTACTTCAAAGCCCGGACAGTGTATTTGGATTTGGTATGGAAATAATGCCATTGCTTCTGACAAGCTTATATCCAGGTGGGCTAATATTACTTACTAATGACTGCAGAATCGCAGATCAGCTTAATATTTAAACAGAGATGAACTTCTACATTTCAGTAATGAAACCTGGCCCTTTAAAAAATACATTTTAGTTTCCCTTTCTGGCAACTTCTCTACTAAATTCTCCAACTTATCTTCAGTGAACGACAGAAGACTGTGAACAGGATTCTCATCTTTGCTACACACCAAATAAATTTCCTTAAGAGCATGGCTTACCTCTTGTGTGTTGCAGCCTTTTTGGGAAGTTTCATGTTCCCAACACATTTCAATTTCAATTAATAAAGCTCTGAGAAATAAATCACTGTTTATAACGGACCAGCAATCAAGTCTTGGGTAAGGATTGTGGGTAATTAACAATAAGCACACACTGTCTAATTTGTTAACTACGAACCAGTCACTATGCTTATCGCAGTCAGTTATTTTACTTTTTAGTTGCTCTAAATTACAGAAAGAAGTCGCTTCTGTCAACTTCTCCTGCGGACGGCGATGTGAAGGGCACTGTTTTCTAGCCGCTCCCTGCGACTTTGAGGGTCCCCTCAGGCTGATATCGTCGTATTGGACAAATATGAAGGGTATCCCAGTAACTTTGAAGGTATTTCATCTGAGAAAGAAAAGTTCAACATCAAACGAGATGCAACTATACAACCAGCTTCCTCCTTATGACATTGTAATATACAATTGTAGGCCTCTGCCTAACATTTGGTCCCTTAACCTGCCTTTTCTTCAGCGTCGACGATCCAATGGTGGTGTTAACAGCTTGCCAGTTGTTGGATCCTACATACTTGTACTGCTTAATATACCTTCTTTGCTGAAATGCAGCTCACAGACCTTAAAAGAAGCGTACAGTTGATTGTTAAAGATGTTATTAAAATGACCGTTAAGATGGGCGGGACTGTGAATTCCTTTCACTCGTAATACTTTTCGGACAGGGTTGCACTCTTTGTGACAGTGAAATGTTTACGCCTAACTCTCGACGCATTACTAATGTGGAACGCACACCTCATCACCATCCAACAGCACCCACTGCCCTCGCCTTCAAATCCCTCCTAAACCGTCCCACAGGGTGGTGCGGGGCTGATCCTGTGCCCTTAGCAGAATCAATGTCTTTTTAGAGAAATACAAAGCCGGGGTTGAAGGCGTTCCTTTTGAAATGTTTTCAGTTTTGATGAAACTGGGTTTCGTGACATACCTGCCAAAGAAAGCCCTTGTTTCGTCGGACATGTCGACGTCCTGAGAAAACTGAGGACACCTCAAAACCGGGCCTCACTCTCATGTTGTTTGGGAAGGCAGCACGAGAATTCCTTCTCCCTGATCTTATTGATAAAGGTAAGCCAAAGTGGACAGACTCGATTTACAGTTCACCTCCTGGCAGTGTGCGGTTTGTGCTTTTACCAGTGGGGGGCATGTCTTAGGGGGTTAGTATAATTACATATGTTACTAGCTTGGACCGTGGCGTTACCCATGGTTAAATAGTTATTTATAAATAGATGTTAATGCCGAAACTCACTACCCACACTTATGGTCTATCAGAAAAGCCATCCCTTGTTATATCTTTAAAAGTACATTACAGATAAAGCTTATTTACAAAATCATCTACATACAGGTATATGACAGGAATTCAAACAATAAAGGCACATTTGTGAAAAGCTGTACTTATTCTGATGATAGAAAACTGAAACATGCGTTATTTTTCTACGAAACATCCCTGGACTTCAATGCAGTTTTCCCGACGTTTTACGAGTTTTTTTTTTTATTTCGTCAGAATATACGTTTTTCGGTTGCATCTGTAACCACTTTTGCACCGCAGCAATGACGTCTTCACAACTTTCAAATCTTCTTCCCTGTAGTGCCTCCTTTAAGGGTCCAAACATGTGAAAATCACTTGGAGCCAGGTCTGTACTGTGTGGTGGATGTTCCAGCACCTCGTATCTCATCTCCTTTATTGCGTCGGCTGTCCGTTTGGCAGAATGTGGGCGAGCGTCATCTTGCTGCAGGATGACACCTCTTCAAAGTTTTCCACCCCGTTTGGATCTGATTGCAGGTTTTAGTTTCGTATGCAACACATCACATCCACCATACAATACAGACCTGGCTCTAAAGCCTCGTCCACGCTGGGGCGACGTCTTGCAACATTGTGGCATTCTACAGAAATGTGGCGTGCATCGTCTTGTAGGATGCTACAACAGGCAACACTTTGCCGCGCATGTTGCATGCGGCAGGTTAATTTATACCAAAGCAACAGAATTTGTGCCACACGTGTGTCGGTGTTGCAGTATGAAGGATGATAAAGTATCGCAGCATCAGCCTACTTGATGCTTGAACATGCAGCTAACAACGGAAATGAAAACCAAAGGAGAAGAAAACGATGGTGGAAGAGAAGAGTACTTAAAAAAGATCGACGAAATAGCATCCTAAGAACTAGAAGCAGACGATGGTGCGTTATTTAGTAATGTGTGCTTTCGTCCCAGGCGCGTAAGTCCGCGCCACACCGTTGCCAAAAGGTGGCCTAACGGTAAATGTTCGCACAGGTACCGGGCCAGCCACCACCCTGTGGATGGGACTTCTGCCCCCAGCTCACCCAACTCTGCGGTACGGCTGCTGCGGTGTGACTGACACACTACTTCCCTCGCAAGTAAACGGATGACGCACCTCAGACGAAAGCAACAATGATAACATGTGTAATGATGATTTGGTTCTAAATGTTTTGAAATGCTTAATTACTATGTAATACTTTTTCAAAATTAATAAGCAAACATATTAATAGTAAGACTGTATTAAAACCGACCGAGGTGGCGTAGTGGTTACACACTCAACTCGCATTCAGGAGGATGACAGTTCAAATTCGTCTCCAGCCATCCTGATTTAGATTTTCCGTGATTTCCCTAAATCGTTTCAGGCCAACGCCCGGATGGTTCCTTTGAAAGGGCACGGCCGATTTCCTTCCCAAACCTTCCCTAACCCAAGCTTGCGCTCCGTCTCTAATGACCTCGTTGTCGACGCGACGTTAAACGCTAGCCACCACCACCACTGTATTAAAAACTTCCAGTGTTCGGCGCCACAAATTTAAATTACATGTAAAGTTTTACTCCAGTGCGTGGGAAATAAACATCCCAGGTTGGGATGCATAAATTAAAGCCAGAGGAGGGGATGGTCTGATGTAGAGGGGGTGAAATCCCCCAATACCCCATGCAAATCGCACGCTGCCTCCTGGAATGCAAATGAACACATTAGAGTGAGTGGCTAGAACAGAGTGTGTTTGCAGTTGATTTCAGACTCACTTCCTCCTGTTTGCCTCAGAGATAGGACGACGCAGAGTAATTATTAGAGATAATCCCTCCTCTCACATCTTAATGAAAACTACGGGGCTGTGTGAGCAAAACAACATAAATTTCATTTGCATTCCACTGAACTGTACTGGTCTTATGCAGTCTTTAGATGTAGCTTATTTTTCTTCTCTGAAGAACGACTGGAGAGAGATTCTTTGTCAATGGAGGTAGACGGAAAAAGGAAAGAAGAAACATCGTTTTCCGAAGTGTGTTTTTAGTGGTCCAGTGTCGAAGATTTTTTAGATGAACAGACAGCTTCTACAAATTTAGTGAAAGGATTGAGAAATGTCAAATGCGCTGGAAGTGTGATAATGCCAGAAATAAGTCTTGTGTTATGAGAACTGAATTCCAGAAACGTTTGGAGAAGGCGAGAAAGACAGTTAAAATTCAATGTGAGACTCGTCATAATTTTTTTTTTTTTTTTTTTTTTTTTCCTTTATTGTGATTTTAATACCTGTGACAAACAGGTAGGCCGGCAGCGGACCAAGTATGCCGCTCTTCGGCCTCAGAGTATACACAGAACAGAGATGAGTGAGATATAAAAACAATCAAGACGGCGGGGTACAAACAGTAGACAAAACAGAGTTAAAACGGAGTCGGTCACGTGCGTAGCACAATGGATAAAAGCGGAGAAACACGGTGCACAAACGCAGATGGCAGATGGCCACACGTGAACCAGCGGAGCACAAACGACGAAACACAAACACACTGCAGGAGAGTCGAGGCACAAACACATGCGATGGTCTTCGGCGTAGGACGATGAAAGTAACTGATGGAAGACAGCAGAGTCGTGGCCTGCCAAGGGGAAAAGGTGTGGGGAAGAGGAGAGAGAGGGGGAGGGGAAGATGCCAGTGGAGGAGAGGGATGGAGGAGAAGGGGGAGGGTAGGGGGAGTGGAAGCCCAAGGAGAAAGGGGAGGGGAGGGAGGGAGAGAAGGGAGAGAGGGTGCCCACAGGAAAAGGAGAGGAGAGGGAAGGTAAGGCTCAAAGTTGGTAGGAGGGGTAGATGGAGGGGAGGAGGGCATCATCAGGGAGGGGGAGTTGACGGAAGCCACCGAGGGAGAGGGTGTGGAGGGTGTAAAGATGGAGAGCAGGTGGGATATAGGAATGCAGGCGCGGCAGCGGGTTGGGGTGGGAGAGGATGGGAGAGACAAGAGGGTGTGGAGGATCAAGCTTGCGGGAGGTGTAGAGGATCCGTAACCGTTCGAGGAAAAGGAGGAGGTGCGGGAAGGGAATCAGGTCATAGAGGATCCGCGTGGGGGAAGGGAGACGGATGCGATAGGCGAGGCGGAGCGCATGGCGTTCTAGGATCTGAATGGACTTGTAGAAGGTAGGAGGGGCAGAGATCCAGGCGGGATGAGCATAGCAAAGGATAGGACGGATGAGGGACTTGTAGGTGTAGAGGATGGTGGAAGGGTCCAGACCCCATGTACGGCCAGAAAGGAGCTTAAGGAGGCGGAGGCGGGAGCGTGCCTTGGCTTGGATCGTCCGGAGATGTGGGTTCCAGGAGAGGCGACGGTCGAGGGTGACACCAAGGTACTTGAGAGTAGGTGTGAGGGTGATGGGACGGCCATAAATAGTAAGATAGAAATCAAGGAGACGGAAGGAACGAGTGGTTTTGCCTACAATGATCGCCTGGGTCTTGGAAGGATTGACCTTGAGCAACCACTGGTTACACCAAGTGGTGAACCGGTCAAGATAGGATTGGAGAAGGTGCTGGGAGCGTTGCAGGGTGGGAGCGAGGGCAAGGAAGGCAGTGTCATCGGCGTACTGGAGAAGGTGTAGGGGAGGTGCAGGTGGAGGCATGTCTGCCGTGTAAAGGAGGTAGAGAAGAGGGGAAAGGACGGAACCTTGGGGCACACCGGCGGAGGGGTAGAAGGTGTAGGAATCAGTGTTGTGGATGGTGACATAGGAAGGACGGTGGGAAAGGAAGGAAGCGACCAGACGGACATAGTTGAGAGGAAGAGCAAAGGTTTGGAGCTTGAAAAGGAGACCGGAATGCCACACACGGTCATATGCGCGTTCGAGGTCGAGGGAAAGGAAGATGGCGGAACGACGGGAATTGAGTTGTTCGGAGAGGAGGTGAGTGAGGTGAAGGAGGAGGTCATCGGCTGAGAAGGACGGCCGAAAGCCACATTGGGTAGGGGGGAGGAGGCGGTGTTGGTGAAGGTGCTTGTGTAGGCGGCGGGTAAGAATGGATTCCAGGACCTTGCTGAAGACCGAGGTAAGGCTGATGGGACGGTAGGAGGAGACAGCGGAAGGCGGTTTGTCGGGCTTGAGGAACATCAGGATCCGGGAGGTTTTCCACAGGTCGGGGTAGTAGCCGGTGGACAGGACCACATTGTAGAGCCTGGCCAATGTGGAGAGGAAGGAGGCAGGAGCTTCACGGAGGTGACGGTAAGTAACACGATCGTGACCGGGAGCAGTGTTGCGTTTAGGGCGAAGTGTAGCAATGATATCTTGAGTGGTGATTGGGGTATTTAGTTCTGTGTGTGTGATGTTGTCCAAGTACTGGAAGCCAGGAGCAAGCGGGGGGACAGAGGTATCAGTTCGATCACGGACATCAGGAAAGAGGGAATAATCGAACTGGGGATCGTCAGGGATGGTAAGGATATCGGAGAGGTAGGAGGCGAAATGGTTGGCCTTACTAAGGGCATCAGGGAAGGGGTGGTCATCATGAAGGAGAGGGTAGTAGGGAGAGGGTTTAGATCCGGTAAGGCGGCGGAAGGCTGACCAGTACTTGGACGAGTTGATAGGTAAGGTGGCATTAAGACGGGTGCATGTCTGTCGCCAGTCCCGGCGTTTCTTTGCCGTGAGTAAGTTCCTGATGTGTCGCTGTAGTTGCCGGTGGCGTCGTAGTGTGTCCTGGTCACGTGTGTGAAGGAAGGCACGGTAGAGCCGGCGGGATTCACGCAGGAGAAGGACGGCCTGTGGGGGTAAGGTGGGGCGGTGCGGATGGATGGCAATGGTAGGGACGTGGGCCTCCACGGCCTCAGACAAGGTCTGCTGGAGAAAGGAGGCAGCACGGGTAACGTCATCAGGTTGGTGGTAGGTGAGGGGGTGGCTATCGACCTGGAGAGCAAGGGAGTCCCGGTAGGCATTCCAGTTGGCACGGGAGTAGTCATGGACATATTTCGGGGGAGGGTCATGGCGCGGGTCGGGACGGGGGCGACGACCGTCTGATACAGTGAGGAGGACAGGGAGATGGTCACTGCCAATGGGATCAAGGACGTCCACCGCTATGCGGCCAAGCAGGGTGGGGGAGGCTAGGACGACATCGGGAGTGGTATTGGATTCAGGGCGGGTGTGTTGGGGAATTGGAAGGACGTCGCCTTGGAGGGTGGCAAGGAACCGATGCCACCGCCGTAACTGGGCGGCAGAACGACTATGGATGTTAAGGTCGGCGGCGATCACGTAGGAGGAGAAGGTACGGTCGATGTGGGAAAGGAAGTCGAAAGGAATAGGTGCAGCGGGGCGGACATAGATGGTGGCACAGGTAAGGGTAAGGCCGGGGAAGAAGAGACTAAGGATCAAGTGTTCTGTGGGGTCAGGAAGGAGGGGTTGGAGCCGGACAGGGATCTGGCGGTGGTGGCCAATGGCAACTCCGCCACGCGCTATCTGGAGTGGATTGTCAGACCGGTGAAGGAGGTAGGGCGAGGTGTGGACGGTGTGGTGGGGCTGAAGAAAGGTTTCGTTCAGAAGGAAGGCATCCACACGGTGGGTCGTAAGGGTATGCATAAGGAGGTGCTTGTTGGTGGGAAGGGAGCGGATGTTATTGAACAGGATACGGTGCTGTCGTGCCATAATGGGAATTTAAACGAGGGTGTCGAGACGGGAGAAGGTGAAATGGGCCTGGTTGTGGGAATAGGTGGCGTAGGTGTTGAGGTGGAACACGGAACGGGCAGCGAGGGAAATCTGGTGGAGGGTGTGGGGACGCTGAAAGGGATGGACGTTCTGGAGCACTATTGTGACGAACCTGATGATGTCCTCTGCGGTGGGGGGAGGACGGAGGGAATTGCCAGGAGGGGTGGGGTCATCCAAAGGGCGGAGAGGAACAGTGAGTTCAGGAGCGGATGGAGGAGGTCGAGCCTTGCATTTCTGGGAGTAGGTAGGGTGTTGGAGGTTGCAGGTATTGCAGGAGGGAGGAGACTGAAGGTTGGGGCACTGCCGGAGGAAGTGCGCTTGCTTACAATGCGGGCAGACTGGGGCCTCGCGGCACTCTGATGTTGGGTGTGCGTTATAACGCAGACACCTCTGGCAGCGAATGGATTGTGGTGGGGAGCGGGAGGGGTCAACCTTATACCGGCGGTGGAAGAGGAGGGCACCCTCCTTAAGGAGATGGTCGATGGAGGGAGCGTGTTCGGAGAAAACTCGCATAAGGCGAGTGGGGCCCGCAGAGTTGAAAATGCGGCGAACAGCTCGCACCTCCAGGTACGGGTGGGCCTTCAACTCCGCCAGCACCTCTTCCTCCGTGATCGTCGGGCTAAGCCGAGTGATCACGGCGGTGAGGGTCGGCGGGCGACGTGGGGGTTGGGGTTGACGGGGGGAGGAAGGGGAAGGAGCAGGGGCAAGGGAGGCATTAGGTCCAAATCGGGTGAGAGGAATTCGGGAGAGGATGTCGGAGTGTAGGGTAGGGCTTGGGGAGGTGATCAAGACAGAGTCCCTACGGGGGGTAAGAAGGGAGATGGGGGCTGCAGGGAAGTATTGGCGGAGGAGCAAGGTCAGGTTGCGGGCCTCCAGGAGAGAGGGATCAGGACGGGAGAGGAGATACTTGTAGGAGGGGGAGTTAGAAGAGGAAGTAGAGGGGGCTGGAGGGGAGACATCCATGGCATCTAGGGGTGGGGGAGGGGGAAGATGCTGGGACTTCTTGGGTGCAGAGGAGGCGGGGGTGCCACTGGGACGCTTAACAGCGGGGACAGGATGGGAGGAGGCGTGGGGCACTGGAGTGACGGGGAGATGACGGGAAGCGGCAGGTCCCGGTGTCGGTGCTGGTGCTGGTGCTGCTGTTGGTGCTGCTGTTGGTGCTGCTGCTGGTTGTGGCGCTGCTGCAGGTGGTGGTGCTGGCGCCGGCGATGGTGCGGCATGGGTCGTAGCCCGACGAGACACAACCCTGGCAGGGGCCGCATGAGTGGTGTGGGGGAGTGGGGGAAAGGGGTCGTGTGTGGAGGCTTGGGGAGAAGGAGCAGGGGATGGGGCGACAAAGGGAGCTGGGGTGGGAAGGGTGAGGAGGGGCGGGATATAGTAGGACGGGGGCGACTGAGCACACCAAGTAAGAGTAGTGGCAGCGAGGGAGGGCGTCGTATAGACGATGGCGGTGGTAGTGGCGGTGGTGGTGGGGGTGGTCATGATGGCAGTAAGGAAAACTGGAAACACAGAAAAGAAGAATGGGGACAGACAAGGGACAAAGTCAGGAACAGATTACAGATGACAGATGAGAGACGTCGAGGAGCGAAAGGATGAAGGCAAAGACGAAGACGAGAATAGCGACGACAACGAAAGCAGGAGAGGAAGACGAAGCACTGGGTCCTGGCGGCGGCGGCGGCGGCGGCGGCGGCGGGGGCCGGAAGCTGCGGCGGCGGCGGCGGCGGCGGCGGCGGCGGGGGCCGGAAGCTGCGGCGGCGGCGGCGGCGGCGGCGGCTGGGTCCGGAAGCTGCGGCTGGGTCCGGCGACGACTGCTACTGCAAAACTGGCGGCACTGGAAACTGCTGCTGCTGCTGCTGCTGCTGCTGGCGGTTCCGGAACTGCGACTGCGACTGCGACTGCGACTGCGACTGCGACTTCTGCGAAGCCCTAGCACTTCGATACGTAGCAGTACTCTGCAAGGTATCGAAGGGCGGAACTCTTCCGAGGTCCGCCGAAGAATGTGCTCGTCATAACGTATCTGCTCCTCATAGAGCCAGGGATGATACGGACGTTGTTTCGGGCTAGGGTATGCATTAAAAGAATAATCATCTTTCATAGCCATCTGTTTTTATGTAATTCAAAATACGTTTTAATTAGTTTGAACTTTGACAGAAGAGCGGTTTATGTGCCGTCGCCCTGCCTCTTATTGGCCAACCAAAGTATTTGCAAAGAGATCGACATTCTTGCATAAAGGTGTTAACGCTAGTACTCCACGTACTGCTGTGAGCCGAGGACCGGCTACCGCTCTGCCATCTCTTGGCGACGGCCCGCAACAGCTGTGCGTCCCACCGTCCCCGACCAGTAGCAACAGGCAGCTGGCAATCGCATTTATTTCCAATTTTGACGTCTTGTCGGATAGTATCTGAAGTACAGCTAATCTCAACAACTGTATATACTTTGTTCTGTAATGTCGTTTATATAAGTGAACAAAGATTTACAACACTTCTCCGAACAATGTTTAATACTCGTTCTCACGGTTTGTTGCAAATGCTACATATAGTTTTCAGTACGGTTATGAGCTGTACGTGTCACGCCGACTAAAGATAACGGTAAAGGAATTTTTGGTATGCACAGATTGTGTTAGTCTGTGCCTCGCTATGTTAGTTAAGCATGTTACTAGTGTGTGATTACTGGTGTCATACAATAAACTACAGAATTCTCTTGTACACTGGCCTCACGAAGCAACTGTGAGTCCATCGCTGCTGCGAATCAGCGTCAGCGCAAGAGTTTTTACTTCTTTCCCGAAAGTGTAACGGTGTGTCATTTACGAAGAAATGGTGCCGCTCTTTATCATTTACTAGGAAACTGTGTCGTTGCCGTATGCTAAGGTGCAAAATGCATGTTAAGCTAGTTGCAATACACCGTGACTTCCTTCTATTCTGCTGGAGGTCGTATGCAAACTTTTACTACTTACGAAGAAAAACGTTGCGACAGAAACAGACACCATAGCCTGTAAATGGCACTAACAGAATTACTGTGACAGTGATATCTACACTAAAATTTCTTAGGTAAGATGTCCTAATTATTCTGGTCATCGTAAGTTTAATTACTTCGACAAATAATTGATTCACTGAGACATAAATGACTCATTCACACAGAGAAAGTAAAATTATGTTCTACTATAATTTTAAAAAAATCTTCAAATATTCACCGAAAATTGCGAAAAAAGAATATAATAGACATACAAATAATAATAAATAAAATATAATAACATAAAATAAACAATAAAAATAAATAATAGAAATTCAACAGGAAAAACGAATATAAAATAAAAATATCGGCACTCGACATAGGCGTTTCGATATAAATATATCGATATGTAGGTAGGTAGTTAGTGTTTAACGTCCCGTCGGCAACGAGGTCAATAGAGACGGAGCGCAAGCTCGGGTTAGGGAAGGATTGGGAAGAAAATCGGCCGTGCCCTTACAAAGGAACCATCCCGGCATTTGCCTGAAACGATTTAGGGAAATCACGGAAAACCTAAATCAGGATAGTTGGAGACGGGATTGAACCGTCGACCTCCCAAATGCGAGTCCAGTGTGCTAACCACTGCACCACATGTCGGAGTTAAATGTCACGTTGTTGAAAATCAATATATTTTAGAAAAGATATCGATATTTTAGGAACAGCTCTAGATTTTATGGCCGCGCTGCCTTACCGTTCGACAGCTAGAGCGATACTAGCGCCCCGAGGGGTGAGAAAGCAGTCACAATCGTCTTAAGGATAGTGTTTAGTTATTAGTTATTTTCTGCTTAATTCAGGAAACAGCTGTTACATTTTTGCGTTCCGTGTAGTAGGAAGTTATCAAGAGACATGAAGTATCATGAAATACATGTGAAAACAGCCGAACCACACTGGTTCAATGATGTAAGCTATAACTAATTCATTAAGAAATTCTTCCGAATACGTGTATTTGCAGCGTACTCCACTGAAAGAAAGAGAATGTAAACGCATATGTCATGCACAAGTAGCATATATTTCTGTTGTTATCGCCGTGGGCGCTTTCCAATACATTTTTGTAAATGTAATTACTTTTGCTTCAAAAGTGCACATGTTGAAGATTCTTACCGTTCGCGGTAAACAATTCTTGAAGTGAATTTTTCTGTGTCGTGAAACAGTTTTATTACTTCTGATGTTTTCCCACATGCTACAGTTGTGGGGGCTCATTTGTTACGTTAAATAATGTAGGTATTACATTCCGTATAGGTCTCCTACGTTCCACATTTACTGATATGGCTGAAAACGTAGCGAATAAAACTCTGCTTTGTTGGGTAGATATAAGACATATCTCTGCAGAAGGTCAGGTCTTCGGGAGTTTACTAGCACATTCTTGTTACAGGAGAAACGTAAATAAACTGCCCTGTAATGTAGCGCTTCATACCGCCGAGGGTGCTTACAACAGAAACTCCCAATGGCACCCCCATCAGATTTCGTGGCTCAGTGGATAGCCCGTCTAAAAATGAACACAGATCAAGCGTGGAAACAGGAAGAAACTATTCTGAACTGTGAAAAAAAAATACAAACAGCGAACGGACAAGTGATTGGCCTGAATAGCCACGGTGTTGTGGTTAAGTGGTCATGGTGTTGGACTATCAAGTAAATGGGTCATGTGCAAAACTCCCTAGTGCCATTTACTTTTGCTTCTTTTTTTCACAACATTATGAACTGTCCGTCCCGTCAATGTTTCTTCTCTTTCTGTTGGCTAAGCAGTTGTCATAGTATACTTTGGTTATAGGATATGAGTCATGTGGTAAGAATACGTTACCGTCGCAAGTAAACGTGATGAATAGTGAAAGCGGTTGAGATACCACACACACGCCTCACATAAATGAAAACAACAAATAAACGTGTGTGAACTACATTACAACAAAGGAGTGAAAACTTCCAACATGGAACGCAACTTAAAAACACGTTAAAACGTATGTTTTGACAGAGCACAGAGAAACAGTGTGACTGTGAAACTGTTGCATTCATTTGTTGCAGCTTATGTGACAAATTATTATCAGCATTTCCTTGGAAGTGATGACATTCATACGAACACCTACACCGAGCAAGGAGGCATATCTCACTCACTCATCAGGCGTTCGAATTAGGTGCGTCGATAAGAGGTTCTTGCCACATGACACACGTACTGTCAAAAATGCCGTGCGTGACACACCAGACGTTTTTTCTGATCGAGGATTCGGCTGACTTGTCGCCTTGTCGTCAAACGTTTGCGGTTCCCATTTGAAAGACAAATCCTTTCCGCTTTTAATCGAGTAGTTGTGCGGAATCAACTGTCAATATAGGTCCCGTTCTTACACCCTGTTGTTGCAAACGGATGTTACTCCACGACACAGACACAAATTTGAATATAGCGAACAAAGAAGAAACAAGTTGGCACGAGGTGGGTTTGAACACGACACTCCCATCACCGTGATGCTACTATTTGTTTTACGTTATTGTTCACTGCATTTTTTCGGGGCGGATGTCCCATGACACTCGTTCAGTTTTATCACAGAGGGCACTTAACCCTCTCCCCAAACACGCTGAGCTACCATTCCATCCCTTGACCACAACGCCGTTGCTACACTACAAGCTCTAAAGAAACTGGTATAGGCATGAGTATTCAAATACAGGGACATGTAAACAGGCAAAATACGGCAATACGGCTGGCAAAGCACATGTAAGACAAGCGTCTGGCGTTGTTGTTAGATCGGTTACTGCTGCTGCAATGGCAATGGTAAGGTTTAAGTGAGTTTGAACGTGGTGTTACAGTCGGCACACGAGCGATGGGACACAGCATCTCCGAGGCAGCTATGAAGTGGAGATTGTCCCGTACGACCATTTTACAAGTGTACCGTGAATGTCAGGAATCCGGTAAAACATCAAATCTCCGACATCGCTGCGGCCGGAAAAACATCCTGCGAGAAAGGGACCTACGACGATTCAAGGGAATCGTTCAACGTGACAAAAGTGCAACCCTTCCGCAAATTGCTGCAGATATCAGTGCTGGGCCGTCAACAAGGTTCAGCGTGTGAACCATTCAACGAAACATCACCGATATGCGCTTTCGGAGACGAAGGCCCGCTTGCGTACCCTCGATGAAGGCACAACACGAAGCTTTATTCCTCGCCTGGGACCGTCAACACCGACACTGAACTATTGATGACTGGAAACACGTCGCTGATCGGGATGAGACTCGTTTCAAATTGTATCGAGCGGATGGACGTGTGTGGGTATGGAGACAACCTCATCAAACCATGGACCCTGCATGTCAGCAGGGGACTGCTCAAGCTGGTGGAGGCTCTAGAATGGTGCGGGACGTGTGCAGTTGCAGTGATATGGGATCTAGATACGACTCTGACAGGTGACACGTGCATAACTATCCTGTCTGATCGCCTGCATCCATTAATGTCCATTGTGCATTCCGACGGACTTGGGCAATTCCAGCAGGACAATGCGACACCCCATACAAAGTGGGTTCAGGAAAGCTCTTCTGAGTTTAATCTCTTCCGTTGGCCACCAAGCTCACAAGACGTCAACATTATTTCGCATATTTGGGATGCCTTGCAACGTGCTGTTGACAAGAGTTTTCCAGCCTCTCATGCTCTTAATGATTTATGGACAACCGTGCAGGATTCATGGTGTCAGTTCCCTCCAGCACCACTGCAGACATTAGTCAAGTCCATGCCACGTCGTGTTGTCGCACTTCTTCTACATGCTCGTGGGGGCCCTACACGATATTAGGCAGGTGTACCAGTTTCTTTGGCTCTTCAGTGTAGTTACAAGTAGTTCGAGCTTTCATTGTCCATAGACTATTTGTTCAATTATTAAAGAAATCAATAAAAATGTATCGACTTTTATGTGAATTTCAAATGTACTCTAAATGTAAATATACTGTAAATAATCGGGAGTTCAGTTTTGAAAGGGGAAAAAAACGTAAGTTTTAACAAGTTGAAGATGATGAAAAGAGCGTACACGATATCCATTTCGCCAAAGATAGCGCTGTAGCTCGCAGTGAGCTTTGTAGTATTGATCTCACTGGTAGCCTGTCACTGTCATTCATCTGTCTCGATTGTCGTTGGGAAGGAATAGAAGTTCTGATGATATCAGCAAATGTTTTGCATGCCTGGTCTGCGTCTAAATCTGGGAGGAATCTTCTAGACGTGAAAGTGATGCTCTCGCCATGTAAAGTCCACCTACTCTACGTGTGGGTTCTTCTGCTTTGTCACAATGCATGGCATGTTGCGAGTCTTAAGGGAGGAAAGGAGGTGGTAAGTACATTGCGCTTTCTCAAAGTCCGATTGTCAACGTAACTGTTTCGTCTTACGTACCCAAACACCTGAAACGTACGTGCGTAAACGTGAAATTCATGTTTAAGATCGGGGAACTGTGACGATTATATAGTGCAATACTGAGTCTGCCATTTCGCTCGGAATTAATCAAGATCTACAAACTGTAATAAGAAATCAAGTCGTTTCTCCATGGAATAACTGATTATGTCGACATCTATCGAGACTTAGTGTAGTTTGGCGATTTGTATTAGAGAATAAGCTCTTTCTTTCATTCATACCGTTTGTCGTGGTGTCATTACAACCACAGTCTAATACAATTACGACATTCATTACGGTGGAAATTTTTACCATCTTGACAGCTGGTGTAATACTAGCGCCACAAGCGACGAGAAATCGACCGCAAAAGTAAAGTTGGTTTTTAACTGTTTTTCTAGTCGATTAGCGAAATAATTGTTACATTTTTGCGTTCGAAGCATTAGTAAGTTATCAAGAGACATGAATGACCGTGAAACACATGTAGGAACAACCGAATTTTCCTGGTTCAATGCCTCTCGGAGTGGCCGAGAGGTTCTAGGCACTACAGTCTGCAACCCCGCGACCGCTACGGTCGCAGGTTCGAATCCTGCCTCGGGCATGGGAGTGTGTGATGTCCTTAGGTTAGTTAGGTTTAAGTAGTTCTACGTTCTAGGGAACTGAAGACCTCAGAAGTTGTAAGTCCCATAGTGCTCAGAGCCATTTGAACCTGGTTCAATGACATAAGCTACAACCGAATGATGAAGTAGTACTTTCGAATATGCGTATAATTGTAGCTTACTCTGCTGAAAACGACCGAATATAAACGTATATTTCATGCATGAGAAGTATATATGTTTTGTTGTCTGTTCTAATTATAACAGTAGCTTTCCTTGACGCGTAACAACTTCGTAAGCAGCCTCATGTTTCGCTTAGTCTGACACGTCACTTGGCTTTGTAATACATAAATATTTTTGTAAATCTAATTACTTTTGCTTCAAATCGAATGTGTTGAAGATTCTGTCTGTGAATCAGACGCAGCATTAATTACGGAGTTGGTTTCATCTGTATTGGGAAACAGTTTCATTGCTTTTATTCTTTTATTGTGACTCCAGTCCGGTTTTTCCTTGAACTACAGTTGTTGTAGTTATCTGCAACTTTAAATAACATAGGTATTGCATTGCTTACACGTTTCCTATATTCCACGTGTACTGATTTGACTGGAAGTGCAGCGAAGAAAACTTTTACGTTTTTGAGTAGATATATATATACATCTACACAGCGGCGGATACAGAAGAACCTCAAGGATGAGGCGCTTTAGATATCTTGAGATACCTTTACTTTTACTGTAATAAAAATGCGTTTTCAGGCATGTTCTCGAAAATGACTATTACCGTAGATTACGAGGTAGGTAAGGGAAACTACTGTTAATTTATTGGTAAAAATGTAGTTACGAGTCTCATAACAATATTTTTACTGAGAAATTACTAGGAGTTACTATTATTAATACTTCACAATCAATTGATCACTCTCATTCTTGACTAGACTTCACACTTGCATTTGCTACAACTAGGAGTTTTACTTATTCATTCTTCAGTATTCCTCTTTCTGCTTCTGAATGTCAACCAGCCTCCTATTCGGCGAATAGTCCGTATTTATTAAGCTACGTATCGAAGGTTCTCTGTACCAGGAAACAGTAGAATATTCGCGACCTTTTTGATCAAATGCCAGACAGGATAGCGAATCGAGGTTACCAGAATGGTCGCGACTTTACTCGTAGGTGTATGTTAGCTATTTCTGTGCCAGACAAAAACGTATAAAATACGATAACGCGGACGCGCCTGCTACATAGGAAAGTACAACTAAAACTGGGCTAGGTTGGAAATCAGCCTTATGCAAGCTCAATTATTTTATTTTGTACAACTACTTCATATCTCAATTTAGTCGAGTCGACTGCCGAGAGAAACGAACGAATCCGCCCCGCAAGGGTGGAGGGGGGGGGGGGGAGGTTTTGCCACTGCATCTACATGGGTCCTCTGCAAATCTGACTAACAAGGGGAGACCGCCAATTGTGAAATTCAGATTCGATTCATACTGCGCATAATCAAAGCTCATGGCCAGAGGTGTAATGTGGCAAAGCACCAAGGTGCACTTCTTAGCCGTTGTCGAGAAAATCGACAGTTAAAAGAAACCGTTGCGGTGAAATACTGTCTTTGATTAATAGTTTTCTACAGCGTCATGGCGCATTGGTAAGCGTTCGGGTTCGTAATCCGAAGGTCGCCGGATCGAATCTCGCACCGTGCAACCATTTTTGTTTTAGTACTTTTTTTCCCGGCAATAAGTTGCAACAATTATGCATATAATAAGTTGTTGAGAGTCGTTTGTCATGGAAAAACTGGCGACTTCGAACATCATTATGTTTTCCGCAAACAAAGCTGTATGTCACAAATGTTATTAATTGTCTTCATAATGTTAACCACGTACAGTTAACGGAAGACGAAGAAACCATATTCCGAAACGAATACGTACAGCGTAAGTCAAACGTTCGAATTGGAATAGAGACCCCACGAACACAAATTTGCTGTGGCAGGTATGAAATATAAACTCCGTTACTCGCTCGTTACACTTGAAGGACAGATGTTGATTGGGCCGAAACGAGCCGCCGCATAACAGCGTAGTTGCCTGCTAACTTCGAAAGAATGTAGATGCGGTCCCTGTTAAACAAACGAAAAAATGGAGTCGGTACAATTGGAGAGCGATCCGCCTTCACCAACATGCATAAGCAATTCATTAATAGTATATATATATATATATATATATATATATATATATATATATATATATATATATATTACAAAAAACGAATAATAAAAAATTGCCTGGCGCGAGATTCGATCCGGCGAACTTCGGATTACGAACCCGAACGCTTACCGCTGCGCCATGACGCTGTAGAAAATTATTACAGACAGTATTTCACCGCAACGGTTTATTTTAACTGCCGATTTTCTCGACAACGGCTGAGAAGTGCATCTTGGTGCTTTGCCACATTACATCTCTGGCCATGAGCTTTTATTATGCGCAGTATGAATCGAATCTGAGGTTCACAATTGGCGGCCTCCCCTTGTAAGTGCCTTGGCAGAGGGTTCGACGAACCACCTTCACAATAATTCTCTATTATTTCAATCTTCCGAACAGCGCGCGGTAAAAACGAACACCTATGTTTTGTGCGAACTGATTTCCCTTATCTTATTATAATGATGGTTTCTCACTATGTAGGTCGGCTTCAACAAAGTATTTTCGCATTTGGAGGAGAAAGCTAGCGATTGAAATTTCATGTGAAGATTCCGCCGCAGCCGAAAACGCCTTTCTGCAAATGGTCAGGTCTCCTGCTATTTACTAGCGATTTTTTTTTGTTCTTAAAGAACGCAACATTCTCCAGTATATATCTGTAGGTTACAAGAAAATCGTAAATAGACTATTCCATAATGTAGCCGTTCACATCTGCGAGGGTTGTTAAGAAACCAAAAAAAAGAAATATTTGGTATCTTCTTGTTGTTGTTCCAATGTGCAGCGCTACATACGCATCCGTTTGTAAAAACCATTCTACAGATCAATATAAACATTTACGTATCGCTTTTGCTTTCTAAAGATCTCACCGAACTCAACAGGGTAACTTCCTGGCCGCTTGGTGCGCTGCAATCGCTTGGATAACAAGAAAGAGACGGAGCGCCGCGACTTGCGTTAAGACTGTGCCGCAGCTGTAGTCTTTCCTTGTTTTGCGGTACTTGGTTCGTTCCCATTTCGATAAATATTAGAAGTTCTTTTGTGATAACCGTTTTGATTTGCTACTGCTACATACGGGAGTCCCAGGAGTAACAGTAAATATTCGGATATATTACAGGAATGATCATTCGAAGCAAAAATGTCTAGCAAACATGAGCCCTAACATGCATACCTTAATAGCTATGAGCACTTCGTCATCTTAGATGCTACAGACAAATCTCTTCTACTACAGCTCTTTGGTATCCATACTTTGGAAGGTGGTGATTATCAAATGAAGAATGATATAAAACTCGTCGGCTTTGACCAATGACGTCTTATTTCAGTCATCGATATTTATTTAGTTTCGAATCATAGGTAATAAATGGGTTACCTTCAATGTCGAAACGTATTTAGAAGTCGGTCACTGAGGCCGAGCAGTTCTAGGCGCTTCAGTCCGGAACCGCGCTGCTGCTACTGTCGCAGGTACGAATCCTGCATCAGGCGTGGTCTATTGATAGTGACTGGACCAAATATCTCACGAAATAAGCATCAAAAGAAAAAATGACAAAGAATAAAAAAAGGATATTAGTACTAGCGAATGCGAAAAAAGGGATGAACATAAACTTTGTATCCTGTACTTTAGGTGACTTACATAGTCGAGTTGAAGAATGCGATACTAGTACTAACGAAGCTCATGAATTACTATATATATATATATATATATATATATATATATAATCCATTCCCGAGAAAGCATTCGAACCTGCGACTGTAGCAGCATATATATATATATATATATATATATATATATATATATATATATATATATATGTGTGTGTGTGTGTGTGTGTGTGTGTGTGTGTGTGTGAGTATGTATATTAGGATGCTAGTAATTCATCGGCTTCGCTAGTACTAGTATCGCATTCTTCAACTGGACTATGTAACTCACCTAAAGTACAGGATACAAATTTTATGTTCGTCCCTTCTTTAGCATTTGCTAGTACTAATATCCTTTTTTTCAGTTGACACTAGAACCAGCTAAGGTGAAAAAAACTGATAAACGTAAAATTCGTATATATATCAACATAGGCCCCATGCCAATATAACATACATCGCTTTATACTAGGGTTTTCTACTGTAAGAAAAAGCTATATTGGTCACATTACGTTCGAAATATGGATGTACATGATACAAGTCCCCGATCTGTTGCCTCTATACTTATATCGTTTGTTTCTCAACATTCGTCCATACTTTTAAATCTTTGCAATGCAAGATGTGTGGTAACGTGTTACGTCATTGATGAAAGCCGACGGGTTGTATCCCATTCGTCAATATCCTCACACTTTTTCATCTTCGCTACTGTGAAATGATTTCTCCTACTGAACAAGTGCTCATAGCCATTTCAGTTACGCATTTTAGAGTTCATGTTCACTGCACTCCGTTCATCATAAAAACAAACCTGATTTAAACAAACACAAACGCGATGATTGATCAAAAGCTGTAGCACAAGTACACTGGTGTTGTTACGCTCTTGGAAGTAGCTCCTACTTATCTATTAGATACATAATATATGTATTATTGCTAAGCTACGTTAAATGAAACTTTAAGATATTCTAATTTAGTAACAGCCATCAATGTTTTTCTTAATCACGCTTTAGCTACGTAGTTTTCATTTCAAAAATCGTGTACAGTTACAGACTCTGCAATGTTGTGCTCTGATTGTCGCGTTGTTAATGAGCAGTACGAAAATGGCTGAGGCTGCTTCCTGTTACGTAGTGAAACACGCGTGTGGAACACGGTTATGAAGTGCCGAGAAATAGGTTGTACTTAATGTTTTTCATTAATTTACAGAGATAATCGGCTTGAAAGTTTTCGTGGCACTGTACTGTATACAGATGAGGCACAAATGGTTAACGGATGTGTAGCGAAATCGTTAGCTAACAGATAATCAACTGCAGTTTATGGTCCGCTGGTTCAAATCTCGCGTGAGTTTTTTTTTCTCGTTTATTTGAAATAAGGAAGGAGCTAGGAGCTTACCAGACGACTGAGAGTAATTAATACCGTCAGTGGCTTCAGTATTCAACAGTACGGTGAAATGCCTGGAGTATGCTTTTGCATCATACACAACACGCTCACAAAAATTACGCTATGTTTAAGATAGAAATTTTCATCTCTTTTGTTTGTAATTGGGATACTATGTCAGGTGAGAACAAGAGCATTTTATGTTTGCCGTCTGGTCACCTAGAAAGCGCGCGGTAGTGCTGGAGGTTTTCCGAATATTGTTTCATTCTCTTTAAAAATTAAATGACATTCGAAGCTATATTGTTTCTTTGCTCGTCTCAAAAACTATTCGCCTAAATATTATGATATACACATATTTGAAACCGTTTTTCCAAGCCCATCATGCTACTCTAAAATTTAACATAGGGTTCCATAAAAAACAAAGATGGCCTCATATCTCAATAATAAAAAATGGCACAAACATAAAACGTGATGTATTCAAGTAGATCCTGACCGTGCAAATCACTTTCCAAACGGCATCTTTGTCTCTATTGGGGAGATACAACGGGTGTTATGACTTAGCTGCCTCATCCAGTAGATAAGACGAGACATGTTCAAAATAACATACATCTTCAAAGCATTTAATCTAAGTGCAGTTCTCTGATTTTAGTCAAACGAATAGTGTTTCTTCGTAACACAAGTATGTATGTACTCTTTAAAAAAATCAATTTTTTTGTATTTTTATGTTTCGTCACGATTTTTATTCATTAATGATAATGCAACAACAGTCTCGCCTGTTCTGGATTGTAAGAAAACTGCACTTCTGAAATAAGTACTTATAGAAAGTTCCTGAAATTTTCTTCCCATTGTAATCTGATCTCAGCAAGTGCTTACAGAAGTTACTTGCTTAGGCCATAAGTCTTTCGAAATACTTCGCGTCTGGGGGCAGCTTAACCTCAGCAGCACTTGGAGACAAATGAATATCTTCCAAGTAGTAGCTATTTTCTCCGCTTCAGGCAACACTAGCGAAATCGTTATGTTATCGTGGCCAAACAGCACGACACATAGTTCAGAAGCTATAACGTCATAAACACAGACATGCATGAAAAACTGACTTTTGTTACTATCCCGTATTTGATAACGAGAGCAATAAGCAACTTTGGACAAATTAGAAACATAATTTCAATCTTTACCAAACTTTTTCTTGCAACCTTGGACACACTAGAAACATAATTTCAATCGTTAACTAAACTTTATCTTGTCTACAGTCCCACAAAATGACAGGAAAACGGTTGATCGCTTACTAAACGTTCATTGTTAATGTGGTAAAATTTCATAATCAAGCATTATGTTTTGTTTTATTATTCCTTGAGGGATAACTCAATTCGCTACCCATTTTGCCGACAGTGTCCACATATACCACTAAAGATACCTACAAAATTGATGTGTGTCACTGTATGACACTTGTTTAGAAATATGTGAGTAGGTTTCATATAAGCTGTAAAAATGTTTATACAATTAAAAAATATTATACAATTTTGACTTTTACATGGATGAATAATCCGAAAATAATGAAATAAACATGGTAAGGGTTTTCGTTTTCATTCATGTAGATTTTGTATCTTAAACGTCTAATATGTTACACATTAACTCATTTGTAACGTAACCAGACGTGTGAAACTTTATTTTACATGGAAATTCGACTCTGTAAATAATCTCGGACAACAGAACAGACGAGATCGCTAAAGGCCACCGTGAACGATCAAACATTTTGTCAAACTTAACTATGCTTGCCAAATATTTGACTGTGTACGGTGCTGTAGGGCGTGTTTGTCAAGCGTAGATCTTGGATGGCGTGTTTGCGGGACGTTTTGTTTGATGGGAAGTTTAACAAGATGGCGGGCATTGTTTGTGTTAACGTTTCTCCGCATATGATTAGTGAAACATTGCTTTATTACAATTTATCTAATTATGTCGTGAGGTTTCAGGACTATGGAAACTACGATCTTTGTTTCCACAAAGCAGGATATTTCTAAAAAACAAAAACTCCGCCAATCATTAAAAAAGGAATAAAAAAGTCGAACATATCTGGAAAAAGCTGGACGGTTGGTAACCCCGTAAATGCATAATGATTTAATGGTGTTACAACAATCGACATTTATTCTATTGTTGGATCAAATAAGTTATACATGATTTTAAAAGTGTTGCAAATATTCGGAAACTACTGTAAACATACTATAATTCGTTGAAAAAGAAAATGATTACCTAAGGACTGAGAGATATAAGTTAAGTGTCTTTTATTTTTGCGTCATGTTGCATGTTAAAGTGTTAGTGTTTGCCACTAAAATGGATCGTGATAAGCAAAGAAAAAGTGTTATCTGGAAATATTTTCTGGAAATTGACCCTGGTCGTGCTAAATGTGAAATATTTTCTAGTATTTATTCCTTCAAAGCTAGAACGACTTCCAGTTTAGCAAGACACTTACGAACACAGCATCCTACAGCTGTTCTCACACCCAATGGTCCTCAGTTGATTATTGAAGGCGAAGTGGACAGTGTTACTGAAGTAAGAACATCATTATTTTCAACGTCTGTCACAATGCCCTCAACATCGTATTCTATACAATCGACGTCGACCAAAGAACCAATTTAGCCACCAAAAAAAAAAAAAAAGACAGGACAGAGCGCAATTAGTGATTTCGTCAAGAGACTGCAACTAGTGTCGAAGATCAAAATTTTTGACGGAATTGTTCTAAAATTAATTGTGAAGTAGTTTCACCCATTCAGAGTAGTTGAACAGCCAGACTTTAGAGAACTGATACACATTCTAAATCCAAATAATGTACTACCTTCGAGAAAGACTGTCTCGAACCCACTGTTGGATTCACTGTACAATAGTATGAAAGAGAGAGTAAAAGCAAACATGTCTCAAGCTGTTGCGTGTTGTGTTACTACAGACAGTTGGACTTCGGCTGGTGGCGAAAATTATGTCGCAATAACTTTCCACTATTGAGATGGAACCCCCTAAATTATGCACCACGTCACTTGATTGTTTTGCGATCAATGAAAAACACACTGCAGAGAACATCTGCCACGAAATAAGGAGGGCTTGTCAAGAGTGGTAAATTGAAAATAAAATTGTCACAATTTTGACTGACAATGCCGCTAATACGATTTCACCTGTGAGAAATTTGCAGTGGCAAAGTATTCCATGTTGTGCTCACACCCTAAATGTGGTTGTGCAAAATGCAAGAGCTGAAATAAAAGAGCTGCAAACAAAAGTAAAAACAGAAGTGGAATATTTTAAACGAAGTCTCCATGCACTTTCAAAATTAAATGAAGTACAAAAAGAAATGGGTCTTCCAGAGCAGACTGTGAAACAAGACGTTCAAACAAGGTGGAATGTTTGTTTAAAATTGTAGTGAAGAGCAGGGATTCTATTGTCGCAACTTTAGCAGTAACGAATCCTGCAATAGTAATTACTAAGGAAGACTTTGAAATGCCCCAAGAAATGTGCAAAATTTTAAAGGCTATTTACATATCACTGAGGACGTGAGTTCTGAGAAACAAGTAACTATATTTAAACTAATTCTATTTCCTCGGTGCTTGAGAAAACATTTTGAGAAATACGATACTGCCAAGAAAACTAAACAGGTATTATCAGTTATTAGAAAAATTAAGGACGAACTTGACAGACGTTTCAAAGATATTGAAGATGGAGTTATGTTAGCTGATGCTACCTTGCTTGATCCCGGATTTAATAAGCAAGCGTTTGTGTCAACAAATTCGTACAACACAGCAAAACAGTCTATTATACAAAAAGCTGCAGTATTAAGAACA
This sequence comes from Schistocerca gregaria, assembly GCF_023897955.1. NCBI lineage: Eukaryota > Metazoa > Arthropoda > Insecta > Orthoptera > Acrididae > Schistocerca > Schistocerca gregaria. The sequence goes on along the minus strand of NC_064930.1, from coordinate 80,398,677 downwards.
TCCAGCGATGATGAGGCAAAACAGCCTGAACAACAGGAACAATCAGCAGACACGGAGGAAGATTTATTTTGGGAAGATCTTGACCACAGTGTTTAACGCTCTTCGAGTCAAACTACTACACCCATGACGTCTACAATAATACAATTCGACAATTATATCGAAATTCAGCCTTGAGAGAGAACGGCAGACCCTTTTAGATGGTGAGACTGTACCAGCTTATGTTAAGACGCTCGTGTGTGGTACAGTTATGCAAGTAATCAGTAGCCTAATGCTGTTATGTGCATATTGCTCTTGTTATTACCATAATGTGTGGAAGACCGAGCTTAGCTCTGTTTCTTTTTGTAAAATCTTATTTTTTGGGAGAAGCCACTTATTCAAATAAAGTTGAAAGCAAACAGTTAAATAAATATAAATTTTCATTTCCGAGATACCAGCGATCAGAGGAAACCATGTCTAATCTAAAACATATCAAGGATGATTGTTACTATTCGATGTACGGTAAGTTCAATGTGTTCGTATTCATATAATGTTATACCACCATCTCACAAAATTTTGATACATATGTACAATAACATCAAATAGTAAGAAAGACTTACGAAATTGCGATTTAAAATACTTATTGTGTAAAATCGAGTTTATCCAGTAAACACACAAATATAGATAGACTTAAAAATCAAAATCCATATCGAAATATATAATGTTATCCAAGCTGTTAAAGCCACTCCCAAGAAACTCTAAACTCGCTTTTTTATTTAAAAAATTCATTTGTGTAAAATCTCGTGCTGTAAGGAAAGACACCTATATACAGATAAACATAAAAACCAAAACCATAACTACGTTCATTATGTACTAACAAAGTTTTATGAGATGGTGTTATAAAAACATGTGAAATAGCGTTTTTATAATATAAATATCAGGTAATGAGTTAACAGTGTTTGAAGTTTTGAGAAGCCATATGACGTAGGGCAAGTTACAGCTCTTGAGTCATCAATATGGTGTAGTGAGTAATGCCCTCAGTAGTTGCTGAAATGTACAGTGGCGAATAAGACAATTATGATAAATGAACAGTTCTTTCTCTTGGTTTAGCTAATAACACCATTGGGAAATAAAACCCAAAACGCACACTTCGGGAATTGTCATCTACTTTTAAAATATTTGATTTATACATCCACAGTTGCAGTTTGTTGCAAAAACATTTCTAAAAGCATTGTTTAAACATTTAATAATATTTATCATAACAGTAAGTAGGAACCAGGAACTAACACGATTGTGATTTACATTAAGAAAAAACAAAATTTTTAAAAGTAATTATAACCTTTTCAATGTTGTTATAGCAGTTTCTGCAATTTGAGGGATTTTAACAACAACATTCAGAATAATAGAAGATGAAGAAGTGAATTAAAATTTGTGCCATGGCAGGGACTGGCACTCAGGTCCCATGCTTACTAGGCAGCTGTGCTAACCATGACACCACCATAGCAGTACAGCTAAGATAGATTAGTAGTTAAAGTCTTGGCTGTGACAAATTTTTGTTCATTTTTTCAGCTTGTCTCATTACTGGAAAATGTAATTCAATCACATCACTTTTCTGTGTGTTTGGGAGGTGAAGAATACGACTTTTATGGAAATTACAGACAGATAGAAAAGAATTGCAGTCTTAGAAATTTTTAATTGTAGGATCCTATGGGCAGACATGCTTGTTGGAGTTACTGGGAACAGTAGCTGGTCAGCTACTCTAGACTCTACACTGTGGGAATAGTCAAAAGCAGCTCCTAAAATACTGGGCTTGGTATTCAGATTGATATTAGTTTGTCTGTGGAAAGTACCCCTAAGTTATTCATATAATTTATGGATATTGTTGGAGCGACCCTTGCTTTGTTTTTTGTGAAACCCAAGATTGCGTTATTTTAAGACCTTTATTCCAATAATTGACAAAATAGTGTTGTCATCTTCAGACTGACATTATCCTTCTCATGTATATGTTCACATACATCTGGCATTGACATTTTGTGAACAAAGTGTAAATACGTATAAAAACTGCACTTGGTTTGTCGTTTATGAAATAGAATGCTTCAATATGGGTTGCCAATTGAATAAAAGGTAAAAGTACAATATCCGTAGCATCAGTAGAGTTAAAGCTACACACCATGCCAACAGCTTCACAGTCGATTAAACTGAGGTTCGTTTTAATTGAAGTAAGGTAAAATTATATTAAAATTACCACACATACTATACTCAAATAATTAAGACAACACTATTGTTGGTGGAGTAATGAGAAAATCACCTCATACGCAGTACTATGGGAGGAGGACATATAATAGTGTTTATGTTTTAGTGATACCACTTGAAAGTGAGATAAAAGTAGTATTATTTACCTTTATAGGGAAGTCATATTTAGCTAATAGCAATGGTGCCAAGAGGGTTCGTGTGGTAGTTCAGAGTAAAATTACTGTGAAATGGCTCTGAGCACTATGGGACAACTGCTGTGGTCATCAGTCCCCTAGAACTTAGAACTACTTAAACCTAACTAACCTAAGGACATCAGACACATCCATGCCCGAGGCAGGATTCGAACCTGCGACCGTAGCAGTCGCATGGTTCTGGACTGTGAACCTAGAACCGCGAGACCACCGCTGCCGACAAAGATCTCTTAAGAATATACGAAGTAGAATAAGCATTGTTAAATAAATATGTGGCCAAACGTTGCTCAGAGGTGGTACAAAGTAATTGAAAGAGGTGAGTGTGGAGTATACAAACAACATGCAAAACCTGCTAGGGTACAGCCAACGTTAATAGTACATCTTTTAGATTAAAGTAGTAATTCCAATTTACCGTATGGTCCTACACTGAGGTCATTGCTGAAATTTGAATGTAACTCTGCTGAATATTTTAGATCTGAACTGATTATTCAAATCAGTGACTAGATGAAAAGTTCTGAAAGCATTGGCAGGTGAATATGAGGTACTACAATATATGAGTGAAAGTTTGATCATGAGTAGCATAATACATATCGTTAAAGATATATGTAGCAAGCTCACATTTCTCAGTGCATAATAACAATTACCAAAATTGTGACATTCATATCGTACTATGGTGTATTTAGTGATTTTAATTTTAAACAGTACCTAGTTTTTATTTAAAAAATAAAAACCAACTTAGTTAAAAGAGTGAATCTGATACGTTATGCTTTAACATGCTACAAACTCTTCATGCAGTATCAGATAAAGAGGGAGTGGGAGACTTGGCGAGAGGAGGGAAAGTGGTCTGAAGTCTTGGCGGATGAAAAAATAAAACAGGTGCTAATGGCAGTGAATGATGGCAGTTGGGGAAGGAAAGAGGGGGTGATCAGGTAGGGGAAAAGAGGAGAATCTGACAGAGGACTAGGTATATGTGTTGTGAAGGAAAAGAATGGACAGCGTTCAGGGGGCTCAATTTCACTCTTCATCTTCAGAAATATTAAAGAAGTTGTGGTCTCTTGCTTCCAACGGATCGTTCAAAAGGTGTTGCCTATGGTACTTCCAGGTTTCGTGTATTTGCAAAATTGCGAGTATATGAATTTTTTTATCTTTCGGCGCTATATGCGGTATTTTCATTTAGTGCCCCATGTCATGGACTGTATGGTTGGAAGGCTATAAATGCTAACCAATAGTTGTTTTATTATGATTGCCTATAAGCTCCCAAAACCTTATAAAATGATGAACTGGTCTGGCCTACATAGAATCCATCACACTCCCCACAATGTAATCTGTACACCTCTGATTTACTACATTCATCTCTGTATGATTGAACATAATTGCGTACGTTACATTGTAAATTATTAGCTGTACTAAAGATCACTTTAATATTTGTTCTCCCAAGACATTCAATTTTGTCTGAGGCAGTATCTTGGTAGGAAAGTGATACCATCTTGGTTTTAACCAGCAAATGTGGTTTATTTTTGATCTTATTCCTTTTATATAACCTGTTGTGTAATCAGACCGCTAAGGATTACTCATATCCATTTCTATAGGCAATCGATCTGAAAATAGTAGGTTACTTTTCATTTGCTTGTTGTTCTTAGGGAGGACTCAAAAGTCTCTATATCCCTGAACAGAAAAATGCTTTTTGATACCTAGATCTCTGACCTGAGCTGACATTAATTACCACATCAGTGATACATGGTCTCCTGATGATCTGGAACGAATGCATACCACCAGATCTGCCAATGTCAAACCCAAAAATCTTAATTTATCATGATCTTCTAATTCAACAGTGAACTGCATCTTTTTGTTCATACTGTTGATGTATTGTAAATAAATCTCTACATATTTCAATCATCTTGGATTAAAGATATAATGTCGTCTACATATCGCTTAAAATAGGCTGTGTTTCCCATATTCCTGGTGTTTAGTAACTATTATTTTCTCAAGGTCGTTGATGATGATATTTGACAAGGTTCCTGCAAAACAGTTCCCCCTAACTGAACCATTTCCATGATAGTAATACTTATCATTTAATTGTAAATAGTTGAAAGACTATGACAATTATAAAAGTTATATTAACCCTACTGCTTTTGGAGGTGCATTTCTTTTATGCCTAATAAGGTTTGCTCTGATGATATTAATAGTTTCTGCAAGAGGGTGACCCGTACACAAGTTTCTTATATCAAAAGGGGGGAGGAACTATCCAGTGCATTCGCAACATGAGAGTGAAGCACGCTTTTGACGTGTCCTCAGTTTTCTCAGGACGTCAACATACCCAGAAAAACAAGTGCCTTCTTTTCTCGGTATGTCTTGAAACCTAGCTTTATAAAAACTGAAGATATTTCAGAAGGGACGCCTTAAAAAACAGCTTGGTACTTCCCTGAAAAGGTATACCATTTACAACATTAGCCTTCCTTGAAGGTAAATATGTGAGACAGTTGAGAATTATGTCTCTTTAAAAATGTCTTTCCCCTGTCCCAGTCAAACATATTACACTGAACAAGAAATTTCAAGTTAAAGTGTATTAATTGCATGATTTTCAGTTAGTTTTGTTTATTTGAGTATAATATGATACAAATTCATCATCTTGATAAATATTTAGCTCTAGTTTTTAAAAAGTAGTCAACATTTTTGTATAAATAACACACTAACAAAACATGCATTCGTGTTTCAAGATTCAGCATAACAAATTTTAACTGGATAATGATTTCAATTATGTTATGTCTTATCCATTGAAGAATTTCAGTGCCACTCTGGAAGCAGAAAAGTCAAATATTACGAAAATATTAAGATAATATTGCATGAACGAAAATACTTTGTAAGTCTAATGTGTACCAGAACTATGTAAAACATGAAAGAAAATGAGTAAATTAAGTGCTCACAAATGTATATAAAAGATTACAAATGTTAAAAGTCCATATGTATAGTTTATACACTTACATATTTTGTACAGAGTTAAATTTAGAAAATGACCGTTTTCTCATGACTTGACATTTAAACACAAATTCTGGAACATCCCTTATGACAGAATGAGATTTTCACTCTGTAGCGGAGACGAGATACTGGCAGAAGTAAAGCTGTGAGTACCGGGCGTGATTCGTGCTTCAGTGGCTCAGATGGTAGAGCACTTTCCCGCGAAAGGCAAAGGTCCGGAGTTTGAGTCTTGGTCTGGCAGACAGTTTTAATCTGCCAGGAAGTTTCATCCCTTATGACAGTCCAGCAGTAATCTGCTATAATAGTAAGGCTCCACTTTCTGGCATACTTCTTCTCAAATGTGGCAGTATCTCGATGAAATCGCTCCCTATGTTCATCACTTACTGCACCACAATCTTTGGGGAAGAAGTCAAGATGTATGTAAGAAATGCATTTTCAATGACATGTTGCAACCAAGTTTTTCATACGATGACCGCATTTTATCTTCAATCTCCTTGTAATTTATTGCTCGTTTGTTCCCTAAGAACTGTAAGCAGACTGTTCAAAAACATTCCCATGCATGCTTCCCATCAACTTGTATGGTTCCATCAAAAGTATGGTCTCCAGAAACCTCTCGAATACCGAGCGAGGTGGCGCAGTGGTTAGCACACTGGACTCGCATTCGAGAGGACGACAGTTCAATCCCGTCTCCGGCCATCCTGATTTAGGTTTTCCGTGATTTCCCTAAATCGTTTCAGGCAAATGCCGGGATGGTTCCTTTGAAAGGGCACGGCCGATTTCCTTCCCAATCCTTCCCTAACCCAAGCTTGTGCTCCGTCTCTAATGACCTCGTTGTCGACGAGACGTTAAAAATTAACCACCACCTCTCGAATCTATGGGACTACAAAGATGTCCTCCTTTACTTTGGCATCACTTAAGTAAGGAAATTTTTGCCTTAAGCACTTAAACGTGTCGCTACCTTTGTTCATTCCCTTAACGAAGTTTTTCATGAGACCCAACTTGATGTGCAATGGCAGGAGCAGAATCTTATTAGGATCTATTAGAAGTAGCAAAACGTGTCAGCACTGTTAACACAAAATGGGAGCATTTTTGTTCACTTCAATAGCAGTCACCTTGAACAACTGGTAGTTAATCTGGAAGAATATGTGCCAAAATTATTACTTGCATTAATAAAGTCTATGTAGTTGAAGAGGAGGAACACAAAAAGACCACTAAAATTGATATCAAAAAGTTTGTATCAAAATATCGCACAAGTAAGGCCAGGGACAATAACATAGTCTATTGTTACTAGTTATTATGACTTTGACAAACCATTATAATATTTTGTTTTATACCTAACATAAAAATCCGTAAATAATTATCTCACTGTACTAAAACTGTGTAAAATGAAAACTAGAGCAATTTTGAATTGTCTTTGTGATATTGGCGATCAGTACATTAGAATTAATACATTTCGCTATTTTCACTCGATTTACATTTTCATTTCTGTACAGTGTTATCAGCAAGTCTGTCTACTTTTCTTTTATAGGTATTAAGATACGATTTAACCATGCAACTGAAGTCAAAGACTGATTTTGAGAGAACCACGCCACTGTCACTGATACAGTCTTTTACAAAAGATGTTTCTCCAATCTCGGTAAGAACTGTGGGCCTTCCAGCTTTCCTTTAATTCTTCTTTATCAATTTGGTCACTTTTTTTGTATTGGAATGTCATACTACCCTGCAGAGATTTGGGTCAATGCGACATCACGTTTGTGGGAAGTAGTGCGAAACGAGTCTTACCGCATTGGCTGTGAAGACAGCAAAATACAGGTACAGATTTCCATGCAACGACCTTCTTCGTAATGCTTCATTTTCAAGCAGTCAAATAATTCTTTCAGTTTACAGTGGTGTAGTGTTATTTCAAACGATTAATTACTGTATCGAAATAAACACTGTGACAAAGCTAGTTGCAGATTCATGCTTCGTCCAGAAGTAATCTATTTTAATATCATCTTGGTTTTCGTTCGAGTAACAGGTTTCGTCGTGCCGTATCACTGAGTACCTGGTTTAGAACGTTTCTGAGATCCCGTAGTTGGTAGAAGAAAAACATAGTACGCCTACCGAACTATTTCAATTCCTGACTAATTGGGGGCCTAGAATGAATATTTAAGCTTATTTATAATTGAGCATACTGTGTTTTTCGAATAATTTGGAGCAGTATAGATGGTGTAAAACGTTTTTGTTCTAAACCTACCAAGATCTAAAACCAATTGTTCTCAGAACTTCAATTCTCCCATTATTTCCGTTGCATCGTACACACTTATTTTTAGTACTTCAAGTCCACAGAATGTTCTTTTGACCATCCAATCCAAATTAAATTATTGAGGCTTTCATTTGCATTTTGTGGCTTTCCATGAAGACATTTCCTGAATAAATCATGATCTGCAAGAAATCTAAATTGCGTGCATAACTGGTTCTGGTAATGAGTGTTTATGTGAATAAGTCCCATTTCTCTTGCTGAACTTACACCAATCTTTTTTCGGACACAAATTGTGTACTGGTGTTTCATCACTGGATAGTTTGTGGAAAAAATTGCCAACCACACCAAGCCTCATTGCCTCTAAATCATGTGTGTTTCTCCTGACAGCTTTGCTATAAAATAACTGTAGAGAATCAATTTCTTTAAGAGTGAACCTACCTTTTCCTCCTAGTTGTTTTCCATTCTCAAGCACTTCACCTTTCTTCTCTTTCAGCAAGTGACGATGTCTACCACCAAGCCTCTTTTGGATGTGCTCAGCGCATTCCTACTTTTCAATTGTTGTATTTTTGCACATTTTTATCTGTTACAGCTTGGAACGGAGAGTTGTCCCCATCAGAAAGGTATTTAGTATATCTAACACCATACTTGTCCTCAGATCTGGAGGACATCTTCACAATTGCAGCAGCCTCCATGCCTACATATGAACCACTATAATTTTTAGAGCATGCTACTGCATGCTTGTCATGCCTCTGTTTCTCAGCTTCATTGTTGAAATGTTCTTTGTAGTACACTAGTGGCAGTATTTACACATAATTTCTACATCTAAAACTTTACCTGAGTCAATACCAAGAATAGATGCAACTCTGTAGAGATATATGCATCCAGGTTCCATCTATAAACACAAACTGGTCATTAACATTTGTAGGAGATTCACTGTTATGAACATCTACTCCAGGATCTCTTTGGGTTATTTCCACCAGTGCCTGCACTGCTTTCTTCATAGAAATTGCAGCAGTATCGCATACAGCATCAGACATTCCTTTTTTTATTTTTTCACACCTTGCACAAAATGGTGGCATGTTCAGAAAACCACACAATAAATTACCTCCTTCCCAGCTCTGTCCTACGCATATTAGAGCATATGTTAACCTAAAATTGCTTTCATAGCTAGTTTTTTTGGAGGAGGGAAATGGATATTAATTGCCACATGAATTACAAATCGTTTTAAAATCACAAGGTATTACGACACTTCTTTCTTCAGCAACAGTCACGCATTCCGCATTTTTACAGCAAACACACGAACATGAAAAACTTACAGCCTCGCATAGAATCTCTAAATCAATAAATTTTAATCCGTCTCAACATCATTCATGCACTTGCACAATTCTCCTGTCCCAAGTTCCGATGCTGAACCTGAGTGCTTATGTTCTTCATTTCCAGCTGCTTCCTCTTTGTTGTTGGTAAACCGATTTCCATTTGATATCTGTCACCCAAATAGAGTTTTTCACCACCGTTATGCATAAATCTTGACTTCCACGTAAAGGTTTGCGAATTCAACCTTCCATCTACTAATAAGTGTTCTTATTTCAAAACGTAAATAAGCCACATGCAAGAATGTTTCCAGGCAAAGATGTAGATGTCAGCCAGAGATATATGTCAGCCAAAAATATAGAAAGAACTCCGCTGAAACGAATAGTCTCTCAAATGTCAGGAAAGGTGGAAATGGCCGGCAGTGCAGAGTTAACCATTTTAACAATTTAAAGGCATTTTTAAAGCTGCCATCGCAATAAAATTCACACATAACATGGATTAAACAGCTTATATAATATTTCTGAAAAATTGATTTTTTGGACCAAAATCCATTACATTTCCCCTGAAGCGAGGAGTGCAGAAGCGCTCTCCAGCCACTACGCTTCTCTGCCGTAAGGAGGCTGAAGGCAGAGTCAGGCCGGCCACAGCACGGAGACGTCTCAGGACTCGAACTTAACGCACGCCTTACGTGAACGGAACGGGAAAAAAATTTCAAACATTGTTAACATGCCAAGTGCTCTCTGCCATGCACTTCATAGTGGTTTGCAGTGTACGTATGGGGATATACCTACTGATTTGACGGTTGATTTGGAGCTTGTAAAGACGTCGCGTAAGTGGACTAGCTAATGTCACAATTGCGGACAATAGCGTGACACATGCAGCCATCAGCAGAAATATATGCCACTTTCCAAAGTACAATTTTACGTCTCTGTATGCGTTTTAGAACATGGTACGACGTTGAGAAGTTCTCGCCGCCCTGAATGATGTAATCACTTGACGATTCATAGAAACACATGTGAATATGCACGCTTAAAAAAAGTTTTGCATCACCTGTTGTTGTTGTTGTGGTCTTCAGTCCTGAGACTGGTTTGATGCAGCTCTCCATGCCACTCTATCCTGTGCAAGCCTCTTCATCTTCCAGTACCTACTGCAACCTACATCCTTCTGAATCTGCTTAGTGTATTCATCTCTTGGTCTCCCTCCACGATGCTCTTCAATACTAAATTGGTGATCCCTTGATGCCTCCGAATATGTCCTACCAACCAATCCCTTCTTCTCGTCAAGTTGTGCCACAAACTTCTGTTCTCCCCAATCCTATTCATACCTCATCATTAGTTATGTGATCTACCCATATAATCTTCAGCATTCTTCTGTAGCACCACATTTCGAAAGCTTCTATTCTCTTCTTGTCCTAATTATTTATCGTCCATGTTTCACTTCAATACATGGCTACACTCCATACAAATACTTTCAGAAGTGACTTCCTGACACTTAAATCTATACTCGATGTTAACAAATTTCTCTTCTTCAGAAAAGCTTCCCTTGCCATTGCCAGTCTACATTTTATATCCTCTCTACTTCGACCATCATCAGTTATTTTGCTCCCCAAATAGCAAAATTCCTTTACTACTTTAAGTGTCTAATTTCCTAATCTAATTCCCTCAGCATCACCCGAATTAATTCGACTATATTCCATTATCATCGTTTTGCTTTTGTTGATGTTCATCTTATATCCTCCTTTCAAGACACTATCCATTCCGATCAACTGCTCTTCCAAGTCCTTTTCTGTCTCTGACAGAACTACGATGTCATCGGCGAACCTCAAAGTTTTTATTTCTTCTCCATGGATTTTAACTCCTACTCCGAATTTTTCTTTTGTTTCCTTTACTGCTTGCTCAATATACAGATTGAATAACATCGGGGAGAGGTTACAACCCTGTCTTATTCCCTTTCCAACAACTGCTTCCCATTCATGTCCCTCGACTCTTGTAACTGCCATCTGGTTTCTGTACAAATTGTAAATAGCCTTTCGCTCCCTGTATTTTACCCCTGCCACCTTTAGAATTTGAAAGAGAGTATTCCAGTCAACAATGTCAAAAGCTTTCACTAAGTCTACAAATGCTAGAAACGTAGGTTTGCCTTTTCTTAATCTTTCTTCTAAGATAAGTCGTAAGGTCAGTATTGCCTCACGTGTTCCAGTATTTCTACGGAATCCAAACTGATCTTCCCTGTGGTCGGCTTCTACTAGTTTTTCCATTCGTCTGTAAAGAATTCGTGTTAGTATTTTGCAGCTGTGGCTTATTAAACTGATTGTTCGGTAATTTTCACATCTGTCAACAGCTGCTTTCTTTGGGATTGGAATTATTATGTTCTTCTTGAAGTCTGAGGGTATTTCACCTGTTTCATAAATCTTGCTTACCAGAAGGTAGAGTTTTGTCAGGACTGGCTCTCCCAAGGCCGTCAGTAGTTCCAATGGAATGTTGTCTACTCCAGGGCCTTATTTCGACTCAGGTCTTTCAGTGCTCTGTCAAACTCTTCACGCAGTATCGTATCCCCCATTTCATCTTCATCTACAACCTCTTCCATTTCCATAATTTTGTCCTCAAGCACATCACCCTTGTGTAGACCCTCTATATACTCCTTCCACCTTTATGCTGTCTCATCTTTGCTTAGAACTGGGTTTCCATCTGAGCTCTTGATGTTCATACAAGTGGTTTTCTTACCTCCAAAGGTCTCTTTAATTTTCCTGTAGGCTGTATCTATCTTACCCTAGTGAGATAAGCCTCTACATCATTACATTTGTCCTCTAGCCATCCCTGCTTAGCCATTTTGCACTTCCTGTCAATCTCATTTTTGAGACGTTTCTATTCCTTTTTGCCTGCTTCATTTACTGCATTTTTATATTTTCTCCTTTCATCAATTAAATTCAATATTTCTTCTGTTACCCAAGGATTTCTAGTAGCCCTCGTTCTTTTACCTACTTGATCCTCTGCTGACTTCACTACTTCATCCCTCAAAGCTACTCATTCTTCTTCTACTGTATTTCTTTCCCCCATACCTGTCAATTGTTCCCTTATGCTCTCCCTGAAACCCTGTATAACCTCTGTTTTAGACAGTTTATCCAGGTCCCATCTCCTTAAATTCTTACCTTTTTGCAGTTTCTTCTGTTTTAATCTACAGGTCATAACCAATAGATTGTGGTCAGAGTCCACATCTACTCCTGGAAATGTCTTACAGTTTAAAACCTGGTTCCAAAATCTCTGTCTTACCATTATATAATCTATCTGATACCTTTTAGTATCTCCAGGGTTCTTCCATGTATACAACCTTCTTTCGTGATTCTTAAACCAAGTGTTAGTTGCATCACCTAAGGTCCCAGAACTTCTGAAGGTAGATGTTGCCTGTGGGCATAGTGTCATAGACACAATCCCTTTGACTGTTCAGAGATGTAAACAACCATGAACGAGCAGCTCCTATTAGGCGGAGCAGGTCCGACAGGCGATCAGTTCCAGTTATTCCATCAGGAGGGAGGTACATGGCTCGTGTTGTATGTGTTCAACCATGCCCAAACCTGTCAATGCCGCGATTCGATCGTTGTTTGGACACGGAGGAAATACAGAGAGACAGGAACTGTCGATGACATGCCTCGCTCAGGCCGCCCAAGGGCAACTACTGCAGTGGATGACCGGTATGGATTATGTATGGCTCAGGGGAACTCTTGAGAGCAACGTCACCATGTTGAATAACGCTTTTCGTGCAGCGACATTACGTCGTCTTACAACTCAAACTGTGAGCAATAGGCTGCAGGATGCTCAAATTAACCCCCGACGTCCATGGTGGGGCCCATCTTTGCAACCACGACACCATGCAATGCGGTACAGATGGGCCCAACAACATGCCGAATGGACTGCTCAAGATTGGCATCACGTTCTCTTCACCGACGAGTGTTGCATATGCCTTCAACCAGACAATCGTAGGAAACGTGTTGCGAGGTAAACCGGTCAGGCTGAAGGCACACTATCCAGCGAGTGCAGCAAGGTGAAGGCTTCCTGATGTTGTCGGGTGGCATTATGTGGGGCCGACGTACGCTGCTGGTGGTCATGGAAGGCGCCGTAACGGCTGTACGATACGTGAATTCTATCCTCCGACCGATAGTGCAACCATATCGGCAGCATATTTTCGAGGCATACGTCTTCATGGATGACAGTTCGCGCCCCCGTCGTGAACATCTTGTGAAATACTTTCTTCAGGATAACGACATCGCTTGACTAGAGTGGCCAGCAAGTTCTCCAGAAATGAACCCTATCGAGCAATGGTACAATCTGGACCAACAGTGCCTTGATGAACTTGTGGATAGTATGTCACGGCGAATACAGGCATGCACCACTGCAAGAGGACGTGCTAATGGGTATTAGACCACCACCTCTGAAGGTCTCGCTACATGGTGGCACAAAATTCAATGTGTGGTTTCCATGAGCAATGAAAATGGCGGAAATTATGTTTATGTAGATCTGTATTCCAATTTTTTTGTACAGGTTCCGGAAGTCTCGGAACCGAGGTGATGCAAACTTCTTTTGATGTATGTATATTAACCAAAATTATGAAACTAAAAACTTACATTTGTTTTTGATGGAGGTCTTTCTTTAGCAAAGCACAGTTTTGTTTTACATCACAAACATGCTTCACTGCACTTACAGCATCATCATTAGCCTTTTATTTTATGTCTGTTAAATATAAAGTATGTTCTTTGCTGTTTGTACATGTGTAAATATTAGTTTTTAAAATCTTAATTACAAACTTTTGGAGAACACATAAAGTTATACATTATTTATTGTTGCGGGTGTTTCTTGTTGATGTGTGCTGATACGTGTGTGTTGTTTGTTTGTAGGCTGGTGAGAAGGCTTTTGTTTTTGTGTGTTTGGCGTCATTTTTGACTGCATTTTGGTTTTGTGGCTCAGTTTATCTGTGGTGTATGTGTCGTATCCATTCTGTACAGCTATTTGTCTGATTGTCGGTAATTCATTGTTATAGATGTTTTCAGAGAGTGGGGTTTTGTTGAGGCTGTGCAGCATGTATTGGAAACCTGCTAGTTTGTGAGAAATCGATTTATTACAATGTTTCTGAATGGCTGTCCTGGTGGTGCTCACCCTCCTGAAAATCTAGAATTGGAGTTGGTTGTTGCGTCTATATATTGTGAAATCAAGGAAATTTAACATTTTGTCGTTTTCTGTTTCTGTGGTGATCATCTCTAATTTTATCTTCGTGGTCTTTTCTCGAGATATACGTAGGAGGTGTCAGTGTATTGATTGTCTCTTCTAGGAATGTACGCTCTCGGAACATTAACACTAGACTGTACCATGACGCAGAATGCCTCTCTTGTAGAGTCTGCCACATGAGTTGGTTGAGGATCTCCAAGACACTTTCGCGCTCACTAAAAGAACCTGTGACTAAATGTGTTGCTCTTCTCTGGATCTTCTCTGTTTCCTCTACCAGTGGTGTCTGGTACGGATCCCATACTGATGAGCAGTATTCAAGTTTTGGTTGAACGACCGTATTGTACGCTACAATACATCAGGTTCTTGAAATGAGTTTGGTCGTCAGCATAATAACAATAATATACCAAAAATTATCAAAACTGACCACAAAAAGCTAGCAAACAATAAAGCAATGATTATTTACGCAGACAAGGCTGATGCATCAGTTGTTATTTATGAAGCTGGTTACTTTATAAAACTGAAATTCGTTTACAGAAAATGGCATGTGCATATAGATAAGATCCCAATCAACAAATTTAACTCTGACATTAGGAAAAAATCGATCAAACTGACTTCTTTTTGCAGGAGAGTCAAGCGATCGCTAAAATGATGTCATATTAGTTACCCACAAATTAAGAACCATAAATGTAACAAGACAGATAATACCAATTGTTGACAGATGACATTTCCCACTGCGAAGCTGAGTAGATTTATTAATTAGAAAAATTGATGAGTTGTTTGTTTTTGAAAATGTTTCTACTGCAAAGTATAGTCTAGAATTGGTTAATTTTTTAAAACCATCATGGTACCAGGTACGTTCACTCTTTTGATATAAGAAACTTGTGTACGGGTCACCCTCTTGCACAAACTGTTAATATCATCAGATCAAACCTTATTAGGCTTAAAAGAAATGCAGCTGCAAAAGCAAGAGGGTTAATAGAACTTTTATAATTGTCATTGTCTTTCAACTATTTCCAATTCATTGATAACTATTACTATCAAGGAAGAGGTTTGGTTAGGAGGAACTGTTTTGCAGGAATCTTGTCATCCGTCATCTTCAACGACCTTGAGAAATTTTTTTTCTAAATACCAGGATATGGGAAACACAGCCTATTTTAAGCGATATGTAGACGACATTATAGCTCTAATCCAAGATGGATAAGAAATATTATATACAGTACATTAACAGAATCCACACAAAGGTGCTGTTCACTGTTGAGTTACAAGATAATGATGAACTAAGATTTTTGGGTTGACATTGGCAAATATGGTGGTATGCATTCGTTCCAAATAATCAGAAAACCGTGTATCCCTGATGTGGTAATTAACGTCAACTCAGGTACAGAACTAGGTATCAAAAGGCATTTTTCTGTTCAATGATACGGAGACTTTTGAGTTCTCCCTTAGAACAACATGCAAATGACGAGGAACTTACGATTTTCAGATCGATTGCCTATAGAAATGGATATGAGTAATCCTTAGTAGATGAAATACATAACAGGTTATATAAAAGGAATAAGTTAAAAAATAAACCACATTTGCTGGTTAAAATCAAGGACATAATTATTTCCTACCAAGATTGTGTGTTAGACAAGATTGAAAGTCTTGGGAGAACATATATTAAACTGCTCATTAGTACAGCTAATAATTTACAACGAAACATACGCAATTATGTTTGATCATACAGAGATGAATGTAGCAAATTAGTGGTGTACTAATTACATTGTGGGGAGTGTGATGGAATCTACATAGGCCAGACCAGTAGATCATTTTGGAAGGTTTTGGGAGCATATAGGTATTCAGAACAAAACAACATTTGGTCAGCATTTATGACTTTCCAACCATACAGTCCATGACATGGGGCACTGTACGAAAATACTGCATAAAGCACGAAAAGATAAAAACTTCATAAACTCGAAATTTTGCAAACACATAAAACCAGGAAGCAGCATAGGCAACACATCAATTGGATGCAAGAGACTTCATTAATATTTTTGAAGATGAAGAGTGAAACTGAGCCCCCTGAACGCTCTCCATTCTTTTCCTTCACAACACATATACCTAGTCTTCTATCAGATTTTTATCTTTTCCCATACCTGATCACCCCCCCCCCTCTTTCCTTCCTCAACTGCCATGATTAACTGCCGCCATCATCTGTTTTATTTTGTCATCTTCCCAGACTTCACTTTCCCCCCTCTCGCCATTCGTCCACCACCTCTTTATCTGATACTGCATGAAGACTTTGTAGCATGTTTCAGTGTAACCTATCTGATTCACTCTTTTAAATAAAAAGAAAAAAGGTTCAGTTGAAAATTAGAACCATGATATACACCACAGTATGATATCAATGTCACAATTTTGGTATTGTTATTATGCACTGAGAAAAGTGAGCTTGCTACATCTATCTTCAAAAATATGTATTATGCAACTAATGATCCAACTTTACCTCCTATGTTATAGCACCTCATATTCTACCAGGGAATGCATCCAGAACTTTTTCTTCTAGACATTGACTTATATAATCAGTTCAGATCTAAAAATTCAGCAAAATTATATTCAAATTTCAGCTATGACCTCAGTGTAGGACCATACAGTAAATTGGAATTACTACTGCAATCTAAAAGATGTACTACAAACGTTGGCTGTACCTTAGGAGGTTTTGAATGTTGATTGTACACTCCTCACCTACTACTTTCAATTACTTTGTACCAGCTCTGAGCAACGCTCGGTCACATATTTATCTCACAATGATTTCTCTATTTCATACATTTTTAAGAGATCTTTGAAAATGTTTTACTCTGTACTGCCACATGTATCTTCTTGGCGCCCTTGCTATTAACTACATATCACGTTGCTATAAAGGTAAATAATACTACTTTTATCTCACTTTGAAGTGGTATCACTAAAACATAAACCCTATTATCTGTCCTCCTCCCATAGTACTGCGTATGAGGTGATTTTCTCACTACTGCACCAACAATAGTGTCATCTTAATTATATGAGTATAGTTAGTATGGTTATTTTAATGTAATTTTACCTTAGTTCAATTAAAAAGAACCTCAGTTTATCCGACTGTGAGGCTGTTAGCATCGTGTGTAGCTTTAACCCTATTGATGCTACAGACGTTGTACTTTTACCTTTTATTCGGCTGACAACCCATCTTTGTGCATTCTATTTCATAAATGACAACCAAGTGCAGGTTTTTGACGAGTTTACACTTTGATCACGAAATGTCAATGACAGATGCATGTGAACATACACATGAAAATGATAATGTCAATCTGAAGATGACAACACGATTTTATCAAGATTAGTAATTGGAATAAAGGTCTTAAATCAAACGATCTTGTGTTCCACAAAAAAACTAAAATAAGCAGCGATCGCTCCAACAATACCCGTAAGTTATATGAATGACTTAATGTACTTTCCACAGACAAATAAACTAATATCAATCTGAATAGCAAGCACAGTATTTTGGGAGCTGCTTGTGACTATTCCCATAGTGTAGAGACTAGAATAGCTGACCAGCTACTGTTCCCAGTAACTCCAACAAGCATGTCTGCCCATAGGATCCTGAGATTAGAAATTTCGAAGACTGCAAATTTGCGTTTTGGATTTTATTTCCCAGTGGCGTTATTTCATAAAAGAACTGATCATTTATCACAATTGTCTTATTCGCAATTGTACATTTGAGCAGCCACTGAGGATATTAGTCAGTACACGACATTGATGACACAAGAGTTGTAACTTGCCCGATGTCACATCTCTTCTGAAACCCACCAACGCCGTTAACTCGTTATCTGACATGTAATATCAATAAATCGTACATTTTCGAGAGATTATCAATGTGCTTGTGCTTTGCAACAGCATTTACTTATAGGGCATACAATATAATGTGGTTATAATGCAAAACACAAAAATTCAAGCTTAACGAAATTCAACATTGCATCAGCCAGGTGTTTCGGTCAAAGAGTATCTTTCAAAGGAATACAGCCACAGCTTCTTTCGTAATGTATATGTAAGTAAAGGAACATAAATACAGCACTGCTGGAACGTCCATTTTTCAAAGCAAGTGATTACAGCAGTGTGTGTGACCTATTGTTCGCTCACAAAAGACCAAGGGGCCGATATAGAGCAGACCAGAAGGTCGTTTTGCAATGGTTATTAAAAATTAAAGAGTACCAGAAATTAGGCTAGTTGTCCAAGAAACTGTTTGTTAGTATTCGAATATTTTTCCCTGTCTCCCATGAATTGAGACCCATGATCATACACTGACATAAACCCATTCAGCTTTTGCACTTCAAAGCTAAGAGCCCAGTTCATTCCATGGCACAAATACAAGTTGTTACGGTGTCTACAAAACGCCTATGTCACTTATGAAACACGCGAAGGGAATCTGTGTGTACTAGCAGTATAAGGACAGTCAAAATTTGTAGGTTGCATTACGGAAAAAACTTCAACATACCGTGATCATGTGAACACTGTGGCAATGTCAGTGTTGCAGTATGGTGATGTACTCGTATGGAAATGCAGTGGAGCACTGCACCTTGAGTTAGCACCTGAAGGACCTCCACTCGATTAGAAATAGTGTTGGAAGTTCCACAGAAATTGATGCGAGGCTCTTGTAGAAGCTTGGAGCTTCATGCTCTCGGACTATGACGTTTCTCGGGACTGGGAGTCTCCCGTGTAGCGACCGAGGTGGGCCCAGGAGACGACGGCCGTGTGGAGCCCAGCTCGCTCCGTTCATCCATGAGGCGCAGAGAGCAGCAGACGCGGCCGCCCAGGTAGGGGCAGCCACGTTCCTCCACTTCTCTACGGCATTCGACACAGTTCCCCATGGCCAGCGAATCAACGAAATACTAGAGTACGGAATATGAGACCAACAGTGTGACTCGATTGAAGACTTTTTAGTAAACAGAAATCAGCATTCCAGTCAGATATGTAACTTCGGCTGGACCCCCAGAGAATGTCATAAGACCATTACATTCCTCAATATATATGAACGACCTTGTAGACAACGTCAGCTGGTTCGTATTCTGCACCCCATTACCCCCTTCTCAATGACTGCCCCTTTCCAAGAACCTCAGTAAGGCCAACCACTTAGCTTTCCACCTTTCCGAGTTCTTATCTGTCCCTGATGATCCCCACTTTGATTACTCTCTTCTGCACCATCATGGAAATCTCTGATACCCTGGTCGCTCCATTTGCTCCCAGTATCGATACCTGAGGTAGTTACCCCCCTCTGACATCAACACTCCAATCACAGCACAAGACATTAAACTTATCCTGCAATCAAAATGCAACACAGTGCATGCTTACGACGGTGTCACCCACTGCCACGTCAGAGAATGCACTTTCTGCTTCCTGACTGTCCTTGAAAATCTTCGACATACTCTCTACTGGCTTCTACCTCGAAGTGTGGAAGACTTCCCATGTCCTCTTATTCCTCAAACCCAACAGACCCCCTTCTGTCGCCACATCCTATTGTCCCATCTGCCTCACCTCTGTCTTCAGTAAGGTCTTTGAATCCATCCTCTCCCTTCGTATCAATCACCAACTCCATGAACACCATGAACATCGCCTCCTCCCAGTTACCCTGTGCTTCCAAACATACTTCTCTGCCAATGACAAACTCCTTAACCTCATCCATCATCTCTGTCTCCAACTTAACACCTGTCGCCCTGCCATTTTTGTTTCCATCGACCTCCAAAATGGATATGACCATGTATGGCATCCCAGTCTTTAAAATAAAACCTGAGCCCTGCCTATCAATTTTGTCCATCTCTTTGCATCCTTCCTCTTACGACATCTTTCTTATGTCACCCTCCACACCACCACCTTCATCTTTCTTATCCCACTACTGGCATTCCTCAGGGCTCCGTCCTCTCCCCTGTCTACTATCTCCTGTACAACGCTGATAAGGCCAAGCCACCCCCACCTGTCCATGTCCTACAATATGCTGATGACACCGCCTTCCTGGCCCTCTAGCCTATCTTTCAAGGGTCCCAGCCCAACTGCCAAAACCACCTTGACCAGTTAACAACTTTGTGTAATCAGCAGCTCCTTCGTATCAACCCCTCGAAAACCCAAGTAATCATCATAGATTGCAGCACCTGGTCCTTCCACTCTATGATTTCTACCTCCCATCCAGCTCACCCTCACCATGACATATGACATACCTTACCTTCGACTATTTCCTCACCTGGACCTCTCATCTCCTGACCATCCAGTAGAAGTCCCATTAAAACCTTCACCTCCTGAAACTCCTGTCTGGCCGGATATGGGGATTGCATCCTTCCACCATCCTACACACCTACAAATTCCTCATCCATCCTATCCTCTATTATGCCAGTATTGCCTGGACCTCCACTCCCCCCCCCCCTCTTTTATAAGGCCCTCTAAATCCCAGAATGCCACATGCTCTTCCTTGCCTTATTTATCCACCTTTCTTCCCCCACACAACTCCTGTATGACCACATCCTTCTTCCACCTCCTCCTTTTCCGCCAACATCTTTGCATCCTTTACGCTATCCGCAGGCTCAATCCCCCCACCCCCAGGTTTCCTCCTTCCCCCTACCCATTGCCATTCCTCTATCGCTGTTAGTGTCCATCTCTCCACCTCCACACTCTGCGTCTCCTTCGTCAGGGCAATTTCCAGCACCTACCCCTCCCAGATGTTGAACTTCAGCATGACATCTACAGTTCCTACCAACAGTAACCTGTCTTTGTTCCCCTCCCAAAGGCTTTTCTTTTTCTCTCCCACCCTTCTCCCAGAGTGGATTTTCCTCCTTCCCCCCTCCCCCCGCCCCCCGGGGTCCCTGTACCCTTTCTTTGGCTGTTTTCCTTTCCCATACCTTCGCTCCCTGGTCCCCCTTCTGCGCGCCCGCCATCTGCCCCCCTTTCTCACCCCTACTTCTCGCCTCCTTTTCCCTTCTCCCTCGTCCCCCAACCCTGGTAGATTCTTCCAGGTTTTTATTGATTACCGAGTGTACTGCATTTGTGTTGTTCCAGTGCCATTATATAGTGTCATCAAGTGATGGGGTTTTAATTGTGTGCTCGACCTGTATACACTTCATGATTGCTCCAGTGATTTTTATACTGTGGCCGACTTTTAACTTGCGTTTGACTCCAGTGATTTTAAGTGCACAACAAATTGCCAGCTGTATTCTTTTAACTTTATGTCAACTTTTTATCTGTCCCCTTGAGCATTTCCCCGTCTTTGTGTCTATTTTAACACCCATCATCTCGATTTACTGAGCTGACAACAAGTGTCAGCATGTGATCCATTCAACCAGACGTAGTCGATATGGGCTGTCGGAGCCGAAGGCACAACTGGGTGCCTTTGATGACTGCCACAATACGTGCATGGAGACGCTCAGTATTGCTACGTTTGATTCACGTATGGAAGTCCAATGCATCCTCCGCACGTGTCACGTAACTGATTTGTAGTCGACTTTCGTACCTCGCGTCTCGCAAGAGTTACCCCAGTAGGTTTATTCTCCACCAGGCGCGACCTTTACCCCTTGAGCCGTAAACAGTCCATAATCATGTTACGATTGTGTAGCTTTAAATGCTA
The DNA here is from genome assembly GCF_023897955.1 of Schistocerca gregaria. NCBI lineage: Eukaryota > Metazoa > Arthropoda > Insecta > Orthoptera > Acrididae > Schistocerca > Schistocerca gregaria. The sequence continues at coordinate 80,376,897 of NC_064930.1, read as the reverse complement.
AGCATGACAAGAATGTTAAAATGTTAGGATTCCAACTAATTTTGTTTTATTTCACCAATTGCAAAATTAATGACACGATTTCTAAAGCCAGTTTACGGTTAATATCCACAACAACATTCCTGCTCATTAAGCATTAGGTTCCGAGCATCGCTAACGTGTCAAAAATGCTTCAACGATCCTAGAATCAACGTGAGATCGTACAGACAAATGACACAACTTACTTCTTTGTGTGGAGCTGCACTTCTCACACTAGTTGGTGTGTTGCCACTTTGGAGACAAATCGTAGACCACTCGTCAGCTGTCTTGGGAGGTTGACGCCTACCCTTGGGTCCATCAATTCCATCAATAAGCACTGACAGCAACTAAAATTTGATCAGCGATTCCTGAAGAATTGAGTGATATTGAAATTATTATTATTAACATGTTCTCACTGCAAGTAACGTCATCAGCATAGCTGGAGCTTTGTATTATATTTAAGTGGTACATATAGGTGATGAAAGATTCACTTCTTGGAGCAAAATCTTCCTACACAATGCATTAAAACACAGCAAACAAAAATGTAATAAACGTGGGCAGGGAAGTGACATAAAAGCCACACGAAGCATCCTACTACACCATTTACACACTGTGTAAATCAAAGGCCTGTGACACTTCCATGGTGTACTGCAGGAATAACCGTTACATCTCTCCAATTTGTGGCGGTAAGAGCGACGTGTTGAGTTCTGTCCGTAAGCGAGTCTTGTAGCCAGTGGCAAACGTAATGCGATACCCTCTAAGCTCGCATTTCTTCACTAAACGGCAGTGTGGGGCAGTGTCAAATGCCTTCCTGCAGTCAACAAACAGTTCCCGTTTGCGCAATCCGTGTGCATTTTTATAGACGATATTTTCGTTATGCAAAAACGTATTAATACGTGCCCTCGTATGTCCCATCACTGACAGACATCAGCGATAGTCTAAGTCTATAATTATGTGCATCTGTCGTACGACCCGACTTGGAACTACAGTGACTTGCGCTTTTCTTCAACACTACATACCCTTCGTTGGTCCAGCGATCTGCAAAGACAAACTGCTTGTAGAAAGGAGGCAAAGCAGATGACAGACTGAGATTCATTGGAAGAATCCACAGGAAATGTAATCCATCAACAAAGGCAGTAGTTTACGAAACACTCGTTCGACCAATACTTGAGTACTGCTGAGCGGTATGGGATCCGTGTCTGTGAAAGAAAACAGTCACTATACAAGCATACTCCCTCAGGAAAAGGTATGAATATATAAATTCATGTGTTCTTCAAAAATTTGTAATTAGGATTTTAAAAACTAATATTTACAGGTTTACAAATAGCAAAGAACATTCTGCACGTTTAACAACCATAAAATAAAAGCCCACTGATGATGCTGCAACTGTAGCGAAACAGGTTAGGGATATGAAACAAAATAGTGTTTTGCTAAAGGCGGACCTCATCCAAAAACACTTGTATGTTCATTCTCTTAATTTACACATTTGTCTCTATGAATCGGCAAGCGATTACGTCACACATGGTGCCAAGAGTGCTCGATCGTGGTACCAGATTCTAAAACGCATAGGGAGACTTAAAAGTGTACTTTGGAAAAGTGCTGTATATTTCCGTTGATGAATGCACGTCTCACGCGATTGTACACAGTTGTGTTATTAAATCCTCTTATGTGAACTATTTACAAGCAAAAAATTCACCGTCACATCTACATCCCCGAACTACACTGCAAATCACTGTGAAGTGCGTGGCAGAGAGTACTTGAGACGGTAACAAGGTTTGAAATTTTTTTCCGTTCCGTTCGCGAACGGAGTGCTTTAATGGAGAGTGCTGAGACGTCTCCGTGCTGTGGCCGGCCGACTCTGCCTTCAGCCTCCTTACGGCAGCGACGAGTAATAGCTGGAGAGCGCCTCTGGACTCCTCACTTAACAGCCGCCTGCAAAATGTCGTAATCGCCTCTCGTGGCGTAACTTGCGGCTCTCTGCAAACGTCTACCGATTGTGTTGTTTCAACACCTGCTGGACAGCCACACCTGTGACAATTTGTGCTGGCCTTCTCTGCATACGTTCAGTAGCCGCTATCGGTGCTATCTGGTATGGGAGCCACACACCTGAGTACCGTGCTGTTACAGGACAAACAAGTGTTTCCTAACCAATTCCGAGTGCAGACTGGCTCCACTTTCCGAGTATCCAACCAGATGGCTTTTGCCACAACGTCTGACTGCAATCCTACTGTCGATGTCTGTGACCATCTTTCCGCACAGTGAGACATAATATTTCGAATTCCCGTGTAGTCTCTTAACACTGAGTCACTACCCGCCCTGACACTTACAATTATTCCTGTTATTCATATGTTGACGGCCTCTCTGTTGATGGAAATGTAAGGCATAAGTGGCGGCCGCTGGACCAAGTTGAAGTAATACAAGTAATATGCTTAAAAATCAACAGCGAATATGACTGGGTTACTTAAGTACTCAGAAGGCATTGATCTAACGAATCATTGGCATATTATAAAGTCAGAAGATGGTATTAGTTTTGTTCCAATAGAAGAGACAGATATTCCTACACTTTTGCTTTATGTTAGTTAGTTAGTTGGTCACGTGTTCCACTAATCAGTTGCACGCTACAGTAGCTGTCATAATGTGGAACACATCAAGTGCAAACAAATGCACACATGAAGCAAGATTTTTTAATATATATGCATTTGTTGTGCACTTGACACGTTCCACATTATAACAGCTACTGTAGCGTGCAACTGATTAGTGGAACCCCAGCATATAGACGTCTTAGTATGTTCTACAGACTTCTGTTGATGTCTTATATTTCTTCAAGGTCTGTATTTTCTACAGCAGAAAATTGGATGTACTGGGTTTTTTCAAAGTTTAAAGCAAGCCCATTTGCAGAAATTTAATTAATGACTTTCCCAAAGACCTTCTTTGTATCATTTTCAATTGGAGTTTCTTTTACTGGATTAATAATTATGCTTGTAGCATCAGCAAAGAGTGTCAGTTCAGCTTCTTGTTTCAGATAAGAAGGGAGGATGTTCACAAATATCAAGAACAGGAGGGGACCATGATTGACCCCTGTGGAACACCAATTGTAATTTCACCGCAGTTAGATGAAGTTGTTGTTGTTGTTGTTGTGGTCTTCAGTACTGAGATGGGTTTGATGCAGCTCTCCATGCTACTCTATCCTGTGCAAGCTTCTTCATCTCCCAGTACCTACTGCAGCCTATATCCTTCTGAATCTGCTTAGTGTATTCATCTCTTGGTCTCCCTCTACGATTTTTACCCTACACGCTGCCTTCAGTACGAAATAGGTGATCCCTTGATGCCTCAAAACACGTCCTACCAACCGATCCCTTCTTCTAGTCAAGTTGTGCCAGAAACTACTCTTCTCCCCAATTCTATTCAATACCTCATCATTAGTTATGTGATCTACCCATCCAATGTTTAGCATTCTTCTGTAGCACCACATTTCGAAAGTATCTATTCTCTTCTTGTCCAAACTATTTATCGTCCATGTTTCACTTCCATACATGACTACACTCCATACAAATGCTTTCAGAAACGACTTCCTGACACTTAAATCAATACTCGATGTTAACAAATTTCTCTTCTTCAGAAACGTTTTCCTTGCCATTGCCAGTCTGCATTTTATATCCTCTATACTTCGACCATCATCAGTTACTTTGCCTCACAAATAGCAAAACTCCATTACTACTTTAAGTGTCTCATTTCCTAATCCAATTCCCTCAGCATCACCCGACTTAATTCGACTACATTCCATTATCCTCGTTTTGCTTTTGTTGATGTTCATCTTATACCCTCCTTTCAAGACACTATCCATTCCGTTCAACTGCTCTTCCAAGTCCTTTGCTGTCTCTGACAGAATTACGATGTCATCGGCGAACCTCAAAGTTTTCATTTCTTCTCCATGGATTTTAATACCAACACCCAACTGTTCTTTTGTTTCCTTTACTGCTTGCTCAACATACAGACTGAATAGCATCAGGGAGAGGCTACAACCCTGTCTCACTCCCTTCCCAGCCACTGCTTCCCTTTCGTGTCCCTCGACTCTAACTGCCATCTGGTTTCTGTACAAATTGTAAATAGCCTTTCGCTCCCTGTATTTTACCCCTGCCACCTTCAGAATTTGAAAGAGAGTATTCCAGTCAACATCGTCAAAAGCTTTCTCTAAGTCTAGAAATGCTAGAAATGTAGGTTTGCCTTTCCTTAATCTATTTTCCAACATAAGTAATAGGGTCAGTTTGCCTCAAGTGTTCCAATATTTCTACGGAATTCAAACTGATCTTCCCCGAAGTCGGCTTCTACTTGGTTTTCCATTTGTCTGTCAAGAATTAGCTTAGCCCTAATCCATACTCACCTACTACGTTTCTTTCTCTTCCTTTTCCTACTGTCGAAGTCCGGTCACCCACGACTATTAAAATTTTATCTCCCTTCACTACCTGAATAATTTCTTTTATCTCATCATACATTTCAAAAATTTCTTCATCTGAAGAGATAGTTAGCATATAAACTTGTACTACTGTCAAATGCGTGGGCTTCATGTCTATCTTGGCCACAATAATGGGTTCACTATGGTGTTTGTAGTAGCTTAGCCATACTCCTATTTTCCTATTCATTATTAAAGCTACTCCTGCATTACCCCTATTTGATTTTAAGTGGAAAACTTTTTTAAATCACTATACCCATATAAAGAAACTTTTTGTTTCCTGTTCTCTAGGTATGACTTAGACCACTCATGTGCTATTCCATTTATTCCATGTAATTGTAATTTCTGTAACATAATGTCATGGTTCACACAATCAAATGCTTTAGACAAGTGACAGAAAATCCCTATTGGCGATAGTTTGCTATTTAAAGACTGTATTATGTGGAGAGTGAAATTGTACATTGTTGTGTTAGTGGAAGAGCATTTTTGAAATCCGAACTGTATCCCCCTACTGTTGCGATGGCTAACCACTCTTGAGTACATCACTTTCTCAAAGATTTTTGAAAATGCTGTAAGCAAGGATACTGGCCTATAATTATTGACATCTGTGGTGTCTCTCTTTTTGTAGAGAGGTCTGACAATGGCATATTTTAAAATGCTTGGGAATATCCCATGACTTAGTGATGTATTATATTTATGACTCAGAACATCAGCAGTAATTGCTCCACTGTGTTTTAATATCTTATTAAAGATGCCACCTATTGCAACAGAACATTTAATTTCCTAAGGTTTAATAATTTTAGTTATTTCAGAAGAGGTTGTTAGGTGAAAATTACTCTGACAGAAATTTTACAAAACTGACTCTTCTATGTACTGCCTAGCTCTTTCTTTTAACCTATTCTCACAAATTTTTTCTCCTACACTTAAGAAATGGTTGTTAAATACATTAATACTTGTGTACTGTTGGTTAGTATGGTCTCATTCTCTTTAATAGTAAATCTACCTACCCCAGTGGTTACTTTGCCAGTCTCCCTTCTAACAACATTCCACACTGATTTGATTTTAAAGTCGGAGTTGTCAATTTCTTCTCTAACAAACATATTTCTTGATTCCCTTAAAACTTTTCCTTATGTGTTACAATTATTTTTATAGTGTAAAACTACTTCTGGATCTTTACTTGCTCTTGCTGTCTCATACAGTTTTATATTTCTTTCTGAAGACATTTTAGTAACTGTAGTAACCCAAGGTTTCTTTGAAAAGTGTGTGGTGTTACATTTAGTAATTTACTATGGAAAACAATGTTCAAAAAGGGATATAAATTTGTCAAGAAACATGTTGCACTTATCATTAGCATTTGGCTCATTATATACATCTCCCCAATTAATATTTCTTAAACTTTCTCTGAAATGCTCTCTAGATACTAGGTTGAGCAACCTCACACTTTTACTTAACAGTTTCTCAATTGCACACGCTGTTAGCTTTTGAATCAGTTGTGCAAGATGGTTGGTCTGACAATCCATTTACCACAGGTAAAGCATGTGTTAGTTGTACATCCTTTTCTGTACAAATACGTTATCTATTAGAGTGCTACACATGTAGGGAAACTGACCACTGGTTCTATGTTATATGTTATTAATAACACTTCTAATTCACTTTTGCTATCAGGAGTACTTAGAAAGCTTCCATTGAAATCACCACAGATTAATAACTTCTTCCTTTTGTCTGACAAACAGCAAAATAGGGAGTCAAATGACTAGCTCCCCATCTCCTAATGGGGACCTGTACCCTGTTGCTAATATCAATTCTACATTATCTAGCTGAATTTCACATGCAGAAACCTCAAAGTATTCATCAACACAAAATTTACTTACCGGTACTTTTACAGTTTTGTATTTACACACTCGTTTTAAGAAAATGGAAGCTCCTCCTTTATCCGTTCTAGATCTACAAGTGTAAAATGCTAAATTATACTGACACTATCCATCCCTACAGTTACATGGTGTTCATACAGACAGAATATATCAATGTCATTCTTATTTTTGAAATCATCTAAATACACTAACAGGTGATTTATTTTATTTTTTATTCCCCTGATATTTTGATAAGTTGACACTGCCCTTAGCTTTGCCCATACTTACTGTACATCAAGTTTCTTTTATTCTATTTATCTTCATTGTTGTCTGTCTGGACTTTGGCTTTAACCTAAAAAGCTTGTCTGTCTGGAGTCATTAACCATAGGGATCACCTATTGTGTGACTCTGGCAATAACGAAGCTAACTTATTTTTCCCCTTCCTATTCAGGTGCAGGCCGTGTGTAGTGTAGTCCCACCGACCAATAGCATTAACTGGAACAACATTTATGTAAGATTTTGCTGGTGTCTGGAACATCTCGTTCAGCTCAGTGTTAACATGCCTTACAGCATTGTTTACATAGGGCTGATTATGGCGCTGAAAGACCTCCACAGACGCCGCATTTGTGTGCCCAGTTTCTGCTCCTGTTTTATCCAGCTCACTCCTAGTACTGTATCTTGGATTCATAGCCAGGTTGGTTCCTGCTCCCCCAACTATAATTATCTGATCTTCCTTCTTAAAGTCCCTGCATAGCTGACCTAAGTTTTCCATTACCTGGATAAGGCTAGCACTTGGTTTCACAAAACTTGGTACCTGGTACCGTGCACATAATTTCTCCTGAAGTTGCTGGCCCACACCCCTCCTATGACTGCTACCTATAAGCAGACTACTGCTTTTCCTGTTCTTGTTTGATCCTGACCTTTCTTCTTTAAGCTAATATTCTGCTTCAACCTACTATCAACTACATCTGGATGAGGCCCTTCCTTCTCTTCAGATGGCAAGGCAAACTGATTTGAATTTCTGGAGTTTTTCCAGTGTTCACTTTTTCGTCCCTCACTTGCTACCTTTTCCCAGTTCCCAGTCTCTTTTTCCTCCATTAAACTACATATTTCCAGGTTCACGTCTTATACAGCCTTAAGGTCATAAATTTTTGCCTCCTGGTCAACGATTTTTCCATCCTTTCTACATAGCCTACAAAGCCATCGAAGAGCCTCATTTTCTACACTCGTTTTCCTGCCTGTTCATTCCCCCCTATGAAACGATAACTTACAGTCTAAAGAGACACCCCCTCTTTCAAATTTCTAAGGCAACTACCACATTTGTCACTCATGGTTTGATAGTCAAACTTAACACAGAAGCAGACAATAAGTTGGCACAAAACCACAGTAGTTTGATATCCTGTACTAATCCGTAAATAAACTCTAATCTAAACAAACTTGTAAACTACTTTCCGAAAGTTTCAACTACGAAAACTCTGTATGAGAGAGACGAATTAGTTAGGTTTTGAAGCATTAACTCTAGTCAAAAACAAAAATTTACACATGCGCGAAAATTACGCCTCTGAAACGTAAACAAAAGTAGCGACTACCGGCCTTTACGAAATACTTCCTTTTCGATGTAAAAACGATCAGGAAAGCGAAGCTTTCGATAGATAGACTAGAGTGGAAGTTTAAAATGTAATGTTAACTAAATTAGCTCTTACTTGAATAGTAGTCACTTAACTTAGCGAGAGCTTCGTTAACATGCTGACCAGAGATTGCAGATGGTGAAGGCGAAACCACAAAACATGGTACCATTCAAGGAGTATCCCATCAACTATAAACCATTTAAAAGACCTACTTGACGTTATTGATGACCTGGAAACTTTCACCAGAAAGAACGATAATAGTTGATAAACCACTTGCTATTCATAACCAATTAATTGAATACATGGTAAATTTTTTTGATGGAACTGAAAGTAGCAACATTAATTTCTTATGTGAGAATGTGAATTTAATGAATGTCCAAAGGAAGCAATACAGATACTCGCTAGATTGTATTATGTTTTTAGTATCTTATTTTCAATATCACCACACACTTACGAATTTATAAGAAGTACACACTGTCCTCTGCTACCCTGTACTAATACACTCCATAAGATTTTTCCACATTTGAAACACACCCAGCAGGTGTGCAGCTTCTGTTGCATAAAAAACAGAAGATCCAGATCTTTTGTGAATCAGATCATGTTGTTTCACTAATACTCGACACATTCACTTGAAACTTTATTTGTAATACGCAGGAGACAACATTTTAGAGACTGCGTTCAGTTTTAATGCTGAGGTTTTTATCCCTCCAGTAAGGAACATAAATAGTGAAGAACTCTTCACTCTAATTGAGAAAATAGTTTCGAGACTACATGCAGTTAGTTTTAATTTGCCTATGTTGTTAGTGAAAAGAATTCAGTTAACAGGTGGGCCACATCATACTTTGCTTCCACTTTTCAACAGTCAAATTCTTACAAACACCTCCTGTCATGACTCAAAACCCCTCTTCATGTTTTATGTTCTGTTCAAATGTTAAAATGTGTCAGAAGCAACTAAATGAATAAGAAAGATGTTGATGAAGCAATAAGTTCTCTGCATTTAAAAAGATATGGACATAGTGTGTACACAAATGAAAAAATCTGCCAACAAACTTAAAGTCTCTATAAAAGCACCCTAGAGCGACAAAATGCCAATCCTGTGCTTGATAGTTTCAATGAGATCGCGTATCAAGGTTTGTTAACCTTGGGCGAACATTATCTTCCAGAAAGTTTTGAGAGGACAGCTAAATTCATCAAAATTAATTTTTACATGGTGAAATATATTTCTGTGTTTGCTGTCCTGGTAGAAGAACCCCTTTCAAGTATGCACTGCTAAAACCACTTTCCAGCACACCAAAAGATCAGATATTTAGAAAGATTTCTATTGTGGTTGGATATGCGCAAATGTCGTCCTGATCACACATTTGGATTATCCAGTAACACACATTCAGCCGTATCAGATACCACTCACATTCTAGAAATGACCAAGTATTGCAGTGAGGACTCGAATTCTAAATATGTTTTGCCAGGAAATCTTTAGAAGCGAAATTTGGACAACAGCGAACAAAGGAAGGATTTCAATAATTGGTATCTTGAGACAGATATTCGATATTCAATCCAAGGTAAGTATTCAGACCTTGTTGTCCCTGAAAATTCCAACATTTGCTCTTGGAGAAGTTGGAATAGATTCAGATTCTTTTAAAACTGACTGTGTACATGATGTGACCTTACCTAGACCACCACCAACCCATAACGGTTCTAGCAGCAAACAGAGAATTCGTCAACTGTAAAGTAGTTTGAAATAAATTTTGTGACAGGTTAACAAACATTTACATTTGTCATTTTCAACTGATTCCTAATTTTCTCTTCTCAATATGCATTTTTAACACTGAATGTACATAATAAGAAGCCTATATTTTATTTTTACAATGTATCTGAAAAGAGGTTGACATTCTTGCATACGGGTGTTAATACTGTATAGTTAACTGATCGTACTGTGAGCATACGACAGAGGATGCTAAGTTCACACAACTTGGGTATGATTTGATGTCATTATGACGTATATACGCTTTAGTCGATTAACACACCTATCGACTTCTACGAATGTTCGAGATTCTAAACTGTCGTCAGCTAGTGGTTTGTTTTGACATGTGCGATTCTGAAAACAGAGTAAAAGACCTGGATATTAATAGAAATATTCCTGACCATGGCCTTGAAAACACCACGGACATTACGTTTCCTAAAAAAGTGAAGTCTTCTTATGTCCCTACCAGATTAGATTGTGTGATTGTTGTATTGAATGCTTACACCGAAAATAATATTTATTTACTATCAACATTTTAGTATGGTTTCATACAATTGGTCTTGTCAGTACATATTAGATTGTAGCAGCATACTCTTACTGACTTTTTTTCTTAATTTATATAGCTGAAAGAGAACTCGTGCAAGTTTGTTAGCTAAGTAATTTATATGTCCATCCCAAGATAGTCTTTTATCAACGATAATTCCAAGTAATTTTACACTCGGTCCGCAGAGACAGGTACCTTAGTGTCCAGTAATGACTGGTGTGTAGAATGATTGAATTTCGAACTTAAAAAGAAAAATATGAGGCATTGTTGAAGAAAAATCGTCGACCGGAGATGAAATACGAGGGGAAGTGCATTTCTCAATGTAATCTTAACCAAAGGTTAGTGTCTAGTACTGATTGATGTATGAAATGATTGAATGCAGTATCAAAGCATTCCATGGTGGTATGATAAACCAGACGTATTGTATATTATGTCATGTATACAACCACAATTGTTTTAGCATGTACCTGGCCGTGTCAATGTGGTTTATGTCAGCAGTATAATTTGCTAAGACAAGATTATGCAAAATACCAATTGCATCACAACATGAGCGGATACCTTAAACTATGCAGAAGTCTCGTTACTTTTGCTGGATGCAGCTTGCAGAAGATGGCACCAGTAAAGGTCTCTTACTCGGAGAACCAATGTGTTTGGTCATCATATACTCAGTTCAGCTTTGGAGCCTACTGTTCAGAGCATATAGAGAAATTTAAAAAACCGCATCACAAAATTGGAAAATGTAAATAATTCTGCCTCATACATAAACTAGATGTTGACATCTCCATTCTTGGCAGAGGTGCAATACATGAAACCAGTCTGCATACAAAGCAAAAGCACCTGTTGTACTTATGCCATCAACAAAATGAAAAGTACCAGAGAGGAACAACTACCAGGATAACCTCTTCTTCACCTCTGTGTGCACCAAACAAAAAGTTAGCAACAGAGGCAGGCACACTTTAAGCTACCTCCTGCAACTTGTAAAAGAGCACAATATAAATACAATCATGTGGTATAACAAGTGAGCTTCAAACCAGAGAGACAATAAAATTTCTCAGTGCTTCAGCTAAATATGTTACAGACAGAAATGCAATTTACAGAATGAGATTTTCACTCTGCAGCGGAGTGTGCGCTGATATGAAACTTCCTGGCAGATTAAAACTGTGTGCCTGACCGAGACTCGAACTCCGGACCTTTGCCTTTCGCGGGCAAGTAGAGCACTTCCCTGCGAAAGGCAAAGGTCCAAAGTTCGAGTCTTGGTTGGGCACACAGTTATAATCTGCCAGGAAGCATCATATCAGCGCACACACCGCTGTAGAGTGAAAATCTCACTCTGGAAACCTCCCCCAGGCTGTGGCTAAGCCATGTCTCCGCAGTATCCTTTCTTTCAGGAGTGCTAGTTCTGCAAGGTTCGCAGGAGAGCTTCTGTTTAGAAGGTAGGAGACGAGATACTGGAAGGAGTAAAGCTGTGAGGGCCGGGCGTGAGTTGTGCTTAAGTAGCTCAGATGGTAGAGCACTTGCCCACAAAAGGCAAAGGTCCCGTGTTCGATTCTCGGTCGGGCACACAGTTTTAATCTGCCAGGAAAAAATTTCAGAAATGCAATTTGTTTCTGTATTGTGCCATCAGAACACTAGCTTAAAGAGAAGAAATGGAAGATGATGAATTTCCAATATCTTTTGGTTAGAATGTCATTTCTGTAGTCTATACAGACTCATCGAGGAAGCTGTATGTATCTAAAAAATAAATTTTCACTTATCCACTGACAACGTGAAAGATCCATATCTAGAGTTGAATTAGTAGCTGAAGCTTTACCCATCATTTGTTTGTATAAGGCTCCAACAGGCAATAAGTTAATCATGTTAATAAGTTTGTAATAATCCATTCTCATGTTGAGAAAAATATGTGAACATCTAATTATGTGCATTCGTAGAAGAATGAAAAAAAAGACTTATCTCACCTGCTCGTAACATTTAAAATCTACAGTATATGTTGAAATGTGAATAACTGCAGTATTAGTGTCAATCATTGACAAAATGTTTACAAATATGACATGTAAATACAATACACAGACTTTAACTGCAGATTTTTTGGATCACAAGACACATATAATCTCACAGGAGTCAGCTTTCAAATCAGTCTATATCAGCTTTTAGGAGCTATAATGAAGAAAATATACATCCTTTTCTATACTTCCTACCTTGGTAAACAAAAGCAGTTGACTCTATCAGAACTACAAATGAAAAATTTGATGTTTTTGTTAACAACTGATATTAACTTTTAACAGTTTTTCCCTTGCAGATGAAAGAAAATAATGTGACAAAATAAAACATTGTTTGCACTAAGCATATTGATATTGCACCATAGTTTGTGGAAATAGTGGTCCAAATAAACTGCATTCTTTGATTATCTAAATGAAGTTATGACCTCAGTACATCATAAACAGCATGTATCTTCCATAATTTTAGACTTTGTACAGACTGACGATGTTTATAAACCAAAAACTGCTACTGTCGAAATTAAAACATATGTGTAAGGGGGTCAGAACACACATGGATAAGGGGACTGATGACCCTGGCAGTTTTGTCCTCTTTAAATATACCAAAACAACCAACACACATGGATACAATCATACCTGCAAAACACATAAGTAATGTAACTTAAATACAAAGAGGGGGAGAATATGCATACAGAGAAGCAGAATTTTAAATTTATTTATTTAGGTACAATCTTGTTTCTGTTGTTTATAAATCACTTAGTCACCATCCCCATCTTAAATATGTATAAAATTTGCAAATGATACATACATTCTGTTAAGAGGGAAGACTGTAGATGAATTGGAGACTAAAATCAAAGAATGTGCCACACATCTCCAAGAAATGATCTTATAATTAATGCGGAAAAGATACTAACTGTGCATTTACATACTGCATAAATTATATACCCTTTAAGTCCTGGTGCAATGCTACCTATTAAACAATTACAAACTGTAAAGAGTGCTTAATTTCGTAGAATATGGGTCCCAGAGAACCTAAAGTGGGTCAAGGCTGTAAGTGTAATCAATAAAAAATTAAGTACAATCTAGAATGAGATTTTCACTCTGCAGCAGTGTGTGCACTGATGTGAGACTTCCTGGCAGATTATAACTGTGTGCCCAACCGAGACTCGAACTTGGTTCCTTTGCCTTACACGGGCTATGCTTTAACCAACCTAGCTATTCTAGCACGACTCATGCCCAATCCTCACAGCTTTACTTATGCCAGTACCTCGCCTCCTACTTTCCAAACTTCACAGAAGTTCTGCGAAACTTGCAAGACTATCACTCGTGTAAGAAAGGATATTGCGGAGACATGGCTTAGCCACAGCCTGGGGGATGTTTCCAGAATGAGATTTAAGTACAATCTGCTACTGTATGAAAATTCGTCCTGCTACATGACTCAGAAACTGATTTAAAAAAGTGCACTTGTGGTACCACAGTAGTGCAAGTTGTACAATAGTAATCTACACATTCTGAATTTGTGTTCCAGATTGCAGCATACACCAGTATCTCAAATACCCAGAAATAAGTTCCCTTGCATTGATGCATGTCTGTATTCATAGTGGCATCGTATCATCAAGGCACTGTTGGTCCAAATTGTCCCACCCCCTCCAGTACTAAACTGGTAATCCCTTGATGTCTCTGAATGTGTCCTATCAACCGATCCCTTTAGTCAATTAATGCAACAATTTTGTTTTTTCCCCAGTTCTATTCAGTACCTCCTAATTGGTTACTGTACATGTACTATGAATCTAATCTTGAGCATTCTTCTTTAGAACCACATGTCGAAAGTTATAGTTCTCTTTTGGTCTGAACTGTTAATTCAGACAAATGCCTTCCAAAAATATTTCCAAACACCTAATTTATATTCAGCGTCTACAAATTTCCCTTCTTCACAATTTATTTTTTTGCCATTGCCAGTCCACATTTTATATCCTGCCAACTTTGATAATTGTAAATTATTTTGCTTCACAAATAACAAAACTCTAGTACTTTTAGTGTCAGCTTTCCTAATGCAATTCCATCGGTAATGCCTGATTTAATTTGACTACATGTCATTACCTTCACTTACTACATTACATTGAAATCCTAGAAATACAAGGAGTTTTAAAAATTGGTCTAAACATATATCTTTCACATACATTGTATACAGTGTTGTTGAATGAATACAATCTTGAACTGCATAACACAGAGAAACTAGATGCTTCTACAGGCTGGATGAGTTCCTCCATAATTTGTAAGTACCTTTTAATATTCAAATGTCTTTTTCATTTAATACCTGAAGTTGGTGTGGCCATCAAGATATCTACCTTATAAAAGTCATTTGAATACCCTTCAGAAACATACAACTTAAGGTGATATGAAAATGTCCATAAGGAAAGTAGTCATACATGGCACAAAAAATAACATAAGGAAGGGCATAGCATGCCAAAGATATTTTTCCATTTAGTTCTCCCTCTTCATTCCATTTCACTCGGTAGTGACCACTTACAGAACTATTCAGTCCAGCATTCAACATTATTTATCTAGTACAATGAAAATTGTAATGTGTGTAGAAAATAACAGTCAGATAAGAAATGTTAATGAAACAAGATTTTTATTGATAGAACTATTTGCAAATATTGTCAGTTGAGTATGGTGACTAATATCTGAGAAATAATAGCTCTTTTGTCACTTATTTTCTGTAAAATGCTGTACTCTTCATGTAACCAAACAAAATGAGAAGTTAAGTTTGCACTATGATGTGACGACCTCTGGGATGTAGTAATAAAACAGACCAGCACTTGTGTTCCTCCCTAGTGAAATTTAAAAGCTGGAGTATCTGAAGGCCATACTCTAGAGACAACCTCACGCACTGATGTTTTTCATTGTGTTACTTGTTGACAATACGAAGGTTAAATGTCGAATGATTCTTTGGCATTAAGACGTGTGTGTGTGTGTGTGTGTGTGTGTGTTTGTGTGTGTGTGTGTGTGTGTGTGTGTGTGTGTGTGTGTGTGTGTGTGTGTATGTGTGTGTGTGTGTGTGTGTGGGTGTGGGTGTGTGTAATTTTGACAACTGACTCTTCTGAATGTAATATATTTGTCAAACAATGGAAAACCCAGGTTGTAATATAACAATAATGAAAAGGATAGATAGAGTCATTGCAAATATGACATTCTGGCTGTGTGGAGCTCACTTGTCATCTTTTCAGTGGGTAGTTATCTATCTTGTTCCTTATTGTTGTAATATATTTGTGTCATGCATAACAGTTATGAGGAGATTAAAGATAAATAATTTTGAGGGTTTGCTTGTTACATTAGTTATGTGCATGGTCAATAAAATGTAAATGAAATAAGATCCATAAACTGTGTACTTAAACATGATGTGGTTATGAAAACATGCAAAAGACCAAGAAAGACATAACTGATAACTTTGGAGGGCAGTTAATTTAGGAAAAAACGAGAACTCATAGTGTTTTTGAAAGGAAGGAGTCTGTATTACATTACTTTGAAAAACTGTGGGATCCAGGGCATTATAGATGGGTAAAAGCTTTTAAGTACACAGACAAGTTTGCCAGTATAAGCACAACAAATGGTGCTGAAGAAATGAACAGGTTGGTGAAATATTCACAACTTCAGCAAAGTACAAATGTAACATTAACAGGTTTTAGTCGTTAGTTACATCCCAGGTCTTATCAAAAAGTATTTTAAATTAAATTCTGTTGATTTTAGTGCAGTATCAGTAATTATGGTAACTACGGGATAGTTTCATGTAAAATGTGCAGGAACTGCAGACACATTGTATGGTAAACTTGGAAAAACCTGATCTTGTCCAGATTATCAAAAGTTCAACTATCCATGCAAGAACTTCTGTGCCATTTTCCATTTCTCAGAATGGGGAATTAACAAATTGGCACATAAAGCAGTTACAGTACAAAATCTAGCACTGCAAGACATGACTTACACGATACCAGCAGAAATCACAAAAGGAGCAGCACATTCCTGAAAGAACAAGAGGGGATATATGATCTGGTCTGCTTCTCAATAAGTTAAAAAAGTTTCATTTCTGTTGATAATGATAACATTTATGTTTCCAGTTGCTTTAGCACTTTTTCTATTGATTAAAGCCCTGTGGATTCTTCATTAAATCCATAACTGTAACACAATACAGAGATTACAATTCGATTAATTATAAACAGTTGCTTAAGCAGCATACAAACAATAGAACAGCAAAAATGCAAGCACTGAGGTAGAGATGTGTGTGAATACTTTTAAGCGCCAGCTACAGCGAACATGTTAAGATATAGGCTATCTTTAATGCCACAATTTTACTCACTAAAGCTGCCAAATCTCAATAGGCTGGAAGTATTTGCAAAAGTATTGAAGTAAATATTTTTAAAGCTGCATTTACTTTGTTACCTCTAGTCAACATGCAACATCAGTATCTATGTGAAATTTGCTTGAAATTCTTTTGCCAGTGACAGACAATTCAAATGATTTTCACATACTGTGTGTGTAATTGAATTTACTCAGATTATCATATAGCTCCATATTGGTGTGTTCTGAAGCAGAAGCACCACAGAACATTCACACACTTTGCACTCCAGTTTGTGGTTCTTTGTGCCTATTAAATAGCTCTGCACAGATTACAGTAAGTGGAATGCACTTTGAATACTTACACCTACTACTAGCAATGAAAGTTGTAAAAAATGAACATCACCAGTAAAATCTGAATACTAGAAAAAAAGTACCCTCTACAGTTTAATCTTTTAACATGAGGCTCATGCCAAATCTACATTATACATCATGCCAAAAGATTTATTATGTATAAAGCAAAGCCAACAGCCTTGGCAGAGTGGATACAGCGGTTCCCCTCATATCACTGAAGTTAAGCACCAATGGGTGTGGACAGCACTTGGATGGGCGACCTTTTGGTGCCTCACATTCTGTTTGCTTTTCAGAGTGCACAAGTATATTTCTGTCACTTTGAAGTTGATGCCACTGCTAATGGAAGGCCATTGTCTGTAGGGTTTGATGACTCTACATCATGTTGCAAGGTTGTGAGGTGTTCAATCATTTTATTAGCTGTTTCATTACTGCAACTGTATGCCATATTTCTTAAATTCTTACACACTTCTCTTGCCCATTGACGCACTGCTGAATAACCATTTGATGTTTCAGGAATGTGCTGTTCATTTGTTTCACGACTTTGGCTGGTATCCTGCAAGTCATTTGTTTCAGTGCTGGTTTCTGTACTGCAACTGCTTCACGATCCAAACCCATATGTTTCATCCAAGCAAATCAATGGACTAGTCCTGTAACTAAAATTCAGTGTGTGAAATCCCCATTCTGAGAAATGGAAAATGGCACAGAAGCGCTTGCAAGGATACCTGAACATTTGGAAATCTGGACAAGAGTGAACAGGTTTTTCGAAGTTTACTGTGTAATAAGAACCTTTGTTTCCTGCACATTTTACATGCAACAATCCCGTAGTTACCATTGTTACCGATTCTGCACTAAAATCAGCTTCCACTGATTAATATCGCTTCATTACATGCCTTGTGAAGTTGGGTGTCTTCCTATGCAGGAATACAGGGATCATCTTATTGTATGACTTAATGGCAGAATTTAATTATAATACTTTTCAATGAGGCTAGGGAGGTAACTATGGAGTAAAACTGTAATAACACCTGTTAATGTTGTATCTGCACTTTGATGAAGGCGTGAATATTTCATCAACCTATTCATTGCTTCAGCACCATTTGTTGTGTTTATATTGGCAAACATGCCTTTGTGCTCAAAAGCTTTCACCCATCTACGATGCACCAGAACCCATTGTTTCTGAAAATATTGTAATGCAGACTCCTTCCCTTCAAAAACGTAATGATTTTTCATTTTTTCTAAATTATCTTTGTACTGTTGCAAGGAGGACGATGCTCCAACTCTTCTCCACTGATTAACTATTGTCTCTGTCTTTTTGTTCTTTCACATGTTTACGTAACCACCTGTTCCAAGCTTGTTCACTGTGAAATGAGCATAGATTTAGAGCAGGGAAATACTGCCTGAATAGCATTTATCTCGGACTCTGAGAAATCAGTTACCCAGTATGCAGGACTCATGTCCACGTTCCAGTCCTTGAAAATATTTAATGCTTCACAAATGGATTGTGTGTCTTCTACCTGAACATAAAAAAACCTACAACTAAATAGCACACATTTGCTTTCACTGTTATGAAAAACAGTGGCATGTCATACTTAGTGGTTTTATATATCGCATCAAGCAAGCATACTGTCCCATACTTTCTTAATAATTCCACTTGCCACGCAGTTTGGTAGGGAAAGAGTGGTGGCTGTACCTCTCCATCTACCTCTGCACAAGGTCTAAAATACATATTGCCACCTGACAACTCTTTCTTCCACTTACTAACTTTTATCTGCAGAGCATCCTATTCAATTGTTGTCTTTTTCATTTTCAATATAGCATTATACATATGATTACGAATCATTTTATGTGAGGGATAACACATTACAATGTCACGATCTGGCATGGTGGTTGCACTGAAATTTGTCTTGACAAAATTGTCAAGATGTAATTTGATTACCGGTACCGATCTTGTTTCTTTTTTAACAACATTCCGTATTTCATTTGCTAGCATAGCGTGTATTTCTGCAGTAAATTTGACACTTTCTGTACTGTGTGTGTGTGAGCCTACTGGTGAAGCAACCACATGAAATCTAAGAAAGCTTGTGGGCTGATTTGGGGACATCAAAGCCTCTCTCAAGCTTTCCAAAACCTCTAACACAGTAGACATAATAATAGCAGATAAGTACTAATGGTCTCAAACTGAATGTAGACAACCACTGATTAAAAGATATATTCAAGTATGTTAAAGTTTAAACTCACCTTTTTCTTAATATTAGGATGAGCCCCCTCTGACTCAATTGAATATCCAGGGAATACGCGGATACATTTAACATAGAATGTAGCTGGGCAACCACTTTTCTTTGTGTCCGTAACACACAGTCTCTTCCTGGGGTTCATATAGTGAGTAAAAAAACAAAAGTTAATTAGAAAACAACATTTTATTGATTCTGGTCAATGCGGTTTAAATGCATCTTCCTCCTTATGGTGCTTTCAGAACTAAAGGTCCCAATGTAAACAAACGAAAAAACCATCTACACATTTAGAAATGACTGGTCTAGGACTTAGCTACAAACTGTGTGAACGAAACTACACAAAAAGAATTTTAAGTTGATAGGCAAAAATGTAATTGACTCCAGCATAACAACTAAGGATGAATCTACACATGCCTCCTTGATGAAACCAATAAAAACAGCAACTCAAAGGTACAAATAAGCCTACTCAAACAGACTGCTGCTAATTACAAGTGGTATTAAAACAGTTTCAGCATAGAACATTCATGCAGGATATGTTCTCAGATTGTTAGCTTGCAATGCATTGCTTCCACAATACACTTTAAGGGGTACAGCCACTAACATTTTGGCTAGCACTAAGGTATTACCTAAAGTCATTCCAGCTACTTTGACCTGTGGTGTCACCAAGATGACACAATAACCTTGTAATTATGTAATAGGCGTATTTAAACTGTTTTAGCATGTAATTATCTGAACTGTTGCTTATTTAAATTGTTTTGTTAATTAAATTGCATTGTGTATTATTGAGAAAGAGCGGGAAACAGCGCGCAGTAATACATCTGTAATGGTAGCAGGGATTGTCTGCACCAAAAACCATTGTTGGCGGCGAGACCGCACTTTTGTAGCATTGAGCGTTGGAAGCGAGCAGTTGCGAGTAAGATGTGAGACGAGGCAGTCGTAGCTAGCGAGACATGAGAGGAGGTCGCTGTAAGCGAGGTATGAATTAACACTTTGAAAGAAGCGGTGTGCTCGCCAGCCACTCGCTATATGTAGCGCAATGCTAGTTTTTAAGAATTTTTGTAAAGAACTATACCCCTTGTAATTGTTTGTCAAGATCGTTCTCAGAATATAGTTAACTTCTACCAGATTAAATGCATTAAGAATTTTCTATCCCAAAATCATTCACGTAAATGCTTTACGGAATTTATTGTTATCTTAAAAGAAAAGTCTAAACTGAGCTTCAGCTTTTATCAAATCTAAATTAACTTCAACTTAAAGAATTCCAGTCACAAAATATTATGAAACTCCACCAGCAGCTTATAATTATGTTAAAGAGAAGTAAGTATATTCATTCCACAGTTTGCTGTAGCAGTCAGATGGCGATCCAGTATAAATAATTAAAGGTAAGAATCAGTCTTAATAATTTCAGGTAACGACTGAGGGCCACGGCGACAACACATTTTATGTTTCGTCGTAATAATCAGCAGGTAGTCTTGACAGAGCAGCAGTTAAAAGAGTTTAAGAGACGCAGCGTTCAGTCAGCAAGCAAACGTACATCCAATATTAGACGGGAAGGTTTCACTTGGCGATATCCATTCAGTACGACATTTTAGTGAATCTACTGTGGATATGAATATACTGACTTTGATAATAGTGTGAATAAGTTACTGTTAAGTGGCGCAACGCATATACTAAAGTGTATAACTTTTATTCACAGGTCATCGGCAATTCTGTTTGCTTTATTGATTCGGCGTTGAAAAGTGTTTGTTCAGTGTTGAATCCGCTTTGAACAGTGATATATTTTGTTGCGTGTGATGATTATAGACAATGTCCCGCAGAATAATTACTCGTTCTCAAACTGATAAAACTTTTTGTTGCGTGTGATGATTATAGACAATGTCCCGCAGAATAATTACTCGTTCTCAAACTGATAAAACTGTACAAAATACTGACGAGAGATTCTTTTCTGGAATAGGCAGTAATAATACGTGTGAAAACCCTGATTCTGAAGCGTTAGGTGAACAGACATTTAATAACTGTAACAATATGGAAGCGTTTAACGAACAAGTAACTTCAGAAATGCCCACAGACAATGAAACGGTAGTGCAAAATAATTTGGCATTAAATGCAACAGACGGTACACAGTCACAAATTCCGCATAGTAGACATAACAGTTTCAGTAACGAAACCACTACAATGCAGTCAGACAGAGAGACTCCATTAAGCACTGATTTAGATTCAAACGGTACACAGCTACACAACCTGCGTAGCAGATCCAACAGTTCTCATGACCAAAATTCCGAAATTACGGAAAACGTGACGCAGTCACAATCATCTGAGGATGTTCAAATGAACACAGATCTACAGCCTTTAACAACGAATACAAATACACACAGAAGTCAATCCGAAACGGATCCAATAATGGCATTTTTGCTACAAATGAGACAAGACATGAATCAAAACTTTAACAGAGGGTCACAAGAATTAGAAAAAAGGTCACAAGATCTAAAAAACGAAATTAAGGCAGAACACGCACACACAGATCAGAAATTAGACAACATGTACCAAAATCTAAAACACGAAATCAAAGTAGAAATTCAAACAGTCGCTGAAAAATGTTCACAATCAACACAAGAATTACGCGACAAAATTCAAGAAATATCCGATAACCAAGCAACATTTGCAGTTAGTATATGGGAAACAATGACAGAAAACTTTGCTAAACAAAACGCTCAGATTGATGAACGTTTTAACAATCACACAGAAAACTGTTTGATACGTCACCGTAAACTGCTGCGATCGCAGGATAAAGAACGAAAAGAATTACTACAAACAATCACTAAACAGCGTCAGGACGACAAAAAGAAAGTGTTTGCCCAGGGCGAAACATATGTAGACAATCACATACAGTCGATCTCGGAAGAAATCGAAACGGTCAAAGAAACAAATAATCAAATACAAGACAGGCTTACAGAAATCCAAACACAGACAATCGATGTGAAAACTTCTACAGACACTGAAATCCAGAATGTTAAAGATAAATTAACAGAGGACGTTCAGACACTAACTGACAAAATAGAACACATAGAAATTAACCATGACACAGAAAATTTAAAGGCAGATTGTAAGAAAGTCACCAAAAGCAACCGTAAATTACGAAACGAAGTGACAGAAAAGATCAATGAACTCACTACAAGAATAGATCTTTTAGATACTAACAATGACGAGAGATCAGACGACACTGCACCAGTCCCAGTGCAACAGAACTCTAATAGTAATAACACGCCATTGACAAATATACAACAAACTATCACAGATCTAAAATCGCGTAATGATTCATTGCATCAGCAAATAAATTCTCTACAGCAAGAGATAGCGGACGCACAAGAAACCGCCGCACATAATCATTTTCAACAGAACACACACCGTTACGAAATGCCTCAGATCCATAATACATATAATGTTGGTAGACTTCAGAGAGTAAGAGATTTTACCCAGGAAGAAAGACACCCGAATCCATATTCAAGACAATACGACAACACTTACACACACAGACATGACAGTTTTGATCACAAACATTTTCTTTCAGTTAGAAAGTTTAAAACATTTAAAAACGACAGGGCGCAAATACATCCGTTGGATTTTATCCAACAGTTCAGGGGAACACTTCCACCATCATGGCCAGTACAACATAAGTTAGAATTTATTGTCAGTTTTCTTGAAGGAGAACCAGCACGACGAATGCGACCAATTGCTAGACAATGTTTTTCCGTAGAAGCATTTGAGGAAGCATTTTTATCAGCATATTGGTCTGACACTACACAAAACAGCATCAAAGATCGGCTACTTAGTTTGCCAAACTTTGAAAATTCTACCTTTCCAACAATCACACAATTTTTCGAGTACATGGTGGAACAGAACCAGTACCTCAACGAGCCATACAGTCAATCGGCATTAATACAGCTTTGCATTTCAAAACTGCCCAGAGCTTTGAAAGTGTCATTACTGACAGGGCAACAAAAGGACAATGTATCCGCTTTTAGAGACATCTTACAACTATTAGAAGCACACCAGGCAGACTACGCATTTGTTAACAAAAATTTTCACGACAGAACGGAAAACAAACAAACTCAGCTACTTTTGAACAAACACGATTTGGTAATAACAATCCGAGTAAACGCTTTCGCAGCGAAAATGACAACGAAAACAGGAGTAATGAAAAACATTATACTGACACGGTAAATTTATATTCAGGACAGCAACAGAATCCGAGACTTAACACGCAACCGAATAGGTCAAATTTCCATATGAATCATCGCTCAGATAATGCGACCGGGGAAGGCCATTACGCGGGTCGACCGCAAAATGAACAAAAACAAACGTTTCTACGGGGTGCAGGTGGGCAGCCGTACAGTCACAGTTATAACGACAGGAGAAAAGAAAACGAACACAGACCGCCGAGGACGTTCCACAATGACAATTTTAACGGAAACTACAACAGGGCCCAACAGCTGCGTTACCGTATGAATGTACCAGACACCAGATTTCATCCACCAGACACTGCTAATAATCAAAACGGCAGAACTGTACAGTTGATAGAACACATACCAAACTCCCAAGCTGAAAATCACATATCGGAAGAATTATGACTAGAGAAAACCTGCAATGAATCTCTTAATGTCGATACTATGAAATCACACAGAGAAAACATAACGACCGAAAATGCCATTACATTTGACGACGTGAGAGACACATTGTTACAGGAAAAACCAATCCTACAGAAAACAATATATCACCCAATAATAGAGATAAATTTACAGTCGCACAATATTTTAGCGATAATTGATTCAGGTTCACCTATGTGCGTAATTAACGAAGACACATTTAACAGATGCAATAGCAATAATGATTACCCAGTATTTCCTTTAAACAGAACGTTCCACAGTGATTGTTGGATAGTTCCGAATTTAACAACAGACATGATATTAGGAATAAATTTTCTTGTTCAGTACGATGCGAAGATTGACTTCAAATCGTCATACCTCACACTACAAAAGGAAAACAGGGAAGTGATCGTAAGATTTCAAAACACAGTATCCTCCGAAGAACAAAATATGCACAGGATCGAGATTATTACTGATTCTCAAGATAACGATTGTTATATCGCACTATACACGAACACACTTAATAATGACTTGGTAGAGGAACAGGAGTACAATATGTTCGAGACAATTACACGCAAGGTAGACAATAGTGTAGCAAAATGCGACGCAGAACGCACAGAAATTGAAAATATTCTGGTACAACACAAAGCAGTTTTTGCCAATGTTCCAGGAACAATGACAGGATTTATGTACGAATTTCAGGTGAAACCACACGAGACTTTCAAAGCAAAGCATTATCCAATCCCACACATACACACAGAAGCAGTTAAGAAAGAATTACGAGCAATGACCGATCAAGGAATAATAGAACCAGCAGCCAGCCAATATATAAATCCACTACACATTGTTGAAAAGAAGGATGGATCACTACGTTTAGTTTTAGATTCACGTCAAGTTAATAAAATAATCATTACAGAAACCGACCGACCACAGACGTTAGAAGAGTTACTGCAAAAATTTCATGGCACCTCCATTTATACTACACTCGACCTCAAATCAGGGTTTTGGCAAATCCAACTACACCCAAATTGCCGAAAATATACGGCATTCCTTTGCTTTGTGGAATGCTATCAATTTTGTAAACTTCCGTTTGGACTAACGATTTCGTCTGCCGCCTTTATACGAGGCATGAATACTATTCTACCACAAGATCTGAAAAACAAAATTACTACATATATCGATGACATTTTAATTGCAGCAGAAAACTGGGAACAACACAATCATACTCTTCAACAATTACTGAATACATTCGAGCAGAATGGTATAACTATAAACTTGCGTAAATCTGAATTTGGTAAAGCGTCAATAAAATTTCTAGGGCACATTATCTCACAAACAGGTATCGCACCAGACCCTGACAAATTGCAAGCACTGAAAGACATCGACGTGCCAACAAACAAAAAGGAACTTCGGAGCTTTTTAGGTCTTATCAATTATTTTAGAAAATTTATCCACTACAAAGCATTAGACACGCCCTTGCTATACCAGCTTACAAGTAAAAACACACTTTGTTCATGGAATGAAGACGTTGAAGCTGAATTCGAGAACTTGAAAGAAGCATTATTAAAAGCACCTTTGTTATCACACCCTGACCCAACACAAAACTTTTCCGTTGCAACAGATAGTTCAACCACAGCACTAGGAGTACATATTTTCCAAGAAATAAAGGAAGAAGATAAGACAGTCGTGAAACACATTGCTTTTGCAAGCAGGATACTTTCTCCAGCAGAGCGCAATTATTCTGTAACAGAATTAGAGACACTATGTGTAATTTACGCTTTTAAGCGATTCCGTCATTTTCTATATGGCCGACATACAACAATATATACCGATCACCGAGCAATCCAGTTTTTATTGTCAGCAAAACTTACGCAGGATAGATTAAGCCGCTGGAAATTATACTTACAAGAGTTTGATTTTACCATTATACACATTCCAGGCACGCAGAATACTGTTGCCGACGCATTGTCGAGGTCCATTCACAATAAACGCATGGAGAAAGAAAATACCTTTTGCTACAACAACCATAGTATTATGTATATTAAACAAGTAGCTTTCGAAAACTTTATATCAGCAGCATTACAGGATATAGAGAGAGAACAGCAGAAAGATGAAACACTGAAAGAGATTGTAACGCTTTGGAAAGACAGAAGTAACGCTAAAGTCAGACTTCATTACACTGTACATCAAAATATACTCTTTATTCGATCATACCGAGACGGTAATAATTGGCTTTTATGCATTCCGGAAGGGATCGTAAATAAACTGATATGGTATACACATCTAAGTTATGGACACTACGGAGCGAGGAAATGCTTTCTGATTCTGCGACAAAATTGCCACTTTAATAACATGGAAAAACACATAAGAAAAGTAATAGCATCATGCAAGATATGTCAAAAAGCTAAATCATCAACAGTGTCACACATTCCACCATTGTATCCCATCATACCGGTTAAGTTAAGACACATGGCAGCAGTGGATCTTTTGGTCCAATCCCCAGAACAAATAATGGTTATAGTTATATTTTTGTAGCTGTAGAACTAACATCCAAATTTGTAACATTTTCTCCACTAAGGAAAGCAACAGCAAGAACAGTATCAAGAGCGTTTGTAAGAGATTTTCTATCAGTAGTAGGACGTGTACAGAAGGTTATTTCGGATAACGGTCCGCAGTTTAGGTCAGACGTATGGAAGAAAATGTTAGAAAGTAAGAACATAACACCTATATACATATGAAGATATCACAGTTCTTCCAACCCATCAGAAAGAATAATGAAAGAGATCGGGAAGTTATGCAGAATTTATTGTCATAAAAGACATACAACATGGGATAAATATATTTTACAGTTTCAAGAAGTGATAAATGCAATACCCAATGAATCTACGATGCTATCACCAACCGTAATACTGACAAATAAAGACCCACCGAACAAAATTACCGAACTAATTACTTTTCCTAAGACGCGTAGGCTTCGACATTGTGAAATAATAGACACAGCATTAGCAAACACTAAAAGAGCTGCAGATCGGCGGAAGAAACAACAGAAGCAGGTAAGTCGACTACAGAACTACGAGATTGGCGACAAAGTACTGATTCGCACTCATTTTCTTTCCAACAAAGGTAAGCACAGATGCCGTAAATTCGAACTTCTGTATGCAGGCCCTTACAGAGTTCGTAATATTCCACACGCTAATGTAGTGCATGTGGAAACGCTACGTAAGAAGAAATCATTAGGGAATCATCATGTATCCAACGTGAAACATTTCTTGACTAAAATTTTTGCATTTCAGCTGACGAAAGGACGGCGTGACACGTAAGTATGCAACAATGGTAGTTTCAGCGCGCTTCAGTAACAAACAAAGCCGCGACACGCAGCGGGCCGCTAATATTTCACCGTACCTTAAAGAACACAGCAGTACTTAATGATGCTACGCCAGCCAAGACAAATAAAAACACGAGAAACATTTCCTAACTTAAAGAGAACATGCAGACAACGACACGACGTATGAATTTGTGCACTGAGAGCTCATAAATGAAAGAAATTTTTTTATAACGTGACATAATTACTTAAGAAAATGTCGATTTTTGCAATAGCTAAACTGATAATATAGATCGTTCATTAATCAATTATTTTAGTGGTAACATTAACATGTACTCTTTATTCCAGAATGCAGCATTGTTGTCACACGTCATCAAAATGAAACGTAGTTTTAGTTAGAATAAGGATGTGAATCTTTAGGTCACGCAGATAGCTGACGCTAATTGTCATTACAGAAATTTTATAGGTCATGCCGGGAGCTGACGTGATTTTGCAGCAGTTAATATTATGATAAAGTGTTTTATAGGTCATGCCAGGAGCGGACGAGAAGTACCAGAAGATGTTTATTGAAGTCATGCCGTGCACTGACGATAATTAATACTGAATGTTTTATAATAAGTCATGCCGTGCGCTGACGTTAATTAATGCTGAATGTTTATAACAGGTTATGCAGAGAGTTGACACAGATGCAGAAGAAGAATGTGTACGTTATGTTAGTATATAAGAAATGTATAATGTTAAGAAATAATTTTGCTAGCATGTGACACATTGCAACACTATGGATGGGGACCACACATTACAATGTCTAACCAGAATAATGTTTACCTTAATTTTCAGCTGCAAAAGAATACTTTAAATAATTTTATGACAGTAATTTTATTGTATATTATGACCTGACATTTGACGACTCATAACTGACGACTACACCCCTGAATGGAAGATAAAATTTTAGGACAGTAAGTCAAGAAATGCATTGTCAACAAAATTTATAATTAATGATGTAAGAAACTAAGATATGTAAATACAGAATAAGTAATAATGTACTTGTCTATAACAAATCTGTATACTATCAAATACTGAATAAGTAGGAACTTTTATGTCTTTTATATATGGGAATAATTTTCCGGAAGAATTCTTAAATTAAAACTACATATTGTTACAAATTACGACACAACATATTTTGTCATAGGGAAAATTATTTGGTAGTCAAATTATGGTACCAACAATGTCCGTGAACCCATTGCCAAAACAATTTTACCCGTACCTTAATTCCTGTGCATCCCCATGGTTATTGAGCACAGAATCAGTGAATTGTGAAACACGTGACTTCAACCAATGATGTTCTCGACGAGGTGTTTGCATACCTAGATGCACACCACAGCCCGATGTATGTCAATTGGTGCCTGCATACCTAGATACACACCACAGTATGATGTACGACAATAGGTGTTTGCATACCAAGATGCACACCACCAACCTTAATGGACCATTGGAGATGGAACTTAATCCTGATGTGGCTGCGGCAACTCAGGCTATTCGACGACGTACTTAGTGTTTGGGTACACTAAAACTATGGAGCAAGGCGATGATGGAACCACATGGCGAAACCTGGTGTTGTGCTATGTGAGGGAAAGGAACAGACTTTTGAGTGCATCCACAGACAGTTGCCAGTGCTTTGACCATGCTATCCAATTCCTTTTGTACCTTCCTTAATTGTGGTACTAAGAGATGCCAATTTGAATTAAATGTTTCATAATGTAAACTTTCAATTGCTTCATATGATCTGTATATTGATTTTCACATTTACTCTTATTCTTGTTGTTAAATTTAAGGGAACCAAATTTTACTTGATGTACAATTGCTACTAAAACCCTTTCTATTTACATATTCTCTTTATTAGAGATAGACAAATCATTTCGTATGACAGCATTTGTGTATACACTTTGTTCAAACTATTTTCTATAATCAAATTTTATACTTATGTTGAGTCCATATGACTCAACAACGTAGTAAAATTTTAAGAAAGCCGAGTAGCGGCATATGTAATTATGTAATAGGCGTATTTAAACTGTTTTAGCATGTAATTATCTGAACTGTTGCTTATTTAAATTGTTTTGTTAATTAAATTGCATTGTGTATTATTGAGAAAGAGCGGGAAACAGCGCGCAGTAATACATCTGTAATGGTAGCAGGGATTGTCTGCACCAAAAACCATTGTTGGCGGCGAGACCGCACTTTTGTAGCATTGAGCGTTGGAAGCGAGCAGTTGCGAGTAAGATGTGAGACGAGGCAGTCGTAGCTAGCGAGACATGAGAGGAGGTCGCTGTAAGCGAGGTATGAATTAACACTTTGAAAGAAGCGGTGTGCTCACCAGCCACTCGCTATATGTAGCGCAATGCTAGTTTTTAAGAATTTTTGTAAAGAACTATACCCCTTGTAATTGTTTGTCAAGATCGTTCTCAGAATATAGTTAACTTCTACCAGATTAAATGCATTAAGAATTTTCTATCCCAAAATCATTCACGTAAATGCTTTACGGAATTTATTGTTATCTTAAAAGAAAAGTCTAAACTGAGCTTCAGCTTTTATCAAATCTAAATTAACTTTAACTTAAAGAATTCCAGTCACAAAGTATTATGAAACTCCACCAGCAGCTTATAATTATGTTAAAGAGAAGTAAGTATATTCATTCCACAGTTTGCTGTAGCAGTCAGATGGCGATCCAGTATAAATAATTAAAGGTAAGAATCAGTCTTAATAATTTCAGGTAACGACTGAGGGCCACGGCGACAACACATTTTATGTTTCGTCGTGATAATCAGCAGGTAGTCTTGACAGAGCAGCAGTTAAAAGATTTTAAGAGACGCAGCGTTCAGTCAGCAAACACGTTCATCCAATATTAGACGGGAAGGTTTCAACCTTACTTCAACTCTACACTGCTCAAGTGAATATCTTGATACCATGAACCCAAATCCAACGCCAAAACCAGATAATACAAATTTTACTTTACTTTTATTGTTTATAAAATGAAGTCCACAGCACCAAAAACCAATACAGACATTGTTATGTCAGTTATCAAAACCTTTACTTATCCTATCTAAAATGAACTCCACAGTACAAAAACCAAAATTCAATCACATAACTAATATCAAACAGTTAACAGAATCAATGATGCTAAAGCAATACCTGCAGTACCTACCACTCGCAATCCAACATTACCAAACACTAACAAGAAAACCCAAAAAATTCATAAAATCCTGCATAATCACCAATTTTAATATATACAAGGGTGAATCAAAAAGTAAGTGGCACTCCCACATTATGGCCATTTATTAAACCACATATACAAATGCTACCTGGCTATGACACACTCGACAACACCATCAAATGACTAATAAAATACGTAAACAAATCTGAAACAAACATCCAACAAGTGTGCACTATCAAATACTGTAACATGCTAGCTACAAACTTAATCCACCTCATAAACTCTGCACCACCATGATATTAAGTGATAGTTACACCATTAACCAATGCACTTGTGTGTAATCCCAACTTTTGGTTGACCTCAAAAGTTAACCCCACAGGCCAGCATCTGCTGTGAACTAAGAGAACATCTCAACAAAGTGAAGCTCTACCCCAATCAACCACAAAAGTACATTAGCTTGGACCTCAGATTATCAGATTCATAAGAGTATTTCAGCAACACATTCAACATAATGCAAAATAAGGCAAAGACAGACTAAATAAACAAGCAACAACTATTCCACTGTGGAGGAAATCCACAGGCTTAAAGAAGCCAGGGCCATATATACTAAAGGGGTGTCTAGACAGAACATATGACTCCTTATACTTAACCAACAGGTCTAAACATTAACTTGAGACTAGATTTAACCAGCTACAACTTAACAGGAAAAAACAATGCCATAATGTGAGTCAGCATATTATTAAATGAAGAAAACGGTAATAAATTTTTGTAAGAGGTGTTAGCTAAAACAAGACCTATATGTTACAGTAATTTTGAAGGATCCATGTACGGGGGTACATTCTGATACTCTTGCCAAGGTCGTAATTTATCATGAGCGTTTTCAATTTTTTTTTAATGGCAAAAGGTAGGGTACTCTCCACTTACATCCTAACATCTCCCATGAAAAAGTTTTTTCCCTCTCCTTAAGAATTGAAAACAATCTGCGACATTGGCTCAATTATTGATATGTAGCCCCATGTATGAATTCTTCAAAATTACCTATATTACTGAAGTAATTACACAGTTGAGTAGCCTACTATTTCAATTTATATGCAAATTACAAAAGTGTTTAGGTAATTAACAACAACTCTTGCATCATTAAGGGATTATGGGATATCGATGTAGCGACTGCCACGGAGCCAGATATCAATTATGTGTTTCAATGTGGCGTGGATATAAACATTAAACCTTGAATGTATTACGTAAATGTAAAAGGCTAAAATGTGATGACAGACTGATCTGTAGCGAGGCCCAAAGTTTAGGTTAGGCTGGGAGGCAACAGTTTGGTTGTGAGCTGGCGAAGCCAGCGATTGTGAAACCTCAATAAAGGTTGTGGTAATGAAATTGATCAGTTTCCCACGCCGCGACATTCACCAGTTCAATATATATCATTATCACGAGATCCCAACACCGATGTCCCACAATCCCTTAATGATGCAAACGTCGTCGTTAATTACCAGTGTTTAATATTGTTAATTCACCTGTTTTGAAATATGGTACATTTAATTAAGCACAATATATTTACAGTCAAAAAATCACTGTATTGTGGTGACATCTTAAGAATATTTGTTTGTTTTGTAGTACACTTTGATTTCATCCATCATATAAAAAAAGTTTATTTTATAACAGACAATATTTAATAATAGGACTACTCACAAACATCTGCTTCCTGCATAATTGCAATCTTAATTCTTGCAACCTAATAATGCAAGATAATAAATGCTACTGGTATGCATACTTTTCTTAGTTTTTACTATAAGCTATTGGTTAACAGGGTCTACTACTAGGCAGATGAAACATAGAATGATGTTACAAATCAGGTGATCTGGAATAGGAACACCTTTCTTTTCTTTGTTGTACTTCCGACCAAGAATAAATTCCTGGTGACTTCCATTTTCCGCTGAGAAAGGAAATCTGAAAAATCGGATATCCACGCTCCCACTCTTAAGTCTGAAGAAAAGTTTTGGACAACCTGCAAAATCAGAAATAAATTGTTTCTAAATAAGTGGTTTGAAATCTATACAAAACTGTAAGTATTTACTTCATTATGGGTAACTAATTAGATTATCTTCTTGAACAAGAAAACATTAAGTATTCAATTTGCATGTTTCCATGACCACATGGTACGATATGAGGGCAATAAACTATTTTAACCATGAAACTTCCTGGCAGATTAAAACTGTGTGCCCAACCGAGACTCGAACTCGGGACCTTTGCCTTTCGCGGGCAAGTGCTCTACCAACTTTTTTTTATTATTATCAGATTGACTTGGTATATTTCACGAGAATTCAGACAACCATAGTCAAATCATCAATTAATATTAGCTGCAAAAAGAAAATCAA
This sequence comes from Schistocerca gregaria, assembly GCF_023897955.1. Taxonomy (NCBI): domain Eukaryota; kingdom Metazoa; phylum Arthropoda; class Insecta; order Orthoptera; family Acrididae; genus Schistocerca; species Schistocerca gregaria. The sequence goes on along the minus strand of NC_064930.1, from coordinate 80,344,207 downwards.
CAAATTAGTTGAAACACAAATAAACATTACTTCTGAAGGGGAAGACCAACCCGTTATCCCACCCATATGAATTTTGGGTGTATATATATATATATATATACATGCAAAAGAGAAAAAAAAAATTACGAAAAAATACAACAAGGGAGGGGACTCAAGCTCAGGGAAGAAACAGGAATCACAGGGGAACTTAACCAACACCTTGACGGTTAAACATAAGAAAAAGCATATTCGCAAAAAGCGTTCGGTATTGTGGTAACCGCTGCCATTTCCAATGCGCAGTTGACAAATAATGGTGAAAAACGCGGGGATCTGGGTCATTACCGCCTTCAATGACGTAGTGGACATAGTAACCCAAGAGCCAGACAATCGTGTTCGTTTTCGTCTGAGGAAAATAAGAGATGTCCGGATGTAAGAAGATGTCGTCTGGGAATGCGGTTTCAGGCCCTCTAGTAAGAAAAGCTAATTGACGGCGGACCCAGAGCCAATGATCCCGTCCGCAAGCAACTAGCCTGTGAAGTAAGGTGTCAGTTTGATGACATTCCTCACACTGATCAGTCGGACGAAGGCCAATACGAAAAAGACGATCACCAGTAGGTATCAGACGGTAAATGACCTTATACCACGTTGAAACAATCTCCATCGGCAAAATGGGAAGACTAAGATGAGACCAGACCGTTTTCCATGACGTTGACGGGGAAGCAAGTTCAACAGAAGAAGGGAAACATGCTGTACCCCAACGGATTTGTAGCATGTTGGTAGTAATATGCGTCATAGAAAGTATATCAGCACCCAGAATACCGACAAGTACAAAGTATTCACGAATGTGCCGCAATTTAGGATTAATCCGTCCAACATCAACAGGAGGGGTCACACTGGCCGGCCGGAGGCGGGAAAGTAAACGAGAGGTGACTGAATGCGGAGCCCGCGTACAGGTTAAAACATTGCGGCGGGCAAATAAGATGGACGTCTTCACTTTGATATCAGAAAGACCCAATCCTTCAAGCTTCCGAGGCCTGGCCACAACTTCATACCGGATACGGAAGACATGGCGGCGCCACAGAAATCGACTAGACAGCTGTTTCAGCCTGCGGGCCATCATCGCGGGAAGCGGGAAGACCTGCGCAACATAGTATACTTTACTGAAGACATAGGTCTCTAAAACCCGTGCCTTGTGAAGGAGGCTAAGGGAACGGCGGTCATGTTCAAGGATCGCCCCGTGAACACGACTCGTAACCTCACGCCAATTTAGTGCCGCCATTTTGATCGGATTACGATCCACTATGATCCCCAAGGTCTTATGGCGATCGACAACCGTCGCCCAAGGAATGACGACATGATCAAAGCCTCTTAACGGCAGGAACGTGCATTTGCGATCATTAATGCGAGCATCAGCAAGACCACAAAATGAATCCAAGGTATCCTTAAGCCGCGGTATGTCCTCGGCATGTCGGACTAAAACCATGACGTCATCGGCGTATGCACGGACTGCAAAAATTTCCCCCAATATATTCCAGCCACGTAATTGCATGGTGAGATGGCGAAGTAAGGGCTCTAAGGATAGAACAAAAAGTGACATGGATAAGGGGCTTCCCTGGGGTAACCCCCGTCTGATCGATATCCGGGGGGTAGGGTGACCGTTCACAATCACCGAGATACTGATACCGGTAAAAAGATTAGTTAAGACTTGTCGAGCATCATTATTAAAGCCGACAGCGGTGAGCACTCTCGATAAAAAATCATGGCTGACGCGATCGAACGCTTTTTGGAAATCAAGAAAAAGCAAAGCCCCTGGGATATTAGCGGCAGCCGCCACCGAGATTACATCGCGACATTCGAGAACGGAAGTCAGTATCGTGCGTCCAGGCACACAGCTTTGGTGGGCGGCAATAATGGTATCGAGCAGCTTAGAGAGACGGATATTAATTGCTCGAGCGACAAGTTTATAATCAAAGTTAAGGAGAGTAATAGGACGGAGGGAATCAATTGCAGGTCGACCTGTGGATTTCGGGAGGAGGACCATTCTGCCTTCCTGAAAAGGAGCAGGAAGTGAGACTCCCCGCATCACTTCATTTACCATTGACGTTAAGGTGTCACCAATGAGCGGCCAAAATTGAACATAGAACTCCTTAGGAATACCATCTAATCCAGGCGACTTGCGGGACTGCGATCCTGCAACAACATCATATATGTCATCCTTCTGAAAGGGACGCAGAAAGGCGTCGTTTAATTGAGGAGTGACGACGCGAGGCAGCAAGGAGGTAAAGTCGTCAAGAGAGGTTTCCGCCGGGACATGAGTATCGTACAGATCAGTAAAATAGGTGTAAACGAAGTCAGAAATGTCACGGTGAGAGGTGAACACGCGGCCGTCAGCGGTTGTGAGGGAGGCAAGGCACCCACGTTTCCGGCGCGACCGTAAACGGACTAGATGGTAGAGTGACGTCAGTTACTCTTGTAGAAGGGAACGTGGTTGAGACCTCGTCCGCAGGCCCTCCATTTGAATGCGTTTGAGCTGCAGCAATTTGGCTTTGATGCGCTGTATATCAGTAACCCGTAGGGGAGCATGCGTAGCACTATCGTACAGTTGACGTAAGACAGAATAGTAAAATTCTTGCGTTCGTCGATCTTCTGCCACCTTCGCAGCCCCAAAACGCATGAGAGCCCTACGGATGTGTGGTTTTGCATACAGTGTCCACCATGCCACGACAGACGGGTACCGGTCCATAGTACGAGAACAACGAGTCCAAATGTCCTCCAGGACGATACCAAGGGAGGTATCTTGCAAATACGCGATATTGAGCATCCAAGGAGGACGAAACAATTTTACCGGTTGTCGCTCGTAATTAAACGTAACGGCTACAGCGCAATGATCAGTAAAACAGGCTGGTATCACATCAACAGCCAGAAGTTGCCCACACAAGGAATCGGAAAGGTAAAAGCGATCGAGGCGACTGCTAGACGTGGGAGTAAAGTAGGTATGTCGCACAAGTGTAGGATAGCGAGAAACCCACACGTCACGCAGGTGCAAGGAGCGCACAAGGTCGTCGAGTTCTTTACTGAAATTAAAATTAGGAGACTGATCTACCGGCCGTAGAACACAATTGAAGTCCCCACCTAAAATTATCTTTGTCGGGGATTTACGAAGTAGGTAAATGACTTCTTCTTTATAGAAACTCGAACGTGCGGTAGTACAACCCGAACCAGAAGGGGCATAAAGAAGGAGTAAACTGAGATCATAAAACGTGCACCCGATCCCCCTTCCACTGTCGAGTACTTCGAAATTCATCAACGGAATGCCTTCTCTATAAAACAAGGCAGTGCCCGTAGAAAGTTCGGAAGCGACATTAAAGAACGTCGAGAACCCAGGAATGGAAAACTGGTCGAATAGGACTTCCTGTAAAAAAACAACATCTGCCCCAGACTGATAGATAAACTGTCGCAAAGCGGCGAGCCGAAGCTCAGAACATATTCTGTTAATATTCAGAGTAAGAAATGTATATGCTTGCATGGAACTTCAACCCAGAAAGAAGAACAAAGATCGGTAGAGAGCCGTCAGCTGACGGAGCAACATACAAGTAATCATACCAGAAACAAGCGCTGAACCACAGAGAGAAAAACTACGAAACAGAACCCTCATCTTCCCACTGCTTTTTCTTCGGCCGTGACGCGACTCTCTGTAGCTGTTTACAGATTCGACTGCGGCTCCGCGGTGCCGACGCTGCAGCGTTCGGCTGCGTGGGAGCATCATGTAGACATTCCGTGTCAGATTGCGGGAGAGAGGCCTCTACATCCCACTCGTCCGCAGACATGGGTTCACGGTGGGACAGTTGGTGAATAACAACGGGATCCACTGGCTCTGGAGAATCAATCAGTTGTTTGATGGGAGGAGGCTGTGACCCAGAGGGGGCGACAGAAATTCCAGAAGGGGGATGCGAAACAGAGTCAATAGGAGAAGTATCAGAGAGAACCGGAGAAGACACATGGCAACCAGAAGCAGGTTCCGTCACAGGCGTCTCCGAAGAGGCTGCCGCGGCAGCAGGAACAACGTCAGATAAGGTGTCAGGGAGCTTCTGCAAAGACGTGATAGCACCTGTGGCGTCCTCATCCACGATTTCCGACTGAGAAAGAGAGTCCTTTACCGGAGGCCCATCGGAAGGGCGAGCCAATAAGGAAGATTCATCAGCCGCATCATCCTGTGTTCGCCGACGCTTGTTGTGAGAAATCAGCGCGGGCACATCGGATTTAAGGGCAGCAACATCCCTACTCAAGGACAACGGGGGAAAATCACGGCCGTTGTCGGGCAATGGATCACTGCGTCCCTCAGTAACAGTGAGCGATTCAGTCCGAGATCCTTGCGGGAGAAGATCAGCTAAAGTCAATTTTTTACGCTGTTCGTATGTAGGTTTTAATACCACCACACGCCGCGGACAATTAGTACGGAAATGTCCAGTTTCATTACAATAATAACATGTTCCTTCCTGGCCACTGTAAGTGAAATGGACCCTATAACCACATACCTGTAGGTGAGAAGGAATAGGTTTTTTGACCACCATTTCCACCGACCGAATACCACTATATACCTGTAAGCGGTGCTGAGCAGACCAGCGTTCCTTTCGAATATGGCGTACGTCCCCATAAGGAAGCAAAATGGACTTCAGAAAACAGTCGTCAACCTCGGGCGGAAGGTTAAATACCCGAACATTCGTATATATCACTTCTGCATTTGCCAAGAGAACCATACTAGTGGAACCATCACGGTGCGTAAAGGGTACCTGAGAACCATGACGAGAAAGTAGACTATCAACCTGGAGCGGGTCAAGAAACTTAACAAAAAACACATATAATTCGCTGTCGAAATATGCGGTATGCACCTGATCAGTAGTGACCTTAACTGTATCGACTAACCAGTCATGTATCTCTAAAGAACCGGGCTGGACGTGACGCGTGGATTTGTCAAAGGTAAAACTGACTGCACCTGTACGCAGAACTTTCGTGGGAACCATGGTGGACATCACGGCGAGAGACGACGCCGCGACAGGAAGGGCCGCACGAACACCAAACACCAGCCGACAACCAGCGATGCGACGCGCACGGAGACCAACACGGCACTAAACTGACAGGAGGAAAACACGCTGCGCTACGGTAGAGGCGGAACTAAGAGCACAACCTAGTCGCCCGACGCGCGAAGCGAGAATACCCTACCAACTGACCTACCGAAGCACGACTCACGACCGGTACTCACAGCTTTACTTCTGCCAGTATCCGTCTCCTACCTTCCAAATTTTACAGAAGCTCTTCTGCGAAACATGCAGACCTAGCACTCCTGAAAGAAAGGATATTGTGGAGACATGGCTTAGCCACAGCCTGGGGGATGTTTCCAAATGAGATTTTCACTCTGCAGCGGAGTGTGCGCTGATATGAAAATTCCTGGCAGATTAAAACTGTGTGCCCGACCGAGACTCGAACTCGGGACCTTTGCCTTTCGCGGGCAAGTGCTCTACCAACTGAGCTACCGAAGCACGACTCACGCCCGCTACTCACAGCTTTACTTCTGCCAGTATCCGTCTCCTACCTTCCAAACTTATAGAAGCTCTTCTGCGAAACATGCAGAACTAGCACTCCTGAAAGAAAGGATACTGTGGAGACATGGCTTAGCCACAGCCTGGGAGATGTTTCCAGAATGAGATTTTCACTCTGCAGCAGAGTGTGCACTGATATGAAACTTCCTGGCAGATTAAAACAGTGCAGAGGTCACCACCACCAGCAGCGAGCAGCGAGCGGCCGGCAGCCAGCAGCGGTTCCCGGTAGCAGTGGTTCCCGGTAACAGCGGTCCCCGCCAGTAGCGGTCCCCGCCAGTAGCGGTCTCGCCAGCAGCCCGCCAGCGCCGGCCCCCGCCAGCGCCGTGTTCCCCCCAGCAACCTGCCAGCGCCGGTCCCCGACAGCGCCGGTCCCCGGCAGCCCTGGTCGCCGCTAACAGCCAGCGGTGGTCCTAGCTGCCTCCAGCAGCAGCAGCAGCGGAGGCGTCACCACCAGCCAGCCAATCGGGTTGCCCCCACCGCCAGCGACAGCAGAGCCGGGCTTCGGCCCCAGTCTCCTTCATTCTTCGTCACCGTGTACTCTGTGTCTCTTGTCGCCCTGCCCCTCTCTCATTTGTTTCCTTGTCTTGTGCTGTGTTTCTCCTCTCATTCTGATGTCAAACTCCACCAGCTCCTCTACAGCCACCACCACTCCCATCATCTACACCTCCCCATCAGCTGCTGCCACCACTGGACCCTCAGTCCATCCCCCCACTCCTCACGCTCCCATCTCTCTCCCTATTTGTTGCCCCATCCCCGGTTCCTCCCTCCCGAATCTCCTCTGATCCCTTCCATCCCCTCCCACCCCTGCTCCTTCCGTTTCTGCGGCCCGACGCTAGGGTGGTTGCCCGGAGAGCTACAGCTCATGCTCGACTCTCCCCTTCGCCCTCGTCGTCATCATCTTCACTGTCGCCTTGGCCATCGCCCTCACCGTCTCCGGCGCCGACTCCAGCACCGGGACCTGCCCCTCCCCGCCACATTCCAGTCGTTGCCATCCCCCACACCTCCTCCGCCGCCGTCAAGCGCCCCAGTGGCACCCCTGCCTCCTCTACTCCCAAAAAGGCTCTGCCTCGTCCCCCTTCCCCTACTCATGATGCCATGGATGTCTCCCCACCTGCCCCCCCTCCTCATCCTCCTCCACCCCCTCCTATCGCTACCTCCTCTCCCATCCTGATCCCTCCTTCCTTGAAGCCTGGAACCTCACCCTCTTCCTTCGCCAGAATTTTCCTGGTGCCCCCATCTCCCTCCTTACTTCTCGCCTTGATTCGGTGCTCATCTCGTCCCCCAGCCCTACCCTCCACACAGACTTCCTTTCCCACATCCCTGTCACCCACTTTGGGCCTAATGCCTCCCTCACCCCTGCTACTTCCCCATCTCCCTCCCACCAACCCCAACCCCCACATCGCCCGCCGACCCTCACCGCCGTGATCACTTGGCTTAGTCCGGCGATCACGGAGGAGGAGGTGTTTCCAGAGTTCAAGGCTCATCCTCATCTGGAGGTGCGTGCAGTTCGCCGCATTCATAACTCCGCTGGCCCCACAACTCCGCCTTATGCGGGTCTTTTCCGAGACGTCCTCTCTATCAACCGTCTCCTGAAGGAGGGTACCCTTCTCTTTCACCGCCGCTACCCAGTTGACCCTTCCCGTTCCCCTCCTCAATCCCTCCGCTGCCAGAGGTGCTTGCGGTATAGTGCGCACCCTACATCTGAGTGCCACGAGGCCCCCACCTACCCGCACTGTAGGCAAGCCCACTTTCTCAGGCAGTGCCCCAATAACCAGTCCCCCCCCTCCTGTAATACCTGTAACCTCCCTCACCCCACTTACTGCCAGATATGTAAAGCCCGACCACCTCCTACCACTCCTGAGCTAACCGTTCCTGTCTGCCCTCTGGACGCCCCCACCCCACCTGGCAATTCCCTTTGTCCACCCCCTACTGCTGAGGACATCATCAGATTCCTCACCATAGTCCTTCAGAATGTTCATTCTTTTCAGCGCCCCCACACCCTGCTACAGGTATCCTTCGCGGACCGTTCCGTTTTACACCTCAAAATGTACGCCACCTACTCCAACAACCAGGCCCATTTCACCTTCTCCCGCCTTGACACCCTTGTCTAAATCCCTATCATGGCGCGACAATACCGTATCCTTTTCAACAACATCCGCTCCCTTCCCACCAACAAGAAACTCTTCCTGCACACCCTTGCCACCCACTGTGTGGACGCCTTCCTCCTCAATGAAACCTTCCTCCAATCCCCAACATTCCGTCCACACTTCGACATACCTCCTTCAACGTTCTGATAATCCCCTCCCGATTGGTCACCACCGCCAGATCCCTGTTCGGCTCCAACCTCTCCTTCCTGACCCCACCAAACACCTGATCCTTAGTCTCTTCTTCCCCGGCCTTACCATTACCTGCGCCACCATCTATGTCCGCCCTAACATCACTATTCCCTTCGACTTCCTCTCCCACATTGACCGTACCTTCTCCACCTACGTGCTCACCACCGACCTCAACATGCACAGTCGTTCCGCCGCCCAGCTACGGCGGTGGAATCGGTTACTCTCATCCCTTCAAGGCGACCTCATCCCCATCCCCCAACACACCCATCCCAAATCCAACTCCACTCCTGATGGTGTCCTTTCCTCTGCCAACCTCCTTGGCCGCATAATGGTGGATGTCCTGGAACCTATTGGTAGCGACCATCTCCCTGTTCTCGTCGCACTTTCAGACGGTCGTCGCCCCCGCCCCAACCCTCATCACGACCCTCCCCCTAAGTATGTCCATAACTATTCCCGTGCCAACTGGAATGCCTACCGGGATACCCACCCAGGTCGATAGCCACCCCTTCACCTTCCGTCGCCCTGCCGATGTAACCCATGCCGCCACCTTTCTCCAGCAGACCTTGTCTGAGGCCATGGAGGCCCACGTCCCTACTATCGCTATCCACCCCCACCATTCTACCTTACCCCCACAGGCCATCCTCCTCCTCCGTGAATCCCGCCGTCTCTACCGTGCCTTCCTCCACACACGTGATCCGGACACACTACGATGCCACCGGCAACTCCAACGACACATTTGTAATTTGCTCGCGGCCAAGAAACTCTGGGACTGGCGACAGACATGCACATGTTTAAATGATACCCTCCCTATCAACTCATCCAAGTTCTGGTCCGCCTTCCATCGCCTTACCAGAACTAAACCCTCCCCCTACTATCCTCTTCTCCATGATGATCACCCCTTCCCTGACACCCTTAGTAAGGCCAATCACTTTGCCTCCTACCTGTCTGATGTTTTTTCCATTCCCGATGAGCCCCAGTTCGATTACTCCCTCTTCCCAGATGTCCGCGATCGAACTGACACCTCTATCCCTCCCCTCGCATCTGGTTTCCAGTACTTGGACAACATTACACACACGGAACTCAATGCCCCAATCACTACACAGGATATCATCACTACACTCCGCACGAAACGCAACACTGCTCCTGGTCACGATCGTGTCACCTATTGTCACCTTCGCGAAGCTCCTGCCTCTTTCGTCTACAATTCTCTACAATGTAGTCCAGTCCAGCGGTTATTACCCTGACCTGTGGAAACCTCCCGTATCCTGATGTTCCTTAAACCTGGCAAACCGCCGTCTTCCGTCTCTTCCTACCATCCAATCAGCCTTACCTCGGTCTTCAACAAGGTCCTGGAATCTATCCTCACCGGCCGCATCCACCAGCATCTCCGCCAGCACCGCCTCCTTTCCATTACCCAGTGTGGCTTTCGGCCGTCCTTCTCTCCTGACGACCTTCTTCTTCACCTCACTCATCTCCTTTCTGAACAGCTTCCCGTCGCTCTGCAATCTTCCTCTCCCTGGACCTCAAACATGCTTACGACCGCATATGGCATTCCGGTCTCCTCTTCAAGCTCCAAACCTTCGCCCTTCCCATTAATTACGTCCGTCTGATCGGCTCCTTTCTCTCCCGCCATCCTTCCTACGTCACCATCCATAACACAGATTCCTACACCTTTTTTCCCTCCTCCGGTGTGCCCCAGGGCTCCGTATTCTCCCCCCTTCTGTACCTTTTGTATATGGCGGACATGCCGCCGCCGTCACCCCCCCCCCCGTCCACCTTCTCCAGTTTGCCGATGACATCGCCTTCCTTGCCCTTGCCCCCACCCTGCAGCGCTCCCAACACCTTCTCCAATCCCATCTTGACCAGTTCACTGCATGGTGCAACCAGTGGTTGCTCAAGGTCAATCCCTCCAAAACCCAGGCGATCATTGTAGGCAAAACCACCCCTTCCTTCCGTGTCCTTGATTTCTTTCTCACCATCTATGGCCGTCCTATCGCCCTCACCCCACCCTCAAGTACCTTTGCGTCACCCTTGACCGTCGCCTCTCCTGGACCCCTCATCTCCGGGCAATCCAAGCCAAGCCACACTCCCGACTCCGCCTCCTCAAGCTCCTTTCAGGCCGTACGTGGGGTCCGGACCCCTCCACCATCCTCCACATCTATAAATCCCTCATCCGCCCTATCCTCCGCTACGCCCATCCAGCCTGGATCTCCGCCCCCCTACCTTTTACAAATCCCTCCAAATCCTTGAACGCCATGCTCTCCGCCTCGCCTATCGCATCTGTCTCCCCTCCCCCACACGGATCCTGTACGATATCATTCCATTCCACCACCTCCTCCTTTTCCTTGAGAGGATACGGATCCAGTACACCTCACACAAACTCGATCCTCCGCCCCCATTGTCTCGCCCATCCTCTCCCACGTCGCCTGCTGCCGCGCCTGTATTCCCACGTCCCACCCGGTCTCCATCTCTCTAACCTCCTTACCCTCTTCCAAGGTGGCTTCCGCCAGCTCCCCCTCCCTGATGATGTCCTCCTTCCCTCCATATACCCCTCCTACGAACTTTGATCCTCCTTCCCTCTTCCTGTCTCTGTTCCTTTGGGCATTCTCCCTCCCTCATCCCTTTCTCCCCACTCCTCCCCCAGGCTTCCCCTCCCCTGTAACTCTCCTCCTCCTCCCATCCCCTCAGCCATTGGCGTCTTTGTTCTACCCTCTCCACCCCCCCCCCTGCCCTTCTTCCCCTCTTGGCAGGTCCATGGACTCGCACATGCTATGTGGACATTCGCGCGCCGGAGATCATCGCCATCAGTGTCTCGTGTGTGCCGTCGTGTTTAGTGTTCAGTGGTCAACGTCGCACTCCATCGTTCACCTGTGCCATCGCCCTCTTCCGTGTTTGTGCGTCGTGTCACCAGTTTTAAGTGTGGACTATCGTCAAGTGTGAACGGCTCCGTGTTTGCCTTTCTGTGCCAACTGTTTTCTTGCCCACCTTTCTGTAACCTATGTGTAATCTTTCTGTTTTTTCTCATCTTGTATCCTCTGGCTGAAGAGCAGCATAGAACGCTGCTGACAGCCTGCCTGTAGTACAGGTTTTAAAATTACAATAAAGAAAAAAAAGTGGGGGGTTGCCTCCACCCTTCAAGGGGACCTCATCCCTATCCCCCAGCACACCCATCCCGAATCCAACTCCACTCCTGATGTTGTCCTTTGCTCCGCCAACCTCCTTGGCCGCATAATGGTGGATGTCCTGGACCCTATTGGTAGCGACCACTTCCCTGTCCTCCTCACTGTTTCAGATGGTCGTCGCCCCCGCCCCAACCTTCATAATGACCCTCCCCCAAAGTACATCCATGACTATTCCCATGTCAACTGGAATGCCTACGGGATACCTTCTGCACCCAGGTCTCTAGCCACCCCTTCACCTAACGCCATCCTGACGATGTAACCCATGCTGCCTCCTTTCTCCATCATACCTTGTCTGAGGCCGTGGAGGCCCACGTCCCTACTGTCGCCATCCATCCCCACCGTCCTAACTTACCCCCACAGGCCGTCCTCCTCCTCCTCCGTGAATCGCGCCGTCTCTACCGTACCTTCCTCCACACGCGTGACCCGGACACAATACGACGCCACCGGCAACTCCAGTGACACATTCTTAATTTGCTCTCGGCCAAGAATCGCCGGGACTGGTGACAGACGTGCACCCGTTTAAATGCTACCCTACCTATCAACTCGTCCAAGTTCTGGTCAGCCTTCCGTCGCCTTACCGGAACTAAACCCTCCCCTACTACCCTCTCCTCCATGATGATCACCCATTCCCTGACACCCTTAGTGAGGCCAATCACTTTGCCTCCTACCTGTCCGATGTATTTTCCATCCTCGACGATCCCTAGTTCGATTACTCCCTCCTCCCGGATGTCCGCGATCGAACTGACACCTCTGTCCCTCCCCTAGCGCCTGGTTTCCAGTACTTGGACAACATTGCACACACAGAACTCAATGCCCCTATCACTACACAGGATCTCATTGCTACACTCTGCACCAAACGCAACACTGCTCCTCGTCACGATAGTGTCACCTACCATCACCTTTGTGAAGCTCCTGACTCTTTCCTCTTCACCCTGAGCAGGCTTTACAATGTAGTCCTGTCCACTGGTAATACCCCGACTTGTGGAAAAACTCACGTATCCTGATGTTCCTTAAACCTGGTACACCGCTATCCGCTGTCTCCTCCTACCGTCCCATCAGCCTTACCTCGGTCTTCAGCAAGGTCCTGGAATCTATCCTCACACGCTGCATCCACCAGCATCTCCGGCAACACTGCCTCCTTCCCAACACCCAGTGTGGCTTTCGGCCATCCTTCTCTTCCGACGACCTTATCCTTCACCTCACTCATCTCCTTTCTGAACAGATTAATTCCCGTCACTCTGCAATCTTCCTCTCCCTGGACCTCGAACGTGCTTATGACCGCGTATGGCATTCCAGTCTCCTCTTCAAGCTCCAAACCTTCGCCCTTCCGATTAATTACGTCCGTCTGATCGGCTCCTTCCTCTCCCGCCGTCCTTCCTACGTCACCATCCATAACACAGATTCCTACACCATTTTTACCTCCGCCGATGTGCCCCAAGGCTCCATATTCTCCCCCCTTCTGTACCTTTTGTATATGGCGGACATGCCGCCGCCGTCACCCCCGTCCACCTACAGTTTGCCGAGGACACCACCTTCCTTGCCCTTGCCCCCACCCTGCAGCGCTCCCAACACCTTCTCCAATCCCATCTTGACTGGTTCACCGCTTGGTACAACCAGTGGTTGCTCAAGGTCAATCCTTCCAAAACCCAGGCGATCATTGTAGGCAAAACCACCCCTTCCTTCCGCCTCCTTAATTTCTATCTCACCGTCTATGGCCGTCCTATCGCCCTCACCCCCACCCTCAAGTACCTTGGCGTCACCCTCGACCGTCGACTCTCCTGGACCCCACATCTCCGGACAATCCAAGCCAAGGCACGCTCACATCTCCATCTCCTCAAGCTCCTTTCCGGTCGTACGTGGTTTCTGGACCCTTCCACCATGCTCCACACCTATAAATCCCTCACCCACCCTATCCTTTGTTACGCCCATCCGGCCTGGATCTCCGCCCCCGCTACCTTTTACAAATTCCTCTAAATCCTTGAACACCCTGCTCTCCACCTCGCCTATCGCATCCGTTTCCCCTCCCCCACACGGATCCTGTACGATATCATTCCATTCCACCACCTCCTCCTTTTCCTTAAGAGGATACGGATCCAGTACACCTCACACAAACTCGATCCTCCGCCCCCATTGTCTCGCCCATCCTCTCCCACCTCGCCTGCTGCCGCGCCTGTATTCCCACGTCCCACCCGGTCTCCATCTCTCTACCCTCCTTACCCTCTCCCAAGGTGGCTTCCGCCAGCTCTCCCTCCCTGATGATGTCCTCCTTCCCTCCATATACCCCTCCTACCAACTTTGATCCTCCTTCCCTCTTCCTGTCTCTGTTCCTTTGGGCACCCTCCCTCCCTCATCCCTTTCCCCCACTCCTCCCCAGGGCTTCCCCTTCCCTGTCCCTCTACTCCGCCTCCCATCTCCTCAGCCCTTGGCGTCTTTGTTCTCCCCTCTCCACCCCCCCTCCCCCCCAGCATAGAAGGCTGCTGACAGCCTGCTTGATGTACAGGTTTTAAAATTACAGTATAGAAAAGAAAGTGGGATTTTGCCTTTATCAAAGATATGTGTTTTGGCGTCTTTCTATAATTATGTTTGGCAGAGGCCACTCCAAACGGAATTAGTGCCTCTTAATATGTTTGAACGAATAACGGGGTGAGGACTTTCGTCAGTGAGTGAAGTGAGAGATATGAGCAAGTGGTGCTATGGAGAGGTTGCTGTTGGGGAAAGCCAGTATGTATTGTCTGATATCAATGATGTCTGTGAATGCTACTTTTCAGTATTTGTTATTCTTAACTGTGATTTGTCGCAGTTAAGGAATTCAGGTATTGTATCCATCCGCACTACACCACTGTCTTTACACTGTTTTCGTCAGACAAGATGCTTGTTTCTAAGTGTTTCAAGGAACTTAATAAAGTGAGATCGTTCTTGCAAATGTGAAACAGCCCACTGAGTGGCTTTCATTACGGCAACTACAGGCAATACTACTCTGTGAATTACATTGCTTGTAATTTGTGACAGCAAAAATGTTTAATAATCCTTGTGATTTTGTAGATGCAGTTCCCACTTATTACTGGTTGCGTAATTTACAGAAACAAACATTGAGGGGAGGACATCAAACGGGCCGACTTGGAGCAGGAGAGGTACTTTCCACTGTCTATACTTTTACAAATAAATTCATAAAACTTTAACAGCATGACCACGAAGGATTTAGGATTCATACTCATAGCAGTGGAAGCTCACAAATGTAACAAAACAAATTTTTTTCCATATGAAATTTCATCTTTTTCTCACTTACTACTGGCTGCATTTGTTGCTATACGTACACTTTTCTTCCTAAATAAGAGATTCTTCGATGACTTTTGCACAGCATACAAACCATAGTTTCAGGTGTATGAAACTATAGAATTTAATTTATGAAAAAATTCATGAACTGTTTCAAGTTAAACTCCATGTTTAGAAAAAATGAACGTTTTATAGCTAATGATCTCAATTTTTTAATAGATTTGGAAAATCCTAGAGTTTCATGAACCTGTAACTATAGTTTGTATGCTGTGCAAAAGTGATTCTCATTTACTACTACTTTTAATACATCTTTTAATTCCTGGATTTCGAAAGTTGTTTCATAAATATCTGACACCTTAACAAGCTCATCTCGAACTACTTTTCACTGTGCACCCAGCCCTAATTTTGCTCAGTTTGAAAAACCTGTGTAAGAGAAACGTGGTAATTTCCCCTATTTTAGTTGGCTATATTTACTGAACCTATCTTCCAAACTATCAGTCTGTACTCTCCCAAGTAGCAAATAGGACCTGTTTCCGTCAGACAGCCAATAGCTACTGAAATCAGTCAAAGCAGCTGTTGCAAGTTGACACACACACACACACACACACACACACACACACACACACACACACACACACACAGTGGTTACGGCTACTACAATCCACACCACAAGTTGGGAAACTGAGCCACATTTCTGGTAGTTTACTGTCGAGTTGAGATTTTCACACACAAATGTTTTATTCATATCTTACAGAAACTAGCAGAACGGCTATAAACATCGTTTTAAACACGCCGCTAACGGCAATCAAGTAATTTCTAGCTATACAAAAATTTAAAAAATTTAAAGAACATTAGTAAACAGGCTACTAAATTAAATACAGAACGTTGTTAATAAAGTACGGTAAGTTTGTGAAGCTACCAACACTGGCAGTAAAGGAATGAAGGAATTAAAAAAAGTATTTAACCAAAAGTGTCCTGGAACATCATTAGAACATAACAGATATGTCGGACCCGTGTAAGGCGGTCACAAACCATACACTCTGGGATGCTCAGGCTAGGCAGAATATGGACCAATTTAAATACGCCGGTAAACACAATTGCCACTCACAGGCTGGGTCACTGCACAGACTTTTAGCCAGCGAAACCTTGCAATAAGATGGCTTAACTTGCTGACAGAATTAGAGCTAACCTCGTGCAAGGAAACATTACACTACTCAGTCCTGAATGAGTGACCACATGATAGACCAACAAGAAGCATGAATTTACTCCTAACACACGACAAAATAGTGAAACAAACTGCCGAAACTACACCTCCCATCGGACAGTAACGAGAGGACGAGGAAAGATCACTGTCTTCAATTACACTAGTGGCTGGGACAGGAAGACCGGTCGCCGGAGGCCACAAGGCAGAAGAGACACTGGTTACGCAAACTTATTACTTAATGATTAAACCTGCCACTAACTTAACTTTCAGTTATGCTCGAACAGGCAGTACACGACCTCCGATGGCAAGGATCCACACATCCGACCGCGCACGTGTCGACAGCGTACCCAACACGCCACGGTCACGTGACAACACGCACTGTCACAAGAGTTCACGTCTTCTCTGCAACGTTGACGGGTAGTGACCGCTCCTTCGTGTTAGGTGTCTCCTGCTTAAACTCCAGTGTTGAAACGGAGGACTTGAAGCAGCTTGTTAACGTCCCACGAAGATGAAATGAACAGCAACTACTCGTGGGGCGATTCTGTATACAACCAACCCGTAGGGAGCTCTTCCGTCAACTCGACCCGCTCGTTACACACAACCGACATACATCACGTGGCGAATCTGTGCAACCGACCACACCTGCTTCGCGCTGGAGAGCCACACTGCCCTCCCGTGTCCACCACACTCTCTCAGCGCACAACCCTACTTCCGCGCCACCACATAAGGCTACAACCGGTCAAAGACCTCGCTTCCTCCATAGTAGTTTCTCGGAAGCGAACGCAGATATCGATAGCAGAGGGAAAAGACAAACTAGCAGCCACCTAATGACAGACAACATATCAAACAAACATGTCAGGGGAAGAAAAGGAAAACCAATGCAATCTAAATACAAGGTGTAGCACGGCTACATGGTTTAGAGCAAAGTGTGTTTCCTTAGAAGGTATGCTACATCATTCAATTCATGCCATAAACTTAATCAAGACACAAAGCTCTTTAAGAAATCAAATATGTCATGGGAATTAGAAGTTACAGGTTCCTGCAAAACATTTATTAGCCTCTGGCCCTTAAGTAATGTTTTCACATTCACAGTTCACCACCGAATATTTATTATTTTCATAAATGTCGCAGTGCTTGCCCAATTTTGAATTCCTTTCTTTGAGCCTAGTTTCCGCAAAGCAACAACTGTCATTTCATTATAGCAAAGAAGCACCAGTTTACCATATTGCCTTTCAACTGAATTTGGAAACTGAGTTTTTAAAGCTAGAGAGTTTCCATATTGCAATAGATCGTCTTTTTCAATCATGTGTATCTCTTTTAGCGCTGTGACTGATGCAAACCCCGCTCCATGTTTTCACTGAAATCAGAAAAACACAGACTCTGCTCCTTTTCATTGAACCAGTTGTTACAGATAGGATTTAAAAAATGAATTGTATCCGCATAATAGTACAGTGGGCTATCTGCAGACGTTTGTGCAGTGTGACAGTACTTTACCTTTACTTGTAGCGTAGTACTGAAGTTAGATATTGCTTTTCTATCAATTGAATTATTGTCTGCCACTAACCTAACCACCTCAGATCAAGCTGCTGCTGATTTAAGAATTACTTCTTTTATGTATCAGGAAAGTTCACCTTCGTAATTAAGATGGGATTTCAAATGTATTTCATCAATTAAAGGGAGAACTATTTTACCGTGTGACTACTAAGATGATCACTATGTCTTTCAATGACTGGGCTAGTTAAAAGCTTACTTCAAAGTCCGGACAGTGTATTTGGATTTGGTATGGAAATAATGCCAGTGCTTCTGACAAACTTATATCCGGGTGGGCTAATATTATTTACTAATGACTGCAGAATCACAGAATCAGCGTAATATCTAAACAGAGATGAACTTCTACATTTCAGTAATGAAACCTGGCCCTTTGAAAAATACATTTTAGTTTCCCTTTCTGGCAACTTCTCTACTAAATTCTCCAACTTATCTTTAGTGAACTACAGAAGACTGTGAACAGGATTCTCATCTTTACTACACACCAACTACATTTCCTTAAGAGCATGGCTTACCTCTTGTGTGTAGCAGACTTTTTTGGGAAGTTCCATGTTTTCAACACCTTTCAATTTCAATTAATAAAACTCTGAGGAATAAATCACTGTTTATAACGGACTAGCAATCAAGTCTTGGGTAAGGATTGTGGGTAATTAACAATAAGCACACACTGTCTAATTTGTTAACTACGATCCAGTCACTATGCTTATCGCAGTCAGTTATTTTACCTTTTAGTTGCTCTAAATTACAGAAAGAAGTCGCTTCTGTCAACTTCTCCTGCGGACGGCGAAGAAGTGCACTGTTCTCTAGTTGCTAACTGCGACTTTGGGGGTCCCCGTGGGCTGATGTCGTCGTATTGGACAAATATGAAGGGTATCCCAGTAACTTTGAAGGTATTTCATCTGAAAAAGAAAAATTCAACATCAAACGAGATGCAACTATACAACCAGCTTCCTTCTTATGGCATTGTAATTTACAAATGTAGGCCTCTGCCTAACATTTGGTCCCTTAACCTGCCTTTTCTTCAGCGTCGACGATCCAATGGTGGTGTTAACAGCTTGCCACTAGTTGGATCGTACATACTTGTGCTGCTTAACATACCTTCTTTGCTGAAATGCAGCTCACAGACCTTAAAAGAAGCGTACAGTTGCTTGTTAAAGATGTTATTAAAATGGCCGTTAAGATGGGCGGGACTGTGAATTGCTTTCACTCGTAATACTTTTCGGACAGGGTTGCACTGTGTCTGACAGTGAAATGTTTAGGACTAACTCTCGACGCATTACTAATGTGGAACGCACACCTCGTCACCATCCAACAGCACCCACTGTCCTCGCCTTCAAATCCCTCCTAAACCGTCCCACAGAGTGGTGCGGGGCTGATCCTGTGCCCTTAGCAGAATCAATGTCTTTTTAGAGAAATACAAAGCCGAGGTTGAAGGCGTTCCTTTTGAAATGTTTTCAGTTTTGATGAAACTGGGTTTCGTGACATACCTGCGAAAGAAAGCCCTTGTTTCGTCGGACATGTCGACGTCCTGAGAAAACTGAGGACACCTCAAAACCGTGCCTCACTCTCATGTTTGGGAATTCCTTCTCCCTTATCTTATTGATAAAGGTAAGCCAAAGTGGACAGACTCGATTAACAGTTCGCCTCCTGGCAGTGTGCGGTTTGTGCTTCTACCAGTGGGGGGCATGTCTTAGGGGGTTAGTATAATTACATATGTTACTAGCTTGGACTGTGGCGTTACCCATGGTTAAATAGTTATTTATAAATAGATGATAATGCCGAAACTCACTACCCACGCTTATGCACTATCAGAAAAGCCATCCCTTGTTATAACTTTAAAAGTACATTACAGATAAAGCTTATTTACAAAATCATCTACATACAGGTATACGACGGGAATTCAAACAGTAAAGGCACATTTGTGAAAAGCTGTACTTATTCTGATGATAGAAAACTGAAACATACGTTATTTTTCTACGAAACCTCCCTGGACTTCAATGCAGTTTTCCCGACGTTTTACGAGTTTTTTTTTTTATTTCGTCAGAACATACGTTTTTCGGTTGCATCTGTAACCACTTTTGCACCGCAGCAATGACGTCTTCATCACTTTCAAATCTTCTTCCCTGTAGTGCCACCTTTAAGGGTCCAAACTTGTGAAAATCACTTGGAGTCAGGGCTGTGGTGGATGTTCCAGCACCTCGAATCTCATCTCCTTTATTGCGTCGGCTGTCCGTTTGGCAGAATGTGGGCGAGCTTCATCTTGCTGCAGGATGACACCTCTTCAAAGTTTTCCACGACGTTTGGATCTGATTGCAGGTTTTAGTTTCGTACGCAACACCTCACATCCACCATACAATACAGACCTGGCTCTAGAGCCTCGTACACACTGGGGCGACGTCTTGCAACACTGTGGCATGGTACGGAAATGTGGCGTGCGTCGTCTTGTAGCATGCTACAACAGGCAACATCTTGCGGCGTATATTGCATGCGGCAAGTTAATTTATACCAAAGCAACAGAATTTGTGCCACACGTGTGTCGGTCTTGCAGTATGAAGGATGATAAAGTGTCGCAGCATCAGCCTACTTGATGCTTGAACGTGCAGCTAACAACGGAAATGAAAACCAAAGGAAAAGAAAACGATGGTGGAAGAGAAGAGTACTTAAAGAAGATCGACGAAATAGTATCCTAAGAACTAGAAGCAGACGATGGTGCGTTATTTAGTAATGTGTGCTTTTGTCCCAGGCGCGTAAGTCCGCGCCATACCGTTGCCAAAAGGTGGCCTAACGGTAAATGTTCACACAGGTACCAGGCCAGCCACCACCCTGTGGATGGGACTTCCAGCCCCCAGCTCACCCAACTCTGCGGTACGGCTGCTGCGGTGTGACTGCCACACTACTTCCCTCGCAAGCTCGCAAGTAAACGGATGACGCACCTTAGATGAAAGCAACAATGACAACATGGGAATTATGGTTTGGTTCTAAATCTTTTGAAGTGCTTAATTACTATGTTATACTTTTTCAAATTTAATAAGGAAACATATTAATAGTAAGACTGTATTAAAACCGAGCGAGGTGGCGCAGTGGTTAGCCCACTCGACTCGCATCTGGGAGGACGACGGTTCAATCCCGTCTCCAGCCATCCTGATTTAGATTTTCCGTGATTTCCCTAAATCGTTTCAGGCAAACGCCGGGATGGTTCCTTTGAAAGGGCACGGCCGATTTCCTTCCCAATCCTTCCCTAACCGAAGCTTGCGCTCCGTCTCCAATGAGCTCGTTGTCGACGGGACGTTAAACACTACCCACCACAACCACTGTATTAAAAACTTCCAGTGTTCGGCGCCACAAATTTAAATTATATGTAAAGTTTTACTCCAGTGCGTCAGAAATAAACATCCCAGGTTCGATTGCATAAATTAAAGCCAGAGGAGGGGATGGTCTGATGCAGAGGGGCTGAAATCCCCCGAATACCCCCCTGCAAATCGCACACTGACTCCTGGAATGCAAATGAACACATTAGAGTGAGTGGCTAGAACAGAGTGTGTTTGCAGTTGGTTTCAGACTCACTTCCTCCTGTTTGCCTCAGAGATAGGACGACACAGAGTGTTTATTAGAGATAATCCCTCTTCTCACATCTTAATGAAAACTACGGGGCTGTGTGAGCAAAACAACATAAATTTCATTTGCATTCCACCGAACTGTACTGGTCTTATGCAGTCTTTAGATGTGGCTTATTTTTCTTCTCTGAAGAACGACTGGAGAGAGATTCTTTGTCAATGGAGGTAGACGGAAAAAGGAAAGAAGAAACATCGTTTTCCGAAGTGTGTTTTTAGTGGTCCAGTGTCGAAGATTTTTTAGATGAACAGACAGCTTCTACAAATTTAGTGAAAGGATTGAGAAATGTCAAATGCGCTGAAAGTGTGATAATGCCAGAAATAAGTCTTGTGTTATGAGAACTGAATTCCATAAACGTTTGGAGAAGGCGAGAAAGACAGTTAAAATTCAATGTGAGACTCGTCATAACGTATCTGCTCCTCATAGATCCAGGGATGATACGGACGTTGTTTCGGGGTAGAGTATGCATTAAAAGAATAATCATCTTTCATAGCCATCTGTTTTTATGTAATTCAAAATACGTTTTAATTAGTTTGAACTTTGACAGTAGAGCGGTTTATGTGCCGTCGCCCTGCCTCTTATTGGCCAACCAAAGTACTAGCAAAGAGGTCGACATTCTTGCATAAAGGTATTAACACTACTACTCCACGTACTGCTGTGAGCCGAGGACCGGCTACTGCTCTGCCATCTCTTGGCGACGGCCCGCAACAGCTGTGCGTCCCACCGTCCCCGACCAGTAGCAACAGGCAGCTGGCAATCGCATTTATTTCCAATTTTGACGTCTTGTCGGATAGAATCTGAAGTAAAGCTAATCTCAACAACTGTATATACTTTGTTCTGTAATGTCGTTTATATAAATGAACAAAGATTTACAACACTTCTCCGAACAATGTTTAATACTCGTTCTCACGGTTTGTTGCAAATGCTACATATAGTTTTCAGTACGATTATGAGCTGTACGTGTTACGCCGACTACAGTTTTTAGAAAAGGAATTTTTGGCAGGCACAGATTGTGTTAGTCTGTGTCTCGCAAGGTAAGTTAGGCATATTACTAGTGAATGACTAGTGGTGTCGTAGAATGAACTACAGAATTCTCTTGTACACTGGCCTCACGAAGCAACTGTGAGGCCATCGCTGCTGCGAACCAGCGTCAGCGCAAGAGTTTTTACTTCTTTCCCGAAAGTGTAACAGTGTGTCATTTACGAAGAAATGGTGCCGCTCTTTATCATTTACTAGGAAACTGTGTCGTTGCCGTATGCTAAGGTGCAAAATGCATGTTAAGCTAGTTGCAATACACCGTGACTTCCTTCTATTCTGCTGGAGGTCGTATGCAAACTTTTACTACTTGCGAAGAAAAACGTTGCGACAGAAACAGACACCATAGCCTGTAAATGGCACTAACAGAATTACTGTGACGGTGATATCTACACTAAAATTTCGTAGATAAGATGTCGTAATTATTCTGGTGATCGTAAGTTTAATTACTTCGACAAAAAATTGATTCAGAGACATAAATGACTCATTCACACAGAGAAAGTAAAATTACGTTCTACGATAATTTTTTAAAAAATCTTCAAATATTTACCGAAAATTGCGAAAAAAGAATGTAATAGACATACAAATAATAATAAATAAAATATAATAACATAAAATAAATAATAGAAATTCAACAGGAAAAACGAATATAAAATAAAAATATCGGCACTCGATATAGGCGTTTCGATATACATATATCGATATGTAGGTAGGTAGTTAGTGTTTAACGTCCCGTCGGCAACGAGGTCATTAGAGACGGAGCGCAAGCTTGGTTTAGGGAAGGATTGGGAAGAAAATCGGCCGTGCCCTTACAAAGGAACCATCCCGGCATTTGCCTGACACGATTTAGGGAAATCACGGAAAACCTAAATCAGGATAGTTGGAGACGGGATTGAACCGTCGACCTCCCAAATGCGAGTCCAGTGTGCTAACCACTGCACCACATGTCGGAGTTAAATGTCACGTTGTTGAAAATCAATATATTTTAGAAAAGATATCGATATTTTAGGAACAGCTCTAGATTTTATGGCCGCGCTGCCTTACCGTTCGACAGCTAGAGCGATACTAGCGCCCCGAGGGGTGAGAAAGCAGTCACAATCGTCTTAAGGATAGTGTTTTGTTATTAGTTATTTTCTACTTAATTCAGGAAACAGCTGTTACATTTTTGCGTTCCCTGTAGTAGGAAGTTATCAAGAGACATGAAGTATCATGAAATACATGTGAAAACAGCCGAACCACACTGGTTCAATGATGTAAGCTATAACTAATTCATTAAGAAATTCTTCCGAATACGTTTATTTCCAGCGTACTCCACTGAAAGAAAGAGAATGTAAACGCATATGTCATGCACAAGTAGCATATATTTCTGTTGTTATCGCCGTGAGCGCTTTCCAATACACTAGTATTTTTGTAAATGTAATTACTTTTGCTTCAAAAGTGCACATGTTGAAGATTCTTACCGTTCGCGGTCCAGGTTTAGTAAACAATTCTTGAAGTGAATTTTTCTGTGTCGTGAAACAGTTTTATTACTTCTGATGTTTTCCCACATGCTACAGTTGTGGGGGCTCATTTGTTACGTTAAATAATGTAGGTATTACATTCCGTATAGGTCTCCTACGTTCCACATTTACTGATATGGCTGAAAACGTAGCGAATAAAACTCTGCTTTGTTGGGTAGATATAAGACATATCTCTGCAGAAGGTCAGGTCTTGGGGAGTTTACTAGCACATTCTTGTTACAGGAGAATCGTAAATAAACTGTCCTGTAATGTAGCGCTTCATACCGCCGAGGGTGCTTACAACAGAAACTCCCAATGGCACCCCCATCAGATTTCGTGGCTCAGTGGATAGCCCGTCTAAAAATGAACACAGATCAAGCGTGGAAACAGGAAGAAACTATTCTGAACTGTGAAAAAAAAATACAAACAGCGAACGGACAAGTGATTGGCCTGAATAGCCACGGTGTTGTGCTTAAGTGGTCATGGTGTTGGACTATCAAGTAAATGGGTCATGTGCAAAACTCCCTAGTGCCATTTACTTTTGTTTCTTTTTTTCACAACATTATGAACTGTCCGTCCCGTCAATGTTTCTTCTCTTTCTGTTGGCTAAGCAGTTGTCATACTATACTTTGGTTATAGAATATGAGTCATGTGGTAAGAATACGTTACCGTCGCAAGTAAACGTGATGAATAGTGAAAGCGGTTGAGATACCACACACACGCCTCACATAAATGAAAACAACAAAAAACGTGTGTGAACTACATTACAACAAAGGAGTGAAAACTTCCAACATGGAACGCAACTTAAAAAGACGTTAAAACGTATGTTTTGACCGAGCACGGAGAAACAGTGTGACTGTGAAACTGTTGCGTTCATTTGTTGCAGCTTATGTGACAAATTATTATCAGCATTTCCTTGGAAGTGATGACATTCATAAGAACACCTACACCGAGCAAGGAGGCATATCTCACTCACTCATCAGGCGTACGAATTAGGTGCGTCGATAAGAGGTTCTTGCCACATGACACACGTACTGTCACAAATGCCGTGCGTGACACACCAGACGTTTTTTCTGATCGAGGATTCGGCTGACTTGTCGCCTTGTCGTCAAACGTTTGCGGTTCCCATTTGAAAGACAAATCCTTTCCGCTTTTAATCGAGTAGTTGTGCGGAATCAACTGTCAATATAGGTCCCGTTCTTACACCCTGTTGTTGCAAACGGATGTTACTCCACGACACAGACACAAATTTGAATATAGCGAATAAAGAAGAAACAAGTTGGCACGAGGTGGGTTTGAACACGACACTCCCATCACCGTGATGCTACTATTTGTTTTACGTTATTGTTCACTGCATTTTTTCGGGGAGGATGTCCCATGACACTCGTTCAGTTTTATCACAGAGGGCACTTAACCCTCTCGCCAAACACGCTGAGCTACCATTCCATCCCTTGACCACAACGCCGTTGCTACACTACAAGCTCTAAAGAAACTGGTATAGGCATGAGTATTCAAATACAGGGACATGTAAACAGGCAAAATACGGCAATACGGCTGGCAACGCACATGTAAGTCAAGCGTCTGGCGTTGTTGTTAGATCGGTTACTGCTGCTGCAATGGCAATGGTAAGGTTTAAGTGAGTTTGAACGTGGTGTTACAGTCGGCACACGAGCGATGGGACACAGCATCTCCGAGGTAGCGATGAAGTGGAGATTGTCCCGTACGACCATTTTACAAGTGTACCGTGAATGTCAGGAATCCGGTAAAACATCAAATCTCCGACATCGCTGCGGCCGGAAAAACATCCTGCGAGAAAGGGACCTACGACGATTCAAGGGAATCGCTGAACGTGACAAAAGTGCAACCCTTCCGCAAATTGCTGCAGATATCAGTGCTGGGCCGTCAACAAGGTTCAGCGTGTGAACCATTCAACGAAACATCACCGATATGCGCTTTCGGAGACGAAGGCCCGCTTGCGTACCCTCGATGAAGGCACAACACGAAGCTTTATTCCTCGCCTGGGACCGTCAACACCGACACTGAACTATTGATGACTGGAAACACGTCGCTGATCGGGATGAGACTCGTTTCAAATTGTATCGAGCGGATGGACGTGTGTGGGTATGGAGACAACCTCATCAAACCATGGACCCTGTATGTCAGCAGGGGACTGCTCAAGCTGGTGGAGGCTCTGGCATGGTATGGGGCGTGTGCAGTTGGAGTGATATGGGATCTAGATACGACTCTGACAGGTGACACGTACGTAAGCATCCTGTCTGATCGCCTGCATCCATTAATGTCCATTGTGCATTCCGACGGACTTGGGCAATTCCAGCAGGACAATGCGACACCCCATACAAAGTGGGTTCAGGAACGCTCTTCTGAGTTTAATCTCTTCCGCTGGTCACCACACTCCCCAGATGCCAACATTACTTCGCATACCTGGAATGCCTTGCTACGTGCTGTTCAGAAGAGTTTTCCAGCCTCTCATGCTCTTAATGATTTATGGACAACCGTGCAGGATTCATGGTGTCAGTTCCCTCCAGCACCACTGCAGACATTAGTCAAGTCCATGCCACGTCGTGTTGTGGCACTTCTTCTACATGCTCGTGGGGGCCCTACACGATATTAGGCAGGTGTACCAGTTTCTTTGGCTCTTCAGTGTAGTTACAAGTAGTTCGAGCTTTCATTGTCCATAGACTATTTGTTCAATTATTAAAGAAATCAATAAAAATGTATCGACTTTTATGTGAATTTCAAATGTACTCTAAATGTAAATATACTGTAAATAATCGGGAGTTCAGTTTTGAAAGGGGAAAAAAACGTAAGTTTTAACAAGTTGAAGATGATGAAAAGAGCGTACACGATATCCATTTCGCCAAAGATAGCGCAGTAGCTCGCAGTGAGCTTTGTAGTATTGATCTCACTGGTAGCCTGTCACTGTCATTCATCTGTCTCGATTGTCGTTGGGAAGGAATAGAAGTTCTGATGATATCAGCAAATGTTTTGCATGCCTGGTCTGCGTCTAAATCTGGGAGGAATCTTCTAGACGTGAAAGTGATGCTCTCGCCATGTAAAGTCCACCTACTCTACGTGTGGGTTCTTCTGCTTTGTCACAATGCATGGCATGTTGCGAGTCTTAAGGGAGGAAAGGAGGTGGTAAGTACATTGCGCTTTCTCAAAGTCCGATTGTCAACGTAACTGTTTCGTCTTACGTACCCAAACACCTGAAACGTACGTGCGTAAACGTGAAATTCATGTTTAAGATCGGGGAACTGTGACGATTATATAGTGCAATACTGAGTCTGCCATTTCGCTCGGAATTAATCAAGATCTACAAACTGTAATAAGAAATCAAGTCGTTTCTCCATGGAATAACTGATTATGTCGACATCTATCGAGACTTAGTGTAGTTTGGCGATTTGTATTAGAGAATAAGCTCTTTCTTTCATTCATACCGTTTGTCGTGGTGTCATTACAACCACAGTCTAATACAATTACGACATTCATTACGGTGGAAATTTTTACCATCTTGACAGCTGGTGTAATACTAGCGCCACAAGCGACGAGAAATCGACCGCAAAAGTAAAGTTGGTTTTTAACTGTTTTTCTAGTCGATTAGCGAAATAATTGTTACATTTTTGCGTTCGAAGCATTAGTAAGTTATCAAGAGACATGAATGACCGTGAAACACATGTAGGAACAACCGAATTTTCCTGGTTCAATGCCTCTCGGAGTGGCCGAGAGGTTCTAGGCACTACAGCCTGCAACCCCGCGACCGCTACGGTCGCAGGTTCGAATCCTGCCTCGGGCATGGGAGTGTGTGATGTCCTTAGGTTAGTTAGGTTTAAGTAGTTCTAAGTTCTAGGGAACTGAAGACCTCAGAAGTTTTAAGTCCCATAGTGCTCAGAGCCATTTGAACGTGGTTCAATGACATAAGCTACAACCGAATGATGAAGTTATACTTTCGAATATGCGTATATTTGTAGCTTACTCTGCTGAAAACGACCGAATATAAACGTATATTTCATGCATGAGAAGTATATATGTTTTGTTGTCTGTTCTAATTATAACAGTAGCTTTCCTTGACGCGTAACAACTTCGTAAGCAGCCTCATGTTTCGCTTAGTCTGACACGTCACTTGGCTTTGTAATACATAAATATTTTTGTAAATCTAATTACTTTTGCTTCAAAATCGAATGTGTTGAAGATTCTGTCTGTGAATCAGACGCAGCAACAATTACGGAGTTGGTTTCATCTGTATTGGGAAACAGTTTCATTGCTTTTATTCTTTTATTGTGACTCCAGTCCGGTTTTTCCTTGAACTACAGTTGTTGTAGTTATCTGCAACTTTAAATAACATAGGTATTGCATTGCTTACACGTTTCCTATATTCCACATGTACTGATTTGACTGGAAGTGCAGCGAAGAAAACTTTTACGTTTTTGAGTAGATATATATCTACATCTACACAGCGGCGGATACAGAAGAACCTCAAGGATGAGGCGCTTTAGATATCTTGAGCTACCTTTACTTTTACTGTAATAAAAATGCGTTTTCAGGCATGTTCTCGAAAATGACTATTACCGTAGATTACGAGGTAGGTAAGGGAAACTACTGTTAATTTATTGGTAAAAATGTTGTTACGAGTCTCATAACAATATTTTTACTGAGAAATTACTAGGAGTTACTATTATTAATACTTCACAATCAATTGATCACTCTCATTCTTGACTAGACTTCACACTTGCATTTGCTACAACTAGGAGTTTTACTTATTCATTCTTCAGTATTCCTATTTCTGCTTCTGAATGTCAACCAGCCTCCTATTCGGCGAATAGTCCGTATTTATTAAGCTACGTATCGAAGGTTCTCTGTACCAGGAAACAGTAGAATATTCGCGACCTTTTTGATCAAATGCCAGACAGGATAGCGAATCGAGGTTACCAGAATGGTCGCGACTTTACTCGTATGTGTGTGTTAGCTATTTTTGTGCCAGACAAAAACGTATAAAATACGATAACGCGGACGCGCCTGCTACATAGGAAAGTACAACTAAAACTGGGCTAGTTTGGAAATCAGCCTTATGCAAGCTCAATTATTTTATTTTTAGTACAACTACTTCACATCTCAATTTAGTCGAGTCGACCGCCGAGAGAAACGAACGAATCCGCCCCGCAAGGGAGGAGGGGGGGGGGGGGGGAGGTTTTGCCACTGCATCTACATGGGTCCTCTGCAAATCTGACTAACAAGGGGAGACCGCCAATTGTGAAATTCAGATTCGATTCATACTGCGCATAATAAAAGCTCATGGCCAGAGGTGTAATGTGGCAAAGCACCAAGGTGCACTTCTTAGCCGTTGTCGAGAAAATCGACAGTTAAAAGAAACCGTTGCGGTGAAATACTGTCTTTGATTATTAGTTTTCTACAGCGGCATGGCGCGTTGGTAAGCGTTCGGGTTCGTAATCCGAAGGTCGCCGGATCGAATCTCGCGCCATGCAACTATTTTTTTTAGTACTTTTTTTCCCGGCAATCAGTTGCAACAATTATGCATATAATAAGTTGTTGAGAGTCGTTTGTCATGGAAAAACTGGCGACTTCGAACATAATTATGTTTTCCGCAAACAAAGCTGTATGTCACAAATGTTATTAATTGTCTTCATAATGTTAACCACGTACAGTTAACGGAAGATGAAGAAACCATATTCCGAAACGAATACGTACAGCGTAAGTCAAACGTTCGAATTGGAATAGAGACCCCACGAACACAAATTTGCTGTGGCAGGTATGAAATATAAACTCCGTTACTCGCTCGTTACACTTGGACAGATGTTGAATGGGCCGAAACAAGCCGCCGCATAACAGCGTAGTTGCCTGCTAACTTCGAAAGAATGTAGATGCGGTCCCTGTTAAACAAACGAAAAAATGGAGTCGGTACAATTGGAGAGCGATCCGCCTTCACCAACATGCATAAGCAATTCATATATATATATATATATATATATATATATATATATATATATATATATATAAGCTTTTATTATGCGCAGTATGAATCGAATCTGAACTTCACAATTGGCGGCCTCCCCTTGTAAGTGCCTTGTCAGAGGGTTCGACGATCACCTTCACAATAATTGTCTATTATTTCACTCTTCCGAACAGCGCGCAGTAAAAACGAACACCTATATCTTTTGTGCGAACTCTGATTTCCCTTATCTTATTATAATGATGGTTTCTCGCTATGTAAGTCGGCTTCAACAAAGTATTTTCGCATTTGGAGGAGAAAGCTAGCGATTGAAATTTCATGTGAAGATTCCGCCGCAACCGAAAACGCCTTTCTGCAAATGGTCAGGTCTCCTGCTATTTACTAGCGATTTTTTTTTGTTCTTAAAGAACACAACATTCTCCAGTATATATCTGTAGGTTACAAGAAAATCGTAAATAAGCTTTTCCATAATGTAGCCGTTCACACCTGCTAGGGTTGTTAGGAAAAAAAAAAAAAAGAAAGAAATATAATATTCTTGTTGTTGTTCCAATGTGCAGCGCTACATACACTTCCGTTTGTAAAAACCATTCTACAGATCAATATAAACAATTACGTATCGCTTTGGCTTTCAAAAGATTTTCCGAACTCAACAGTGTTACTTCCTGGCCGCTTGGTGCGCTGCAATCGCTTGGATAACAAGAAAGAGACGGAGCGCCATGACTTGCGTTAAGACTGGTCCGCAGCTGTAGTCTTTCCTTGTTTTGGGGTACTTGGTTCGTTTCCATTTCGATGAATAGTAGAAGTCCTTTTGTGATAACCGTTTTGATTTGTTATTGCTACATACGGGGAGTCCCAGGAGCAACAGTCAATATTCGGATATTTTACAGGAATGATCATTCGGAGCAAAAATGTCTAGCAAACATGAGCCCTAACATGCATACCTTAACAGCTATGAGCACTTCGTCATCTTAGATGCTAGAGACAAATCTCTTCTACTGCAGCTCTTTGGTATCCATATTTTGGGAGGTGGTGATTATCAAATGAAGAATGATATAAAACTCGTGGGCTTTGACCAATGACGTCATATTTTAGTCATCGATATTTATTTAGTTTCGAATCGTAGGTAATAAATCGGTTACCTTCAAGGGCGAGACATATTAAGAAGTCGGTCGGTGTGGCCGAGCGGTTCTAGGCGCTTCAGTCCGGAACCGCGCTGACGCTACTGTCGCAGGTACGAATCCTGCATCGGGCGTGGTCCATTGATAGTGACTGGGCCAAATATCTCACGAAATAAGCATCAAACGAAAAAACTACAAAGAACGTAACTCGTCTAGCTTGATGGGGGAAACCAGATGGCGCTATGTTTGGCCCACTAGATGGCGCTGCCATAGTTCAAACGGATGTCAACTGAAATAGGAACCCCATTTTTTATTACATATTCGTTGAAAAAAAGGATATTAGTACTAGCGAACGCGAAAAAAGGGATGAACATAAAATTTGTATCCTGTACTTTAGGTGACTTACATAGTCCAGTTGAAGAATGCGATACTAGTAGTAGCGAAGCCGATGAATTACTAGCATCCTAATATATATATCATCCATGCCCGAGAAAGCATTCGAACCTGCGACTGTAGCAGCAAGATGCTAGTAATTCATCGGCTTCGCTAGTACTAGTATCGCATTCTTCAACTGGACTGTGTAAGTCACCTAAAGTACAGGATACAAATTTTAGGTTCATCCCTTTTTTCGCGTTCGCTAGTACTAATATCCTTTTTTCAATTGACACTAGAACCAGCGAAGATGAAAAAAAACTGATAAACGTAAAATTCGTATATATATCAACATAGGCCCCATGCCAATATAACATATATCGCTTTATACTAGGATTTTCTACTGTAAGAAAAAGCTATATTCGTCACATTATGTTCGAAATATGGATGTACATGATACAAGTCACCGATCTGTTGCCTCTATACTTATATCGTTTGTTTCTCAACATTCGTCTATACTTTTAAATCTTTGCAATGCAAGATGTGTGGAAACGTGTGACGTCATTGATGAAAGCCGACGGGTTGTATCCCATTCGTCAATATCCTCACACTTTTTCATCTTCGCTACTGTGAAATGATTTCTCTTACTGAACAAGTGCTCATAGCCATTTCAGTTACGCATTTTAGAACTCACGTTTACTATACTCCGTTCATCATAAGAACAAACCTGATGTAAACAAACACAAACGCGATGATTGATCAAAAGCTGTAGCACACGTACACTGGTGTTGTTACGCTCTTGGAAGTAGCTCCTACTTATCTATTAGATACATAATATATGTATTATTGCTAAGCTACGTTAAATGAAACTTTAAGATATTCAAACGTAGTAACAGCCATCAATGTTTTTCTTAATCACGCTTTAGCTACGTGGTTTTCATTTCAAAAATCGTGTACAGTTACAGCCTCTGCAATGTTGTGCTCTGATTGTCGCGTTGTTAATGAGCAGTACGAAAATGGCTGAGGCTGCTTCCTGTTGCGTAGTGAAACACACGTATGGAACACGGTTATGAAGATTGTTCTTAATGTTTTTCATTAATTTACAAAGATCATCGGCTTGAAAGTTTTCGTGGCACTGTACTGTATATAGATGAGGCACAAATGGTTAACGGATGTGTAGCGAAATCGTTAGCTAACAGATAATCAACTGCAGTTTATGGTCCGCTGGTTCAAATCTCGCGTGAGGTTTTTTTTTCTCGTTTATTTGAAATAAGGAAGGAGCTAGGAGCTTACCAGATGACTGAGAGTAATTAATATCGTCAGTGGCTTCAGTATTCAACAGTACGGTGAAATGCCTGCAGTATGCTTTTGCATCATACACAACACGCTCAGAAAAATTACGCTATGTTTAAGTTAGAAATTTTCATCTCTCTTGTTTGTAATTGGGATACTATGTCAGGTGAGAACAAGAGCATTTTATGTTTGCCGTCTGGTCACCTAGAAAGCGCGCGGTAGTGCTGGAGGTTTTCCGCATATTACTTCATTCTCTTTAAAAATTAAATGACATTCGAAGCTTTATTGTTTCTTTGCTCGTCTCAAAAACTATTCGCCTAAATATTATGATATACACATATTTGAAACCGTTTTTCCAAGCCCATCATTCTATGCTAAAATTTAACATAGGGTTCCATAAAAAAAAAAGATGGCCTCATATCTCTATAATAAAAAATGGCACAAACATAAAACGTGATGTATTCAAGTAGATCCTGACTGTCCAAACGGCATCTTTGTATCTATTACGGTTGGGGAGATACAACGGCTGTTATGACTTAGCTGCCTCACACAGTATATAAGACGAGAGATGTTCAAAATATCATACATCTTCAAAGTATTTCATCTAAGTGCAGTTCTCTGATTTTAGTCAAACGAATAGTGTTTCTTGGTAACACAAGTATGCATGTACTCTTTAAAAATCAATTCTTTTTGTATTTTTATGTTTCGTTGCGATTTTTATTCATTAATGATAATGCAACAACAGTCGCACCTGCTCTGGATTGTAAGAAAACTGCACTTCTGAAATAAGTACTTGCAGAAAGTTCATGAAATTATCGTGCCCTTGTAATCTGACCTCAGCAAGTGCTTACAGAAGTTACTTGCTTAGGCCATAAGTCTTTCGAAATACTTCGCGTCTGGTGGCAGCTTAACCTCGGCAGCACTCGGAAACAAATGAATATCTGCCAAGTAGTACCTATTTTCTCCGCTTCAGGCAACACTACAGAAATCGTTATGTTATCGTGGCCAAACAGCACGACTCATAGTTCAGAAGATATAACGTCATAAACACAGACATGCATGAAAAACTGACTTTTGTTACTATCTCGTATTTGATAACGAGAGCAATAAGCAACTTTGGACAAATTAGAAACATAATTTCAATCTTTACCAAACTTTTTCTTGCAACCTTGGACACACTAGAAACATAATATCAATCGTTAACTAAACTTTATCTTGTCTACAGTCCCACAAAATGACAGGAAAACGGTTGATCGCTTACTAAACGTTCATTGTTGATGCGGTAAAATTTCATAATCAAGCATGATGTTTTGATTTATTATTCCTTGAGGGATAACTCAATTCGCTACCCATTTTGCCGACAGTGTCCACATATACCACTAAAGATACCTACAAAATTGATGTGTGTCACTGTACGACACTTGTTTAGAAATATGTGAGTAGGTTTCATATAAGCTGTAAAAATGTTTATACAATTAAAAAATATAATACAATTTTGACTTTTACATTATTATATGGATGAATAATCCGAAAATAATGACGTAAACACGGTAAGGGTTTTCGTTTTCATTCATATAGATTTTGTATCCTAAACGTCTAATACGTTTCACATTAACTCATTTGTAACGTAAGTAGACGCGTGAAGCTTTATTTTACACGGAAGTTCGACTCTGTAAATAATCTCGGACAACGGAACAGACGTGATCGCTAAAGGCCACCGTGAACGATCAAACATTTTGTCAAACTTAACTATGGTTGACAAATATTTGACCGTGTACGGTGCTGTAGAGCGTGTTTGTCAAGCGTAGATCTTGGATGGCGTGTTTGCTGGACGTTTTGTTTGACGGGAAGTTTAACAAGATGGCGGACATTGTTTGTGTTAACGTTTCTCCGCATATGTTTAGTGAAACATTGCTTTATTACAATTTATCTCATTATGTCGTGAGGTTTCAGAACTATGGAAACTACGATAAGTATAAATACAAATAGCGCTGACGATTACCCAAATTGTAGAGGTACCACACCTTTCCCAGACGTATATTACGCACGAAGAGGTTGTAAAGAAAATCAATATTTTAGCATACAGTAACTTGCATGCGGAAGTAGAATGAAATAAAAGAAGTCGTGTCCAACAAAGGAGTTCCTGCTGCTATAGTATTTTAAGGTCTCAAAATTCAGCGGCGGATGCTGAAACATTATGCAGTTTGGCCGAAAGCTTCCGATTTTTGCCGACTTCTGCTCTCTGATGGCTAGAGTTACATTCGACTGTAGGAAAAGCAGTGACAAATGCAATAGGGCTCGGGGAGGGGGGGTTAATTTACTTACCCCTCCAGTCAGTACTTTTGCTGCTCCCAAGTAAGTAAAATAAATAAAACTTCTATAGCTGGTTAATAATATCGCTAAAGTTGTTAGTCGTCTGTAGACAGCTACTTTGTTTTACTTCCAATTTTGGCTAAAATGCGCTTGCATTGTTTGCGGCTCTTCCAGTTTGTGCATCCGTTGGCAGTTAGTTATCGTTGGTCAATGGATGATAGTATTCTGTAGCCAATAAGAAACGCTGACTGTGGTGTTTTCTATCGACAGAAGGTACAAGTTGATAAACGACTAACCGCATGTTAATGTTGCTTCTGGTATGGAAAGTAGGTTCTTTTCAGGTGCGTAAAATTCGGGTTACTTCTGGCCGTTGCAAAATATAACTCGTTCCCAACCGTAGCTATAACCTTAGTAACAATATTCACGCCCTAAT
The DNA here is from genome assembly GCF_023897955.1 of Schistocerca gregaria. Lineage (NCBI taxonomy): Eukaryota > Metazoa > Arthropoda > Insecta > Orthoptera > Acrididae > Schistocerca > Schistocerca gregaria. Next base: position 80,309,427 of record NC_064930.1, on the reverse strand, counting down.
AACAAAGTAGCCGTCTTGAAAATAGTGTTGCGCGTGTGTGGTTTTATGCGTTTCTTCTTATTATTATTATTTCTACAAAATGAGCGAAGTTGCTGTACTTCGCCCTTATAGCGGCTCTCCAATTGTCGTATCACTTCTGGCACGCATTAAGTCTCAACATCTTCGTCCCTGTGTTAAAGCAATAAGCTGGGTGACCATGGAGTAGAAGGATAGCTTTGGCTTAGCAGCCAATATGCCATGAGCCAACCACAAGCTTTGGCTCCCCCTCCCCCCCCCCCCTTCCAACATAATACACCAAAGAGGAACATTATAACTTTCGATTAGCAATAGCACAGCATAAATAACATAACATAGCATAGCTTAAATTGCCGTGAGTGAAGGGAGTGGCAGTCACATTGAAAGTTACAATCATCAACCATGATATTTTGCTAGAGAAACTGTTGTTATGGTCCATGGAAAAGCATACAGCTGGTGTCAATCGTATCTGTGCAACAGATATCAAAGTGTTGAAATAATACATAATGGCACAAAATATTACTCAGTGTATCAGAAAGTCAACTGTGGTGTACGCTAGGGTTCTGGGCCCTGTGCTCTTCACAGGTTTTTTAATGATTTTCCTAACCATCTAACAAGAGCAGAATCAGTACTTTTTGCAGACTTTATGAGCCATTTTATCAAGGGAGTTAGTGATGATGACCTACAAGCAAAAATAACTTTAGCAATGAATGAATCAGCTGGATGGTTCAAGGCAAATTACTTAATCATAAATGACAAAAAAAAAAAAAAACCACTTGGATGAATTTTAAGCACATAAGGAACAAAGTAAAAAATAACGTAAGAGTAAAGATTGGGAAATGTCTAGTACAACAAACTTCTTTTACAAAATTTTTAGGTATATGGCTGGACAATAACTTAAGATGGGAAAAATGTGTTGAACTATTGAATAAGAAAGTAAATATTGTTATATATTAAGAAAATTTAAAGAAAACTGCAGTTTTGGAACAGTACTCCATGCCTATTTCTTCGTACAGATATAGTAATTTGATATATGATATTATATTTTGGGGGAATACAGGTTTCACAAAAAGTTGTTTTAAGCTCCAAAAGAGAGCTATTCTTATTGTGAAGGGTGTTGCCTGCAGAGATCCATGTAGAGGACTCTTTAAGGAGTTGTGATTCCCCCCCCCCCCCAGTTTATTCATCTATGAATCAGTATGTTTCCTCAAGTCAAATCAAGAATTCTCTTCTCCGAACAGTGAAGTACACAACTATCAAACCAGAAACAGGCACGATTTCCATAGAAACATACATTAAAGTGTGATGTATCTACCCAAAATAATGTTCAGTGCTTTACCAATTGAAATAAAAAACATACAAAACTTACATATATTTAAGAAAAAATTAAAGAGGCTACTATTAAGGTCAAAGTTTCTATAATGTTGATGAATTTCTTTGCTATCTAAACAGATTGTGCTCATCTTTTGATTTTTTTGTAGGCTATAAACCTAAGTTTTTTTGAACTTGCATGTAAAAAGAAGACAAAATATATAAAGTGTAATTAAGAAAATGTCAAAGCTTCTTAATGCAAGTGCCACGTTCCCAATGACACCCCTTCCCGCCCCCTCCCCCCTCCGAAGTATCAATAGTCTTTGGTTTAGAGATGAATGGAAACAACTTGAAATTAACGATCCAATTTGAATTGCCACTGTATCCATACACTTACTAGTGAATGTAGTCCATTTGTTCAATGCACTATAGCCTGATTAATGTAATTGACATTTCACACGTTGGACCTGCCTTCCTCCAAGAGCAATCGACGTCACGTCCAAACTGTTCGCTGTTGACAAGCTCCCGCCTGTGGTCCGTTCACTTCCACTGTTTGGCAACTGTTGTGTAAGGAGGAACACACACACAGACACACACATGCCCGAGGGAGGACTCGAACCTCCGACAGCAGGAGACGCACCAATGTTTTGGTTTTTGTTGTCGACTGTCAAATATTATTGCCAAAAATCGAATGTTATTGCCAACTTTCGAGTGCTATACACATGTTTTTCACAGAAAAAAAGTGATGAATTTGATTTTCACATTTTTATTCAATAATTTTGCTCATTATTTTACACGATTTGGTGGAAGTTGGCCGCGGACCCCCTAGAAAAAGCCAGCGGATCCCTAAGGTGTCCGCGGACCACAGGTTGGGAAGCCGTGCTTTACACAATCTTGAAATCTTATCACATTCTGACCTAATGTTTATGAAGCTACTTTCAGACAGTACTTCAATATAGATAAGTGCGTCACCTGAAAAAAGTCTAAGCTTACTATTAATATTGTTCACAAAGTCATTAATATACGACATTAACAGTAAGGGTCCCAACACACCTCCCTGGGGCACACCCGATGCTACTTAACGACACCTGTGAATGACTCTCCGTACAAAATAACAAGCTGCATCCTCCGTACAAAAGTTCCTCCACCCTGTCACAACTTTCACTTGACACCCCATCTGATTGGACTTTTGAAAATAAACTTAGATATACTGAGTCAAATGCTTTTTGGAAATAAAGAAATACTGCAGGTATCGACTGCCTTGATCCAAATCTTTCAGGATATTATGTGACAAAATGAGTTGGGTTTTACACGATTGATGTTTTTGTAATGGAGGAAGTCATTCTGATTAAGATACGTTATTATGATTCAGCTCAGAATATGTTCTCAGATTCTGCAAAAAAATCTGTGTCAGCGATATTGTACAGTAGTTTTGTGGATCGCTTCTACTACCCTTCTTGTAGACGGGTGTGACCTGTGCTTTCTTCCAACGACTGGGTGTGGTGTTTTGTTTCAGGGATCTACAATACATTTTAGGTAGAAGCTGCAAATTCAGTGCAGAATCTTATAGGGATTCCATCAAGCGTTGGAGCGCTTGTCACTTTTAACAGTTTCAGTTTTTTCCCAACACCACTGACACTAATACTTATTTCATTCATCTTTTCAGTGCCATGAGCATTAAATTGGGCCAGTTCTTCTCGGTATTCCTTTGTAAAGGAACATTTGGTTTTCCTTTGTAAAGGAACATTTGAAAATGGAATAAGCATTTCATCTTTTGTTTTGCTACCATCAATTTTAATTTGTCTCATTTGCTAGGGACTGGATGCTAACTTTGGTGCCACTAACAACCTTTACATATGGCTAGAATTTCTTTGGGTTTTGTGAAAGGTCATTTAAGAGTATCCTGCTGTGGTAGTCATTAAAGACTTCAAGCATTGCCCTCTCCAGAGCTAAATGTGTTTCATTCAGCATATCTGTATCTATAGCCCTCCGCTTTGTTTTGCATCTATTATGCAGTAACCTGTGTTGGCTTATAAGTTCCTTTACAGTGACTATATACTATGGAGGTTCCTGACAATTATTGATTGTTAGATCTACTGGGTACATATGCCTCCAATGCATGGTCAGCTATTCTTTTAAACTTGAGCCATAGTTCCCCTACACGATCCTGCCCTGTGCTGAAAGTTTTAAGTTCCTCATTGAGATATGACACTACTGATTTTTTAATCTAATTTATGCAGTCCGGTGTATGTTTCTTTCTACGTATTTTAGTTGTCCTGTGTACCAAGTAATCATTGTTGCCACCACTGCGTCACAGTAAGTAATTCCAGGTTCTGTGTGGACATCCTGAAAGAGGCAGGTGTCTTTGTTGCAATTAGATCCAATATATTTCCATCATGAGTGGGGTTCTGAACTATCTATTCTAGGTAGTTTTCAGAGAAGGCATTCATTAATGTTTCACAGGGTGTCGTATAACACCCACCACTAAGAAAACTGTACTTTCTTAAGAGAAGATCGGATGATTAAAGTCTACACTGATGATTACAGTGTGATTGGAGATCTTACATACAAGTGAACTGAGGTTTTCTGATATTTCCTGTTGAATTAGGCTGGTGGGTGGTAGAGGGATTTGATTACCATTTTATGCCCACCACTGATGCTGCGTCTCGGCGAAAAAATCTCACATGCAGCTTCAGTTTCTACCTCGGTGGTTTTGAGTTTCTTGTTTACTGTGGCAAGTACTCCACCACCATTTCCCATTAGCCTATCCCTTTGATATACTCTTCTTTCCCTAAAAATCTCATATCTCTCAGTTTTGGGTTTTAATCAGCTTTTTGTACCTAGTATTACGTGAGTTGCACTGCTTTTTCGGAGCAGGTATTATGTTATTCAGAATAGGTCGCAGAAAGTAGATACTATCTTATTCACGGTATGAAGAACGTTCACTTGCACCACAGGAAAATTTGACATTAAAAATTAGTGGATGATAATTTAAGGCTGCTTATTAACGATACAATATAATGTAATTGAAAATATTGAAAACAATACTGGCATTCAAATTTCAATTTGCTGTCTGCATAATTTTCTTTGGATTTCTGAGCTACTTTTAATGCCTTGTAATAAGCATGACGAGTTACTGGTATGTATTGGAAACAGGGCAGAACATCACCCAATTTGGTTGCCTTGAGACTTGCATCTCTGCATACCATGTATAACATGTTAAGCTGTGGCATCCATTGTGTACATTTCTTATGTTATTTTCTTCGTTACTTCTGCTGTCATCACTTTTATCTTCTGTCTCTCATAATCTGGATCTTTATCATTCATCAAACTCATAATCAATGTTTAGTAGCTGTTCTGAGCTCGCAGTATTGTTTACATTCATTGTTCCTCCAAAGTTAAGCAGCCACCTAATAACCGTTTGTCACACATGCCATTTGTACATGCAGCAGTTTATGGCTAACAGAAGAGAACAAGCTGTATTTTTCTGTGATATGTAAGGACTTCTCAAAACTTACTCGTGCAGTTAAATCTGAATAAAAGATACTACATCACACGCTGCATTCTTGCCCAAAGTGTCAGTTACCACGTTTTACGCCTAAGCCTCTCATTTGCCAGGGTGCAGGATTACCATGTGACAGGAACAGTTGTTTTGCAATTCTGAATGGGAGTTTGACATGAACTATTATCAGGGTCACTCCAAAAGAAATGCACACTATTTTGTTCTAAATACATCTTTTATTCTACATGCTTGAAAGTTTTACAGTGTGTAGATACATCCTTTAGGAACAATATTTTCATTTCTCCACATAATTTCCATCCCTCTCAACCGCCTTACGCCCATCTTGGAACCAGCGCCTGTATACCCGCATGGTAAAATTCTGGACTGACCTGTTGGAGCCACTGTTTGGCAGCATGTACAAGGAAGTCGTCATCTTCAAACCTTGTTCCACGAAGAGAGTTTGTCAGTTTCCCAAAGAGATGATAGTCACATGGAGCCAGGTCAGGACTGTAAGGCGGGTGTTTCAATGCTGTCCATCCGAGTTTTGTGATCGCTTCCCTGGTTTTTTGACTGACATGTGGCCTTGCATTGTCGTGCAACAGCAAAACATCTTGGTTTTACCGATGCGGTCGAACACGACTCAGTTGAGCTTGAAGTTTCTTCAGTGTCATCACATCAGAATTTATGATGGTTCCACTTGGCATGATGTCCACAAGCAATAGTCATTCGGAATGGAACAACACCGTATTTCAGCAGAAAGTGTGGTTTTGAATTTGTTTTCTTGGTTGAATTTGCATGATGCCACTCCATTGATTGCCTCTTCATCTCTGGTGAAAAATGATGTTTCATCACCTGTCACAATTCTTCCAAGAAATTCATCTCCATCATTCTTGTACTGTTCCAAAACTTCACTGCATACCGTTTTCCTTGTTTCTTTGTGAGTCACTGTCAACATCCTGGGAACCAACCTGGCACAAACCTTTTTTAACGCCAACACTTTCAGTATTGTGCAAACACTTCCTTCCCCTATCCCAACGTACTGTGACTATTCATTCACTGTGATGCGTCTGTCAGCAGTTACCAATTCGTTAACTCTCTGTACATTGTCTGGAGTGTGTGCAGTACGAGGCGTGCCACAGCGAGGACAGTCCTCAATATTGCTGTTCCCGCTTTCGTCACATAACCTGCTCGCCCACCGACTAACTGTACTGCGATCGACAGAAGCATCTCCGTACACCTTTTTCAACCTCATGTGGATGTTTCCCACTGTCTCGTTTTCACGGCACAGGAATTTTATGACAGCACGTTGCTTCTGACGAACGTCAGCCATCTTGAAGACGTGCTGTGATGGCACCACTCACAGGAACAGGTTGAACTAAGTTTGAAAACAAACAGGAAGGATGTATCTACACACTGTAAGACTTGCACACATGCAGAATGAAAACTGTATTTTTACAAAAATAGTGTGCATTTCTTTTGGAGTGACCCTCGTAGCTCTCTGGATCAATATGAATTTTTCAAGGACTGGTATAACTAACGATGGAGAGTGACCTAAAGGCAAACAATGCACCTTAGTTGTCAGATATTTATCTTATGCAGTAAGGGTAACACCAACAGCTGTATTTACTGTTTCTTTTTTTTGTGTGTGCAACTAATTTCAGTGTTAACAGTCCACCGTCCTCAGGCCTCTGCATACTGCAAATGCTTATTGCTTAAAACCGAAGAGCCTACAATATATTTCTATATGTGAATGGAACAAGGAGAAACCGTACTAATTGGTACCATGGGATGTACCCTCTGTTGTGCACATCACAGTGGTTGACAGAGTATAGATGTACATTTATATAAAGGCAATGTCCTGACGGATTGATTTGATGCATCATTGCAGAGCCCAAACTCCTGAGGATAGAAACTTGAAATTTGGAGAAAGTGTGAATCTTATACTGTAGGCATCATTTAAGAAGGGATTTTTCAAAATTCCAACCCTAAAGGGATGAAATAGTGGTGAAGTGGTTTTTTTTTTTTTTTTCCCCAGGTAGCTGTTACGATAATTTTGAAGCTAGACCCACAAAAATTGGTATTTGGTTTCTTGATCAGAAATAATGAAATGCGTTTTTCAGTATTTTTGGACAATTAACCATATGAGAATGAAACAGTGGGAGAAAGCATTTTTTGAAGATTTATTAGTATTAGAGTACTACTACATTTGAGCCCTCAGTTATAAATAAAAAAAATACATGTTTCAGTGTTTTCAGAAATTGAACCCCTAGGTGGAAGAGATAGGTGATGAGTTTTTTTGTGGAGATATTTAATTGTGGAATCAATTTTGAAACTAAATCTATGAAAATTTAAATTGACTTCTCAGTTAGAATTTTAAAAAAATGCATATTTCACTGTTTATCTAAATTATGGGGGATGAAAGGCTTTACAGAAATATTTCATTGTGCATGTATTTTTTAACACTAAATCAATTTGTTAGGAAAAAAGCACATATGTCACTGTTTTGGAAATTCATCCCCTAAGGCGATGTAATAGGGGGTGAAAAATTTCAAGAAAATATTTCATTGAGAAAGCATTTTTAAAGCTAAATCTTTGAAAATTGATGTGTGGCTTCTCAATTAGAGAAAAAAAAAAAAAACGTATGTTTCATTGTTTTTAGGCATTCAACCCCTAAGGGGTTGAAATAGTCATACTGATTCACTGACTCATCATAGCCCAGCCCAAACTGCTAAGGAGAGAAACTTGAAGTTTGGAGAGTGTGTAGGCATTGTTTAAGAAGGAATTTCCGAAATTCCACTCCTAAGGGGCTGAAATAGGGGAAAAACACTAAGGGGGTGAAATAGTGGGTAGAAGTTTTTTGAAAATAAATAATTACTAAAGCATTTCTAAAGGATTCTTAAGACGACATCTGTGAGAATTGGTATTCGACTTCTCAGTTAGAAATAAAAAGGTAAATGTTTCATTGTTTCCTGAAATTCAACCCCTAAGGGAATGCAATAGGGGATGAACATTTTTTTTAAAAATATTTTGTTACATTAAAAAAATATTTCAAAGCTAAATTTTAAAAAATTGCCTATTGTGTCTCGGTTGGATATAAAGAAATATTTGTTAGAGAATGAAAGTTTCAATGGAAATATCTCCACAAGAATACAAAAGACATGATTAACAAAAACTTTGGACTCCAGATACAAGAATCACTTTTTGGTTGGAAGTACATGCAGAAAAGACCACACTTATATGGTCTTAATTAGCACGAAAAACTTAGAAGGTGTTGTAATTTGTGAACAACATAAAAGTTCAATGAAATAAAAACAAAACAAAAAATCTTTGCAGGCCATATGGTCAGCAGCAGTCACTAAGCTAGTTTTAGATATAGGGTAGAGTCATTATTTGTAACATAATAGATTACGTGTGGTTATTTACGATGGTTCACTCATTTAATTAAGCATTTAATTAAGGTAATAGTGATCTGGAATAGGATTCTTATATGCATGGCACACAATGACAGAGGGGCACTTCAGTGATCAGACAACATAGAGAAAATTGTATACCTGTTCTCGGCAACATGTACATCTACATTTATACTCCGCAAGCCACCTGACGGTGTGTAGTGGAGGGCACTTTACGTGCCACTGTCATTACTTCCCTTTCCTGTTCCATTCGCATATGGTTCGCGGGAAGAACACCTGCCGGGAAGTCTCCGTGCGTACTCGAATCTCTCTAATTTTACATTCGTGATCTCCTTGCAACGTATAAGTAGGGGGAAGCAATATATTCGACACCTCATCCAGAAATGCACCCTCTTGAAACCTGGACAGCAAGCTACATCGCGATGCAGAGCACCTCTCTTGCAGAGTCTGCCACTCGAGTCTGCTAAACATCTCCGTAACGCTATCACGCTTACCAAATAACCCTGTGACGAAACGCGTCACTCTTCTTTGTATCTTCTCTACCTCCTCCGTCAACCCGACCTGGTACGGATCCCACACTGATGAGCAATACAGGAGTATAGGTCGAACAAGTCTTTTGTAAGCCACCTCCTTTGTTGATGGACTACATTTTCTAAGGACTCTCCCAGTGAATCTCAACCTCGCACCTGCCTTACCAACAATTAATTTTATACGATCATTCCACTTCAAATCATTCCGCACGCATACTCCCAGATATTTTACAGAAATAACTGCTACCAGTGTTTGTTCCACTATCATATAATCATACAATAAAGGATCCTTCTTTCTATGTATTCGCAATACATCACATTTGTGTATGTTAAGGGTGAGTTGGCACTCCCTGCACCAAGTGCCTATCTGCTGCAGATCTTACTACATTTTGCTGCAATTTTCTAATGATTCAACTTCTCTTTATACTACTTTTAGACACCAACTCATATATAACTACTGTATAATATATAGTTGCTTGTGTTTGCATTGTGTTGCTTACAGAAGGTATGCAGTTTACTCTTATGTTGCTTAATAGCACACAATTTAATACTTTAACCACTTTAACTATATCTTATCTTGTTGTATGATTGAATATTTCTCACCCCCGTGCAAGTGACATATTATCTACCAGTGTCTTAACTGTTTTAGTGACTGACATCAGAGGAATGCAGTACTCTTCCTAAGACTGATACAGCCTAGTAAGTTTTAGAACTCACTGAATAACCATGTGTACATTCTTTCACTTGTACGTATATACTGCTCCTATCTGGTAGTATATATTGTAGGCTGTTCAATTTTATTGCGATATTTCTAAATAACTACATATGACGGTAGTATCTGTTCCCGAAAGAACAGTTACCGTGGATGACCATGCAGCTTTGCTAGAATGAAATTATAATTAAATGGACATCCTACCTGCAACCAGGCGTTGATATACTTCATTGGGGACATGTTGAAAATGTGTGCCCCGACCGGGACTTGAACCCGGGATCTCCTGCTTACATGGCAGACGCTCTGTCCATCTGAGCCACTGAGGGCACAGAGACGTCTGCAGGGACTTATCCCATGCACGCTCCCCATGAGCCGCACATTCCCAACATGTCCACACCACTACATTCGTAGTGTGCCTAATAGATGTTTGCCCATCATACTCATTACTCGTGGCAGATTAATCTACCAAGTCCCGTACGAGTTTGGGCATAGCGTGTGCGTTCGCACAAGAAGGTCAGTGACCGGGAAGCCATATTTTAACTATATTAACTATCTATTAGGTGCACTACGAATGTAGTAGTGTGGACATGTTGGGAATGTGCGTCTCACGGGAAGCGTGCAAGTGATAAGTCCCTGGAGAGACACTATTCTCTGTGCCCTCGGTGGCTCAGATGGATAGAGTGTCTGCCATGTAAGCAGGAGATCCTGGTTTCGAGTCCCGGTCGGAGCACACATTTTCCACATGTCCCCAATGAAGTTTATCAACACCTGGTTGCAGCTAGGGTGTCCATTTAATTATCATTTCCAAATAAGGTACACTGTAGACAGTGTGTTTACTACTTATCTTTTAGTAAGATTTTAATACAGTACTATCGCTGCTCACATACACATCTGTAATTGGAACTGTTTCAGTGTATAGTTAATACACTGATCAGCCAGAACATTATGACCACCTTCCTAATATCGATAATGAATCCATATTCGTGATAGCAGCATCACCTGGCGAGGATTCACGGCTAGCCAGACACACGTACCGTGGATGTGGTATCAGTGAGTGAGCTGTTGTGTGTAGAATGGGGAAGGCACCCAATATGAATTTGACCGAGAGCAGATTGTGAGGGCACAGAGGCTCAGCACAAGCATTTCGGAAACTGCACAACTTGTCGGGTGATCGAGGCATGCCATGGCGAGTCTCTTCGACACGTGGTGAAACTGAGGTGAAACTGTGTCCTAACGTCGCGGGGTCGGGTGGCCACCCCTTATTACAGGTGTCACAAGTCATAGGCTGGGCAGACTGGTAAAACAGGACAGGCTGCCAACTGTGGACAAACTAACATCAGACTTTAATGCTGACAATTTAGGAAAAGACAGACCGCTACTTAACATCAAGAAGCCTTTTAAGTTGCAACTGGGCACAATTAAAGACATTTACATAAAGTTTTCAGCCACACACCATTCGTACACACAAGCGAGCACACCTCATGCATACATGACTGCCAGTTCTACATCTACATCCATACTCCACAAGCCATCCGACGGTGTGTGGCGGAGGGTACTTTGAGTATCTCTATCGGTTCTCCCTTCTATTCCAATCTCGTATTGTTCGTGGAAAGAAAGATTGTGGGTATGCCTCTGTGTGGGCACTAAGCTCTGATTTTATCCTCATGGTCTCTTCGTGAGATATACATAGGAGGGAGCAATATATACTGCTCAACTCCTCGGTGAAGGTATGTTCTCGAAACTTCAGCAAAAGCCCGCACCGAGCTACTGAGCGTCTCTCCTGCAGAGTCTTCCACTGGAGTTTATCTGTCATCTCCGTAACACTTTCGCGATTACTAAGTGATCCTGTAACGAAGCGCACTGCTCTCGGTCGGATCTTCTCTATCTCTTCTATTAACCCTATCTGGTACGGATCCCACACTGCCGAGCAGTATTCAAGCAGCAGGCAAACAAGCATACTGTAACCTACTTTCTTTGTTTTCGGATTGCATTTCCTTAGGATTCTTCCAATGAATCTCAGTCTGGCATTTGCTTTACCGATGATCAACTTTATAGGATCATTCAATTTTAAATCACTCCTAATGCGTACTCCCAGATAATTTATGGAATTAACTGCTTCCAGTTGCTGACATGCTATTTTGTAGCTAAATGATAAGGAATCTTTCTTTCTATGTATTCGCAGCACATTACACTTGTATACATTGAGATTCAATTGCCATTCCCTGCACCATGCGTCAATTCGCTGCTGATCATCCTGCATTTCAGTACAATTTTCCAATGTTACAACCTCTCGATACACCACAGCATCATCTGCAAAAAGCCTCAGTGAACTTCCGATGTCATCCACTAGGTCATTTACGTATATTGTGAGTAGCAATGGTCCTACGACACTCCCCTGCGGCACACCCAACAATCACTCTTACTTCGGAAGACTTCTCTCCATTGAGAATGACATGCTGTGTTCTGTTATCCAGGAACTCTTCAATCCAATCACACAATTCCTCTGATAGCCCATATGCTCTTACTTTGTTCATTAAACGACTGTGGCAAACGGTATTGAACGCCTTGCGGAAGTCAAGAAACACGTCATCTACCTGGGAACCCGTGTCTATGGCCCTCTGAGTCTCGTGGACGAATAGTGCGAGCTGGATTTCACACGACCGTCTTTTTCGAAACCCGTGCCGATTCCTACAGAGTAGATTTCTAGTCTCCAGAAAAGTGATTATACTCCAACATAATATGTGTTCCAAAATTCTGCAATTGATCGACGTTAGAGATATAGGTCTATAGTTCTGCACATCTCTTCGATGTCCCTTCTTGAAAACAGGGATGACGTGCCCTTTTCCAATGCTTTGGAATGCTATGCTCTTCTAGAGACCTACGGTACACCGCTGCAAGAAGGGGGGCAAGTTCCTTCGCACAATGTGTGTAAAATCGAACTGGTATCCCATCGGGTCCAGCAGCATTTCCTCTTTTGAGCAATTTCAATTGTTTCTCTATCCCTCTGTCGTCTATTTCAATATCTACCATTTTGTCATCTGTGCAACAGTCTAGAGAAGGAACTACAGTGCAGTCTTCCTCTGTGAACCAGCTTTGGAAAAAGACATTTAATATTTCGCACTTTAGTTTGTCATCCTCTGTTTCAGTACCATTTTGGTCACAGTGTTTCTGGACATTTTGTTTTGATCCATCTACCGCTTTGGCATAAGACCAAAATTTCTTAGGATTTTCTGCCAAGTCAGTACATAGAACTTTACTTTTGAATTCATTGAACGCCTCTCACATAGCCCTCCTCACACTACATTTCACTTCGCGTAATTTTTGTTTGTTTGCAAGGCTTTGGCTATGTTTATGTTTGCTGTGAAGTTCCCTTTGCTTCCACAGCAGTTTTCTAACTCGGTTGTTGTACCATGGTGGCTCCTTTCCATCTCTTACGATCTTGCTTGGCACATACTCATCTAATGCATATTGTATGGTGGTTTTGAACATTGTCCACTGATCCTCAACACTATCAGTAATTGAGAGAAAACTTTTGTGTTGAGCCATCAGGTACTCTGTAATCTGCTTTTTGTCACGTTTGCTAACCAGAAAAATCCTCCTACCTTTTTTAATATTTATATTTAAGGCTGAAATTGTTGATGCAGTAGCCGCTTTATGATCGCTGATTCCCTGTTCTGTGTTAACTGTTTCAAATAGTTCGGGTCTGTTTGTCACCAGAAGGTGTAGTATGTTATCGCCACGAGTTGGTTCTCTGTTTAACTGCTCAAGGTAGTTTTCAGATAAAGCACTTAAAAAAAATTATCTGGATTCTTTGTCCCTGCCACCAGTTATGAACATTTGAGTGTTCCAGTCTGTAGCTGGCAAATTAAAATCTCCACCCAGAACTATAACATGGTGGGGAAATCTACTTGAAATATTTTCCAAATTATCCTTCAGGTGCTTAGCCACAACAGCTGCTGAGCTGGTCGGCTGGAGTCATCCCTTTCAAGGGAACCATCACTGCATCGGCCTGAAGCGATTTAAGGAAATCGTGGGAAACATAAATCGGGATTGCCAGGCGTGTGGTCGACTGTCGTCTTGCCGAATGTGAGTCCAGTGTGCTAACCACTGAGTCACCTCGCTCTGGTTTCACCCTGGTGGACTGCCGATCGGTAGTCGTACCAGTATAAAAAGCTGTGCATGGTTGCAGCAGACCTGATAAATGGCCTGGCCCCTGATGGGATAGGATAAACCTGTGACAGGACTGGGATAGGAAGTGCCAGGTGGATGGATTGGTCAGATCTTGCACCTGGGTCTTTCACAGGGATATGATCCTTCTGGCAAGAGATTGAGAGTGGCATAGGGATGTACTAAGATGTTGTGGAGGTTGGGTGGCCGATGAAATACCACTTTAGGAGGGGTGGGAAGGGTCTCGAACAGGATGTCCCTCATTTCAGGGCACAGTGATAGGATATCAGAGCCCAGCCGAAGAATGTGGATCAGTTGTTCCAGTCCAAGGTGGTGCTGGGTGACAAAAATTCCTAATACCAAGTGTTTCTAACACGTTTGCCGTCTGGATTTGGGAGACTAGCAAGAAGTTGTTCAGACTCATCATTTTCATAAATTCTGAACAACTTCACTGATTCCCCTACAGATCTCACACACATAATTTGAATTTCTCAATTCTCTTCTAGAGCCCTGTATGCAATTGCAGCATATCTGTATTTGGCTGATATATTTCTGGCAGTTTGAAACTCCAGTGGAATAAATGTTCTCGGCACAATCCTCTCATCAGCTGGTCATGCCGAGTGCATTTATTCTGTGGCCCCGTAACTTCAAGCTTATGTGTCTGCGGGTCTTTGAAATATGATTGCTCATCACTTGATTTCAATATCTGGATGTTGTTGATTCCTTTACTGTTACATTCATGTAATGTTTCTGCAGGCTAACTCTTTTTCCCAGTTGCTGGGTCTAAAGTATACCTGACATTCTTCATATATGGTAACTGCTTGCTGATTTTATCACTTGTGAAAAAGTTTTGTATTTTGAGCAGATTATTCAATTCAACTCAATTCAATCTCTTTTATTCACCCGTTAACAATATACATTGTATGGATGTCGTCAATTACAATATAGTTTCTTATCTTTAATTTGTTTCAAAAACTTGGATAATAAATACAAGTGTTTTATTTCAGTATATACAGCGTGTAACGAAAAGGTACAGCCAAACTTTCAGGAAACATACCTCACACACAAATAAAGAAAAGATGTTATGTGGACATGTGTCCAGAAAGGCTTAATTTCGATGTTACAGCTCATTTTAGTTTTGTCAGTATGTACTGTACTTCCTCATTCAGCGCCAGTTGGCCCAATTGAAGGAAGGTAATGTTGACTTCGGTGCTTGTGTTTAGATGCGACTCATTACTCTACAGTACTAGCATCAAGCACATCAGTACGTAGCATCAACAGGTTAGTGTTCATCACAAACGTGGTTTTGCAGTCAGTGCAGTGTTTACAAATGCGGAGTTGGCAGATGCCCATTTGATGTACGGATTAGCACGGGGCAATAGCTGTGGCGCGGTTCGTTTGTATCGAGACAGATTTCCAGAACGAAGGTGTCCGGACAGGAAGACGTTCGAAGCAATCGATCGGCATGTTAGGGAGCACTGAACATTCTAGCCTACGACTCACGACTGGGGAAGACCTAGAACGACGAGGACACCTGCAATGGACAAGGCAATTCTTTGTGCAGTTGATGATAACCCTAATGTCAGTGTCTGAGAAGTTGCTGCTGTACAAGGTAACGTTGACCACGTCACTGTACGGAGAGTGCTACGGGAGAACCAGTTTGTTTCCGTACCATGGACATCGTGTGCAGGCACTATCCGCAGCTGATTGGCCTCCACGGGTACACTTCTGCGAATGGTTCATCTGACAATGAGTCAATCCTCATTTCAGTGCAAATGTTCTCTTTAAGGATGAGGCTTCATTCCAACGTGATCAAATTGTAAATTTTCACAATTGACATGTGTGGGCTGACGAGAATCCGCACGCAATTGTGCAATCATGTCATCAACACAGATTTTCAGTGAATGTTTTGGCAGGCATTGTCGGTGATGTCTCGATTGGGCCTCATGATCTTCCACCTACGCTCAATGGAGCACGTTATCGTGATTTCGTATGGGATATTCTACCTGTCCTACTAGAACATGTGCCTTTACAAGTACGACACAAAAATGTGGTTCATGCACGATGGAGCTCCTGCACATTTCAGACGAAGTGTTCGTACGCTTCTCAACAACAGATTCGGTGACCGACGGATTGGTAGAGGCGGACCAATTCCGTGGCCTCCACGCTCTCCTGACCTCAACCCTCTTGACTTTCATTTATGGGGGCATCTGAAAGCTCTTGTGTACCCAACCTCGGTACCTAATGTAGAGACTCTTCGTGCTCATATTGTGGACGGTTATGATACAATACACCATTCTCCAGGGCTGCATCAGCGCATCAGGGATTCCGTGCGACGGAGGGTGGATGCACCTATCCTCGCTAACGGAGGACATTGTGAACATTTCCTGTAACAAAGTGTTTGAAGTCATGCTGGTACGTTCTGTTGCTGTGTGTTTCCATTCCATGATTAATGTGATTTGAAGAGAAGTAATAAAATAGCCCTAACAAGGATAGTAAGCATTTCCGGCCACTTGTCCACATAACATATTTTCTTTCTTTGTGTGTGAGGAATGTTTTCTGAAAGTTTGGCCGTATTTTATTGTAACACCCTGTATAAATAATATTACTCTTCCATATTCAGATATTCTTCAATGCTATAAAAAACATGTATTAGCAAAAATTGTTTAACATCTACCTAGAATTTATGAAATTCTTTAATTTTCTTTATTGTAGAAGGCAATGCACTAAAAAGTAGTTTGGGCTGGTAGTTTACACTTTTTTGGTAGAGTGCACCTTTTTGAGTGTGTGCGTGTGAAAATCTTCCCTGTTATTTGTTTCATGGTTATGAACCTGATTATTTAATGTTGAAAATTCCTGGTGAGTTTTCACAAAGCATACACATTCATATATGTATAAGTTAGGAAGAGTCATTATTTTTAATTCTTTAAATATTTCCCTGTGTGACACTCTGCAGGGAACCCCTTTCATTATTCCAATAGCCCATTTTTTGAAGTTTGAAAGCTTGTGTTGCCGTACCTGTATTTCCCCAGATGACCACACCATATCTAAGCAAACTGTTCATGGTAAGCATAATAGGCACACAGCAATGATTCAGTGTTGCAGCATTCCCGAAGCATTCTTAGCACATAGCAGCGTTTACTTAATTTTTTACTCAAAACTTCTAGATGCTTTTCCCATCTCAAGTGCTCATCCACCCATATACCGAGGAGTTTTGTGTATGGAGCTTGTGCAGTAACATAGTTCCCTAACTCAGCCTTTACTCTTCTTCTAGCTTTTTTACTTTTAATATTACTGAAATTCATCAATACCGTTTTATCCTTATTTATGATCAAAGCATTATCACTGAACCATTTTCCTGTCTCATTTATTGTCCTAGAGACACTCTGCTGTAAATCATCCTCAGTGTATCCTTGTATAAAAATGCTAGTGTCATCAGCGAACATAACAATTTCTGCAACTGTTAGATGGTTTGGCAAATCGTTTATGTACACCAAGAACAACAAAGGGCCTTATACGGAACCCTGGCGTACTCCATAGTGTTTTTTTTTTTTTTTTTTTTTTTTTTTTTTAAATCTGAAAGATACTCTTTGCCTTCATGACATATTTGTACTTTGTTGTCTATCAGAGAGATAAGACTTGAACCGTTACCTGTAAGTTCACAATATGAAGTTTTCTTGTCTCCTAAGAAAATCTGCTTGCTACATTTTTAGGCAGGCTTTCCCAGTCAAGCTTTTTTTTATGACAAGTGATTTTTTTGAGGGGCTGAAGGAAGCACCCTGTTTTGCTGAGAAACAGCTTTTCTGGGGGACTGAAGACATTTATGCTATCATATCTGGGAAACACGGCTCTCACCTTCAGTCAGTACAGATTTTAGTTTAAGCCTCCACATTCATCCTCTTCCAGCTTTCTTCATACAATGTTTAGTTAAAAAAATTTCACAGGAGATGTCTTTTCCTTAACTTTTTCCCCCTCATTCCCTAACCTGTTCTCTCTCTTTTTCTTTACGGGTTTTGTGCTCGTATTTGCTGGCATCTTTCTGCGATTTTTCATGAAGCGACCTCGTATCCATTGCCGACATTGTTTTTTCCACTTTCTGAGTACAAATTGCTGAGTTATAGAGTAAACTTATTTATGTTTTTCATCACAGATGGTACACTAAATGCATAGCTGTATTTGTAAATACCTTACCTTTCTTTAAAAACTGAAGTTCTGCTCTTGAAACAAAAGCAAAGACTAAAACTTAAATTTAAATAGCTACAAGAAGAGAAAGTGAGCCTTTCTCCTCCATCCTTATCTACAAAAGTGCCAACTTTGTTCAACTATATTTCCTCAAATAATTTTGTAACTTTGCTAATTTTCCCATGACACTAAAATTTGACTTAGTAGACTGAGAACTCTGTGACATAAATTTGATTAAAAATGAAATTTAAAAATGTCTCAGTGTCAGTTTCACAATGAATCACTCTAGTGCAGTCATAAGGTACTAGTTTTCTGTGTGTTTGTGAAGTGCACTCACTTACATTTATGTAAGTTTAAAGCAAGTTTCCAATTTTTGCACCATTTCAGAATCTTGGTACAAGACGTGTTTTTTTAAGTTAGTACTGTTTTGAAATTTAAAAAAGACGTGCTAAGATATCTCAATGATTTTATTCTTACATGAAGGATATTTTGGCAGGAGGAAGAACACAGCGTGTTATCTCGGATGGAGAGTTACTGAGAGATGTAGATATATTTTTGATTTTTGGGTCTGCCAGTCAGGGAAGTGGTGGTTCTTTTTTTTTCCTGGTGTGTGTGTGTGTGGGGGGGGAGGGGGGGGGGGAGATTTGTGGTAATTTCCTATAGGACCAATCTGCTGAGGTCATCAGTCCCTAGGCTTACACACCACTTAATCTAACTTATGCTAAGAACAACACACACATGAATACCCGAGGAAGGACTCGAACCTCCAACGGGGGAAGCTGCATGAAAAAGACTAATAACGTAAACTTCTATATAAAGAAAAAACCGAATATGACAAAACTTAAAGTTCAAAATGAAACCATAGACCATAGAGTGTGTAGCCAGCACAAAATTTGTGGGTATGTATGTTGATCGACAGTTAAAATGGGATGAACATATTAGGATGCTTGGGAAAAAAATTAGCACAGCATGCTATGCCTTACAAATATTAGTCACTGTGTGCAATAGGTCATGCCAGAGAATGACATATTTTGCACACATACATTCTATAATAAGTTACAGCATAATATTCTGGGGTGCAAAGGCCCAAAATGTGAAATACGTGTTCAGATTGCAAAAACGAGCTATGAGAATAATGAGCAAGAGTCACAAAAGAGCACACTGCAATGAGCTATTTGAAAAATGAGGTATTCTGACAGTCCTAAGTGAATATATCTTGCAAACTACAGTTTTTATTCACAAAAATATTGAGCAATATTTAGCAAACAGCTGCATACGTGATCACCAAACCAGAAACAGTAATTACTTGTACCTAAACAGAGTGAATAAAACTAAAACCACTATGTTTTACCAAGGTGTCAAGATATACAGTAAATTGCCAAAAGAAATAAAAAACATAAAGGAATTCTGTAAATTTAAAGCATTCTTTAAAGAAATTTAAATAAAAAATCGTTTTTGCTCAATTAGAGAATTCATGCAGCATAAAATTGGCATAAATAAATAATCAGGTTAATCAATTATAAAGCGGACATTCTAGATTGTAATTTACCCATACAGGTATTAGAGGAGTCTTGTGATCTATTTCTTTTGATTGAAGCAGGTTCTTCTGCATTATGTAATTCGATGATAAATTTTGTGTGTAATATACATATATATATTTTGAATTTATTATATATAGTTTGTATTTCATTATCTTATGTGACAAAATAATGTACATTGTTTTTGTTGTTCTGGTTTCCAGTCCTGAGACTGGTTTGATGCAGCTCTCTATGCTACTCTATCCTGTACAAGCCTCTCCATCTCCCAGTACCTACCGCAACCTACATCCTTCTGAATCTGCTTAGTGTATTCATCTCTTGGTCTCCCTCTACGACTTTTACCCTCCACGCTGCCATCCAATACTAAATTGGTGATCCCTTGATGCCACAGAACATGTCCTACCAACCGATCCCTTCTTCTAGTCAAGTTGTGCCACAAACTTCTCTTCTCCCCAATCCTATTCAATACCTCCTCATTAGTTATGTGATCTACCCATCTAATCTTAAGCATTCTTCTGTAGCACCACATTTCAAAAGCTTCTATTCTCTTCTTGTCCAAACCATTTATCGTCCATGTTTCACATCCATACATGGCTACACTCCATACAAATACTTTCAGAAATGACTTCCTGACACTTAAATCTATACTCGATGTTAACAAATTTCTCTTCTTCAGGAACGCTTTCCTTGCCATTGCCATTCTACATTTTATATCCTCTCTACTTCGACCATCATCAGTTATTTTGCTCCCCAAATAGCAAAACTCCTTTACTACTTTAAGTCTCTCATTTTCTAATCTAATTCCCTCAGCATCCCCTGACTTAATTCGACTACATTCCATTATCCACGTTTTGCTTTTGTTGATGTTTATCTTATATCCTCCTTTCAAGACACTATCCATTTCGTTCAACTGCTCTTTCAAGTCCTTTGCTGTCTCTGATACAATTACAATGTCATCTGTGAACCTCAAAGTTTTTATTCCTTCTCCATGGATTTTAACACCTACTCTGCACTTTTGTTTTGTTTCCTTCACTGCTTACTCAATATAAAGATTGAATAACATCGGAGATAGGCTACAGCCCTGTCTCACTCCCTTCCCAACCACTGCTTCCCTTTCATGCCCCTCGACTCTTATAACTGCCATCTGGTTTCTGTACAAATTGTAAATAGCCTTTCGCTCCCTGTATTTTACCCCTGCCACCTTCAGAATTTGAAAGAGAGTATTCCAGTCCACATTGTCAAAAGCTTTTTCAAAGTCTACAAATGCTAGAAACGTAGGTCTGCCCTTCCTTAATCTAGCTTCTAAGATGAGTCGTAGGGTCAGTATTGCCTCACGTGTTCCAACATTTCTACTGAATCCAAACTGATCTTCCTCGAGGTCGGCTTCTACTAGTTTTTCCATTCTTCTGTTAAGAATTCGTGTTAGTATTTTGCAGGTGTGACTTATTAAACTGATAGTTCGTTAATTTTCACATCTGTCAACACATGTTTTCTTTGGGATTGAAATTATTACATTCTTCTTGAAGCCTGAGGGTATTTTGCCTGTCTCGTACATCTTGCTCACCAGATGGTAGAGTTTTGTCAGGACTGGCTCTCCCAAGGCCATCAGTAGTTCCAATGGAATGTTGTCTACTCCAGGGGCCTTGTTTCGACTCAGGTCTTTCAGTGCTCTGTCAAACTCTTCACGCAGTATCGTATCTCTCATTTCATCTGCATCTACATCCTGTTCCATTTCCATAATACTGTCTACAAGTACATCGCCCTTGTATAGACCTTCTATATACTCCTTCCACCTTTCTGTTTTCCCTTCTTTGCTTAGAACTGGGCTTACATCTGAGCTCTTGATGCAAGTGGTTCTCTTATCTCCAAAGGTCTCTTTAATTTTCCTGTAGGCATTATCTATCTCGCCCCTAGTGAGATGAGCCTCTACATCCTTACATTTGTCCTCTAGCCATCCTCACTTAGCCATTTTGCACTTCCTGTCGATCTCATTTTTGAGACGTTTGTATTCCTTTTTGCCTGCTGCATTTACTGCATTTTTATATTTTCTCCTTTCATCAATTAAATTCAATATATCTTCTGTTACCCAAGGATTTCTACTTACTGTATTTCTTTCCCCCATTTCTGTCAATTGTGCCCTTATGCTCTCCCTGAAACTCTGTACATGTGTGTGTATAATGACGACATCCATACAAAGAAATTTGTTTACAGATGAATGAATAAATAAATAAATAAATAAATAAACCATAGCGAGGCGCCTCAGATGAGGCGGCAGTGTATTGGGTCACTTGCTCTTAGTGGTGTATGGTAATGGCTTGAAGACAATATTAATAGTTACCTCAGACTTTTTGCAGGTGATGCAGCTATGTACTTTGAAGTATAGTCAGATCTTATTAAGATTTCAGAGTTTTGCACAGATTAGTAACTTGGTTTAAATGTTTGTAAATGCAAAACTGTGCACTTCACAAATTAAAAAAAAAAAAAAAAAAAAACCTACTGTGGCTACAGTATCAATGGCCCACAATTGGAATTTGTAAAATCATACAAATGTCTGATTGTAATAGTTTGCAGAGGCATGAAATGGAACAGTCACTTAGGTGTAGTTGTGTTTAAAGCAGGTAGAACCTGGGGAAGTGTAATCTGTCTACTTTGAGATTGCTTACAAGTCACTCATGTGACCATCCTAGAACATAGCTAAAGTATCTGGGACCCATACCAAATAGGGCTAACAAGAGATATTGAATGTATACAAAGAAGGGCAGCACAAATGGTCACAAGGCTTATGACCCACAGGGGAGAGTTGCAGAGAAAACGAAAACTGAACTAGCAGACGCTTGAAGATAGATAACAACTATCCCTCAAAAAACCTACTTACCCTGTTTCGAGAACTGGTTCGATATGATTGTAGGAATATACTACAAGCGCTTACTTATCACTCTTGTAATGATTGTGAGATTTGATTAATAGCAGTGTGCACAGAAGCATTCAGTCATTCTTCCCGCACTTCATATGTGAATGGAATGGGAAAAGCCCCAGTAAGTAATACAGTGCTATGCACTTCACAGTGGTTACCAGAGTATAGGTGCAGATTTAAATGTTGATGTGGGTGTCAATGTTATTGGACAGCTGTTTTGTGGATCATTACTTTCACCCTTCTTGTAGGCAGATGTTACCTGTGGTTTCTACCAATCTCTGAGCACTGTTGTCCCCACTCCGCCCCTCCCCCCCCCCCCCCCCCCCACCCACCCACCTACCCGACGAATCTGTTGTATATTATTCCTGAAACGGGAGGTAACTCAGCTGCAGATTCTGTACAGAACCTGACAAGAATTCCATCACATCCTGTTTTTCAACATCACTGGCACTAATATTCACAATATACCTAAATGACCTTGTGGATGACATTGGACGTTCACTGAGGCTTTTTGTAGATGATTCTGTGGTCTATCGAGAGGTTGTAACATTGGAAAATTGTACTGAAATGCAGGAGGATCTGCAGCGAATTGACGTATGGTGCAGGGAATGGCAATTGAATCTCAATGTAGACAAGTGTATTGTGCTGCGAATACATAGAACAATAGTTCCCTTATCATTTAGCTACAAAATAGCAGGTGAGCAACTGGAAGCAGTTAATTCCATAAATTATCTGGGAGTACGCATTAGGATTGATTTAAAATGGAATTACCATATGAAGTTGATCGTCGATGAAGCAGTTGCCAGACTGAGATTTAAGTGTGAGGAAGTCTTTTCTAAAAGTAGTTGTATGGAGTGTAGCCATTTATGGAAGTGAAACGTGGACAATAAACAGTTTAGACAAGAGTCTTTTGAAACGTGGTGCTACAGAAGAATGCTGAAGATGAGATGGGTAGATCAGGTAACTAATGATGTGGTGAAGAGAAAAGAAATTTGTGGCACAACCTGACTACAAGAGGGGATCAGTTGGTTGGACGCATTCTGAGACATCAAGGGATCATCAGTTTAGTACTGGAGGGAAGCGGGGTGGGGGGTAAAAATCGTAGAGGGAGACCAAGAGTCCTTTACCCATCTCTCCCACTCCCTAATTCTATTCTAGCACAACACAGTGTTCTATTATTCCACCACCGAACCAACACCCTTTTTACTTTTCTCCCCCCCCCCCCCCCCCAATCCTCCGTGTAACCTCCTGGCTTGCACCTAGCTGTGCTACCCTCTCCTCACAACTACCCTGCTATCCCTTGTAATATTTATGGCCTATTCAGCCATCATATTAGGCTCCAGGAAGCTATTCCCAGGGCAGTGGAGATGCAAGAAGCATAGAGATGACACAATGTGGGATGAAGTACTGGTGACAGATGTTAGATTCGGTACCATTCCTGTGAGAAAGACCGCCAGCATGATGCTGCTGCTCTGTGATTGGCTGCTGTGTTTGGCGGCAGGGCGCCAAAACGTTAAACTTTAGTTGCTATTATTAATTAAACCTTGTAATATCTCTTTATATTCGATGAATTGTTCTGATACAATTCTACTCTTGGATGACATTTACTTATGTTCTATCTTCATACTTGTAGAATCCATGTGCAAAGTAGTTTCATACAATAGCTATGCCATGAGTGCATAATTATTCTTTGTAGTACTCTCTCTGGTGGTTGTTAGAAAAAACGCTTCCGAGATTGTCTTTGTGCTAGTTAGCCTGAGCATTGTTTGAAGAATTGTAATCTGAATTTTGAGATTTATGACAAAAGATAACTGATACGAAATAGTATGATTGAAAGGGAAATTATATATATATATTTTTTGCTCCTTCATACAAAAGGTGTGTAACAATTTACATTATTTTTAGATTATTTGACATATGAGAATTAATGATATTCATCGATATATTGCATAGTTGTTAATCAGAAGGGATCTTCCGAATGACTGGATACGAACCTGCATTTAATAATCCAAGAGTTCCATTACTTCTTCGGAAGGTTAAACTTCATCAAAGCAAGCCAAATATCCGCTTGACCTGAGGTTTTCATGACTGATTATACAACGCTCCCCAAAATACGAGGCATTTTATTTGTACAGATTAGCAGACTGCCACAAAGCACGATCCTGCAGAAAAGAAGAATCATCGCCTGATTTAAATCTAACAAGTAAAATTTCTGAATCATTTTGTGTGACTGAGTTATGACTGTGTTTCCTATCACGAATGATTGATTGCTCAAACGAATTGAGAACTACATAATTATATAAATAAAATATAAAGGAACATTCCACATGGGAAAAATATATTAAAAACAAAGATTCCATGACTTACCAAGCGGGAAAGCGCTGGTAGATAGGCACAATAAAAAAACACACACACAAAATTTCAAGCTTTCTAAACCCACGGTTGCTTCGTCAGGAAAGAGGGAAGGAGAGGGAAAGATGAAAGGATGTGGGTTTTAAGGGAGAGGGTAAGGAGTCATTCCAATCCCGGGACTGGAAATACTTACCTTAGGGGGAAAAAGGACAGGTATACACTCGCACACACACAGATATCCATCCACACATGTACAGACACAAGCAGACATATTTAAAGACAAAGAGTCTGGGCTTGCCGGCTTGGCGCGCGAAGAGTCTCGGGCAGTCTGGCACTGCAGTTCTGACTGTTCCAGTAGACAGACATGTCGTCTGTCATAGCAGTATTTGTTTCATGCAATTTTATTTACTACAGTTCCGACCGTTGCTAGGTACAGACATGTTGTCTGTAACGGTAATATTTGATTCGTGTAATTTTATTCTCCCTTTCTGACTGTTCCAGTTGACAGACATGTATTTTATGTTATTTTAGCCAGATAGAATGACTGTGGAATAATGTTCAATACGTTGTGATCAAGAATAGTTTTTCATGTCTATATCAATAAAAACACAAGTGGCATCCCAAACGAGTTATAGTTTATTCATGGCAGCAGTTCCTTGCGAAGCTAATTTCAGCCTCAAGAAAAAGAATCCATGACCTGCGTGCTGTTTTCTGCGCCGGGAACATCATCATGATGAAGACAGCAGGTTAGTGAAGTGTACAAGAACTTCCACACAGGGCAGTGGAAACAACTAGGCACCTCAGGTGTACTGCATGCACAGTACAAATGTGCTCAGCGACACACAATCTGCAGTAATGCAGAGGAGGTAAAGAAGGATGAAAGTATTAACACTATCTCACTTTTATTCCTTTTTTCTTGCCATACCTTCCCCCACCCCACCCCTGCCTCCTCCTTACCCCGACTGCAGAGACTGCTTCTCCCGTCATGCACCGTAGCTCGCAATCTGATCTCGGCAGCCGGAGTCTGTGGTCGTGTGTGTGTGAGCTGCATTTGCGTGAACGTGTGTGTACATTACCTAATTCCAGTTGAGGCCTGTTCGGGTGAAAGCATACTGGGGGCCTATCTGTGACTCAGTACATGGTGCGTACCAACTATCCTTTCCATAATGTTGTCTTTGTACTGTATACTATGTTATAATCTGGCTGGTGTTGATACATTTCAAGTAGTCAGTACAAAAAACATTAATAATCTACCAACCACAATAAATAACAGAGCAAAAATAGTAATGTTTCTCAATGATATAAGTATCCTCGTACAAGGACCCAACTCCACAATGCAGGATACAGCCATGACAGACACTACTCAAGTACACAAATGGTTCACTGCGAATAGCCTAACCTTAAATCTTTCAAAAACCAATATGATACAGCTCATTCCTGAAATACATGTTAACGCTCACAAAATTAATGAAACCACACATACAAAATTCCTAGGTAGTCAGCTAGACAGTCACCTAAGATGGAAAGACCAAATTGATCAGCTGGTCAAGAAACTTAGCTCATTGTACTTTGCACTAAGAGCCCTCCATCAGTTAGTGGACAGAGAAATAATGTTGTTGCCATATTTTGTGTATTTCCATTCTATTCTCTCCTATAGCATAATCTTCTGGGGAAATGCTGCAGGTGTTGAAAAAGTCTTCACAATACAAAAACGAGCAGTGAGACTAATATGTGGGGTCCCTAATGGGGCATCAAGCAGAGGACTCTTCAAATCTCTCAGGATACTTGCCATCACAGGTCAGTATATATACTCACTGATGTTATTTGTAGCCAACAACAGGGAATTGTTTCAGAAAAATTGTGATATCCTCAACCATGATGCAAGACAGGTGAAAAATTTTCACGAAGGCTCTGCAACTCTCACTAAAGTACATAGGCGAGTTACTGAGTCAGGTATAGAGGTCTTCAATAAGCTCCCTATCAATATAAAAAAGGAAATAAATAATGTACAAGTTTTCAAAAGGAAACTAAAGTTATTCCTTATTGAACAAACTTTCTATAAAATGAATGAAAGTTATAAGGTATAAGAGTGGGGGAAACTGCCTAAGAAAAGCACACCCTTAAAGATAAAGTGTGTGCTGTTATTTGTCGTTTAACTGAAATTGTTTACATTTTAAATTTATCTATGTCATTATGAGAAAATGTGAACTTGCATGTATCCCACACTTTTGAGCCTCCACTCTCTTCTTAAGGAATGCAGTTAAAATTTGTATTCAATCCAATCCATGACGATGAAGCAAATTTACGTGCTTATATATGTCAGTAACATAAAAACATGCACTATCACTTATTCTACTATTTTGAACAGTCACTTAAACTGTTTCTGGCATAATGCAGGCGTTAATACTGCATGCAAGTAATTGTTCTTGCTAAGTAAACAAATGTCTTTGCAATGTGATGTATAAATATTCATTGTATTGTATTGTATCAATTGACTTATCCTGTATCACTTGTACACTGGTTGTATAATATTTAATCAACATGACCAAATAAATAAATAAAATAAAAACTGCTAGAAGTGCTGCCACATCCTCTCTGTCTGGCAAACTGGCACCCAGCTATTTCTTCTTGTTGCCAACTGTGAGGAAATGGTCACAGGTAAATAATGTGTGTGAATGAAGAAATCGTCATCGAGATGAGAGGCATATTTTTGTGAAGATGGCAATTCCTATTTTTTGGAGGGGTCAAAAATGCCCTGGGCATTGGAAGAAATGTACAAGGTTTGATTGGAAAGTTTCAAGAATGGATTCGCTACTGCTTACTGGTTTCACAGGCAGGAGGGTGGGGAGTGAGTCATTGCCTCGTCCTTGAATGCTCTCTGACAGGAAACTATGTTTCCTTTATTCAGTTCGTTGTGGCAGCTGGTTGAGTGTGGGTCTGTTACGGATCGTTGCTGGATTCTGTCTGCGTGACAATGAGCGTAAAAACGGAGCAATAAGTTTGTATGAAATTTTGTTTTAAATCCAGGAAATCAGCTTCT
This sequence comes from Schistocerca gregaria, assembly GCF_023897955.1. Lineage (NCBI taxonomy): Eukaryota > Metazoa > Arthropoda > Insecta > Orthoptera > Acrididae > Schistocerca > Schistocerca gregaria. Next base: position 80,281,754 of record NC_064930.1, on the reverse strand, counting down.
GAGACTTACGAACTATCAAAAATAGCTTTTGGAGATAATTGTATGAGCCAGTCAAATGTTTTTGTCCAGTTCAACAAATTTAAAAATGGCCGCAAATCATTTGAAGATGAACCACGGTCCGGCCATCCTTCCACCTCAAAAACGAATGAAAATGTTGTGAAACTTCACGACTTAATGCACTCTGATCATAGACTTACAATTAGGGAGATGGCTGATGAACTTAATTTTAAGTTTCTATTCAGTTCAGTCAATTTTAACTGAAGATCTGAACATGCATAGAGTGTCTGCAAAATGCATTCTCAAAGTGTTGTCAAGTGACCTGAGACAATACCAACTTGAAGTGTGCCAGGAATTGATTAATCAGACTAAAAATGATCCAGATTTGTTAAATAGGGTAATTACATGTGTTGAAATATGGGTATATGGATATGATCCTGAAACCAATGTGCAAATCATCACAGTGAAAGACTCCAGGTTCACCACGGTGAAAAAAGCACGGCAAAGTCGGTCGAAGGTGAAGACAATGTTGGTGATTTTTTTCGATTCTACAGTATTGTGAATCATGGACTGGAGGACAGTCAATGAACTAGGAATACTACCAATGTGTCCTTGAGCATTTGTGCGAAAAGGTGCGGAAGAAAAGGCCTGCATTGTGGAAAGACAGGAGTTGGGTGCTACACCATGCCTTCTCCATCATTGAATTTTTGACCAAATTCAAAATTCCTGTGCTTCCATAACCACCATATTCATCTGGTTTGGCCCCTGTGGACTTCTGCCTGTTTCCTAAACTGAAATTTTCACTGAAAGAGAAGCGATTTTACTCGATTGATGACATCCAGGCAAATACGGAGAGCATCCTTAACACACTTCAGGAAAAAAATTTCCAGGAATGTTTCCAAAAGTGGAAACACCATTGGAGTCGATGTGTTCAGACAGAAGAGATCTATTCTGAAAGAGATGCAGCACAGGAGCATGTAAGTACTACCATTGTACAATTACAAGCCCATTCTTAAAACTTTCCAGTCACTCCTCGTACATTCCTAAAAGACAACCACACTGAATAGTAAATAATTTGTTTTTGCACTACTGCAACAGATTATTGAACTGCCCTGATATGGTAATGACGTAGTCATTTGCTGTTAGCTGTATGGCACTGCTTGTCTCTCTGTTGCAGGACAATGCCATAATTAAAATCATCGGTGGCGAAAAAGCTGCAGATGTGTGGGTTCCACGGTTTGTTTTCAATCATAAAACAATCTGTGCCGGCGTCACCTTAACTGCAGAAGCGGACCTCACGAGTGCGACGTGCCTTGACGATGATGAGCCACTTGAGGGTGAGCACAAAGTACACCTACATCTACAAATTTATCCTGTAAGCCAGATTTTGAAGTGGCGTATATTAAACAGATGTATTTTAACTTCAGGTATGGGGGCAGAGGTTAGTTTATCAACTGATCTGCCCTGTATTTTACGAGACTGTCAGACGAATGTGAAATGACTATAGGTTTTGTGAGATGGCTGATGCACTCCCAGAACTATCTACATCTACATCTACATTTATACTCCACAAGCCACCAAACAGTGTGTGGCGGAGGGCACTTTACGTGCCACTGTCATTACCTCCATTTCCTGCTCCAGTCATGTACGGTTCGCGGAAAGAATGACTGTCGGAAAGCCTCCTTGCGCGCTCGAGTCTCTCTAATTTTACATTCGTGATCTCCTCTCGAGGTATAAGTAGGGGGAAGCAATATATTTGATACCTCATCCAAAAATGCACCCTCTCAAAACCTGGACAGCGAGCTACACCTCGATGCTGAGCGCCTCTGTTGCAGAGTCTGCCACTCGAGTCTGCTAAACATCTCGGTAATGCTATCACACTTACCAAATAACCCTGTGACGAAACGCGCCGCTCTTCTTTGGATCTTTTCTATCTCCTCCATCAACCCAATCTGGTACGGATCCCACACTGATGAGCAATACTCCAGTATAGGTCGAACGAGTGTTTTGTAAGCCACCACCTTTGTTGATGGACTACATTTTCTAAGGACTCTCCCAATGAATCTCAACCTGACACCCGCCTTACCAACAATTAATTTTATACGATCATTCCACTTCAAATCATTCCGTATGCATACTCCCAGATATTTTACAGAAGTAACTGCTACCAGTGTTTGTTCCGCTATCATATAATCGTACAATAAAGGATCCTTCTTTCTATGTTTTCGCAATACATTACATTTGTGTATGTTAAGGGTCAGTTGGCACTCCCTGCACCAAGTGCCTGTCCGCTGCAAATCTTCCTGCATTTCGCTGCAATTTTATAATGCTGCAACTTCTCTGTATACTACAGCATCATCCGCGAAAAGCCGCATTGAACTTCCGACACTATCTACTAGGTCATTTTTATATATATATATATATATATATATATATATATATATATATATATATATATTGTGAAAGGCAATGGTCCCATAACACTCCCCTGTGGCACGCTAGAAGTTACTTTATGGTCTGTAGCCATCTCTCCATTGAGATCTACATGCTGTGTTCTGTTTGCTAAAAATTCTTCAATCCAGCCACACAGCTGGTCTGATATTCCGTAGGTTCTTACTTTGTTTATCAGTCGACAGTGCAGAACTGTATCGAACACCTTCCGGAAGTCAAGGAAAATGGCATCCACCTGGGAACCTGTATCTAATATTTTCTGGGTCTCATGAACAAATAAAGCGAGTTGGGTCCCACACGATTGCTGTTTCCGGAATCCATGTTGATTCCTACAGAGTAGATTTTGGGTTTCCAGAAATGACACAGTACGCAAGCAAAAAACATGTTCTAAAATTCTACAACAGATCGATGTCAGAGATATAGGTCTATAGTTTTGCGCATCTGCTTGATGACCCTTCTTGAAGACTGGACTACCTGCGCTCTTTTCCAATCGTTTGGAACCTTCCAGTCCTCTAGAGACTTGCGGTACACAGCTGTTTGAAGGGGGGAAAGTTCTTTCGCCTTCCCAACAACATTTTCTATGAGTTCTCTCCAATTTAAGTTGTTCGTATCAGGGTAGCTGGATCACCCTGCCTGTTGTTTCTTCTTCAGTTCAGTTAGGATTTTACTACCACATTTTAACATTGGCAAAGTTGAATATTTTGCAATATATATCTACAAGGATACTTTGCAAATCACACTTATGTGCCTGGCAGAGAGGGTTCATCGAACCACATTCACAATAATCTTCTAGTACCCCACTCTCGTTTACCTTTCTGTGCGAGATCCAGTTTCCCTTATTTTATTATGGTTATTGTTTCTTCCTATGTGGACCTGCATCAACACAATATTTTTCACATTTGAAGGAGAAAGTTGAAAATTGGTCAGTGAAATTGAGCGAGAGGATCAGACTACAATGAGAAACACTTTTATTATTATTATTAATATTATTAAATATCTTTTATCATGTCTGTTACACTCTCCACTGTTTCTTGATATCAAATGTGCTGCCCTTCTTTTCACTTTCTCAGTGTACAGGAGGATGGACAAGCGAAGTGTAGGCAGTCTCTTTAATAGATTGGTTGCATTTTCTCAGTGTTCTGCCAATAAAACACAGTCTTGGGTTCGCCTTCCCCACAACATTTTCTATGAGTTCTTTCCAATTTAAGTTGTTCGTAATTGTAGCTCCTAGGTATTTAGTTGAATTTAGAGCTTTTAGATGAGACTGATTTATCACATAACAGAAGTTTAGTGGATTCTTTTTATCACTCATGTGGGTGACCTCAGACTTTTCATTACTTAGGGTCAATTGCCTATATTTGCACCATATCTTTTCTAAATGGTTTTGCAATTCGTTTGATCTTCTGATGACTCTTCTAGATGACAAATGACATCACGTGTGCAAACAACTTAAGATGATTACTCAGTCTCTTACATCATTTATATAGATAAGGAACAGCAGAGGGCCTTTAACACTTCATCTTCTAGATGACAAATGACATCACGTGTGCAAACAACTTAAGATGACTACTCAGTCTCTTACATCATTTATATAGATAAGGAACAGCAGAGGGCCTTTAACACTTCCTTGGGGACCGCCGAAAATCTCTTCTGTTTTACTCGATGACATTCCATCAGTTACTACGAACTGTGACCTCTCAGGAAATCACGAATCCAGTCGCATAAGTGAGACAATATTCCATATGTGAGCAATTTGATTACAAACCACTTGGAGGTACAGTGTCAGAAGCCTTCTGGAAATCTAGAAATACGGAATCAATTTGAAATCCCTGGTCTGTATCACTCACCACTTTGTGTTAGAAAAGATCTTGTTACATTTCACAAGAACAATATTTTCCAAATCTGTGTTGACTGTGTGTCAGTAGACAATTCTCTTTGAGATTAATTTGTAATGTTCAAACACAACATATGTTCCAAACCGGGACTGCATGTGTTTGATAGGTGAAAGTGACCAAAAATGCGAGAGAGTGATTGTAATAGCAAGCGACATTGTATTGTTTGAATTTTTACTTTTAACTACGCTCCTCTGTAGCCAAAGTCACTAATGCGTGCCTGTGTGGTGGCACTTGACTAGAGACGGGTAGTTCGCGAACGAACGGGTGCAAAGGAACGGTTCACCAAGATGAACGAGAGGACTGAGGAACAAATTCCAAGGAACGATTGGTTCATAGTTCACTTCGGTTGCGGCAGTCTACTAATAATTCCCGGGGACGAGGAACAATCGGTTCATAGTTCACTTTGGTCGCGACGGTCTACTTATAGTTCCCGGGAACGAGGAACAATCGGTTCATAGTTCACTTCGGTCGCGGCGGTCACTTTGGCAATTCTCATTCCAGCCTCGATCGTGTGCTCGTCTCAGTCTGCCTCCCTCGGCCGCACTCGTCGTTCTTTGCATGACCACCTGTCTCAGTTCCACTGCCGACTGCTCCTAGTTAGTCCAGTATCCAGTTGCTCGTTTCGTTCACTGCGCTCGCCTATTTTACATGTGTTCTAAACTGTTCTTGCACTTGGTTCTGGCTATTCAGCGTCCACGACCGGTAATCAAAAAGAATTTTATAGTTTCGTAAATTACATAAAAATTACGTTGTATGTAATAGGTACGCCTTTTCAGGTAACAAAAGGGGAATATCAGCTCACTTCATTCTATTGATGAACAGCAGAAGACATACTTAGAACAAGGCAAGGGGTTCTTTTTTTTCCCATAAAGTTTTTGGTTTCATCGACTTGATTTAGCAGCTAACTTTCAATTATTTGCTTAATTTTTAGTGTAAGAAAACTCATATAAAATGATTTTCGTGCAGCTTTCATATATAAAACATTACATTTAGGAAGGCTCTAATTATTTTTAAGTTTTGTTGTTTCCAATTTGCACTACCTGCTAGTTGGGTTTTTTTGAAAAAAAGAAAGAAAGTGGTTTGTGGGTCATTTTGGCTCAGTAGGAAAAGCGGTGCCTCTCCATTTGAAAAGACATAGATTGCCATAAAATCGTATTTACTTATTATCTCAAAAACATTTGTCCAGAAGGAGCTTTCAAACCAAAAACTTTATTACTGCGAACTTAATTATTGTTATTATTATTGCTGCATTAACTTTAATAATGCAACATAAATACCTAATTTTTACTAAGCATGTGTGAGAAAGCAAGTGTGAGAAAACCAGATTTTATTTTATGGTTCCATAAAGTCTCTACTTCGCCTACAAACTCAGAGACAACGTGAAATATATATAGGGTGTAAATGATTAGGATTTTACTACCACATTTTAACATTGGCAAAGTTGAATATTTTGCAATATATATCTACAAGGATACTTTGCAAATCACACTTATGTGCCTGGCAGAGAGGGTTCATCGAACCACATTCACAATAATCTTCTAGTACCCCACTCTCGTTTACCTTTCTGTGCGAGATCCAGTTTCCCTTATTTTATTATGGTTATTGTTTCTTCCTATGTGGACCTGCATCAACACAATATTTTTCACATTTGAAGGAGAAAGTTGAAAATTGGTCAGTGAAATTGAGCGAGAGGATCAGACTACAATGAGAAACACTTTTATTATTATTATTAATATTATTAAATATCTTTTATCATGTCTGTTACACTCTCCACTGTTTCTTGATATCAAATGTGCTGCCCTTCTTTTCACTTTCTCAGTGTACAGGAGGATGGACAAGCGAAGTGTAGGCAGTCTCTTTAATAGATTGGTTGCATTTTCTCAGTGTTCTGCCAATAAAACACAGTCTTGGGTTCGCCTTCCCCACAACATTTTCTATGAGTTCTTTCCAATTTAAGTTGTTCGTAATTGTAGCTCCTAGGTATTTAGTTGAATTTAGAGCTTTTAGATGAGACTGATTTATCACATAACAGAAGTTTAGTGGATTCTTTTTATCACTCATGTGGGTGACCTCAGACTTTTCATTACTTAGGGTCAATTGCCTATATTTGCACCATATCTTTTCTAAATGGTTTTGCAATTCGTTTGATCTTCTGATGACTCTTCTAGATGACAAATGACATCACGTGTGCAAACAACTTAAGATGATTACTCAGTCTCTTACATCATTTATATAGATAAGGAACAGCAGAGGGCCTTTAACACTTCATCTTCTAGATGACAAATGACATCACGTGTGCAAACAACTTAAGATGACTACTCAGTCTCTTACATCATTTATATAGATAAGGAACAGCAGAGGGCCTTTAACACTTCCTTGGGGACCGCCGAAAATCTCTTCTGTTTTACTCGATGACATTCCATCAGTTACTACGAACTGTGACCTCTCAGGAAATCACGAATCCAGTCGCATAAGTGAGACAATATTCCATATGTGAGCAATTTGATTACAAACCACTTGGAGGTACAGTGTCAGAAGCCTTCTGGAAATCTAGAAATACGGAATCAATTTGAAATCCCTGGTCTGTATCACTCACCACTTTGTGTTAGAAAAGATCTTGTTACATTTCACAAGAACAATATTTTCCAAATCTGTGTTGACTGTGTGTCAGTAGACAATTCTCTTTGAGATTAATTTGTAATGTTCAAACACAACATATGTTCCAAACCGGGACTGCATGTGTTTGATAGGTGAAAGTGACCAAAAATGCGAGAGAGTGATTGTAATAGCAAGCGACATTGTATTGTTTGAATTTTTACTTTTAACTACGCTCCTCTGTAGCCAAAGTCACTAATGCGTGCCTGTGTGGTGGCACTTGACTAGAGACGGGTAGTTCGCGAACGAACGGGTGCAAAGGAACGGTTCACCAAGATGAACGAGAGGACTGAGGAACAAATTCCAAGGAACGATTGGTTCATAGTTCACTTCGGTTGCGGCAGTCTACTAATAATTCCCGGGGACGAGGAACAATCGGTTCATAGTTCACTTTGGTCGCGACGGTCTACTTATAGTTCCCGGGAACGAGGAACAATCGGTTCATAGTTCACTTCGGTCGCGGCGGTCACTTTGGCAATTCTCATTCCAGCCTCGATCGTGTGCTCGTCTCAGTCTGCCTCCCTCGGCCGCACTCGTCGTTCTTTGCATGACCACCTGTCTCAGTTCCACTGCCGACTGCTCCTAGTTAGTCCAGTATCCAGTTGCTCGTTTCGTTCACTGCGCTCGCCTATTTTACATGTGTTCTAAACTGTTCTTGCACTTGGTTCTGGCTATTCAGCGTCCACGACCGGTAATCAAAAAGAATTTTATAGTTTCGTAAATTACATAAAAATTACGTTGTATGTAATAGGTACGCCTTTTCAGGTAACAAAAGGGGAATATCAGCTCACTTCATTCTATTGATGAACAGCAGAAGACATACTTAGAACAAGGCAAGGGGTTCTTTTTTTTCCCATAAAGTTTTTGGTTTCATCGACTTGATTTAGCAGCTAACTTTCAATTATTTGCTTAATTTTTAGTGTAAGAAAACTCATATAAAATGATTTTCGTGCAGCTTTCATATATAAAACATTACATTTAGGAAGGCTCTAATTATTTTTAAGTTTTGTTGTTTCCAATTTGCACTACCTGCTAGTTGGGTTTTTTTGAAAAAAAGAAAGAAAGTGGTTTGTGGGTCATTTTGGCTCAGTAGGAAAAGCGGTGCCTCTCCATTTGAAAAGACATAGATTGCCATAAAATCGTATTTACTTATTATCTCAAAAACATTTGTCCAGAAGGAGCTTTCAAACCAAAAACTTTATTACTGCGAACTTAATTATTGTTATTATTATTGCTGCATTAACTTTAATAATGCAACATAAATACCTAATTTTTACTAAGCATGTGTGAGAAAGCAAGTGTGAGAAAACCAGATTTTATTTTATGGTTCCATAAAGTCTCTACTTCGCCTACAAACTCAGAGACAACGTGAAATATATATAGGGTGTAAATGATTATTGTTTACAACGTAGCATAGCTCTGTAGTGGAAATCGAAACGAAGAATTCTATATGATACACTTGTGATTTATTAACTTGGGAAACAGCCACCAACAGGTTTACAAGATTAAATGAGCTATAGCCCATGCGCGTCGCGTGAGATTTTCACGTTCTCTTCTCCAGCTCTCTACACATCGTCATCGATTGTTTCGCAATTGTTGCTCGCATTAGCTTGATATTTCTTCACTGCCTAATTATTACACGTTTGTCTGTCTGTTGGATCTGCTTGTAATGGGCAACATATCATCCGTAATTGGCGAGCAGGTCTGTACTTGAGACCGGTTTTCCGTGCGCCATCCTATATTATTTCCCTGTGATCAGCCACACAAGACTACGGTTGCCTGAACGAGAGGTTCTGCAGAATCACAGAAATTATTTCTAAAAGTGTATAAGAATTCTGTAATGAATAAAAACTCTATACTCCAGGAGGTAGGCAAGTGCCCCCTCCTGGTGCCATCCATTCTTCAGTCACCTACACTACTAGTTTTCAATTTTTCATAAGAACCATATACCAAGCACAAATGAATGGTGAACGAGTAAAAATGAACGGTTCTCAAAAAAGAATGATCAGCAGTGAACTAGTTCCCAAGGATGAACGAGTTTGCCCATCTCTACACTCGACTCCGAGGTAAGACGGTTCGGACAATGTTGGTGGAAAATTTTCACGCCCAGTGTTCGGCCTGCAAGGGGAGGAGAGGTGATGGCACAAAGTTCCTGATCACCAGTTCTGGCACTGGTGGCTTGGATTAATTCCAAACCTTTCTGTGGTGGCTCTCAAAGTTGACGACACGTGACTGTCGGTGGCGAGGCCGCTCGTCGGGTGGAGGTGTCGAGCTCGGCAACCCCCATGATGTTATTTGAGTTTATTAGGCTGTGTGTCAGCACTAGGTTTCACTGTCTCCATCCACAACAACACAAACTCAACATTACACTGTACAAGCGCTGATCAGTCATCAACACGACACAGGTACACATTTGACACTTCATAACAGGTCGGAGGAATGCAACGATAGATTGCCTCCGCTAGGAACTTGCCTCGAGCGGTGATGCACGGTTGCTGCACTGCCACCTTACTCTCATTTCCCTCAGTGTGGGACTGCTTTGACTTTTTTGAGTTTTAATTGTTTAAACCACATTAGTAAGGGAAAGCAGAAAGGTGGAAGTAGTATATAGAGGGACTATACAAAGGCAATATACTTGAGGACAATGTTATAGAAAGGGAAGAGGATGTAGATGGAGATGAAATGGGCGATACGATACTGCGTGAAGAGTTTGATAGAGCACTGAAAGACCTGAGCGAAACAAGGCCCCGGGAGTAGACAATATTCCACTAGAACTACTGACAGCCTTGGGAGAGCCAGTCATGACAAAACTCTACCCTCTGGCAAGCAAGATGTATGAGACAGGCGAAATTCCCTCAGACTTCAAGAAGAATATAATAATTCCAATCCCAAAGAAAGTGGGTGTTGAAACTTCGTGGCAGATTAAACTGTGTGCCCGACCGAGACTCGAACTCGGGACCTTTGCCTTTCACGGGCAGGTGCTCTACCATCTGAGCTACCGAAGCACGACGCACGCCCTGTACTCACAGCTTTACTTCTGGCAGTACATCGTCTCCTACCTTCCAAACTTTACAGAAGCTCTTCTGCGAACCTTGCAGAACTAGCACCCCTGAAAGAAAGGATATAGTGGAGACATGGCTTAGCCACAGGCAAAGGCAAAGGTCCCGAGTTCGAGTCTCGGTCGGACACACAGTTTAATCTGCCAGGAAGTTTCATATCAGTGCACACATCGCTGCAGAGTGAAAAATCTCATTCTGGAAAGTGGCTGTTGACAGATATGAAACTTACCGAACTATCAGTTTAATAAGTCACAGCTGCAAAATACTAACGCGAATTCTTTACAGAAGAATGGAAAAACTTATAGAAGCTGACCTCAGGGAGGATCAGTTTGGATTGCGTAGAAATATGGGAACACGTGAGGCAATACTGACCCTACGACTTATCTTAGAAGCTAGATTAAGGAAAGGCAAACCTACATTTCTAGCATTTGTAGACTTAGAGAAAGCTTTTGACAATGTTGACTGGAATACTCTCTTTCAAATTCTGAAGGTGGCAGGGATAAAATACAGGGAGCGAAAGGTTATTTACAATTTGTACAGAAACCAGATGGCAGTTAGAGTCGAGGGACACGAAAGGGAAGCAGTGGTTGGGAAGGGAGTGAGACAGGGTTGTAGCCTATCCCCGATGTTATTCAGTCTGTATATTGAGCAAGCAGTAAAGGAAACAAAAGAAAAATTCGTAGTAGGTATTAAAATCCATGGAGAAGAAATAAAAACTTTGAGGTTTGCCGATAACATTGTAATTGTCAGAGACAGCAAAGGACTTGGTAGAGCAGTTGAACAGAATGGACAATGTCTTGAAGGAAGGATATAAGATGAACATCAACAAAGGCAAAATGAGGGTAATGGAATGTAGTCGGGTAATTAGATTAGGAAATGAGACGCTTAAAGTAGTAAAGGAGTTTTACTATTTGGGGAGCAAAATAACTGATGATGGTCGAAGTAGAGAGGATATAAAATGTAGACTGGCAATGGCAAGGAAAGCGTTTCTGAAGAAGAGAAATTGGTTAACATCAGGTATTGATTTAAGTGTCAGAAAGTCGTTTCTAAAAGTATTTGTATGGAGTGTAGCCATGTATGGAAGTGAAACATGGTCGATTAACAGTTTGGACAAGAAGAGAATAGAAGCTTTTGAAATGTGGTGCTACAGAAGAATGCTTAAGATTAGATGGGTAGATCACATAACTAATGAGGAGGTACTGAATAGAATAGGAGAGAAAAGAAGTTTGTGGCACAACTTGACTGGAAGAAGGGATCGGTTGGTAGGATATGTTCTGAGGCATCAAGGGATCACAAATTTAGCATTAGAGGGCAGTGTGGAGGGTAAAAATCGTAGAGGGAGAGCAAGGGATGAATACACTAGACAGATTCAGAAGGATGTAGGCTGCAGTAGGTACTGGGAGATGAAGAAGCTTGCACAGGATAGAGTAGCATGGAGCGCTACATCAAACCAGTCTCAGGACTGAAGACCACAACAACAACAACAACAGCCACATTTTTATTGGTTTATTTTTAAGAAGAGTGCTAATAACTATGCTGTTGAGTGTCCTAAATACACACACACACACACACACACACACACACACACACTCTTCAATTTGTGGCATACGGCAGAGTGTACTTACGGCACTGACATTATTCCCTGTTGTAGCCCTCTATTTTCCTCCATAATCGAGTCCATCAACATGACGTGGCAAATATGAGGTAGCCGAAGAGGTGGGTACGTGGGTTCTACTATGCCAAGACTGTTTGGTAGCTACAACAGGAAGAAACAATTAATTAGCGGTAGTACAAAATAAGAAAGTATTTATTACTTAACTTTTCTGTAGTCCACGATCAGTTCGCTGACAATTATAGAAGATGCGACTAGACTAAGTATCTGCAGAATGACACAATTTACACGTCACAAATCTTGCAGTGACGAATTAATCCCTCGTAATCTTGAATGTCGAATCCGGTGAATTTGAAGACTAACTTGGAACCTAGCTACAAAGACTTAATGGCAGCAATGACAGCTGCAGACGATGACCAACATCGGCACTAGCTGACCAGTGAGCGCGGCCATGAACTGTAGACTGGCACAACTGCACTGCTCCCCTGCTGCACACGAAGTGGCCTAGCGGTGAGCATAAGTACTGCGACTGGCTGTGTACTCATTGGCTAACACAGCCGCTCTTCTGCTCCGTTTATCGAGAGAATCGCATCCGGCAGATCGATCTCTCAGGTGGCGGTGTGGTCGTATGACTGATGACATCACACTTGTAATTGACTGAAGAGTCCGTAGCAAGTAGAGCAGTGTGTGTGGTTTGAGGTTTTCAGGTGCTAAATAGTGTGGTCATCAGCGCCCAAGGTAGAACACAGCATGTTCTTAATGAAGAGAAGTCTCCAGACATAAAACTATCTCTGGACATATCCAAATGGAGCATTTCTGGACTATTACTGCTCATAATACAGTGCCAGAAAATGAAAACAAGTTCACTCGGAAAGGTGATGTCGAATTTGGGTCCAATGACAGCATATGCTACCTGGGGATAGTAGATGTACTGGTAATATGAGGGTTGAATGAAAAGTAATGCCTCCAACTTTTTTAACTGGGTTTGGATGGGAATAGTTTAATAAATCATATTACCAATATTCACTTTTCTACATAATCTTCCGGAAAGCGTTTGACTCGGTGCCCCACTGCAGATTCCTAACTAAGGTACAAGCATATGGGACTGGTTCCCAAGTATGTGAGTGGCTCAAAGACTTCTTAAGTAATGGAACCCAGTATGTTGTCCTCGATGGTGAGTGTTCATCAGAGGTTAGGGTATCATCTGGAGTGCCCCAGGGAAGTGTGGTAGGTCCGCTGTTGTTTTCTATCTATATAAACAATCTTTTTGGATAGGGTGGATAGCAATGTGTGGCTGTTTGCTGATGATGCTGTTGTATATTGGAAGGTGTCGTTGTTGAGTGACTGTAGGAGGATGCAAGGTGACTTGGACAGGATTTGTGATTGGTGTAAAAAATGGCAGCTAAGTCTAAATATAGATAAATGTAAATTAATGCAGATGAATAGGAAAAAGAATCCCATAACGTTTGAATATTCCATTAGTAGTGTAGCGCTTGCCACAGTCACGTCGATTAAATATTTGGGCGTAACATTGCAGAGCGATATCAAGTGGGACAAGCATGTAAGGCACTTGTGTGGAAGGCGGATAGTCGTCTTCGGTTCATTGGTAGAATGTTGGGAAGATGTGGTTCATCTGTAAAGGAGACTGCTAATAAAACACTAATACGACCTATTCTCGAGTACTGCTCGAGAGTTTGGGATCCCTATCAGGATGGATTGAGGGAGGACATAGAAGCATTTCAGAGGTGGGCTGCTAGATTTGTTACTGGTAGGTTTGATCATCACACGAGTGTTACGGAAATGCTCCAGGAACTCCGGTGGGAGTCTCTAGAGGAAAGGAGGCGTTCTTTTCGTGAATCGCTACTGAGGAAATTTAGAGAACCAGCATTTGAGGCTGACTGCAGTACAATTTTACTGCCGCCAACTTACTTTTTGCGGAAAGACCACAAAGATAAGATAAGAGAGATTAGGGTTCGTACAGAGGCATATAGGCAGTCATTTTTCCCTCGTTCTGTTTGGGAGTGGAACAGGGACAGAAGATGCTAGTTGTGGTACAAGGTACCCTCCGCCATGCACCATATTGTGGATTGCGGAGTATGTATGTAGATGTAGAATTGGATACATTTTTGCTTGCAATGGACACATTTTCTGAAGCCATCAAGGAAGAAGTTGACACAATATTTCTGCAACCACAGTCCCACAGTCCTCTCAACATCTTCATCAGAAACATAATGATGTCCCTGCAGATCGTCTTTCATTTTAGGGAACAAGTGGAAGTGAGACAGTGCTAAATCTGGACTGTACGGAAGATGCTGTATGGTGGTGAGATTCAGTCTCTGAAGTTCTTCTGTGGTGGCACATGAAGTGTGTGACCCACACGTTGTGAAATGCCGACTGTGCTTGCAGTTTCTATCTGAGTGATACGATGATTATCCTGAACCAATCTGCCAACATTTTGCTTGTGAAACTCTGTGGTTGCTGTCACACGATGTCCGACTCTTTGTTTATCATGCAGGTCAGATGTTCCCGCCTCAGCATCTTTAAACTTACTCTCCCAACGACGCACATTACTGACATCGACACCATATCTGTAAATTGCTTTCATTCTCTGACGAATCTCCTTTGGGGTGACACCCTCTGCTATCAAGAATTAAGTGACTGCACGTGGCTTAAATCGCATTGACTGATGGTCCTCACAGGGTTCCATACTTAACACAACCGTTCAGTGCTAAGGTGTCCCGCTAACTGGAGCTGTAACGAAAAGGCTACAGAACAAGCCAGTACCTGTGAGACCTTACTTTTTCCCAGCGAATTGAATGTTCAGATAACTTACGGGTTTGCTGCCGGGTGAAGTCGTCAACCACCGCCAATATTTTGACAGGAGCACGCCCTGCCGTTCTCGAGGCACCACACCCTCCTGTTGCAAGAGCAGGAAGAGAACAGCTCTAATAACATTCTGCACATACCGAGTGCTGGTCGGTGTCCCTCCAGAAACACCAAAGGTGAACAAGAGTTGTAGCTCATTGGACCCCAGATGGTGCCTCGAGAACGGCAGGGTGTGCTCCTGTCGAAATATAGGCGGTGGTCGACGACGTCACCTGGCAGCAAACCCGTAAGTTATTAGAAGCCAGTATCTGTTGCATACCGATGCTGCCAACAGTTGAAAAGTTACGAAGATGGATGCATTATTTTTCAGTCAACCCTCATAGTTTCATTGTTGTCTACATCTACATCTACATCTACATGATTACTCTGCAATTCACATTTAAGTGCTTGGCAGAGGGTTCATCGGACCACAATCATACTATCTCTCTACCATTCCACTCCCAAACAGCGTGCAGGAAAAACAAACACCTAAACCTTTCTGTTCGAGCTCTGATTTCTCTTATTTTATTTTGATGATCATTGCTACATATGTAGGTTGGGCTCAACAAAATATTTTCGCATTCGGAAGAGAAAGTTGGTGGCTGAAATTTCATAAATATATCTCGCCGCGACGAAAAAGTCTTTGCTTTAGTTACTTCCATCCCAACTCGCGTATCATATGTGCCACACTCTCTCCCCTCTCCCCTATTACATGATAATACAAAACGAGCTGTCCTTTTTTGCACCTTTTCGATGTCCTCCGTCAATCCCATCTGGTAAGGATCCCACACCGTGCAGCAATATTCTAACAGAGGACGAGCGAGTGTAGTGTAAGCTGTCTCTTTAGTGGACTCTTTAGTGGACTTGTTGCATCTTCTAAGTGTCCTGCCAATGAAACGCAACCTTTGGCTTGCCTTCCCGACAATATTATCTATGTGGTCTTTCCAACTGAAGTTGTTCGTAATTTTAACACCCAGGTACTTAGTTGAATTGACAGCCTTTGAGAATTGTACTATTTATCGAGTAATCGAATTCCAACGGATTTCTTTTGGAACTCGTGTGGATCACCTCACACTTTTCGTTATTTAGCGTCAACTGCCACCTGCCACACCATACAACAATCTTTTCTAAATCTCTTTGCAACTGATACTGGTCTTCAGATGACCTTACTAGACGGTAAATTACAGCATCATCTGCGAACAACGTAAGAGAACTGCTCAGATTGTCACCCAGGTCATTTATATAGATCAGGAACAGTGGAGGTCCCAGGACGCTTCCTGGGAAACACCTGATATCACTTCAATTTTACTCGACGACTTGCCGTCTATTACTACGAACTGCGACCTTCCTGACAGGAAATTACCAATCCAGTTGCACAACTGAGACGATACCCCATAGACCCGCAGCTTGATTAGAAGTCGCTTGTGAGGAACAGCGTCAAAAGCTTTCCGGAAATCTAGAAATACGGAATCAACTTGAGATCCCCTGTCGATAGTGGCCATTACTTCGTGCGAATAAAGAGCTAGCTGCGTTTCACAAGAACGACGTTATCTGAAACCGTGCTGATTATGTATCAATAGATCGTTCCCTTCGAGGTGATTCATAATGTTTGAATAAAGTATATGCTCCAAAACCCTACTGCAAACCGACATCAATGATATAGGTCTGTAGTTCGATGGATTACTCCTACTACCCTCCCAAACACTGGTGCGACCTGCGCAATTTTCCAGTTTGTAGGTACAGATCTATCGGTGAGTGAGTGGTTGCGTATGATGGCTAAGTATGGAGCTATTGTATCAGCGTAATCTGAAAGGAACCTAATCGGTATACAATCTGGACCTGAAGACTTGCCCGTATGAAGCGATTTGTTGCTTCGCAACCCCTAAGGTATGTTCTTCTAAGAAACAGATAGCATAGTGGCACAGCTAGCAGAGCACCATCTATGTCCACCCTTTAGCAGGGAATGTTCACAGCCAGAAGGCTCAGTGTGATGCAAGCTTGTAAAGCAAGCAGGCAACCACGTCACAGAGACGCCCTCCCGCTTCCTACAGCCTGCTGAGCAAGTTTGTAAGGAGTGAAATTGTGGGCTTCCGATTGGCAGGATGGTCCTTTTGGAGAATTGCCCCATAAATTGGATGTGCTGCACCAGTTGTGCAACAGTGCTAGTATCAGTGGTCACACGAACCTTCTCACACCCACAAACGAGGTTCTGGATATCCACGCAGTACAGACGTGTGCCAGGATCGTTGTATCTTAAGTGTTGCAGTGTCAGATCGTACAGCTTCCACAGTACAGATAAGAGGGCTTGTGAACCCAGATGTGTCAACCCGAACTGTTGTGAAGCGGTTATTAGCAGTGGGACTCTGGGCACACAAGCATTTAGCCCTGTGTAACTAACCTGTTTCTACGGGTTATTGCGCTAAGACTAGGGTCGCCACTGACTCTAAAGGTACAACTAATCGAAGGTTTGGCCGAGTAGGAAAATAAATTAATTTGATCACAGTCCAAAAACTTGTAGAAATGCATACGTCGTGATATCGGTCATAGGGGATGTGATGTAATTAATAGTATTGCCCGTGCACTGTCCACGAGAATCAAACATTTAAAATAAAATAGAAAATGCATCAACACTGTGCATAAGATCAGCTCCCAGCAACACACCTGAAAATAAGACTTAATCTAAAGCATTTGTTTTAAAATAAAAGGGGAAACTAATCACTGAGCCTGAGCCTGTGCATAAGGAAACGCATTGGATGTGCTAACGGGAAAGCTACGAGGTGAGTGGCTTAGGTGCGAAAACGTAATCTCGGAATACAAGAGAAAATGGTGAATAATATCATTTATTCCTAAGACATGGGTGTGAGGCATGTACACAATTACTGATAACATTAATTCCTAAAACATTAAATAAAAGCATAGATACATTCACCGTTATAATCTACACCTAAAATCATTGGTATGAATCATTCATACAACTGCTGTTGCCTGATGACTGATCGCAATAACTCGTGAAACGGTAGACGTTTCGCAGTACACCCGCGTGCCCACGTGGTTTGTGGAGATTCAATTTCTAGGTATCGTGGCCAAGTTGCAACAATATCACATCACACAGTCATGAACAGTTAACATTCTTTAAAACAAACATGAGATCGGACAGTTAGTGATGACGGTAGCCCATCGAACTCTAATGTTCTACCACGTGGTTGGCTCTCCACGGATGAAAGACACATAAAGCAAGGAAAATTTATGAGAAGGCAAAGCTATTAATATTTAGAAAAATAAGAGCGTATACAGGCACAGCTGAAGGCAGACACATTCATACAGAAGTGAGTTCTCACTTCCTACCGACACCTTTGTCGAGCGGATCCAAGTCTGCTATAGAAATTTTCTAAAAGAAAAATCTGCCAAAATTTTGCATTCCTTGCTGTGACAAGGCAAAGCAATCTTCCAGAGTTGAAAAGCGAGACCAAAAGCTAACAGCTCTTCCCTCGCCAAGTAACAATGCACCACGCGGTCAGTCTAACTCGCCCTTCTCTGACTGGAGCACAGCTGTTTACACTTCCCGTACCGGCGGCAGACTGCCTCCCTTTTTCTTCTCCAGCCTCCTCCACACTCCGCGTGGGCCGGAAAACCCAAAGATGCCATTTGTGCCACCAACCTATTGCAGGTGGATTTCTCACAAGTACTGCGAACCTCTTTGCCTACTTGACCACTATGAGAGTTGGCTATTCTGTACAACTGCTGCTGAATCTGTACGACTATCGCATACTTTCTGCAGCAGTCTACGCCACCGTCTAGCAGTGTTACACACAACCACATTCATTCAATCACACAACTATGAGAGTGATGAGGAAAGAGAAACAAGGAAAAGAAAGATAAATGCTAGTGAAAATGGGCTACCTAACTAATGAAAGGTGGCTACAGGACCCTTTCACGGTCTTCCAATCACGCCACAGCATCGATGTGCGCGGCTTGATTGGTACCGTCAGAGGATCACTCGGAAGATGGAATGGCGTGCCGTGGTCTTTGGTGATGAAAGCAGATTCTGCCTGCTAGCAAGTGGTGGTCGCTTGAGCGTACTACATAGACCTGGCGATTTCTGTCTCGTGGAGTGTCTTCATCCGAAACACACTGCCTTATAGTCTGACCGAACGAAGTGGCGCGGTGGTTACCACACTGGACTCGCATTCGGGAGGACGATGGTTCAATCCCGTCTCCGGCCATCCTGATTTAGGTTTTCCTTGATTTCCCTAATTCGTCTCAGGCAAATGCCGAGATGGTTCCTTTGAAAGGGCACAGCCGATTTCCTTCCCAATCCTTCCCTAACCCGAGCTTGCACTCCGTCTCTAATGACCTCGTTGTCGACGGGACATTAAACACTAATCACCACCACCTTATAGTCTGAGGTCCAATGAGCTACAACTCTTGTTCACCTTTGGTGTTTCTGGAGGGACACTAACCAGTACTCGGTATGTGCAGAATGTTGTCAGACGCGTTCTTTTCCTGCTCTTGCAACAGGAAGGTGTTGTGTCATTCCATCAGGTTAATGCTCACCAACACATTGCCCTCGAAACTCAACGTTCTCTGCAGGGCGTGGGGCAACTTACCTGGCCAGCACGATCTCCGAACTTGTCTCCAATTGAGTATGTGTGGGATATGACGGGACAAGAAGTGACTCGTACAGAGCTATGCAAACAGGTCGAGCAGCTGTGGTGTAACGTGTCCCAGGATAATATTCGCCATCTGTACTATTGACTGGATGCCGGAATCAGTGCCTGCATTGCTGTCCGTGGAGGCTAGCTCGTCTACTAATGTGAGTGTTGCAGCACGGGTCAATAACCGCTACCTCAGAACCGTGTGTGATGTTGACCTATAAATGAGATCATTTCATGTACCTCATATGCACTCTTATAATAGTAAATCTTTAGTAAGCAGGAAACCTGTAAAAGGGTGTACTAATTTTTTTCTCATGTATAAATGACCTAGCAGATAATGTCAGAATCTCTATGAGATGGTTGCTGGATGGTACGTAAAACTCTAGGATGTTTGACTAATATAGAGTGTTGCCCATTAGTCTGAGATGCTAGCTGGAAATCCAAATAAGAGGAGCACGTTTTGCCCACGAGTTGACCTGCCAGGTTAGCCGAGAGCGCTAATGCGCTGCTTCCCGGACTCGGGTAGGGATGGAATCCGTCTGGCGGATTAACGATGAAGGCCGGTGTGGTTATTAAGCAGTTTAGGCGCTTTTCCACATACTGCTAGGTGAATACCGGGCTGGTCGCTGTGTCCCGCCTCAATTACACGACTCGCAAACATTTTAAAAATGTTCTCACTATTTCACGGCTTACACTAGACACAGACAGCTGGGGTACACTAATTCCGTCCCTGGCGGTATGGGGTGGTTACAGGAAGGGCATCCGACCACACTCCTACATTAACATTGTCAAATCCGTAGGAACACGTCCGATCCCACGTTGAAGTGGGACAAAGGCCCAAAGAAAATGTTGATGATGATGTTTTGCCCACTGGTTTCATTAGTAAGTGCGAATGCATCCCACACGTGCTCATCCAACCAAAGTTGAAGACACTAGAAGAGAGTTGTTACACATCACAGTATGGTTTACTTTTATAATTGTGGGACGGTAAGTGCACAGAGGAGTCAGTTAACGTAATGCTTCCTCTTATGTATATCTCATGAAAGACTTACCGTACAGTTGGAGAGATCTGAGTGCACACTAAGTCTTACCTATAGCCATTCTTCTTGTGCACCAATTGCAAATGAAACTGAAAAGGTGTGGAACTAATAGTGCTACATAAAGTATCTTCTGCCACACTTCATACAATGTCTTGTGAAGTATAGCTATAGATGTAAAGGCATCATTAACTTTCAAATGTTGGCCACATTAGTATGTAAGGATAGTTGCTGTTTTTTGCCATAAAAAACAAACATTTAATAAGAGGACCAAGTATCATTAAACTAAAAAGTTATCTGAAGAAAATCATTTTTAGAGGCATTGGCTGTAAACATTCAACGTTATTCTACACTAATTTTGGTTTTTAGAGCCATCATTGTGGCAATATTATGGGAATGGAAGAGGATATAGATGAAGATGAAATGGGAGATATGACACTGCCTCAAGAGTATGACAGAGCACTGAAAGACCTAAGTCGAAACAAGGCACCGGGAGTAGACAACATTCCATTAGAACTACTGACAGCCTTGTGAGAGTCAGCTCTGACAAAACTCTACCATCTGGGGAGCAAGATGTGTGAAACAGGCGAAATGCCCTCAGACTTCAAGAAGAAAATAATAATTCAAATTCCAAAGAAAGCAGGTGTTGACAGATGTTAAAATTACCGAACTATCAGTTTAATAAGTCACGGTTGCAAAATACTAACATGAATTCCTTAAAGATGAATGGAAAACTGGTACAAGTTGAGCTCTGGGAAGCTCAGTTTGGATTCCATAGTAATGCTGAAACATGTGAGGCAATACTGACTCTATGACTTACCTCAGAAGATAGATTAAGGAAAGGCAAACATATGTTTTAAGCATTTGTAGACTTAGAGAAAACTTTTGATAATGTTGGCTGGAATACTCTCTTCAAATTCTGAAGGTGGTAGGGGTGAAATACAGGGAGAAAAAGGCTATTTACAATTTGTACAGAAAACAGATTGCAGTTATAAGAGTTGAGGGGCATGAAAGGGATGCAGTGGTTGGGAAGGGAGTGAAACAGGATTGTAGCCTCTCCCTAATGTTATTGAGCCTATATATCGAGCAAGCAGGAAAAGAAACAAAAGATAAATCTGGAGTAGGAATTAAAATCCATGGAGAAGAAATAAAAAAATTGAGGTTTTGCCGATGACATTGTAATTCTGTCAGAGACCTCAAAGGACTTGGAAAAGCAGTTGAACGGAATGGACAGTGTCTTGAAAGGAGGATATAAGATGAACATCAACAAAAGCAATACGAGGATAATGGAATGTAGTTGAATTAAATTGGGTGATGCTGAGGGAATTAGATTAGGAAATGAGATACTTAAAGCAGTAATGGAGTTTTGCTATTTGGGGAGTAAAATAACTGATGATGGTCGAAGTAGAGAGGATATAAAATGTAGACTGGCAATGGCAAGGAAAGAGTTTCTGAAGAAGAGAAATTTGTTAGCATCAGATATTGATTTAAGGGTAAGGAAGTCGTTTCTGAAAGTATTTGTATGGAGTGTAGCCATGTATGGAAGTGAAACGTGGATGATAAATAGTTTAGACAAGAAGAGAATAGAAGTTTTTGAAATATTGTGCTACAAGAGAATGCTGAAGGTTAGATGGGTAGATCACATAACTAATGAGGAGGTACTGAATAGAATAGGAGAGAAAAGAACTTTGTGGCACACCTTGACTAGAAGAAGGGTTCGGTTGGTAGGACATGTTCTGAGGCATCAAGGGATCACAAATTTAGCATTGGAGGGTAGTGTGGAGGGTAAAAATCGTAGAGGGAGACTGAGAGATGAATACACTAAGCAGATTCAGAAGGGTGTAGGTTTGCAGTAGGTACTGGGAGATGAAGAAGCTTGCACAGGATAGAGTAGCATAGGAATCTGCATAAAACCAGTCTCTGGACTGAAGACCAAATCAACAACAGAGCCATCATCACCAGAAAGCTTACAACTGAAACAGGAATACATACGCAGTATACACAAACTAGAGGAACAAAAAATATGAGAATTTTATTGCATGTTTCAAAATTAATAATGTGATTATAAGACTTTGTAGCCCTTATAAAATTCGACTTAAGTTATAAATAACACATAGATGAAAGAGCAACTCAAACTGTTTTACTTACAAGCGTTCAGTGTGAGCACCATTCGCCAAATGGCATGCTTTGATTCGATATGTGAGTTCTTCCCAAACCTATATCAGCACGTCTGGAGTAATTGTGGTAATATCTGTTTCAGTCCAGTTTCTGGAATCGGGTAGGTCATCTGGTAGCACGATTCTTTATGAACCCTCAGAGGTAAAAATTGCACGGAGTCAGATTGGATGAACGTGGAGGCCGTGTGAAATGATCTGTGCCATTTAGTCCCATGTGGCCAATCCACTGGTCAACTACATCGTTTGAGTCGTGTACCGAGCTGTTCTGGTGAGGAGCACACCATCTTGCTGCCAAATAAAGCTCTGTTGTTCAGATACTTCCAGTTAAGGAAAGAGTCACAGTTGTAGTATATCAACTTAAGGGGGGTAGGACGTCAAACGGGCCGACTTGGAGCAGGAGAGGCACCACAGAACATTTTATTTTCTACTGTCCATAATTTTACAAATAAATTCATAAAACTTTGTCAGCATGACCAGGAAGGATTCAGGATTCACACACATAGCAGTGGAAGTGCAAAAACATAACAAAACAAATTTTTTTTAGATATGAAATTTCATCATTTTTTCACTTACTGTTGGCTGCATTTGTTGCTATAGGTACATTTTTCTTCATAAGTAAGAGAGATCCTTTGATGAATTTTGCAAAGTATACAAACCACACTTACAGGTGCTTGAAACACTAGAATTTTCCAAATCTATTAAAAACTGTGGTAAAAATTGAGATAATTAACTACAAAATTTGGTTTTTTTCTAAACATAAAGTTCAAAACGTAACAGCTCATTCATTTTTTCATAATAGATTCTAGAGTTTCAGACACCTGTAAGTATGGTTTGTACGCTGTGCAAAATTCATCGATCAGTCTCTCTTATTTATGAAGAAAAGTGTACCTATAGCAACAAATGTAGCCAATAGTAAGAGAAAAAATGGTGAAATTTCACATGTAAAAAAAAATATTTTGTTATGTTTTTGAAATTCCGCTGCTACGAGTGTGAATCCTGAATCCTTCTTGGTCATTCTGACAAAGTTTTATGAATTTATTTGTGGAAGTATAGACAGTAGAAATTAAAATGTCCTGTGGTGCCTCTCCTGCTCCAAGTTGGCCCGTTTGACGTCCTACCCCCTTAAGAAAAACCAGTTATAGTTGCTTCAGTGCAAAAAAGGCCCATAAACTCTCTGCCAGACTATAGCACACAAGACAATCAATTTAGGGAGTCTAAAAGCAGTTATAAGTTTGTAAGGATTTGCTGATCCCTAGGTTGCGCATTGTATGTGTTACATTTTCACGTATCTAAAATGTTGATTCGTAACTGAAGCTGATGTGATCCAGGAAATCTTCATCATACAGCAACATTATGCTTGCAGAGTTGGCATGTAAAGCGTAGTCGGTACACCTCAGAGCTTGTAACAACTGCAAATGATAAGGACATAGTCACACAGTCATCACTGGAACTGTTAATTTACGACAAGCCTTCTGAACTGATTTCTCGGGGCTACTCTTTCATTCGTTCTACATGTTCTTCGATCGAACTTGGTGGCCCCATATTTTTTATCCGGTGTCTTCAGAGAGATGTCAGACCATCTACGGGTAGTTATGAAATTTTATTGTAATCAAGTAGGAAGCTTACAAGAACATCATTTTTCAACATAGTGTCCTTGCGTTTCAGTGCACTTGGCCCATCGTTGTACAAGGTTCCTGATCCCCTCATAAAAGAAAGTTCTTGGATGAGCTACGAGCCAGGAATGAAGCACTTCTTCCACTGCTTCGTCCGAGGCAAATCGATAGCCCCTTAATGCCTGTTTGAGTGGATCAAACAAGTGATAGTCAGAAGGGACTATATGGAGGATGGTCCAGTACTTCAAATTTGAGTTCCTGGAGCGTTTCAGCAGTGTGGGCAGCAGTATGAGGATGGACATTGTCGTGCATCAACACAACACCTTTTGACAGCAATCCTCGATGTTTGCTTCAAATTGCAGCTTTAGCCTGGAGTAAGTGTCTCCCTGTAACATCCACTGTTTATTGTTGTGCCCTTTTCCCCATAATGTTCCAGTGCTGGAGCTTGTGCATCCCAAAGAACCGTGAACTTCAGTTTTTCTGTGGACAGTTGGGTCTTGAACTTTTTCTTGCACGGCGAATTTGGATGTTTCCATTCCATACTCTGCCGTTTACTCTCAGGCTCATAATGATAGATCCATGTTTCGTCACCGGTAATGATCCTGTCTAAGAAGTTGTCCCCTTCATTACCATAGTGATCCAAATGATTTTTGAAGATGTCCAAGTGTGTTTGTTAATGGAACTGTGTGAGTTGTTTTGGGACCCATCTTGTACAAACTTTCTGAAACCCAAGTCTGTTGTGGATGATTTCATAAGAAGAAGTGTGACTAATTTGAAAGAAGATGTGCCACTTGGTCAATAGTTAATTGTCTGTCTAAGAGAATCATTTCACGTGAACGTTCAATGGTTTCTTCAGTTGTGGCGGTAAACAGTCATCCGGATCCTTCATCATGCATAACACTTGTGTGACCATTTCAGAATGTTTCAGTCTATTTGTAGACACTTAGTTGTGGCAAAACACAGTTCCCGTACTGTACCGAAAGTCTTTGATGAATTTTGGCCCCCGATACACCGTCTGACCAAAAAAAAAAGGATAACTGAATTTTGCTCTTGTTTGGTACAAATAGACAGCAGAGCAACCATGATTAACAGCATGGCAGTGATAATGAAACTAACCTAGCAGCTTGAAAATTGGAAAGATATAACAACAAATAAACAAAGCATGCGTCATCAATGTAAAACAACAGTACTACCAAAATAGACAAAAATTTAACTAAAGTGCGGATAATAATTGACTTATCCTCATACTATCACTTGGAGGATTACAACAGAACTTAATATGAAAGGCACATTGCACAATAATAGCAGATTTAGCCCTTGCAACTGTAAAAACATACAGCTTCCTGTTTACTAGTTGTCATCTATGCTATTAGTGTGTTCAAATGGAAGACTTAGAAAACAGTGCATGCACATCTGCATGGGTATACAAACAGAACTGTTTGGGTTGCTCCTTCATTTGACGAATTGTTTATAACTCTAAGCTGAAAGTAATGAATCTTACAAAGCCTTAAAAAGTCAATATTTATTCTGAAAGACTCGGCCCTTATGTGCGTCAAATTCATACTTACAAAGCAGTACTTCAGATGGATCAAAAATCCACACAACTCATACGAGACTCATTCTTACATCAAATACAACAATGTCAAACAGTGGTATGCAAAATACATGTAATGTAGCCATTGTCATAAATCACAAACACATGGTATAGTTAATTGGTAGGTGTCATCAAAGGCAGATGTAACCTAAGATCATTAAAGAGTTTAATATCAAGGAGTAGATACATATGAAGAGCTTTAACATAGTCGTTAGAAGTCAGAGGGTGCAACTGATACAAGGCTAGTCCAGTGCTGGCAACAAGTTGTTACTATAAATGTATGACATACAATGAGTATAGCATAAAGAGAACAAGTGTAGATGAAACTTGTGTTGTGAAACATGGCAACCAAATAACTTTTAAATTATAAAAATCATGTCTTGTTAAATACACATTTTAAAAACAAAGATTCCAAGACTTACCAAGCGGGAAAGCGCCGGTAGATAGGCACAATAAATAAAACACACAAACACACACAGAATTTCGAGCTTTCGCAACCTGCGGCTGCTTCATCAGGAAAGAGGGAAGGAAAAGGAAAGATGAAAGTATGTGGGTTTTAAGGGAGAGGGTAAGGAGTCATTCCAATCCCGGGAGCGGAAAGACTTACCTTAGGGGGAAAAAAGGATAGGTATATACTCGCGCGCACACACACACACACACACACACACACACACACACACATCCATACATACTTGGTGATTTTTTTTAAAATTTCTAATCCTTGTGTTATTTTGATGATCATACTAACTTTATGACTTGCTCACATCTTTCCTTTCTTTCATTCTTCTTTCATTTGGAATTTTGTTAGTATGATATGAGTTATTATTATGCACTAACTTCAGTTTATTTTCTTCCATTTCATCATCCTTTAATTTTGTCCTTGTTATTGTGTTTGTTATTTCTGTTCCTCATTTTACCTGAATTTAATTTTACTTGTAATACATTGTTTCATTTAAATCTTCATTTGAATTATTTTGTCCGTAGTGCAAAAAGAATTTATCTTGTAAATGTTTGTATGAAGATCACCATCCAGTCAAAATGTACGTATTGTAATGAATATTTGGGACTACTACAAAGTCAATATAAATTGATTATTTCAACTTTTGTTTTTACACAATAGATTGGCATTATCAAAGGCTTAAATATTATGACAGATAAATAAAAAGAATTGAATTCACATGCACATCTGGTCCAAATGGACAGAGCATGATAGGCAGACAATATGAGAGCAAATCATAATACTAAAATGATGACTAAAATAGAAAAAAATATATTTAAACCAATTAACAATGGAAAATCCAGGATGGAATGTAACAATATTATGAAATGGATAGTTGCTACTCACAATATAGCAGAGACACTGAGTAGCAGATAGATACTTCAAAAAGACAGTCAGAAAATGAGCTTTTGTTGGGGATAAAACACACACACACACACACACACACACACACACACACACACACACACACAAAGTGCAACTCGCACACACGTGTCTGCAGTCCTTGGCTGCTGAGACCACACTACCTCAGAGAAGATTGTGGTCATGTGTGTGTGTGAGTTGCATTTGTGTGTGTGTGTGTGTGTGTGTGTGTGTGTTTTATCTCCAATGAAGGCCTCGGTGGCCAAAAGCTCATTTTCCGACTGTCTCTTTGATGTGTCTATCTGCAACTCAACATCACTGCTGTATGGTGAGTAGCAACTATACTTTTCATAATATTGTTATTTAAACCAATTAATTGAATAAAACAAATGATCGAAACTATTTTGATACATATGTAAAAATTTCAAAGCACCTGAAGAGATTTGCGCACAGTACCTTCTGCATGTGAGGAAACTACCTTAACCATTACACTATGCCATTAGTCAGTGCAAAACTCCTATTTATAAGCTGTAAAGCATCAAACACGTAATTACAAATTTTTTTGTGCATAAGTGACATCGTTTCAGTTCTGCAGCCACAATCAATAAAGACAAAGGAATTAAAGACATTAACTGCCAGTAGGCATCAATTTATGTCAGTGGGGAAAGTTGAAAATTTGTGCTTACTATGCAGATGTGCTGGCCACTACACCATCTAGACACATGATGGGTGAGAGCACCTCATAAGTTATGTCCAGATAAGTTGAGAATTTGGGTCTGACGGGAGACGTGCTAGGGTAGTCCTTGCAGTCGAGATGAGCACTGTACCCAGCAGGCGTAATGGTCAGTGCATCTACCTAGTAAGCGGGATACCTGGGTTCGAATCCTGCTCCGACACAAATTTTCAACTTTCTCCATTGATATAAATCAGTGTCCACTGGCAGTTAACATCTTTAATTCCTTTGTGCCTCAAATCTTTTTTCGTCGATTACTCTCAAACAGGGTCCCCGCTGGGATGGACAGACACAGGGTGTGGTACCTCGGTCCTTGCCTACCACAACATATAAGCGGTTTCAAAAAATCAATCCCTCCCCAGGGGAACTCTCCATGTGAGAGTCCAATATCACCTTTTATGTCAGGAGTCTGACCTGTGTGAAATGTGAGCGTCATTTCTGTCTGTTATCTTGCTTTTCCACATTGGGAAATCTGTACCTTTTTTCATTATAAATATACCAGTCCACCTCTATTACATATGTACCAGGCTTCATGTCATCCATTATTACTACTTACTTTCTTAATTCCTTTTACTCTGATGTGGAGCATAGGGCACATATAAGAGCTCTCCATCTGACCCTGTCTGTTGCCATCTTCTCGATGTTACTCCAGGAGCGGCCAATAGCTGCCATCTCAGCTTCACGCCAGGTCGACCTCAGTTTGCCTCGCTTCCTCGCTCCTTGTGGGCTCCATTCTAAAGCCTGACTTGGAATATGTTGCGGGCCTCTTCTCAGGGTGTGTCTACTCCATCTCCATTTCCTTTCTTTTACGGTTATCTCGGCTTTCTGTTGTTGGGTATGTTGCCATAGTTCTCGGTTTGAGATAGCATTTGGCCAGGGTACTCCCAGTATAGTCCTCAGACATTTATTGATGAAGGTGTGTACCCCCCTTTTTAATCTGTGCAATCACATTCTGTATTTCACACCTGTAAAAGAGAACAGATTTTACATTCAAGTCAAAAATTTTAAGCTACCATATTTGCTCGAATGTAAGCCTCACTCGAATCTAAGCCGCACCTAAAAAATGAGGCTCGAAATCAAGGGAAAATTTTTTTTCCAGAATCTAAGCCACACCTGAAATTTGAGACTCAAAATTCAAGGGGAGATAAAAGTTTTAGGCCACACCTCCAAATCGAAACAAAGTTGGTCCATTGTAATACGAGACACAATTTAGGTTGAATGAATGACGATACAACTACAGTAGTTTGGTTCCAGTCGTAAGCTTAGCAGTTAAGCTTTACCAGGTAGCCATTGCTATGCGCCAGGTGCTCCGTCCGTATTTTTAAGGGTACCCTTCCTTTTTCACGTGCTTCGTCTGGTTTGAATTGATTGCTTATTTTTCTTTGATTGCTTATTTTTCTTTGATCTGATAAGTGCCGTTCTCTTTGTTATAGGTGTTTACGTCACTCTAAGCTGAAAATGCATTACTGTACTGTGTCATGCATTGTTTGTCGCATTCTGATAATGAGTGTTTAAGGCCTGTCGCCGCTCTCGGCATGGTTTGCTTTTGTGCGCGCTTCCACCGCTTACAATTAAAGAGAGGAATCGTCTGTGGCAAGAGACTGCTATTTGTTGTTACTTACACTGCTGCTTTCTTTGATAATGATCAACAAGAACCAAATAATAGACTGTGTATGATAGATGATGTTCTGAATGAGAGTTTAGCGAAAAATTTTCTCCATTTGAAAATCTTTGCAGGCACCTCTTTAGTACATTACATTCTGCACAGAAATTAGTCACCTTAGATTTAAAAATCTAATCAATTGCCATGCTTCATTTCTGACTGTATCACTATTAGGCTTAAGAATAAATAATACGAATATAAACATGACATGATATGAATATTCTTCCGCGTTTGCTGTTGTTTCACTCTAGTTTCGTAGTTTATTAGGCAGTTCTTATGGTGAAGAGAATACTGCATGTGATTCACAATTCATAAAAGTTCCTATTAGCAACCATCTCTTGTTACAGGTAGGAAAAAATTCAGGACGTAGAGTTGGCCATATTTACGAACATCCCAAACAGTCTTGCCAGTCGGATTTTCGTAGTACGTTGAAATGCTGCTACATTCGAAGATGAGCAATATGGAATTTGTATTTACTTCGTTGGATAATGTATGAAAATTCAGTGGTCGAAACTCGGGGCGGAGAAAAAAACTCGTCTTCTACCTTTTTTTTTTCAAAATTTGTTTACTGACGCAGAGGTTTTGGTGCCAGTATTTATTTTTGTGCCTGCAAAGCATGCCTGTGTAGCGCTACATATATTCGATGGCAGAAGATAGTTGTGGTGGCACCTTCCAACATTTTTCAGAACTTCCGCTTACTTTGCACTCGATTTCTAAGTCGCAGGATTACAAAAACTGGAAAAAAGTGTGGCTTAGATTCGAGTAAGTACAGTATACCTTCAACAATATTTCACGGGATGTCCAAACTGATTGCAGTTGGGTAAAGGCCCCTTTTACCTTTTTTATCGTATTTTCGGCGTCTTCTTCCTTGCTCCATTTTTGGAAACAATACTTCCCAGGTGAAAGCTCTCCACCTGCTCAATCTCCTCTTCGTTCATGGCTAGTGTGTTCTTGTTGTTACTGCTCATCCTAAGCTCTTTAGTCTTAGCCGTGTTTATTTTTAATCCGACTCTCTGAGCTTCTGTTTCCAATTCCTTAGGCTTCTCACTCATATCCTTGAAAGTGTGGGGCAGAAGGCAGATGTC
Source organism: Schistocerca gregaria (assembly GCF_023897955.1). Lineage (NCBI taxonomy): Eukaryota > Metazoa > Arthropoda > Insecta > Orthoptera > Acrididae > Schistocerca > Schistocerca gregaria. The sequence continues at coordinate 80,251,303 of NC_064930.1, read as the reverse complement.
CGCAAAGTCCAGGTCCTCCAGTTGAGCATATAAAGTCCACTGTATACTTCTCCTTTTCTCTCGGGTTACCTTCTTCGTGACATCATGTAATGTCAGCAAAAACAGTAGCCGTGAAAGCAAACAAACCTGCCTTACTCCAGAATTTAAAATGAATGGTCCTGAGATATTTCCATCACATTTCACCTGAGAAGTATATTGTCTGTACATAATCTTCACGATACTGATGATCTTTGGAGGTACTCCGTATCTCTGCATTGTTTTCCGGATGGCTTCATGCTGCACCCTATCAAAGGCTTTTTCAAAGTTAACAAAAGCCAGATACAATGGAGACAATTGTTGCACAGATTGCTCAATAATTGTCCTCAAGGTGTCGATTTGGTCTGTGCACGATCTGCTTTCTCTGAAACCATCCTGTTCTTTCCAGAGCTTACTATCCACGGGCACTCAGCCGGTTTAAAACAAACCTTGAAAATATTTTACTGGGTATTGACAAAAGTGTGATGCCACACCAGTTGTTGCACTTTGTTAGATCTCCTTTCTTGGGCAACTTGATAAGGATTCCCTTCCTCCAATCTTCCGGGATGTTTTCTGTGTTCCAGAATTCTTGGAATGTTGGGAGTTTGACCTGTGTGAAATGTGTTCGTTATTTATCTTTATGGATCGGACTGCAGAATAGCATGAAAACCACTTTCTGTGTCTTTTGCAGTTCACTGAGTTCTACATGTATTTCTGTGTTGATAATTTGTATGTTTATTTATTTAGCACTAGCTTAGGGTCCGCTGCTTTGTTCATACGGATTGTATGGTCTCCCTTGGTGCCCCCCCCCCCCCCCCCCCCCTCTTTCAATAATCGATTTCCATAGAAACTTCCATCACCTGGCACATATGTCTTTACTCCTAAACGAGAAGTCAAATGCCAATTCTCATAGATTTAGCTTCAAATATGTTTTAATAAAACAAAATATTTTTGTAAAAATTTTGTCCCGTTTCACACTCCTGAGAGTTGAACTGGGACGCCAGATTCCAGTATTCATAGTTGTAGCTTAAGAAATGCATTGTTAGTACTTCAAAAATGATTGATTTTGAAAATAAATTTTCACCTACTATTTTACACACTTAGTGGTTAAATTTCCAAAAATAATGAAGCCTTTTTTATTTTTATTTATTTATTTATTTACTTTTTTTTTTATTATTACGGGACCACATACCAAGTTTTCTAGTTATAGCTTCAAAATTGCCTGAATAGCGACATATTTTCAAAAAACCTTTCCTCTCATACTGCACCCCATTTGGAATTGAATTTTGAACAATCCCTTGCTGAACGATGTATAGGATCAACAGCGTGTTCAATTTCAAGTTTTTATTGTCAGCTGTTTGGGCTTAGTGATGAGGAATCGTTGAATCAGACAGGCTCTATTTCATGCCCTTAGTTGTTGAATTTCCAAAAATACTGAAACATGTAATTTTTTGTTTCTAACCAAGAAGCCAATTCAAATTTTTGTAGATTTAACTTTAAAAATGCTTTCATAATGAAATAATTTTTATAAAACACTTAATCCACTATTACATCCCCCTAGGGGCTGAATTTCCAAAAATTGAAACAGTTTCTTTTTATTTGTAACCAAGAACTCAAATATCAATTTTCATAGCTGTAGCTTTAAAAACACTTCAGTAGTTCTTTAATAATGATTTGTAAACAAAAAAATTCACCATCTGTTTCACTGTCATTCCAGGAAATGCTCAAACACACATTTGTTTATGATTGAGAAACCAAATACCAATTTTCATAGCACTAGCTTCAAAATTGCATTAAGAGTGACATATTTTCACAAAACATTTCATCCCCTATTTCACCCTCTCAGGGATGAAATTTTGAAAACTCCCTTCGAAGCGACGCTTACAGTATAAGATCGGCACGCACTGCAAATTTCAAGTTTTTTATCTTTAGTGGTTTGGACTGGTCAATGATGAGGCAGTGAGTCATTAAGTCAGGGCACTCCCTTGTACATATAGAGGTTATTGCACCAAACACATTTTTGACAGCTGACTTACGAGGATGTTTGATGTTCAGTTTGTGGTGTGCTCAACTGCACGGTCATCAGCATCTGTACAAAGTCCCAATGTTTACACAGTCCATTTTCATTTCACGATCCAATTTAGTCATTCTCACTAAGATGATGACGAAATGATGAGGCAGAGAAAATCTTCAACCTGGCCGGGAATCGAACCCGGGACCCCGTGATCCAGAGGCAGCAACGCTAGCCCCCAGACCACGAGCTGCGGACAGCTGACTTGTGGCCCGCCCTGTATAGTGTGATTTTACTAAATGGAACAAACTACAGGAAATGATTACTGAAAGGGTCAGGAGCAACAAAGATTGTTCGGACATAGGCCGGAAATGCATTCCGCGGGAGGCTCACCTACGTGGACGTGGAAATGTCAGTGATATGTTGATCTCGGAGGCAGATACCTGCAGCAACAATGAATCTGTACATTGTGTGGGGAAGTCTATGGTCCTCTGCTGCCAGCAAAGATTAGATTAGATTAGATTCAGTTTTCTTTCCACAGACTCAGAAATGAGGTGGTTTTCATGTGTGTGGAACAAGTCAGAAAGAGTAACATAAAAAACATAGAACATTTGAATATAATACTAATTTCCCTGATCATTTGTCAAGAGATTGTCAAGATATGAATACATTACAGTGAACTGGAACTGCTAATATTTACAGAATTAATACACTGTCAGAATTAAACATAGTTATGCACTTTTAATAAATTCATCGAACCAAGTGACCGAGTGCTGAGTAACCAGAGACTGCAGTCATATGGGTCTGAGTTGTATTTGCATGAGTGTGAGTGTGTGTTTGTCTTTGTGTGTATGTGTTTGTATCTTAAAAGACCTTGTTGGCTGAAAGATCATTTCTAGACAGTCTTTTTCTTGTGCCTATCTGCGACTCAGCACCTCTGTACGGTGAGTAGCAATTATCTTTCTCAATATTATTACATTATGTCCTGGATTTTCCATAGTTGAATTTTATGTGTGCATATGTATATTTGTTAGTCTACAGCAGGGCTTGACAACAAACGTGCTCTATGAACAGGTAGTGAGTGCCGGCTCGCGAAGAGCGAGTATCGTACCCTCTCCGCCACTTGCAATAGGGTGGAGGGCCGTGTGGATGTTTGTCTAAATGAGGAATTCGATTCTAAGTGAAATGCTGTGAGAAATCTAGACTGTCTTTATATTCCCTATCATTTTGGATAGTGGAAGTTTTTTCTTTTTTCCATTGAGTTGCGCTAAGAATCCTGATTTATTTCCCAACATCACTGGCACTCACTCTAAAGACACACAAACTAATAAATTCCATGAGAGACTTACACTTTGTACACTTTCTTCCATGCTTCTGAGAATATCATGTTTTGCTGTATACCTGGAGTACCTGGACTTTCATAGACTGCTAAGGAATATGTAACACTCTTTACAAATATCTTCAGGCTGCCCCTGATCATTGTCTGAAGTAATGTATATGGGACACAAGTTTATCACGTTCAGTAACAGCACCACGCAAAACCTTTCTACTGTAAGGTGACATAAATGTAAACTTGTAATTACAAAATATTCTTTTATTAAATCAGCATTTGTGAAATGGGTGAAAGACTTTTTTAAAAGCAGTGCAGTTTTGTAGCTCACCCGAATGGCAGACTCATTTGATTTTTGTTCCTCTCCTTCTTCCTCTTTATAAAGAGCTTGCTTTCAAGTTTTACAACTTTTTGTACATGTTCAGCTCCTTCATAGTTCCTGTTGCCATATTCTTTGATGTGGTAAGACACATACTGCTCCAGCGGAGTGTGTTTGGGGACCCTTTCTGTTCATGTTCTACTGGGTGATTATAATCAAACTTTCCCTATTTAACACAGAAACTAATTACCGTGTGAGTACCAGACTTGGTAGCATTAATGTCCAGAGTATGGGGTGCACGATTTCTGTGCGCCACAGTGCCACCATCCTGTTCCAACTAAGGTGCCGTGATCAGTCATTGTGATTTGTAGTCTCACACACCTGACCAGTCGCAGTTCACTTATTGATGTGTAAACGTGAACTTGGAAAAAAAGAACAGGGCATTATTAGTGAAGCTCTACCCTCAAAATAACAGTAATGCTGCAGCTGCACTTTGATAATATCACCAGCTGAAAGGATTACGGAAGGATCATCTTTCTCCAACTGCTGTGCAGAGCGTGATGAAGAAATTCAAATCAGCTGGAGAACTGGGCACCGTTCGGGGAAGAGGCCGATGGCCGGTTGCAGCAAATGTTGTTGATGAAATCGCTGTTGCTACAGCAGACAATGCTGTATGCAATTGGTGATTGTCAGGCAGTGCACGTGCTGTGTCACGACAGTTGAACATCCCGTGGTCCACTGTACAGAAGGTGCTTTGAACCTTTCTCAAATGGTATCGGTATGAGATCTGTATTGTACAGCAGCTTGCATCACAGGACACACAATGACGTGTTGATTTCACTCTTCACTTTCTCACAAGGATTGAAGTTGATGAAGGCTGGCCATGGGCCATCCTATGGACAGAGGAAGCCCATTTTTCTCTGATGTGTGAGGTGAAAACACAGAATTTCCGAGTGTGGGAACCTTCACCTCTAGTCACTGTGTGTGAAGTTCCTCTGTGTGGTGAATGTCACCATAAGGTGTGGCTTCACGGCTACTTTCATCATTGGCCCATTCTTGTTAACCCTTTAACTGCTCTGGATGTGTTAATGCTCTCACCTTTGTACCTGTCCCTCTGTGCTCTGAACGTGTTTACACACACCACCAGTCCTTCTACCTTGTACTCTGAATGTGCGTACATGTAGACACGTTCAGAGTACCAGGTAGAAGGACTGGTGGTGCGCGTAAACACATTCAGAGCACACGGGGACAGGTACAAAGGCACATGTTAACACGTCCAGAGCACTTAAAGGGTTAAACTGGTTGGCGCTCAAGTACCAAAGATGTGCAGTGTGACTGGCCAGCATTACTGTGATATGCTTCACCAGCATGTCATATCCACCCAACAGGACAGGGACGCATTGAATACTGAATGGAAACCTGTGGCCGAAAATGTCATCCACCGAGGCAACAGAGCATCGCATTTGTTAGAGAAGAGGCCTGGTTATGTACCACTTAGATCTATCTCTGTCACTGACAATCGTAGCAATCAGTAGTGATCACTGAATAACAAATAATATATCGAGGCATTCTCCCTACAGTCTGTCAGCCTATGTAGTCACTTTTGTTGCCGAAGATGTGCCCTCGTAGCAGGTGCCATTGTGTATAACTTCAACAGAGTGTAAAATCATTAGATGACATTTCTAGACATAGGTTTCTGCCTCCAATTTGTTCCTCGAGACAAACTCTACAAACCTCTCAAAGTTTGTCAGTATCATTTTGTACCACCCTGTTTATGTAATATGTGAAATTTAAGAAATGTCAGTCCTATTAACGTTGTGCTCAGCAGTTTCTACATGTAGTTATCAAATGTGAGTTATGACATCTAACATAAATGTGAAGAAAAGAGGAAGAACAAAAAATTACAGTGGAAGCTTAGGAGATAAGATGAAAGGAAGGAAACTAGACAAGGATGAAGAAAGAAAGGCTAGTGCAGACTGTTACAGAAGTATTGGTTCACTGTTGGATAGAAGGAAAACAGTTGGGATTGCTTCTACTAGTGACAAAGTTTGCATACCAATGAAAAATGTATTAAGGAAGCTGTCAGTTGTTGGATGTGAGGTCAACCAGTTATGCAAAACACCCAAAAGTGTTTCAGCACCTCTGTGCCATCATGAGTGGGTTTCCATTTTATTTAATCTTCACACTTGGTTTGCACAGTTTTTCAGGAGCACTTCTGTATTATTTATTACAGGTAGCTTGTCATGTTTTTGTGTGGCAAGTTCTTTTTTCTCAGCATCATGGTGAGGTGTTGTGAAACACACGTAAACAGAACAAGTATTTTCACAAAATAAGGTTGTAAAAACACATTGCACTTCTCCAACAACTACTACTGCAGTGTGTTTTGGTGAAGTGCAAAGTGCTTTTGTGAAAATACATGTTCTGTGTATGTGTGCTTCACAACATGATGCTGAGAAAAAAGGACTTGTCTCACAAAAACATGACAAGCTACCTGTAATAAATAATACACAAGTGGTCATAAAAAACCATGCAAACATAGTGTGAAGATTAAATAAAATGGAAACCCACTGATGATGGCTCAGTGGTACTGAAACGTATTTGGGAACTTGGAAAAAATGGTGTTTTGCATAACTGGCAGACCTTATTACATCCAACAATTTTAACTACAAACACGGTAAACACAAGGAGCCACAAATCCAAATAATGAAGCTTTCAGTGTTTGATCCTACCACAGCAACTGGAAGGTCTTATTTTATATCACTGAAGATGTCCGAAGAAATAAATGGTCTTAATAATCACTGCTAGGATTAGGAAGTAACATATCTCGAAAGTATGTTAATTGAAAATATTTATTTTAAAATTTTCAAGATAATAGAAATGTTCAGTTCAGTAATTTTTTGAGTTTTTGCATTTAATTCTGTACCTGAACTTCAATAATAATTGATTACATGTAGCCAATATCATACATTAATTAGACAACAGCCATCAAGATCAGTTGTTGTGTAATATGAATTATTTCCTCATTTTCAAAAATTTGTATCTTTGTTCACAGTTAAATATAAATGTAGAAATTTTTACAGTCCTGTGATATGATACAGGTGTACAAACTGCGCAAAAATCAAAAATTTTATATTCAGTCCCACCAGAGATAACAAGCTCCAAACTTTACAAAAAATAACGATTTTCAAATTTCAAAAATTTATAAAAAAATAGGGAAACATTTGTCAGTGTTCTTGCTCTATCTAAGGATAGTAGTTTTTTATATCTAACTGGAGAAAAAAATATACTCTGGTAAATCATTCCTTGATTGTTAATTTTTTGGGTCTAAAAAGTGGATTTTCTAAATTTTTAGTACCAAACTTTGAGAGGTCATTTCTACTGGGTATTTGTAAATTTTGGGTATTTTGGGTAATAAACGATCTTGTAGAGGAGACTTTTCTTCAGTCATGTCAACTGCAATGTTGTAACCTAACCCAGTGTAGAGATATTCAGATTAACGCTAATGTCTCCAAATTGAAAAGCCATTGTGTGCATACAGATAAAAATGGGCGCCATTCAGTAACAGAACAAGGTAAAATTTTTTGAAAACTGTTTTTCATTTCTCAATTATAAGGGTAATCACATATAAAAAACCAAAATACTTAAAATTGGTCAAGCCACCACGAGATAGAGCCTATGATATTTCTGAAATCAAGATAGAGGATAAAACTATTGTAAATCCTGCTCAAATTTCTGAATTGTTTAATGAATTCTTTATAAATGTAAACAAATCTAATGTCAATGTAGCAGAGTATCCAGACACGGTAAATTTCTTCAACGGAGAGCAACTTGATCGTGAATTTTTTAGTACATTTACAACAACTACTGTAAAAGATATAGAAAATGTGGTACTGTCACTAAAAAGTAAAACATCAGCTTGTTGGGATGGGACACCAACAAAAGTGTTAAAAACAGTCTCTAAAATAATTGTGCAACCAGTAATTACAATAGTTAACCAGTCCCTTCAAGAAGGTTATTTTCCAGGCACACTGTAGTACACAGTAGTTAAGCCATTATTCAAAAAAGCCACAAAAGAACACATGGGAAGCCATTGTCCAGTCTCTTCTTCTTCCATGACTGTCAAAAATATTTGAGAAAGGAGTCACCAGACAAATTCCAAATTTCACAGAAAAATGTAAAATAATCTAAAAAAAAAACAGTATGGATTTCAAAAAGGCAAAACCACAATATCTGCTGTAAATAATTTTATTGATAAAATGAAGACATCTCCAGACAACTCACTGCATGCCACAGGAATTTTTCATGACCTATCAGATGCCTTTGATAGTGCGAATCACTTCTTGCTACCCTGTAAACTGGAAAAGTATGGAATTAGGGGCACTGTATTAGAATAGTTTAAGTCCTATCTAACCAACTGAAGACAAAGAGTGGTTATAACATCAGAGAGAGGAACATATACTTCAAAATGGAAAACCATTTCACAAGGAGTACCCCAGTGTTCTGTCTTAGGTCCCATTCTGTTTTTGTTTTACATACATAATCTGCCACTTAATATTAAGTGTCACTCAGTTTTATTTGCAGATGACACATCTTTAATCATTGAAAGTAACATCACAGATCAAATTCCACAGACTGTATTAAATACTTAAGAAAACTTAGATAACTGGTTTGATTTAAATGGGTTAAAATTTCACATGGAAAAGACTCAGTTATTGCAATTTAAAACAAAACAAGCAAAATTAAATGATATTGAGGTCAGTCACAGAAACCAGGGTTTTCAGGAAGCTAGCTATGTGAAATTCCTGGGAATGCAACTAGATAAAAATCTATCATGGGGGTCACACATACAGTAGCTTGCAAATAAATTAAATAGCGTAGTATATGCAATGAGAATATTGTACAATGTTACCAGTATGGGCATAAGAAAAGTAGTATATCACAGCTACTTGAAGTAAGTAATAAGGTATGGAATTGTGTTTTGGGGTAACTCAAACCATATGTGTGGAATACTAAAACTTCAGAAAACCGTCGTTAGAAATATGCTCAATGTAGGGTGAAGAAAATCAAGTCGTCCACTCCTAAAAAATCTGAGTATACTAAGTGTTCCCTCACTAAACATATATTAGCTGATTATCTTTGTACACAGTAACCCTGATTTATTTGTAGCAAATCATTTTCAGCATGATTAAAACACCAGAAATCAAAATAATTTTATGCTGCCCATCCACCATTTAAAACTTTATGCTCAAACTGCACACTATATGGGTATGATAATTTATAACAAAGTGAAAGGAAGAGAATTGCTCAGCATAAATTTAGAAACACTGAAAAATCCTTATATGAGAAACTAGTGCAGAAATGTTACTATTCAGTAGAAGAATTCATAAATGACAACCTGAAAATTTGAGCAGGTGAGAGCAATTACTCAGGACTGTTAATATTAAAAGTTTCTTAGTTTTGAAGGAAAAATATGAATTGCTTAATTAAGTAATTATTCAGTTATGTATATTATATTACTGGTATTATAAGGAAAATTGTAAACCAGTTTTTGTGTTTTGACAATTTCAATGGCTTGAAATTGTGTGTTATGAGACAATAAACTTCTACTACCAGCTTAATTTTTATTGCACCACTTCACTTCTTTGTGTGTAAAATAGATCATTATAAGAACTTCAACAGTTCAGTATGATGTGAAAACTTAAAACATGAACATGGCTGTAACGGATCGTGCAGCCATGTCTCGATCCCTGAGTCAACAGGTGTGGGGACGTTCGCATGACAACAGCCATCTGCACGAACAGTTCGACGACGTTTGTAGCAGCATGGACTATCAGCTCGTAGACTGTGGCTGCGGTTACCCTTGACACTGCATCACGGACAGGAGTGCCTGTGATGGTGTACTCGAAAACGAACCTGGGTGCACGAATGGCAAAACGTCATTTTTTCGGATGAATCCATGTTCTGTTTACAACATCACGATGGTCGCATCCATGTTTGGCGACATTGCGGTGAACGCACATTGGAAGCGCGTATTCGTCATCGCCATACTGCGTATCACCTGGCGTGATGGTATGGGGTGCCACTGGTTACATGTCTCAGTCACCTCTTGTTCGCATTGACGGCACTTTGAACAGTGGACGTTACATTTCGGATGTGTTACGACCCGTGGCTCTACCCTTCATTCGATCCCTGCGAAACCCTACATTTCACCAGGATAATGCACGACCACATGTTGCAGGTCTTCCACGTGCCTTTCCAGATACAGAAAATGTTCAACTGCTGCCCTGGCCAGCACATTCTCCAGATTTCTCACCAATTGAAAACGTCTGGTCAATGGTGACCGAGCAACTGGCTCGTCACAATACGCCAGTCACTACTCTTGATGAACTGTGGTATAGTGTTGAAGCTGCACGGGGAGCTGTAGAGCTGTAGCTGTACACGTCATCCAAGCTCTGTTTGACACAGTGCCCAGGTGTATCAAGGCCATTATTACGGCCAGAGGTGGTCGTTCTGGGTACTGATTTCTCAGGATCTATGCACCCAAATTGCATGAAAATGTAATCACATGTCAGTTCTAGTATAATATATTTGTGCAATGAATACCCGTTTATCATCTACATTTCTTCTTGGTGTAGCAATTTTAATGACCAGTAGTGTATATACATAAATGATTTGGCAGACGGAGTGGCCAGCAGTGTATGGTCGTTTGCTGATGATGCCGTGGTGTGTGGTAAGGTGTCAAAGTTGAGTGACTATGAAGATACAAGATGACTTAAGATAAAATTTCCAGTTGGTGTGATGAATGGTAGATAGACAAAAATGTGGAAAATATGTAAGTTAATACAGATGAGTAGGAAGATCAAACCTGTAAAGTTTGGATACCGTATTACTAGTATCCTGCTCGATACAGTCAATTGATTTAAACATCTGGGTGTAATGCTGCAATGCGAAATAAGGGGAACGAGCATTAAGAACTGTGGTAAGGAAGATGAATTGTCGACTTTGGTTTATTGAGAGAATTTTAGGAAGGAGTGGTTCACCTGTAAAGGATACCGCATACAGGACACTGGTGCAACCTATTCTCGAGTACTGCTCGAGTGTTCGGGATCTGTATCGGGTAGGATTGAAGGAAGACACTGAAGCAATTCAGAGGCGTGCTGCTAGATTTGCTACTGGTAGGTTCCAGCAATACATGAGTGTTACAGAGATGCTTCGGGAACTCAAAAGGGAATCCCTGGAGGGAATGCTATGTTCTTTTCGAGAACCACTACTGAGAAAATTTAGAGAACCGAAATTCAAAGCTGATTGCCGAACGATTCTACTGCTACCAACATATATTGCTCATAAGGACCATGAAGATAAAATACGAGAAATTAGGACTCATATAGAGGCTTATAGACAGTTGTTTTTCCCTCACTCTATTTGTGAGTGGAACAGGAAAGGAAATGACAAGTACTGAAACGGAGTGTTCTCCGCTACACACTGTATGGTGGCTAGCGGAGTATCTGTGTAGATATAGGTGTAACCTGTGTCTTACCTAAACACCAGAGGAGCATAAAACTTTGTTTGCCATCGACATATCTTCGTTCTCATCATCTCCCATATGTGAAATGAAAACTTAAAACACCTACAGACATCTCTTTCCACATAATTTTCTAATGCAATCTGTTTCAGATGCCCGTCATCTAGACTGCTAGTGATACGAGGCCATCGGGATCGAGAACCGCATTTTGTATTACCCTGCTGAACCCACCGATTCCATATTCTGCTAACAGTCATCGGATGTCGACCGACGCGAGCAGCAATGTCGTGATCAATAAACCGCAGTCGCGATAGGCTACAGTCCGATCTTTATCAAAGTCAGAAACGTGATAGTACGCATTTCTCCTCAATACACGAGGCATCACAACAACGTTTCACCAGGCAATGCCGGTCAATTGCTGTTTGTGTATGAGAAATTGGTTGGAAACTTTCCTCGTTTCAGCACGTTGTAGGTGTCGCCACCGGTGCCAACCTTGTGTGAATGCTCTGAAAAGCTAATCATTTGCATATCACATCACCTTCTTCCTGTCAGTTAAGTTTCTATAGGTTAGGTTAGGTTAGGTTAGTGTTGTTTAACGTCCCGTTGACAATGAGGTCATTAGAGATGGAGCACAAGCTCAGGTTAGGGAAGGATGGGGAAGGAAATCGGCCATGCCCTTTCAAAGCAACCATCCCGGCATTTGCCTGAAACGATTTAGGGAAATCATGGAAAACGTAAATCAGGATGGCTGGAGACGGGATTGAACCATTGTCCTCCCGAATGCGAGTCCAGTGTTCGCGTCTGTAGCACATCATCTTCGTGGTGTAGCAATTTTAATGGCCAGTAGTATAGAAAACAACAGCGGTCCTGGGGCACTCCTAATGATATCCTTGCTGTCAAGGCAACATAAGTCTGTCGTTTAAGAAGTCGTCAAGTCACTTGCATATCTGTGAACTTATTCCGTATTCTTGTACCTTTGTTAACAGCCTTCAGTGGGGCACTGTGTCAGGGTAGTTTGTTCCAGATTTGTACAGCTGAAATGCAGAAGGAGATGGAGAATGATTTAGTGTCACGCACAGGTGCAGCCGAGATGCTGAACGTATCTACTGCGGTGTTGAAGCTGTCGAATGGTGATAGGTATTTCACAGGGGCGACAGCGTTGAAGCAAATGGACGTGTGAAAATTATACAGCAAGGCGTGTAAATGAATTTTAATGCGCCGGCCTCGGTGTTGCAGCATTTGTGGTGGTGGAGAGCCACGGGCAGAACGAGCCGCCAGTCCAGGTGGCCCACATCGACCGATGCGTCAAGTTCGACAAGGAGCAGCAGCAGGTGCACGACCTCGTGGTCTGCTTCCACCGCTGCCAGTGGAACTTCAGCCGAGACATCTTTGTGCCCGGTGTGAACCTCGAGAATGACGGGTGAGTAAGCCCACCGCGTGTGAACATTTTGTCCGTGGTGGGTGCTATTATGAGGGCTGCAACTGTCGATAAATACAAATAAAACATTTTCTGTGTGTCACTCGTTTACTTCTTCTGTACACATTCCGACAGTTCCCACTGTCATTTTCAGGTGGAGGATTGTTTATTTACACGCTGGTGTTGATGAAGAGTACAGGTGTCTTTTCACAGTAGCAGACCAGGAGCAGTGTAGATTTTTTGCTAAGGATAAATTTTGTTTATTTAGAATAGGCACTTTAGAGATTAAAAAAACATTAGGTTCTGATAGTGAACTGTACTTTCAGGTGCAGTAGAGTTGTTCACTCTGCATACTGTTGCCAGGTGTACTTCCTCTTCACTGCACATTAATTTTACACTGTCACTTCAGAGATGCTGTAGATGTTGCGGGTGTGTTTGTTTACTTTGGCTACAGAGATAAAAGATTAAATGGGAAGGAGTGAGACAGGGTTGTAGCCTGTCCCTGATGTTATTCAATCTGTATATTGAGCAAGAATTGAAGGATACAAAAGAAAAATTCGGAATAGGTATTATAATCTGTGGAGAAGAAATGAAAACTTTGAGGTTCACCGATGATATTGTAATTCTGTCAGAGACACCAAAGGACCTGGAAGAGTAGCTGAGCGGAATGGACAGTGTCTTGGAAGGAAGATATAAGATGAACATCAACAAAGGGAAAACGAGGATAATGAAATGTAGTCGAATTTAAGTCGGGTTATGCTGAGGATATTACATAAAGAAATGAGACACTTAAAGTAGTAAACGAGTTTTGCTATTTGGGGAGCAAAATAACTGATGATGGTCGAAGTAGAGCGGATATAAAATGTTGACTGGCAATGGCAAGGAAAGCGTTTCTGAGGAAAACAAATTTGTTAACATCGAGTATAGATTTAACTGTCAGGAAGTCGTTTCTGAAACTATTTGTATGGTGTGTAGCCATTTATGGAAGTGAAACATGGACGATAAATAGTTTTGACAAGAAGAGAATAGAAGCTTTTGAAATGTGGTGCTACAGAAGAATGCTGAAGATTAGATGGGTACATCACATAACTAATGAGGAGGCAATGAATAGGATTGGGGAGAAGAGAAATTTGTGGCACAACTTGACTAGAAGAAGGGATTGGTTGGTAGGACATGTTCTGAGGTATCAAGGGATCACCAATTTAGTATTGGAGGGCAGCGTGGAGGTGAAAAATCGTAGCAGGAGACCAAGAGACGAATACACCAAGCAGATTCAGAAGGCTGCAGGTTGCAGTAGTTACTGGGAGATGAAGCAGCTTACACAGGATAGAGTTGCATGGAGAGCTGCATCAAACCAGTCTCAGGACTGAAGACCACAACAACACAAATTATATATATATATATATATATATATATATATATATATATATATATATATATATATATAATAGAAAGAAACTTCCACATGGGAAAAATATATTAAAAACAAAGATTCCAAGACTTACCAAGCGGGAAAGCGCCGGCAGACAGGCACATGAACAAAACACACAAACACACACACACACACACACACACACACACACACACACACACACACACACACACACACAGAATTACTAGCTTGCGCAACCGATGGTTGCTTCTTCAGGAAGGACGAAAGGATGTGGGTTTTAAGGGAGAGGGTAAGGAGTCATTCCAATCCCGGGAGCAGAAAGACTTCCCTTAGGGGAAAAAAAGGACAGGTGTACACTCGCACACACACACATATCCATCCGCACATACACAGACACAAGCAGACATGCTCCGCACATACACAGACACAAGCAGACATGCTTGTGTCTGTGTATGTGCGGATGGATATGTGTGTGTGTGCGAGTGTACACCTGTCCTTTTTTTCCCCTAAGGGAAGTCTTTCCGCTCCCGGGATTGGAATGACTCCTTACCCTCTCCCTTAAAACCCACATCCTTTCGTCCTTCCTGAAGAAGCAACCATCGGTTGCGAAAGCTAGTAATTCTGTGTGTGTGTGTGTGTGTGTGTGTGTGTGTGTGTGTGTGTGTGTGTGTGTGTGTGTGTTTGTGTGTTTTGTTCGTGTGCCTGTCTGCGGCGCTAGACTTCAGTTATTTTCTGGTGCAGGCCATTCATATTTTTTAAACAAATAAAAACATATTTATGTAGGAATCATTTAATCTTGCCTGTGTGAGTGGCCGATCGGTTCTAGGCGCTTCAGTCTCGAACTGAGCGGCCGCTACGGTCACAGGTTCGAATCCTGCCTCGGGTGTGGATGTGTGTGATGTCCTTAGGTTAGTTAGGTTTAAGTAGTTCTAAGTCTAGGGGACTAATGACCTCAGATGTTGAGTCCCATAGTGCTCAGAGCCATTTGAACCATTTCATTTAATCTTTTATCTCTGTATCTAATGTAAAGAAACATCTGTAACATGTACAACAGCTTTGAAGTGACAGTGTAAATGTAATGTGCAGTGGAGAGGACATACATCTGGCAACATATGCAATTCACTGTCAGAAATTTACGTTTTTAACCTGTAAAGTGCCTTTTCTAAATAATCAATTTTTTCATTACCAAAAGGTGCAAACTATCCTACGCTGACGCTTGTCTACACTCATCACCGACATCAGCCAAGTAAATAAACAATTCTCCATCTGAAGACGATAGTGTGCACAGTCATTAAGGCAAAATAAAGAAGTGACTGATGCAGAAACTGTTTATTTGTAACAATCCCACTCTTTTCACTGTGAGGTACTGGATGGGTTAAACAAAAAGTTTCTAACGCTAGGCATGTTTTTTGGTTTAACTGAGGCATTTGATTGTGTTGATCACAAAGTATTGCTCCAGAAGTTGGACCTTTACAGAATATGGGGAGTAGCGCACAATTGGTTCACGTCTTACTTTAGCAACAGACAGCATAATTTCATTATTCACAGTGTTGAGAATGGCTGTGATGTGGGATCTGAGTTGGTTACAGTCAATTGGGGGTGCCCTGGGATCAGTGTTGGGGCCACTCCTGTTACTTATTTACATAAATGATATGGCCTCTAATATTACGGGTAACTCTAAAATATTTCTGTTTGCTGATGACACTAGCTTGGTAGTAAAGTGTGTTGTGTGCAACATTCACTCGGTTTCAAATAGTGTAGTTCATGACCTAAGTTCATGGGTTGTAGAAAATAAACTAATGCTAAATTACAGTAAGACTCGGTTTTTACAGTTTATAACACACAATTCAACAAAACCCAACATTATAATTTCACAGAATGGGCATATGATTAGTAAAACTGGGCAGTTCAAATTTCTGGGTGTTCAGATAGATAGCAAACAGTTGTGGAAAGCTCACATTCAGGATCTCGTTCAAAGACTTAATGCTGCCATTTTTATTATTCAAACGGTATCTGAAGTGAGTGATTGTTCAATAGGAAAATTGGTCTACTTTGCTTATTTCCATTCACTTACGTCATATGGCGTTACATGTTGGGGTAACTCTCCCCATTCTCAAATGATAATTTTAGCTCAGAAACGAGCGGTTCGGGCAATAAATGGTGTAAGTCAAAGAACCTCTTGTTGACCCCTCTTCACTAGTCTGGGTATTTTGACATTGGTCTCTCAATATGTATATTCCATAGAGTCATTCCTTGTCAACAATATTAGCTTATTCCCAAGAATAAGCAGCTTTCACTCAGTTAATACTCAGAAGAAATCAAACCTGCATTTTATCTCTTGTGTGGAAAGGTGTATGGTATACTGCTGCATTCATTTTCCAATAAGCTACTACTAGAATTAAAAAATCTTAGCAGTAATCCATGTGCTTTCAAATTGAAACTGAAGAGCTTCCTCAAGGGTCATTCCTTCTATTCTGTCAAGGAGTTCCTTGAAAAATGAAGCCGATTCTTGTCTGATTGTGGATTACATTTACTTAAACATGTGGCTTGACTTTTTTCAGGTTCACAAACATTTTATTTTGATCTGTTATTACTTTTACGTTGTAATTTCATTTACTGGCACGTTCCATGAACTTGGAGGTTTGCTCCTCAATTTGGTCCTACGGAACTTGAGGAGTGTATACAAAGATTCCAAGACTTACCAAGTGGGAAAGCGCCGGTAGATAGGCACAATGAATAAAACACACAAACACACATACAGAATTTTGAGCTTTCGCAACCGGCGGCTGTTTCGTCAGGAAAGAGGGAAGGAAAAGGAAAGATGAAAGGATGTGGGTTTTAAGGGAGAGGGTAAGGAGTCATTCCAATCCCGGGAGCGGAAAGACTTACCTTAGGGGGAAAAAGGATAGGTATATACTCGCGCGCACACACACACACACACATATCCATCCATACATGAATGTATGGATATTTTTCCCATGTGGAAGTTTCTTTCTATTTTATATATATGTTTCTATTTTATATATAATAGAAAGAAACTTCCACATGGGAAAAATATCCATACATCCATGTATGGATGTGTGTGTGTGTGTGTGTGTGTGTGTGTGTGTGTGTGTGTGTGTGTGTGTGTGTGCGCGCGCGCGCGCGAGTATATACCTATCCTTTTTTCCCCCTAAGGTAAGTCTTTCCGCTCCCGGGATTGGAATGACTCCTTACCCTCTCCCTTAAAACCCACATCCTTTCATCTTTCCTTTTCCTTCCCTCTTTCCTGTGGAAGTTCTTCAACATGGGAAAAATATATTAAAAACAAAGATTCCAAGACTTACCAAGTGGGAAAGCGCTGGTAGATAGGCACGATAAATAAAACACAATGGGATGGATGTGTGTGTGTGTGTGTGTGTGTGTGTGTGTGTGTGTGTGTGTGTGTGCGCGCGAGTGTACAACTGTCCTTTTTTCCCCCTAAGGTAAGTCTTTCCGCTCCCGGGATTGGAATGACTCCTTACCCTCTCCCTTAAAACCCACATCCTTTCGTCTTTCCCTCTCCTTCCCTCTTTCCTGAAGAAGCAACCGTTGGTTGCGAAAGCTAGAAATTCTGTGTGTGTGTTTGTGTGTTTTATTTATTGTGCCTATCTACCGCCGCTTTCCCGCTTGGTAAGTCTTGGAATCTTTGTTTTTAATATATCAAAAGCTGTCCAAAACATATCTCAAAAATTTCTTTTTTTCTGAATGTTGGTATTTAATACACCTGTTGGTACACAGCTGACCATCAGAAATACAGCAACTGGGAACATAGCAAGTAGCGAAATTTAACTTTTCATGCACATATTGTTTGGTAGGAAGAATACAGTATTAAACTTGGAGGCAGTTTAAGGGTATACAGGGTGTGAAATTAGACGAGAGATTTTCAGTTGGTGAGAGATCTGGAGAATGAGGTTGCTACAGGAGCAAACAAACACCCTGTTCTAGCAGAAGTGTACCGTAGGTCTTTGGTGGAGCAAAGTGTTCCCGACAATTGGAAAAAAGCACGGGTCATTCCAGTTTCCGAGAAGGGTCATCAAACTGGTGCACAAACTACAGGCCTGTATTTCTGACATCGGTCAGCCATAGAATTTTGGTAGACGTTTTATGCTCACCTTTTATGACATTTCTGTACGCCGAGGACCTCGTCTGTAGGAATCGACACAGGGTCCAAAAATGGTTGTCGTGCGAAATCCAGCTCTCTCTGTTTGCCCGTGAGGACCGAAAAGCAGTAGATACTGTTCTGTGACTTTCAAAAGCCATCAGATACAGATCTGCATTGTTTCCAAATGAACAAAATGTAAGTGTATGGAATATCAGACCAAAAGTGTGAGTGGATAGAAGAGTTTGTAGCGGTGTCTTCAGACGTAAAACACTCCAGGTGTATCTGAAGGAACTGTTGTAAGTCCATTACATTTCACAATGTACACAGCGATTCTTATTAATGTTTAAAAAACCCTGAAGCGAAGTAGATGATGCTGAGACAAGTAATTTAACCCTAGGACGCCAAGGGAGGGGGGGGGGGGGGGGGGTCGTTGAACCCACAATTCCTTTACGTCCCCTGCTTTTGCCCAAGTAACTTTCATACTACAATTCCCTTTGAGTTATTGTTTGTTTGGTATTTTATGAAATGTTAGTGTCACTATATTTTATAGAAAATTCCTGCTTTGTAAGAAAAAATAAATAAACTTATTATGGGTCCAACAAATACCCCCCTCCCCCTTAGCTTCTTGTTGGATGGTATTCTTGATATTCACAACAATCGGTTTAATTTTAGAGGAAGTGATTGTTGATGTCAGCCAGCTGTTATTTATCTTGTAAACTTGCAGTGAGTTAGTGCAGTTCCCAACACATAGGCCTCCAGTAACTTTGGTGTCCTACACAGCAAAAATGAAACCAAGTAAGAACTTACTGATGTTGTCAACAATGCACCAAGATAAAGGCACTGTTGGAGGAGAGAACAATAAAACCGAGATAAATGCATATAATAATTCCAATAAAGGTGGAATTGATGCCATTGATCAAATGGTGCATATGTACACCTACAAGAGATGTCCTCTATCTGTATTTTACTCTCTCATCGACATTTGTGCTGTCAATGCAACCACCATATTCATCCAGCAACATCCAAGATGGAATGAAGAGAAACACAACAAAGGGAAACTTTATCATCTGCAAGCTGGGATGGAACTAGTGAAATTGCAGGTAGGAGAAAGAAGTGCCAATGCAAGAGGGTTATCTAGCCAAATTGTTCAACCAATGGAGACTATTCTACAAAAGAAAATCAAAGAAGTGACAACAGAAGCATGTCAGCCTCCTGCAGGGAAAAGTCGGTGCCATGTTTGTGTAAGAAAAGCTAAAACAAAGAAGCAGAAGTACAACAATCTAAGTAAACCAAAACAGTATTGTGGACAGTGTCATAAACATGTGTGTAACACACATTCAGAAAAAATTGTGAAGTGTGTTTCTTGCCTTGAAGTTGAGGACTCAGGATAGTGTATTGTATATGAACACATCTGTATTTTTTATTGTAATATGTCAATTTTTTATTCACTCAATCCAATATTTATAACAAACAACAACATTTATAAACCGATGCCTTAGTTAAAATACATAAACCATTTTGAAAGTTGTAATTTTTCACCAGTAAACGTATTTAATACCTGTGGGCTCGCCGAACCCCCCCTTAGGCATCCAAGTTAGAAAAAAAAAAGGCTTGGGCATCCTAGGGTAATATAAGGCACATGGGGCTGCAAATGTCAGGAAATAACCCCAGAAGCGGATGACGAATGTTGAACGTGTGCCATCACCAGATAACCTACCTTGCCACAGATGCAGCGGTGGAGCCTATAGTCTTGTCACATCTGACTATCCCGACCCGAGTCAAATATTCACATCGGTGTGGCCCCGGGCCTACATGCTTGAACCCTACACGCGACTTTAGTGCACGGTACTAAGGTTTGAGTCTTGCAACTAGCAGGCAGTATTTCTTTGCATTGCATTAGACAATCATGTGTTTACATTGACAAAATATTCATTATTTTGTTTGCCAGGCTTTCTGTCTTGACTGGTTAATTGTAAAGTACAGGACAATCAAACCTAACCATACTGTGTGAGCAGTGAATAAATATAAACTTTCAAATCACATTTGTACCAGTAAATAGCCTACATCTCCTTTATTGCATAAAGTCTTTACACAAGAAAAGAAGAGGCAAAAGGAAAGAAACACACAATAAGGACTGCTTCTGCTTGGTTACGGTGAGAGCAATAATATTGACACTTCTACCTCAAACCACATTTATAGAAGGTGTTTGAGAACAGAGTTGCTTACTGGAGCAGTAATATCAGAAATTGAGTCCACCTTGATGCAAAACACCTTGTTATTCGTTTATTGCTATATTATCCCAAACTAGTTTCGGTGACAAATATCACCATCATCAGTGGGATTTTTTAATCTAAAATATGCAGAAAATGGCATGGTTGTGTACAAACACAGTAAAACATTATTAAATTTTTACAATTCGCCTTTTGAAATATAGTTTTCTAATGATACTTTCATATTAACTTATTATTTGTATATTACAGCATGTTTTAAGCAATTATTGGCGCTGTTTGCTTAAAACATGCTGTAACATACAATAAATAAGGTAATATGAAAGTATCAGTAGAAAACTATATTTCAAAAGGCGAAATGTAAAAATTTAATAATGTTTTACTGTGTTTGTACACAACCATGCCATTTTCTGCAAATTTTAGATTAAAAAACCCCACTGATGACGGTGATATTTGTCAACAAAACTAGTTTGGGATAATAAAGCAATAAACGAATAACAAGGCATTTTGCATCAAGGCGGACTCAATTTCTGATATTACTGTTTTTCTATGCAAACACGGATCAAATGGAAAAGTTAAAAAAGGTTCAAATGGCTCTGAGTACTATGGAACTCAACATCTATGGTCATAAGTCCCCTAGAACTACTTAAACCTAACTAACCTACGGACAGCACACAACACCCAGTCATCAAGAGGTGGAGAAAATCCCTGACCCCACCAGGAATCGAACCCGGGAACCTGTGCGTGGGAAGCGAGAGCGCTACCGCACGCCCACGAGATGTGGACGGAAAAGTTCCAAGATAATATTATTGTCTACTGGAGCATTGGTTAGCACTGCCACCTAACAGTGAGGGTAGGATCAGCAAGCCCGATCACTCCACGTGCAGCGAGGTACATTGTATGGTTATGTCACTCTGCAACATTTGTCATCTGCTTTTGGGGTATTTCCTGACAATTGCGGCCCCACGTGTCTTATTTTAAATAACTTGTCTCAGTGTCATCTACTTCGCTCTGGGGCTTTTTAAACATTAATAACAATGATCTTGTATGTAAATAACATAGTATCAGAAGTTCTTTCAGGCTTTTCATACATGAGGCCACTATAAACAAAGAAACAGCATTGCTAAAAAATTGTACCAAACTCCATGAAGACCTGCAGAGGACCAATGAAAGGTAGATGTAAGACTGAGATTCAATTTTCAGGAAATATAGTCCATCAGTGATGGAGGTAGCTTACAAAAACCTCATTTGATCAGTACTTGAATATTGCTCACCAGTATGAGATCTGCACGAGATAGGATCGATTGAGGAAATGGCGAAGATGCAGAGAACAGCAGAACAGTTTGTTACAGGCACTGTTCATGACCTAGAAAGTGTCACAGAGATGGTCAGTTGCAGTGGCAGATGCTGCAAGAGAGGCGTTCAGCATCACAGTTTGGTTCACTGTTAATATTCTGAGAGCATGTATTCCTAGAAGAGTCGACAAATATATTGTGTGAAAAAGACAGTAAAAATAAAATAAATTAGAGAGCAGCAATCAATCTTCCCGTGAAATATTTGCAGCTGAAACAGGATTGGTAGGGGAGGGGGGGGGAGGGGGGTTGAGGAAGGTGGTACGTAGAGCACTCTCCACCACATACCGCGGGTGTAGACGTATCGAGGTATATCCAGACAGTGTGGGTGACGTGATCTCACATTATCTTGTCCAAAGATAAAATTACGGTTATCTCGAAGGTAGGGCATGGAAGATGGCCTCAGTGTTAGAAATGTAATCTGTGCTCCCCTACTTACTGGTTGTGCGAACCGGAGAATGTTTGTCACGTGCCTGGTGGTGTCCTGTACCATTGCTCCAGGTGCTGTGCCCATACTGTGGTGACAAATGCAGTCGAATAACATTTTTTGTCCTCGCAGCCTCTGCATTCTCGTACGACCCCTGTCATGCTGCACACGAAGCCAGGATTCGACTAGAGGGGGGACGTGTTGCCACTCCCACGTCCAGCTCTGTTGTCGGGCACACTGCTGTCAGTGCACCTCTCTCCATTGTCCCGTTACCTGAAGCTATGAGTGTGAGTTCCATACTGAAGGTGCAGAGTAGGACAGTCGATATTTTTAAAAATATTGGGAATCCAATATGGTGATATTCAAAAAATATCATTATTGGCTCTCGATATATTGAAATAAAGTACCTCTAATCGATATATTGTCGGAAAAAATATCGACATGCCTTCCTATAAAATTGTCAGATGCATGTTGTAAATATGCTGCAGGTTTTAGAGCTGTATATTTGAGGTTTGCCAATGACATTGTAATTCTGTCAGAGACAGCAAAGGATCTGGAAGAGCAGTTGAACGGAATGGACAGTGTCTTTAAAGGCGGGTACCATCAAACGGGGTGATTTAGGATGGTTTTGTCATTATTTTGATTGTAACTTTCGTATATATTGTTAGATTAAATTGGTTGTTATGGAAATGGTAGGGTATATGTGTAACGAATAAAATATCCCTGAATCAGAAAGTGTATGTGTAGGTATATTTCTATGAGGCAGTTAAATAAAGTGTCCGAAGTTACCCCATGGATTGGTGTGATTTGGAACACATGTGTTTTTTAAATCTCTGTCCAAAGTTACAGTATATAGAGGGAGAATTTGGACATTTTTAAAAATTGTGCATGATTTTTATTTAATTTTGGTGACATTTTACACACTGATCATGTTGCTAGGTGGAAGATTTTCCAGCTTTGCCTTGATATTGAAGAAAAACATCTTAACAGTCTCTTTGTTCACTTCCACATGAGCTCGTTTAATATTTTCACTTAAGCGAACGAAAAGATCTTCTGACTGTCGTTTGAGGAATAAATTCACCCATTCTTCTCCTGGCAAATTATTACAAAATTTCTTCCCTTTTCAGCCAGATTTATCAAGGTATCCTTTAACTAAATATCTAATATCCAATTTAGTGAAGTGAAATCCCCAATGTGTAGTCCTCAAGATACGTTGTTTCAACATTTCTTCTTCTTCTTTATTTAGCACTGGCTGTCCTCCCATTTTTTTCGGATGTGCTTACTGCACTTTATTTTGTAGGGTTGATTTAAGTATACCATACAAATCACACGCTTTTCAGTACGATAATTTACCACTCTGAATATCACGAACAGCTTTATCTAAAAGTTCTGGATCATAATTACACCATACTGTAGCACATCTCCTGCTCTTATACATTCTCGGCATTGTCCGAAATCACCCCTCACAGTACACAGTTTTACAAAAACCATCGTTATTTTATTGCTCGAGAAACTCGACAAACTTGCACAGAAATTGTCTCAATGCTGTTAGCTACTGAGAATGTCAACAATTACAGTTCCAATACCTTCCCACTCAGCGCAACAATAGAAAGTTTCCACTTTACGATAATGCGTGGATTTTTAACACTGAGACATTCGTCAATTATTCATCTAGGAAAACAGTTGACATAAAATAACAGTTGTGGATAGCAATAAATGCAATCTTGCACTTAAAATAAATGGCGCATGGACGTTAAAATAAGTAACTCTTTGTTTCTATGCAGTGGCAAAGAGCAAATAAGCCATACTGTCTGAATTCGCCCCGGTGTCCGAAATCACCCCGATGGACGGTGTAAGATGAACATCAACAGAAACAAAATTAGGATAATGGAATGTAGTCGAATTATGTCGGGTGTCGCTGAGTGAATTTGATTAGGAAATGAGACACTTAAAGCAGTAAAAGAGTTTTCCTATTTGGGGAGCAAAATAACTGATGATGGTCGAAGTAGAGAGGATATAAAATGTAGACTGGCAATGGCAAGAAAAGCGTTTCTAAATGAGAGAAATTTGTTAGCATCAAGTATAAATTTAAGTGTCAGGAAGTCTTTTCTGAAAGTGGTCATATGGAGTGCACCCATGCGTGGAAGAGAAATGTGGGCAATAAATAGTTTAGACAAGAAGAGAATAGGAGCTTTCGAAATGTGGTGCTACAGAAGAATGCGGAAGATTACATGGGTAGATCACATAACTAATGAGGAGGTATTGAATAGAATTGGGGAGAAGAGGAGTTTATGGCACAACTTGAGTAGAAGAAGGGATCAGTTGGTAGGACATGTTGTGCGGTGAAGTTAAACATTGCAGTATGTCAGCAGTGTTGAGTGCCGATTACATCAGGATTTCCCTTCACACGTCTCCACCCACTGCAAAGAACAATCTTGTCATTTAGATTTTTGTTCATCAGTTTCAGCAACTGTTTTTGAAGAATGCTGACATGAAGAAATAGCCCACAGCTCCATTAAAAATTGTTTTTTAACGCAGCTGGTGTTCTTCTTCTTCTTCTTCACGTTGGAAATCTTGTTATTCCATTCACACCACCACCTTCCTTTGTGTCATTTATAATTGGTTCACACTATCAAGGAGAAAGGTTGGACAGGATGAAAGCTCAAAAATTACTAAGACTCCTTCACACAGTGAAAGTAAAATTATGTCCTTCTACAGTTTCAAAAGAATAACTTAAAACATTTTCCAAAAATTCTGAAAAAAATATAATATAAAAAATATCGACACTCAATATTTCTGTTTTCATAGTGATATATCGGGGAGAAAATATCACCGATATATATCAATATGTTTTGGAAAAAAATATCGATATTCAATATTTTATCAGCAGCCCTACTCCGCAGTGTTCACATTTCGTTGCACTGTTCATGTGGAATTCTTTTCTTTCTACAAATACACTGATTCGAGATGTGTGGCACAGTCTTTACGATCCTCCACTGCTGAGCAGATATTGCACTGAGGCATGGTCTAATATGTACAGGCATGATGCTTTCTGGTGAGAAAGTTGTTACTGTTTGACAGCTGGAACGACATTAGTGCTTAGAGTGGTTAGACAGCAGGCACTCATATGCGTCGTAGGGATATTGCTCATGCGTAATTATTTTCTACTTTAATTCACAAAATAGTTATATTTTTGCATTCCATGTGTTATTAAATTACCAAGATATGTGAGTTATCATGAAATATATGTAAAAACAAACAAATCACACTGATTCAGCGGTATAAGCTGTAACTGATTGGTGAGGAAATACTTTCGAATATGTGTATAATTTCAGCTAATTCTGCTGAAATCGAGAGAATATAAAGACGTATTTAACACACGAGAAGCATATATTTCTGTTGTTGACTGTTGTTACTTTCCTAGGTACTTTTTGTGACCGTAGGAAAAAATTTTATGTCGCCTAATGATTCACACGTTCCCAGCTTTGCTTCACAAGTGAATGTGTTGAAGATTCCTGATATTTGCGGCTCAAATTTAGCAACAATTGTGAAATTGGCTTCCTCCTCTATTGGGAAACAGTTTGTTTCTTTTGATGATTTATTATCATGTCTGTACAGTTTTCTACATTCCATGGATCAGAGTGTGGAATGTAAGATCCCTTAATCGGGCAATGGATAGGTTAAAGTCAGGTATAGAGGGAATTAGTGGTGTTTGATGGCAGGAGGAACAAGACTTCTGGTCAGTGTATACAGGGTTATAAATACAAAATCTGGGAGATGGGAATTCAATAGTAGGAAAAGGAAGAGAAGGAAAAGTAGGTGAATATGGAATGGGGGTAAGGAATGAAAGATGAAGCCACTTGGTAAAATTATGCACAGAGCATAACTTAATCATAGGTACCACTTGGTTTAAGAATTGTGCAAGATGGTTGTATACATGAAAGAGGCCAGGAGACACTGGAAGGTTTCAGATAGATTATATAATGGTAAGACAGAGATGTAGGAACCAGTGTTAAATTGTAAGGCATTGCCAGGGGCAGATGTGGACTCTGACCACAATCTATTGGTTATGAATTGTAGATTAAAACTGAAGAAACAGCAAAAACGTGGAAATTTAAGGAGATGAGGTCTGGAAAAACTGAAAGAATCAGATAATGTAGACAGTTTCAGAGAGACCATTAGGGAACTATTGACAAGAACAGGAGAAATAAATGCAGTAGAAGAAGAATGGTTATCTTTGAGAGATGAAATAATGAAGGCAGCAGAGAATCAAGTAGGTAAAAAGATGAGGACTAGAAGAAATCCTTGGGAAACACAAGAGATATTGAATTTAATTCATGAAAGGAGAAAATATAAAAATGCAGTAAATGAAGCAGGCAAAAAGGAATACAAATGTCTCAAAAATGAGATCAACAGTAAGTGCAAAATGGCTAACCAGGGATGTCTAGAGGACAAATGCAAGGACGTAGAGGCATGTATCACTAGGCGTGAGATAGATACTGCCTACAGAAAAATTAAAGAGATCTTTGGAGAAAAGAGAATATTTGTATCAATATCAAGAGCTCATATAGAAAACCAGGTCTAAGCAAAGCAGGGAAAGCAAAAGGGTGGAAGGATTATATAGAGGGTCTGTAAAAGGGCGATGTACTTGAGGGCAATATTATGGAAGTGGAATAGGACATAGGTGAAGATGAAATGGGAGATATGATACTGCATGAAGAATTTGACAGAGTACTGAAAGACCTATGTCAAGAAAAGGCCCCAGGAATAGACAACATTCCATTAGAACTACTGATAGCCTTGGGAGAGCCAGCCCTGACAAACTCTAATATCTGGTGAGCAAGATGTATGAAACAGGTGAAATACCCTCAGACTTCAAGAACAACATAATATTTCTAATTCCAAAGAAAGCAGATGCTGACAGGTGTGAAAATTACCAAACTATCAGTTTAATAAGTCACGGCTGCCAAATACTGACTTGAGGTCCTTACAGACAAAGGGAAAAACTGGTGGAAGCTGACCTTGGGGAAGATCACTTTGGATTCCGTAGAAGTGTTGGAACATGTGAGTCAATACTGGCCCTACAACTTATCTTATAAGATAGGTTGAGGAAAGGCAATCTTACATTTCTAGCATTTGAGGACTTAAGGAATGCTTTTGACAATGTTGACTGGAATACTCTCAAATTCTGAAGGTGGCAATGGTCAAATGGGGGGAACGAAAGGCTTATTACAATTTTACAGAAACCAGATGGCAGCTATAAGAGTCAAGGACATGAAAGGGAAGCAGTAGTTGGGAAGGAGTGAGTCAGGGTTGAAACCTGTCGCTGGTATTATTCAGTCTGTATATTGAGCAAACTGTATAGGAAACAAAAGAAAAATTTAGAGTAGGAATTAAAACCCACGGAGAAGAAATAAAAACTTTGAGGTTTGCCGATGGCATTGTAATTCTGTCAGAGACAGCAAAGGACGTGGAAGAGCAGTTGAACAGAATGGACAGCATCTTCAAAGGAGGATAGTTTGGACAAGAAAGGAATAGAAGCTTTCGAAATGTGGTGCTACAGAAGAATGCTGAAGATTAGATCGGTAGATCACATAACTTATGAGGAGGTACTGAATAGAATTGGGGAGAAGAGGAATTTGTGGCACAACCCGACTAGAAGCATGGATCGGCTGGTAGGACACGTTCTGAGGCATCAAGGGATCACCAATTTAGTATTAGAGGGCAGTGTGGAGGGTAAAAATTGTAGAGGAAGACCAAGAAATGAATACACTAAGCAGATTCAGAAGGATGTAGGCTGCAGTAGGTACTGGGAGATGAAGCAGTTCGCACAGGATAGAGTAGCATGGAGAGCTACATCAAACCAGTCTCAAGACTGAAGACCACAACAACAACAACAACAACAACAACAACATGGTTTTCCCTTATACTGCGGTTATGGTGGCTTATTTGGCAGTTTAAAAAATGTAGGTATTACATTCCATATAGGATTCCTATGGTCCACATTCACTGATTTGCGTGAAGTGTAGTGAACAAAATTCTGTTTTGTTGATTAGATACATGACGTCTTTCTGCTAAAGGCCAAGTGATCTGGTGTGTACTAGCAATTCCTACTTATGAAAGAAAAACAACATTATTCAGTAAATGTCTGTATTTTACAAAACAGTTGTAAATAAACTGTGCTGTTCCATTTTGTACCATCCAGGGTCCTTAGGAAACTAAATAATGACAAATGTGGTGCTGTTTTTTTTTTTTAGTTATTGCCAATTTTTGTGGCTCTACATACACCTCTTATTGTAAAAAGTATGTTACAAATTAATATAAATGGTAGCACTCACAGTCATCAGATATCATATTCAGATGTACCGCCTGCTGGCCACTCAGAGTGGCACTATCGCTGTGTTGAGACTGAGTGTCGTGACTGGTAAGTTAGACTGTTACCAAAGTGACAAAAGTCACGGGATGACAATGTGCACATTTAGAGATGGTAGTAGTAGTATGACATACCCAAGGTATAAAAGAGCAGTGCATTAGCAGAGCTGTCATTTGTAGTCATGTGATTCATATGAAAAGGTTTTTCATGTGATGATGGCCAGATTATGGAAATTAACAGAATGTGGAATGACAGTTGGAGCTAGACACATGGGACGTTCAGTTTCAGATGTCATGTTGTTGTTGTCGTCTTCAGGCCTGAGACTGGTTTGATGCAGCTCTCCACGCTACTCTATCCTGTGCAAGCTTCTTCCTCTCCCAGTACCTACTGCAGCCTACATCCTTCTGAATCTGCTTAGTGTATTCATCTCTTGGTCTCCCTCTACGATTTTTACCCTACACGCTGACCTCCAATACTAAATTTGTGATCCCCTGATGCCTCAGAACATGTCCTACCAACCGATCCCTTCTTCTAGTCAAGTTGTGCCACGAACTCCTATTCTCCCCAATCCTATTCAATACCTCCTCATTAGTTATGTGATCCACCCATCTAATCTTCAGCATTCTTCTGTAGCACCACATTTCGAAAGCTTCTATTGTCTTCTTGTCCAAACTATTTGTCGTCCACGTTTCACTTCCATACATGGCTACACTCCATACAAATACTTTCAGAAACGACTTCCTGACACTTGAATCTGTACTTGATGTTAACAAATTTCTCTTCTTCAGAAACACTTTCCTTGCCATTGCCAGTCTACATTTTATATCCTCTCTACTTTGACCATCATCAGTTATTTTGCTCCCCAAATAGGAAAACTCCTTTGCTGCTTTAAGTGTCTCATTTCCTAATCTCAGATATCATAAGGGAATTCAATATTCTGAGAGCCACAGTGTCAGGAGTGTGCCGAGAATACCAAATTTCAGGCATTACTTCTCACAACGCAGTGGCCGACAGTCTTCACTTAGCAATCGAGAGCAGCGGCATTTGTGTAGAGTTTTCGGTGGTAAGAAGCAAGCAACACTGCATGAAATAACCGAAGAAATCAATGTTTGACATACGACTAATGTAACCAGTGCTGTTTTCCTGGGGGAACGCTGGGGGATGCGCGCCCCTAAACGTTTTTGTCGACAGAGTAATTTTTTTACGATGTTGACAACTTGGAAGAGCGCCTTATTTCACAGATGTAAATTTATTTCATTTTTTCGTGTCGGTAATTGCAATACGAACGATACCAGTGCAGATTTGGTGGGAAAGTTGATGTCATTGACTGTTTCGAACATTACGAAGCTGCGGCAACTATTCTCAACAACTGAATCGCTGGCAGCTGGTTCGACAAGCATGTAGTGCCTTCACCCACTAATAGTGGGCGATGGTAGTGCTAAACAGATATGTGTGCGCTCAAATCGCATGCTTCATTTGAGGTGATGTAAACTGATGTGTTCGATACCAAATTCTCTTGTATGTTTGTGTGTTTCTTGGTATCGCCTGCTTCAGTTGCACTGTAAAGTCAACTGAAGAGTACTATACCTC
Organism: Schistocerca gregaria; assembly: GCF_023897955.1. Classification (NCBI taxonomy): domain Eukaryota; kingdom Metazoa; phylum Arthropoda; class Insecta; order Orthoptera; family Acrididae; genus Schistocerca; species Schistocerca gregaria. The sequence goes on along the minus strand of NC_064930.1, from coordinate 80,221,203 downwards.
TCTTCCTCCCCCCACCCCCCCACCCCCACTCCCCCCAGTTCGTCATGTTGATGACGTCCAGGCTAAAAGCAGACAGGTGGTATCCCATGCTTCAGTTACAACTACAGTGTGTTAACTGTAAGACGATAGAGTTATGAGCGGAGTGCGGGGAGAGGAGGAAGTAAGCATTGGCTGGCGAGGGGAGAGAAGCCATGGGGGGGACAAGGCACACCCATCAGTTGCAGTGCTGGCACTACAAATTGCGCGTCATGTTTACACGAAAGCAGACGAAAGGCTTGGAAGTAAAACTCGCTTTAAATGTTGTTTGTAAACGAAACTGAAATCGTCGTGTACATATAATACTGGTTTCCTTCTAAATGTAGGCCTAACGGTAGAGGTTGTTGACCACTCCTGAGATGGACCAGCAACTGCCTCTGCACCCATTTTGATAATGTTTAGCACAGCTGCACAATAAAAACACACAGAACAGTACAGCGCAAAACAATAACGAAGCAGATGACAATGGCTACCTTGTACAACACAGTCAGCTACGTAATGTTGGCAGCAGTCGGAATTGAGTGCCTCTTGAAGCCTCCCGATGTTTACCGATTCAGGACTAGGGAGAGGTCTGCCATCTAAAAGTTTACACACTGTAATTTTTGCTGCATTATATTCCGTGTTGGAGTACCCTCAAACTTTTTTTTTAGAAAAAAAGCACTGAATCGTATCCATTGGGACAGCTGTGCGAAATTTGGCGTTAATGGGCTATGGCAGCAGACAACCGATGTGAGTGCCTTTTGCTAACAACACATTGCCTGCAGTGCCTCTCCTGGGCTTGTGTACATATCAATTGCACCATAGACAACTGGAAAACCGTGGCTCGGTCAGACGAGACCCGATTTTGGTTGATGGAGCTGGTCTTGGTAGGGTTGGGGTGTGGCGCAGACCCGACAAAGCTATGTATCTAATTTGTAAACAAGGCACTGTGCAAGCTCTTCCATATGCAGAAGTTCGGCCCATACATAAAAAAGGCAAACAAGATGAAATGGGCAACTATAGGCCAATCTAACGGCTACCAGTTTCCTCAAAAATATTTGAAAGAGCTGCATGTGATCAGATCGAAAATCACAACTCGTCTAACAGCATTATCTTAGGCAATCAATATGGTTTCAGAAAAGGCTGCAGCACAATCGATGCAATAAATGAATTAGTCACAAAAGTCAGCTGATGTCTTGATGATAGAATGTGTGTGTCAGGCATCTTTTGTGACCTGTCCAAAGCCTTCGACACAATAAATCGTGACCTGCTTCTTCAAAAATTGGCGCGCTATGGTTTTCATGGCAAATCTCTTAGCTGGATGTCATCATACTTGGCAAACAGAAAACAAAGAGTACTTATTAACATCAACGGCAAGAAATTTCTCTCTGGCTGGAAAAAAAACACTCAATTAGGTGTTCCACAAGGTTCAATATTAGGGCGACTGCTTTTTCTGTATTATATTAAGATATGCCATGTCAGGTACGGTCTGATACTATCCTCTATGCAGATGACTCAACAGCTGTAGTCTGTTGTAAAAATGAGGTAGACCTAATTTGTCATATTGGACAAACACTTGGGAAAGTGGAGGCATGGGTCAGAAACAATAACTTGACATTAAATTTTACAAAAACAGAAATTGTTCATTTTAACTCAAAACAATCTGCACAGTCCATAAGTGAAATAAGGTATATGGACAAAAAATTAGAGACTGCAGACTGTGTCAAATTCCTTGGCGTGTTAGTCAATAAAAACCTGTTATGGAGTCACCATGTGGTCAACATACTGGATCGACTGAATAGCCTTGTATATATTATGAATATCTTGTATAGTATTACTGATTTAGCTGTAAGAAAAACTGTATAAAATGCATATTTTGTTTCTGTCATTAGGTATACTATAATTTTCTGGGGGTCTGAAAAAACAAATTTACTTAGAGCTTTTAGACTACAAAAAAGAATCATCCGAGCAATGGTGGGAGCAAAACCAAAGCAACATTGCAAACCTTTATTTGTTAAACTAGCTCTAATCAGCATTCCAAGCATATACATCTATGAAACTCACTTTCACAAAAAGAAACCCACAACTTTTTGAGGGCAACTTCTTCAATATGATACTAGATATAGAAAGAGCTACATGTTACCTACCCACCGTATAAAATCATATGAAAGAACCCCATACTATATGGGCATGAAATTTGTAAATAAAATATGGAAAGCAATGGATGACCCAAATGTAAAAGGTACCAAAAGAGACCTGGAAAAATATCTGAAAGATAAATGTTACTATAGTGTAGAAGATTTCATGAATGGCAACAATGCATTATAATTGTAATTAAAATACCTCTTTGAAGATGTTATGCCATATACATTATTAGTTTTTTGTCTATTTTTGGTATTATTATATGTAGTGTAAAACCGACAAGTCACCTATGTCACAATCTTTCGTTGTATAAGGCATGTTATGTGATAGTAAAAATTGAATTGAATTAATGTCGTGGCCCATGTTTACATGGAATGTACTAGGTGCTCTGGGTGTTGGCCTTCTTCGAGACCATTTGTTGCCATTTATGGAGTCACATTTTTCCAATCAACACTGGAATTTTTGTGGTTGATAATGCACTATGTCACCAGGCCGCAGTTGTTAAAGATCGATTTTTAAGAACATTCTGGACAGTTCAAATGAATGGTTTAGCCATCCAGATTGCCTGAGATTAATCGCACTGAATATTTATGGGAAATAATAGAGAGGTTAGTTCATGCACAAAATACTGCACCGGAAACACTTTTGTAATTATGGAGGGCTATAGATGCAGTATTTCTGCAGAATACTTCCAACGTCTCTTCAAGTCCGTGTCACATCAGCTCAGAGTACGTCTGTCTTGTTAGTGGCACGGGGCCACTGGGATCCGGCATAGCATTGAGCACAACTGTCCTGAAATCTAGCACGACACTGAGAATGCCCCTCCTGAACCCAACAATTGCATATTCACATGTCGGTCATCAGATCGTGGTTCACATGAGCAGCAATATCTCTAAATGATACACCAGTCTTGCTAGGACACATTTCTGTTGCTGTTGGATTCTGAATTTTTCTGGTAGACATTCACCTTCATAAGGTGTATACACCTGGAACAACTGGGAAATACAGAAAAAATCCGGTATTTTTTTTTTTAGAAATCTGGAAATTGTTCATTGTTTTACTTCTCAGTCAAATTTTTGCATTTTTGACTAGTATGAACTGTTACTCCAACAAAGAATTTTACTTTAGCCCGTTATTGCAGAATAGTACTGCAAAAAAATAGAAACAAGAGAATAACATGAAACAAAACTTCAGCTGCAAAGAAAATGTGCCATTTTCAGGAACAAAACACAGTGCTTGCACAAGGGTCTGCCGATAGCAAAATATCAGAGACTATGCAATACTTTGTGATGATAAACTGCTTTCAAAGAGTGTGATGTCAAAATTATTTACATTTCTAACAGATCGTGGGAAAATATTGCAAATGGTAGGTTGAGAGAAGTGTTGCTTTCAAAGTAAATTTCCTTTTATGCAAGACGAATTGATATGTGTGAGAATGTGCAGTGAATTTCTTAAATCATGGGGCACACAGCATCATTCAAAGCTTAACACTAGGGACCAGCCACTTAGAAGAATATCGGGCCCAGAAGACCAGCCAGTTATGCTGATATTTAAAATTTAACTGGTTTGATATATCTTAAAGGATAACATACACTAAAAAAGATGAAGCTTCAAAGGTTAGTCTTTCATATTTATTTTAGTTCTTTCATAGATTACAAATTATGGAATAATGATGGCAAAAAGTAAAATCATTCATCAAAAGAAGTCTGAGGTGAGTTCTTGAACAATTTCACATAGAATTGGCTTTTATATGGAAAGGTCGAAGTGCTCTAAGGAACATGTATTCAAACAGGTAACCTACAAAATGTTTGGTGCACAACAGAGAAATTTATAATTTCTTTTGTCAGAAATTTGAGCTGCTGCAATTTAAACTGTGCTTGTAGCATCCTGTGTAACCACACCCTCGGAAAAAACAACAAAAAGTTTTTGGCAATTGGTAGGTGGAAGCTTAGCTTTTGTTGTAGCTATATTGTATGTATATTAATTTAAACCTCTAAGTTGTCCTATTTTCGTGTTCGCACTACATAACAGTGATGTTGCATTTGCTGACTACATCACGTGTCGCATGCTCTGAATATCCACGTCATTGGCTGGCAAGATTGTATGACATGAGCTATGACTGGCTGACAAAAATGCATCGCTATCTAGATTTCAGTGCTTTGGAAGCTACAGTGCTGCATCTGGTGGAATTTTGTTTATACTTCTGTAATACAAAAATATATAGTGTAAATGTTGTGCATCAAAGATCTTTTTGATGGGTTTCGTTACCTAGAGTACTGGGAAGTTCTATGCCAGTGTGTAAAACCTTCACCATTCAAAGGATTGATACGTTTTACACCTCTGAAGTAAAGTATACTGACAGTACAGTATATTTGTACCTGGGAAAAACTGTCTTGTTAAACACGAAATTTTTTGTCTGCATGTCATGTTGTTACATGAGGCATAACATTATCTTCCCACAAACAATGTGATGTGTGAATGAGAAACCCACTGTGTAATCTTCCTTGTCTGTGTTGTTTGGATGAGACATTGTAACTCACCTGCGCTACTTCCCTGGCTCGGTACCCTCTGATTAGCATCTTTTCATTAAACTGAAGAAGTTCTCAGATGGACAACACTTTTTAAACAATAAGGAGGTCACAGAGACTCTGACAGAATGGCTTCGGGAGGTGGAGTGGACAATATATGATGAAGGAATACAGGAGCTGGTGCGCTTCAAGAGTTCATTGATCTCAGTGACAATTATGTGGAGAAATAATAACATATTTTGCACATACTGTGTAAATATCACAAAAAAATATTCAGTTTTTGATTTTTAACAATTGTTGTATTATTATTTTCTGGATGTACCTCATACCTGTGTTTTGTGTGGTATGTTAACGCAGACCCTTTTATCTGAGGGATAAATTGTGAAAGACATTGAAACCATATTTGTGCTCATTGCATCTGTCTATAATCCACTTCTTTAGTCACGTTCCTTTGCCTGATTACAAGCCAGAGTGCTTTCTATGAGGTTCCATTCTGTGTGTATTGTACACCCACAGAAAAAAATTGTAACACCATATATAATTGATCTAGAGTAATGAAGTTTTGGGAAAACTAGCACAAAGAAATTTTTGGGAAAACTAGCACAAAGAAATTTTGGGTGTACATATGTCTAGGTAACATATTTAAGAAATTAACATTGCAGGGTGACAGGTTAGTGCAAGGGCGAGATACGGCATTGCGAATGTGAAATGCAGTTACATTATTAACCAGTGTAACTGCTAGAATATTGAATGCAAGAATGGAGGCGTGCATGCAATGTGCTGTACTTCCACGCCTGTCACAACTGGCCAGTCAGTACAGGGACGTTTAACACTGTTTACTGATGGTGCTCGAGTTATCCAATGGTGCCACATATGTGCTGGAATGGAGACAAGTCTGGTGATCGAGTAGGACAAGGCAACATGTTGGCTCTCTATAGAGCATGTTGGTTCAGAATAGTTATATATGGGTGAGTGTTATCCTGTTGGAAAACAGCCCCTGGGTTGGTGTTCGTGAAAGGCAGCACAACAGGTCGATTGATGTACAGACTTGCAGTCGGGGTGTATGAGATAAACATGAGTGTTCCTACTGAAAAAAAAGAAAAAGAAGGTTGCTCCCCTGACCATAAATCCAGGTGTAGGTTCAGTGTGTCTACCATACAGACATGTGGGGCGGCGAGTGGTAAATTACATTATTATTTCTATTATTTGTTGCCGTTCTCAACACAGGCTCTCTAACTACAATGTCGGCAACTAGAAAGTGATTAGCAAAAACATGATGCCTGTAATTAGACTTCACTGTGCCCACTCTGAAGGAGAATAAAAGTTATTGATTATTGAAGTTCATTACTCTGAGGATTTAGGATGATGTTGGGATTCATAGAAAATGCAGTTTATTATAACAATTTTCACTATATTCTGAAAACGATACAGTAAAATTCCAGGCAAATGATTACCATATCAGCTATTGTACTATCAGAGCTGTTCAGAGTCTATTGCGCGGATCCTATTATCCATAGATAATGAAACTGTCAGTAACCATTATCAATGTAAATGTTCAAAGTGAATGCTCGCAAAAATTTGATGTACTCATCAAACGCCATGGTAGTAATGGTAGAAAGTCTGTCCTGTGGCAACACATGAAAATACGACATACACAAACTGCGACAAAATCACTGGAGTCATTTCGTAATTGACACTTTACCGCAGTGCGAACTCATTGTTCAGTGCATAGCGAGTTAGGTAATACGGCATCCGAGGCTGTTCCTGGCAACTGCACAAATGTGACACGGCTTCCGACACGGAGTGCACGTTGATACGAATCTTGAAGAGAACTAGTGCCTTACTCTAGCTCACGCACTCTTATTTATATAGCCACAGTGCGGACCGCCAAAGGCGCAGCCAACAACATTTACCTTACTGACTAGCCACTGGGCTAGCAAGAAATCACTTCAATTTACTAAATAATTAATTGCTTCATTCGCTGAAGGCCAATGAAGCTCGCAATTTAATTGTGCAATCAGCACACAGGGAAGTATCTGTAATAAAATTCTGATGTGACTACGCGAAATACTTTTGGCGAGAGAATTATTTTAGTTGTACTGCACACAATAGACGAGCTGTGAACTTGCCCTTTGGAGAGACGCTACAGCTATAGTTTTATAGCTACTTTTTGGAAACTTCTCACATCTTTGTTATTAAAGGGTATTTCCATTCTACGTAAATCTAAACATCCTAGCTTTCGCTAATCACTTACTTAATCTTATCTTGCTTCTGAGCTTTTAGGAGACAAGAACAGAAAATCATGAATTTCAACCGAAATATTACTTTGTGAGATCCAGCAAGCAGAATCCATTAAATTACAATGAAAACGGAATCCGAATATAAATTTTGAAGTTTCTAGCTCCTTCCTTTTGCGCCGATAATTTTTACGTAAAACGCTCAAATTTCGAAAACTGTTTATACCAGACTGAAACTTAACACATTATTATTTTAGCATCACTCCTGGCATGCTATTAACTTTTCAGATTATTTACTTTATTTTTAAAGTATTGCACAACATTCGTGATGTCATAGCTAGTTACAGCGGACTAGGCTGGCACGCAGTGGAAAGCATACGAATTTTATATGGCATGAGTAGGCTGCTTCCGTATCGACAGTTTGATTGAACTGACCTGCTCCTAACCAACACAGATCCATCAAAGACACCGAGACAGAACCAGCTTTTATCTGAAAACACAACAGACATCCACACTGTCCTCCGATTAGCTCTCGCTTGACGCCACTCCACCATTACAGCATGTTTATAAAAATAAAAAACATGATGTGCATCCTCATAGTGGCACTATTAGTGCCACTTTATGCGAATGGCATGAAATTTGAATACATATCTTTCCGATGTAGATACACACCTACTAACTTTCGTTTATGTCGCACAATTCCATCTCGATGTTGCACCTTTTTTCCCATCGGTGTATATCAGTATACTTTGTATTATCAGCAGGCTTATTCTCCAGATGACAAATATCAGCTGCAGCGATACCTGTGCAAGCTGTGGTAGGAAATGTGTGTGTAATGGAACTAACAAATATTCTTCCAGGGTGGCCAGTGAATTTGACGAGCAATGCAGTGTGATGGGTTTTGGTCACGTAACTCCCGAGGGTGACAAGTGCAACATTCTGCATACGATGGAGATTCAGATGGGGACACCACAAGATTGTGGCTCCCACAATGACAGCGTGCAGAACTACGTCTGTGGTGCAACTGCTGAGCAGCAGGTGAGGTTACGGTAACAACTCGACATCCATCTGTTTCCACCAGAAGTAGATATTAATTTCATTTCATTTTCACTTATCACTTAAATCGTGCACGTGCAATTGCTTGTGATATGTCAATATAGTGAACTAATAATGGGTGGAAGAATAGGCAACATTGCAATTTTACAGCTGCAGATACAGTTTTATGAAGCAAATAATCTACGCTGAGGCAGAATAACTATGATCCATTTTAACAGAACTACTAAGTTTTAGTTGAATGAAATATACAGGGAGGCAATTAATTATCACTGAGATTAGAAATGTACACAAGAAAGCCAAAAACACAATATAACAACATATTACAGACAGTGAAAGTGTGGTACTATGTTGGAAAACTCCAGGAAACATTCCTCACACACAAAGAAAGAAAATATGTTATGTGGACATGTGTCCGGAAATGCTTACTTTCCATGTTAGAGCTCATTTTATTACTTCTCTTCAAATCACATTAATAAAGGAATGGAAACACACAACAAAATGTACCAGCATGACTTCAAACACTTTGTTACAGGAAATGTTCAAAATGTCCTCTGTTAGCGAGGATACACGCATCCGCCCTCCAACGCACGGAATCCCTGATGCCCTGATGCAGCCCTGGAGAACGGCATATTGTATCACAGCCGTCCACAATATGAACACGAAGCGTCTCTACATTTGGTACCGGGGTTGCGTAGACAAGAGCTTTCAAATGCCCCCATAAATGAAAGTCAAGTGGGTTGAGGTCAGGAGAGCATGGAGGCCACGGAATTGGTCCGCCTCTACCAATCCGTCGGTCACCGAATCTGTTGTTGAGAAGCGTACGAACACTTTGACTGAAATGTCCAGGAGCTCCATCATGCATGAACCACATGTTGTGTCGTACTTGTAAAGGCACATGTTCTAGCAGCACAGATAGAATATTCCGTATGAAATCATGATAATGTGCTCCATTGAGCGTAGGTGGACGAAACTAAAATGATCTCTAACATGGAAATTAAGCGTTTCTGGACACATGTCCACATAACATCTTTTCTTTATTTGTGTGTGAGGAATGTTTCCTGAAAGTTTGGCCGTACCTTTTTGTAACACCCTGTATATCACAGGATATAGAATGTGTCTATTCTAGAAGTCTGTTGTAGTTATATTTGATGATATTATATAAATAGGACTAATCTGTTTCATATTCTGGTATCTACAACTTTGGTTGTATCAGAGAAAAGTACAAGTATTTAAATATGTTTATGATAATAAATAAACATGCATACAAATAAGGATCTGGGAATGTATTTGAACATCACAGGTACACAGGTACTAAACACTGTCATTAGGGAACTCTTCTGCACATTAGGGAACACTTCTGCAGTGTAGCATCACCTTTTGTAATAACAGCTGCCTTAAGAGTTTTCTTAAACAACTGGTCATCATCCACTAAACACTTAATTTGTGAACAGATGGCATTAAAAATCTTACAGCCAGTGAAATGGTCCCCCTTCTGTATCACACCCAGGTTTGCATGCTCATAATAGATATCATCTTTTCTTCCACTGTTGTGACATTAGGTTTAAAGAGGGGCTTTTTTCCTCCTGAAACACACCAGGGAGAATACATTGTGCAGTAAATGTGAAGATTTCAAGTTCCATTATTTCTGCGTGTGGTTCTAAGTTGGAGTCCACTCACGATTCTTATGGCGGTGTGTAGAGGAGGGTACCTTGATACCTCTATCGGTTCTCCCTTCTATTCCAGTCTCGTATTGTTCGTGGAAAGAAGGATTGTCAGTATGCCTCTGTGTGGGCTCTAATCTCTCTGATTTTATCCTCACAGTCTCTTCGCGAGATATACATAGGAGGGAGCAATATACTGCTCGACTCCTCGGTGAAGGTATGTTCTCGAAACTTCAACAAAAGCCATTACTGAACTACTGAGCGTCTCTCCTGCAGGGTCTTCCACTGGAGTTTATCTCTCATCTCCATAACGCTTTCGCGATTACTAAATGATCCTGTAACAAAGCGCGCTACTCCCCGTTGGATCTTCTCTATCTCTTCAATCAAACCTATCTGGTACAGATCCAACACTGCTGAGCAGTATCCGAGCAGTCGGCAAACAAGTGTACTGTAACCTACTTCCTTTATTTTCGAATTGCATTTCCTTAGGATTCTTCCAGTGAATCTGTCTGACATCTGCTTTACCGACAATCAACTTTATTTGATCATTCCATTTTAAATCACTCCTAATGCATACTCCCAGATAATTTATGGAATTAACTGCTTCCAGTTGCTGACCTGCTATATTTTGTAACTAAATGATAAGGGATCTATCTTTCTATGTATTCGCAGCACATTACACTTGTCTACATTGAGATTCAATTGCCATTCCCTGCACCGTGCGTCAATTCGCTGCAGATCCTCCTGCATTTCAGTACAATTTTCCATTGTTACAACCTCTCAATATACTACAGCATCATCCGCAAAAAGCATCAGTGAACTTCCGATGTCATCTACCAGGTCATTTATACATATTGTAAATAGCAACAGTCCTACGACACTCCCCTGCGGCACACCTGAAATCACTCTTTACTTCAGAAGACTTCTCTCCATTGAGAATGACATGCTGCATTCTGTTATCCAGGAACTCTTCAATCCAATCACACAATTGGTCTGATAGTCCATATGCTCTTACTTTGTTCATTAAACGACTGTGGGGAACTGTATCGAACGCCTTGCGGATGTCAAGAAACACGGTATCTACCTGGGAACCCATGTCTATGGCCCTCTGTGTCTCATGGACAAATAGTGCGAGCTGGGTTTCACACGACCATCTTTTTCGAAACCCATTCTGATTCCTACAGAGTAGATTTCTAGTCTGTAGAAAAGTCATTATACTCGAACATAATACGTGTTCCAAAATTCTACAACTGATCCACATTAGAGATTTAGGTCTATAGTTCTGCACATCTCTTCGATGTCCCTTCTTGAAAACAGGGATGACCTGTGTCCTTTCCCAATCCTTTGGAACGCTATGCTCTTCTAGAGACCTATGGTATACTGCTGCAAGAAGGGGGGCAAGTTCCTTCGCGTACTCTGTGTAAAATCGAACTGGTATCCCATAAGGTCCAGCAGACTTTCCTCTTTTGAGCGATTTTAATTGTTTCTCTATCCCTCTGTCGTCTATTTCGATATCTACCATTTTATCATCTGTGTGACAATCTAGAGAAGTCTGCTGACAAAGGCCGTAATGGCCGAAAGCTGTGATTATGTGTATCTTTTTATTGTGCTTATCGTGACTCAGCATCACCGCTATATGGTAAGTAGCAACTTTTCTTCTCTGGTATTGTTACATTCCATGCTGGATTTTCCATTGTTCAATTTGAGCACTGTTAGGTCATCACTATTACAGTGGACTGTTATATCAGTAATTGTGCTGTGGCTCCAGAAAATTTTGAAATTAACATTTTCTACAACAGTGAGAGAGTATCGTATCTATAGGAAAGTCTTTTATTAACTGATACTGACATTCCAACTCGTAGTGGATTATTCTGGTGACATCTTCATGCCCTTTCGAGCATTATGCGGATACCGAGGTTTTACATTGATGTGTAATGTGTGATATTGTCTCCCTTTGCTTTTTCACATTATACATCCAGTAGTTCCTTGTCAGATGTGTATCCTGAAAGAGCAAATACACAATAGCTGCATTTTTGTATCACTTCAGCCTACTGTGGGCCACATGAAATAACATATCTGTTTTCTCTTTTCTCCTTTTCCTTATTTCCAGAAGTTTTTAATTATTTTGCTATGTTGTTCTCTTCTTTCTTCTGTCCATATTATGCCTGTCCTTTCTTTGTCTTCTCCTGTAAGATTGTGAAACTTTTTGCTTTTCCTATGAACTTTTTTCTTTTCCCCATTTCTCTACAATTTCCATTTCCCTCAGATCTGCTTTAACTGGATTATCTTTGAGTTTTTGTCAAAGAAATTAAAATTCATTTTTGTTTTTCTTTTCTGTGTAGCCTTTTTAGGTGTCCACAGAGTACAACCCTCCTTTCCTCATTGAATGTAACATTTGTTCTATTCTTTCATAAACTTCTTTACAACTTCTTAATTTCCTGTTCCCGTTGTCACGTTTTGATTCTGAGGTTTTCTGACTGTTTACCTTTCTTTCATTTCTGTTTTGCCTAATTGACTGTATTATACAAAACACATTGTGAGCTCTAAAGACATTCCGGTACAATGACAGTGTTGTAATGCTGGACTTTAGGATTTAGGGAAAAAATTCTTATTTTACAATTATTTGTTAACTGTAAAGCCACTACCTTGCCTTTGCTACGTCAGCTTCTTTGTCCAAATTTTGTAGCCCTTTTTTTTTAAAATGTTTCATATTCAGTTTCAATGTATTTTGACGACTCTTTTGTCTCTGTCATATATACTGTTTTTTAGAAGATATACATAGGCTTGTATTTGAAACTGTCTGTTGTGGGAGATTTGTGTGTATAATTGGATCTGAAATCTATTCAGCTAAGCTGGCAACATTGTCTGTAAAAGACAGTCAGCCAATTCTCAGATTGCCCTCTTTTCTCCAAATTATGATTTTTTAGATTCGTTCTCCTGTTCCTTTCTTCCACACAAGATGTTAAATCTGTAACACACATCTGCTCCAAATTATAAGTGATGCAAGAAGCAGCTCACCTTGCATATCTGGTAAGCATTCACTCCCCTCTTCTTCTCAGATAGGTAAATATTTGTGACAACAAATAATATACATGCCGTTAGTACTAGTTTCACTCCCAGCAATTAAAGCAGACCTCTTAAGTTCCTGTATAACCATACCCTCACTTACAGCAACATTTCGGAAAGGAACAGACAGACATTATTGTCAAGCAAGTAATTGTAAATATCATTGCAGTTTGTTTCACTCTCACCAGTTTAGGCTGTACTCTCCTGCCTAAACACACACTTTGAAATTGCAATTTATTCTGTAATTATCAATGAAATAGTTGTGGCAGTGAAGAATATGAATTTATTGCTGCACATTTCAGTTGCAACAATCTGAGCTGCTCTCTTAGGTTCCTGCACCTCTCTTAGGTTCCTGCACTTGCATGTTGCCACATACTCGGAAATAAACAACAAAATATTTGTGATAAGCAATGATGCAAAGTGTCGAGAAGCATAGCGGTCAAAAGCGCACTGGTGTCTGTTTTGATATTGTAGCATGTATGCATGCTGTTCACATCTGTTAATCCAATGGCGAACAAGCTGTATCTGTATTTGTAGCCCCACACTGTATATGGGGATATTCGCAAAAATGTGTCTTACTGATTTCTTGGAAATTTATTTCCATATGGGCACAAAGCATAATTTTGCTGTTCTGCACTCCTCAATTGTTATTTAGGATTGACAAACTTAATTTAGTGTCTACATCATATACATAGGATAATATTTCATAATTGGAGGTGCATTGGCAGTTTTAACAGAACCTTAAACTACAAACTGTGCTTAATGAAAATTATGATAACAGGGATCATTAAGTGTTGGAATAGGTCATAATTGTGTGTGTGTGTGTTGCATTTAGTAAATATTTTTTTATGTTCTGATTCTAGTTAATTACAAACTTTAGAGCTGCCTATATATGGAGATTTTGTGAATCAATATAATTTAAATATAATTTAAAATGTTAATTAATATCTCATAACATAAAGCAGGTACATTATTTTTTCATGAGAAGTCTAGAATGTTTAGACTTGGTTAAAAGAAAAAAGTAGTAGTTCAGACCTATGAGGCTGGTGATTTGTCTCCAAATTAGATTTTCACAAACATCTATTTTTCTCAAAACTTTCTTTCCATGCTTGGGGATCCTTATGGTTCTCAGTGTCTCATATGAATGATATTGCTGCTCATTTCCATTGCAGTGATTTAAGCTGTCCCATAATGTTCCTGCCTAACCACACACTCAGAAATATGCAGCCAAATATTCATTGCATTCTGCATTTCCTAATCAGATGGAAAAGTAAGTTACTTTCACAAGAAAGTCAAAGTCTTAGAATGCGGTGACAGTGCTAAGATGGGGATGGGGTGGGGGAAGTTAGCTCATAGAAGGACGCGAACCTACTTAATTTGGCACAGATAAGGGGGCCTGTTCTCTTCAATTCACCGTTACCTCAAAATGGCATACTTCAAGTTATAATGCAAAAAGCTAAATATGCCATTTACAGCATTTGGAGCAGATAACGTGTTGTACGTTTAATGTCTGTGTTTCTCCATTCCCCGATTACAACTGAACAACAGGGGGGACAACCCATCTCCTTTTCATACATCACTTTTGATCTCAAAAGATTTGGAGGTTTCACCTAAAAATTTAATTTTGCATTTGTTAGTGTGTCTTTCATTATTGCAACTGATTTATTATCAGTATTATTAATACAGTGTCTTAGCAATAGAGAGCATACACTTTTTGTCGGAGTTTCTCTGTACATTTTGTCTGAACTGTGAACTACTATTTTGTGTCCTAATTTAATGTGTGCCATCCAGGAATCCTGTGTGGTGAACAGTGGAGAACCTCTGCTGTGTCGGCACAACAGCTCCAAGTTCCGCATCCGAGGCATTTGCAAGCAGGAGGACTGTTCAGCCCCTCAGAAGTACAGCAAGTTCCTCTTACTCAGCTACTACAGGTATGTAAAGGGGTACTGATGTGGTCTGTTACCTTTCCTTCTCTGTTGCATGGCAGGTTTAGACTGGATGCTCTCCTCTTTCCTCACTCATCCCACTCCCTTAATCTGCTGCTCACTTCGTCATTATTTTTGTCACAGATAGTGATAAAGAAAGAGGAGATATACTTGGCTATTTCTGCAATGTGACTGTGGAGAAAAATGGTAAAAGTGAAATGGACTGACAGAATGGCAAATGAAGAAGTACTTCAGAGAATAGGAAAGAAAACTAGTGTAGCTCTCCTCTCTCTGTGTGTAATCTTTCATGTACATCTACATCTAGATGGATACTCTGCAAAGCTCATTTAAGTGCCTGGAAGAGGATTCATTGAACCACCTTCACAATAGTTCTCTAATGTTCCAATCTCGTGCAGCACACAGAAAACACAAACACCTATATATTTCCGAGTGAACTCTGATTTGTCTTATTTTATTAAGATGATAGTTTCTTCCTGTGTAGTTTGGTGTCAACAAAATATTTTCATATTTGGAGGAGAAAGTTGGTGATTGAAATTTCGTGAGCAGATTCCTCCACAATGAAAAACGCCTTTGTTTTAATAATGTACACCCCAAATCCTGTATCATTTCAGTGACGCTCTCTCCCCTATGTCACGATAATGTTCTGCCCATCTTCGAACTTTCTCAATGTACCCCGTCACTTCTATGTGGTAAGGATCCCACACCGTCCAGAAATATCCTAAAAGAGGATGGACAAACATAGTGTAGACAGTTTCTTTAGTATATCGTTTTCTAAGTGTCCTGCCAATAAAAGACAGTCTTTGGTTAACTTTCCCACGACATTTTCTATATGTTCCTTCCAGTTTGTTTGTAATTGCAATGCCTAGGTATTTAGTTGAATTTATGGCCTTAAGATTCGACTGATTTATCGTGCAACTGAAGTTTAACAGTTTCCTTGTAGCACTCATTTGGATGAACTCACACTTTTTCTTATTGCGGTCAATTGCCACTTTTTGCACCATCTTATCTATCTTTTCTAAATCATTTTTCAATTTGTTTTGATCTTATGATAACTATACTAGTCAATAAACAACAGCAAAATCTGCAAACAACCTAAGACGGCTGCTCAGATTGTCTCCTAAATCATTTACATAGATAAGGAACGACAAAGGGCCTGTAAGACTACCTTGGGGAATTCCAGAAATCACTTCTGCTTTACTCCAAGACTTTCTGTGAGTTACTACAAACTGTGACCTCTCTGACAGGAAATCAACGAATCGAGTCACATAACTGAGATGAAATTTAACAAGCACACAATTTCACTACAGGCTGCTTGTGTGGTACAGTGTCAAAAACCTTCTGGAAATCTAGAAATATGGAATCAATTTGGAATTTTTTGTCTGTAGCACTCAGCATTTTGTGTGAGTAAAGGGCTAGTTATGTTTCACAAAAACAATGTTTTCTAAATCTGTGTTGACTGTCCATCAATACAGCGTTCACTTGGAGGTAATTCATAACATTCAAACACAGTATATGTTCCAAAATCCTGCTGCGTTTTGACGTTAATGAAATAGGCCTGTAATTTAGTGAATAACTCCTACTACATTCCTTGAATATTAGTGTGACCTGTGCAACTTTCCAGTCTTTGGCTACCGAACTTTCGTCAAGCAAACAGTTGTATATGATGAGTATGGAGCAAATGCATCAGCGTACTTTGAAAGGAACCTAACTGGCATACAGTCTTGACCAGAAGACTTGCTTTTGTTAATTGGCTTCACTGTTGTTGTGGTGGTCTTCAGTCCTGAGACTGTTTTGATGCAGCTCTCCCTACCACGCCATCCTGTGCTAGCTTCTTCCCCAGTAACTACTGCAACCTACTTCCTTCTGAATCTGCTTAGTGTATTCATCTCTTGGTCTCCCTCTACGATTTTTACCCTCCACGCTGCCCTCCAGTGCTAAATTTGTGATCCCTTGACGCCTCAAAACATGTCCTACCAACCGATCCCTTCTTCTAGTCAAGTTGTGCCACAAACTTCTCTTCTCCCCAATCCTATTCAATACCTCCTCGTTAGTTACGTGATCTATCCACCTTATCTTCAGCATTCTTCTGTAACACCACATTTCGAAAGCTTCTATTCTCTTCTTGTCCAAACTATTTATCGTCCATGTTTCACTTCCATACAAATACTTTCAGAAATGACTTCCTGCTGCTTAAATCTATACTCGATGTTAACAAATTTCTCTTCAGAAATGCTTTCCTTGCCATAGCCAGTCTACATTTTATATCCTCTCTCCTTCGACCATCATCAATTATTTTTCTCCCCAAATAGCAAAACTCCTTTACTGCTGTAAGTGTCTCATTTCCTAATCAAATTCCCTCAGCATCACCCAACTTAATTCGACTACATTCCATTATCCTCATTTTGCTTTTGTTGATGTTCATCTTATAACCTCCTTTCATGACATTGTCCAGTCCGTTCAACTGCCCTTCCAGGTGCTTTGCTGTCTCTACCAGAATTACAATGTCATTGGGAAATCTCAAAGTTTTTATTTCTTCTCCATGGATTTAAATACCTACTTCGAATTTTTCTTTTGTTTCCTTCACTGCTTGCTCAATATACAGATTGAATAACATTGGGGAGAGGCTACAACCCTGTCTCACTCCCTTCTCTACCATTGCTTCCCTTTCATACCCCTCGACTCTTATAACTGCCATCTGGTTTCTGTACAAATCGTAAATAGCGTTTCAGTCACTGTGTTTTATCCCTGTAACCTTCAGAATCTGAAAGAGAATATTCCAGTCAACAGTGTCAAAAGCTTTCTCAAACGCTACAGAGTGCTATAAGTGTAGATTTGCCTTTCATTAACCTAGCTTCTAAGATAAGTCATAGGGTCAGTACTGCCGTGCATGTTCCAACCTTTTTATATAATCCAAACTGCTCTGTCCTGTGGTCGGCTTCTACCAGTTTTTCCATTCATCTGTAAAGAATTCATGTTAATATTTTGCAGCCATGACGTATTAAACTGACAGTTCGGTAATTTCCACATCTGTTGACACTGCTTACTTTGGGATTTGAATTATGGTATTCTTCTTGAAGTCTGAGGGTATTTCTCCTGTCTCACACATTTTGCTCACCAGGTGGAAGAGTTTGGCCATGGCTAGTTCTCCCAAGGCTATCAGTAAGTTAAACAGAATGTCGTCTACTACCACAGCCTTGTTTCTATTTAGGTCTTTCAGTGGTCTGTCAAATTCTTTATGCAGTATCAAATCATCCATCTCATCTTCATCTATGTGTTCTTCCATTTCCATAATATTGCCCTCGTGCATCACCCTTGTACAGACCCTCTATATACTCCTTCCACCTTTCTGCTTTCCCTTCTTTGCTTAGAATTGGTTTGCCATCTAAGCTCTTCATATACAGATTAATTTTTCTGTAGGCGGCATATATGCATCTACATCGTTGAATTTGTCCTCTAACCATTCCAGCTTAGCCGTTTTGCACTTCCTGTCAATCTAATTTTTGAGATGTACGTTTTCCTTTTCGCCTTCTTCATTTACTGCATTTTCATATTTTCTCCTTTCGTCGATTAAATTCAATGTTTCTTGTGTGTCTACTAGCCCTTGTCTTTTTACCTACTTGATTCCCTGCTGCCTTTACTATTTCATCTCTCACAGTTACCCGTTCTTTTTCTACTGTATTCCTTTCCCTTGTTGTCAGTTGCTCCCTAATGCTCCCTGGGAAACTTTCTACAACCTTTAGTTCTTTCAGTTTATCCAGATCCCATGTCCTTAAATTATTTGTCTTTTTGCAGTTTCTCCAGTTTTAATCTACAGTTCATAACCAATAGATTGTGATCAGAGTCCACATGTGCTCTTGGGAATATCTTACAATTTAAAACCTCGTTTCTAAATCTCTGTCTTACCATTATATAATTAATTTGAAACCTCCTAGTGTCTCAAGGTCTCTTCCATGTATACAACCTTTTTTCATGATTCTTAAGCCATGTGTTATAGATTATTAAGTTATGCTCTGTGCAAAATTCTGTCAGGCGGCTTTCTCTTTCATTCCTTATTCCCAGTCCATATTCACCTACTATTTCTCCATCTCTTGCTTTTCCTACTATCAAATTCCAGTTCCCCATGACTATTAAATTTTTGCCTTCCTTAACTATTGGAATAATTTATTTTATCGCATCATACATTTCTTACATCTCCTCATCATTTGCAGAGCTAGTTGGCGTATAAGCTTGTACTACTGTGGTAGGCATGGGCTTCCTGTATATCTTGGCTACAATAATGCATTCACTATGCTATCCATAACTTTTAATTGGAATGCAGCAAAAGTTTGTTACACTACTGGCCATTAAAATTGCTACACTATGAAAATGAAGTGCTACAGACATGAAATTTAACCGACAGGAAGAAGATGTTGTCATATGTAAATGATTAGCTTTTCAGAGCATTCACACAACATTGGCGTTGGTGGCAACACCTAAAACGTGCTGAGATGAGGACAGTTTCCAGCCGATTTGCCATACACAAACAGCAGTTGACCGGTATTGCCTGGTGAAACGTTGTAGTGATGCCTTGTGTGAGGAGGACAAATGCATACCATCACACTTCCAACTTTGATAAAGGTTTATCATATCGCGACTTTGCTGCTCGTGTTGGTAGAATTCCAATGACTTTTAGTAGAATATGGAATCTGTGGGTTCAGGAGGGTAATACAGAATGCCGTGCTGGTTCCCAACAGCCTTGTATCACCAGCAGTCGAGATGACAGGCATCTTATCTGCATGGTTGTAACAGATTGTGCAGCCACGTCTCTATCCCTGAGTCAACAGATGGGGACGTTTGCAAGACAACAACCATCTGTACGAACAGTTCGACAACATTTGCAGCAGCATGGACTATCAGATCGGAGACCATGGCTCCAATTCCCTTTGACGCTGCATCACAGACCAGAGTGCCACCGATGGTGTACTCAATGATGAACCTGGGTGCACGAATGGCAAAACGTCATTTTTTTCGGATGAATCCAGGTTCTGCTTAGCACATTATGATGGTCGCATCCGTGTTTGTCGACATCACGGTAAATGCACATTGGAAGCTTGTATTCGTCATCGCCATACTGGTGTATCACCCGGTGTGATGGTATGGGTTGCCATCGGTTACCCATCTCGGTCGGTCACCTCTTGTTCGTATTGACGGCACTTTGAACAGTGGATGCTAAATTTCAGATTTGTTACGACCTGTGGCTCTACCTTTCATTCGATCCCTGCGAAACCCTACATTTCAGCAGGATAATGCATGACCGCATGTTGCAAGTCCTGTACGGGCCTTTCTGGATAAAGAAAATGTTCGACTGCTGCCCTGGCCAGCACATTCTCTAGATCTCTCACCAATTGGAAATGTCTGGTCAATGGTGGCCGAACAACTGGGTCGTCACAATACACCAGTCACTACTCTTGATGAACTGTGGTATCGTGATGAAGCTGCATGGGCAGCTGTACCTGTACATGCCATCCAATGTCTGTTGGACTCTATGCCCAGGTGTATCAAGGACATTATTACGGCCAGAGGTGGTTGTTAAGGTACTGATTTCTCAGGATCTATGCAACCAAATTGTGTGAAAAATCAATCACATGTCAGTTCTAGTATAAGTATAATAAATTTGTCCAATGAATACCCGTTTACTATCTGCATTTCTTATTGGTGTAGCAATTTTAATGGCCAGTAGTGTAGTTGATAGAATTTAACATTATGTCCTCCTTTGTTTCACAAAACCGTCAGTTGTTAAGCAGTTCATTTGAGTATTGTAGTGGGTAGTTCATATTTCACGCATATCCCTTTCATTAGTGCTGCAAGTCAAATGTCGTGATTGAGTAAGGTCAATATGGTATGGAGTGCTTCAGGGTATCAAGGAATCTTAAGCCTATTCAAATGCAAGTGTTGTTTAATATATCCAACCCTTTGGGATCATTCAAACTAAATTTGTCCAAAACCACAGCAGCCAAAGCTTCATCTGTAAATGTAAATCAACCTCTATATTAATCTATTAAACAATGTAGGGAAATTGCACTTTGCAGCAATAGTTTAGGTATAAGACCATCCTGTACTTTTCTAATGACCAATTTGAGAACAAACCTCATTTTATAATCAGGTAAATATGGTACATGACTGGAATACTCTATTTCAAATTCTAAAGGTGGCAGGGGTAAAATACAGAGAGCGAAAGGCTATTTGCAATTTGTACAGAAACCAGATGGCAGTCATAAGAGTCGAGGGACATGAAAGGGAAGCAGTGGTTGGGAAGGGAGTGAGACAGGGTTGTAGCCTCTCCCAGATGTTATTCAATCTGTATTGGAGCAAGCAGTAAAGGAACTGAAACAAAATTTCGGAGTAGGTATTGAAGTCCATGGAGAAGAAATAAAAACTTTGAGGTTCGCCGATGACATTGTAATTCTGTCAGAGACAGCAAAGGACTTGGAAGAGCAGTTGAATGGAATGGACAGTGTCTTGAAAGGAGGATATAAGATGAACATCAACAAAAGCAAAACAAGGATAATGGAATGTAGTCGAATTAAGTCGAGTGATGCTGAGGGAATTAGATTAGGAAATGAGATACTTAAAGTAGTAAAGGAGTTTTGCTATTTGGGGAGCAAAATAACTGATGATGGTTGAAGTAGAGAGGATATAAAATGTAGACTGGCAATGGGAAGGAAAGCGTTTCTGAAGAAGAGAAATTTGTTAACGTAGATTTAAGTGTCAGTAAGTCATTTCTGAAAGTATTTGTATGGAGTGTAGCCGTGTATGGAAGTGAAACATGGACGATAAATAGTTTGGACAAGAAGAGAATAGATTCTTTCGAAATGTGGTGCTACAGAAGAAGGCTGAAGATTAGATGGGTAGATCACATAACTAATGAGGAAGTATTGAATAGGATTGGGGAGAAGAGACGTTTGTGGCACAACTTGACCAGAAGAAGGGATCGGTTGGTAGGACATGTTCTGAGGCTTCAAGGGATCACCAATTTAGTATTGGAGGGCAGTGTGGAGGGTAAAAATCGTAGAGGGAAACCAAGAGATGTATACACTAAGCAGATTCAGAAGGATGTAGGTTGCAGTATGTATTGGGAGATGAAGAAGCTTGCACAGGATCGAGTAGCATGGAGAGCTGCATCAAACCACTCTCAGGACTGAAGACCACAACAACGACAACAACAATAGTACATGTGCACCTTTTGAGTCGTGTAGTACTATAATAAACATAATAAACAGTTTTCAAATATAGGTCAAATGTGGAAGATTTCACCGATACGGAGGACAAAAGTCATGTGATACAAGAAAGGTAATATTTTACTGAACTTTACTTCTCTCATTTCCGTAGTTTTATCTTGTCAATCTCACCTGAGATACATATTTATCTCATTAAGTCTAACTACTCTGTCCTTCTGTCACTGTTAGCTGAGAAATGCGTTGGACGGCAATTAGATAATAAAATTTGTGACTGACAATGGAATATTATTAATTAATACTTCCCAACCTAGAAGTTTCAGTCACACAGAGCCCATGACTCAATGTCTGTAAATAATGTGTTCTTGAGAAACAAAATGTCATTTATCCATCTCTGCCCCTTTCAACTGCCTTATGCAACGGTGGAACTGAGGGCTGTGTACGGTAGAAGTCGGGACTGGCAAGTTCGAGCCACTGTTTAGCAGCCTTCACAAGAGAGTCATTGTCTTCAAATCTCGTTCTGTGAAAGGATTCCTTTACTTTACCAAAGATGCAACCGCAGAATGCGAGATGAGGGATGCAGGGTAGGCAGTTATCTACCCAAGCTCTCGGTGTTGATTTTCTCAGGGACATGACAGTTAAGTATGGAGCTAATGCACAGCATACTCTGAAAGGAACCTAACTGCAATATATTGTGTTTTTACAGATGTAGTCGTACACGACGCATTCAAGTGTGAAGTTTTTTAATGGTTGCTGCATAGGCACCAGTTTGATAGTGGTTCTATGTGTCACAATATCCACAAGCAGGAATTTGGGGGGGGGGGGGGGGGGGGGGGGGAGATGCAGTACCCACAACTTTTCCTGCTGAAGATGAAATTTGAAATTTTGAATTTCTTCATTTTTGGCAAGTGCACAGTGAACTTCTGTTGACTGCATTTATTCTCCAGTTCAAAATGATTTGACGGGTTCCATCATCCATCGCAGTTCTTGCTAGGAAGTCCCCTCCAGAATTCGAATACTGTTCCAAGTGTTCCCTGCACACTGTGTTCCACGTTTCCTTGTGGACGTCCGTCAACATTCTCGGAGCCCACCTGGTGCGACCTTTCTTCAGCTTCAGTATCTGAATAGTCTGCACACACTCACTTCTTCTCCCACTCAGACTGACAGTTGGTTCGATGTTATGTGTCTGTCAGCCAAAATCGGATTGCGGATACACTGCACATTGTCAAGAATCTGTGCAGAGCTAGGTCATGTGCTTTGGGGGAGAACCCACTATTGGCATGTCCACTTCCACCAGTGTTATGGCATCCTTGCTGTTTGTGTTGTGTATTAATGATCTGGCAATCAATGTCAATGTTATCAGTGTCTTCAGACTTTTTACGGATTATACTGTTGTCTCTAATGAAACAATGTCTGGAAAAATCTGCACAGATATTCAACTAGATGTTGATATTGCGAGGGCTGTCCAGAAAGTAAGTTACGATCGGCCACGAAATGGAAACCACTGGGAAAATCCGGTAAAGCTTTGCACAGATGTGTTGGGCAGTGTCTCTAGTATGCCCGTCAATCGTGTTGCGATGCTCTTTTCAGTTTTGAGTGAACAGTGAGCACATAAAGATGCGTAGGGAATAGTGTCTCCCACCAAGCATGAGGGCCCAGTTAGAGATTTCGCCTGTGTCGTGCAGCCCACATAACATAACTGTAGAGCAGTTCCTTCTTCAAGCCAATTCTCGGCCGCACACTGCAGGGGCAATGAAGACGCTCCTGCAGCGTTTCCGATGAGAAGTGTCTGATCACCCACAATACAGTCCGCAATTGGCTCCCCCTGAGTCTCATTTCTGCTCACAAAAACTGCTGGCCATGAAGACAAAATTTTTCGACAGACAACGAGCCGTAGACGTGGTAGAAAGCACAGGCGGTTGCTTTCTATGACGAGGATATTGGAAAGTTGATACAACACTACAACAAAACTCGAAGTTGCAGTGGCGACTATGTAGAGAAGTAGGTGGAAGGTGACCTAACTGTGGTTTCCGTATCGTGGCCGATTGTAACTTACTTTCTGGACAGCCCTCGTATTTCAAAGGTTGCATGAATTGGCAACTTGCTTCAAATACGAGGGTGGGTTGAAAAATTGTAGAAATGAATAGAAAGAAATGACTTACCTCACTGAAATTTTATTTTCAGTTGCAGCCGTCCTATACAATAATACACTTTGTGAAGAGACATTCCAATGCCTTGATCCCATCTTGAAAATTAGATTTCCTCTAGGCCTGCAAACTACCAGTCAACTTCAGCTGTGTTGTCTTTGTCTGAAGAGAATCTCCATCCACAGAGAAAAATTTTGTGCTCGGGGAAGAGAGGCAAGAGGTGCTATCCAAAATTTTTGTACTGGTGCTGCCATGTGTTGAAAACCTTACCTTTAGACTAATGATCACCATCACCCATCCGTACGTACACATCATTTGCAGCACTTCTGCTACTGGTCAAACGTTATCTGGAAGTCCTGTTCTTTGAGGGCATTTATCACCACCAGCGATGCTTCTGGAATCCTCTCTAGAGTGTTGACCCGACGGCCTTACAACTCGAGTTTCGGTTTTGGGAATAGTGCCAAGTTGCAAGGTACCAAATCTGGTGGGTACGGTGGGTGGGGTACAACCACCATGTTGTTTTTTGCCAAAAGGGTCCCGAGGAGCAAGGACATGTGACAGGGCACGTTGTCAAGATGCGGCAGCCAGTTCTCTCGACGCCAAAGTTCGAGCCGTCATCACCTCACGTTTTCACAGAGCCATTGCAAAACGTCACAGTAGTGTGTGGAATTCACTGTTTGGTTGGGTGGGACAAATTCTTTGTGCACAATTCCCTCAATATCAAAGAAAATGATAATCGTGCTCTTCACTTTTGTTCTTCACCTGTCTCTCTTTTTTGGGTCTCGGAGACCTCAGGCTCTTCCACTGGGACACACGCTTATGGCTCATGCTCTGTCCCCCCATACACTTGTTACATCATTGCGAGGGTCTCTGTAACACTTTTCCCGAGATCCACACAGAATTTGGTACACATGCACTGTCCTGTTTGTGGATCCATCATAAAATCACCACACACCAAACACAGAGTATTACGGAAATCACTGTGGACACACAGGATGTCCTACCAGCTGAATGCCACTCTGCACACTGACTCATCAGATATGCAGCTCTCGTCACCCAGCAGTGCAAAGATGTACTACTATCGTATTTACTCGAATCTAAGCCGCACTCGAATCTAAGCCGTACCTGAAATTTGAGACTCGAAATTCAAGGGGAGAGAAAAGTTTTAGGCCGCAGCTCCAAATTGAAACAATGTTGGTGTATTGTAATACGAGACACAATTTAGGTCAAATGAATGACGATACAGCTACAGTAGTTTGGTTCCATTCGTAAGCTTAGCAGTTAAGCTGTAGCAGGTAGCCATTACTATGCTTCAGGCGCGCCATCCGTATTTATACAGGTACCCTTCCTTTTTCATGTGCTTCATCTGGTTTGAATCGATTGCTTATTTTTCTTTGATATGGTAGTGCCGTTCTGTTTGTTATAGGTGTTTATGTCACTCTAATCTATAAATGTATTACTATACTGTGTCATGCATTGTTTGTTGCATTCTGCGTTTACGACCTGTCGCCGCTCGCAGCATGGCTTGCTTTTGTGCACGCTACCGTCACTTTAAAAAAAGAAAAGGGAAGATGAAGAAGAGGAATCATCTCATTAGCGAAACAATGGCAAGAGACTGCTATTTGTTGTTAATTACACTGCTGCTTTCTTTGATAATGATCAACAAGAACCAAATAATAGAATACGTATGATAGATGATGTTAAGAATGAAAGTTTAGTGAAAATTTTTCTCCGTTTGAAAATCTCTTGCAGACGCCTCTTTAGTACATTACATTGTGCACAGAAATTAGTCACCTTAGATTTAAAAATCTAGTCAATTGCTGTGCTTCATTTCTGACTGTATCACTTTTAGGTTTAAGAATAATACGAATATAAACATGACATGATATGTATTCTGTGTTTGCCATTGTCTCACTCTAGTTTCGTAGTTTATTAGGCAGACAGGATTTAAATGAGATAGCAGCAAACACGAAAGAATACACGGCAAAATGTTTATATTCGTATTATTCTTATGGTGAAGAGAATACTGCATGTGATCACAATTCATAGAAGTTCCTATTTACTTATTTATTTAATTTCAGAACATAGAGTTGGCCGTATTGACAAACATCCCAAACAGTCTTGCCAGTCAGTTTTTCGTAGTACATTGAAATGCTGCTAAATTCTAAGATGAACAATACTTAATATGTATTTACTTTGTTGGATAATGTATGAAAATGCAGTGGTCGAAACTCGGGGTGGAGAAAAAAGCTCATCTTCCACCCCCCCTTTTTTTAATTATTAATTAATTAATTTATTTGCTGACGCAGATGTTTTGGCACCAGTATTTATCTTTGTGCCTGCAAAGCATGCCTGTGTAGCGCTACATATATTCGGCGGCAGAAGGTAGTTGTGGCAGCACCTACCAACATTTTTCAGAACTTCCATTTACTTTGCACTCGATTCTAAACCGCAGGCAGTTTTTTGGATTACAAAAACCAGAAAAAAAGTGCGGCTTAGATTCGAGTAAATACGGTACTACTTTCGAGGTAGCAACAAAGTCCTGTAAATTTTGGATTCCACCTTGTAGGTCTGATGGAGTCACATCTGGTGAATAAGGCAGGTGTGACAACAATTTGTATTTGGTTCATGTCTCGGCAACAACACTTGCATGTGGATGAGCATTTTCTTGATGAAAGATGACTTTCTATTTTGCCAAATATGGACTTCTCCCTGTATCTTTAGCTGTAGAATTTAGAACATACTGTTGACCAGTTGGAAGATAATTTATCTGCAGAATCTCTTTTGCATCCCAGGATACTGGTGACATGACTTTTTTTGCTGGTCGTATTGCCTTTGCTTCTTTTGATGGTGATGAATTGGCAGGCTTCCATTGCTTTGGCTGTTGTTTTGCGTTTGGGGTATATTAGCAGACTCAAGTTCCATGTGTTGTCACAAACCGGCACAAAAAATGTTACCAGTTGGTCTGAAAATGGGTGTAACATTGTTTGAACTGTTGTATTCTGATGTGTTCCTGGTTCTGCATTAAGACTTGCAGCACTCGTCTAACAGAGATAACTTTTTTATATCCAGTGACACTCTTAAATGTGATATGCCCATGCAGATGACATCCGTACAGTTTCAGCAATTTCTTGCACCATCAGCTGGTGATTGTCACCATTTTGTGCACTCAGTGCAGTGCGTTCAATTAACGATATAAATACTGCAAACTTTAGGGAAAGCCTAAAGCAGGTAGACTGGGATGAAGTGTATATGGAACCCGATGCAAACTTGAAATATAACTTATTTCACGATGCATTTTTAAGGGTATTTGAAAATTGTTTTCCCAAGAAAATAGTGAAACATAATTCCAAGAAAAATATAAAAAACCTTGGCTAACTAAAGGAATAAGAATATCTTGCAACTGTAAAAGAGAACTGTATCTAACAGCAAGAGGGAGTACTGACCTCGAAATTGTTCAGTATTATAAAAACTATTGTGCGGTACTAAGAAAAGTTATTAAAAAGTCCAGAAGCATGTGTATCAGGTCTGAGACCAGTAACTCTGATAATAAAATTAAAGCAATTTGGAATATTATTGAAAGGGAAACAGGGCAACCAAGGGCACAGGAAGACTTTAGTGCCATAAAACTGAATGACAAGTGTACTAACAAACAATCTGAAATTGGAAATATTTCCAATAATAATTTTTTTAATGTTGTGGAGAAAATAGGATCTAGATCTTCACTAGAAGAGGCAAGGCTTCTAATAGAAGAGGCCATACCTGTGCAGTTTGAAACAACTGTATTTCTACCAACGTCTCCCTCTGAAATCAGTAAAATAATAAACACACTGAAAAGTAAAAGCTCTTACGGTATTGATGGCATTTCCAGCAAGATACTTAAAGCTTGTTCCCCACAGATAAGTAGGATTCTCAGCCACGTATGTAATACCTCTTTGGAGCAGTGTGTTTTCCCCAATAGACTGAAATATGCCATTGTAAAACCATTGCATAAAAAGGGGGATACGTCGGATGTCAACAACTATCGCCCAATCTCTCTTATGACAGCTCTATCAAAAATTTTTGAGAAAGTAATGTATTCAAGAGTAGCCTCCCATATTTGTAAAAATAAAGTACTAACAAAATGTCAGATTGGTTTTCAGAAAGGCTTTTCAACAGAAAATGCTATATACGCTTTCACTGATCAAATATTAAATGCTCTGAATAAGCGTACATCACCCACTGGTATTTTTTGTGATCTATCAAAGGCCTTTGACTGTGTAAATCATGGAAATCTTTTAGATAACTTAAGTCATTATGGTTTGCACAAATGGTTTAATTCATACGTAACTGGAAGAATGCAGAAAGTTGAAATAAGTGGTTCATGTAATGTTAATACAACAGCTGATTCCTCAAACTGGGGGGCTATGAAGTACGGGGTCCCACAGGGTTCGGTCTTAGGTCCTTTACTGTTCTTGATATACATTAATGACTTACCATTCCACATTGATGAAGATGCAAAGTTAGTTCTTTTTGCTGATGATACAAGTATAGTAATAACATCCAAAAACCAAGAACTAAGTGATGTAATTGTAAATGATGTTTTTCACAAAATTATTAAGTGGTTCTCAGCAAACGGACTCTCTTTAAATTTTGATAAAACACTGTATATACAGTTCCGTACAGTAAATGGCACAACTCCAGTAATAAATGTAGACTTTGAACAAGAAGTCTGTAGCTAAGGTAGAATTTTCAAAAATTTTAGGTGTGTCCATTGATGAGAGGTTAAACTGGAAGCAACACATTGATGGTCTGCTGAAACGTCTGAGTTCAGCTACGTATGCTATTAGGGTTATTGCAAATTTTGGCGATAAGAATCTCAGTAAATTAGCTTACTATGCCTACTTTCATTCACTGCTTTCGTATGGTATCATATTGTGGGGTAATTCATCGTTGAGTAGAAAAGTATCCATTGCTCAAAAACGTGTAATCAGAACAATTGCTGGAGCCCACCCACGGTCATCCTGCATACATCTATTTAAGGATCTAGGGATCCTCACAGTATATATATTCACTTATGAAATTTGTTGTTAATAATCCAGCCCAGTTCAAAAGTAATAGCAGTGTGCATAGCTATAACAACAGGAGAAAGGATGATCTTCACTATGCAGGGTTAAATCTGACTTTGGCACAGAAAGGGGTACATTATGCTGCCACAAAAGTCTTTGGTCCCCTACCAAACAGCATCAAAAGCCTGACAGAGTGTCAACCAACATTTAAAAATAAATTAAAAGAATTTCTAGATGACAACTCCTTCTACTCATTGGCTGAATTTTTAGATGTAAATTAAGGGAACATTAGTGTCATGCAATATTTTGTGTAATGTAATATCTTGTACAGACATCTTTCTTAAACCTGACACGTTCCACATCATTATGAAGTGTCGTATTCATGATCTATGGAACAAGTATTAATCTAATCTAATATAATCTAATCTTTGCAATAATTTCTTATGTAGTGGCATATTGTGGCCGACAGTTGTGTGATCACCCTCAAAGTCATAATTTTATTATCTCATGTTGTACATACATAAATGATTGATTTAAAGTACTGAGACTTCCCAGTATAGATAATGTACCAGAGATACAAGCAATGTGTCAAACAAAAAACAAAAACAATCATAATTTACAAAAATCATTACAAATTGTTTCATTACTCTACAAAAAAATCTATATTATTGTTTAAAAATTCCGTGAGTGAATAATAACATTTTGCACTAGGATGGTGCGTAATTTTATCAGTATACTTAGTTCGATGCTGTGAAAGTTTTATATTTTTAATTTATTATAAATTTTTGTGCCCCTGTGTTAAAGGGTCTGAGAGTAGAGTTTTAGTCTACAAAAAGGCAACATGAAATAGTCTTTGTTTCTTTGCCATACATATGTTGAGAATGGTTTTCTATAAATAATTTTGGATTAGTATGCATAAAGACAAACAGTTCATAAATGCAAATAAATGGAACAGGTAAAATTAATGACGATGTAAATAAAACAGAAAGAAACTTCCACATGGGAAAAATATATTAAAAATAAAGATTCCAAGACTTACCAAGCGGGAAAGCGCCGGCGGACAGGCACATGAACAAAACACACAAACACACACACAAAATTACGAGCTTTCGCAACTGGCAGTTGCTTCGTCAGGAAGGAAGGAAGGAGAGGGAAAAATGAAAGGGTGTGGGTTTTAAGGGAGAGGGTAAGGAGTCATTCCAATCCCGGGAGCGGAAAGACTTCCCTTAGGGGAAAAAAAGGACAGGTGTACACTCGCGCGCACACACACACACACATATCCATCCGCACATACACAGACACAAGCAGACATATTTAAAGGCAAAGAGTTAAGGGCAGAGATGTCAGTCGAGGCGGAAGTACAGAGGCAAAGAAGTTGTTGAAAGACAGGTGAGGTATGAGCGGCGGCAACTTGAAATTAGCGGAGGTTGAGGCCTGGCGGATATCGAGAAGAGAGGATATACTGAAGGTCGAGTTCCCATCTCCGGAGTTCGGATAGGTTGGTGTTGGTGGGAAGTATCCAGATAACTCGGACGGTGTAACACTGTGCCAAGATGTGCTGGCCGTGCATCAAGGCATGTTTAGCCACAGGGTGATCCTCATTACCAACAAACACTGTCTGCCTGTGTCCATTCATGCGAATGGACAGTTTGTTGCTGGTCATTCCCACATAGAAAGCATCACAGTGCAGGCAGGTCAGTTGGTAGATCACATGGGTGCTTTCACATGTGGCTCTCCCTTTGATTGTGTACACCTTCCGGGTTACAGGACTGGAGTAGGTGGTGGTGGGAGGGTGCATAGGACAGGTTTTACACCGGGGGCGGTTGCAAGGGTAGGAGCCAGAGGGTAGGGGAGGTGGTTTGGGGATTTCATAGGGATGAACCAAGAGGTTACGAAGGTTAGGTGGACGGCGGAAAGACACTCTTGGTGGAGTGGGGAGGATTTCATGAAGGATGGATCTCATTTCGGGGCAGGATTTTAGGAAGTCGTATCCCTGCTGGAGAGCCACATTCAAGGTCTGATCCAGTCCCGGGAAGTATTCTGTTACAAGTGGGGCACTTTTGGGGTTCTTCTGTGAGAGGTTCTGGGTTTGAGGGGATGAGGAAGTGGCTCTGGTTATCTGCTTCTGTACCAGGTTGGGAGGGTAGTTGCGGGATGCGAAAGCTGTTTTCAGGTTGTTGGTGTAATGGTCGAGGGATTCAGGACTGGAGCAGATTCGTTTGCCACGAAGGCCTAGGCTGTAGGGAAGGGACCGTTTGATATGGAATGGGTGGCAGCTGTCATAATGGAGGTACTGTTGCTTGTTGGTGGGTTTGATGTGGACGGATGTGTGCAGCTGGCCATTGGACAGATGGAGGTCAACATCTAGGAAAGTGGCATGGGATTTGGAGTAGGACCAGGTGAATCTGATGGAACCAAAGGAGTTGAGGTTGGAGAGGAAATTCTGGAGTTGTTCTTCACTGTGAGTCCAGATCATGAAGATGTCATCAATAAATCTGTACCAAACTTTGGGTTGGCAGGCTTGGGTAACCAAGAAGGCTTCCTCTAAGCGACCCATAAATAGGTTGGCATACGAGGGGGCCATCCTGGTACCCATGGCTGTTCCCTTTAATTGTTGGTATGTCTGGCCTTCAAAAGTGAAGAAGTTGTGGGTCAGGATGAAGCTGGCTAAGGTGACGAGGAAAGAGGTTTTAGGTAGGGTGGCAGGTGATCGGCGTGAAAGGAAGTGCTCCATTGCAGCGAGGCCCTGGACGTGCGGGATATTTGTGTATAGGGAAGTGGCATCAATGGTTACCAGGATGGTTTCTGGGGGTAACAGACTGGGTACGGATTCCAGGCGTTCGAGAAAGTGGTTGGTGTCTTTGATGAAGGATGGGAGACTGCATGTAATGGGTTGAAGGTGTTGATCTACGTAGGCAGAGATACGTTCTGTGGGGGCTTGGTAACCAGCTACAATGGGGCGGCCAGGATGTTTGGATTTGTGAATTTTAGGAAGTAGGTAGAAGGTAGGAGTGCGAGGTGACGGTGGGGTGAGGAGTTTGATGGAGTCAGGTGAAAGGTTTTGTAGGGGGCCTAAGGTTCTGAGGATTCCTTGAAGCTCCGCCTGGACATCAGGAATGGGATTACTTCGGCAAACTTTGTACGTAGAGTTGTCTGAAAGCTGACGCAGTCCCTCAGCCACATACTCCCGACGATCAAGTACCACAGTCGTGGAACCCTTGTCAGCCGGAAGAATGATGATGGATCGGTCAGCTTTCAGATCACGGATAGCCTGGGATTCGGCTGTGGTGATGTTGGGAGTAGGATTAAGGTTTTTCAAGAAAGATTGAGAGGCAAGGCTGGAAGTGAGAAATTCCTGGAAGGTTTGGAGAGGGTGATTTTGGGGAAGAGGAGGTGGGTCCCGCTGTGATGGAGGACGGAACTGTTGCAGGCAGGGTTCAATTTGGATAGTGTCTTGGGGAGTTGGATCATTAGGAGTGGGATCAGGATTGTTTTTCTTCGTGGCAAAGTGATATTTCCAGCAGAGACTACGAGTGTAGGACAGTAAATCCTTGACAAGGGCAGTTTGGTTGAACCTGGGAGTGGGGCTGAAGGTGAGGCCTTTGGATAGGACAGAGGTTTCGGATTGGGAGAGGGGTTTGGAGGAAAGGTTAACTACTGAATTGGGGTGTTGTGGTTCCAGATTGTGTTGACTAGAATTTTGAGGTGTTGGGGGGAGTGGAGCTGGAAGTGGGAGATTGAGTAGATGGGAGAGACTGGGTCTGTGTGCAATGAGAGGAGGTTGAGGTTTGTTGGAAAGGTTGTGGAGGGTGAGTGAGTTGCCTTTCCGGAGGTGGGAAACCAGGAGATTGGATAGTTTTTTGAGGTGGAGGGTGGCATGTTGTTCTAATTTGCGGTTGGCCTGTAGGAGGATGCTATGTACAGCCGGTGTGGATGCGGGAGAGGAAAGATTGAGGACTTTGATTTGGGATAGGAGTTGACGGGTGTGTTCATTGGCCGAGTCGATGTATAGGTGAAGGATTAGGCGGGTGAGGGCTATGGATTGTGCTGTTTGGAACTGGTATAAGGACTGATGGAAAGAAGGATTGCAGCCAGAGATGGGAACTTTAAGTGTGAGGCCTTTGGGAGTAATGCCAAATGTCAGACAAGCCTGAGTAAATAAAATATGGGAGCGTAATCTGGCTAGGGTGAAGGCATGTTTGCGGAGGGAATGTAAATAAAATTTAATGGGGTCGTTGTAGGGATGTTGTGAGGTTGACATGGTATTGGTAGGTGGAAAGGGTAATATGAGGTTAAAGTGAAAGTAAAGAGAGATTTATATAGGGAGAGATAAAGGTGTGAAAAAAGTCGAAAAAGTGTTGGTTTGAGATGAGCTATGTTGATCATGTGCTGAACTTAGGTTGGTGAACAACAATGGGTGCAAAGGTTGGGTAGTTATGTTGTCTCCAGATCACGTTAAAGGGTGGGGAAATTCAAGAAAATTTAGAGAAATTCAAGAACATTTCGACAAAAAAATTTTTTCGAAAAAAGTTTCGAAGAAATAATTTGCGAAAAAATAAAATTCGAAAAAAATTTTTTGAATAAAATCTCGAAGAATATGTGTGTAAATGTATTCAAAGGACTGGTTATGTACTGGCAGGTTATGATAATGAGGCTAACAATTGTTTGATGAAGAAATAATAACGTGTAAACCTGTGGGAAGCTGCTAGAAAATGATCGGTTTTGTGGGAAAAAACGGGAATGGAAATAAAACGAAAGTTGTTGGAAAAAAACTGAGATGGTTGTGTAATGGGTGAAAGGAACTGAAGCTGTGAAATAGTATTCACGAGTTTACACGAAATGTTTGTAAACTTGGAACAATGGTTTTATAGCAGCGGTTATGTTGAAAGCGTTGAAAATTTTAGGTTATGGTTTGGAAGTAAATTACGTATTATTAAGTATAATTAGGCAGGATAAAATGTATGGTAGATTACGGAAAAATGGAAGATGAATACAAAGTGGAACTTCTTGTACAAACGAAAAGAGAAAGTAAGACGATAGAGAAGATTTCGAAATGCAACAGAGACAATAACAAACGTAATTGTTGGGTTCAAATTAATGACGATGTAAATAAAACAGAAAGAAACTTCCACATGGGAAAAATATATTAAAAATAAAGATTCCAAGACTTACCAAGCGGGAAAGCGCCGGCGGACAGGCACATGAACAAAACACACAAACACACACACAAAATTACGAGCTTTCGCAACTGGCAGTTGCTTCGTCAGGAAGGAAGGAAGGAGAGGGAAAAATGAAAGGGTGTGGGTTTTAAGGGAGAGGGTAAGGAGTCATTCCAATCCCGGGAGCGGAAAGACTTCCCTTAGGGGAAAAAAAGGACAGGTGTACACTCGCGCACACACACACACACATATCCATCCGCACATACACAGACACAAGCAGACATATTTAAAGGCAAAGAGTTAAGGGCAGAGATGTCAGTCGAGGCGGAAGTACAGAGGCAAAGAAGTTGTTGAAAGACAGGTGAGGTATGAGCGGCGGCAACTTGAAATTAGCGGAGGTTGAGGCCTGGCGGATATCGAGAAGAGAGGATATACTGAAGGGCGAGTTCCCATCTCCGGAGTTCGGATAGGTTGGTGTTGGTGGGAAGTATCCAGATAACTCGGACGGTGTAACACTGTGCCAAGATGTGCTGGCCGTGCATCAAGGCATGTTTAGCCACAGGGTGATCCTCATTACCAACAAACACTGTCTGCCTGTGTCCATTCATGCGAATGGACAGTTTGTTGCTGGTCATTCCCACATAGAAAGCATCACAGTGCAGGCAGGTCAGTTGGTAGATCACATGGGTGCTTTCACATGTGGCTCTCCCTTTGATTGTGTACACCTTCCGGGTTACAGGACTGGAGTAGGTGGTGGTGGGAGGGTGCATAGGACAGGTTTTACACCGGGGGCGGTTGCAAGGGTAGGAGCCAGAGGGTAGGGGAGGTGGTTTGGGGATTTCATAGGGATGAACCAAGAGGTTACGAAGGTTAGGTGGACGGCGGAAAGACACTCTTGGTGGAGTAGGGAGGATTTTAGTTTCCATTTTATGCACTATATTTCAACAACTGACTGAGCTGCATTTTTCGAGCACTGCGGGTTTCCTTGTTAAGTGTGCTTGCTACCTGGACTCTGGCCACATTTGTCAGGACTCACAGCACATGAAGAAGACAGCCGGGTCAGCCATCGAAGTACTGCGAAAAGAACGGAAACGACAACTCGGCAAAATCTGTGGAAGCTCAGCAGTTAATTGAGCATGCTGAGAAAACTTGAGAGATCAAATTTTTGGTGATAAGTCATTGAACAATCATGTAGGCTCAGTCAGTAGGTATGCAGGTGGCAGATTTCAGTTGATTGGCAGGATTCTGGGGAAACATAATAAAATAATTCTTGATGTCATACTGGAACAACAGCAATCTTTTATGATAATTTCACAAACCCAGACAGTCTAGTTCACAAATGGTGTTCATTTTTCAATCGCAGGACGACTGTGTCCAGACCACTAGTATTTAACTCCGTAGGTCACAAGTGAAGCTGAGGTGGGGAGCCATTATACAGGGTGGTCCACTGATCGTGACCAGGCCAAATATCGCACAAAATAAGTTTCAAACATAAAAAATACAAAGAACGAAACTTGTCTAGCTTGAAGGGGGAAACTAGATGGCGAAATGGTTGGCCCGCTAGATGGTGCTGCCATAGGTCAAATGGATATCAACTGTGTTGTTTTAAATAGGAATCCCCATTTTTTTATACATATTCGTGTAGCACACAAAGAAATATGAATGTTTTAGTTGGACCACTTTTTTCGCTTTGTGATAGATGGCGCTGTAATAGTCACAAACATATGGCTCACAATTTTAGACGAACAGTTGGTAACAGGTAGGTTTTTTAAATTAAAATGCAGAACGTAGGTATGTTTGCACATTTTATTTCGGTTGTTCCAATGTTATACATGTACCTTTGTGAACTTATCATTTCTGAGAATGCATGCTGTTAAAGTGTCATTACCTGTAAATACCACATTAATGCAATAAATGTTCAAAATGATGTCCGTCAACCTCAATGCATTTGGCAATACATGTAATGACATTACTCTCAACAGCGAGTAGTTTGCCTTCCGTACTGTTCGCACATGCATTGACAATGCGTGTCGGTGGTTCACGAATGCAAATATCCTTCAACTTTCCCCACAGAAAGAAATCCGGGGCCATAAGATCCGGTGAATGTGCGGGCCACACTATGGTGCTTCGACAACCAATCCACCTATCATGAAATATGCTATTCAGTACCACATCAACCGCACGCGAGCTATGTGGCGGACATCCATCATGTTGGAAGTACATTGCCATTCTGTCAGGCAGTGAAACATCTTGTAGTAACATCAGTAGAACATTACGTAGGAAATCAACATACATTGCACAATTTAGATTGCCATCGATAAAATGGGGGCCAATTATCCTCTCTTCCCATAATGCCACACCATATATTAACCCGCCAAGGTCACCGATGTTCCATTTGTCGCTGCCATCGTGGATTTTCTGTTGCTCAATGGTGAATATTATGCCGGTTTATGTTACCACTGTTGGTGAATGACGCTTTGTCAAGAAATAGAACGCATGCAGAAAATCTGTCATTGTCCCGTAATTTCTCTTGCGCCCTTTGGCAGAACTGTACACGACGTTCAAAGTTGTCACCATGCAATTCCTAGTACATAGAAATATGGTATGGGTGCAATCGATGTTAATGTAGCATTCGCAACACTGGCGCTTTTGAGATTCTCGATTCTTGCGCAATTTGTGTGTTACTGATGTGCGGATTATCCGTGACAACAGCTAAAACACCTACTTGGGGAATATCATTTGTTGCAGGTTGTGGTTGATGACGTTCCACATGTGGCAGAACACTTCCTGTTTCCTTACGTAACGTAACTATCCGGTGAACGGCCCGGACACTTGGATGATGTCGTCCAGGATATTGAGCAGCATACATAGCACACGCCCATTGGGCATTTTGGTCACAATAACCATACATCAACACGATATCGACCTTTTCCGCAGTTGGTAAATGGTCCATTTTAACATGGGTAATGTATCACGAAGCAAATACCGTCCGCACTGGCAGAATGTTACGTGATATCACATACTTCTACACTTGTGACTATTAGAGTGCCATCTATTACAAAGCGAAGAAAGTGGTCCAACTAAAACATTCACATTTCTTTATGTACTACACGAATATGTAATAAAAATGGGGGTTCCTATTTTAAAGAAACGCAGTTGATATCCGTTTGACATATGACAGTGCCATCTAGCGGGCAAACTGTAGAGCCATCTGGTTTCCTCCTTCAAGCTAGACGAGTTTCATTCTTTGTAGTTTTTTCGTTTGATACTTATTTCGTGAGATATTTGGCCTGCTCACTATCAATGGACCACCCTGTATGTGCCAAGAGGAACCTGTCATCGTCAGCTTGTCACTTGTACAAGTCAGTTGCCTCTTTGCTCATGTAAGGGGCGTTCAAAAAGAAATGAACCAGAGGCATAATTACAGAAGTATTGACCATGGCTGTTGAGACACTTGACCCACTGTAACACAAGGTGGTGAATGGCTGTCTCATAAAATTCCCAGGGCTGCGATGTTAACCAGTTAGTCACGTACAGCTGGACGTTGTATGAGGTGAATCGTTTGCCCCACAGAGCCTTTTTAGGGGTCAAAATGGCGTAATCACAGGGAAAGAGGTCTGGACTGTGTGTAGGTTAGCTGAGCATTTGAGGATGTCATCAGTAATGCAGTGTGGTGCTCCAGACCGTGCATCATCGGCTAACGACACGCATCCTTCCCTGAAGCGCTTGTGCCACACCTTGATCCTTGCAAGGGACATGCAGTGTTCATCATACACTTGTGGCTTTCGTTGATTGATGTCGTTCCTCCTACTCCTTCCGCTGTCAGAAGAAAACAACAACACCTCTTTGCTCTTCTTTTGATGCCACCATGTCACTGTTTGCAATGTGACTGGCAGCGTTCGACAATTGATGCGTGCTGCTGCTACCTCTGTATAGCCATGTGACGTGCACCTGTGCCCTCTAGTGATGGGCTATGAACTTCCACACACTGGTCGGAACCACACCTCATAACACAC
Organism: Schistocerca gregaria; assembly: GCF_023897955.1. Lineage (NCBI taxonomy): Eukaryota > Metazoa > Arthropoda > Insecta > Orthoptera > Acrididae > Schistocerca > Schistocerca gregaria. Next base: position 80,182,968 of record NC_064930.1, on the reverse strand, counting down.
GCGACGATATTACTCTCCTGTCTTTGGTTTGCGCATTGCAGACTCTGGCTCATTTCTTTTTGAATGCCCCTTATACAATGGCCCACGCATCAGCTCCACGTGACACCCGTGTAATTACTTACTGGTCTGTGGATGGTCTTTCTGTGACTGCAAAATAAACACCATTTGTGAACTAGACTGACTGCATTTGTTAACTTGCAGACAATCTACAAAGGAGACTGCTTACAAATTTTTCATTTGTCACCTAGTAGAGTATTGCCTGAGAGTGTTGGGAACTGTGACAGTTACGAGGGACGTTTCATAAATAATGCACACAGTTGGTATTACTGTGGACTGTTGGATGCAACAGCAATGAAAGACATGTAATTTGTACTTGGGAGCTTGAGGACGAAGCAAGTGTTCTCGTTTTTTCACAGTGTACCCCAATATAAAATTGCCAAGAGGTAGAAATGGACTCTGCAAGGGTCACAGGTACTGTGACTGTCGAAGACCAGAGGTACATCAAGATCGAAACTTTACAAGGCAAAAACCCAGTAGAAATCTACAGTGAATTAACTGAAGTTTGCAGTGCGTTTACAGTGGGTTTAGTACAGTTTCACATCAAGTTAATTGTTTTTGTTATGGTAGTAAGAGCATAAGCGATAATCCGAGACACAGAAGGCCAAAAATGTCAACAGATGAGAAACTAGTCGTAGAAGCTCTTGAAGAAGATTGCAGAGTGCAACTTGTGTGGAACTCTCTGAAGCAACAGGAATTCCCCCAGCATCAGTATTTCGTATTCTGACAAATGATTCAAAGAGGAGAGAAATTCCTGCGAGGTGTGTCCCACACAGTTTGACTGCCAAAGAGAAGCAGAAATGCCTGGACACTGCCACCTTGCTCAAACAATGATTTGACAGTGAAGGTGAAGGATTCTTGTGTTGCATTGTTGCTATTGATGAAACACGGATTAGAGACTTTGAACCAGTGTTGAAATCACAGTCCAGTGAGTGGAGAGTTTCATATTCCCCACACCCAAAAAAATTTTGATGCACTCAATCAAAGCTCAAGCAAATGATTTTTGCTTATGATCACAAAGGAATCATCATTGACCGATAAGAGTCCCATGTGAAACAAATATCACAGCAGTGTATTATTGTAACGTCATGCAAATCTTGTGCACAAAAATGCATAAAACTGACATCAGGTGGTGGAGGCTGGACCACTCATTCTCCATGACAGTGCTCACCCACATATTGGCAATGTTGTAGCCCCAAAACTGCGTTAATATGGATGCGAAGTGTTGCCACATCCTCCCTACAGCCTGGGCATGAGTCCACCAGATTTCAACTTGTTACTGAAGCTGAAAAAAACCTATTCATGGACTTTGTTATATTTCTCTGGATGAGCTTTCTACTATCGTTATTTTTAACCATACAACAGGTAAAGAGAAACGGTGTCCTGGATGCAATGATAAGTTTCTGAGACAGGGGGTTCACTCATAGAGAAGCAGGGAGACTATACCAACAGACTGTAAAGAGATGTAAAAAAAATTAAACTTGTGAGTTAAAAATAAATTAGCGTGCATTATTTATGAAATGTCCCTTGTACCGTAAAATGGGGTGATTTCGGACGCCGGGGTGAATTCGGACGGTATGGCTTATTTGCTCTTTGCCACTTCATAGAAACAAAGAGTTACTTATTTTAAAGTCCATGCGCCAGTTATTTTAAGTGCAAGATTGCATTTATCACTTTTCACAACTTTTATTTTGCGTCAGTTGTTTCCCTAGTTGAATAATTGATGAACAGTCTCAGTGTTAAAAATCCACGCATTATCGTTAAGTGGAAACTTTCTATTGTTGCAGTGAGTGGGAAGGTATTGTAGCCATAATTGTCGACGCGCTCCGTAGTAACAGCATTGAGACAATTTCTGTACAAGTTTGTCGAGTTTCTTGTGCAAGGTTATAAAATAACGATGGTTTTTGTGAAACTGTGTACTGTGTGGGGTCGATTTCAGACAATGCCGAGAACGTATAAGAGCAGGAGAGGTGCTGCAGTGTGGTGAAATTATGACCCAGAACTTTTAGATACAGCTGTTTGTGATGTTCAGAGTGGTAAATTATCATGCAGAAAAGTGTGTGATTTGTATGGCCGAAAAGAGAAGAAATTTCGTAATAATTTTCCAGGACAAGAAGGGGTGAATTTATTCCTCAAACGACAGTCAGAAGATCTTTCCGTTCGTTTAAGAGAAAACATTAAAAGATCTCGTGCAGAAGTGAACAAAGAGACTGTTAAGATGTTTTTCTCCAATATCAAGGCAAAGCCGGAAAATCAACTATGATGAAACCATCATTCCGTATGACTTAGTCGTAACAAAGGGCTACCATAAAATGTGTAAAATGTCACCAAAACAAAATAAAAAGCACATAGAATTTTAAAAAAATGTTGTAACTGTCTGAATTCACCCGCTATATACTGTAACTTTGGTTAGAGATTTAAAAAACACCGAAATTACCCCAATCCATGGGGTGACTTCGGACACTTTATTTAATTGCCTCAGATGAATATACCTGCACATACACTTCCTGGTTCTGGAATATTTTATTCATTACACATATACCCTACCACTTCCATAACAATCAATTTAATCTAACAGTATACACGAAAGTTACAATCAAAATAACGACAAAACTGTCCGAAATCACCCCGTTTGATGGTACGACTAAAGGGTGTTATGCAACTTATACAAGGAAGAGTGTCACTTTTAGTGACAGGTTTGAGTGATCTTCAGATTTGAAGGCAGATGACAAACATTCTGTGAAAGGCCACTTGAAAAGTTTCAAGAATGAATGTTAAGTGAGGATTCTAGGAATTTGCTACAACTCTTCACATCTCAACTCTGTAGAGACCACAAGTATGTGGTCAGAGTAGTTACAGTGCTCCCGGAGATGCACGAGCAGCCGTTGCTACATTTCTCCATTTATAAATGGACTGAAAGATATCCTGATAAATGCCATCACAGGAAGTACCTTCTGCAATGCTCTGGGGATGTAGATATAGTCACCGTTTATTTGGTGCTCTCATCTCGAGCAATATCTTTTGCACTAACATTCGACGGTTCCTTCTGTTTCAGGGAGTGGCTCGAGAGGACAGTACCGGGCTTGGCTCCGTATTCTGGACCTCAGGCGGAGCTGGGAGACCCGAAGTTAGAAGGGAGTGCAGTCGATGTCACTCCGGAGCAGAAACACCAGAAGACGAATCGTGCCGAAGAAGAGGGCGAGAAGTGCCCAGTGCTTGCACATCCACCACCTGTACACGTACACGGCCATTTACCGATCGAAGAGGCAGACTTCGGTCGAGCGGTACCTCCAACTAGCGACCGTACCTCTCAGAGCTCTACCACGCCGAACTCTCTTCACTCCGGTGACGGAGATGCACGAGAAATACAGAATTCTAGCCGAGCAGTCGGACAGCCTATTTCCTCTGCTGATATGCCACCGACCGATCGACAGGATTACCCCGGAAATGCACAGTTTGCTTCTGTCAGTGGGGCGGTTCCTGAGCCCGACCTCCTAGAAGTACCTGCGGGAGATGTCGGGTCCAACTCGAATGCGACATTTTCGGCTGCAGCCGGTGTAACTCCTAGCGGAGTATCACATCCCGTTCCGTCCGTGTCACCCGAGATGGGCAGTCGCAACATAGCCGACGACACGTCACGAGAACAGAGCCTGCCAAATTCTGTGAAAGAATCCCATTCTGATAACCATAACACACCTCGAGCTGACAACCAAGTTTCTCTCGCCGACAATCCCACACAGCTTTCCACCGAAGACCCGGCCTCAGTAATTCCCCAGGACCCTGTCGATAGTGTATCGAATATCACAGTTTTGCTGACATCGTTAGCTGATGGTTGGTACCTCACAAATGCCACAAATTCTGTGCCACACCTGTCGGGCAACAACGTGACGGTAGATCTCGATCGACTGGAAAAGGTCATCTCTGAAAACGGGGCCCTCTTAAATTTTTCTTATGTGGTGGACAGCTCAAATTTACCTCTCCCAGGCTACAGAAACAGATCAATTGAAATCGTAGCAAAACTGCATTCGTCAGCAGGCAATGAGTTAGCAAAGTCTAGTGTCGACTCGCCAAACAGTATACTGTCCAATCAGATGAAATTGCCCGGTATGAAATCGCTGGACACAATTGAGAAGTCCGGTCAGATCACAACTGACAGCTTTAAACCTCAAAATGTACTTACGTCAGACGGTGAGACTCCTATTCAGGAGACAGACAATGAAATTTTGGGGAATTCGCCAGACACTGACGGCCCGCACGACGGTGCGAGTAGTTCGGTTGCACAACTGCAGCATCTTTCCACTGATCCACCCCGGGCATCTGCAAACGGTCGGCCGGGTGCTCCTAACACTCTACCGCTGACTCCTTCACAGTGGGACTGGCTGAAGCAGAACGCTATGCGCATTCCAAAAAATCCGTTGAAAAATCCGAAAATGCTAGGCAAAACACTGTTGAAACAACCACACCGTAAATATGACACTTTGACTAGAGAACGTTTTGCTGAAGAATACGGGCACCGTGGAACGAAACAGGTGACGCTCGATTCCGAAAGCTCGGGTTTCCCTGACGCTTACAGACAAAAATGGTCGGCTCAGGTAATGTCTTATTCTCATTTACATCCGTCCTCCTACGGTGCGGAAGAGCACGGGAAAATTGTGAAGCACGATCCGTCACACACTCCCACAAATGGTGTACTGAAAAGTGGCATTTCCAGAAGATCGGTGCACGACAAGAGCTTACGGCCGAAGAGCGACGTCCTGCACGTCACTCCGTCCGGATTCCGTGACGGACCAGATGGCAGCAGGCCACGGAGGACTCTGACGGACAAAGAAACTCACTCTGGTGAAGCCGACACGCAAATTAGGGGAAACGTATTTGCGAGGGAGGGTCTTCCCAGGGATGTCCGACGTGGGCATCCTACATTCGGTTCTCCCTCGCAGACGGGTGAAATGAAAGAGAGGGGACACTCGTCTCCGTCTGAAAACCGGAGGCAACCGGAGGGTACCTTCTTCGGAGTGGCGTCATCTTCGGCCAAAAATCGACTGAAACGTTCCAGCGAGTACGATGGCGAGCGCGACGAGAATGCAGTCTGGAACACACTGCTCGCAGACCTCGCAAACTGGCCGGCCAGTGTCGGGATCGCGCCATCCGAGTTGACCCCGCCCGTGTCATTCCTGACGTCAGTAAATGAATCTTACCCTCACACAGTGAGTGGCCCCCCACGCAGGTCGTTCTATTGGTACTTTAAGTTACTGAGGGCTTTCATGCCAGGTGGGAATGTTGCTCGGCGGATAGACTTGTACAAGAAGAAGCTGATTTGGGGACCTCCGATCACTTACGACGAATTCTCACCGCTCAAACCGCTGAATAGGGTATGTATGACTACTGACATCAGTAGAAAAAGAGAGTGGTATTACAATTAAAAATTAGTTGTTGTATTGTTGTAATCATCATTCTGAAGAGTGGGAGATTGAATTTAAGCATCTATGAAGACTGGGAGATTGAATTTAAGCATCTCTCAATGCTATTCCCCATGTGCAGTTCTCTCTCTCTCTCTCTCTCTCTCTCTCTCTCTCTCTCTCTCTTTCTCTCTTTCTCTTTCTCTCCCTCCCTCCCTCCCTCCCCCACCCTTTCCCCCTACCTGGAGTTACCTACAGGGTGAGGATTATTGAGCTATTTGAAATAAAATCACCATAACTTTTGAACACTTTGCGTCTGGATGTTCAGACTGTAAGGTTGGCTGCGGGGCACGATGGGAATTAGTATGTCCATATGCACAGGTCTTGTTGTTGTCGGCCATTGTCATTTGGATGGGTTTGTCAGTAAGCAATATTGGCGCATTTGGGGGAATGAGAATCCACGTTTCACATTCAAGAAGTCTCAATTCATGACTGTGTGGTGTGCAATGTCCAGTCGCAGAATAATTGGTGCAATATTCCTGGATGGCACGGAGACTACCACACTATATGTGAAGGTTTTGGAAGGTGATTTTGCTGTGGCATGCACAGCCACACAAATGCAACCGTCTGCTACCGTGGCAGAGTTAAGTGGCGCCTGCAACTCAGTGCCGGCGTGTTCCACCAGTCGGCACTAGAGGTTTCCCACCAAACATTCGATCGGCCACGAACTACGCACGTGCACGAGCCTTTTTCCGATGTGTATGATCACACTGTGATATCACCACCACCAGTTAGGGATTGCCAACGGCCGCCAATCTTCACTTCTGGATCAGCGGAGGAAGACTGGAGCCGCCTTGTTAAATAGCTGGAAGTAAGGGAAACAGGCGTCTTTCGACTACCGCCCGGAAGATACTTTGATGCGGCCGGAACGTCCAGGTTGCACATATTCGCTACGCCGACCGTTGACCCCGGACTCTGCGCCCGTGTACTTCCTCGGCATCCGCCGGAAAGGGTCGAGAGAAAACCCGACTGAGGAATGAAAATTCAGTTCAGTTGCTAATATTTCAATTCGATAAGGTGGCATATTCTTTGGCTCGCTATAAAATTTTAGCAGGAGAAGAAGCCTTTTGTTATCAAAGAAAGTTTATCTTTTTGTAAAATTAAGCGGTGGCCTTGCTCCACCTAATAAAAATTTGTGTTTGCACATGGGTGTTAATCTGTGGATATAACAGATTTCATTCCCATTATCCAAAGTGAGCCTTTTTGGACAAGATGCGGTTCGTGCGAGATGGATCTCGACCCCATTTAAGCAGGAGAGTGTTTGATGTCCTGGGGAAACACTCTCGGGGATCGCATTCTCGGTCTGGATTACCCAGAGGTCACTGGCATGAGCCTCAGTTGGCCGTCATATTCTCCGTATCTAAAAATATTTGGCTACTTTCTGTGGAGCTATATTAAAGACAAGAGATACGGTAATAACCCTAAAAATACTTCTGAAACGAAGACAGCCATCCAGGATGTCCAGACAGCACTGATGTTCTGACACTTCAGTGGGTCGTTCAGAATTTCACTATTCATCTGCGCCACATTGTCGCCAACGGTGGCAGGCATATTGAACGTGTCATAACTAAATCTGAATATCTGTAGTGGCATTTACATGTTGAACAAAGTGTGGCAGGGTGTATATGGCTTGGGAGATCCGGAAAACACCCAGGAATTTTTTCGTCCGGGAGAAAACCGGGAAAAACCTGGGAATTTTTTAGAATTCCGGGAATTTTTCATTGTCTTAGTTTACAGCTAATTTTTTTTAACTTTGACTAGTAAGAACCAATTCTCCAACAAAGGATATTACTATATCTTGCTACTGCAGAATAATAATGCAGCAATAAAACATCTACGAGACAAAAAAAAAAAGAAAATAAACCTTAAGTTGCAAAGGAAATGCACCATATACAATAACAAAAAACAGTGCTCATACAAGCGTCTACCAAATCAAAATCTGTCAAAGGCTTTAGAAAGACTATGCAATGCTTCCTAACAACAAATTGCCTCAGATGAGCATGACGTTACAACTGTTTATATTTGATTCGTTTGAGCGGTTGCTAGCGAGCTCATGAGCTCGCGCAGTTGAGTCACGTATGAGTAGCATGTTATCCCGCTTCTGGCTACAAAAGTGTGGCAGTATAAACAATAGCAGCAAGCATCCAGATGCTATCCGCAAAAATTTTACTGGTGCGCCTAAGCTTCCAGATTCACATATGCGCATATATGCGCATACACATCCATGCCCATGCATCCTGACATGGGCATGGATGTGTGTGATGTCCTTATGTTAGTTAGGTTTAAGTAGTACTAAGTTCTAGGGGACTAATGGCCTCCGATGTAAAGTCCCATAGTGCTCAGAGCCATTTGAACCATGAAATTTTGACAGAAAATTTTTGACCAGACCACTACACTAGTAAGGGCCAGTTATAGAGTCCGTGGCTAGCAGCTGCTAAAGTTCTGTTCTGGGAGTAGTGTGGATAATGCGTTGTACGAACACATAATAAAGTCTAACACGAGAATAAATGCTGAATAACTAAACCGGTGATTGTGGCAGGGTTAGTGAAGTTAAGCAAGGAAATAGATTTTGACACTGGCAGGAATAGTTACAGAACTAGTGATGACAAGATTGTTTGTTAGAACGAGGAAGGTGAAGAAACAGGGACTCACACAAACTATGGAAGAATGTGACGATTCCAAATTTATATACAAATTTCATACTACCACTTCGATCACATGCTTCAGAAGCTAGAGAGTATGAATAAAATGTGAAACTGTTTCTTCCTAACATAAAACATTTGGCTTGTAGTAAGTCCAATAGGCATTTGATAATGGTATTTAGTGAATTATATTCTGTCGTGTTAGAAAGGTGGCCATTTGTGCCAAAACAGTCTTGTTTATTTGGTGTGTGTAACAATTGCAGCAATATTAAGCAGGCATATTTCGTTTTATATAGTCCCCAATGACAAAATATAGATAATCAGATCGAGAAATCACACCAGTCTGGGTACTATTTGTATTAACAGCTTTTTTAGTATTAGCCAATGACATTTTTGTTTTTTCATGTAGCAAAACATTGACGAACTTTGATAAGGTAATAGATTCTTTCCTAGAAAGGAAAATACGTTATATAAAGCAGTGGCAAGATAAAAGAGAAAAAAATTCTAGGACTTAAGGATTGCAGAAATGTGTACTGTCTTACTTGTCTTTACTGGTTTTATGTATCTTATATTTAATTTTGTCACACAAAACAGCTAGTTATTAGCTAATAGGCTAATAAAGGGAGGGGGGGGGGGGGGTGGCAGGATGTCAAACTGGTCGACTGGTAGCAGGAGAGGCACCACAGGACACTTTTGAATTCCACAGACCGAAATACAAGAGATGTGCGATGGAAGAATGCTGTGTGAAGAGGCGTGACACTGCACTATAGCACACTTACGATCAAATGAAATGTCTTACGTTCCTTCGAACATATGTTTTATGTATCAAACTCTTCAGAAAGATGTGCGCCTACAAAACAAAGACATTTTTGAAAAGTCGATTTTTTACGAACGGATGAAGGCAAGGGAAACTACAGCTGTAATTTTTCCCGAGGGCATGCATCTTTACTGTATGGTTAAATGATGATGGCGTCCTCTTGGGTAAAATATTCCGGAGGTAAAATAGTCCCCCATTCGGAACTCCGGGCGGGGACTACTCGAGGATGTCGTTATCAGGAGAAAGAAAACTGGCGTTCTACGGATCGGAGTGTGGAATGTCAGATCCCTTAATCGGGCAGGTAGGTTAGAAAATTTAAAAAGGAAAATGGATAGGTTAAAGTTAGGTATAGTGGGAATTAGTGGAGTTCGGTGGCAGGAGGAACAAGACTTCTGGTCAAGTGAATACAGGATTATAAATACAAAATCAAATAGGGGTAATGGAAGAGTAGATTTAATAATGAATAAAAAAAATAGGAGTGCGGGTAAGCTACTACAAACAGCATAGTGAACGTACTATATTGGCCAAGATAGACACGAAGCCCATGCCTACTACAGTAGTACAAGTTTATATGCCGACTAGCTCTGCAGATGACAAAGAAATAAAAGGAATGTATGATGAGATAAAAGAATTTATTCAGGTAGTGAAGGGAGACGAAAATTTAATAGTCATGGGTGACTGGAATTCGACAGTAGGAAAAGGGAGAGAAGGAAACATAGTAGGTGAATATGGATTGGTGTTAAGAAATGACAGAGGAAGCCGTCTGGTAGAATTTTGCACAGAGCATAACTTAATCATAGCTAACACTTGGTTCAAGAGTCATAAAAGAAGGTTGTATACATGGAAGAATCCTGGAGATACTAAAAGGTATCAGATAGATTATATACTGGTAAGTCAGATATTTAGGAACCAGGTTTTAAATTGTAAGACATTTCCAGGGGCAGATGTGGACTCTGACCACAATCTATTGGTTATGAACTGTAGGTTAAAACTGAAGAAATTGCAAAAAGGTGGGAATTTAAGGAGATGAGACCTGGATAAACTGACTAAACCAGAGGTTGTACAAAGTTTCAGGGACAGCATAAGGAAACAATTTACAGGAATGGGGGTAAGGAATACAGTAGAAGACGAATGGGTAGCTCTGAGGGATGAAGTAGTGAAGGCAGCAGAGGATCAAGTAGGTAAAAATACGAGGGCTAGTAGAAATCCTTGGGTAACAGAAGAAATATTGAATTTAATTGATGAAAGGAGAAAATATAAAAATGCAGTAAATGAAGAAGGGAAAAAGGAATACTAACGTCTCAAAAATGAGATTGACAGGAAGTGCAAAATGGCTAAGCAGGCTTGGTTAGAGGAAAAATGTAAAGATGTAGAGGCTTATCTCACTAGGGGTAAGATAGATACAGTCTACAGGAAAATTAAAGAGACCTTTGGAGAAAAGAGAGCCACTAGTATTAATATCAAGAGCTCAGATGGAAACCCAGTTCTAAGCAAAGAAGGAAAAGCAGAAAGGTGGAAGGAGTATATAGAGGGTCTATACAAGGGCGATGTACTTGAGGACAATATTATGGAAATGGAAGAGGATGTAGATGAAGATGAAATGGGAGATACGATGCTGCGTGAAGAGTTTCATAGAGCACTGAAAGACCTGAATCGAAACATGGCCCCGGGAGTAGACAACATTCCATTAGAAGTACTGACGGCCTTGGGAGAGCCAGTCCTGACTAAACCCTACCATCTGGTGAGCAAGATGTACGAGACAGGCGAAATACCCTCAGACTTCAAGAAGAATATAATAATTCCAATCCCAAAGAAAGACCTCAGGGAAGATCAGTTTGGATTCCGTACAAATGTTGGAACACGCGTGGCAATACTGACCTTACGACTTATCCTAGAAGAAAGATTCAGGAAAGGCAAACCTACGTTTCTAGCATTTGTAGACTTAGAGAAAGCTTTTGACAATGTTGAATGGAATACTCTCTTTCAAATTATAAAGGTGGCAGGGGTAAAATACAGGGAGCGAAGGGCCATTTAGAATTTGTACAGAAACCAGATGGCAGTTATAAGAGTCGAGGGGCATGAAATGGAAGCAGTGGTTGGGAAGGGAGTAAGACAGGGTTGTAGCCGCTCCCCGATGTTATTCAATCTGTATATTGAGCAAGCAGTAAAGGAAACAAAAGAAAAATTCGGAATAGGTATTAAAATCCAGGGAGAAGAAATAAAAACTTTGAGGTTCACCGATGACATTGTAATTCTGTCAGAGACAACAAAGGACTTGGAAGAGCAGTTGAACGGAATGGACAGTGTCTTGAAAGGAGGATATAAGATGAACATCAACAGAAGCAAAACGAGGATAATGGACTGTAGTCGAATTAAGTTGGGTGATGCTGAGGGAATTAGATTAGGAAATGAGACACTTAAAGTAGTAAAGGAGTTTTGCTATTTGGGGAGTAAAATAACTGATGATGATGGTCGAAGTAGAGAGGATATAAAATGTAGACTGGCAATGGCAAGGAAAGCGTTCCTGAAGAAGAGAAATTTGTTACCATCGAGTATAGATGTAAGTGTCAGGAAGTCGTTACTGAAAGTATTTGTATGGAAGTGAATCATGGACAATAAATAGTTTGGACAAGAAGAGAATAGAAGCTTTCGAAATGTGGTGTTACAGAAGAATGTTAAAGATTAGGTGGGTAGATCACGTAACTAATGAGGAGGTATTGAATAGGATTGGGGAGAAGAGAAGTTTGTGGCACAACTTGACTAGAAGAAGGGATTGATTGGTAGGACATGTCCTGAGGCATGAAGGGATCACAAATTTAGCATTGGAGGGCAGCATGGAGGGTAAAAATCGTAGAGAGAGACCAAGAGATGAATACACTAAGCAGATTCAGAAGGATGTAGGTTGCAGTAGGTACTGGGAGATGAAGGAGCTTGCACAGGATAGATTAGCATGGAGAGCTGCATCAAACCAGTCTCAGGACTGAAGACCACCACCACAACAACAACAACAACAACCTCAAACACTCGAGGAAGGGGAAGCATCACTATGTAATATTGCCCCGGTTCGGGAATTTCATAGATCTGACCTGGTGCACAGAGCAGTCTGAGTTGTAGTGTGAAGGTGGTACTCTCTACGTGACCCTTGTTTACATTTAGTGATTTTGCTTCTACTTCGTTTATTGCCCTCACGTCAAATGAAAACAAAATGGATTTCTGTGGCAAGGAGCTATCAAGAATTAAAATACATCCACATACTTACAGAAGGCTGAAATATGTTATTAGTTTGAGATTTTATTTTATTTCCACCTTTTTGACAGTAAAGCGTTAATCGCCTTGCAGAACAAAGAAGTTATTTTTGTCGGTTTGTTAAAGAAGTTTGACTTTTGTTAATCTTTTCTACTGAGGCAGTATGTTTAATTCCATACTATTTGCTAGTTTCAACTGTTTGCCACATTTCAAGTGCATGTTTTCATCTTCTAGCATGTATGGCATTATGCCATAATAAAGAACCAAACATGAGGTATTGCATTTTAGTATGGTTCACAAAACTCCCCTGCTCTTGGAGTATCCTCTAATGTCTTGTTTCTTTTGTGACATAATGTAAGATCTTTTAATGTTTTACACGTACAAACGTACGGGCTTCCTGCATCATTGTAGCTGTGCAAGCACGGTGACGCGTGTGACATGGCACTCTCTGGCAACTGCGGAAACGAGCCTATTTCTAACAGGTTGCGGAAAAATATTCTGAATGGTTGTTTGAAAAGCGTTACTTTCAAAGTAACCTTCCTTTTACACAAGGTGAACTCTGTGCTCGAATGTACGATGACTTTCTTAAATCACAGAGCGTTTGACTCTCATTCAAAATTCAACTCTGGGAGAATGACCATTTAGAATAATTTTGAGTCCAGAAGACCAGACATTTATATCATTGTTTAAAATTTTACTGGGACATGTGTGTGATGTATCTTAAAGTGTAACATTGTGTATAAAAGCTTAGGTTCTCTTGCAGCTTATTAATCTTAGAGACCAATATTATACGTGAAAGCTTTTCTTCTCTTGTAGCAACACTATGTATATTAAATTAAACCATTACCTTTACTATTTGTGTGTTCACACTACTTGACAGTTATGTTGTTATTAGCTGACTGCATCATGTGTCCTATGCTCTGAATATCCGCTGTCATCGGCTGGCGAGATCATTCGACATGAGCTACGACTGGCTTACACCCCTGTTCATGTTGCTGCACACCAGACATCTTGCTAATATGTGTTTTTTTCCCCCGAGTTTCGTTTTTTAAAGTGCCGGAAAATTCTACACCGGTGTACAAAAACTGCAACCATTGAAAGGATTGATAAGTTTTACAGTTCCGAGGAAAAGTATACTGTTACTTAACACAGAAAAAGTGTATTTTCATCCGGGAGAATGTGTATTTTTAACTGGGAAATCTGTGAATTTTTTTTTCCTCGTCCACGTATACACCCTGTTTGGGCATGCCACAGTTTGTAACTAATTTGGTTCCCCCCCCCCCCCCCCCATATAGTTCAATAATTGTCACCCTGTATTTACTGTATTGTGTATCCTTTGGAGCCTGCTTATTGGGTCCAAGCCTTCATCTCCACCTAGATTTTTACCCCATACACTTTTTCATTTATGCAGTTAGCTATTCCTTGCCCTGTCCTATCAACCTGTTTCTTCATGTAGTGAAGCTGCACTGTAAAGCTCTTTACTTCACAATTCATTTTGGTATCTCTTTTCTTCATTAGTTACCTATTCTTCCAATTTATCTAATGAAGAGGTGCATCTATATCTATATACGTGTGCTGCAGCCACTCACGGTGCACGGTGGAGGGTCTAATAGCACTACTAGTCATTTCCTTTGCCGGCCGGTGTGGCCGAGCACTTCTAGGCGCTTTAGTCTGAAACCGCACAACCGCTATGGTCGCAGGTTCAAATCCTGCCTCCAGCATGGATGTGTGTGATATCCATAGGTTAGTTAGGTTTAAGTAGTTCTAAGTTCTAGGGGACTGATGACCTCAGACGATGAGTCCCATAGTGCTCAGAACCATTTGAACAATTTTTTTAATTTCCTTTCCTGTTCCGTTCACAAACCGAGCGAAGGGAAAATGACTGTCTATATGGCTCTGTACAAGCCCAAAGTTCTCTCGTCTTTGTGGTCCTTACGCAAAATGTACCGACACAGCAGTAGAAACATTTTGCAGTTGTATTCATATGTTGGTTCTCTAAATTTACTCAATAGTGTTTCACCAAAAGAATGTCGTCTTTCCATCAGGGATTCCCATTTTGAGTTCACAGAGCATCTCTGTAACACTTCCACAGCGATTGAACCTACGGGTAACAGATGTAGTAGACCACCTCCAAATTGTTTCAATATCTTCCTTTAATCCGACCTAGTGGAGATCCCAAACACCTGAGGGGGTGCTTGAGAATGGGTCACACTAACGTTCTGTATACGCAGTCTCCCTTATGTCGACATCACGAACCCAAAATTCTCCCGACAAACCGAGTCGAAGGTACCAAATGGAACTGAGGGGAGCAGAGCTGTACAATACATCTTGACTATATGATCAAGTAGGGTGCCTCTAGAGGTCAGTTTACTACAGTCTGATTAAAACTACTTTTAGTTGATACTTAACATGTCAGAGGTGTCTTCCTCCAATCAGAGTGCTCGACATCACGTCTGAACTGTTCGCCGTTGACAAACTGCCACAACAAACGGTCAGTTTACTTCTAAATTCTTGTCTGGCATTTTTTCTTGCTGTGTTTGGATCCTGAATCATGGGGTCTGACCATTTTATTTCGCATTTATCATAGAAATTCTTCCAATCCACATGTGGCATACAGCAAACCAGTGCTTAACAGTATTGGTTAAAAACAGTCTTGGTTGCAATTTTACTTCTTTTTTTTTTTTTTTTTTCAACGACGTGTTTTGCCTTATTTGCCTAAATCTACATGGAAAACAGAGAACAAATACATCTATTTAAAAATCGCAATCACGTAGTGCAGACTTAGATAACCTATAAGCATGTATAAACAGATCACCTATTGAAAGAGCAAATACCTTATTTGGTATTTCTTAGAAGTATCCTTTAGTCGGTGTAGCCAATGGGCATCGTCAAATATATCAGGCCAACATCGCTTTCGTTAAACTCCATTTTTACTTTTACAGAAGTGATTTTCTTGGTATAGCCTGCATATATTTTACAGGGTCGAATCCAAAATTTTCATGACTGGTGCTGCCATCTGGAAAGTAGGAGTAGTAGATCTTTCCACCGCCAGGTGGCGAGAGCCTCATATCTGACGAGTCAGTGTGCGGAGTGGCATTCAGCTGGGACGATGTGTCGCGTGTCCACAGTGATTTCCGCAATACTCTGTGTTTGGTGTGTGGCGATTATGCAATGGATCTGCGAACAGATTCAAGTGTTTGGGGGATAGAGCACGAGCGGTACGTGTGTGTTTGAATGGCAAGCTCGGTTCAGGGTCGGCCGTGCAGATGTTGAAAATGACGCTCACACTGGAAGGCCCGTTAGCCACACAACGCCAGACGTTGTTGCCAAACTTCAACAATTGGTTCGTGCGGATCGACGTCGAACCGTTTGAGACCTTGCAGATGAAGTGGGTATCGGTTATGGGAATTGTTAATGAATGTTGACTGACGAATTGGGCACGTATCGTGTCGCTGCAAAATTTGTACCGGGGATCTCGACTGCCGATCAGAAGGCACGGCGTGTTGAAGTATGCACGGACCTTCGGCAGACCACATCTGATGATCCGACCTTCTTGTCATGGGTTGTCACCAGCGATGAGAGCTGGATTTACGGTTATGTCCCAGAGACGAAGTAACAGTTGACCTAATGGAAAAGCCCGGGCTCTCCAAGACCCAAAAAAGCTAGACAGGTGAAGAGCATGATCATCGTTTTCTTTGATACCAAGGGATTGTGCACAAAGAATTTGTGCTACCTAACCAAACAGTGAATTCCGTGTACTACTGTGACGTTTTGCGACGGCTCCGTGGAAATGTGTGGCGGCGTGAGTCCTGCTTGGGTAGCTCAGTGGTAGAGCACTTGCCCGTGAAAGGCAAAGGTCCCGAGTTCGAGTCTCGGCCCGCCACACAGTTTTAATCTGCCAGGAAATTTCATATCAGTGCACACTCCACTGCAGAGTGAAAATCTCATCTGGAAACGTCCCCCAGGCTGTGGCTAAGCCATGTCTCCGCAATATCCTTTCTTTCAGGAGTGTCAGTTCTGCAAGGTTCACAGGAGAGCTTCTGTAAAGTTTGGAAGGTAGGAGACGAGGTACTGGCAGAAGTAAAGCTGTGAAGACAGGGTGTGAGTGGTGCTAGGGTAGCTCAGTCGGAAGAGCACTTGCCCACGAGAGACAAAGGTCCCGAGTTCGAGTCTCAGTCCAGCACACAGTTTTAATCTGCCAGGAAGTTTCATATCAGTGGACACTCCGCTGCAGAGTGAAAATCTCATTCTACTTACCTTTAGCTTCGCCCAGGATGCAAGTTTTAACGGAAATGTTCCGTAAACTCGAGTGCACATTCCTGGAGGGAAGAATACATTCTTGTAACAAGATACTGTTGAGATAGTTTAGAGAACAGGCATTTGTGACAGACTGCAGAAAAATCATACAGCCACCAAAATCCATCTCTCTTAATGACAACAGAGACAGAATAAAGGAAGTCGGGGCTCATTTGCAGGTGAACATGAAAGGTAGAATCTTCTTCTTTTACACAGCTATCTTTCTAACTACTGCCACTTCACTTCCTACACTAACTCAGTTTACGTCGTCGTCATCATAACGTTTGGTTTGTGGGGTGCTCAACTGCACGGTCATCAGCACCCGTACAAAGTCCCAGTTTTTTCGCAGTCTAATTTTTTTCACAGTCCAATCTAGCCTCTGTCACAAATGATGAGGATCATGATGAAACGATGAGGACAACACACACACACTCAGTCCCCGGGGAACAGGAAAGGGAACAACCGGCAATGATACAGAGGATTCTCCACCGTGCACCGTATGCTGGCTTGCGGAGTATGTATACAGGTGCAGTTACATTTCCAGGCAGTCAGAATAAGTTTGTAAGCATTTGTTCCCCTGGTAAGTCAGTCTTTCAAACTGGCATTAATGAAATCAGCTTATGTGTCTAGGAGTATCTTAACAACAGGCTCCCAGATGTCACAATCAGTTCTAAAACAACAACTGGCCAGGTGCTTCTTTAACAATCTGTAGAGGATTAAGTATTGGGAGTCAGTGGTGTTGAGAAACAGCTCAAATCGTCAAAATTAGACAAATCTCCACGCCCAGAT
Organism: Schistocerca gregaria; assembly: GCF_023897955.1. NCBI lineage: Eukaryota > Metazoa > Arthropoda > Insecta > Orthoptera > Acrididae > Schistocerca > Schistocerca gregaria. Next base: position 80,165,665 of record NC_064930.1, on the reverse strand, counting down.
AGAAACGCTGTCATATTCTGTACTGAATTAGTGACTGAGTTAGCCCCTCTTCTTACTATAAGTGTAGACCCATCAAACAAAAAACGGTACCCAGTTCTTGGAGAAAGGAACAGATCACAGCTGTCTACAAGAGGGGTAGTAGACGTGATGTGCAAAAATACTGTTCCATATCCTTGACATGTCGAAACAAGGCACCCGGTGTACACAACATTCCATTAGAACTACTGACAGTCTTGGGAGAGCAAGTCCTGACAAAACTCTACCATCTGCTGAGCAAGATGTATGAGACAGGCGAAATTCTCTCAGACTTCAAGAAGAATATAATTATTCCAATCCCAAAGAAAGCAGGCGTTGACAGATGTGAAAATCACCGAACTATCAGTTTAATAAGTCACAGCTGCAAAGTACTAACGCAAATTCTTCACAGACGAATGGAAGAACTGGTAGAAGCCGACCGCAGGGAAGATCAGTTTGGATTCCGTAGAAATGTTGGAACACGTGAGGCAATACTGACCTTACGACTTATCTTAGAAGAAAGATTAAGGAAAGGCAAACCTACGTTTCTAGCACTTGTAGACATAGAGAAAGCATTTGACAATGTTGATTGGAATACTCTCTTTCAAATTCTGAAGATGGCAGGCGTAAAATACAGGGAGAGAAAGGCTATTTACAATTTGTACAGAAACCAGATGGCAGTTATAAGAGTTGAGGGGCATGAAAGGGAAGCAGTGGTTGGGAACGGAGTGAAACAGGGTTGTAACCTCTCCCCGATGTTATTCAATCTGTATATTGAGCAAGCAATAAAGGAAATTTGGAGTAGGATTTAAAATCCATGGAGAAGAAATAAAAACTTTGAGATTTGCCGATGACATTGTAATTCTGCCAGAGACTGCAAAGAACTTGGAAGAGCAGTTGAACCTAACGGACAGTGTCTTGAAGGAAGGATATAAGATGAACATCAACAAAAGCAAAATGAGGACAATGGAATGTAGTCAAAATAAGTCGGGTGATGCTGCAGGAATTAGACTAGGAAATGAGACACTTGAAGTAGTAAAGGAGTTTTGCTATAAGAAGAGTATGGATTTAAGTGTCAGGAAGTCGTTCCTGAAAGTATTTGTATGGAGTGTAGCTATGTACGGAAGCGAAACGTGGACGATAAATAGTTTAGACAAGAAGAGAATAGAAGCTTTCGAAATGTGGTGCTACAGAAGAATACTGAAGATAAGGTGGGTAGATCACATAACTAATGAGGAGGTATTGAATAGAATTGCGAAGAAGAGGAGTTTGTGGCACAACTTGACTAGAAGAAGGGATCGGTTGGTAGGACATGTCCTGAGGCATGAAGGGATCACAAATTTAGCATTGGAGGGCAGCATGGAGGGTAAAAATCGTAGAGAGAGACCAAGAGATGAATACACTAAGCAGATTCAGAAGGATGTAGGTTGCAGTAGGTACTGGGAGATGAAGGAGCTTGCACAGGATAGAGTAGTATGGAGAGCTGCATCAAACCAGTCTCAGGACTGAAGACCACAACAACAACAACATCCTTGACATCGATTTGTTGTAGAACCGTAGAACATATACGGATTGTATCCATGGTGTAGGGGTAGTGTCTTTGATTCATAATCAAAACGTCTTCAGTCCCGGGTTCGATCCCTGCCACTGCCTAAATTTTGATAAATAATCAGCATTGGCGGCCGAAGACTTCTGGCATAAGAAGTCAGCCTCATTCTGCCAACGGCCTTGTCAAAGAGGGCGGAGGAGCGGATCGAGGTTCAGGGCACTCTCTTGTCCTAGGGGTGGGAAATTGCCCCTAATGGCGGAAGAATCAGCAATGATCAACGACATGAGGATGCAGAAGGCAGTGGAATCCACTGCATTAAAGACACGTAACGTGTATCCACAGGACATGTGGCCTGTAGTTGAAGAAGTGTCATGATGATCTCTCCATTGGCAAAAGATTCCGGAATAGTCCCCCATTCGGATCTCCGGGAGGGGACTGCCAAGGGGGAGGTTACCATGAGAAAAAGATTGAATAAGCAACGAAAGGATAATGCTCTACGAGTCGGGGCGTGGAATGTCAGAAGCTTGAACGTGGTAGGGAAACTAGAAAATCTGAAAAGGGAAATGCAAAGGCTCAATCTAGATATTGTAGGGGTCAGTGACGTGAAGTGGAAGGAAGACAAGGATTTCTGGTCAAATGAGTATCGGGTAATATCAACAGCAGCAGAAAATGGTATAACAGGTGTAGGATTCGTTATGAATAGGAAGGTAGCGCAGAAGGTGTGTTACTGTGAACAGTTCAGAGACCGGGTTGTTCTAATCAGCATCGACAGCACATTAACACCGACAACGATAGTTCAGGTATACATGCCGACGTCGCAAGCTGAAGATGAACAGATAGAGAAAGTGTATGAGGATATTGAAAGGGTAATGCAGTATGTAAAGGGGGACGAAAATCTAATAGTCATGGGCGATTGGAATGCAGTTGTAGGCGAAGGAGTAGAAGAAAAGGTTACAGGAGACTATGGGCTTGGGACAAGGAATGAAAGAGGAGAAAGACTAATTGAGTTGTGTAACAAGTTTCAGCTAGTAATAGCGAATACCCTAATCAGGAATCACAAGAGGAGGAGGTATACTTGGAAACGGCCGGGAGATACGGGAAGATTTCAATTAGATTATATCATGGTCAGACAGAGATTCCGAAATCAGATACTGGATTGTAAGGCGTACCCCGGAGCAGATATAGACTCAGATCACAATATGGTAGTGATGAAGAGTAGGCTGAAGTTCAAGACATTAGTCAGAAAGAATGAATACGCTAAGAAGTGGGATACGGAAGTTCTAAGGAATGACGAGATACGTTTGAAGTTCTCTAACGCTATAGATACAGCAATAAGGAACAGCGCAGTAGGCAGCACAGTTGAAGAGGAATGGACGTCTCTAAAAAGGGCCATCACAGAAGTTGGGAAGGAAAACATAGGTACAAAGAAGGTAGCTCCGAAGAAACCATGGGTAACAGAAGAAATACTTCAGTTGATTGATGAAAGGAGGAAGTACAAACATGTTCCGGGAAAATCAGGAATACAGAAAAACAAGTCGCTGAGGAATGAAATAAATAGGAAGTGCAGGGAGGCTAAGACGAAATGGCTGCAAGAAAAATGTGAAGACATCGAAAAAGATATGATTGTCGGAAGGACAGACTCAGCATACAGGAAAGTCAAAACAACCTTTGGTGACATTAAAAGCAATGGTGGTAACATTAAGAGTGCAATGGGAATTCCACTGTTAAATGCAGAGGAGAGAGCAGATAGGTGGAAAGAATACATTGAAAGCCTCTATGAGGGTGAAGATTTGTCTGATGTGATAGAAGAAGAAACAGGAGTCGATTTAGAAGAGATTGGGGATCCAGTATTAGAATCGGAATTTAAAAGAGCTTTGGAGGACTTATGGTCAAATAAGGCAGAAGGGATAGATAACATTCCATCAGAAATTCTAAAATCATTAGGGGAAGTGGCAACAAAACGACTATTCACGTTGGTGTGTAGAATATGAGTCTGGCGACATACCATCTGACTTTCGGAAAAGCATCATCCACATAATTCCGAAGACGGCAAGAGCTGACAAGTGCGAGAATTATCGCACAATCAGCTTAACAGCTCATGCATCGAAGCTGCTTACAAGAATAATATACAGAAGAATGGAAAAAAATTGAGAATGCGCTAGGTGACAATGAGTTTGGCTTTAGGAAAAGTAAAGGCACGAGAGAGGCAATTCTGACGTTACGGCTAATAATGGAAGCAAGGCTAAAGAAAAATCACGACACGTTCATAGGATTTGTCGACCTGGAAAAAGCGTTCGACAATATAAAATGGTGCAAGCTGTTCAAGATTCTGAAAAAAGTAGGGTAAGCTATAGGGAGAGACGGGTCATATACAAAATGTACAACAACCAAGAGGGAATAATAAGAGTGGACGATCAGGAACGAAGTGCTCGTATTAAGAAGGGAGTAAGACAAGGCTGTAGCCTTTCGCCCCTACTCTTCAATCTGTACATCGAGGAAGCAATGATGGAAATAAAAGAAAGGGTCAGGAGTGGAATTAAAATACAAGGTGAAAGGATATCAATGATACGATTCGCCGATGACATTGCTATCCTGAGTGAAAGTGAAGAAGAATTAAATGATCTGCTGAACGGAATGAACAGTCTAATGAGTACACAGTATGGTTTGAGAGTAAATCGGGGAAAGACGAAGGTAATGAGAAATAGTAGAAATGAGAACAACCAGAAACTTAACATCAGGATTGATGGTCACGAAGTCAATGAAGTTAAGGAATTCTGCTACCTAGGCAGTAAAATAACCAATGACGGACGGAGCAAGGAGGACATCAAAAGCAGACTCGCTATGGCAAAAAAAAAAAGCATTTCTGGCCAAGAGAAGTCTACTAATATCAAATACTGGCCTTAATTTGAGGAAGAAATTTCTGAGGATGTACGTCTGGAGTACAGCATTGTATGGTAGTGAAACATGGACTGTGGGAAAACCAGAACAGAAGAGAATCGAAGCATTTGAGATGTGGTGCTATAGACGAATGTGGAAAATTAGATGGACTGATAAGGTAAGGAATGAGGAGGTTCTACGCAGAATCGGAGAGGAAAGGAATATGTGGAAAACACTGATAAGGAGAAGGGACAGGATGATAGGACATCTGCTAAGACATGAGGGAATGACTTCCATGGTACTAGAGAGAGCTGTAGAGGGCAAAAACTGTAGAGTAAGACAGAGATTGGAATACGTCAAGCAAATCATTGAGGACGTAGGTTGCAAGAGCTACTCTGAGATGAAGAGGTTAGCACAGGAATGGAATTCGTGGCGGGCCGCATCAAACCAGTCAGTAGACTGATGACAAAAAAGAAAAGAACATATACTGAGCTCAGACATACTGGGGTATCTTGAACAGTCCTTATTGCCAACCAGCCTGGATTTTGGAAACATTGTTCAAATGAAACCCAACTCACACTTTTCTCACGTGACATACTGAAAGCTGTGGATCGAGGCAACCAGGTAGATGCAGTATTTCCTGATTTCCAAAAAGCTTTTGACTCGCTATATCATCTACACTCATTGTCAAAAGTTTGGCCATATGGGGTATGGAGTGAAATTTGTGACTGCATGGAGGACTTTGTGGTAGGGAGGACACATATTATTTTGGAGGGAGAAGCATTGTCAGATGTAGAAGTGACTTCAGGTGTGCCCCAGGGAAATGTGTTGGGACCCTTGCAGTCAATATTAATAGTAAAATCAGGCTTTTAGCAGATGATGCAGTTATCTATAATGAACTACAGTCAGATCTCGATGAGATTTCAGTGTGGTGCAGAGATTGGCAACTTGCCCTAAGTGTTCATAAATAGTGCACTTCACAAAATGAAGAAAAAATGGAGTATCCTATGACTGTAATATCAATTAGTAACTGTTGTAATTCGCCAACTCACACAAATACCTAGATGTAACACTTTGTATGGTAGAATACTGGGGAAGTGCAATCAGTCTACAAAGGATATTGCTTACAAATCACTCATGTGGCTGGTGCTAGAATGCTGAAGTGTCTGGGACCCTTACTAGATAGGACTAATAGGGGATACTGATTTATACGGAGAAGGGCAGCATGGTCATCAGGTTTGATTGATCCACGGGAGAGTGGCACAGAGCGACTGAAGGAACTGAACTGGAGGCTCTTGGAGATAGATGTAAACTATCCCGAGAAAGGCTGTTAACATAGTTTCGAGAACCGGCTTTAAATGATGACTACAGGAATATATGACAACCTGCTATGTATCTCTCACATAGGGATCGTGAGGATAAGATTGGAATAATTGCTGCATGCACGGAGGCATTCAAACAACCACTCTTCATGCACTCCATACATGAATGGAACAAGAAGAAACCCAAATAACTGGTGCAATGTGACGTACCCTCTGCCACCTACCTCATAGTGGTTTGCAGGGTGTAGATGTAGAGGTGATGATCTGAAACCGAGAGAACACATCTGGGATGCTGTCAGTCTCCAGCTCTGCTCTGTAATTTACAAGAGTGTGCGCATTAATTTAGTGCCACATTTTTCGAGTCTGTGTTGTGTAGAATGGCAGCTGTACATGCATTCCAGAGGTGGTCATAATATCTTACCTCATCAGTGTATATTATATATGTTATTAAATTCATTTCCATCTATTTCTCAGTGACTAATTTCAACATTAATACCTCTGCTCTGTGATCTGTTTTCCACAAATAGCACGAGAATGATGAGTGCAGTGGCAAAGCATTTTATTTTTTACCCAGGATGTCGAAGATGACGAGCAAAATCGGGCAGATGAAGGTGCAGACGGAATTCAACATCGAGCTGCAGATGAAAATACCACGACTACAGAGGTGCCTGAAAATAGGCAGTTCGGTGGCCCTGATGGACTTGCTCCGGGAACAGTTGCATACGAACATATTCCCAGACAGGTAACACATAACCGACAGTTGTAAATTTCTGCACTATGTAAATAATCTAGACTTTGGTAACTTTATAGAAATGATAATTAGGCTCTAGACAGATGTAGTAGTAATTTCAGGCAAGCCCAATAGAACTGTGTTAGGACCCTCGCTGCTCGTCTTGTATACGAGTATTAACCCTTTCCACTGCAATGTCGAGTGCAACTCGACATCGCGAAATTTGTTTTCCGCTCCGATGTTGAGCCTCATTCGACATGACTTTTCGAAGCTCTCAGACATATTTTGAGTCTACAAGGCATTATTGCTGCAGTGTGCTGCCATCTAGGAGAACTAGTGTTAACGCAGTGTCGAACAGTAGCAGCTGTGTTAAGTCAAAGATTGTAATTATTATGCTCAAGTCCACGCGCTCGAAATGGCTAGTTCTTCACGTACAGTCCTTTCTGAGGAAGAGACTTTAGATATTTTAGAACAATCTCTAAGTGAAAACGAGAGTGAAAATGATTTTGATTATGATAGTGAATCTTTTCCAAACAATTCGAGTGACAATGAGGAAGAAAACAGTGACAATGTGCATGTTTCTAGTGATTCAGCAGAGGATTCGTGGAGAATGTGGAACGACACTAACAGGAGAGTGTGGAGCGACACTGACACTGACTTCACAGATTTTCCTTTTGACGAATCAAAGTGTGGTTTTATAACAGAAAGTAGTTCTGTTCCATCATCGCCCGTCGGGTTCTTTCAATTAATTTTTACAGATAACCTATTTCAACAAATAGCAGATGAAACGAATAGGTATGCTACATCAAAAATACGTAAAGTGACACTTCCACAACATTCTGCATGTTGCTACTGGAGGAATGTTAGCATGCAAGAAATGAAACGCTTCCATGGTGTGCTACTGAATATGGCATTACAAAAGTGTAAGAACTTGCAGGACTCTTTTTTTTTTCCCCCCCCAAGAGAATGGTTACAATCATCCAACTTCTTTCCAGACTGCTTTGGTCACCGACGATTTATGCAAATTTTCTGGGCACTTCACGTTTCTAATCCGACGAGTGTTACACTTGTCAACAGTCAGATTCAGTCACGTCTGAGTAAAGTGACAAATGTACACTTGTCTGGCACGTTACTCGAAATTTATCGACCGTATCAGTATCTAGCTTCTGACAAATCTACTGTATCGTTCAAGGGTCGTGTATTATTCAAAATGTAGAATCCTCAAAAACCAACAAAATGGGGACTCAGAGTTTATGTAATTTCGGATTCATCAAATGGTTATATCTGCAGTTTGATACCCTATTTTGGCACTGTAACAACTGAGTCATTGATTTGTCCACACTTGAATTTTTCTGTGAGAATAGTTCTTCAGCTGCTGGCTAATATCAGAAATGCTACAGGGCAATCAGGGTATCATTTGTGCACTGACCGTTTTTATACAAGTGTTGCATTAGCTGATGAGCTGTCGAAACAGAACACGCATCTCACAGGAACGATTCAGGCCGATCGCAAAAACCTTCCAGCTGCAATCGAGAAAGGCGCTCTGCGTTTAAGGAGGTACAAAATAAAATGCCTCCACAACAACAAAATGATGGTTCTGGCACGGCAAGATAAACATTCTTCATGCTTTCTACAAAAGCCAATAACTCAGTGTTACTTATAGAAAGAGAAACAAAGGAAAGGGAAGAAATAAAGAAACCTAATGTGATTATTGATTATACTTCAAAGACGGGTGGAGTTGATGGATCTGACCATTTTATTTCCAGTTACGGTTTTCTAATGAAAAGTCTCAAGTGGTGGCGAAAACTATACTTCTGGCTGTTGGAGGTAGGACTTGTAAACAGCTATTTACTATACAAGAACCACTGTGAGAAAAACAACTTGACAATACCATCTAACAAAGCATTCCGTAAAAGTGTTAGGAGGATTAGTTGCCGAAGAAAGAACTCGAGGACAGAAACGAGGACGTCGTTCAACTTCTGATGACGAGGAACACTCGAATGGAAAGTTGCACATTATCAACAAGCTTCCGGGGAACAAGCATAAGGATTGTGCAGTGTGCTCAGACAGAAGAAAGAAAGGTGTCAGGCGTGAAACTGTGTATTACTGCGAAACATGCTCACGAAAGCCAACTCTCCAGCCTGAAGAGTGTTTCAAAAAATACCACACAATGGAATGTTTTGTACTGTAAAAGCTTAAGTAAATATATGAATGAAAGCACACATTTTGTTTTAATGTATACCCCAATTGTTGGCCAGCAGCCACATTGTTTCAACAAAGAGATACGCGCAAATCTCTGCGGTGCACTGCCGCCCAGGCAGCGGTGATTTAAATAAGAGCGCGCGGAGCCGCCCTGTGTCTACTTTACGGAGTGCAAAGGGTTAATAATCTGACAGACAAATGACACATTTATCTACAGTGAATTGCTGAAAACAGCTGCAAAGGTCTCGATAAGATTTCAAATGGGCACAAAGATTGGCAGATTGCATTCAGTCAGTTCGTGCAAACCTACATTGAATTACTTACTGAAAAAATCTGCACAGGTCTCGATAAGATTTCAAATGGGCACAAAGATTGGCAGCTTGCTTTCAGTATTCATAATTTTAATTTATGTGCTTCACTTAATGCAAAATCATGCTACAGGTTGTTTGTAAATGAATATCGAAGTTTTAATGCTTTATAATATTTATTATATTAAACTTACAGTTATAATTATATGTCAGATGAAAGGGCAACTCAAATAGTTTTACCAAGAACCTTATAAATGTTCAATGTGAGCACCATTTGTCACACAGCACACATCAAGGCTATAGCCGAGTTCTTCCCAAACGTTGACAAGTAGCAACAACTGCTTCAATGCGGTTTCTTAATTCAGGGAGGTCTGCTGGTAGCGGAGGCATGTACACATGATCCTCGATGAAGCCCCAAAGTAAAAAATCGCATGGCGCTAGGTCTGGTGAACGTGGAGGCCGTGCAAAGCAAGCACTGTCATTGGACCCCTTGCGGCCTATCTCGAGGACAGTGAAGTTCGACAAATCGCGTACTTCACTATGCCAGTGGTGTGGTGCACCATCTCTCTGGAAAATGAAGTTCTCTGGCTCATCTTCTTCCAACTGAGGGAAGAGGCATAGCTCTAGTGTATCAAGGTGAGAAGTGCCAGTTACAGTAGGTTCACCCAAAAAGAAAGGCCCATAAACTTTCCACCGAGATATGGCACGAGAAACAGTCACCTAAGGGGAATCTTGTTGTATTTGTACCACCTCGTGAGGATTTTCTGAGCCCCAGATGCGCACATTGTGAGTGTTAACTTGTCCACTAAGGTGAAAGATCTATTCATCACTGAAGACGTGATCTAGAAAATCTTCATCGTCACGAAACAACATTCCGTTTGCGAGGTTGGCACATAAACCACGGTCTGCCGGCTTTAGAGCCTGTAATAACTGTAAACGGTAAGGTCGTAGTTGTATGCCAGTGAGTGAATGACTCTCTCACTCGCTCAGCAGTCTCTTTACTAACTCTCGGTCGTCCTGTGTTCTTCCCATTACAAAGGCAACTGTATCTTCAAATTGATCCTGCGAATGTTGTTATCATTTGGAGGGTCACAACCGAACTTCAACCAGAACGCACGTTGCACAGTAACTACAGATTCAGTCTTTGCAAAATGTAAAACACAAAATGCTTTCTGTTCACTAGTCGCCATCTGCGCTACTACCGCTGTCTAGTGGATTGCAGTGGAACCACTGCGTGCTGTGCATGCGCACTGGTGCCAAACACAACTGTTTGAGATGCTATTTCATTTTGTAACGAAGCAGGGTTGCCCACTGCTATCCTGTTTTGGTTTTACACTCCTTCAGTAACTTAGCTAAGCAATGAAATTTTTTTTTTTTTTTTTTTTTTTTCATTTTCACTACTCAGATTCTGACTACAGATTCTGTGGCCTTCAGCCTCATAGTACAGAATTCAGAAATAGTTTAAATAAAATTCCGTTAGTAAAATCTATTATTTCACTACATTCTAATGTCTCTTCTGAAAGTAATGAGCTAAACAGTTTTATTGGAAATACATACTATTAACAGTTATGGACAATGTCGTATATTGTGCAATACATATTAAGTAAAATTCGAGTGAGCTAATAGATCAAATTCAGATATAAGACTGCATCCAAAAGGAAGCCTAAATTTTACTAATTCCAGCAATAGTTAACTTCAAAACCAGTTATAAAGGATCATTTTAACTCTGGGATATTATAAACTATAATATATTAACAGAAATAGTCAAATATTCAAGCACTCGTCTATATAAGGTCCGAGCTGGTGCAGTTCTAAGTTAGTTCTCGGTCAGATTCTCTCGAAGCAAAAGTGCGCCAAGTTGGTAATTGTAATTGTGAACTTTGTTAAAGACTGGAAGTTTTTGACCTACCTAATGTGATGATTAAGTGTGGTTGACAAACGTTCAACAGTGCGTACAATCTTGACTTTTTATTTTGGAAAACTTAATGTAGAATCCTGGCTTCTTAATTTCATTGTGATTTAGGTGAAACGGACGCAGCTACCTGGAAGACAATGTTGAATAAGAAAAGCAAGGTAGGTCGAGAACACTGCGCACTATCTGCTAGGTGAGGAAATGTTTCAATACCGGTACATGCGGTTGTGGCGTGAACTAGTAAGAGGCACTAATACAAGGACATGTCCCGGCACGTTTCAATTTGACATATCAAGTTTAACATAACAAATGTTAAAACCCCGATATTCATTTATAAACACCCGGTATTCTATGATTCCAATCTCAGTGAATAGAACAATTGCAGTTAGTCAGTTCGTACAAACTGATAAGTGTCACAACATATGTGGATATAAAATAATGTGACCACTTGTAGACAAGGCAGGTGTCAGACTTTGAATCATTGGTAGGTGCCTGGAAAAAGGCCGTTTGTCAACAAAGGAGACTGCTTACAAAACACCTGTACTAGAATACTGTGGGGTCCACACCAAATAGCGCTAACACTGAGTATTGAGAGTACCCGCAGAATAACAGCGTGAATAGTCATAGGTTTTGGCTTCCCACAGGAGAAATAATGAAATACCTGAAAAGGTAGATGTTCACAGATGAATTTCAACTCTCCTCACAAAGCCTACTTTCGAAGTTTCAAGACCAGTATTGAATGAGCACTCTAGGAACACACTACAACGTATTTAAATCTTGCTCTCACAGGGACTGCAAAGTGAAATGTCATATGTTACATTGTTAATGAATGATAATGCATGTGAATTATACATTGATCATATACTACTATGTTTCAACTACCATTTCTTAGATATTTAATTATTTTTGACTGGAATATTGTTAATTCAGAAGTTGTTGGCAGATCTGTCTCTTTTGAGACAGAATAGGGCAAGAAAGGAAAAATACTTGATGTTATAATCGCCACCAGATGTCGTCATAATATAGTTGTCAGTTGTCTATGTTATGTAGAATACCTTTGATAAAATTTAATCTGGCTTCCAGCTGAGTTCACCAACATGAAAAAAATTAAATATTTTCTACCTTATTTTGAGGTTATTTTTATGTTGTAGCACAAAAGTATTTTTCATTTACATTCAGTTGATAACTCATACGTCAAATACTGATATGGAAATACATATATCTTAGTGAACTCCTTCAGATATATTGCTTTTCACACTGTTCACCGTTTCAGTACTTTTTTCCAGCTTATAGAATCAACAGACAAAAATTTCATAAAGACTCATTTTAATTTATACTTCTTAATATATATACCTCAGGAAATGTTTATAACATGATTGTTATTTGTGATCTAGACCACCATTTTAACTTGATTTATTCACCACCAAAGAATACAGTGCCATGCAGCATATTCAGAAAATTTAAATAAAGCAATCTATATGAATACATTAGGGGAAACGTTGTTAGCAACAATCAAAAGTTGTTCATTGCTTTACTTCAGATTTTGACATGCTTCTCTAATAAACAACCAGAAGTCATAAGCTATTCATTTTTTAAACATCACCATGCAGGTTTTGCATTAAAACTGAATGTAAGGAAGAAATTTCTGTGCTACACTGTGCAAATGTGGTAATGTGGTGCCCCCCCCCCCCCCCCCCCTCGCAGTCAGTGGTAACTATGATAGCTTATAGCTTAAATTGAATGGATTAATTGGTTGGAATCATTCTTATATGGATGTTGAGAAAGACCTCTTGTAATATTACTCTCCCACACATCACTGTTAAAATTCTCTTAGTCTCTCCATTATTTTCAAAAGCTTCGAGTGATGTAAGATATGCAAAAGAAAAACTTTTTGCTTATCTTCATTATCTTGTTGTTGTTGGTTCCTAGTCTTGTATCTAGGGGTACATTCTTGCAGCAGAAATTTTGACTTAGTGGGTTCCTGATAACTGAATAACTGATGAAGATTCGTCTGTTGCTATGAATTTCTTTTCATTTTATCCCATTCTTCTAAATCACACTGATTTTACAATTTTCACTTCTATGACACCACAAATTACATTATTAGTGATGCAATCAAAAACATAACTGATTCCATCAGAGGCATGCCCACTACTCCTTACATTCTGCAGTATTCACAATATTCCAAAGAGTTCACAAACTTTCTTGACCAAAGAAGAATTTTCACTAAAATATATCATTATCTTGTAAATGAATCGAGAAATAAATTTAATAATTCACGTCCAATTGTGCAATTAACATTATTAATTTTAAGTATGCCAGAAACTTTGTAATTTCATGTATTTTTAAAAGAAGATTAATTTTAACTGTATGTACAGAGTACTAACAAATTAATTTCTTTTTATGTATTTTAACCTGAAATATAATAGATCGTATAAAAATCATATGAAGGCCATTCAGTTAAACAACTGAAATAATGTTCAGCTATACAAGAATCAATACTAAAATTGTATCAGTTATTTCTATATAAGTCCCATAGAGCTTAGAGCCATTTGAGAGTTATTTCTATAAAAAAAAGATAATGTTAGAGGTTGGTGTTTCATTACAATATCCCCTCACAAAATTTGGAAACAGGGTGTTCACAATATTTTGTGACAGACTATAAGATTTGCCTAACGGTGTACATAATGATATCCAGGATAGCAGATAGATGTATAGAAGTATCTGATACATAACATATTGCAGAAAACTTGAGAAAATTATCTACTATACAAATCACAGGATATGGTATTCAGATTTTCAGATCTGTGGAACGTACTGTCACAAAACAAATAATACAAGGTCAAAACTACAACATTACACCACTAAACTATAGAAACAAATAAGAGACAATTTAAATTGCTAGTATTATAAATTGTAATTTAAAATCCATACAATCAAACCTACAAAATCTTCAAAAGAGAAGAGAAAAATTTCAGAGCCTAAGTGTACGTACAACGAGTGAGCCGACTTGGAAAACTCAAGACAACAGGTACAGACCAGAAGAATATACTCAACCATGAGTAGGAATCAGTCAGCGACATAAGCCAGAGGTATTCAAGGATATATTGACTCACGAAAGAACAAATAATGGAAAAATATTAGGGCCTAAGTTTATGATGTAGGGATCAACCCATGAATCCAAACCACACCGGGTATAAACCAGCAAAAAATGTTTTGACACAACAAAATGAATAAAACTCATAATCATCTCAATAAGTTCAATTATAAGCAAAGAAGCGTGTAGACTCAATCACTGGTTGTATCTTCTCCTTGAGTACACATACACATAGTCACGATGACTATGGGTACCCAAAACAGAGTTAAGCATGAATCTGTCTACAACTCAAGTTCCAACCATATACAATATTGCAATATCCAGGATAAATACAGGTAGACAGAGACATAATTAGCTTTGAATGATAACAAAGTCCAGTAGCTAGAGGACCAAAATCAGTGTATGAAAACATACACGTACACATTTGTGAACTGTGGTTTATTAGTCTCATAACGTACATAATCTAAATCATTTGATTCAGGTACAGGAGACGCGTCAAAATTTTGGTAAAGTTTTACCATATCCACATTTAGTCCTAGGAATTTGACTGTGTTAACTTCTTCCATAGGATGATTGTGATGATGTATTTTAAGATCCACACATTTCAAATGTTTGGTTTTTAAATGTACCATTTTGGTTCTTGCAATGTTCAGTTTCAAGTCATTTAACTGGAGCCAGTTTTCTAGAGTACCCATTGTGCTCACAATGGAGCTCTGAATTTTTTCTGCATGATCTTCAATTAAAACGGAAGTGTCATCCGCAAAACTGATGGGGAATTTATATTTATGGGCAAGTCATTTACATAGAATAGCAACAGGATTGGCCCCAAAATGGAGCTTTGAGGCACATTAACCTCTTTGCTTCCTGTTGTGCAAGTATGATGTGAACCATTTCAGAGCTTTGTCCTTAATCCCATATTTGTTTAATTTGTAGATAAGCAAGTCATGGTTCACCGAGTCAAATGCTTTTGAAAGATCGCAGAAGATACCTGAGACTTTACTCCTCTGATCCAATGATTTGCATATCTTCTCAATAAAGTTATTTAATGCATCCAGTGTGTTTTTTCCTTGTTGGAATCCAAATTGGTTACTTACAATAATATCATTTTTTACAATAAACTTTTTGATCTGATTTGCAACTGCTTTCTCTATCACTTTTGACAGGATTGGGAGAATAGAAATAGGGTGATAGTTCCCCATATCTTCCCTCGACCCTTTCTTGAACAGAGGTCTCACTTCGGCATATTTTAACACATCAGGAAAGCACCCCTGTTCAAAAGATTGGTTGATTATTTTAGCTAGCGGGGGTGCTATTATGTCATATACTGCTTTAATCACTTTACTTGGTGTCCTATCCCACCCAGCAGAATTTTTATTTTTTAATGACAGTATAACATTTTTCACATCCTTTATTGTGACTTTTTTTAAATCTGTGAGATACTCAGCTTCTTGGTCGAGTCCAAAGGGATTTACTTTACTCTGATATCCTGCTACATCAACTTCTGACTTTGCTACATTTATGAAGAATTCATTTTAACACTCTGATGTTTGAGCTGGGTTTACAACAATATCACCATCTATTTTAATTTTAGTTATTTCATTACTACTGACTTTAATACCTAACTCTGATTTGACAACAGACCACGCTGCCTTTGTCTTACTATTATGTTGTAAAATAAACTAATTATTTGCCATTTGTTTTGCTGCCTTTACAACTTTTTTGGGTATGGCTTTATAATGTTTCATATACATAGCAAAATGTCTGTCTTTGTTATATTTCAATTCATTATGTAGTTGCCTCTTTCTGGCACTAGATCTTGTTATATTGTCTACACTAGTAAATTTCTTCTTTACTATGTGGTAATTGTCCACACAAACTATCCTTCGTGCATAAGGGCCTAGAAGATTCATTTACAAATGATAAAAAAAGTAATGATTTAGAGTTACATAATGTATTGGAAAGTCAGTTCCCCTACATGCATTTATGCTGAATAACTCTTGTCTTTAGCAATCTTGTCTAACAATTCACAAATATCAGTCACAGAGAGATCCAGTCAACAGATGCTCTATTAAGTTACCGAAGCACCCACAATCTGTTGCAAGTTGACTGGTCCATCAGGGTACAGTCATACAGCAATATGGGGAGTGGACCCACTTCCTCACTAGAGTTCTCATCAGAAGCTCCTACAGATAGGTAACTTCCTGTCTAGCATTCACGTCAAATCGTGAAACATTATTTTGTGCACTAAATATGCTGTTCAATACCTCCTTCAAATCACATGAGCTATGTTCTCCTTAGTCATTTTACAGCCAATTATATGAGGTTATGTCAGGTGAAATTAAAAAGTCTTCACATATGAAACATTAATAAACAGAGTTAAAAGCAATGAAAAGAATGGTCTAATAAGGTGATACACACGGATATACTAATATACTATTCCTAATTTTTTGCAGTACAAATTATAATTATTGTCCCATTTCTCTATCCTGTGCAAGCTTCTTCATCTGCAACTAACTACTGCAATTTACATCCTTCTTAATCTGCTTAGTGTATTCATCTTTTGGTCTCCCTCTACAATTTTTACCCTCCACACTGCCCTCCTATACTAAATTGGTGATCCCTCGATGCCTCAGAATATCTCCTACCACCTTCTTCTAGTCAAGTTGTGCCACAAATTCCTCTTCTCCCCAGTTCTGTTAAGTACCTCATTAGTTACATGATCTACCCATCTAATACTCAGCATTCTTCTGTAGCACCACATTTCAAAAGCTTCTATTCTTTTCTTGCCTAAACTATTTGTCATCCATGTTTCACTTCCATACATGGCTACACTCAATACAAATACTTTTAGAAACGACTTCCTGACTCTTAAATCTATACTCGATGTTAACAAATTTCTTTTCTTCAGAAAGGCATTCCTTGCCATTTGCCAGTCTACATTTTATCTCCTCTCTACTTCGACCATAGTCAGTTATTTTGCTCCCCAAATAGCAAAACTCCTTTACTACTTTAAGTGTCTCATTTCCTAATCTAATTCCTCATCATCGCCTGATCTAATTCCTCATCATAGCCTGATTTAATTTGGCTTCATTGCATTATCCTCATTTTGCTTTTGTTTATGTTCATCTTATATCCCCCTTTAAAGATGCTGTCCATTGTGTTCAACTGCTCTTCCAGGCCCTTTACTGTCTCTACCAGAATTACAATGTCATTGGTAAATCTGAAAGTTTTTATTTCTTCTCCATCGGTTTTAACTCCCACTCCAAATTTTTCTTTTGTTTCCTTTACTGCTTGCTCAATATACAGATTGAATAAATTCGCTGATAGCTTTCTCTAAGTCTACAAATGCTAGAAACGTAGGTTTCCCTTTCCTTAACCTATCTTCTTAGATAAGTCGTAGGGTTAGTATTGCCTCATGTGTTCAAACATTTCTACAGAATCCAAATTGATCTTCCCCGAGGTCGGCTTCTACCAGTTTTTCCATCTGCCTGTAAAGAATTTGCAGCCGTGACTTATTAAACTGATAGTTCGCTAATTTTCACATCTGTCAACACCTGTTTTTTTGGGATTGGAATTATCATATTCTTCTTAAAGTCTGAGGGTATTTTGTCATGGCTGGCTCTCCCAAGGCTATCAGTAGTTCTAATGGAACATTGTCTACTTCCAAGACCTTGTTTCAACTTAAGTCTTTTAGTGCATGATAAATAATTGAAACCCTCAGCTGCCGACAGGTGTTGTTGATATACCTCAATGGGGACAGCTGAAAACGTGTGCCCTGACCGGGACTCGATACCGGGATCTCCTGCTTACATGGCAGATGCTCTATCCATCTGAGCCACTGAGGACACAGATGAATAGCACAACTGCAGGGACTTATCCCTTGCACGCTTTCTGTGAGACCCACATTCTCAACTGTCCACAATCTACATACGTAACGTACCTAATAGGTATTTTCCCATCCACACATTACTTGCACACACTAAGGTTTCTCCCTAATTTACTCAAACTTGACTGCCATAAGCACAAATAGCTTAAAGCAGTGAAGTGACTGTTGCTGTTAATGCAATATACAGATGGTTTCTAAGATTTGCTCGTTTTTAGATACTGTACGCCATGACGCATTCCACGTCTCTGAAGGTACTCCTTCTTGACGGTATCTGCAGAACACGATGAATGAACTAATATTAATTTTGTGTTGTTACTCCCATTTCAGGTGCGTGAAGTTAAAAATGACTTTCTGACGACCCCTGGTGCTGGAATACAGCACAGAACAGATGTTGACTTTGTCAGTACTGAACTGGGGGTGAAGGATGAAAGCCGTACTGCAGGAAACCGTACCGAAAGCTACAGTGGATCGGCAAAAGGTGCAGATGTTTCGGATCGTACAGACAGTGGAATTTCTGTGGGGGCAGTTGATGTGGGAAAAGAAACCACACTTCCCACTGTTGATACACAAAAAGAGACGACACTTCGCACAGTCGACACACGAAAAGAGACCGCACTTCCCACAGTCGATACACGAAAAGAGACCGCACTTCCCACAGTCGATACACGAAAAGAGACTGTACTTCCCACAGTCGATACACAAAAAGAGACTGTACTTCCCACAGTCGATACACGAAAAGAGACTGCACTTCCCACAGTCGATACACGAAAAGAGACTGCACTTCCCACAGTCGATATACGAAAAGAGACTGCACTTCCCACAGTCAATATACGAAAAGAGACTGCACTTCCCACAGTCCATACACAAAAAGAGAGCGCACTTCCCACACTCGATACACAAAAAGCGACTGCACTTCCCACAGTCCATACACGAAAAGAGACGGCATTTCCCACAGTTGATACACCGAGAGAGACCACGCTTTTCACAGTCGATACACGAAAAAGTAGCTCAGTTTCCACAACTGATGTACAAAAAGAGATCACAGTGTCTTCAGTTGATACACAAAGAGAGACCTCAGTGCCTACAGCTGCAGGACAATCAAGCTCACAGCCCACGGTCAGTACCAGTAAACTGATTCTGTGGCCTACCGTTAAGAGGAGGATAGAGGCTGCAGACCACAGTGAAGAGAAATATTCTGCTTCATATACTGGTGCTGACGAAGAGGGAGACAGTGAGAATCAAAACCAGGAGCAGGCAGAGTTTTATGATAAAATAAAGCAATTGGGAGCAGACGATGGCACGAATGCTGCACAGAAAGTGGCTTCCATTTTTGGTGTAGCATTCACCTTGGTGCTCATGTTGATTTCCGTGCCACAAATTTAAGAATGCGTACCCAAATAAGCGTTAAAATAAATAGTTCAATTTCCTAATATACATTTTCTTGATGTCTGTATTGTGGGGCGTTCTGAGCCTGTAATGTGCTGAAAGTTTGTTTGTATAATTAATTTTTATATGAAATTTTTGGGTTTGGTTCACTGTTTTAATAAAAACTGAATATATCAATAAAGTTATTTGTCGTGTCATATGTGCTGTGATAATTTCTGGTAACTTTCATTCTAGTTCTAACATTCCTGCCTCAACATTTACGTAATGAAAAATGTAAGTATTTTTAAAAAGTTAGTAGCAAGTAACCTGTATTAAAAACATCACCATGTGCAAGGGATGGAGTCGAGACATCTCAAAGAAAAATATAATTATTATTCTTCCATTGTATGTAAATTCTCAAATTGGTGCAAGATAATCAGGTCCAGGGAGACTGCTGCTCACAACTTGACTCCATACGGTTGAAATTTTTCACTCGATTCTCTTCAGGTACAAATCATACAGACCATGATGAAAACAACAGGACCCAGTGGCCACTACAGTGTTTGTATAATTAATTAATCAAAATAATTATGTCATAATTTTATATTTTGCTAACTTCAGTACTTGTGGTGCCTTCCATTGGTAATGCTGGGATTCAATATGGTGTTGGCCCACCCATAGCCTTGACTATAGCTTCCTCTCCCGCAGGCATACATTCAACGTTTCTTGGGGAGTGGCAGTCTTCACAGAGTGCTGCAGTGAGGAGAGGTGTTGATGTTGGTCAGTGAGGCCTGGCACGAAGTCAGCGTTAACATCCCAAATGTCTACTATAGGATTCGGGTCAGTACTCTGTGTAGGCCAGTCTATTACAGGGACGTTATTGTCGTGTAACCACTACAGCACAGGACATGCATTGTGAACAGGTGCTCGATCGTGTTGAAAGTTGCAGTCGTCATCCCCGAACTACTCGTCTACAGCGGGAAGAAAGAAGGGGCTTAAAACATCGATATGTAGGCCTGTGCTGTCATAGTGCCTTTTAAAACAACACGACCACAGCATAACACCACCTGTTCCGAATTTTACTGTTTGCTTTACACACGCCGGCAGATGACGTTCACCGGGAATTCGCCATACCCTCACCTACCATTGGATCATCACATTATATA
The DNA here is from genome assembly GCF_023897955.1 of Schistocerca gregaria. Taxonomy (NCBI): domain Eukaryota; kingdom Metazoa; phylum Arthropoda; class Insecta; order Orthoptera; family Acrididae; genus Schistocerca; species Schistocerca gregaria. Next base: position 80,145,236 of record NC_064930.1, on the reverse strand, counting down.
ATGTGATTCGTCACTCCACACAATGTTTTTCCAATGTTTACGCTCCTTACATCAAGCAAGCCATTGTTTGGCATTTACCGGCGTGATGTGTGTGGCTTATGAGCAGGTGCTCAACCATGAAATCCAAGTTTTCTCGCCTCCCACCTAACTGGCATAGTACTTGCAGTGAATTCTGATACAGTTTGGAATTCCTGTGTGATGGTCTGGATAGATGTCTGCCAATTACACATTACGACCCTCTTTAACTGTCAGCAGTCTCTTGTCAGTCAACAGACGAGGTCGGCCTGTATGCTTTTGTGCTGTACGTGTCTCTTCACGTTTCCACTTCACTATCACATCAGAAACAGTGAACCTAGGGATGTTTAGGAGTGTGGAAATTTCACCTTCAGACGTATGACAGAAGTGACACCCAGTCACCCAACTACGTTCGAAGTCCGTGATTTCTGCTCTCTCATGATGTCTAATGACGACTGAGGTCGCTGATATGGAATACCTGGCAGTAGGTGGCAGCACAATGCACCTAATATGAAAATCATATGTTTTTTGGGTGTGTCCAGATACTTTTGATCAGGTAATGTACAGGATGTATATTGCCCCATTTATCATAAAGTGTTTTGTATATTTTGAAATATTAGGTCTACAACTTTGCTTCTAACATTTTGCAGTAGACGCCATTAGTGGAAAGTAGTGGCGCAAGTCGTAGGTCATAAGTGTCACACAGTAATCTTAGGCTTTTGAGAAAATATTAGTCGATTTTTGATTGTATCTAGAGGGTTGTAATGTTTACTATGTCAACTTATGAGCCCAATTCTCATCATCTGCGGCTGAGGCTCATAAAAAGCTGGGGAAGACCTATGATAAGATGCCTGTTAGTGACAAAACTTTGCAGATAATGGTTTCCGTGCTTCAAGAACAGTGATTTTGACGTTGAAGACCGGCACGGTTGTGAAAGAGAGAAAGCTTTCGATGCTACTGCAACCGGTGGGAACAATCACAGGAGATCGTTATCGAAAGCAATTGATGTGTGTGAACCGTTTACTGAAAGACAAACAGCCACAATACAGTGATAGACATGAAAAGATGATTTTGCAGCAAGACAGTGCCCCAAGTCGAAAATCCCGTCGAAACATACTTGGAAATTTTGAAATGGTAAGTTGTACCCCACCTGCTGTATTCTCCAGATATTTCTCCCTCTAACTGCCACCTTTCTCGATCTATGGCACACGACTTAGCTGACCAGCACGTGCGGTCATATGAACAAGTGCAAAACAGCTGTATTGTAATACACAAAAGAAATAATCACTAAATTGAAAGAGGGAGAAAGTGTAGTTGGGATAAATCTAGATTTGTCAAAAGCCTTTGACACTGTTGACCACAGCATACTTTTGCAAAAGCTTGAAGCTATAGGTATTAGAGGACCGGTAAAAAAGTGGTTTGATTCTTACCTGGAAAAGAGGATGCAGGTAGTTGAAATTACAGCACCAAATATTAATCAAAAAATTAAACTAAGATCAGATCCAAGGGAGGTCATAGTAGGAGTACCCCAAGGAAGTGTATTAGGCCCCTTGCTGTTTTTCATTTACATTAATGATATTCAGGTGTCAAAGAGAAAAGCTAGAATCATGTTATTTGCTGATGATACTGGTTTAATAGTTAGTGATATGAAGCAGTCATTGCATAGTACTGTGGACCATGTCCTACAAGATATACAAAAATGGTTTAGTGCTAACAAGCTAACACTGAATGGAAAAAAAAACTAATTATGAGAAACATGGAAAAATAAGTGAACATGACGACCTAAATCCCACCATGGAGGGCAAACAACTTGAAAGAGTTCAGTGTGCAAAATTCCTGGGTATGCACATTGATGAGAAGATTAACTGGAAGGACCAAGTGGTAAGCTTGGTACTAAAACTAAACTCAGCATGTTTTGTGCTTGGAATAATTCCAAGAGTTTGTAGTAATGTCTGAACCAGATTAGTATATTTTGGCTATTTTCAGTTCATTGCATCCTATGGGATAGTATTCTGGGGAAAAACAAATTGTTGTCTAAATGAGATTTTCAAATTACAAAACAACGGTATTCGGATAATGACCCAGAGCCCATCTCAGACATATTTTAGGCCCCTTTTTAAAGCATTGAAAATTTTAACAATTCCATCATTATACGTTCTGAAATGTCTGTTGGTGATCAAAAGAAATCAGGACAAAATGAATACCAATACAGACTACCATAATTACAATACACGGCAATGTAAAGATCTCCACATACAAGCTGTAACAAGGAGCCGAAGTCAAAAAAATGTATGTAATCAAGGCATCAAACTTTTTAATGATGCCTTGATTACATACATGTTAATTATGATAAATTTAAAACTGTCATAACGAATCACATGCTTGACAAATGTTATTATAGTGTAAGTGAATTTCTATGCTCAGTTGTATAAGAATATAAAGAACCACATGCTTGACAAATGTTATTACAGCATAAGTGAATATCTCTGTGCAACTATAAGAATATATGTTTAAGTTAATGTGACAAATGAAATTACATCATTGAATATTTTTGTCAAGTTCATAAGAAATTATGTTATAAAAACACTTATTAGTTGTATATTGTATTAAACATAAGATAGATTCATATGAATTAAGCACAGATAAAAATCTTGTAAAAATATTATATAGTTGTTAAAATGTACCCTGACAAATTCTATATCATAAATGTGATAATTGGGATGATGATAAATAAATAAAATTGGATCGATTCACGGCTCCTCTCAAAAGATGCCCAGTTTATACACTGCGGGATTTGTATGCTGCCCTAAAGCTAATGAGAAAGAGTGGCCCACGATGGCCAATACTATTAATCGTAAATTTTTTGTAAGGTTTTCACAATGAAGTCTCAAACTTGGAGAAAAAATGACAGAAGCAATGTGTAGCATAATGAAATGGAGAATAAATTTACTCATACCTGAAGAATAAAGAAAGTACTCTGATTAAAACAAACTAAAGAGGACGCTATTTTTTAAGTTCTTTCGTTGGTCCTATATAAAATGCTTTCACATAGCGAGCAGTTTGTTACTTCTGCTGTTTAGATTAGATTTGTTTTTCGTTCCATAGATCTGTGCTGAGGAGATCCTCGTCGATGTGGAACATGTCCTTTTTTTAAAGCTGAAATAACAATACTAATAATATGAGTATATACAATACATCATTTGTTTCTATTAAAAAGTTCAATGGAGTAGAAGGAGTTGGTCACTATTTAGTCTTTCAGGCTCGTTTTAAACTGATCTTTATTTGTAACTAAAGTTTTTATGTTTGCTGGCAAATTATTGAAGATGAGTGTTCCTGAGTAGTGGACCCCTTTTTGAACTAAAGTAAGTGCTTTTAAGTCCTTGTGCAGATCATTTTTGTTCCTGGTATTGTATATATGGACTGAGCTGGTTGTTGGAAAAAGAGATATATTATTTAGGACAAATTTCATTAAGGAGTAAATATACTGAGAGGCAGTAGTTACTATACCCAGTTCTTTGAAGAGGTTTCTACAGGACGTCAGTGAATTTACTCCACAAATAATACGTATTACATGCTTTTGGACTCGAAAAACTTTTGTTTGACTTGAAGAGTTACCCCAAAATATTATACCATATGACATTATGGAATGAAAGTAGGCAAAGTATGCAAGCTTTTTCATTTTTATGTTGCCTATGTCTGCTAACACTCGAATTGTAAATACAGATTTGTTAAGACGTTTCTACAGTTCTGTGATGTGCTCCTCCCAACTGAATTTACTATCAAGTTGTAATTCCAGGAATTTAAGACTGTCAACCCCTTCTATCTGCTCTTCTTCATACTTTATGCATATGCTGGGTAGAAACCTCTCACGGGTTCTGAATTGCATATGGTGAGTCTTTTCAAAGTTTAATGTCAGTGAGTTTTTTTTCTTTGTACTTTGCATATTGCTTCAAGTCAACGGATTTAAAAGCATGGTTTTAGGCTGTTAGAGCCATAGATTACCTTACTTGGTGTCATTTATTGGAAAGTTCTCATAGAAATGCCAGAAAAATGTGAATTTACTAAAGAAAGTAAAACTGAGTTTCCGTTACTGAAATTAGAACAGCAAAGCGGGAAATTATCTTGCACATTGTGTTCTACAATTGACTGTGGAATGGATCTGATGTTTGGCGTCAAATATGAAGAAACACAAGCTATCTGTTCCAAATTATGCTTTGTGGCAAAGTATTATGTGTTTCGTTACAAAAGGTGAGAACAGCACCCTTACAAATCTCGAATAAAAGCGTCCTGCTGCTGAGGAAAGTTTGCTAGCTTTTCATGAAATCAACATAACAATTCCTTCAGGTGATGGGCTGCACTGCTGCATCATCAGGAGCCTGTTCCAGAACAAAGTGTGAATCTATAATAGTAAATGCATCGGCCCCGTACAAACTGCATCAAATCTTTGAGGAGCTGAAAAATGCGAAGTACATTTCAGTTATGATGCTGCAGAAAGAGTGTTTTCTATCACAAATGCTGTATAGAATGATGAAAAGAATAGGTATAGTGTGAAAACTGTTAAGGAAACAGTTATAACTAAGACTCATTTTCATGAAACTTCACGTGTGGATTCTTAAAAAACTCTGTTGGATAATATCAAACTCCTGAATGGCATACATTCATCTGAAAAATATAGCAAAAAAAAAAGTTTTTTTTCGGAAATTACCCACAGCGAAACTTCCAGGCCAACGGAGAGTTCAAAGTAAGTAACTTAGGTAAGTGATAGTCATTGTCTATCCTAGTTAAAGATGTTGTTATATTAAAGTGATATACTGTGTTCACATGTGACAACAATAAAATATTAGTAATGCAAGATATTTTGATTTTTTGTGGGTATTTTAATAATGATGTATGTAGTTGTAGCACAAACCAAGTCTTTTAGTGCAAATCTACTATACAGAATCCATATCAGCTTCTAACTTGAGTCCCCTGTTTTTATATTTGAAATCTTTTGAGCCTATTGTACCTACAGACCGGACCTTATCAACAGTGTCAGTGTAGAGACAGGGATTAGTAATTATGATGTCATAGTGACAGTGGTTACTTACATTAATTAATCCGTCAAGAAGAATTGTAGAGTTTTTATACTGAAAAGAGCAAATAAGCATTTGTTCACTTCTTGCTTAGATAACTAACGGACATCATTTTGTTCCAGAAGGAATAAAAACTTTGAGGTTTGCTGATGATGATGTAATTCTGTCAGAGACAGCAAAGGACCTGGAAATGCAGTTGAACGGAAAGGAAAGTGTCTTGAAGGAGGATGTAAGATGAACATCCAACAAAAGCAAAACGAGGAATGTAGTCGAATTAAACTCGGTGATGCTGAGTGAATTAGATTACGAAATGAGACACATAAAGTAGTAAATGAGTTTTGCTATTTGGGGAGCAAAATAACTGATGATGGTTGAAGTAGAGAGGACATAAATGTAGACTGGCAATGGCAAGGAAAGCGTTTCTGAAGAGGAATTTGTTAATATCGAGTATAAATTTAAGTGGCAGGAAATCTTTTCTGAAAGTATTTGTGTGGATTGTAGCCATGTATGGAAGGGAAACAGACGATAAATAGTTTGGACAAGAAGAGAATAGAAGCATTCGAAATGTGGTGCTACAGAAGAATGTTGAAGATTAGATGGGTAGATCACATAACTAATGAGGAGGTACTGAATAGATTGGGGAGGAGAGAAATTTGTGGCACAACTTGACTGGAAGAAGGGTTGGTAGGACATGTTCTGAGGCATGAAGGGACCACCAATTTAGTATTGTAGGGTGGTATGGAGAGTAAAAACCGTTGAGGGAGACGAAGAGACGAGTACACTAAGCAGATTCAGAGGGATGTAGGTTACAGTAGGTACTGGGAGATGAAGAATCATGCACAGGATAGAGCAGCATGGAGAGCTGCATCAAACCAGTCTGGACTGAAGGCCACAACAACATGTAGTTCCAGTATGTGGACATAATGGAATTATATGCAAAGTTTAAACTGACTGTAAATCACTATCTGGAGAAATATGTGATGATGAAGTGGATTAAGGACAGAAAAGGAGTCCCAACTACAAAATTCAGAAAATCGTGATTAATACGAGACTGTTACTCCCTCAGTTCAAAGGAAAGCAAGGAATATTGGCTATTTTTATCCTCATACAACTAAAAAGATAAGTGAAATAGATATTAAACAATGGAAAATCTAGGATGGAATAACGACAATATTATAATATTGATGGTTGCTGCTCACCATGTAGTAGAGGTGCTGAGTTACACACAGCCACAACAAGAAAAAAAAACTGTCAAACATAGCTCTCAACCAAACAGGCTTTTATCAGAATAGACAAGTTACACTCACGCAACACAACTTGCAAACACATCACCACAGTCTCTGGCTGGCGAATTCTGCCTGTGAGCAGGAGCACAGGATGGGAGAAGCTGTGTGGGTGGTGGGGATAAGGAGAATGCTGGGATATTGAAAGCGAGGGATAACACAGTAGGGGTGGGCGATAGTAAAGTGCTGCTTGTGGGAGCATAAAGAGAAGAGAAGGGCAGAGGGAAGGACAGCTAGGTGCGGTCGGGAGATTAGACAGAGTGCCGGGGGGAGGGGGGGGGGGGGGGATGAAAGAACTAAAAAGTCTGTGGGTGTGTTGGTGGAATAGAGGGCTGTGTAGTGCTGCAATGGGAACAGGGAAAGGGATAGGTGGGTAAAGGACTATGAATCATGCGGTTGAGGCCAGGAGGCTTACAGGAATGTAGGATCTGTTGTAGGAGGATACCCATCTGCGCAATTCAGATAAGCTGGTGTTGGTGGGAAGGATCCAGATGGCACAGGCTGTGAAGCAGTCATTGAATCTCTTCTCAGTAATTCCTACACGAATGTCTAGTGGTATCATATGGAAGGCCCAGTCTCATCCAGAAATGATGACTCGAAGACACACTAATCCTACTGTTTCAGTCCTTACAACATGTGTATGGCAGTCTAAAGTGAATCTGGTGACCCCGTACAATTCAACAGCTCTTCTTAGAGATACACTTTCATTTTTTACTTCATCAATCGCTTTCTGTAGTTGCTTATGAGTAAAATCACGATATTTATGTGACCCAGGCCTCCTTTTTGGATCTCTAGGTATATCTGATTCTCCTAAAATGGAAAAAATGCTATCAATATGCTGAAATTGCGCTTACAAATAAGTGAGGTAATGTAGGATAGTAAAATAACAAGGGGAGTAACACAGGACACTGCCCCATGTTACTCTGTCATTGCTTCTGCAAAGAATTTCCTTAAGCAGTGTCACTTGTGTTGTCAGCACAGAACTTTCAAGTCTGACATCAATATTTGAGGTTATGTCAGAAAAGCATTGATACTGACCAGTCCCACAGCTACTATACATATTTAGGAACTGGGGCAAACACGATTTCCAAAAATATGTTCATTTTGTAGTGTATATATTCCTGAAGAGATTGGTATGTAGAACATATATATTCAAGAAAATATAAGACATGTTATTCGTCCAAGATAAGTTTAAGGACATAAATGCTTATCCTGTTGAGAATGGTCTTTCAGATCATAGTGCACAGCTTGTTACAGTACATGACATAGCTCCATGCAGTATAATAGATCAGACTTTCAAAGCAGTGCGTTCAATTAACAATATAAATATTGCAAACTTTAGGGAAAGCCTACAGCAGCTAGACTGGGATGAAGTGTATAAGTAACCCGATGCAAACTTGAAATATAACTTATTTCACAATACATTTTTAAGGGTATTTGAAAATTGTTTTCCAAGAAAATAGTTAAACATAATTCCAAGAAAACATATAAAAAACCTTGGCTAACTAAAGGAATAAGAATATCTTGCAACCGTAAAAGAGAACTGTATCTAACAGCAAGAGGGAGTACTGACCCCGAAATTGTTCAATATTATAAAAACTATTGTGCGGTACTAAGAAAAGTTATTAAAAAGTCCAGAAGCATGTGTATCATGTCTGAGATCAGTAACTCTGATAATAAAATTAAAGCAATTTGGAATATTATTGAAAGGGAAACAGGGCAACCAAGAGCACAGGAAGACTTTAGTGCAATAAAACTGAATGACAAGTGCACTAACAAACAATCAGAAATTGAAAATATTTTGAATAATCATTTTTTAAATGTTGTGGAGAAAATAGGATCTAGATCTTCACTAGAAGAGGCAAGGCTTCTAATAGAAGAGGCCATACCTGTGCAGTTTGAAACAACTGTATTTCCATGAACCTCTCCCTCTGAAATCAGTAAAATAATAAACTCACTGAAAAGTAAAAGCTCTTACGGAATTGATGGCATTTCCAGCAAAGTACTTAAAGCTTGTTCCCCACAGATAAGTAGGATTCTCAGCCACATATGTAATAGCTCTTTGGAGCAGGGTGTTTTCCCTGATAGACTGAAATATGCCATTGTAAAACCATTGCATAAAAAGGGGGATACGTCGGATGTCAACAACTACCGCCCAATCTCTCTTCTGACAGCTCCATCAAAAATTTTTGAGAAAGTAATGTATTCAAGAGTAGCCTCCCATATTTGTAAAAATAAAGTACTAACAAAATGTCAGTTTGGTTTTCAGAAAGGCTTTTCAACACAAAATGCTATATATGCTTTCACTGATCAAATATTAAATGCTCTGAATAACCGGACATCACCCATTGGTATTTTTTGTGATCTCTCAAAGGCCTTTGATTGTGTAAATCATGGAATTCTTTTAGATAAGCTAAATCATTATGGTTTGAGTGGGGCAGTGCACAAATGGTTTAATTCATACTTAACTGGAAGAATGCAGAAAGTTGAAATAAGTGGTTCGTGTAATGTTAAAACAACAGCTGATTCCTCAAACTGGGGTGCTATCAAGCACGGGGTCCCACAGGGTTCGGTCTTAGGTCCTTTACTGTTCTTGATATACATTAATGACTTACCATTCCACATTGATGAAGATGCAAAGTTAGTTCTTTTTGCTGATGATACAAGTATAGTAATAACATCCAAAAACCAAGAACTAAGTGATGTAATTGTAAATGATGTTTTTCACAAAATTATTAAGTGGTTCTCAGCAAACGGACTCTCTTTAAATTTTGATAAAACACAGTATATACAGTTCCGTACAGTAAATGGCACAACTCCAGTAATAAATATAGAATTTGAACAGAAGTCTGTAGCTAAGGTAGAATTTTCAAAAATGTTAGGTGTGTCCATTGATGAGAGGTTAAACTGGAAGCAACACATTGATGGTCTGCTGAAACGTCTGAGTTCAGCTACGTATGCTATTAGGGTTATTGCAAATTTTGGTGATAAGAATCTCAGTAAATTAGCTTACTATGCCTACTTTCATTCACTGCTTTCGTATGGCATCATATTCTGGGGTAATTCATCGTTGAGTAGAAAAGTATTCATTGCACAAAAAACGTGTAATCAGAATAATTGCTGGAGCCCACCCACGGTCATCCTGCAGACATCTATTTAAGGATCTAGGGATCCTCACAGTAACCTCACAGTATATATATTCCCTTATGAAATTTGTTGATAATAATCCAACCCAATTCAAAAGTAATAGCAGTGTGCATACCTATAACACCAGGAGAAAGGATGATCTTCACTATGCAGGGTTAAATCTGACTTTGGCACAGAAAGGGGTAAATTATGCTGCCACAAAAGTCTTTGGGCACCTACCAAACAGCATCAAAAGCCTGACAGATAGCCAACTAACATTTAAAAATAAATTAAAAGAATTTCTAGTTTCAACTCCTTCTACTCATTGGCTGAATTTTTAGATATAAACTAAGTAAAAAAAAAACTTAATCATTAGTGTCATGCAATATTTTGTTTAATGTAATTTCTTGTACAGACATCTTTTATTAACCTGACACGTTCCACATCATTACGAAGTGCCGGTGTCGTATTCATGATCTATGGAACAAGTATTAATCTAATCTAATCTTAAGTGTGTCAAAGTGCAATCCTATGCCTCTTCAGAAAACATTATTCTATCACACATCACTGTATTTCGCTCTGTGAAATACAAATGTGTATATTTTGTAATGGAAACCATCAAGTCTATATTCAAGGCAGTGGAAATTGAAATGCCCTGTTGCCGTTCTCCTGGTCTGACATTGTACCCCCATTAAAATAGATTCACAATTTTTACTGGGTGGCATTATTAATGACCCGGAGAATAAGAGCTCCAGAAAATTTTTACTCTTTATTGTCTATTCGCTAATAACTTTCGCTTTTGTATGAAATAAAATTAAATCAGGAAACAGAAAACCGGTAACGATAAGAGACAAGCAAGTCAGTACACATTTCTTTAATCCTTAGGCCTCAACATTTTCTTCTCTCTAATCTTGCTACAGCTTTACACGGTATGTTTTCCTTTCTGGGAAACGATCTATCACTTCAAAGTTGGCGGAACATTTTGCTACACGAAAAATCAAAATGTCGTTGCGTAATACAGAAAGAGCTGTTAAAAAGAATAGTACCTAAGAGTAGTGTGGTTTCTCGATTTGATTACATCTGTTTTGATTACCTCTATAAAATGAAATAGGCATTTCTAATATTGCAGCAATTGTAACACTCGCCAAAGAAGCGAGACTGTTTTGGCACAAATGGTCATTTTTATCCACCTCATTTAAATAAATAACACAACAGAACATGATTCACACCTATTAGGCCTACTACAAACAAAAAGTTTTGTGTTAGGAAATAGTTTCACATTTCACTCATATGCTCCAGTTTTTCAAGCATGAGATCGAAAAGTAGTAATATAAAAATTTTATATGATTTTGGAATCATAACGTTCTTCTATTTAATCTGTGTGGTGACCCAGGTTCTTCTCCTTTCTCGTCCAAAACTAACAATCTTGTCATCGCCAATTCTGTAGTTATTCGTGCCATTGTCAAAACGTATTCTCCAGTTAACTGCACTAACCCTGCAAGAATCACAGGTTCAGTTATACCACGTTTATTCTCCAGCTAGACGTTATTACATGTTCGTACGATGCGTTTTCTGCGCTGTTCCCAGAATAGAACTTAAAGCAGGTGCTGATCGGGGACTACTACTGTTACTCCAGTAAGCCGTTTACTTCCATACTAGTAATCTGAATCTATGGATTCCACTTATAATTACAACAATGCTGATCATTCACTCACCAAATCAACCACATAAATGAACAGCAATTGGCATTCACCCGTTGGGGTTTATTTGGATCAGCTCTTATAGTCCCATCCACTTTTGTCCATGGGAACGTTTTTTATTTCTAGATGTGACAGGGATTCCCTTGAAGAGACATCACGTACACTATGCACACACTCAAAAATCAACTTAACAATTCGTTCAGAAATGAACTTATAATGATGCAACGGATATACATGTCAAAATCATATGAATAATCGATAGGGCAACGTGCGCTGGAGATAGAGGCTATGTCAAAAAAGATTTTTTTTCTTTGAAAATACGAATTTGGAACCCCCTGAAATTGCCGCACGGGTCTGATACCCTGGGTTTCCCCGCCCATAGATCTGGACCTGATACTGACCCAATAATGAAGGTATTTCAGGACAATCAAAGTTTATTGAAGCATACATACACCTGACATTAAAAAATAAGTTCAAATTCACCTTCAACAACTAATTTAAAAACAAACCAGCACTTCTCTGACCACAGCCTCATAACATAAACAGTATTGCTAGACCACCAGTGTAACCATAGCATGCGCTTAACACAATTGATGTCAAAATGGCTATGTTACCCTACTGTGTTATTTTACCCCATGTTACAGCATCTCTTTATTCCATTATCTCATTAAACAATAAATAACCACCTGCTTTGGTTAACACAAAATTAACTCTAGGGATGTAAGGGTACAATTTATCCCTTACACATGCTGATTTTATATCCATGTTGTGCAGCTTCAAATAAATGAACAGGCAGATCGAGTTGAGTGTTAGTGTTTCTTTTTGAGGTGATAATTATCTTTATTTCATTTCTAGAATTGTTTCATTTTCGTAGTCTGCGGTTGGTGTATTCTCGTATTCCTTTTGAGTCATATACGGCGCCTAGAGCAGCATGGCTGCTGGTGACATCATTTATTTATTTATTTATTTATTAATCTCTTGTTCCGGTGATCCATGTTGTGATACTATCACAGGATATGGAACGTGTCAATTTTACAAGCTTTTGGTCAGAATTTATGGTAATACATAAAAAAAACAGTAAGCAATAACATCATGGCTAGTACCAGTAAAGCGACCCCACACTGTGCAGAGCAAGTACCTAAAACTCGTTTCACACTACTTTCCGAAATTGTGACGTCATTGGCGACCGCATAGCTGTCGACTTTGTGACATGAAAGAATGCGAATGTTATTGCTACTCGATTCACTCACAGCAATTTCAGCTATGCTCTTAGGTTCATGCCTAACCCCACACCCGGAAATCGCTAAGTACGTATTGAAAATTGCAGAACGGACTTGTATTACATTCATAAGAAAGCCTCAGAACGTGTTAACAACATTAACATGAAGAAAAAAATATTTGCATGTGACAGGATGCAAACTTCCCAGAAACACGCCATTAACCATTATGTTAACTCGTAATCATGTGATGTTAGTCTTCTGTCTTGGTTACCATCTTCCATCTTGTAGGCTTCTATCGTTGAGGGGTTATTAAGGCAGGACGTTGATGAAATTGACCAAAAAGTCAATTTTCGATTTATTTCATATTTGTTAGTGTAACTCATGGACAATAAGTTCCCGAAGTTTCAATGTTGAAATCGCATCTGAAGTGCCTGAAAATTAATTAAAAGTGTGACGTAACCTCCCTGCCACGCCAAGCTCAGAGGGATAACAACCCCTACATTCAGAAGGAGAGGCTTCTAAATTGTATCCTGGATCTTGTCAAGCCCACTTACAGGTTTCTGACCGATCCTGCACTTCTCAAAAACTGTGTTCATGGCAAAACCCAAAATCCAAATGAGTCTCTAAATTCACTCATATGGAAGCGATGCCCTAAAAACACATCTGCTACAGTTGTCAGAATTTCAACTTATGATGTAGTTATTGTATAGAATGATGGGAACGTCGGGAGGATGAAGCTATTAGAAAGGATGAGCTTCAAGACAGGAAATTTCAATCAAGACATCCTGAGAAAAATAGATTTACCATGCATCTCTTCAGCTGAAAAGTCAGTTGAAGATCTGGTAAAGGAAAGAAAACGGGCAACAAGAGACCAGAAAAGAAGCCTTGAAGGGAAAGACGACCCAGAGTACAAATGTGGTGCCTTCTGAAAATGTGACACAAGGAAAAAGTTAGGTTGAACTTTTAAATTGCTTTCCCTGAAAAGTTTGTTTTTTAAAGTCTATGTACCTTTTCCTCAGATTCTATGAACGCTAGAATTATGAAATTGTGGTTGCAAGCTGAGATAGGGGGAAAAGTGCCTGGAATTGGCATGAATTTATAATTGTATTTGTGGAATTATAATTTAAAAAATTATGAAAATTCTCCTGTTTGACCTACTCCAAAAACCCCATGAGAGAAGCTTACAACATATAATGACATGAAACAGAGAAATTACAAGAATACTTTTTGAGAAAATTATTTGTTTGAAAATAAAACTTCATATTTCATTAAAAAATGTTGAATATATATAATCAAAGGATGTTATATGTAAATGTGCTACTTTCATGTAAAGTGTGGAACAAAATTTCATTGCCATATCTCCAAAACTGTGGATTTGGTGCATTTTTGAAATCGTGTGTTTTTCATCAACGTCCCTCCCTTAAGTGACATTTAATAATAATGATTACGTGTTTGTGACAAATTGTCAATGCTTCGTTACGTTGAAAGGGCACATTTCAAGATCTAAAAAGTCTATTTTATGCTTAACCCTCCTATTACCAGAGTTTTTTGTTATACTGAGTACCGCTGGGGTCAATATGACCGCAAGTAATTAACATGGGTTATATTGGCAGTATTTTATTTATTTTAATGAAATGACATAAAAGCATATATTACTGACTGAAACCAGGTAAACTATGTACAGTAAGTCTGGGAACACTTTAATTATTTATTCCATAGGAACTAAACATTGTACAGATGTCATACATTATGAATTTGGAAGAGAAACTCTGAAAGCTTTTTTGACAAACATTCGATGTGCGAACCATGAGTGACCTGCAGATGTCAATACGGTAATCGAATTCTTGCCATCCCGTCCCAGCATGACATCATAGACTGTGGCAGTTGCTTCTGTATTCCTACATCACATGGTAGAGGCGGTACGTACAGCAGATCTTTAATGTGTCTCCAGAGAAAAAAGTCACTTAGAGTGAGATCTGGCAATGGGGAAGACCATTTCATGAAACAGATGTCCCCTCCTGTAGCACGACGGATCCATTGCTGCAGCTGCTCCATTTTCAGGTACCCATTAACTTATGAAAATGGGGTGGAACCCCATCCTGCTGAAAGATGAACGGAGAGTCCAATTGCATTTGAAACATCAGCGATTGCTGCAACATGTCCAAGTATGAATATCCAATGATAGTGTTCTGGGCGAAGAAGAATGGCCTGTACCATTTTCGATATGATGAGGCACAAAGAACATTTACCTTTGGGGAATCTTGCTCAAATTCATTGCATTCGTGTGGATGCTTTGTACCCCAGATTGGACAATCACGCTTGTGCACTTTCCCATTAATGTAAAAAGTGGCTTCGTCACTACAAATTAAGCAATCAGCAATTCCATCCCCGTCCTCATTCAATTGTTGCAACTGTGAACAAAACAATAAACGCTTGTCTTTGTCGTCATTGAGCTGCTGCACTAGTTCCAATTTGAGTGGTTTCATAGAGAGCTTCTGTCACAGGACTTTCCACAGTCATTGGAGCCATTTCGAGTTCACAGGATGCACGGTGCACCAATTTTTTCTTTCTTTATTGTATTTCAATTCCCCATCGGGGCGGGCTGGCAGCAGCATATGCGCTGCTCTTCAGCCGAAAGACATAGAACAAACAATAAAACAAATTTAAAAATAACAAAGGAGAGAATATGGTGATCATAAATATAAAAAAGGGGAACATCATAGAAGGCAATAGACAAAAAAAGGGGCGACTGTAAAATGGAGATAAAAAACTGTTTAAAAGTAGCGCACATCAAAAGCCACACACTTCAACAATGAAAAGAACACAAGGCACAGTATGGCTGGAGCACAAAAAGTATTGACGCATGGCATAGCACTTAACAAACACTGACGGCAAACCTCAAGGCAGTATACAGTTAAAATCACGCCTTTGACGCACAGGAGAAACAGCATTAAACACAACACTGACGTGGCACACTGACGATGATCAAAACGGAGGATCTGCCAGGTGCAAGGAGATGAGGGAGACCAGAAGAAGGGAGGGGAAGAGAGGGGGAAGATGGGTGGGGGACATGCTGGAGAGGGCGAGGGAGGGAGGGATGTGGGAAGGAAAGAGGCAAGTATGGGGTGCAGGGTCTCAGGGGGGGAGTAGGAGGAAAATTCGCTCAGGGAGAAGGAGGGGAGAGAAAAAAGGGGGCCATGGGGATGGGGGAGGGAAGAAGGCCAGGTCATAGTTGGAGAGAGGGAGGGATACAGCGATCGAGGCACAGCAATGGGCGGGGGGTGGAGAGGAAGAAGGAAACCAGTGGGTGGGGGGGATCAAGCCTGCAGACAATGTAAAGGATGTGGAGATGTTGGAGGAACAGGAGGAGGTGGGGGAAGGGGATCAGTTCATGCAGGAGCCATATGGGGGAAGGAAGGCGGATACGGAAGGCGAGGCAGAGAGCATGGCGTTTAAAAATTTGGAGGGCCTTGTAAAAGTGGGTGGGGGCGGAAATCTAGGCAATGCTGGCATAACAGAGGATAGGACGGATGAGGGATTTATAGGTGTGGGGGATGGTAGAAGGATGGAATCCACATGTCCAGCCAGACAGGAGTTTCAGAAGGCGGAGACGGGAATGGGCTTTCTGCTGGACAGTCTGGAGGGTGAGGTGTCAGTCGAGGGTGAGGCCAAGGTATCTCAGGGTGGGGGTGAGCTGGATGGGACGACCTTAAGGGTGAGGTAGAAATCATGGAAGCAAAAGGAGTGAGTGGTGCGGCCTCTGATGATTGCCTGGGTTTTGGAGGGGTTGAGATGGAGGAACCACTGGTTACACCAAGTGGTGAACTGGTTAAGATGGGTTTGGATGGTACGTTGGGACTGTTGAAAGGTAGGATAGAGAGTTAGGAAGGCGGTGTCATCAGCATACTGGAGAAGGTGGACTGGTGGGGGTGGCTTGGGCATATCAGCCGTATACAAGAGATAAAGGAGAGGGGAGAGGACAGAACCGGGATAAAAGATACGGGATTTGGTGTTGTGGAGGGTGACATAGGAAGGACGGTGTGAGAGGAAGGCAGCGACCAGATGGACAAAATTGATAGGCAGGGCTTCGGTTTGGTCTTTAAAGAGGAGACTGGGATGCCATACACCGTCATAGGCATTTTGGAGGTCAATGGAAACAAAAATGGTGGAGCGACGGGAGTTGAGCTGGAGGGACAGAAGGTGAACGAGGTTTAGGAGTTGGTCTTCAGCAGAGGAGGGGGGTCAGAAGCCACACTGGGTAAGGGGAGAAGGTGGTGTTGAGTAAGGTGCTGATGGATATGGTGGGAGAGGATGGATTCAAAGACCTTACTGAAGACGGAGGTGAGGCAGATGGGATGATAGGAAGAAGCGGCAGAAGGGGGTTTGTTGGGTTTGAGGAATAAGAGGACGCAGGAGGTCTTCCACAGGTCAGGGTAGAAGCCAGTAGAGAGGATAATATTATAGAGATAGGCGAGGACAGTCAGGAAGGAATAGGGGCTTTCTCGAAGGTGGTGGTAGGTGACACAGTCGTGACCAGGGGCTGTGTTGCGTTTGGACCAGAGGATAAGTTTAATGTCTTGTGCTGTGATGGGAATGTTTATGTTGGAGGGGGGGCAACTGCCCCACGTACTGGAGACTAGGAGCAAGTGGAGCGGCCAAGGTATCGGCACGTTCCATGACGGTGGGGAATAGAGAATAATCAAAGTGGGGATCATCTGGGATGGAGAAGACCTCGGAAAGGTGGGAAGCGAAGTGGTTGGCCTTACTGAGGTTGTCAGGAAGGGGGCGATCGTTATGGAGAAGGGGGTAGTGGGGAGCAGAAAGGGAACCAGTAAGGCGATGGAAGGCGAGCCAGTACTTGGAGGAGTTGATAGGGAGGGTGGCGTTGAGTCGTGTGCAGGTCTGGCGCCAGTCTCGGCGTTTCGTTGCTGTAATAAGGTTCCGTACGTGTCGCTGTATTTGCCAGTGGCGTTGGAGTGTATCCCTGTCACGAGTGCGCAGGAAGGAGCGATAGACGTGGCGGGATTCACGGAGGAGGAGGACAGCCCACGGAGGGAGAGTGGGACGGTGTGGGTGGATGGTTTTAGTAGGAACATGGGCCTCCACGGCGTCAGTAATTACCTTCTGAATGAAGGACAAGGTGTGGATGATGTCGTCAGGAAGGCGATGGGTGAGAGGGTGGCTTTCGACCTGGGTGGAGATGGAATCCCGGTAGGCATCCCAGTTGGCACAGTGATAGTCATTGACGACTTTGGGAGGGGGTGCAGGGTGCGGAGCCAGAGGGGAGCGGTGAGCAGATGTTATGGTGAGAAGGACAGGGAGGTGATCATTACCTGTGGGGCCAAGGACGGCGACAGTGATATGCACAAGGAGGTTGGCGGAGGCAATGACAACATTGGGGGTGGTGTCACTTTCGGGTCGGGTGTGCTGGGGAAGGGGAACAAGGTCACCTTGGATCGTGGAGAGGAACTGATGCCACCGCCGAAGGGCGGCAGGAGTTCGGCTATGGATGTTGAGGTCGGCGGCAATCACATAGGTGGAGAAGGTGCGATCAATGTGCGAAATGAAGTTGTAAGGAAGAGGAGCAGTGGAGCAGACATAGATGGTGGCACAGGTAATGGTGAGGGAGGAGAAGAAGACGCTGAGGATTAGGTGTTCAGTGGGGTCATTGAGGAGAGGTTGTGGCCGGACGGGCATATGCTGAAAGTGGCCAATCGCGACTTCGCCCTGTGCACGAGGACCAGGAGCATCAGTGCGGTGGAGCATATAGGGAGAGGTGTGGATAGAATGGTGGGGCAGGAGAAAGGTTCCGTTCAAAAGGAAGATGTCGATCTGGTGGTGGGAGAGGGTGTGCATGAGGAGGTATCTGTTGGAGCGGAAGGAGCGAATGTTCTGGAAGAGGATGCGATACTTGTGATGCGCCATGGCGGGAAGGGGGGGGGGGGAGAGAGGGAGGGGAAGAGGCTTAAACTAGGGTGTCGAGGCGGGAGAAAGTGAAGTGGGCTTGGTTGTGGGAGTAAGTGGCGAAGGTGTTCACATGGAAAACGGAGCGAGCAGCAAGGGAGATTTGTTGGAAGGTGTGGGGGCGCTGAAAAGGGTGAATGTTTTGGAGTACAACGGTAAGGAACCGGATGATGTCCTCGGCTGTGGGGGGTGGGGGTGGACGGAGGGAATTGTTGGGATGGACAGGGGGATTGACGGGACAAACAGGGACTGTAAGTTCAGGGTGGCTGGAGAGGGTTTAGCTTTACACTTGTGGGAGTAGGTGGGATGGGGGCCATTGCAGGTGTTACAGGAAGGAGGAGCAGCAGGGTTGGGGCAGTTCTTAAGAAAGTGGGAGGCCTTTCAATGGGGACAGGTGGGGGGGCGGTTTGCAGTTGGGAGTCAGGTGGTCGTTGTACATCAGGCACCGCTGGCAATGGTAGGATTGGGGAGGGGATTTCGAGGATTCGACAGGGTGGCGACAGTGGTATGTCAGGGCACCCTGGGTGAGGAGATGGTCAATGGATGGGGCGGACTCAGAGAATACCCGCATGAGGTAGGTGGGACCAGAGGCATTGTGGATATGGCGGGCAGAGCGGATTTCCAAGCCCGAGTGGGAGTTCAGTTCTGCCAACACTTCATCCTCTGTGATCACCGGGCTGAGCTTGGTGATCACAGCGGTGTAGGTGGGGGGAGGGGCGAAGGCAGGCTGGGGCTGATGAGGAGTGGAAACGGAAAGGCAGGGTGTCAGAGAGGTGTGGGGGCAAACATAACTAGTGGGAGTTTTCAAAGGAGGTCCGTGTGAAAGGATGGGGACGGGGACTCGATAAGGAATGAGTCGGGAGATGGTAGCACCAGGTAAGTACTTTCGCATCTCCACAGTGAGGGTATGAGCGTCGAGGAACTTAGGATCGGGAGTTGACAGGACAAAGGTGTGGAGGGTGGGGGCCAGGGTATGGGTGGCTGGAGGAGGGGTGGTGTCCGTGGAGACAACAGGAGGAGGGGGAGGTGGTGGTGACTTTTTTTGGGAAGTGGCGGGAGCAGAGTCGGTAATGACGCGCTTTTAGGGTTTTTCGGAGACTGAAAGCTGGGAGAAGGGGAGAGGGACGGGGAGGAGAAGGAGGTGGCGAGGTGGCAGATCCCTGTGGTGTAGTGGAGGCGCCGGGAGAAGCAGCCGTTTCAGTGGTGGCGACGGTGGCTCGGCGCGATGCGATGCGTGCAGGAGATGCAGATGACGAAGCGACAGGGTGGGTGAGAGAGGGGAATCCGACCACCTGAGGAGCGGCAGCAGAGGCGTACGTGAGGGTGGGGGTAGTAGTGGGAGCTGTTGAGGGTGTGGAGGCTGGAGGAAGGGTGTAGAGGTGGGGGTGTACATCAGGGGAGGAAATAGGGGGATGGGTAAGTGGGGGAAGGGGAGGGGAGGTGTAAGGAGGGAGGCCAGGGGTGGCACTCCAGGAAGTGACTGAGGAGGTGTAGATGACAGTGGAGGTGGGAGTACTCATTGCAGACGAACGGCGATGGACGGACGGGCAGCAGGCGGCGGCGGTGATGGAGGGCGGGCAGGCGAGCGGACAGACAAACAGCTACAGCAGCAGGCGGCGGGCGGGCAGACAGACAGACTGACTGACTGACTGACAGACAGACAGACAGACACAATCTTCGAAGACGGAGATTCCACCCTGAGAGTAGCCCAGGCTTTGCAATCTGACGCTTTCGAAGCAGGGGATCCAACCCTCTAGATGCGGTGCACCAATTTCTTTGGATCCTTATGAATGTCTCTCGTACACGCTCCATATCCACTTCACTCACTTTGGGACCTCCACTTCTCTTTGTCGTAAATGGCCTTCCTTGTTGGTGGTTTCTTGGTTCTAAACATATGTTGAACAGCTGTAACACACTTGCTTTTGTCGAACTCCAACACACAAACAGCTCTCTCCACACCTGAACTCGCCACGTTTGCGACTAGTGCTTTCTATCGGCAAATTACCAAACTACGCCGTGGCGGTATACATAAAAAAAACTATCTGGTTTTCTCTTCAAAATTACATATGTATGATATCTGTACAATGTTTGGTTCTTGTGCAATAAATAATTGAAAATGTTCCCAGACTTTATGTACACCCTGCATATAAGCACTATCAGATCTTGTCTTAATCCTTCATCTTACATTTAAAACAAAGCAACTCTTTACATTTAAAACAAAGAATCTCTGAAAGTTGTCTACAGACAAAATGAAAGCGTCTTCTGCTCCTATCTGAATGTTTTCTATCCACTGAAAATTCTCATAGTGAGCACCATCCACGTTTTTCCCCCGTATGCACTTCTGCTGAAGGAGGAGGACGTGGAAGAAAAGCTTTGCTGCGCCAACTTCCGTTTCTCTGTACTAGACTTGTTCCCAGATACAGAAGAAATTCTCTTCTGTTGTAGTTGGATTTTTTATTCCAGACAGAATTTAAGTGCAGCAAAATTATGAAAACATTTAAGGCACTAATATCCAAAATATAATAAAAAAATAACCATGGGCCAACTTCTTGTCATACGTTTTACAGTATAGGTCCTGACTAACTTGTCCGTTGTGTCTACACTTGATTTAGTTGCATTATAGTCTAGGATTTCCTTGCTTTGCCGTCACCCATGTCCTCTCTGAAATGCATAGCACTCAGCAATGTCACTATTTTACACTGTTTTGAGCAATAGGAGACTATATTAGCTGATTCCTGGAATCCAAAGACACACAAAGCTGCAGTTCTTCCCCTTGCTTTGATAAATCCTGCAGGTAGTTCACGACGACTTTTTCCTTAGTGTTCCTACAATCATTTGTTTTCATTCTACACTACTGGCTATTAAAATTGCTACACCAAGAAAAATCACAGATGATAAATGGGTATTCATTGGACAAATGTATTATACTAGAACTGACATGTGATTACATTTTCATGCAGTTTGGGTACATAGACCCTGAGAAATCAGTAGCCAGAACAACCACCTCTGGCCGTAATAACGGTCATGATACGCCTGGGCATTGAGTCAAACAGAGCTCGGATGGCGTGTACAGGTACAGCTGCCCATGCAGCTTCAACACGATACCACAGTTCATCGAGAGTAGTGACTGGCGTATTGTGATGAGCCAGTTGCTCGGCCACCATTGACCAGACGTTTTCAGTTGGTGAGAGATATGGAGAATGTGCTGGCCAGGGCAGCAGTCGAACATTTTCTGTGTCCAGAAAGGCCCGTAAAGGACCTGCAACATGCGGTCGTGCATTATCCTGCTGAAATGTAGGGTTTCGTGGGGATCAAATGAAGGGGAGAGCCACAGGTCGTAATACATCTGAAATGTAACGTCCACTGTTCAAGTGCCGTCAATGCGAACAAGAGGTGACCGAGACGTGTAACCACTGGCACCCCATACCATCACACTGGGTGATATGCCAGTATGGCGATGATGAATACACACTTCCAATGTCCGTTCTGCACAATGTCGCCAAACATGGATGTGACCATCATGATGCTGTAGGTTAGGTCAGTGTTGTTTAACGTCCCGTCGACAACGAGGTCATTAGAGATGGAGGGCAAGCTCTGGTTAGGGAAGGATGGGGAAGAAAATCGGCCATGCCCTTTCAAAGGAACCATCCCAGCATTTGCCTGAAACGATTTAGGGAAATCACGGAAAACCTAAATCAGGATGGCTGGAGACGGGATTGAACGGTCGTCCTCCCGAATGATGATGCTGTAAACAGAACCTGAAAAATAATGTTCAAATGTGTTTGAAATCTTATGGGACTTAACTGCTAATGCCATCAGTCACTAAGCTTACACACTACGTGACCTAAATTATCCTAAGGACAAACACACACCCATGCCCGAGGGAGGACTCGAACCTCCACTGGGATCAGCCACACAGTCCATTATTGCAGCCCCCTAGACTGCTCGGCTAATCCTGCGCAACAGAACCTGGATACATATGAAAAAATGAGGTTTTGCCATTCATACACCCAGGTCCGTCGTCAAGAACACCGTCACAGGCGCTCCTGTCTGTGATGCAGTGTCAAGTGTAACCGCAGCCATGGTCTCCGAGCTGATAGTCCGTGCTGCTGTAAACGTCGTCGAACTGTTCAGGCAGATGGTTGTTGTCTTGCAAACGTCCCCATCAGACTCAGGGATCGAGATGTGGCTGCACAATCCGCTACAGCCATGCCGATAAGATGCCTGTCATCTCGACCCTCCTGAACCCACCGATTCCATATTCTCCTAACAGTCTTCGGATCTCGACCGCGGCGAGCAGCAGTGTCGCGAAACGATAAACCGCAATTGCGATAGGCTGCAATCCGACCTTTATCAAAGTCGGAAACGTGATGATACTCATTTCTCCTCCTTACATGAGGCATCACAACAACGTTTCATCAGGCAACGCCGGTCAACTGCGGTTTGCGTATGAGAAATCGGTTGGAAATTTTCCTCACGACAACACGTTGTAGGTGTCGCCACCGGCACCAACCTAGTGTGAATGCTCTGAAAAGTTAATAATTTGCATATCACAGCATTTTGTTCCTGTCGGTTAAATTTCGCGTATGTAGCACGTCATCTTCGTGGTCTAGCAATTGTAATGGCCGGTAGTATAGTTCCTTTGCCAACTACAAACTTGTAAAGAAATTATCTGTTGTGATATTTCTGCCACTCCCAGATAAATGTTCTGTCAATTCTAGCACTACTCTTTTTCCCTGATTTATTTCTCTTGGCTGGCCTTCGCCCTTTTTTGTGTACACCTGCAAGTGTGTGACATGGTAATTAGTGCTGTCACGTGCAGCCCATATCATTATACTATACTTCCCAGGTTTTGACGATTCCTGTCAGATCACCGAAGTTAAGCGCTGTCGGGCGTGGCCGGCACTGGGATGAGTGACCATCCAGGCCGCCACGCGCTGTTGCCATTT
Source organism: Schistocerca gregaria (assembly GCF_023897955.1). NCBI lineage: Eukaryota > Metazoa > Arthropoda > Insecta > Orthoptera > Acrididae > Schistocerca > Schistocerca gregaria. Next base: position 80,121,907 of record NC_064930.1, on the reverse strand, counting down.
TTCGGGGTGCACTCAGCCTCGTGATGCCAATTGAGGAACTACTCGACCGAATAGTAGCGGCTCCGGTCACAGAAAACCATCATAACGACCAAGAAGGCGGTGTGCTGACCACACGCCTCTCCTATCCGCTTCCTCAGCTGAGGAAGTTGTAGAATTTTGGAACACGTATTATGTTCGAGTATAATGACTTTTCTGGAAACTAGAAATCTACTCTGTAGGAATGAGCATGGGTTTCAAAAAAGACGATCGTGTGAAACGCAGCTCACGCTATTCGTCCACGAGACTCAGAGTTCCATAGACACAGGTTCCCAGGTAGATGCCGTCGTGTTCCTTGACTTCCGCAAGGCATTCGATACAGTTCCCACAGACGCTTAATGAACAAAGTAAGAGCATATGGACTATCAGACCAGTTGTGTGATTGGATTGAGGAGTTCCTAGATAACAGAACGCAGCATGTTATTCTCAATGGAGAGAAGTCTTCCGAAGTAAGAGTGATTTCAGGTGTGCCGCAGGGGAGTGTCATAGGACTGTTGCTATTCACAGTATACATAAATGACCTGGTGGATGACATCGGAAGTTCACTGGGGCTTTTTGCAGATGATGCTGTGGTGTATCGAGAGGTTGCAACAATGAAAAATTGTACTGAAGTGCAGGAAGATCTGCAACGAATTGACGCATGGTGCAGGGAATGGCAATTGAATCTCGATGTGGACAAGTGTAATTTGCTGCGAATACACAGAAAGAAAGATCCTATATCATTTAGCTAGAATATAGCACGTCAGCAACTGGAAGCAGTTGATTCCATAAATTATCTGGGAGTACGCATTAGGAGTGATTTAAAATGGAATGATCATATAAAGTTGATCGTCGGTAAAGCAGATGCCAGACTGAGATTCATTGAAAGAATTGTGAGGAAATGCCATCTGAAAACAAAGGAAGTAGGTTACAGTACGCTTGTTCGCCCACTGCTCGAATACTGCTCAGCAATGCCCTCACTGTGACCTTTGTACACTCCGGCAGGAACAAGCAGGCTAGGAAAGCGTTCAAATTCTTCTCTGTCAAGATCTGTTACTGAGAGCAATGTAAGCCTCTTTGTTGGCCCACTTCAAAATAATCTAGAAAATGCTGGGCTTCATAAATAATTCAAATGCTCACTACACAGTATTTACGTTCCTTACCGTATGCCTCATGGAACCTCGAGCTGTCTTCAATACATTTTGTGCTGGCGGTCGCCCATGTAATCTAACAGGAGTTTTTCCCCATGTTCCATTTTCATTCCTCGACCTGAAAAAAGGGGCTACTGTTTTGCAAATGTACTTACATAGTATTATAAGTAGTAGTACTACTATCAATAAAACTTTTTGCAAACATATGGTACACTATATATACTCACTTGAAAACGTCCTGATTTGAGATGTCAGAAACTTCAGGAAGTAGAGTTTCCAAATACCCATCATCTTCATCATACTCTTCAGTTGATTCACTACCTCCAGAAATAATAGCAGCAGTCTCTTCATCGGCGGTGTATCATATATTTCCTCTTCTTCATTGAAGTTTTGCCTCTGTATGTGAGGATTTGGAACTGTATCAGGTCTGTGTCTTTTAGCCGTTCTCCTTGTTCACTGTCCGTCTTCGTCCCTTCACCGCATGTATTCCTGTTTCTATGCATATGGGCGCTGATGACCACGCTGTTTAGCGCCTGAAAACCTCAAACAACACACACACACAAAATTGCTTGTATTTCAGCACTACTCAAACGTTTTCTAGTCTTATTGTAGTTTACTCAGAGGCTGAAACAAAACACTAGTAACAATTGAGGCAATACCCAACACGACTGAGGCAAGAAACAGCAACAATTGCTATAAATAATAAGTGGGAAATGTTAGTTTTATGGTTACAAGTCTTTCGTACAGAGTGTTTCAAAAATGACCGGTATATTTGAAACGGCAATAAAAACTAAACGAGCAGCGATAGAAATACACCGTTTGTTGCAATATGCTTGGGACAACAGTACATTTTCAGGCGGACAAACTTTCGAAATTACAGTAGTTACAATTTTCAACAACAGATGGCACTGCAAGTGATGTGAAAGATATAGAAGACAACGCAGTCTGTGGGTGCGCCATTCTGTACGTCATCTTTCTGCTGTAAGCGTGTGCTGTTCACAACGTGCAAGTGTGCTGTGGACAACATGGTTTATTCCTTAGAATAGAGGATTTTACTGGTGTTGGAATTCCACCGCCTAGAACACAGTGTTTTTGCAACAAGATGAAGTTTTAAACGGAGGTTTAATGTAACCAAAGCACCGAAAAGCGATACAATAAAGGATTTGTTTGAAAAATTTCAACGGACTGGGAATGTGACGGATGAACGTGCTGGAAAGGTAGGGCGACCGCGTACGGCAACCACAGAGGGCAACGCGCAGCTAGTGCAGCAGGTGATCCAACAGTGGCCTCAGGTTTCCGTTCGCCGTGTTGCAGCTGCGGTCCAAATGACGCCAACGTCCACGTATCGTCTCATGCGCCAGAGTTTATGCTTCTATCCATACAAAATTCATATGCGGCAACCCCTCAGCGCCGCTACCATTGCTGCACGAGAGACATTCGCTAATGATATAGTGCACAGGATTGATGACGGTGATATGCATGTGGGCAGCATTTGGTTTACTGACGAAGCTTATTTTTACCTGGACAGCTTCGTCAATAAACAGAACTGGCGCATATGGGGAACCAAAAAGCCCCATGTTGCAGTCCCATCGTCCCTGCATCCTCAAAAAGTACCGGTCTGGGCCACCATTTCTTCCAAAGGAATCATTGGCCCATTTTTCAGATCTGAAACGATTACTGCATCACGCTATCTGGACATTCTTCGTGAATTTGTGGCGGTACAAACTGCCTTAGACGACACTGTGAACACCTCGTGGTTTATGCAAGATGGTGCACGGCCACCTCGCGCGGCCGACGTCTTTAATTTCCTGAATGAATATTTCGATGATTGTGTGATTGCTTTGGGCTATCCGAAACATACAGGAGGCGGTTTGGATTGGCTTCCCTATTCGCCAGACATGAACCCCTGTGACTTCTTTCTGTGGGGACACTTGAAAGACCAGGTGTACCGCTAGAATCCAGGCACAATTGAACAGCTGAAACAGTACATCTCATCTGCATGTGAAGCCATTCCGCCAGACACGTTGTCAAACGTTTCGGGTAATTTCATTCAGAGACTACGCCATATTATTGCTACGCATGGTGGATATGTGGAAAATATCGTACTATAGAGTTTCCCAGACTGCAGCGCCATCTGTTGTTGACAATTGTAACTACTGTAATTTCGAAAGTTTGTCTGCCTGAAAATGTACTGTTGTCCCGAGCATATTGCAACAAACGGTGTATTTCTATCGCTGCTCGTTTAGTTTGTATTGCCGTTTCAAATATACCGGTCATTTTTGAAACACCCTGTATAACATTCGTGATTCTGTTTTCATAATGTCACATTCAAGAAACAAAACAAAAATTTAGATTGGAGTCATGCTGACCTCAGTGGTAATCAGTGCGTAGCCCACGAATAAATTGTAATATGCTGTAAATGTAAAACTGAACAATATGTCATTGCATACAAGTAAATTAGAAAGACAAAGTCATAAATTTCGAAACAATCGTTCTGAAAACAAAGAAGATATATATTTCAAATGTGCTTATCGGATCATATTGGCCCCAGTGGTACTAGGAGGGTTAATTTGTAAATTATTGACGATAATAACTCAGTCCTGAGAGATCACTCTTGTATGAAGGCATTATCAGTCGATAAGTCATTGTTTTTGTTCTTGTGGTCTTCAGTGCAGAGTCTGGTTTGCTGCAGCTCTCCGTGCTACTCTATCGTGTGCAAGCTTCTTCATCTCCCAGTACCTACTGCAACCTACATCCCTCTGAATCTGTTTAGTGTATTCATCTCTTATCCTCCCTCTAAGATTTGTACCCCCCACGCTTCCCTCCAATACTAAACTGGTGACCTCTTGATGCCTCAGAATATGTCCTACCAACTGATCGCTTCTTCTAGTCAAGTTTTGCCACAAATCTAAATGACAAGATTGGTCTTTGCAGTGGGTGGAGACGTGTGAAGGGAAATCCGGATGTAATCGGCATTCGACACTGCTGACATACTGCAAAGTTTAACTTCACCGCACAACATATCCTACCAACCGATTCCTTCTTCTACTCATGTTGTGCCAGAAACTCCTCTTCTCTCCAATTCTGTTCAATACATCCTCATTAGTTACGTGACCTACCCATCTAATCTTAAGCATTCTTCTGTAGCACCACAATTGGAAAGCTTCTATTCTCTTCTTGTCAAAACTATTTATCGTCCACGTTTCACTTCCATATATGGCTACACTCCATACAAATAGTTTCAGAAAAGATTTCCTGCCACTTCGATGTTAACAAATTTCTCTTCTTCAGAAACGCTTTCCTTGCCATTGCTAGTCTACATTTTATATCCTCTCTACTTCGAACATCATCAGTTATTTTGCACCCCAAATAGCAAAACTCATTTGCTACTTTAAGTGTCTCATTTCCTAATCTAATTCCTTCAACATCACCTGATGTAATTCGACTACATTCCATTAGAATCGTTTAGATTTTGTTGATGTTCATCTTATATCCTCCTTTCAAGACACTGTCCATTCAGTTCAGCTGATCTTGCAGATCCTTTGCTGTCTCCGACAGAATTACAATGTCATTGGCAAACTTCAAAGTTTTTATTTCTTCTCCATGGAATTTAATTCCTACCCCGAACTTTTCTTTTGTTTCATTTACTGCTTGCTCAATATACAGACTGAATAACATCGGGGATAGGCTACAATCCTGTCACACTTCCTTCCCAACCACTGCTTCCCTTTCATTTCCCTCGCCTCTTATATCTGCCATCTGGTTTCTGCACAAATTGTAAATAGTCTTTCGCTCCCTGTATTTTAGCCCTGCCACCTTTAGAATTTGAAAGAGAGTATTCCAGTCAACATTGTCAAAAGCTTACTCTAAGTCTACAAACGCTAGAAACGTAGGTTTGCCTGTCCTTAATCTTGCTTCTAAGATAAGTCGTAAGGTCAGTATTGCCTCAAGTGTTCCGACATTTCTACGGAATCCAAACTGATCTTCCCCGAGGTCGGCTTCTACCAGTTTTTCCATTGGTCTGTAAAGAACTCGCGTTAGTATCTTCAGCTGTGACTTATTAAACTGATAGTTCGGTAATTTTCACATCTGTCAACCACTGCTTTCTTTGGGATTGGAATTATTATATTCTTCTTGAAGTCTGAGGGTATTTCTCCTGTCTCATACATCTTGCTCACCAGATGGTAGCGTTTTGTCAGGGCTGGCTCTCCCAAGGCTGTCAGTAGTTCCAATGGAATGTTGTCTACTCCCGGGGCCTTGTTTCGACTCAGGTCTTTCAGCGCTCTGTCAAACTCTTCACGCAGTCTGTCTCCCATTTCATCTTCTTCTACATCCTCTTCCATTTCCATAATATTGTCCTCAAGAACATCGCCCCTGTGTAGACCCTCTATATACTCCTTCCACCCTTGTGCTTTCCCTTCTTTTCTTTATTATGTGACATTTTATTATAGCAGTAGTTATAATAATTATTCCAAGAAAGACGTGTCTTTGTAAGGGCAGGTTGTTTATCACTGGTTAGCAGCCGGTTGCGCGCTGCTCTCCTGACCGGCGAATAAACTCGGAATAACTTAACCGGCGATTTCTGACCGGTTAGCGAGCTTAACTGCGCTATAAGTTTTCAGGATGGTAGAATAGGGACAGATGCAAACACCGATGGCGAAATTTTGCATGAACTGTTCACCAGAATGAGAACAATGTGAGAACGAATGTGAGACGATGCCAATTCCGAAATTATATCCAGTCTTGTATGTGAGAAACTGGAGCATATGACAGACAGGTGAGACTATTTCTGTCTTCTTGAAGAATCCTATTAACTTGTAGTAATATACATTTGACTTCAGTACTTATTGAGTTCCGTCAGTTTTTTTTTTTTTTTTTTTTTTTTTTTTTTTTGGAACCTAACAGACTTAACGAAATTGGAAAGCCACACCACTTACGTGTACTATTTGTTGAAACTGCTTTTTCTGTTTTAGACAAAACATCGATTTTTCGTGTTGCAAAGCGTTTTGATAAAACACTAGTGTTCCAATTTCACTCAGACACATTACGTCACTAACGGAAAATATTGTTTAACTCTGTTTTTGTTGGGAATTCCTCTTTTTGTAAACACAACAGCAGTGTCAGAACACGTTTCCGCCTTTTAGTGAAAATTTTGGGTTCACAGACCTATTAATGCTCCAGAGCGACAACATTGTCTCCCATCTACGATTCTTCACTGAAGCCTATTAACTATTTACTCTTACTCGGGATAAGTTTAACATAGTAAGATTAAGAAGAAAGTTAGCAATTTTCTTTTTTTTTCGAAAAAAAATATGTGTTGCCTCCCAAGCTGCAGATCACAGCTGTTGTGTAGCTCGGTTATTACTATTATCCACATAAGCCCACCCATATTTATTCATTTATCATTTAATATTTATTTATTTATATGATCATCCTTGGATGATCATAAAATAATAGCTATCTATTTATGTGTGTTATAAGGGTAGAACAGCAATCTAGTTATTCACTGTGCATAGTTGTAGTATGTAGGAGTAGTGCATGGAATGCTATGTTCTTAACTTTCTGTAAAAATAAAATTATGAATCTCTGGTACACGCTCATGAAGTTTTGTGAGACCCATATCGAGAGCAAACAAAAGGCGATAGCTGATCATGCAGTCGTCGATATTGCGTGTGTTGCCGAAATGACATCACGTTGCGGGAAGTAGTGCGATTGATTGATTTAATCAATCGCAATTGATTTATTGTTCCATCTTTAAGCATTTTTCATGCAATTGATGTCGACATTTTACATAATTATATAATTACAAAATAAGTCATACATTTTTAACATTATGAATGAGCAAATATACTGCAATTAGAGTATTAGCAGACATAGGCGACATAGAAGTGAAAAAACTTGCATACTTTGCCTACTTTCATTCCATAATGTCATATGGTATAATATTTTGGTGTAACTCTTCAAGTCAAACTAAAGTTTTCAGAGTCCAAAAGCGTGTAATACGTATTATTTGTGGAGTAAAATCACGGACGTCTTGTAGAAACCTCTTCAAAGAACTGGGTATACTAACTACTGCCTCTCAGTATATTTACTCCTTAATGAAATTTGTCCTAAATGTATCGTGAAGGATGACAGAAGGAGATACTGTATGTGTAACACAATACACATGCTAAGAAAAACATTTTAACAAATATAAATAAGACAGGTTTAATACATGTTAACCATTGGGGAAAATGCATTATCTAAATGAAGCACAACAGCATGGTACAATAACATTTACAGAAGAATTTATGTAATAGGGTGGTCATGTCATACAGCAGTTAACTATTGAGTGAAAATACATTATGTTAATAAAGCACAACCACATGATACAATAACATTATCAGAAGTGCTCATGTAATATTGTGGTCATGTCATACAGCAGTTTTAGTAGATTAGATCATTTTTATTACATACTATAAATTCTTCTATTGTATAGAATGCTTTTTGTCCAAGCCACCTGTTTGTAATATTTTTGAAGACATTCAGTGATACACTGTGTGCTGTAGGTGGTAGCATGTTAAATAATTGTATCCCTTTGTATGTGTAACTGTTTTGGGTCTTTTTAAGCCTAGTAACTGGGATGTCCATCATCTGCCTTTGGTGTGTGTCATGGCTATGTACAGACTCGCGCAGTTTATAGCTTTATTGGTTTTCCTTTATCTGACTAAGCAACTATAAATAAACAGTGATGTAAGTGTCAGTATTTTTAACTCTTTGAAATAGTCTCTACATGATACATGGTTTCTCACTCCAGCAATACACCTAATTGCCTTTTTCTGCCAAAGAAAAATTCTTTTTGTCCCAAAGGCATTGCCCCATAACAGCACTGCTTACGTGAGGTGGCTATGAAAAAAAGGCATAATTGGCATTTAGCAGTAGCTTGTCTGTCACACAAGTCCTGAGCTTAGTTAGCAGATAGGTGACTCGGGATAACTTTTTGCATACATAATTGGTGTGAGTTTCCCAGGTTAATGTTGGGTCCAGATGAATGCCAAAGAGCTTAACTGAGGAACTACAGTTGTCATTGTTACATAGGCTGAATAGAATGTTTATAGTTTTAGACTGGTTAATTTGTAATTCATTTGCTCTGAACCATGCACTGGATATTCTGAGTTGTTCTGCACTTCTGTGCTTGAGTATGTCCAAGGCCCTATCTACTGTAAGAAAGGTGGTGTCGTCTGCATACAGCATGGACTTACAAGGCATCATATTGGACAAATCATTTACATAATGTTACCCTTGCACAGCATCCAAGGAAGACCGGAGCGTAAAGCTGATAAGAATGTCAATGGGAATGTCAGTTGTTTCTGGTGGGTGTGAGAATGAGATTAGTCAGTCCTGCTTTCCTGTATAGGTCTATGTTCATGAGGAAATAACAAATTGTCATTCTGTATTTGAGGAATGGTGCTAATCCTTTAGTAGAGCAGTACAATACAAAACAAAAAAGGATGTCGAGAGTCGGTCGACGTGTGCTCAGTGAAGCCATAAGACAGTGAAGAACCTCGTAAGGAATAACGGTCCATAGTAACATAGACAGACTATATCCTTCATAGCATGCGCGAAGCATACAACTAGCGCCGTCACCCCTGAGCAAAAGTCAGCCCGGATAGCTGAGTGGCCGGCCTGCACGGTAACTCGGCGTGTTCGGTGAGAGGGTTAGCTGCCCTCTGTAATAAAAAAAAACTTAGTTAATGGATCAACAACGAAATGAAACGTGTATCTTGCGACGTCCGCCACGAGCAGATGCAATGAACGAAAATGAACAAAATGAGATTAAAAAAAAGTGGTCAGCGTAACAGATTGCCGTCCTATGGGATCAGGTTCAATTCCCGACTGGGTCGGAGATTTCTCCGCTAAGGGACTGGGTGTTGTGTTGTCTTCATCATCATTTCACCCCCATCTGGCGCGCAGATCACCCAATGTGGTGTCGAATGTAATAAGATCTGCCTTGCAAGGGACCTCCTGGCCAATGTCGCCAAACGCTCATTCTCATTTCCATACCTTAGCAGAAGATGTGCCAGAGAATCAGAGATAGCAGAAGATGTGCCAGAGAATCAGAGAAGAATCTGGTCGTATGTATAAACCCTAAGAGAGCTTAAGGCTTCCACTCAGTCCCTTGTCGACTAGTCTGCTGAGGAACTTGAAGAAAGCAAAACGAAAGCCGAAGTTATAAGTTTCACATTCAAGACATCGTCCACGCACGTGAACCATACAAACATAACGTCCTTTGACCGTTGAACGACATAGGAATAAGCACATCTGGCGTAGAAAAGCAACTTAAAAATCTGAAAACAAATAAATCACCAGGTCAGAATGAAATCCCAGTTCGGTTTTACAATAAGTACTCTACAACATTGGCTTCCTACCTAGATTAGATTAGATTATTTTTTCATTCCATAGATCCGTGCTGAGGAGATCCTCGTGGATGTGGAACATGTCATTTTTTTTTAAAGCTGAGATAACAATACTAATAGTATGAATATATACCCCACATCATTTGTTTCTATTAAAAGATTCGTCAATGGAATAGGTGGAGCTGGCCAGTAGTAAGTCTTTCAGCCTCCTTTTAAACTGATATTTATTTGTAACTAAATTTTTTATGTTTGCTGGCAAATTATTGAAGATGAGTGTTCCTGAGTAGTGGACCCCTTTTTGAACTAAAGTAAGTGCTTTTAGGTCCCTGTACAGATCATTTTTGTTCCTGATATTGTATGTATGAACTGAGCTGTTTGTTGGAAAAAGAGATATATTATTTAGGACAAATTTCATTAAGGAGTAAATATACTGAGACGCAGTAGTTCGTATACCCACTTCTTTTGAAGCGGTTTCTACAGGACGTCCGTGAATTTACTCCACAAATAATACGTATTACACGCTTTTGGACTCTGAAAACTTTTGTTTGACTTGAAGAGTTACCCCAAGATATTATACCATATGACATTATGAAATGAAAGTAGGCAGGGTATGCAAGCTTTTTCATTTTTATGTCGCCTATGTATGCTAACACTCGAGTTGCAAATACAGATTTGTTAAGGCGTTTCTGCAGTTCTGTGGTGTGCTACTCCCAACTGAATTTATTATCAAGTTGTAATCCCAGGAATTTAAGACTGTCAACCTCTTCTATCTGCTCTTCTTCATACTTTATGCATATGCTGGGTGGAAACCTCATACAGGTTCTGAATTGCATATAGTGAGTCTTTTCGGAGTTTAATGTCAGTGAGTTGGCTTTAAACCATTTATTAATATCCATGAAAATATAATTAGCAGATTTTTCTAGAACTAACTCGACATACTATTTATTGCAATACTTGTGTAATCTGCAAACAAAACGAACTCAGCTTCTGGCATTTGTCGTGACTCTCTCGTCCTTCACAAAGCCTCAAGCGACTGGGAAAAAGCGAAGGTGACTCCACTATATGACAGATAAAAGAACGTACCTGCAAAATTGTAGACCAATATACCTAACTTCTGTTTGCTGCTGAATCCTTGAACAAATGCACATTTCAAATATAACAAACTTTCTTGAGGCTAATGAGCGTGGTTGTGGAAAGCATCGCTCGTACGAAACTCAGCTTTCCCTTTTCTCACATGATATACAGAGTGTAAATTTTAAGTTGACAAACCGAAATAACTCGAAAAAAAAGCTTCACACAAAAAATATGTAGAATCCAAAGTTGATTATTTTCGAGAGGGACATCTGCTGGTGCTAAAATCAGCCCGCCAACCCAGCCCCCTGGGGAGGTGCGGCGGGAGGCAACTTTAAAATTTCAAATGGGAACACCCATTTTTTATTGCAGAATCAGTTTCTACATGAGAACTACGTACATTTTTGTCTTAAACATTTGTTTTGATTCTTGGTAGTTAGCGCTGTAATTAAAAAAATCCATGTTCTTATTTTTGCATGGAAAATAGTTACGGATAAATAAAAATACTTATTGAATTCGAAAATTGTGATTCGCTGAAACTGAAACTCTCGCTCTCTCCCCATAAAGCGGGGTTTGAGAGAGGGGAATTAGAGTTTTACAAATGTTGACTCTAATATTAATTTTTCCGCAGATTCGGATAAGTTTCGTTTGTCTCGTGGTCATGAGGCCACACAACTTTAATTATCAAACATATCAACTGACTAGCTAATTAACCAAACATCCTACTTACTAACGAGTGAACTCATTTTTTACTTACCTGTAAACATTTTCCACGCAAAAATGAGAACATGGATTTTCTTGAATTACAGCTCCAACTACCAAGAATCAAAACAAACGTTGAAGACAAAATGTGCGTAGTTTTTTATGTAGAATCTGATTCTGATCATTTTAGCTCCAGCAGATGTCCCCCTCGAAAGTAATCAACTTTGGATTGTACACATTTTCTCGTGTGAAGCTTATTTTTCGAGTTATTCTGGTTTGTCAACTTAAAATTTACACCCTGTATACTGTGAACTATGGGTGAAGGTCAACAGGCAGATTCCATATTTCTAGATTTCCGGAAAGCATTTGACAGTGTACCCCATTGTAAGCTGTTATCGAAGGTACGAGCATATGGAATAAGTTCACAGATATGTGACTGGTTCGAAGAGCCCAGTATCTTGGCGAGTGTTCATCAGAGACAAGAGTATCGTCAGGAGTGCCCCCAGGGAACTGTGATAGGACAGTTGTTCTCTGTATACAGAAATGACTTGGCGGACAGGTTGAGCAGCCGTCTGTGTTTGTTTGCTGATGATGCTGTGGTGTACTGTATGGTGTCGAAGATGAGTGACCGTTGGAAGATACGAGACGAGTTAGGCAAAGTTTCCAATTGCTGTGCAGAACTATAGACCTATATCCCTAACGTCAATCAGTTGTAGAATTTTGGACCACATGTTATGTTCGAGTATAATGACTTTTCTGGAGACTAGGAATCTACTCTGTAGGAATCAGCACGGGTTTCGAAAAAGACGGTCGTGTGAAACCCAGCTCACGCTATTCGTCCACGATACTCAGAGGGCCATAGACACAGGTTCACAGGTAGATGCCGTGTTTCTTGACTTCCACAAGGCGTTCGGTACAGTTCCCCACAGTCGTTTAATGAACAAAGTAAGAGCATATGGACTATCAGACCAATTGTGTGATTGGATTGAAGAGTTCCTAGATAACAGAACACAACATGTTCTCAATGGAAAGAAGTCTTCTGAAGTAAGAGTGATTTCAGGTGTGCCGCAGGGGAGTGTCGTAGGACCGTTGCTATTCACAATAGACATAAATGACCCTGTGGATGACTTCAGAAGTTCACTGAGGCTTTTTGCAGATGATGCTGTGTTATATCGAGAGGTTGTAACAATGGAAAATTGTACTGAAATGCAGGAGGATCTGCAGCGAATTGACACATGGTGCAGGGAATGACAATTGAACCTCAATGTAGACAAGTGTAATGTGCTGCGAATACATAGAAAGAAAGATCCTTTTCATTTAGATACAATATAGCAGGTCAGCAATGGGAAACAGTTAATTCCATAAATTATCTGGGAGTAGGCATTCGGACTGATTTAAAATGGAATGGTCATATAAAATTAATTGTCGGTAAAGCAGATGCCAGACTGAGATTCTTTAGAAGAATCCTAAGGATATGCAATCCGAAAACAAAGGAAGGAGGTTACAGTACGCTTGTTCGCTCACTGCTTGAATACTGCTCAGCAGTGTGGGATCCGTACCAGATAGGGTTGATAGAAGAGACAGAGAAGATCCAACGGAGAGCAGCGCGCTTCGTTACAGGATCAATTAGTAATCGTGAAAGCATTACCTAGATGATAGATAAACTCCAGTGGGAGACTCTGCAGGAGAGAGACTCAGTAGCTCGGTACGGGCTTTTATTGAAGTTTCGAGAACATACCTTCATTGAAGAGTCAAGCAGTATATTGCTCCCTCCTACGTATATTTCGCGAAGAGACCACAAGGATAAAATCAGAAAGCTTAGAGCCCACACAGAGGCATACTGACAATCTTTCTTTCCACAAACAATACGAGACTGGAATAGAAGGGAGAACCGATAGAGGTACTCAAGGTACCCTCCGTCACACACCGTCAGGTGGCTTGCGGAGTATGGATGTAGATGTAGAATGACAGCTAGCCCTAATGGTGGAAAGTGTAAGTTAATTCATATGAGTAGAAAGAACAAACCTGTAATGTTCGGATACTGTATTACTAGTGTCCAGCTTGATACAGTCAAGTCGTTTAAATATCTGAGTGTAACGTTGCAAAGCCACATGAAATGGAACGAGCATGTGAGAACTGTGGCAGGGAAGGCGAATGGGCAACTTCAGTTTGTCGGGAGAATTTTAGGAAAGAGTGGTTCATCAGTAAAGGATATCGCGAATGGGATGCTGGTGTGACCTGTTCTTGAGTCGTATTTTGTACGTTAACTGGGGACCTGGAAACGACAGAGAGGCTCCGTCCTCGCTGCCGCAGTGGTCCACAACCCCACGACGACTACCGCAGTCCATTTCACCCCTCGACCGCCCCACACCAAACCCAGGGTTATTGTGTGGTTCGGCATCCGGAGGATCCTCTCAGTGAACCTCTCACACCAGACGAGTGTAACCCCTATGTTTGCGTGGTAGAGTAACGGTGGTGTACGCATACATGGTGAACTTTTTTGCACAGCAATCGTCGACATTGTGTAGCTGAGGCGGAATAAGGGGAACCAGCCCGCATTCACCAAGGTAGATGGAAAACAGCCTAAAAACCATCCACAGACTGGCCAAGTCTCTGGACATGGACACAAGTCCGCTGGGTGGATTTGTGCCGGGGACCAAGCGCTCCTTCCCGCTCCGGAAAGCCGTGCGTTAGACCACTCGTCTAACTGGGCTGACTGTTCTTGTGTTACTGCTCGAGTTGTCCTTTGGTGTAAAAGTATTATTCTTAAAGTTTCTCACCACAGTGTGTGGGATAGAAAACTTTCAGGGTGAATATATGTCCACGTGTTGCAAATATATTTCCTGCATTGTAGTATTAACAGTGTTTCATTCCATGTAACTAATGTATCGGAAACTACACTGCTTAATTAATATTATAGCATGCTTAAGTGAAGAACTGTATAGTCTTAGGTGTGTGTATTTATATTCTACTATCACTTCTCTCTTCCCAGTACCTTTTTGTATGGAATCCAAACATTAAAACAGTTCTACAGAATTGATAGCACGAGTGATTTACGTAGAATGTTTCAAACTCAATTCGTCTGGATCTGCATTATGCATAAATAATATGTCTTCTTCTTCTTTATCACCTGTTATAGCACCACAATACTCTTAAATGTATCAGGTTTTATTGTTTGTTTTCTTATTATTCCGATCCCAAACAGCGCATGGAGAAAACAAACTCCTACATCTTTCTGTGCGATATCTGATTTCCCTTAGTTTGTTATGACAGTAAAAGGATAAGTTTGAAAGAGCAATACAAGCAGGAAATACCGATAAGGCTGCCACATGGCTGAAATCATAGTATAATAAATGGGGTAAATGGGCCCAACACACAAGATGTAAATAGGAGAGCGAGGCGATGGTTCGACAGAGAATGCTATGAGCAAAGAAAACTGACGCTAAACTAGAGGACAAATGAAAGCGCAACCAGCGCAGAATACCAACGAGAACGAAGGAAATAAAAGGACCTAATAAGAATGAAGAAAAAGCAATTCCTGTCACAAGAACAACAGAAAATAGTAGAGGAGGCAGAAAAAGACCCATCCCAAGCCCTGAGGCCGAAAAAGCAGGAAATATAGCCCAAAATCCCCATGGAAACGTGGAGAGACCACATAATAAAAGTAATCTGTTCAACAGAAACAAGAGCCACGATCAAGACATCTAGAACACCACAGGCTTAAGAGATCCTCGCCACAGATGAAACTGCGACCGATACATAAACTGGGGAACAACAGAGAACCAGGAGCAGATGGAATAAGAAACGAACACTTAAAACAGAGAGCACAGGAATACCTGCCGATATGGACCTCCCTTCTAAATAAATGTTTAGAACCTGGAAGCATGCAGGGCGAATGGAGAAAGTCTACAATCAAACTACTATGCAGGGTGTACATAAAGTCTGGGAACACTTTCCATTATCTACTACACAAGAACCGAACATTATGCAGATATAATACATATGTCATTCTGAAGAGAAACCCTGAAAATTTTTTTCATTTATACCGCCACGGCGTAGTTTCCTATTTTGCCGACAGTCAGCGCTAGTCGCAAACACGTTGTGTTCAGGTGCGGAGAGAGCTTTCTGTGTGTTGGAGTTCGACAAAAACAAGTGTGCTACAGCTGTTCAATATATGTTTAGAACCAAGAAGCCACCAACAAGGAAGACCATTTACGACTAGCACAACAAATTCGTTAGGACGGGTTGCTTGTGCCCAGCAAAGAGAAGTGAACGTCTCAGTGTGAGTGAAGTGAATGTGAAGCGTGTATGACAGACATTCATAAGGATCCAAAGTAATTGGTGCATCGTGCATCCTGTGAACTCGAAATGGCTCCAATGACTGTGGAAAGTCCTGCCACAGAAGCTGTCTATGAAACCACTCAAATTGGAGCTAGTGCAGGAGCTCAATAACGGCGACAAAGACAAGCGTTTTAAGTTTTGTTCGCAGTTGCCACAATTGAATGAGGACGGGGATGGAATTGATGATCGCTTAATTTGTAGCGACGAAGCCACTTTTCTTACTAATGGGAAAGTGCACAAGCATAATTGTCCAATCTGGGGTACAAAGCATCCACACGAATGCAATGAATTTGAGCATGATTCCCCAAAGGTAAATGTTCTTTGTGCCTCATCATATCGAAAACGGTACAGGCCATTCTTCTTCGCCGAGAGCACTATCACTGGATATTCATACTCGGACATGTTGCAGCATTGGCTGATGCCTCAAATGCAATCGGACTCCATTCATCTTTCAGCAGGATGGGGCTCCACCCCATTTTCATAAGTTTGTGGGTAGCTGAACACAGAGCTGCCACATCGATGGATCGGCCGTGCTACAGACGGGGTTAGCTGTTTCATGACATGGCCGCCCCATCACCAGATCTCACTCCGTGTGACTCTTTCTGCGGGAACACATTAAAGATCTGGTGTGTGTACCACCTCTAACACGTGATGTAGCAGAGCTCCGGGGAGAGAATACAGGAAACAACTGCCACAGTCGACCATACCGTGCTGGGACGGGTATGGCAGGAATTCGATTACCGTATTGACGTCTGCTGGGTTACTCGTAGTTCGTATATCGAATGTTTGTAAAAAAGCTTTCAGAGTTGTCTTCAAAATACAATATGCATGACATCTGTACAATGTTTCATCCTTGTGCAATAAATAAGTGAAAGTGTTCCCTGACTTTACATACACCCTGCATAAGGTAAAAGGAGACACAGAGAACCGAAATGCGTACAGAGGAATAGATTTTGAATCCATGCCACTGAAACTCCTAACGGGAATCCTCGCCAAAAGGCTGGCAAAGAATCTCTTCTACTAGAAGAGCAGTTGGTTTTAGGAACCAAAGGTCTACGACCCTGACAGTAGAAAACCTGCTGGAACAGCTATATGTTGTTTTTGTCGACTATTCAGAAGGCTTCGACCTGGGCAACAGAAAGGTTTTAATAGACAAACTGAAGAAACTAATTTGGAAGAACGAGTACAACGACCCTGATATCGAATATACTGGCAGAAAACCACATACAGGATGATGGTACAGGCATTTCCGACTGTATTTTCACTTGAGCAAGTTTGTGATGAGAATTGTTGTGTAAAGCCGGGTTCACACACGCAACGAAAGTATCGCCACAAGTCAAGTCATTCTGGACGTTCACACAGGACGCCACAAATTCTTCGTAATTGCGCAGTTTGCATAATGGCGTCACCTGTCTCAGCTGATTAAACGGCTGTACATATTACTAAATAAGATGTTTAGGAAACATAATACATGTAAAATACTACTTACCAAAGTGTTTCTTGTCTCTCTTGTCTCAACTGCATGTTTTAAGAACCGGTCTGCAGCTTCAAACCAAGCAAGGCTGGGTTTGTAAATACCGTCTGTAGACGCACCACTCTTAAGTGATTTCAGTACTTTTTTATGTTCATTCGTGTAAACAATTCGAATGCTTCGAATTTTTAATTTTGTTGTAGCTACATCAATCCCAAGTACATATTCACGCATACTGTTTACTATTTCAATTAATGCAGCATCTCTCAAGTTTCTGTCTTTGTATGATTCGTTTTGGTGGTTCCAAAGGCATTCTCGTTCTTGATACACCTTCAAACGCACAAACAAAAGCACTGCGAAGGAATACGCACTAGAAAGGTTTGAATCCAGCCGCGAGGTAGCAATCGAATGACGTTATTCGATTGTGGAGAAGGCGAAATGGAGCAACAAAGTAGAACCAAGTTCAGCTTTTTGTGGTGTGACAAAAGTTGCGCTTCTTAAATCGCGCCACCGAAAACTAAGAGTTCACACATGCAACTACAAAGCAACTGCAGTTCGCCATTAGCAGTGGCGATACCTTTGTTGCCTGTGTTCAGGTTACATTCGTGATATATCGATATTTAGTTGAAAAAAGTCGATCTGTTACCGAACTAACGGACAGATTACCGTTTCAATTTCTATAACCCGTTCATCAGGTATTACACTATCAAATTTCTTTGTCAAATATTTGATCAAAGATGTGGTCAAATATATTTGACAAAGATCTTTGACGTAGCGCTAGAAGGGGTATTACACTGTCATCATATTTTTCGTCAAAGTTCAAGATGGCTGACAACAACAACTTGTTATTAACCGCAGAAGTTGCATGTACCACAATTGCACTGTGTGCACATGCGGAAGAGAAGAGGGGGCAAAAAGGAAACGTACCTGGGTGAAGCCGTGGGTTGTACGACGACACGATAAAAGTATTCAACAAAACTTGCTTATAGTGGATGACGTCAAGTGGTACATTACTTAAGAATGGATGAGCATACATTTCTGTATGTGCTCAGTGAAGTGTATCCTCATATCACAAAGCACAATATTCACTTAAGAACTGCTACATCTGCAGAAGACAGGCTCACTGTAACACTCCAATTCTTGCTACATGTTAGATCAGGTCTCCAATCTTCGTAATCTATTTTTGTATTCGGGGTGCCTCACGTTGTAAAGCGCCTCATCAGCTTCATACATTTCTATTAATTTTGTAGTTGTCGGCACACACCAGTTGTATTTACCGGCAATGTTTATAAAAAGACTACAGACGACAGAACGCTGCAGCGATGTGGTAGCATGTGACGTTGCAGTGAACAGAAGACAAGCGGCTGTTTTGATCAGATCTACAGCGAGGTCCTAGATTTGATCAAATATTGGACGACATTTGACAAAGTTCCCTATTACACCATCAAAATCTTTTAAAAAAGGTATTTGAACAACTTAAAAATAAACACATAAAACAAACACTATGCATCTTCACACAGTGCAGAATAAACAGCCTTTAACTGCAGCCATAGAACTATTAGGCGAAAGACTTGAAATTGTAAATAGCACCACATTTTTTGGAGTTTGGATCCAAGATGCCCTAAGATGGCAGAAACACACACAACATCTATGTAGTAAATTAAATACCATTTGTTTTATTATAAAAATTCCTGCTGGATGCACATCAATGCAAGCCATAAAAAATGTGTACTGTGCCCAAGCAAAATCACTACTAAGATATGGTTTAATTTGCTGGGGAAATTCACCACCCAACAAAAGCTGTTTTATTGCACAAAAAAGAATTATAAGAGATATGGAAGGCTCAGCACCTCACTCTTCATGCAAACCCTCATTTAAAAAGCTTCATATTCTTCCATTACCATGCCTATATGTCCTAGAAACAATATTGCTTATAAAGAAAATTGTAGATGAAAATAGCAAGATTGCTCCAAAAGACCAAAATATCCATTCGTACAAAACAAGGAATAATCAAGATTTACATATGCAGTTTTCACATACAACACTAAAACAAGAAGGACCCTTGCAAAGGAAGAAAAAAAACTGTATAACAAAATACCTAAAAAAATTAAGGCAATAACTGGATTGCATAAATTCAAAACTGCATTGAGTGACTACTTGCTACAGAATTGCTACTATAGTGTTGATGAATATTTATCTAAAATGTAAATATGTGAAAAATTTAAATAGTTTATACATTTAAGGCCAAAATAAGAAATGTGTACATGCAAATTTATCTGTGTACTATATGTGGTCTATTATATAAGTGTGTGTCTGCATAATCAAAGCCGAAAGTATGAAATGTGTGCGTGTAAAATTTATTTGTAAAATGTTATTCCCATATGTTAGAGTTATATTGCTTTATACTGAAAACCATACAACAGTTTCTCTGTTTAGCTTTATTGCAAATTATTTGACTTGTCCTACATCTTTCTGTACCCCTGTACAGTGTATGATACACAGGACCAATAAATATACAATACAATACAATACGAGGTATAATACCGGCCTAAGAATAAACCTGATGTAAGCAAACACAAATGCGATGATTGGTCAGAGGCCTTAGCACATGTACAGTGGTGGTGTTACACCCTCGGAAGTAGGTCCTACCTATGTATTACAATTATTATTACTACATTACGTTAAATGACACTTCAAGAAAGTCAAATGTATTAACTGCCACCAACGTTTTTCTTAATCATGCTTTAGCTACTTGCTTATATTTAAAAAATCGTGTACAGCCACAGCCTCTGCAGTGTTGTGCTCTGATTGTCGCGCTGTTAACGCGCAGTATGAAAATGGCTGAGGCTGCTCTCTGTTCCGTGGCGAAACACGCCCTTGGAACACGACTAAAAAGTGCCGAGAAATAGGTTGTTCATGTTTTTTTTCATAAATTTACAGTGATAATCGGCTTTGAAGTTTTCCCAGCGACTGTATGTAATACATAGCTTGTTAACTTGAATCATGTGTACCACAGTCAAGCCGGCACTGTAGCTCAGCGTGTTCGGTCAGAGGGCTAGCTGCCCTTTGGAATAAAAGACTGGGTGAAAGGATCAACAGTGAACTTGAACGGGTGTCATGAGACGTCCATCCTGAACAATTGCAACGAACAGTATCGAACAAAATGATATTTAAAAAAGAGTCGGTAGCGTAACGGAGCTTATACAAGCTACAGTTAATGGTTCGTTGGTTCAAATCTCTCCAGTATCCTTTCTTTTCTCGTTCATTTTGAAATACGGTTATCTCGTAATTATAAAACTCGCCGTAATTTTTTATGAATAATCTACTTCTTCTTGTTTCTAATTACATTCTGGACGCGAAATTCCTGTTTTCATTTCAAATACAAATTCTTAATTATCGATGTTTTATGAAATACTGTTCATAAAAGTTTCTTAAATTAAGAAAATATAACAATTTAATATTTAAGGCCAAAATGGAAACCCAAGTCCTCTTTATTTGGACTATGTCCATCATTTTATACCACAGAGGTAGAGAAGTATAGTAGAAACATGAAAAACAATTCTACAGCATCGAGCACATCCTACAAATGCTACATTTTTATTATTATTATTTTTTTACTTTTGCTGTACCAGTACAATATGAACCCAACAGAGCTGATCAGCAGCCAAGCTGCGGGATTTGGCCCGAGAAGTAACACAGACGTTCTGGAACTAACGCACGCAGCATTTTCACACGTCACTGGCGAACGCTGGCGGGATATAGAACGGCTCGTCATAAAAGAAGAAGACAAAATGCGGCGCCTGGTTGACTTCATGGATTCTGTAGTTCATAGTCTCGTTATCAAAGTAGCAAGTGACACTTCCAGAACTGGAATGCATTTCTCGGATTCGGATAAGGAAGGAGATAAGAGATTATCAGATGATTGTAATTAATATCTTCAGTGGCTTCAGTATTCAGCAGTACAGTGAAATTCCTGCAGTATGCTTTTGCATCTTACACAGCTCGC
Source organism: Schistocerca gregaria (assembly GCF_023897955.1). Classification (NCBI taxonomy): domain Eukaryota; kingdom Metazoa; phylum Arthropoda; class Insecta; order Orthoptera; family Acrididae; genus Schistocerca; species Schistocerca gregaria. The sequence goes on along the minus strand of NC_064930.1, from coordinate 80,100,754 downwards.
TCAGAAAAATTGCGCTGTGTTTAAGTTAGAAATTTTCATCACTCTTGTTTGTAATTGGAATGCTATGTCAGGTGAGAACGAGTGCATTATATGCTTTCCGTCTGGTCACCTAAAAAGCGCGCGGTAGTGCCGGAGTTTCTCCGAATATCTTTTCATTCTGTTTAAAAATTAAATGACATTCGAAGCTATGTTGTTTCTTTGCTCGTCTCTCTTTACGTCTGAACTGCAGCTGCTCACATCATTGCAGGTTAGTTGGACCGCTGGCTGGCCATTGCTGTCAAAGTGTAATGCGCCGCTAAAGCTGTTGTCCCGCACATTATCGCTCAGTCTGTGTGCGTGCAACACAGCATAAAACGTATCCTTATGATCGTACTTGACTGTACTGCTCACAGCTTGGCTTCCGCTCCACGTGAAACGAAATCCAATGAGATTAAAGCAAACATGGAAGAATACACGGCGTAATGTTCACATCGGGTTTATTCTTATGATGAACAGATTATAGTGTACAATTCCAGAAGCATGCTACTCTCATTTGTTTATTTGCTTTCGCTGTATAATTACAAGAAACTAGCAACTGAAGTAAGACAATAAAACATATAATAGGAATAGTAGTCCTGTTGACGATTTCTTAATTTCTCGGTATTTTATAGCTGTTTCTGCAATATCATAAACAACCTCAGCTCCGAACACTAGGTACAATATGTGTACAAAATGTTGTTTTGCATGAAACGTTACGGAAATTAAATGGCAAGGACTGAATGTTGGTCAAGAGGAGACGTTAACTTCTCCTTTTTTCTTTTTTTCTTTTTTTTTTAAGTTACTTTCGAACATTTATGTAAGTAGTACGTGACAGATCCGAAACTGTCATAAGCAGCGATTTTTTTTTTTTTTTTTGTTTTGTTACCATCAATCCAGTTTCGGTGGGTTTGTCTCAGAATTTGAAGTACTCTCCAGAATCCCAGGTGAATGCACTCGGGACACACTTTTATCCCGCGAATCATTCAAACGAAGAGAAAGAATGATGTTTGAATTTCCTCCCCCCAGTCACTATACACGATTCAAAATATTGCACATTAAATTAGGGATTAAAGCCCAAAGAAGTTCTGGTCCTATGTAAAGGGCTATTAGTGGCACCAAAGTGAACGTGACGGGAACTGAAATGGAGTAATCCAACGCAAAAGCTGAAATGCTTAACTACATTTTCGAATGTTCCCTTACAAAGGGAAAGCCAAGAGAATTGCGACAAGTTAATCATCGTACCATTGAAAAGATGAATGATACACAAAACCACCTTCCAATATTGTTGACATCGATTTGCTGCAGACTCTTAAATCATATTCTGAGCTCAAACGTAATGAGGTATCTTTAACACAATTACCTCCTCAATGCCAGCCAGCATGGATTCCGAAAACATCGATCATGTGAAACCCAAGTTGCACTTTTATCACATGACATACTGAATGCTTTGGATGGAGGCAGTCTGGTAGATGTAGTATTCCTTGCTTCCCAAAAAGCATATGACTCAGTACCACACCCACGCTTATTGTCAAAAGAGTGATCATATGGGGTATGAGGTGGTATTTGTGACAGGATTGAGGAAGTTTTGGTAGGGAGGAGGCGGTATGTTACCTTGGATGGAAATTCATTGTGAGATGTAGAAGTAAATTCAGGTGTGCTCCACGCTAGTGTGTCGGGACACTGGCTGATTATGTCGTATATTAGTGACCTAGCATAGAATATTAACAGCAGTGGTGTATCTTAGGTATGTGGCACCCCCGGCAAGAATTTAAAATGGCTCCCTCTAAAGGACCCCCAAGGAAGCAAAGAATGCATCCCCTTATCAATACAGAGAGATTGATATTTTCCCTTGTCCAAAGAAAATGTGAAGGTGTTTATTGGCAAATATATATACGCAATATGGTTAATTTACAGAAATTTAAGACAGAACGAAACTAATTTACAGCCCAGAATCTAAGGTGTTATGAAGGCTTAAGAAACAGAAACACACATTTAAATACAAAAACTCGTTATATTTTACAAAGTCTATTTCAAAATACATTGAGTTGCTAGGACTACCTATATCAAATTTAACTTACGCTTAGTTAATCTACTTAAATGCTATTTTCCTGGATTTGATTTTCGCAAAATTATCAATTAATTCCTCTAAGTTAAGTTTCGCTACCTCTTCATGTTCAATCGATAGAATGGTTAAATTTGACAAACGTTACTGTCCCATGGATGATCTTAAATAATTCTTGATGAGCTTTATTTTTCTGAAGCTAATCTTACAAGAGGCCACCGTAACAGGAAGTGTTAAGTAAATTCTAAGAGCTATTTGGATATTCGGATACATATCTTCTAAAGAAAGCTCATGAATTTTTTTAAGAATGTCAAGTGGTGTTGCTTTTTCAACATCGTTAATGCGTTCTTTAGCTTGCATTCGAAAAATTGCCAATTCTTGTGACAGCTCAACTACATCTACATCATGTGAATATTTAATCCCAAAATCTGCAGCATGTTTAAGAAGAGCATCAATTGGTTCTTTTACAGAGCTTCACCCGTTATAAAATAAAATTCTGAAGATATTGAAGCCATTGCCTCATACCTCTTAGTGAGTTCTGTCAGGACTTAATCATAAACCAAATTTTTTTCCCTCTGAAACTCCTGTTTTGAGTCGAGATAGTCATCACGCATTTGTTTGTTTGAAAGACGTTGGCATATGATCTTCCGCTTTTCTTCAGCAAAATTATCATCGATACCGATTTCTTGTACTTCCTTTGTTGGATAGTCGATTGCTCGACCAATACCTTCCTCAGATTTCCTGAATCGTATTTGACAATCACTTTATCATCTTTCTGAAGTGACTTGCTGATTTTATCAATCGAAACTAGAATCCTTTCCCACAAATGCAAAAGACATAGGAATTTGAAGTCGATTTGCTTGATGAGTCCTTGAGTCCCACCCCCCCCCCCCTCCCCTGACATTTCCAGGTTCCATTTGTATTGGTTAATATCAGCCATTCCCTCCAGACTGTTCGTTCAGTGTTCTTTTTGAAGCGGTGACTGCTCTCCGTTTGGTTGACCACTTAGTGTCACAATTACCCTTCAACGTAATGTCGAAGTTACTTAAGACAGCTTGCCACCTTCCTGTAGATCCAATGAAGAAAGTAAATATCTTTTGAAGTGCTCCAAAAAAAGTAGTCATTAGAGGCGAAACAGCGGCAGCATCCGATCAGACAAGATTTAAACTACACTCATGGAAATTGAAATAAGAACACCGTGAATTCATTGTCCCAGGAAGGGGAAAGTTTATTGACACATTCCTGGGGTCAGATACATCACATGATCACACTGACAGAACCACAGGCACATAGACACAGGCAACAGAGCATGCACAATGTCGGCACTAGTACAGTGTATATCCACCTTTCGCAGCAATGCAGGCTGCTATTCTCCCATGGAGACGATCGTAGAGATGCTACATGTAGTCCTGTGGAACGGCTTGCCATGCCATTTCCACCTGACGCCTCAGTTGGACCAGCGTTCGTGCTGGACGTGCAGACCGCGTGAGACGACGCTTCATCCAGTCCCAAACATGCTCAATGGGGAACAGATCCGGAGATCTTGCTGGCCAGGGTAGCTGACTTACACCTTCTAGAGCACGTTGGGTGGCACGGGATACATGCGGACGTGCATTGTCCTGTTGGAACAGCAAGTTCCCTTGCCGGTCTAGGAATGGTAGAACGATGGGTTCGATGACGGTTTGGATGTACCGTGCACTATTCAGTGTCCCCTCGACGATCACCAGAGGTGTACGGCCAGTGTAGGAGATCGCTCCCCACACCATGATGCCGGGTGTTGGCCCTGTTTGCCTCGGTCGTATGCAGTCCTGATTGTGGCGCTCACCTGCACGGCGCCAAACACGCATACGACCATCATTGGCACCGAGGCAGAAGCAACTCTCATCGCTGAAGACGACACGTCTCCATTCGTCCCTCCATTCACGCCTGTCACGACACCCCTGGAGGCGGGCTGCACGATGTTGGGGCGTGAGCGGAAGACGGCCTAACGGTGTGCGGGACCGTAGCCCAGCTTCATGGAGACGGTTGCGAATGGTCCTCGCCGATACCCCAGGAGCAACAGTGTCCCTAATTTGCTGGGAAGTGGCGGTGCGGTCCCCTACGGCACTGCGTAGGATCCTACGGTCTCGGCGTGCATCCGTGCGTCGCTGCGATCCGGTCCCAGGTCGACGGGCACGTGCACCTTCCGCCGACCACTGGCGACAACATCGATGTACTGTGGAGACCTCACTCCCCACGTGTTGAGCAATTCGGCGGTACGTCCACCCGGCCTCCCGCATGCCCACTATACGCCCTCGCTCAAGGTCCGTCAACTGCACATACGGTTCACGTCCACGCTGTCGCGGCATGCTACCAGTGGTAAAGACTGCGATGGAGCTCCGTATGCCACGGCAAACTGGCTGAAACTGACGGCGGCGGTGCACAAATGCTGCGCAGCTAGCGCCATTCGACGGCCAACACCGCGGTTCCTGGTATGTCCGCTGTGCCGTGCGTGTGATCATTGCTTGTACAGCCCTCTCGCAGTGTCCGGAGCAAGTATGGTGGGTCTGACACACCGGAGTCAATGTGTTCTTTTTTCCATTTCCAGGAGTGTATGTGCAGCACATGGTACTAACCGAGCGCTATCATTTTGTTTGATGATCTGAGCTTTCACACCGATATATTTTCCAGCAATATTGCTGCCATTATCATAATCCTGACCTCTGCAATTATCAATCCTTAGCCCATCTTCTTTAAGTTTTTTAAGAATGTCCACTGAAATGCCTTCACCTGTTTTTTTATTGGTGTTTATAAAGTCAATGAAACTTTCCATTTGACAAGTCAACAAATCCAATAACTTGGCTCATTTGCTCAATACGAGCACTGTCTGTGCAGTCAAAGATGATAGAAAAGTATTTTCCATTTTTTATTTGATTCAAGATTTTCTGCCTCACATTACTTCCAATTATAGTTATGAGCTCATTTTGGACTTTAGGGGAAAAGTAACTGAGTGCCATTTTATTTGATTTAACGTATGCCGTATGTTCTGCTAGTTTAGGATGATAGTGACTTATTAGTTCTAATGTGCTTAAAAAAACTCCACTACTTGGCGCCGCAATGATTTCTTTCTTTGCCGTTCCTCGAAGTGGTAGATTTTTCTTTCCACAAAATATAGTTACATCTATGACTACTTTCAGCATGTTCCTACATTTCTATAACTCCTTCTGAATACTTTCTTGAATTTCATCATCTCCAGTTTTCTTTTGTTTTAGTCGGTTTTGCAGATCTTTCCACTGCATGCAACAGAACCTGTGGCTGGACGAGTTTTCGTGATTGTGAACGAGAGGGTTTAAGTGTTTCCAGTCATTGAAGCCCTTATTAAAATCTGAAAATGAAGATGACTTTCCACGATAATCGTTCCCAAAGAGGAGAGAGGGAAAACAAAATAGAGAATCTTCCGACTGACTATAAAGTAACCATTGTCTTCACACACGTTCGCCATTTGTGAGCTTTTTGTAAAACCACTTGCCATCAAAACGTCTATCTCCATCCAACACAGGATCAATGGATAGCTAGACCAATTTTTTGGATGATTAAAAACTATTTCACCTATTTCTGGTGAAGAGTGTTCTTCTAGTGGAGGTAAATCATGACAATCAAATGCTGATACTTCCTCATCTAAAGAACTGTGTGTGGAAGATTCGTATTCTTCATAGTTGTTTTCTGAAACTGGTGGGGCTATATGATGGGAAGTTGATGGTTGTGGTTGATTGTCATGATTTGTATGTGGATGTGTTTCCGTATCATCAGATTCAAAATCGGCATTACTCTCATCTTGATCTGTTGCAGTGTTACATGTGTCCACCTCCTTGTTGGGCTTTAGCCAATTGTTCAAGGCTCCTGAAAGGAGAGCTGCAGTTCTTACATTTTCTTTTCTCAGTTTTTTAAATGCACTTCCAGATAGTTTTTTAGGTCCCATCTCTTTGTTGTATGAAAGGAAATGTTTTAACCTGGAATGAAATATAAATGAAAATAAAATGAACCTATCTATACACATAATAATAACAATAACATATGAATAACTTATAATGGGCCACACACAAAAGAACCCTCTGGGCTCAAGTACCACCAATTGGCTCAAGGACTCTCCCCAGGTCAGGGTGAATATAGTCGAGATAATCAGACTTCTCATGTCGAACCTTGCCTTCATTTCTGACACTCGTAGTTGACGTCACTTAAACCCACATGCGAAATTTCAGCTGCTGAGACACAATGGAAGTTACCTAAAAGAAATCACGAAAGCATTTATTTAGTGTGTTGGCGCTCACATGGAAAGGCCTGTCCACACATTACGATTTGTCTGCACAGATATCTATGCAAATGTGTGTGCATGCAAAAGATCACTGCAAATCGGATAGTAGATTGTAGAGCGTACCCAGGAGCCGATATAGACTCAGATCACAATTTAGTAATGATGAAGAACAGGCTTGTGTTTAAAAGAACCTTCCGAAAGAACCAGTTGGGAATTAAATGGGATACCAAAGCTCTGAGGAATGATGAGACAAATTTGAAGATCGCAAAGGCTGTGGATACTGCGGTCGTGAATACCAGAGTAGGAAGTTCAAGTGAAGAAGAGTGGACATCTCTAAAAACAGCAATCACAGATGTTGGGATGATAAACATAGGAACAAGGAATGTAAATATGAAGAAGCCATGGGTAACAGAGGAAATACTTCATCTGATCGATGGAAGAAGTATGTATAAAAATGTTCAGGGAGATTCAGGAATACAGAAATACAAGTCACTTACGAATGAAATAAATAGGAAATGCAGGGAAGCTCAGGCAAAATGGCTGCAGGAAAAATGTGAAGAAATTGAAACTGAAATGATCGCAGTAAGACTGACTCAGCATATAGGAAAGTGAAAACAACATTCGGGGGAATTAACCCAGCAGTAAGCTGGTCTGTCAGACCACGGAGAAATATTCACATTAATACAATGTCTGAGAATTGGTTAAAAGAAGCCATTTTGTCGGCACATATAAAAGATAACAATAAGAGTCATCTGATGGTAATTAAAAATCGATGTAATCTGTAAGGGTCTGAAAGAACAGCTACGTGTTTGACGCTTGTGCACCCCATTTCCAGGAGTGTGCACTACCGGGTTAAAAGCAATGGTGGTAACATGAAGAGTGCAGTGGGAATTCCACTCCTGAGAGCAAAGGAGAGGGCGGATAGATAGGAAGAATACATTGAAGGACTCTAGTAGGGGGAAGACGTGTCAGATGGAGTGCTAGGAGAAGAGAAGAGTGTTGACATAGAAGACATAGGGGATCCAGTATTAGAGGTAGAATTTGAGAGGGCTTTGGAGGACTTGAAATCAAATAAGGCTGAGGGGATGGGCAATATTCCATTGGAATATCTGAAGTCATTGGGAGAAGTAGCAACCAACTATGTGAGTAGAATCTATGAGACTGGCGACGTGCCATCAGACTTTCGGAAAAATATCATGCACACAATTCCTTAGACAGCAAAGGCAGATAGATGTGAGGACTACCGGACAATCAGATTAACATCTCATGCATCGAAGATATTGACAAGAATGATATATATAAGAATAGAAAAGAAAAGTGAGGATCTATTAGGTGTTGATCAGTTTGGCTTTAAGGAAGATAATGGCACCAGAGAGGCAGTCACGACACTGCGACTGATAATGGATGCAAGACTAAAGAAAAATCAAGACACTTTCATAGGATTTGTCGACCTAGAAAAAGCGTTCGACAATGTAAAATGGTGCAAAATGTTCGAAATTTTGAAGAGAATAGGAGTAAGCTATAGAGAAAGCTTATCTATCGACTCTTTGATTTAGTCTGCATGTCAAATATCAAGATACAAAACCAAAGCAGCAAAACAATGTAGAAGTATATCAGAAATAACAGTGACAATAAATGAGTGACTTTTAAATATTTCTTTGAATTCAAACAAATTTTATTGCCAGGGAAACCACATTGCGCACATGATCATGCTTTAGAGTAGACAATACTAACGATGTAAGAGGAAGAGAATTTAGAGTTAGCCTATTTGTTCAAAAAAAAAAAAAAATCCCATACAGAGATACAATGCGTATCGAGAAACATATCGCAACCGCATGACTGAAACTGAACTGCTCGCAGCTTGTTTTACGAATGCAAATTGACTAGCGCGGTATCGCCAGTTTAAGTGAACCTTGAATGGACAATACACGAAGATCTGATATTAAAAAGGGAATTTCAATCAAAGGTGAAAAATACAAAGGGGAATTGACATTCAATTTCTACTATTGACACTTTTTTTTACACAATAATGCCTGTTGTTAATCTGGATGGTTCATTGTTACCTATGTGAATGGACCAGAAACTTTGGTTCACACCTGATAGTACCAGCTTTACGTACAGAAAAAATTGTGAAGGTATCATCGATGTCTGGAGAGAAAAAAAAGGAAAACTGTAAGAGAGAGAAATAAACCTGTAGCATTTTTCACACGTCAGGCTTTATTTCCATTTTAAAGAAAGTTATTGTTGTCGTTCTATATTCTGTATTCCATACAAAAGCTTTGAGAAAATTTTGCTGGATTTCATTAACCCAGAGAGTCTCAGTGGCATGCAGGAAGGGTCACATCGTATCTCATGTGACAAAACAGCAGATAGTAGTAAAGTGGAAAAATTCAGAGATACTATCAACATCTCACTTCTACTTGGCACGTACATCAAAGTTGCTTCTTTAACACTATTTGCTTTTATCAAAAACATTCATCGAGATTATAATGAAATTAACGTCACTTTGATATTTATCGGATGTGGTGACATTTAGGATAAAACAACTGATTTCATCCTCAATTCTTTTAAATATTATGTGTAATTTTAACTGGTACATCTGTTATAAACAATATGGCAAACAGCCAAATCCTCTTAGAGAGCATATCAAATGTTACTGAAATAAAAAATGAACACGAGTATGTTCATATTTATTAATTTTAGTAAATGAAATGTGGCTGTGAGAAAGAAAAAATTGTATGAAGGGCACTGTAGATGAATGAGTTCATATTATTTTGAATAATCAAAAGTTAAGCTCTGGTTTTTTATGTACTCGTTAACAACAAGACTGATAATTTTAGTATCTTCCCTAGGGACGTTTTTGGCAACACACATGTCGATTGAAACTTAAAGTGACATATGCATGACGTTCCACAGATTTACAGATTTGGATATGTATACAGGGTGAGACACCTAACGTTACCGCTGGATATATTTCGTAAACCACATCAAATACTGACGAACCGATTCCACAGACCGAACGTGAGGAGAGGGGCTAGTGTAATTGGTTATTACAAACCATACAAAAAAGCACGGAAGTCGGTTTTTTAACACAAACCTGCGTTTTTTTAAATGGACCCACGTTAGTTTTGTTAGCACATCTGAACATATAAACAAATACGTAATCAGTGCCGTTTGTTGCATTGTAAAATGTTAATTACATCCGGAGATATTGTAACCTAAAGTTGACGCTTGGAACCTCCGACGTTCAGTTGCATGTTGTAACAAACACGGGCCACGGTCGGCGAGCAGCATCTGCAGGGACATGTTTACGATGACGACCGTGTCTACGAGTGTGGCTGTAGTGCACTGTTGTGGTTTGGTCTAGCTGTCGCAGTGCCGCTTGCTGCTATTGTTATTCTGCATTCGTCTCCGCACGCAGACCAACTGTAGTACACCGTGTTACCAGACGTCCGTGATAGTGTTGTGTTGTAGGAACTGTGACCATGGTGTATTCGGACTCTGAAAAGGCGGAGGTGATACTCATCTATGGCGAGTGTCGACGAAATGCAGCTGAAGCCTGCAGGGTGTATGCAGAACGGTACCCGGACAGAGAGCATCCAACGTGCCGCACATTGCAAAACATCTACCGCCAACTGTATGCAACAGGTATGATCGTAGCACGCAAACGGGTCCGTAACAGGCCCGTCACAGGAGAAGCGGATGCAGTTGGTGTGTTAGCTGCTGTTGCCATGAACCCACACGAGTACACGGGACATTGCGAGAGCCGGAGGACTGAGTCAAAGTAGTGTCATGCGCAGACTACATCGTCACCGTTTCATGTGTCGCTACATTAGCAATTACATGGTGATGACTTTAATCATCGAGTGCAATTATGTCAGTGGGCATTAACAGAGAATGCGTTGCAGTTCTACCTGTTTACCGATGAAGCTGGTTTCACAAACCGCGGAGCAGTGAATCTACGGAACATGCATTACTGGTCCGTGGACAATCCTCGCCGGCTCAGACAGGTAGAGTGACAGCGACCGTGGACTGTAAATGTATGGTGCGGAATCATTGGCGGCCACCTCATTGGTCCTCACTTCATTGCAGGGGCCCAAACAGCTGCAACAGACATCGCGTTTCTACAGAATGATCTGCCAATGTTGCTCGAAAATTTCCCACTGGAAACGCGTCGACGTATGTGGTATCAGCATGATGGTGCACCTGCACATTCCGCAATTAACACTAGGATGACCCTTGACAGGATGTTCGACGGGCGTTCCATAGGACGTGGAGGACGCATAAATTGGCCAGCCCGTTCTCCTGATCTTACACCTCTGGACTTCTTTCTGTGGCGTACGTTAAAGGAGAATATGTACCGTGATGTGCCTACAACCCCAGAGGATATGAAACAACGTACTGTGGCAGCCTGCGGCAACATTACACCAGATGTACTGCGGCGTGTATGACATTCATTACGCCAGAGATTGCAATTGTGTGCATCAAATGATGGCCACCACATTGAACATCTATTGGCCTGACATGTCGGGACGCACTCTATTCCACTCCGTAATTGAAAACGGAAACCACGTGTGTGCGTGTACCTCACCCCTCACGGTAATGTACATGTGCATCAGTGGAAACGACCAATAAAAAGATGTTAGCATGTGGACGTAATGTGCTGTTCCAGTCTCTTCTGTACCTAAGGTCCATCACCGTTCCCTTTGGATCCCTACGTAATTCGGTGCTCTCCGATACACACGATCAAACAGCGGAGGAGTGGTACTCAAGCGTCAACTTTAGGTTACAATATCTCCGGATGTAATTAACATTTTACAATGCAACAAACGGCACTGATTACGTATTTGTTTATATGTTCAGATGTGCTAACAAAACTAACGGGTTTCCATTTTTAAAAAAACGTAGGTTTCTGTTAAAAAACATACTTCCGTGCATTTTTTATGGTTAGTATTAACCAATTACACTAACCCCTCTCCTCACGTTCGGTCTGTGGAATCGATTCGTCAGTATTTGATGTGGTTTACAAAATATATTCAGTGGTAATGTTAGGTGACTCACCCTGTATATTGTTATAGTGTAGTTTTACCTACTGCTACGAATTTCAAATCAAAACATTGACTGCTAAAAAAAGAACCAGTCCATAAATTTAGAAGCATCAAATCGTAAATAATGCGATTCTACTGCGAGAAAAATGGGGAAAATGTTTAACTGCCTGGGAAAAAAAAGAGTTTCATCCAAAGATGAATGAATAGTAGCTGCTTATGAACCATGAGCATGAGCACAGGAAACATATTGCGATTACAGAACACGACTCACCTTCCTTGGTGTACGACCGGGCGCTTCCTCTTGCTACACAGCCACAGATGAAATGGTAACTGTTGAGTTTTGCAGGCCCGTGTAACTGTTAACAGAGTTTCGGCGAGTCTTCGAGAGGGTCAGTCAGCCTCACGGTCGACAGGATTAGTGTGGGGTGTGTGCCCGGTACGAAGGTAGGTGGCGATTTTGAACCCTGATTGGGAACGACGACCAGGATGGGGAGGTAGGCGAGACGTCACTGCCAATAATTTTAAGAGCTAAAGTATTTCTCAGTATGATAACCAGGTGATGCCGAAAGTGTACATGGTGTGTTCAGTATGACTTGTTCTATGTCGCTCTCATACGGCCTCGTGCTTCAAAATCCTCATCCCCAAACGTTTGGACAAGTCGTAATTGCCCTGATCTGGCGCAAGTACAATTAAGCCAAAAGGATCTATGTTCCTTCAAAACCTCGAATCTGCTAATAAACTGTCGACTCAGCGGAGATAAAAGAATAAGGTAAAAAGATTTGATATGGCAATTACCATAACAAAATTAATAAGACCAGTAATTAAATGAAACAATAAGTTTACTGTTACCAGTCACTGTTTATTTGTTTCCACGACGCGTTTCGAAGGTTTAAACCTCCATCATCAGGTGGATATACATCAATCCACCTGATGATGGAGGTTTAAACCTTCGAAACGCGTCGTGGAAACAAATAAACAGTGACTGGTAACAGTAAACTTATTGTTTCATTTAATGTCAATAACAGTCACGGTAAAGCCTAACCTAAAAATGTTCGCATTTAAAGATCAGTAATATTAACAACGAATCTTGTTTATAAGTGTATGTGATAACTGTTATTAAATAGATCTACACTCCTGTAAATGGAAAAAAGAACACATTGACACCGGTGTGTCAGACCCACCATACTTGCTCCGGACACTGCGAGAGGGCTGTACAAGCAATGATCACACGCACGGCACAGCGGACACACCATTGGCGTCGAATGGCGCTAGCTGCGCAGCATTTGTGCACCGCCGCCGTCAGTGTCAGCCAGTTTGCCGTGCCATACGGAGCTCATCGCAGTCTTTAACACTGGTAGCATGCCGCGACAGCGTGGACGTGAACCGTATGTGCAGTTGACGGATTTTGAGCGAGGGCATATAGTGGGCATGCGGGAGGCCGGGTGGACGTACCGCCGAATTGCTCAACATGTGGGGCGTGAGGTCTCCACAGTACATCGATGTTGTCGCCAGTGGTCGGCGGAAGGTGCACGTGCCCGTTGACCTGGGACCGGACCGCAGCGACGCACGGATGCACGCCAAGACCGTAGGATCCTACGCAGTGCCGTAGGGGACCGCACCGCCACTTCCCAGCAAATTAGGGACACTGTTGCTCCTGGGGTATCGGCGAGGACCATTCGCAACCGTGTCCATGAAGCTGGGCTACGGTACCGCACACTGTTAGGCCGTCTTCCGCTCACGGCCCAACATCGTGCAGCCCGCCTCCAGTGGTGTCGCGACAGGCGTGAATGGAGGGACGAATGGAGACGTGTCGTCTTCAGCGATGAGAGTCGCTTCTGCCTTGGTGCCAATGATGGTCGTATGCGTGTTTGGCGCCGTGCAGGTGAGCGCCACAATCAGGACTGCATACGACCGAGGCACACAGGGCCAACACCCGGCATCATGGTGTGGAGAGTGATCTCCTACACTGGTGATTGTCGAGGGGACACTGAATAGTGCACGGTACATCCAAACCATCATCGAACCCATCGTTCTACCATTCCTAGACCGGCAAGGGAACTTGCTGTTCTAACAGGACAATGCACATCCGCATGTATCCCGTGCCACCCAACATGCTCTAGAAGGTGTAAGTCAACTACCCTGGCCAGCAAGATCTCCGGATCTGTCCCCCATTGAGCATGTTTGGGACTGGATGAAGCGTCGTGTCACGCGGTCTGCACGTCCAGCACGAACGCTGGTCCAACTGAGGCGCCAGGTGGAAATGGCATGGCAAGCCATTCCACAGGACTACATCCAGCATCTCTACGATCGTCTCCATGGGAGAATAGCAGCCTGCATTGCTGCGAAAGGTGGATATACACTGTACTAGTGCCGACATTGTGCATGCTCTGTTGCCTGTGTCTATGTGCCTGTGGCTCTGTCAGTGTGATCATGTGATGTATCTGACCCCAGGAATGTGTCAATAAAGTTTCCCCTTCCTGGGACAATGAATTCACAGTGTTCTTATTTCAATTTCCAGGAGTGTATTTACTTACTGTGAATATAGAGTATACGTTTACTTGCCCAATTAAATATGTCAACTGGATCTGACCACAATCGCACTTTATGCATTTGCAGCAGGATGAAGATGTCAAAACTGGTTTGCAAGGTTATGTGCTCTCGTGCTCTGATTGTGGTGTGCGTACTGTAAGACCTTCGGTACACACACCATCAGATTATTTGACTAGTCGCTCAAATGAAGTAGGCGAGTGTCAGCAATGTGTCTCGTGGTCTTATCGTGCCGTGTTTATCTTCTTACATTAGGTCACACGATAGAAATGCCACTCACACGCTTAGAGTAGCAGATTGACGGTGACCAACTTCAAGCAGAACTTGATTCATTTTCACACACATTTATTAAAATAATAACCAGCATAAAAATTACTTGCCTTGGTTCCGGATGCTGTTTACAATTGACAATCTGAAGTCTCTTTGGTCTTGGTACGTTAATCTTATTCTCACTTATCTCTGTTACTTGACAAAATGTCTATATATTTCTCTTCATGGCTATGTACAGGAATATGATATCTTTATTAGGCGCTGACTGAAACTTGACTGCAGACTGACAAATCGGAAGTCTGTACACTCGTTATAATACCTCGAGCGTTCAGGTATCAACCTCGAGCGTTCAGGTATCACTGCGCGAGTGAGGAGAAAAGGTTCTACGTTAGCAGCAATCTCATTGGCTGCATTACATATTAATACGCGGATCGGCGGAAGCAGAATTTGGTCCGTCTTTATGGCAGCGCCATCTCCTAGAGTGGAGACGGACGAGCGCGGCTCCTACACTGTTGTGCTTAGCAGGGCGCGCTCTAGTGGGAAAGTTGTGTACGCGCTGACTATGCAGAACTATGTACACAACACTGATAAAAAAGTTCATGAAGTAAAGAGGTTCAGATTGGGTAATATATATTAGCTGAGCATTGCCAAAAAATCAAGAATAAATTATTATTATTATTATTATTATTATTATTATTATTATTAGTAGTAGTAGTATTTTTCAAAAGTATATCTAAAAAGATAATACCGGCCACGGCGCACATTCTGTTTCGAGCAGAGTGCACATCTACGCTATAGTCTGCGTTTCTTGGACTGGTCACTTGGGGTGACATGAGGAAAGTGCCTCCCAATAAAGCGAAGAGGATTCTCGTCATCAGAGCATCTTCCTTTACTATCTCTTCCCCATTCTGTAGCAATTTTTTCCACAATTTCTCGTACCAGACTGGCCGCTGAGCAGCGTTATTTTCTCAGAGGGACTGAAATTAAGTGTAACAGATTGAAACGTACTGGGCCACGTAGAGTGACTGTCAAAGGATCGAGCTGTCAAAAAGATTCGCACAGGAAATCCAGGTGGCAAAAGGAGCAAAGAGAGAGGCTGGAAACGGTGCCTGGAGAATGTGGAAAATAATTTGAGAAAGATTGGAGTCAGGAGATGGAGAAAACTAACAGAAAATTGCCAGGATTAGGCTGTGATCGCCAGAGAGGCTGAGGCCCTACATGGACTGCAGCGCCAAGGAGTAAGTAGTAAGTAAGTATACATTACAAATTAGAATGAAAAGAAGGTTTATTTTTATTTGGTATTAACACAGTATTAAAACTAAATTTCAATATGTTTAGAAATTGTAGGTACAACAAATTGGTTATATTATTTATGATCTTTGTCCTAAACTATTCGCATTTTCTCCATTCCATATGACTTAGAGGTTGACCGATCCCAGGGTTTTTTGAGAGTTGTAGTGCATTACTCAGACTTATAGAACACATTATGTTTTCAGGTATCATTTATCAGTAAGGTAAGTCACGCAGTATTCCTCGGTCGCCTTTCCCGCTTTGCTGATGCAAGTTAGAAGGGGGCTCCAAATTGTAGTGTGTATCAAGGTAGTGGGTAATGTCTCAGTTTCATTGTCATCAATATCCTCCACACAGTCCCAACTTGGTGCTATCAAATTTTCATCTGTTTCCAAAACTTAAGACTCCAGTTTGATAGTGGTTAGTGGCGGATACAAAAAAAACCTCAAGGGGGAGGGGTTCTCTGAGGCTGCAGATGAGTGGGCAAGTTGCGTTTGCGTGACTGCGTGTGTGTATTGCAGACAAAGACCTTAACGGCCGAAAGCTATAATTGCGTGAATCTTTTTGTTGTGCCTATCGCGACTCGGCGTCTCCGATATATGGTGAACAGCAACTTTCCTTCTCTGGTATTGTTGCTACTTAAAAATTGGCACTGCAGTCTTATTGTGCAGGTAAAGAAGTATAATACAACAAAATTTCTCTCTCCTCCTCCTCCTGGCACATTGTTGTTGTACTTACATCACTGAGCACTCTAGATTTGTTCAAAAGCTAGCAGTTTCCAGTCTTGTTTAACTGCATGTCTACGACTTTAGTATTTGGTGAGTTGTCACCTTTAGTCCCAAATTATTTACATTCTCCCAGAACATTCCACATCATATTCACATATAAATGTAAAATTCCTGGATGGAACAATACACATATAAAATAAACACAACCACTCACCTACTGTGGATGGATGGGTGGCTTGTACAAGGGTTGGAACTTAAAATAGTGGCAACTATTTATTCATGACCGATACAGAAGAGTTACATGTTTGCACATGTTACTGTCCTTCAAAGTAGTCACCAGCACTGTGTAGAAACCATTGTCAACAATGTGGAAGGAGTAGGATACCGTTAGCAGAGCCTGTTCTGTTGATGGTGCAAATGGAGCGGTCTACTGCCTGTCGAATCTCTGGAACAGTTCTGAAGCGAATGCCACGATGTGGTTCCTTCATCTTCGGAATCAAATCAAAGTTACGAGGACTTAAGTCTGGGGAGTACGGTGGATCGTACAGTACTTCCCAGTCCCATCGACCGTACAGAGCAGCCACAGCCTGCTCTGTAAACGCCCAAGCACTGTCGTGCAAAATGATGGGTGGGTTGCACAGAAAGTGTCTTCGCCACTTCTTTTGCAAAGCTGGTTGAAGCTGATGCTCCAAAAATGAAAAGTAATACGACTTAAGTCCTTGTGACTGATTTGATTCCGAAGATAAAAGAACCACTTCGTGGCATTCGCTTCATAGCTGCTACCGAGATGTGACAGGCAGTAGACTGCTCCATTCGCACCATCAACAGAACAGACTCTGCTAACAGTATAGTAGACCTTCCACATCGGAGGCAACGGCTTCTACACAGCACTGGTAACTGCTTTGAAATACAGTAACAGGTGCAAGCATGTAACTGTTTTGTATCGGTTGTGAGTAAACAGTTGCCACTATTTAAGTTCCAACCCTCGTACAAAGACGCAACAGAAAATGGTTTGCTTCACTATCTTATGACCTCCTGCTCTTTTTCCAGCAATTTTAGCAAAAGTACACACTTATAGAAAAAGGCACACTCCTGTCGCTGCAGGAGGAGTGGGAGGAGGAGGAGGGGTGGAAAAAAATCTAAACTTGTTTAAGAAATAAAATGTTAATTATTCTTACGCTGGAGCCAGCAAGCCATAACTGTGTGGTAATAAACACATGTTTACAGAAAAATAGCTTTATTACACTTTTCTGACACGAAAGTCATGGGAAAATATATTTTTACAAGCAAAGTAACACATTAAATAGTACTATACATCAGTCAAGTGTACCAAGACTGTACCTTGTTCTTTGAACTGACAATAAAAGTAGGGAAAAAGAAGGAAGAACAGCGTAGAACACACAAGGAAAACCAACTATTAACATACTATTCAGTACACAATATTCCACTGCATCTCACGTCACATAAAAGTGCTACTTAAGATAATGTGCAGTACTAAGTACATATTACTATGACTCTTGTGTTACATATATACATATTTTTTAACAATTCAAAATTGTCAAGAAAGGAACATTCAGCATACAAACATACATTTGTAGTAATGATTCACAAGTAAGTAGCAGACCTGAATTTTTTTTCCATTTTATCAACCTTTAATGAGTTTGTTTTAAGTGTTAAGACTGTTCTTAAAGCATTTTCCTATATTTACACACACACACACACACACACACACACACACACACACACAGAGATTAAGTTACAGTAGCAGATCTCAGCTAAAAAACAGCTACTAAAGCTCATGTATTTTCTGAAATACTGAAATTAATGTAACTGAAATATGAAGAGGAATCATATCACAAATAATACTATCTACAGTAAGTCACATAAGTGTGGTAATCAATCACCAAACAGTCAAAAGAATCCACCCTTCTGATACTATGACGGCAGAGATGGAGAAACAAATTCATTAATTCAACATAGGATAAATAAAAACGGTGGATCCTCAACATTTACAAGAGAAAGGAGTCACGAAGTTCTCCCTTTGAGGCTAATTCTCCTGCAGATTCTATTCCATATATACAATAACTTACATTTGGAGAGGAAAAAGTTAACATTAACAATATTCACAGCCATGTATAGACTTTCACCAGAATAGAACCTAAGGAACAAAAGCAGTCAATACAAACGAGTTAACTGTAGCTCGAAGCAGGGCAATGGTGTTAACTTTCAAGCTCTTATGCACAACTACAGCCATACAGCACCCTGCAAAAGGAAATTACAACAATACAGAAGGTAATAATTGTTCCAGTAAAGATGAAAAACACAGTAAAAGTTACACAGAAATGACTATCAATTTCTACAACATGGATAGCTTGTAACTAAACAACTATGTCATGTGTACACCTTACACACACAGTAACATATTTTTATACTGTTTTGAGGTTAAATTGTGTGGAAATTTTGTAATTAATGCTATGTCTGGTACGGATGTTATGTGAAGAATAAGAAAAATGAGACAGTGACAATGGAGGAAAAAGGTAATATAACTCCGTAGATGTAATGGGGGTTGGGGGGGAGGGGGGTCTGCCTGCACATGATGAGTGCTGTCGCTGCTATCTTGTCACTACGCAGCATGGCATTGCAGACTTCAAATATATCATAAGTGCAAGACAGTTCCTCATTATCGAGCACGTATATTTACATGCAGTTCCATCAATTTTTTGTCAGAATAAACAAATGACGAAGCGTTCTTAAAATTTTTGAAGGGATTGCGGGAACTAGAAGCTTTTCCAATCACTCAATAACAGAATAATGCATAGCAGTAGGTACTTCCCGAGGTTATAGTACTTCGGAACACTGTAAAAGGAGATAAATTTCATTTTTACGCAATCTCGCTAAAAAGGTTGTCTGACAAACGACACTTTCTTAATTTCACAGTATCTAGTCAAGCACAATTGTCTGCTACACCCTCTTAAGTGATTTTCTTCTGGCAGTAGAACCATTTTGCCTTGGCCGATCCTCTGTTTAAGTGACTATTTCTTTTACAGTACTCTAGTGAGAAACTTTCGACATCGAATTTTTATATTTGATGAATTATCGGTTGCACGAACAGTCTGTCAATACCACAACACCATGATCAGCACACGTGCTATCAATTTATGTGAGGTACGCATTTGTATGTACTCTACAGCCATCAGGTGATGGTTACCAACTTCTGTTAATGAACGGTTTACACCCGAAATCCATTTACAGGCTGTGACTTGGCAGTAAATTGTGTTAGTACGTAGAACTTTTATTCATTACTGGATCTTAATTGTGGCTTAGATATCGATTTGTGTAGGTAGAAAGAAGCATTACTCACGACACTATTGACATTACTAGTGCCTATCCATGACAAAGGTTTTGGTAGTCTTATTATAAGCTGTTCTTTTTGCTACTTCAGTGACATGCTTAGAAGGCTCAGCTTTTCTTACAGATGTCCTGACATCTGTAAAAAGCAGAATAAAAGCACACAAAATCTGAAGTATGCCACAACAATCAGTACAGAATGTTCATTTTAGTTTAAAAAACCCATCAGTACAGGAAATCTGCAGCACGCAATAGAACAGCAAACACAAGGCAACCATTGCCCAATAAACCACAGGCCACAGGGCTGGGGGAATGTCGCTGTAGGATTGTGGTGACATACATTCTGCTGTGTGGTTTCAGCTAAAATGTGTCGATTGTGCAGCTGGGCACAATGTCTGTGTAAAGCAGATTCAGCTGGTCACATCCAACTATGCAGATATCAAATTTGTAACTGTAAAATGTAAACTTCCACCGCCAGACGTGACACAGTTAATAAAATGTTCCAGCCAATTGTGCTGTGGTCTCATGGAATTCACATTTAAACCCAATTTAAAGTTATTACACTTTTTCTTAACTTTCCACTGCATGATGTGTTTTGAGTGTATTAAAAATTGCCAGTTTTTCTCATATTAAACATGCAGTATTAACACAATGTTATACTTTGCAGTTTTTGATAACAGTAAGCCATTACAGATGTCACTGCTGAAACTATGATAAATATCGCAATTAAGAAACAATACCCTGGGTTACAGTGAGTATGCAATTGATGTTACAAATTAAAAATATATAACTCTAATCACAAGAACATAAATGTTACTTTTTTTTTTTTTTTTTTTGAAAATGTGGAGCACATTTATGAGGATTAGTACAAACGCAGGCCACGTGTTTTGGAAATCCCTGACAAAGTTGATCAGTTTTAAACCCAAAATTTGTGGCCAGAAATATTACACTTAAAGTAGTCCAGGTTAGTGCGTCAGGGTTGATTTTCCTGGAGAAATCAAATGTTCTGTCCCTATCTGTGGATGATATAACTTTTTTAAGGGGACGGAGGGTAGTTTGTTGCTTCTATCAGTGTGCGATTTGTACTTTGGCTTCGTGCCGACTGTAGTAGGAATCGGTACCCTCGAAGAGGTCCTTTGCAGACAGGGCTGAAGTGTTCAGTTTCTCAGAGAACTTCATTTGACCAAAACATAGCAACCAGTAGTATTTTAATAAGTGAGAATTTACTAGCACATAAAATTATAAATTTTTAGTGTTTTAATATTTTTATGTTAATGCGTATCTGTCCCATACTGCCCCTTTGTATATGCCACAAGAAACATAATTAACTTATTTGTAAACGCTTTTCTGCCAGCTGGCCTCCAATTGCAAGTGTCACATACTCGAGAGCTCAGAAATCACCCTATCCGAGCGGTGTGCTCAAATCGGCAGATATCACAACTCACTCGGCAACGGACAAACCTGCCAGTAACTGTGACATACTGCATTCCACAGTGAGTGGTCAGGTGCATCTAAATGCCACACTGACAGTTTTGATCAGCTTACTAGAGCCATACAAAAGTTAAGTACACGGGCTTCCGCAACTGGCGTTCTGTGTGTTTCACGACCCGATACAGATTAAAATTTTACAATTTTCAGGTCGACATCTCCAAGTCCAGCAATATACCCACATTCCGAGCTCTAGTGTCTCCGGCTCCACCGTCAGAACTGCATCGAGCGGCTAGTACAGCTCAGGCACCGCAGCGGCGACCGCCCACGCGAGGGCGGCCTTGATCCGGTGCAGCGAGGCCCGCGACAGCAGCGCCGAGATGAGGCGGTACTCTGCCAACGTACGCCGCCCACCCACGGCGCACAGGCCCAGACCGCCCTCGCAGAGCACCTTCGTTGTCAGGCACAGCAGCCACTGCAGGATCTGCAAGTGAATTTTTAAGATTTCTGATAACGATGTTTCCTTTTTATATAAATGTTTCCTTTATTATACATTAGCACAGGAGACACATAACTTTGCGTTCCACACCTCCAAGCAGGGACAGGGTCAAAATTTGCCAGGTTCACTAGTCGAATTGACTACCACTGCTCGTGCATCGACTACTCCCAAAATTTGTTGTCCTTCTTCCCCCTGATCACAGGTGGCTCACGATTTTGAAAGTGGGGAACTTTCCGAATCTGTTACTATTGAGCACTGGAGAATTGTTGTCCCTTCCAATTGTGTCTCACAATACCGTATTTACTCGAATCTAAGCCACACTTTTTTTCCCGGTTTTTGTAATCCAAAAAACCGCCTGCGGCTTAGAATCGAGTGCAAAGCAAGTGGAATTTCTTAAAAATGTTGGTGGGTGCCACCACAACTAACTTCTGCCATCGAATATATGTAGCGCTACACAGGCATGCTTTGTAGGCACAAAGATAAATACTGGCACCAAAACCTCTGCGCAAAAAAAAAAAAAAAAGGAGAGAGAGAGAGAGAGAGAGAGAGAGAGAGAGAGAGAGAGAGAGAGAGAGAGGTGGAAGACGAGCTTTTTTCTCCACCCCGAGGTTCGACCACTGAATTTTCATACATTATCCAACAAAGTAAATACAAATTCCGTATTGTTCATCTTCGAATGTAGCAACATTTCAATGTACTACGAAAATCCGACTGGCAAGACTGTTTGGGATCTTTGTCAATATGGCCTAATCTACATTCTGAATTTTTTCCTACCTGTGAGAAGAGATGGTTCCTAAAAAGTACTTTTATGAATTGTGAATCACATGCAGTATTCTCTTCACCATAAGAATAATACGAATATAAACATTTTGCCATGTATTGCTTGGTGTTTGCTGCTATCTCATTTAAATCCTGTCAGCCTAATAAACCACGAAACTACAGTGAGACAACAGCAAAAGCGGAAGAATATACATATCATGTCATGTTTATATTCGTATTATTCTTAAGCCTAATAGTGATACAGTCAGAAGTAAAGCATGGCAATTGATTAGATTTTTTAAATCTAAGGTGACTAATTTCTGTGCAGAATGTAATGTATTAAAGAGGCACATGCAAATATTTTCAAATGGAGAAAATTTTTTGCTAAACTCTCATTCAGAACATCATCTATCATGTGCAGTCTATTATTTGGTTCTTGTTGATCATTATCCAAGAAAGCAGCAGTGAAGGGTAACAACAAATAGCAGTCTCTTGCCATTGTTTTGCTAATGAGACGATTCCTCTTTTTAATTGTAAGCGGTGGTAGCGCGCACAAAAGCAAGCCATGCCGCGAGCGGCGACAGGCCATAAACACTCATTATCAAAATGCGACAAACAATGCATGACACAGTACAATAATGCATTTTCAGCTTAGAGTGACGTAAACACCTATAACAAAGAAAGGTGCTTGTCAGATCAAAGAAAAATAAGCAATCAATTCAAACCAGACGAAGCACGTGAAAAAGGAAAGGTACCCGTATAAATACGGACGGAGCACCTGATGCGTAGCAATGGCTACCTGGTAAAGCTTAACTGCTATGCTTACGACTCGAACCAAACTACTGTAGCTGTATCATCATCATTCATTCGACCTAAATTGTGTCTCATATTACAATGGACCAACTTTGTTTCAATTTGGAGACGCGGCCTAAAACTTTTCTTCCCCTTGAATTTCGAGTCTCATTTTTCAGGTGCGGCTTAGATTCGAGTAAATATGGTATTGGTTTTTGGCAGTTCTATCTAATGTGGGTTGAAGGAACTGTCAAAACGCACCCCAAGTAACAATAAGAAACTTAAACACAATATTCTTTATCATGATAGGCCATTAGCAAGTAGTGAGCTTGGTAAGTACTAAGTATTGACATTTTGCACCCTCGTTTCATATAACTGTTTGAGAAAATCCTGCTAGGTGGTGGCACTCGTGGTACTGTATTCCAGAGCTTTAGCAAAACATTTACTACCTTAGCGTGTCTTTACAACAGACAAGATAGTACTGCCACTGTTAGAAACAAACACCTACGCGAAAGGAAAAAAAAAAAAAGATCAAAATTATTTATAAAAATCGGTCACTGGCGCAGCACTCTTCTGCATGCGTGATCGAAAATCATATCTTTGTATTGGCGGAGGTGCGGTAGTCAAAGTACCGTTACACCTCTTTTACGGAACAAAGAAACCTGTGACCATTCATGCTGCCCTTCTCTGTATACATTCAATATCCTCTGTTAGTCCTATTTGGTACAGATCCCACACACTTGAGCAATATTCTAGAACTGGTCACACAAGTGATGTGCAAGCAATCTTCTTCCCCAGTATTCTACCAATCACCTGCTTTACCCTAAACTGAGTCTATGTGATCGTGTGTTAATCACTACAAAGTATTATACCAGATATTTATACAAGTTGGCCAATTCCAAAAGTGACTCACTGGTATTATAGTCACATGGCACTAGGGCACATAAAATTCCCATTAGTACTTTACCAAGAGCTGTTGCATCATCTTGAGACTGTTGTTTGGTGTGCAGTTTCTTGTGCCCACTTTGTAATGCAATTCTTCCATCAAACTGTGAACACTAACTGGCACATTAAAAAACTGTAACACGCACTGCTGTGACGTCACGAGTGCACGAGGTGCTCTGCGGAGGACCATCAGCAGAGGTAGTGCAGTGTCCTGGCGGCCTCTACCTTCTTTCCTCTTTCCCTGCCACTTTACCTGTGGGGAAATTGAATATCAGGTGGGACTGCACTCTATCCTGCATCGGTATTATCGGAAATAAAAACGTGACACACCACGAAGGATTTATGCAAACTGGTCACTATTTTATACAGGGTGTTACAAAAAGGTACGGCCAAACTTTCAGGAAACATTCCTCACACACAAATAAAGAAAAGATGTTACGTGGACATGTGTCCGGAAACGCTTAATTTCCATGTTAGAGCTCATTTTAGTTTTGTCAGTATGTACTGCTAAATGGAGCACGTTATCATGATTTCATACGGGATACTCTACCTGTGCTGCTAGAATGTGTGCCTTTACAAGTGCGACACAACATGTGGTTCATGCACGATGGAGCTACTGCACATTTCAGTCAAAGTGTTCGTACGATTCTCAACAGCAGATTCGGTGACCGACGGATCGGTAGAGGCGGACCAATTCCGTGGCCTCCACGCTCTCCTGACCTCAACCCTCTCGACTTTCATTTATGGAGGCGTTTGAAAGCTCTTGTCTACGCAACCCCGGTACCAAATCTAGAGACTCTTCGTGGTCGTATTGTGGACGGCTGTGATACAATACGCCATTCTCCAGGGCTGCATCGGCGCATCAGGGATTCCGTGTGACGGAGGATGGATGCATGTATCCTCACTAACGGAGGGCATTTTGAACATTTCCTGTAACAAAGTGTTTGAAGTCACGCTGGTACGTCCACGATTAATGTGATTTGAAGAAAAGTAGTAAAATGAGATCTAACGTGGAAAGTAAGCGTTTCCGGACACATGTCCACATAACATATTTTCTTTCTTTGTGTGTGAGGAATGTTTCCTGAAAGTTTGGCTGTACCTATTTGTAACACCCTGTATTTGTACAGATATTGATGGAAAATACAAAATGGTAAACTTCTGTCAGTTGACGGATGAATGTGAGAAGCTGTAACACAATTTCACCGTGCGGCTGTTAAAGGTCATAAACGGGATGCGTTGATACCAGTGCATAAAACCTTTGCAAATTCTATTACACGTACTCAATTGGACAGTAAATATGCCTCACAGACTCAGAATACTGTACGCAGATGTCAGCATTTGAGAGAGTTCGTGTAGTTCGGTTCAGAGAAGCCGGTCAGAGTTATCGGCAAATTGTTCGACATTCGAATATGAGCGATACCACTGTTTGACGATGCCGGGAGAAGCGGATGTCCCCCAATTACTTCAGATAATCGACACTCTACTGTACTATTAAAAGGCGGCTCACGAATCAATGGCTGAGCTCACAGCACCCCTTGGCCTGGACCACCACTGACCTCTCTACATCGACAATCCCTATCTGGAGGGGTGTTGGACACATTCAGCCTGGAATCTCATTGACTGGAGTAGGACTGTCTTCTATGATGCATCCCACTTCATACTGAGTCTCGATGACCAGCGAAGATGCCCTGGATGGCAGTGGGATACCGACCCGACTGCCACACGCCGTACAGCTTGACAACCCACAGTCGAGGTCTGAGGTACCGTTTCATTCCACGACAGGACCCCTTCGGTTTCACGTGCGGCACCCTTACGGTACGGCGGTAGGTCGAAAATATTCTGCGCCTCGTTTTGTTACCTTTCACAGCAAGCTGTCCTGAGATTACATTTCAGCAAGATAATGCCCACCTGCACATTGAGAGAGTTTCTGCTGCCTATCTTAATGCTTACCCAAATCCTACCTCAGCCAGGAAGGTCTTCGGATCTCTCCTCAGTTGAAAACGTTTGAAGCATTATTGGCAGGGCCCTACAACCATCTAGGGATTCGGATCTAACTCATCAATTGGACAGAATTTGGCACGATGTCCCTCTGGAGGACATCCAAATAGTCTCCCAATCAATGCCAAGCCAAATAACTGCTAGCATAAGAGCTAGAGGTGGACCAATGCATTACTCACTGGCTCCACTTGTGAAGTTCTTTCTCTCGAATAAATCATGTGAATTTTTTCGAAATTGTCATCATTTGTTTGTCTGTAAATGTACACCACATCTACCCACTTCCCCTTTGTGGTTCCATTTTTTTGCTTTGCAGTACATTCTGTGAACCAGTTTCAGATCAGCCAGGTGGCAGCCGGGGCTGTACTCACCTCGTTGCTGGTCGGCTTCTGCGGGCCCTCCTCGCCACCGCCCAGCCAGCTGCTGGGAGCCCACAGGTGCAGCTGCAGGATCGTCGCTGCCATCTCAGCACTCAGCCTCTGTAACACCAGTCCACAGCTGCAGGACACCGCTACGTCACGTCACTAATGTCAAATTTCACAACAATTGTCCGACTGTCAAACCTCTGACATCGGCATCAGAGATTTGGCAGCCAAACACTTTCGACACACTCGACAACCAGACATATTTATTTATACTATTTACTGCAATTGATAACCACAATCCCAGTCTCAGAGCAAAACGCAAAAACATACAATCAGCAGTAACAGGGGAATGTAAATTAATGTAAGGTTCAGGAAAAATCAGTAAGAGTAGTAAAGTTTGGAATGTAGCAATGTGGAATCTTAATAAGGCATCAAAGGTGTGCAAAGACTGGTAACCTGCTTTAAATGTTCATAAATATAAAATTGTGCACTTTGCAGAACAAAAAAATTTAGTATCCTACAACTACTACATCAACGACTAGTGACTGGGGTGCTTTTGTATGCCGTCCCTTTAAGACCAAATCAAAAAATGATCATACATGTTAATAGTAAATGAGAAACTGTGGAATTTCATCATCTTTGCAACAAAGGCCATTTTGTCAGTTATTTTTGTATGCCACTGAACTGAAAATCACGATTCCACCCGTGAAATGACTCCACCTGGGAATTGTTAACGCTTAATCAAAAGATATAAGGGGAAGTAATTAGACATCCCAGAATTTTATTAAATTAGCCTCTGGAATGATATTGTATTAATACTGTGTACAGGCCTGACCTTTGCATTGGAATAATTATTATAGTCAATCATGTGAGTCTAACTTTGTGAAAACAAATTAATTTAACTTATTTTAGACAACAATATTCATGTGGTAGTATATTTTATGAATGTAAGCATTAATTACTTGATGGACCAAATTGCAGGAGGGTCCATTACTTCATGCCAAGTGTCAGTACCACAGACACACACATGAAATACATTTATGAGGTATCCTCAGAAAATTCTGGAACATTCGGAATTTCGCGCCAATGGTGTGTTAGAGCAAAATGTGGTTTACGTCCCTGCAGGTCTGTGTTTAATGTGTAACTGTTGGAAGTTTCATTGTTGTATGGCTGTTAATTATTGTTCAATGCTACACTCAGTAAAACATTGCATTAGACAGTTTGCGAATTTCAAGAGGCAGAGTTGGAGAAGCAATATGCATGCATTAAATTTTGTGTGAAACTCAAGAAATCTTTTACAGACACACTGAATGATGCAGGAAGCCTTTGTTGACGAGTGCTAAAGTTGTACTCTGTGTTCCGAACAGTTCACACGTTTTAAAAAACTTAAAGATGATCCTCATTCAGAATGTCCTTGGCTGTCTACCAATGATGCTTATGTGAGGAACGTCAATGAAATTGTGTGTGCCAATCGAAGACTGACTGCCCAACAGAGAGCAGAAGAATGTAACATTTCAGTTGTATCGTATCACGAAATCCCGATACAGCATCTTGCCATGCATCGTGTTGCTGCCAAGATCAAAAACCTCTTCGCCTTGCAGTCTGTAAAGAGCTTTCGGATTGCACAAATAAGAATGAGATATTCCTTAAGAGAATCATAACTGGTGATGAAACATGTGTCTACGGTTATGTTGAGACCATGGTTCAATCTTCACAATGGATGGGAAAGTGTCTCTAAGATCACAAAATGTTTGTCAGATCAGGTTAACAGTTTTCTTTGAATTTGAAGGATTAGTTCAACATGAATTTGTGCCACAGGGACAAACTGTTAATCGATGGTAGTTTCGGGATGTGCTGTGATGCCTGCGAGAAAATGTGACAAGGAAATGAATGGTTTGAAATGGGGCAAGACAATTCACGGCTCTTGCACCACGGCAACACACCCGCACATTCATCCCTGTTGATTTGTGACTATTGCACAAAAAATGAAATCACTGTGCTGTTTCATCCTTTGTATTCTCCAGACCTGGCCCCTGCTAACCTTTTTTTTTTTCATTTTCAAAGTTGAAAACCCTATTGAAAGAATAAAGATTTGCAAAAATACAAGAGATAAAAGAAAATTCAGAAACTGTACTTCGCTCGATCCAGCAAGAGGTGTACCAAAACTGCTTCCAGAAGTGGAAACAGCATTGAGAGTGGTGTATCGATTGTGAAGGAGAGTATTTCGAAGGAGACCGTGCAATGTAAGTACAAGGAAAGAACATAAAAATTTTGTGGAGAAAGTTGCAGAATTTTTTTGAACAGACCTCATATTAATGATACTTTCAAACTGACAGTTCCTTTACCGAAGAGGAGAGAGGGATAGGTTTGCGAAGCTTTTCTATGAAACTGCTTGCTTTCACTGAACAGAAATACTAAAACCACAGGCTGAATTTTCACAACAATGGTTTAAAAGTAAAAGAGGGGAGAATAATTCGAATACTTAGGAGAATGGATCCAACCGAATGGACGAGATGAAGAGGCAATCAACAGAGAGCTAGAAAATTACCCCTCACTTACAAACTAACACAGAACAGGTACAATTAATAAGCAATATCTTTTGAGGCCAAGGCTGGATGTTGCAATTTAATTATAAACTCAGACGGAGCTATTGTAAATAAAAAGTAACAGTTACAAGAACTTGAAAAGAAGAAAAGGAAGATGCCCTGGAAATTCCTGGGATCCCATAAGATAACTGTTGTGACTGAGGAATAATGAAAACCAGGAGCTCTACAAGTACACTGGAAAGATCACAGACAGAATGTGATATCAACAAGTGAAATTTTATGGACTCCTAGTAAGAATGGATGAAAACTGAATAAGCAAAAATATCTCCAATTATGTCACAGCATTAAAAATCAACCTCTGAGGGGTTACAACAAGTCTAATGAGATGCACGAGAAACTGGCATTAAACTGGAGATGGTGCAACACTGAAGAATTCGGAAGCAAAGTCAATAGCGTAAAATAACTTCAACAGAAACCACTAACAGGGTGTATACATGGACAAGAACAAAGAATTCCCGGATTTTTCCCAGCTGAAAATACATTTTCTCCCGGATGAAAATCCATTTTTTCCATGTTAAGTGACAGTATAAGTTTCCTCAGCACTGTAAAACTTATCAATCCTTAGAATTTTTATTGTTTTCTACACAGACATAGAATTTGCTGGCACTTTAGAAAACGAAACCCAGGGGGGTGTGAATGGGGGGTGGAAACACTTTGGAAAGATCTTTGATGTGGAGCAACATGTACCCTACATATTTTCATTAAGGAGGTATAAATTCGAATTCCACTAAACACTGCTTGTTAATTTCCAAAGCAATGAAATCAATATTGTGACGCGCTTATGTAAGCCAGTCATAGCTCATGTTACGTGATCTCGCCAGCTGATGACCGCATAGGACACGTGATATAGTCAACCAATAGCAAGATCACTCAAAGTAGCGTGAACGCACAAAAAAGAAAAGTTAATGGTTTAAATTAATATACATAGCGTTGCTACAAGAAAGACAAAGCTTTCACAAATAATATTGGTCTCTAAGATTAATAAGCTGCAAGAGAAGGTAAGCTTCCACATATAATGCTGATCTTTTTGTGCGTGTTACACTTTTAGATACATCACACAAATGTGCCAGTAAAATTTTTAATAACAACATAAATGTCTGATCTTCTGGGCTCAAAATTCTTCTAGATGGCCATCCTCAAAGAGTTGATTTTTAAATGAGTCAAATGCTCTGTGATTTAAGAAATTCATCGTACATTCGAGCACATAGTTCATCTTGTGTAAAAGGAAATTTACTTTGAAAGTAACACTTTTCAAACCACCATTGGCAATATTTTCCCGTGAGCTGTTAGGAATTAGTTCGTTTCATCAGTTGCCAGAGTGTGCCAGATAACAGGCATCACTGCGCCTGCGCAGCTACGATGACACAGGAAGCCCGGATGTTCGCAGTGTGTAAAACATTAAAAGATCTTACATTATGTCATAACAGAAAGAAGACATCAGAGGATACTTCAAGAGCATCGGAATTTCGTGAACCATACTAAAATGCATAATTCAGCTTAAAGTGCACAATCCTATGTCCAGATTCGGATGTAAATTTTCTTGAGTACCAGTACTGTATTTCATGTTCAGTTCTTTATTATCGCATAATGCCACAGAAACTAGAAGATGGAAAACGTGCACTTGAAATGCAGCGAACAGTTGAAACTAGCCAACAGTGTGAAATTAAACACTTCGTTCCAAATAAATTGACTGCCTCAGCACAAAAGATTAATTAATAAAAGCCAAATCCCTTTAGCAAACTAACAAAAATAATGTCATTGATCTGCAAGGCGATTAATGCTCGACTCTCAGAAGGGTGGAAATAAAACCTGAAACTAACAACATATTTTAGCCTTCCGTAATTATGCAAACGTATTTTAATTCATTTGGTAGCTCCCGGCCACAGAAATCTGTTTTGTTTTCATTTAATGCGAGAGCAATAAACAAAGAGGAAACAGCAAAATCACTAAACGTAAACACAGGTCACGTGGAGACTACCCACCTCCCCACTACAAATCAAGACTGCTCTGTGCATCAGCCCCGGATCTACGATACTCCCGAACCGGAGCAATTTAGGTAGTGGCGCCCAGCGACACATCTGTAGCGAGAAGTGGGAGAAGGTATGACTCATACGCGACTCTACTGCGCATGCGCAAGAGCCCACCCAAAACTGCCGTCACATCATGCTCATCAGAGGCAATTTGTTGTTAGGAAGCACTGCATATTCTTCCTAAAGCATTTGAAACACTTTGGTTGGCAGACGCTTGTATGAGCACTGTATTTTTTTTTTTGCTGTACATGGCGCATTTCCTTTGCGACATAATTTTTTTTTTTTCCCTCTCCTTCATGTTTTGTTGCTGTAGTATTATTCTGCAGAAGCGGGATACAGTAATATCCTTCGTTAGAGTATTGGTTCTTACCAGTCAAAATCACAAAACTTTAACTGGTAACTAAAACAATGAAAAATTACCAGAATTCTAAAAAATTCCCGGGTTTTTCCCGGATTGTATACACCCTGCACTAAAAAGGAGTTTCATACACTGCATTTCTGAGAAGGAGATAAATGAAAGAAGTGAAAGAATGAAGGCATTCTAGGAAGAGAGGAAACGAGAAGCCAAGAGGCCTCAAATTCTACAAGTCCACAGCTGCCCCAATTAAGATAAAGTCATTTTTAAAGCCAGCTGACACAATGTGATTTGTCCGTGCAATTCACGACTGTACAGCAAATTACACAGACACGACAACCGCTCGACACAGGGACAGTCTCCT
Source organism: Schistocerca gregaria (assembly GCF_023897955.1). Taxonomy (NCBI): domain Eukaryota; kingdom Metazoa; phylum Arthropoda; class Insecta; order Orthoptera; family Acrididae; genus Schistocerca; species Schistocerca gregaria. Next base: position 80,069,014 of record NC_064930.1, on the reverse strand, counting down.
GGCAGTGCAGCCCGACTGCGACTGTGCGACGCGAGCAACAATCTACTGGGGCAGATGGCGAGGGTCAGGAGGCACGGGAGAGAGGGGGAGGTATAGCAAAATAGGGGTGGAGGGAAGGTGATGTGCTGCCTGCGGGAGTGCGCAGGGATGTGGAAGGTTTCACAGCCATAATAAACGTTTTAAGTCACGGTCCACTTTTAGCTATAATATCCTTACTTTAATATACTACCTGCCAATTTCAGCTATCATTATCACTTTCTAGTGAGCTTCTTGCAATGTACCGTATTCACTCGAAACCAAGCCGCACTTTTTTTCCTGTTTTTTGTAATCCAAAAAACTACCTGCTGCTTAGAATCGAATGCAAAGTAAATGGAAGAGCTGAAAAATGTTGGAAGGTGCCGCCACAACTAACTTCTGCCGTAGAATATATGTAGTGCTACACAGGCATGCTTTGCAGGCACAAAGATAAATACTGGCGCCAAACCTCTGCATCAGGGAGGGGGGGGGGGGGGGGAGAGGGAGGGAGGGAGGGAGGGAGGGAGTGAGAGTGAGAGTGAGAGTGAGAGTGAGAGAGAGAGAGAGAGAGAGAGAGAGAGAGAGAGAGAGAGGTGGAAGATGAGCTTTTTTTCTCCACCCAGAGTTTCGACCAATGCATTTTCATACATTATCCAACAAAGTAAATACGAATTCTGTATTGTTCATCTGCGATTGTAGCAACATTTCAATGTACTACAAAAATCCAATTGGCAAGACTGTTTGTCAATATGGCCAACTCTACATTCTGAATTTTTTCCTAACTGTGAGAAGAGATGGTTGCTAATAGGAACTTTTATGAACTGTGAATCACATGCACCACAAGAATAATACGAATATAAAGATTTTGCCATGTATTATTTCGTGTTTGCTGCTATCTCATTTAAATCCTGTCTGCCTAATAAACTACGAAACTACAGTGAGACAACAGCAAACGCGGAAGAATATACATATCATGTCATGTTTATATTCGTATTATTCTTATGCCTAATAGTGATACAGTCAGAAGTGAAGCATGGCAACTGACTAGATTTTTAAATCTAAGATGACTCGAATTTCTGTGCAGAATGTTAAGTACTAAAGAGGCGTCAGCAAAAATTTTCAAACGGAGAAAATTTTTCGCTAAACTCTTGTTCAGAACTTCTATCATATGCAGTATATTATTTGGTTCTTGTTGATCATTATCAAAGAAAACAGCAGTGTAAGTAGCAACAAATAGTCTCTTGCCATTGTTTCACTAATGAGACAACTCCTCTCTTTAATTGTAAGCGGCAGTTGTTGTTGTTGTGGTCTTCAGTCCTGAGACTGGTTTGATGCAGCTCTCCACACTACTCTATCCTGTGCAAGCTTCTTCATCTCCCAGTACGTACTGCAGCCTACATCCCTCTGAATCTGCTTAGTGTATTCATCTCTTGGTCTCCCTCTACGATTTTTACCCTCCATGTTGCCCTCCAATGCTAAGTTGGTGATCCCTCAATGCCTCAGAACATGTCCTACCGACTGATCCCTTCTTCTAGTCAAGTTGTGCCACAAACTCCTCTTCTCCCCAATCCTATTCAGTACCTCCTCATTAGTTATGTGATCTACCCATCTAATCTTCAGCATTCTTCTGTAGTACCACATTTCGAAAGCTTCTATTCTCTTCTTGTCCAAACTATTTATCGTCCATGTTTCACTTCCATACATGGCTACACTCCATACAAATACTTTCAGAAACGACTTCCTGACACTTAATTAGCGTGCATAAAAGCAAGTCATGAGGCGAGCGGTGACAGGCCGTAAACACTCAGTATCAGAATGCAACAAATAATGCATGATGAAGTACAGTAATGCATTTTCAGCTTAGAGTGATGTAAACACCTATAACGAAGAGAACAGCGCTTATCAGATCAAAGAAAAATAAACAATCAATTCAAACCAGACGAAGCATGTGAAAAAGGAAGGGTACTCATATAAATACAGACGGAGCGCCTGACGCATAGCGGTGGCTACCTGGTAAAGCTTAACTGCTAAGCTTACGACTCGAACCAAACTATTGTAGCTGTATCTTCATCCCTCCGACCTAAATTGTGTCTCACATTACAATGGACCAACTTTGTTTCGATTTGGAGGTGTGGCCCAAAACTTCTCTCTCCCCTTGAATTTCGAGTCTCATATTTCAGGTGCGGCTTAGATTCGGGAGAATTTTTTTCCTTGATTTGAGTGTGGCTTAGATTCGAGTAAATACGGTACTGTGCACACCCGTGCTAGACAGCTTGCAGAAATGGTGGAGGGAGACCTCCTAGATTTGCTCCTCCAACCAACACTTTAGCTGCTCCCTAGTAGAAAAAAAGAGGGTGTGAAAGGCTATCTGCAACTCATATAGAAACCAGACTGTAGTTATAAGAAAGAGTGAAATGAAAGGGACGCAATAGTTCAGAAGAGAGTAAGCCAGTGTTGGAGCCTACCACCGTATTATTTAATATGTACGTACAGCATACAAGGAAACCAACAGGAAAATAGAAATGAAATAAAAGTCAGTTGGACAATGATAATGTAAATGCTATCATATCCTGAAAAGGGGGGGGGGGGGAAGAAACACACACACAGAGAGAGAGAGAGAGAGAGAGAGAGAGAGGGGGGGGGGGGGGACCAGTTGAACCCCTTGAAAAGCCCTTGTTAAGATGAATATCAATGAAAGTAGTACAAACAAATGTAGATAAAGGGCGATGGATCATATGTAGCCAAATTAAATCAGGCTGAGGGAATGATACACTAAAAGTTGGAGATGACTTGGTAACTGCACAGCACAAATACTGACAACGGAGGAAGCAGGCAAAATCAAGCAATGGAAACTTCAGGTTGTAATATCAAGAATATTAGGAAGAGGATAGATCACTACGCACTGTGTAAATGACACACTGAGTTGCAGACAGACACAACATAACGATTGCTATAAATTCAGCTTTCTGCCAAACCACCTTCAGAAAAGATAACACACACACACACACACACACACACACACACACACACACACACACACACACACACACACACAAGCAGGCAGACCTCACGCACAACGTACACCCTTCCGGCAGCTCGGTTCGGAATGCCTGAAAACGTAAAATGGAAACTGACAGCAGCAAGAAAAGCATTTCTGGAAAACAGAATTTTGTTAACATCACATACAAACTTACACGTTATGAAGCCGTATCTGATGGTATTTGTGTTGCCTTGCACAGAAATAAAATGTGGACGGTAAGCAGTTTGGAGAAGAAGAGAAAAGCTTCCAAAATGTAGTGCTATACGAGAATGCTGAAGGTTAGAGAGGTAGATCAGGTAACTTCTACAGACATACTAATTAGAATTTGGGGAAAAAGCAAATTTTTGGCACAACCTGACAAAGAGCAGGCATTGGTTGACAGGGCTCATCCTGAGGCATCAAGGAATCATCAGTTTTGTAATGGAAGGACATGTGTGTGGGGTGAAAATTGTGGAGGGAGACCAATGCTTGACAAGTAAGCAGGTTCAAATGGAAGTATAGGCTGAGATGACGAGGCTTGCTCAGAATAGACCTGTGTGGAGAGCTGAAGACAAGAATGAACAACAAGATTCACACAAGGCAAACTGTACTTAACACACTTTTATGCAGTCAACTACAAAAATTACAGCACAGTGGAAAAAAATGTTTTCTCATCCATTTAAGGCCTTCCTCACATGGAGCAACTGAAACAAAACTCTTTGATGACACAAATTGGTAACTAGTCACTTGTGAATCATTTCCTGTGTAGCTGAATATGATACCACCAACAGTGTGACTGTAAAGTGACACACCAGTAAATTGTTTGCAACATGTTACCAACCTGTTGCCAGTGGCTTGGCGCCCACATTGTGAAGCAATCCAAACTGCGCCATCTCCTTTGTTTTGTTTTATTTTGAATGCTAACAACCTGGTGTTGAACTTTACCCTTGTACAAAAAGTGAGAAATTATCCCATTTTATACAACTGTTAGCCTTCTCACCACACCTTCATTCACGTGCGCGCGTGACACGTATTCAGTAAAATCCTATTCCTACACTTTTCAGTGGACTGACCCAAAAGAAGTGTAAAATGCGGGAAAGCATAGGAAACAACAAACAAAAGTGAATAAATTACTCTTACTGACATTCTCTATATAGTGTTCAAAATATGAAATTAACGCAATTTAAATTGTTTCATATCAGCGCACACTCCGCTGCACAGTGAAAATCTCATTCTGGAATTTAAATTTTGCCTATTTTAAAAAAAATCTGAAATGATCACTTGTTTTTAAATGATGACTAACTTACAACCTCAGCTGCCGACAAGTGTTGTTGATATACATCGATGTGGACAGTTGAAAATGTGTGCCCTGCCCGGGACTCGAACCCGGGATCTGCTGCTTACATGGCAGACGCTCTATCCATCTGAGCCATGCTTCCCGTGAGACTCACATTCCCAACTGTCCACAATTCTACATATGTATTGTACCTTATAGACATTTGCCCACCCACTCATTACTTGTGCACGCTTTGGCCATTGACCTTTGTGCAAATGCGCACAGGTTGCCCAAACTCTTACGGGAATCACCAAAGCGTGCGCGAGTAATAAGTGGGTGGGCAAATGTCTATACGGTACAATACATATGTAGAATTGTGGACAGTTGGGAATGTGAGTCTCACGGGAAGCATGCAAGGGATATGTCCCTGCAGTCGTTCTATTCATCTGTGTCCTCGGTGCCTCAGATACACAGAGCATCTGCCATGTAAGCAGGGTTCGAGTCCTGGACGGGGCACACATTTTCAGCTGTCCACATCACGGTATATCAACAACACCTGTCGGCAGCTGAGGTTGTCAGTCATCATTTATTCCAGGGAAAAGTGCACAGTCATCAACAGTAACTGTTCTTTCGAGAACAAGTTACTGTCTTCGTATATGTTACTTGTTTTTGTCTCTTTCTAACAGTAACTAGCTCTGCTGCTCTCTCCACAGTATGCAAAGCATCAGTTTCCCTCTTTGTTCTGATTACGGCCAATGGTGTACATAAAACACAGTCGCAAAAGTCTTAAGAAACTAATTAAATAGATATTTGAGTTCTACTGTGAGACTAATTATTGACAATAATTGGAAATTACAGCGAATAAGAATCTATAACATAATATGGGTTAAAACACTAATTGTGGCAATCTTCACAAAACAGAGAACAATAGGCACGAAATACAAAACTTGTTACTGACAAGTGTAATGATGATGATGATGATGATGATGATTGGTTTGTGGTGTGCTCAACTGCACAGTTATCAGCACCCGTACCAATTCCCAATCTTTATACAATCCAATCTCATCACCTTCACAAATGATGAGGACAACACAAACACCCAGTCGCCAGGCAGAGAAAATCCCCAACCTGGCCGGGAACTGACAAGGAAGTCCCAGGTGAAAAAGAGGGCAGAAATTGTCGTCATGTTACGGAGCACTTCGAGGAAGAATGTTTACGTCCGACATCAAGGTCATACGAACCAAGACTGCGCACCTAGTACAGATTAGTGCATTTCAAGCAGCAGTAACGATGATTTGTGAAAACCCATTATACAGACAGTTGTCTTCAAAAGCAGTGTTTATTTGCAAAAATGACAGAACTTAAATTAATGCTGCTGTAATAAATGCAATGAGCAGAAGGAAGGTTGTAAGGTTGTTACTAGAGTCACTATCGTCAGATCGTTATCAGGTCAGTGAATTGGCATACTTCCCACCATTCCAAATACCGGGAATCTATAATATGGCGACCATGACCCGACATGCCGACAATGAAAATCTTGTTTACCGGACTAACACTACGTTACACAATCAATAACTTTGTGTATAGTCTGCATTTTCTGCAGAAATCTGTATAAAAATCTATGTTAAAGGTCGTGATAATATCAAAGAAAATTAAAAATGCAGGAAAAGTTGCAACACGGAATCATTAATGACGGGAAAACATTGCACTCAGAGAATAGACTAAAACTGGGACTGAAAAAAGAACGTAAAAAGTGGGAAAATGTAAAATGAAGGAATGTAAGAATGGAGTTTTATTGTACTTCACACGTCTCGTCCTCCTCCTCCTCCCATCCACCTCTTACTTCTCCCTCTCCTTTTTTTTCTCTGCTCAGCATGCACAATACCTCTAGCTCCTGGCTGATATCCGAGTACAAGTACGAGTACAACTAGAGAGTGGCAAGTTAAGTATTTATCTTTTTCTGTGTTTTCCTTGTAGTATATTTCTTAAATTTTGTGCTTGCTTCTCTGTTTAAGAAGGTTAATCTCACTTTTTTTGTAAGTGTAAATTCACTCAGTCAGTAGCGCAATAGTTGCTCACTGAACAGCCAGCTATGTAGCTCATCAACGCATCAGCAACCATTGGTGACACATCAGGAGGGTAGCGAGTTGCGTATTCTGTCAGTTTTTATAGTTCACTTCTTCAGTTAGTCACGCTAGGATGTGTACACGTTATGTGCGGATGCAGGAGGAGCTGGCCGCAGTTCGCGAACAGCTGAATGTACTTTAGGTTACGGTCAGTCACCTCCGTGCTGCTACCTCGGGGTCTAGCGGTGGCAAAGAATCTGGCGTGTTGCATGGGAAACCTCAGGGTGTCGCTTGTTTTGCCCATGGGTTCTGCTTCCTAGGCACAGGTTGTATATGCGGACAAGAAGAAAAAAAAAAAAAAAAAAAAAAAAAAAAAAAAAAAAAAAAAAAAAAAAAAAAAAATTCCGGATTTCCTGGTAAAAAGTACACTTTCCCTTGGAGCTGCAAAACATATCAATCCTTCAATTGTTTACGGTTTTATACACCGGCGTAGAATTAAGAACACGTTTTGGAAAGATCTTCGTAGTGCAGCATCAAGTGCTCTGCATATTTTCGTATTACAAATTCCACCAAACCCCGCATTTTACTCTCCGAAGCACTGAAATCGAGATTGCAATGCACTATTGTAAGCCAGTCATAGCTTATGCCATGTGACCTCGCCAGCCGACGACACCGGATATTCAGAACATACGACATGTGATGTAGTCAGCCAATATCGATGTCACTGACAAGTAGTGCAAACACACAAACATGAAAAGTTAATGATTTAAATTAATATACATCGTGTTGCTACAAAAAAAGGAAAGCTTCCACATATAGTATTGTTCTCTAAGATTAATAAGCTGGAAGACAAGCTAAGCTTTCACATGTAATGTCGATCTTTTTTGCGCGTGTTACTCTTTAAGATATATCACACAAATGCACCAATAAAATTTTTAATAACGACATAAATGTCTGATCTTCTTTGCTCGAAATTCTTCTAAATGACTCTTCATCAAAGAGTTGATTTTTAAATGAGATTCAAATTCTCTGTCATTTCAGAAATTCATCGTACATTCTTACACGTAGTTCATCTTGCGTAAAAGGAAATTTACTTTGAATGTAACCCATTTCAAACCAGCATTCGCAATATTTTCCCGTAACCTGTTAGAAATAGGTTCGTTTCAACAGTTGCCAGAGTGTGCCAGAGAACAGGTGTCAGAGCACTTGTGCAGCTATGATGGAATATCCTTTGTTATAGTATCCGTTCTTACCAGTCAAAATTACAAACATTTAACTGAAAACCAAAACAATGAACAATTCATGGAATTCTAAATAAACCCTGGGTTTTTCCCAGTGTTTTCCCTGGACCTCCCGGCTGCCCCAGGTCATGTACACCCTGGAGGCATCTGCTAGTGCACCCTATGCGGTGGACCCATCCTCGCAGCAGGACGAGTGGCGGATGGTAAAGCGTTTGCGTCATTCGAGGCAGACGACTGATGTGGGGACTGGCCCCTGGCCTCACCCGTTCACCCTGTGGGCGGACAGGTGGCCTTTTCTTCAGCAGGGTATATTAGCCCAGTACTTAGCCATATCTGTAACTTTTCCTTTAGGAGTGGTCTGTTTCCTGACCGATTAAAGTACTCGGTAGTGAAGCCACTTTATAAAAAGGGAGACATTGACAATGTTGACAATTTTAGACCTATTTCTATGCCATCGGTGTTTGCTAAAGTTATTGAGAAGGTTGTATTTACAAGGTTACTGGAGCATTTAAATTCACATAATTAGCTGTCAAATGTACAGTTTGGCTTTAGAAATGGTTTAACAACTGAAAATGCTATATTCTCTTTTTTCTGTGGGGTTTTGGACGGATTAAATATAAGGTTGCGAATGCTAGGTGTTTTCTTCGATTTAACGAAGGCTTTTGACTGTGTTGACCAGAAAATAGTACTGCAGAAGTTGGACCATTATGGAGTAAGGGGAGTAGCTTACAATTGGTTCGCCTCTTACTTTAAGAACAGAAAGCAGAAGGTAATTCTCCGCAATACTGAGAGTGATAGTGATGTTCAGTCCCAATGGGGCACTATTAAGTGGGGCGTTCCCCAAAGGGTCGGTGCTGGGGCCACTGCTGTTTCTTATTTATATAAATGATATGCCTTCTAGTATTACAGGTGATTCAAAAATATTTCTATTTGCTGATGACACCAGCTCGGTAGTGAACGATCTTGTGTGTAATATTGAAACATCATCAAATAATGTAGTTCATGAAATAAGTTCGTGGCTTGTGGAAAATAATTTGATGCTAAATCACATTAAGACTCAGTTTTTACAGTTTCTAACTCACAATTCAACAAGAACCGATATTTTGATCAGACAGAATAGGCATATTATAAGTGAGATGGAACAGTTCAAGTTCCTAGACTTCGTGTAGATAGTAAGCTGTTGTGGAAAGCCCATGTTCAGGATCTTGTTCAGAAACTAAATGCAGCTTTATTTACCATTAGAACAGTATCTGAAATAAGTGACAGTTCAACACGAAAAGTAATCTACTTCGCATATTTTCATACACTTATGTCGCATGGTATTATTTTTTTGGGGTAATTCTTCTGATTCGAAAAGGGTATTTTTGGCTCAAAAATGGGCTGTTCGGGCTATATGTGGTGTAAGTTAGAGAACCTCTTGTTGACCCCTATTACATAGTCTGGCAATTCTGACATTGCCCTCACAGTATATATTTTCTTTACTGTCATTTGTTGTTAGCAATATTAGCTTATTCCCAAGAGTTAGCAGCTTTCACTCAGTTAATACTAGGCAAAAATCAAATCTGCATGTGGAATGCACTTCCTTGACTCTTGTGCAGAAAGGAGTGCACTATTCTGCTGCATCCATTTTCAATAACCTACCACAAGAACTCAAAAATCTTAGCAGTAGCCCAAACACTTAAGTCTAAACTGAAGACTTTCCTCGTGGCTCACTCCTATTCTGTCAAGGAGCTCCTGGAAGAGCTGAAAAATTAAGCAAATTCCAGTGTTACGTTGTTGATTTTCTTTATTTAAACTTACGAATCGTTGCTTGAATATGTTTCTTATATTTCACTTTATCTGTTTCTACTATCATGTTATAATTTCATGTATTGACTCGTTCCATGACCATGGAGACTTCTCCTTAATTTAGACCCATGGAACAATAAATACATAAATAAAAAAGGCACACCGGAGAGGGGTTTACTAGCTACTTGAGTTATTGAGAGCTCCAATGTTAGGTGCTTTATGGACCCCCATAGGCAAATAGAGTTCAGGGCTTGTGGCGAAGACTGCTGCTGGCCTCACACGAGGGTTGCGAGCAGAGCTTACCATTTGCAGCACTGTTCCTGCAGTTGATAGGGTCCTTTGGTTTGGAGCCTTACAGAGAGTCTCAACTGATGGCTTTGTCTACTCTGTGATGGTCTTGGCTGCAGATTTCTAGACCTGTGTTACAGTGAGGGGATTTGTAGAACTCACCTTGTTAGGTCAGGGGTGCACTACACAAAGGAAGCAGCTACACGGGTAGGAGAGTACTTGTGGAGTGCACACGAGAGTTTTTTAGGTTAAGCAGTAGCTTGAGGTGCTCCAATGAATGCTCGTCGGTCATATGCAGCACGGATAGTCAAACGGCACTCAAAATAAGGATACTTTTGACCGTCAAAATATTATCGGTAAACTGACAAAGTATTCGTAATAAAGTTCCCGAATTTACTGCCCTCCAGGAACATTCTTGCGCTCATATTACTTTCGGGACTGACAGCAGGGTGAAACCCAAAGTGGAAACCCCCGAGATATTTTGCGATTCACGGAACGTATGACTGAAAGTCCAATTAGAGGAGGGGGACTGTTCATTGCAGTTGATAAAAATATTGTCCCAACTGACGATGTTGCACGTGACACTGACGTCATCTGGTCACATAAAAGATGCAGGTGAAGCCAAGTTAATTGTTGGACGTTTTTACCTGCTACCCGATTCTGCTCTGACTTCATTCAAAGAAAGTCTACGGTCAGTAGCGTGTAAATACCCAGATCACGCAGTACTAGTTGGAGGCGACCTTAACTTGCCGAATTAGACTGGGATGTCTACGGATTCATTGTGGCGGGTACAGACAGACAGTCATGCGAAATACTTTTAAACGTGTCTGAAAAATGCCTTGAGCAGCTAGTTTGGTGGCCAACATAATGGAAATATCATAGACCTTGTAGCTACAAATAGGCCAGACTCTATTAACAATATCAGTATGAAAATGTGGATTAGCAATTATGATGTCATTGTAGCAACTGCGATTATGGAAGTTAATGGATCAGTCAAGAAGGCTACTAGCAGATAAGCAGTTATTAACATCTCACTTAGACAGTGAACTGACATCACTTAGTTGCAGTACGATGGATGTAGAGAAATTATGGGCAAAGTTTAAGCACATTGTAAATCGCGGTCTGCAGAGGTACTTATCTAGTAAGTGGATAAAGGACGGAAAAGACCCGCTGTGGTTTAATAACGAAATTCAGCAGATGCTGAGGAAGCAGTCTAGGGTCAAAAGAGAACACACAAATAATGGCAAGCGAAGGTTAGTAGAGATTCATGCATATGTGAAAAGATCTACGCACAAAACATACAACTATCAGCACCGCACCTTAGCAAAATGTCCAGCAGAGAACCCGAGAACATTCTGGTCTTTTACTTAATCACTAAGCGGTTCTAAGACTTCCATTCAGCCTGTTGTTGAGCAGTCTGGTGTGGCAGTTGAAGATAGCAAAATGAAACCAGAAGTTTTAAATTTCACATTCAAGAAATTGTTCACACAGAAGATTATACTTTTCATTTGACCATCAGACAGACTCTCATATGGAGGACATAGTAATATGGATCCTTGGTGTAGAGAAACAGCTAACAGATTTGAAAGCAAATAAATCACTAGGACCGGACGGAATCCCAGTCTGATTTTACAAAGATACTCTACAACATTGGCCCCTTATCTTATCATGAATCTCTTGCCCAGCACAAAGTTCCAAGTGACTGGAAAATAGGTGACTCCAGCATATAAGAAAGATAAAAGAACAAACCTGCAAAATTAAAGACCAATATCTTTAACTTCTGTCTGCTGTAGAATCCTTTAACATATTCTCAGTTTGAATATAATAAACTTCTGTGATATTAAGAAGCTTATGTCAACAAATCGAGCATATGGAATAAGTTCACAGATATGCGAGTGGCTCGAAGATTTCTTAAATAATAGAACCTAGTATGTTGTCCTCGATGGTGGCTTTTCATCAGAGGCAACACAATCGTCAGAAGTGCCCCCAGGGAAATGTGATAGGATCCTTGCTGTTCTGTATATAAATAAATGATTTGGCGGACAGGGTGGGCAGCAATCTGCGGTCGTGTGCTGACGACGCCACAGCGTACGGTAAGGTGTCGAAGTTGTGTAATTGTAGGAAGATGCAAGACGACTTGGACAAAATTTCCAATTTCTGTCATGAATGACAGGTACCCATAATGTGGAAGAATTAAATTAATGTGGATGAATAGAAAGAACAAACCTGTAATGTTTGGATAGAGTTACGATAGTGTCCCACTTGACACAGCCAATTTGTTTGAATATACAGGTGTAACGGTTCAACGTAATATGAGGTGGAACATGCATATGAGAACTGTGGTAGGGAAGGCGAATGGTAAACTTTGGTTTATTGGGAGAATTTTAAGAAAGAGTGGTTCACCTGTAAATGAGACCACATATGTGAAGTTGGTATGACCTATTCTCGAGTACTGCTCGAGTGTTTGGGATCCGTACCAGGTCGGAGAGAAGGAAGACATAGAAGCAATTCAGAGGGAGGCTGCTAGATTTGTTACCGGTAGGTTCGAACAACACGTGTTACAGAGATGCTTCAGTAACTCAATGGGAATCCCTGGAGGGAAGGCGACGTTCTTTTCGAGTAACACTACTGACAAAATTTAGAGACAGCCATTTGAAGCTGATGGCCGAACGATTTTGCTGCCACTGACATACACCGTGCGTAAGGACCACGGAGATAAGATAAAAGAAATTAGGGCTCATACGGACGCAGATACACTGTCGTTTCTCCCTCACTATTTTCACGTGGAACAGGAAAGGAAATGACAAGTGCTGGTACAGGGTACCATCCACCACACTCCATACGTTGGCTCGAGGAGTATCGATGTAGATGTAGATGCAGAACACGCTTGTCATGTAAGGGCAGCCTAGAGTCAGGGGTAGAAAAATCAGTTTTTGCCTGCATCGCCTCTCCTCCTGAAGTTAGTACGTTCTAACCCCTGCACTGCCGATTCTCATTTAGCAAGCACTACATGTACCATTTGGTTGAAATCGATCTTGTGGTTTATAGGAGGAGATGATGTGACTAGCTGCACCTGTGTCATTCTGCAAAATTACATCACTGTGTGCAAACAAACAGTGGAAAAACAATGGAAGGCACAAATCCTTAATAAGTGCAAGCACAACGGTGTCCACACATAAATGATACAACAAACAGCAATGAATTTCAAGACATTCTCTTGCAGCTCCTCGGCTGCTACCAGGATTCAGCAGTCCGTTTCTCTGGAAGTACAGATGGATATTGTAAGTTATTTTCTTCATTTCATCAGCTGTGTGTAGTAACAACAGTGTGCCACATCTTACTGAGCTGGAATCTCCACTCTAAAGGCCAAATGTAGAACAAACAGGTTCAGGTGCTCAAATGTAGCAACTTCATTTTCTAGTTTCAGACTGGTGTCACGTGTGCATTGCCAGCAAGGCAGCAGCCAGTTGGGGATTTAGAATACCAGACCATTCTGTTCGTTTCGAGCCATTACGTAAGTGGACGGCCTAACAAGTGTAAGGGGAAAAAAGGCGACACCATTCGGCCCGAGTTCCGTACAGACCTTGTGAGGCGCGCGCACGAGCAGGCCGGCCACGACGGCAGCGACGAGGGGCGGAACGTTGGCCGGCAGTGGAGGCAGCTGATCCTCGCGGTAGCTGCGGCTCTTCAGCGCCGGCAGCTGCTTTACGGTCTCCCCTCCCCCTCCGTCGTCTCCTCCGCCACTTTCCGGCTCGACCGTCACCCAGTTGGAATAGAAGGGATTGCGGCCACCGCAGAACAGCTCGTACGCCAGGGCGCCGCACGCCCACGCGTCCGATTTGCGGTACGAGATGCTGGAGAACGGGCCTACCCTCGCGCAGGCCACCTGCGGGCAAAGACACATTTGTTCCCACTTCACTGTACCAGACATACAGTAAACTGACAGAAACAGGCAGAACACGTCTAAAAGAGTGTCTATCCAGACAGTCACTTCTATTAGGTTATGAATAAAACACTTAAGTGGTTGAAGCAGATTTATTTGAAAAATATTAAAAATACGCCTTCATATGAGTAGTAGTCCCAATGTTTTGATTATCACCTTTAAAATACTAAGTTACTTAGTCAACAATGTAGGAAAAGGCATACTGCTACTTACCATAAAAAAGATAAGTTAAGTTGCAGACAAGCAACACATACTCACATGAAGCTTTCGGCCTCAGCCTTTGTCAGTAAAAACACACACACACACACACACACACACACACACACACACACACACACACACGCAAAAGCAAGCAAACCTCACTCACACACCACTGCAAACTCCAGCATCTCTGGTCAGAATGCAATTCATGTGAGATGCAAGCAACAATCTGGAGCGGGCGGGGAGGGGAAGGGGATAGTAATGTACGGGTGGAGAGAAGAGGCGAGCGCGCTGTCTGATGGACTGCGTAGGGAGTAGACTGCCTACAGCTGCAGCGTCAGGAGGTTGTGGGACAGGGAGATGGAAGGAAAAAAGAGAGGATTGGGGAAAGGCAGGTGTGTGCATTGGCAGAGGGCTGCAAATAAAGATGTTTGTTCACATGTAAAAAATGGCAGCCCCGCTACACAGCAAAATCCCCGTGCCGTAATACAGTATCGAGCTCCAAAGCAATATGTCGCGTCCACTGATAAAGAATAGTTCATTTTGGCTTCTCTAGGCACTTCAGTAATGTACTGGGCCACAGAGATTTCACTGGGTACCAGGACTGCCAACATGTAACTGCTAGCAAACAAAAAAAATTATTATGTAACTTACTTTTTGCAAGTGTATAATTACAGAAATGACATCAACACCTGCTGCAGCTCAATTTCTTCTTTATTGTGCCATAGGTTTAGGTTAAAGATAATTATCCAAAAGTGATTTTTGTTGACAGCAAACATTACATACATAACATGTCAAAAAAATAATATTTGTACATAATGTTTAGTCAATCAGAGGTAGATGCATACAGTGTCAATTACAGACAATCCATGCACCTATCTCTGCATGGCTCATTATTACACTAAAAAATACATTTTTGACATTTTTTCACATGTAACTGATAACAAAAATCTGAGTTGAATAGTGGCCTTTAGCTAAAATCGCTCATGCAATTAAATTAGGAATAAATTGAACAGTAGCTTAAAGTGTTGCATATTGTCATTTCTACAGCTTACGAAAGCTGTGCAACATAATCAACAAATAATATTTTGGTGATATAATAGACTTTAGGCATGGAAAGGAAGTTTAGAGGTCCTGTGGGAGACTATCCAACCCACAAAAGAACAAACTAGAATGGTGAGAGATTAGTGGACCTGTGTAGGAGACACAAGATGAGAATAATGACCACCCATTACAAAGCTAAGGCAAACAAAATAAAAGCATGCATCAGCCCTGGAAACAAGAGTGGGGAAAAACAGCTAGACCATGTAGCAATCTGTGACAAGAATCACAGAGAGATTATGAACACGAAAGTGAGAAAAAATAGCAGGACGGAATCAGTTCACTACCTTGTCAAAATAAAATGGATACTTGACAGAGCAAGGAAACGTAGGACTGTAAACAGTCACTGAATCGACCTAGATCTGAAAAAACATAGAGCAGAGTATGCAATGAGAATGGTAGTTCAGAGTGACTGGAACAGAGAGAGAGAGAGAGAGAGAGAGAGAGAGAGAGAGAGAGAGAGAGAGAGAGAGAGAGAGAGAGAGAGAGAGAGAGAGAGCGAGAGAGCGAGATGATGATGATGATGATGATGGAAGGAGAGGCAGTGTGACAGGCTACTAACAACAAGAAAAGGAAGCTCGAGTGGTGGACGGATAAATATGAGAATGCAGTTCAGACCAGGAGAAAAGCATTGATGAAATGGCAATCCAGTAAAAAGCAAAAAGACTGGCCGAACTTCCACAATGTGAGAAAAATTGCTAGCAAAAAGATCATAAATGCCAAGAGAAGTAGATGGAATGAGAAACTTGAAGGAAACACAGCTTTCAAGAAACACAAATCATGAGCGTTTTTCAGAGAAATGACTAGCAGAATTAACGGGTTCAGGGCAAAAGAACCCTTCATAATAGGACACAATGGCACAGTAAAAATTGTGCTAGAAAGAGGTGTGCGAGGAAATGGCTAGGTATTTTAGGGCTTTTCTGAAGGCAGAATCACCGATGCTCTAGGGACGAAAGTCAGGATACTCTAGACAATGCATCCACCAGGGCAGAAGTAGCAGAGGCAATTGAAAACCTCAAAAATAACAAGGCATCAGGCAATGATGGTATCTTTGCTGAAGAGATCAAGTGGTGCGGGCCTGAAATAGAAAGAAGTATGTACTATATATGACGGATATCTGGAGTAATAAGAAAATACCCATAGACTGAAAAGAAGCCACTACACAGGAATGGTGACAAGAAAGTACTGGATAACTACAGGGGTCTCTCTCTCTTAAACATAGGGTACACTGTTTTGTCGAGAATCTTGCTGAACAAAGTTTAAGAACAACTGGGGCTGACAATACGAGCATACTAGTGTAGGTTTAAAATTGGAGGAACTGTACAGAACAGATATTTGGAATACAATGATAATAGAACACAGACACAGGAAAGGAAAAGAGACAATAGTGACATTTGTGGACTTCCAGAAGACCTACAATTCAGTTGACAAAAGAGATCTGCTGGATGTGTTAAAAGATCAGGCACCACAGAATGCTGTCAGACAGTTTCGAAATAATAACAGGAGTCCGGCAAGGGGACGGACTTCACCAATTTTATTTAACCTGCTTTTCGATGAGGTAGTCAGACAGTGGAGACGACTAAATAGTTACATGAAGATCAGAGGTGAGCAAATAGGGTACAAGGTCAAACATAATGCAACAGTGGACTGCCTGGCATTCACAACTGACATGGCATTCTTAAATGAAACAGAAAAAGAGGCAAAGACAGCACTAAAAAATCTAGTCTAAACAGCAGAAAAGGTCGGACTGAAGATTGCACATAAGAGGACCGAGAAATTGAACACTGAGTCTGACTGGAAGATAGACGGCCAATTGGTTGAGAAAGTTGACAATTTTCATTATTTGGTGGTGAAGATAACTTGTGGCATACAGAGCAACAGTAGCGCAGTAGACAGGGCACAGCTTTTGCAGAAGCTTTGGTATGTGAATATTTTGTTGTTGTTGTTGTTGTTATTGTGGTCTTCAGTCCTGAGACTGGTTTGATGCAGCTCTCCATGCTACTCTATTCTGTGCAAACTTCTTCATCTCCCAGTACCTACTGCAGCCTACATCCCTCTGAATCAGTTTAGTGCATTCATCTCTTGGTCTCCCTCTACGATTTTCACCCTCCACGATGCTGCCCTCCAATACTAAATTGGTGGTCCCTTGATGCCTCAACACGTCCTACCAACCGGTCCCTTCTTCTAGTCAGGTTGTGCCACAAACTCCTCTTCTCCCCAATCCTATTCAATTCCTCCTCATTAGTTATGTGATCTACCCATCTAACTTCAGCATTCTTCTGTAGCACCACATTTCGAAAGCTTCTATTCTCTTCTTGTCCAAACTATTTATCGTCCACGTTTCACTTCCATACATGGCTACACTCCAAACAAATACTTTCAGAAACGACTTCCTGACACTTAAATCTATACTCGATGTTAACAAATTTCTCTTCTTCAGAAACGCTTTCCTTGCCATTGCCAGTCTACATTTATATCCTCTCTACTACGACCATCATCAGTTATTTTGCTCCCCAAATAGCAAAACTCCTTTACTACTGTAAGTGTCTCATATTTCCTAATCTAATTCCCTCAGCATCACCCAACTTAATTCGACTACATTCCATTACCCTCGTTTTGCTTTTGTTGATGTTCATCTAATGTCCTCCTTTCAGGACACTGTCGATTTCGTTCAACTGCTCTTCCAAGTCCTATGCTGTCTCTGACAGAATTACAATGTCATTGGCAAACCTCAAAGTTTTTATTTCTTCTCCATGGATTTTAATACCTACTCCAAACGTTTCTTTTGTTTCCTTTACTGCTTGCTCAATACACAGATTGAATAACATCGGGGAGAGGCTACAACCCTGTCTCACTCCCTTCCCAACCACTGCTTCCCTTTCGTGCCCCTCGATTCTTATAACTGCCATCTGGTTTCTGTACAAATTGTAAATAGCCTTTCGCTCCCTGTATTTTACCCCTGCCACCTTCAGAATTTGAAAGAGAGTATTCCAGTCAACACTGTCAAAAGCTTTCTCTATGTCTACAAATGCTAGAATCATAGGTTTGCCTTTCCTTAATCTTTCTTCTAAGATAAGTTGTAAGGTCAGTAGTGCCTCACGTGTTCCAACTTTTCTACGGAATCCAAACTGATCTTCCCCGAGGTCAGCTTCTACCAGTTATTCCATTCGTCTGTAAAGAATTCGTGTTAGTATTTTGCAGCTGTGACTTACTAAACTGATAGTTCGGTAATCTTTGCATCTGTCAATACCTGCTCTCTTTGGGATTGGAATTATTATATTCTTCTCTAAGTCTGAGGATATTTCACCTGTCTCATGTATCATGCTCACCAGTTGGTAGAGTTTTGTCAGGACTGGCTCTCCCAAGACCGTGAATTAGTGGATTAAAAAACCACTGCAGACACATCTCGCACTCTTAATGGTGAAGAAAACAGCCAGTTGGCAGTAGGGAAGTACCTCTGGTGCCATGAGTGCAGTGTTGCCGCCACGGTCCGTCTCCACGGAGTGGTACGGCATAGACAGGCCGTGATGGGCGTCGGCCAGGCAGCACCCGAAGTCAGTGACGGCGAGCAGTGGGCAGGGCGCCTCCTCCTCCACCCCCTCCCCGTCCTCCGGGCCCAGCAGTGTCAGCAGCAGGTTGTCACTCTTCAGGTCCCTGCCAAACACTTCTGTTCAGATACTCCACTCTCTCTCTCTCTCTCTCTCTCTCTCTCTCTCTCTCTCTCTCTCTCTCTCTCTCTCTCTCATACACACACACACACACACACACACACACACACACACACACACAAACAGGAATGTAAATAATTAGGGCTTCAATTTTCTGTGACCAGGAGAATGGCCACAAGAATGCATTAGTGCTGTCCATGTTTGGTGTTGCCACCAGACCTGGTAGATTATGCAGGGAGTTCACAAATTCCCGTTACAAACTTTTCGAACTTGCACAGGAGAGGGGCTGGGAAATGTGGCCACAATGGTCTTGTGGAACTAACTATCACAAGTGCAATCCGTGGGTTCAGGCATTTACTTTTAAGAGGCACAAACAGATTTACTTTACCTCTGGTAACCTCCAGAGAAAGATTTCTAATCCAGAATACGCATTACACATAATGTTCCTTCATTACTAAATGGGCAGAGCCGGTTTACGTCGGGAAATGACATAGGTGGAGATCATGGTAAACAGAAATACTGTCGCCAGTAAACTTACTTACATTAGAAAATTTTATTTTATTTGATGAACTGATAGCCATTTAAAGGAACAGGGCTCTTATTTTACTTGTGCTTGATTGAACTAGAGATGTTGAAAAATTTGATGCTGAACAGTGATTCGAATTCGTATCTCCTCTTTCGAGGATCTTAATGTCTCGGAACATTATAGTTCAACCATTTCGTTCCTTTTCCCAAGGCTGCAATCTTCTCTAGGTCTCCTGCAAAGGTGTGGTTAGCGCACTGGACTCGCATTCGGGAGGACGACTGTTCAATCCCGCGTCCGGCCATCCTGATTTAGGTTTTCCGTGATTTCCCTAGATCACTTCAGGCATTCAGGCAAATGCCGGGATGGTTCCTTAGAATGGGCATGGCCGATTTCCTTCCCCATCCTTCCCTAATCCGAGCTTGTGCTCCGTCTCTAATGACCTCGTTGTCGACGGGACGTTAAACAGTGATCTCCTCCTCCTCCTCCTCCTCCTGCAAAGTAAGTATGTGGGTCTGAATCCCAATCCAGTACAAAATTATTCATAATTTCATTTCAAGCCCTATCACGTGCACAATGGCCTGCTACTGAAAATTAATGTGCATTTGTAACACCTGTTCGTGTGTTGCCAACAACTTCTGTTCAAACACGCACAGATCTAACCGTTGGTGAGTAATCAGGGCATACTTAAGCTATATTCTTGGACGATAAAGAAGAACGATAGGAGTGCGGTTAGATTGCGCTCAGGCACAAAAATTTGTATCCTTATTTTAGATTCAAACACCTACCAGCTGGTAAGAAAAACCACTCCGGCCGGCCTAACACGGATGAAAAGGTCTTGATAGGAGTCCCCGTTTATAACAAAAACTGTCATCTTTTATTTTCAAGTTTAGATTTAGTTACTGATATTTGCAAAAATTTCAGTAATTTATGACTGTTCAGCAATATGATATGATTAGATTAATACTTGTCATGAATTCGACATTTCGTAATGATGTGGAAAGTGTCATTTTAATGAAAGATTTCCTTACATACCAGTATTCAATTTATGTACAACAGTTTTTTATCCTCTCTCTCTCTCTCTCTCTCTCTCTCTCTCTCACACACACACACACACACACACACACACACACACACACACACCCCGTCAACAGGAATGTAAATAATTAGAGTTTCAATTTTCTGTGACCAGTAGAATGGCCACAAGAATGCATTAGTGCTGTCCATGTTTAGTGTTGCCACCAGTCTTGGTAGGTTATGCAGGATGTTCACAAATTCCCATTAAAAACTTCTAGAACTTGCGCAGGAGAATGAGTACTGTATTTACTCGAATCTAAGCCGCACCTGAAAAATGAGACTTGAAATCGAGGGAAAAAAATTTTTCCCGAAACTAAGCTGCACCTGAAATTTGAGACTCTAAATTCGAGGGGAGGGAAAAGTTTTAGACTGCACCTCCAAACTGAACAAAAGCTTAACAGTTAAGCTTTACCAAGTAGCCATTGCTACGTGTCAGGCGCTCTGTCCTTATTTGTACCGGTACCCTTCTTTTTTCACGTGCTTCGTCTGGTTTGAATTGATTGCTTATTTTGCTTTGATCTGATAATTGCCGTAAAACCCACATCCTTTCATCTTTCCCTCTCCTTCCCTCTTTCCTGACAAAGCAACTGTGGGTTGCGAAATCTCAAAATTTTGTGTGTGTTTGTGCTTTTATTTTTTTTTATTGTGCCTATATTAAAAACAAAGATTCCATGACTTACCAAACGGGAAAACGCTGGTAGATAGACACAATAAAAGAACACACGAACACACACACACAAAATTTCAAGCTTTTGCAATAAAAAAAAAAGTGCGGCTTAGATTCGAGTAAATGCGGTACATAATATTTTGAATTGGAACCAATGTTAGGAAACATACCCTTCCCATTCCACAACAGTTTCAAATCAGATATGTAACCTATACATTTATGGTTAAGCAACTGAATTAGGCACGACACAATACAATTATTAGGTAACAATTCAAAGGGAACATAACAAAACATCCATTTATCACTTAAGCACGTTTATTTGTATTAACACATAAAAATTGTGTGTTTTCATTATTCCAAAACAAAAAAGAACCCAGCATACTGTACATAAGGAACAACACCGATACATTACGATAGCTGTTCAATGTGGGAACCACCGACATCATTAGAGACATTTTACGTACAAAGCGTGTTCTGGTACACACTCTCCAGCCCATCTGGTGTCTCTCCAGTTACTAGAGCAGCAGCCAGAACTCATGCCGGCAGATGTTCGTGTGATGGCACACTCTATTGCAGGAAAGGTTTGCGATACAGCTCAAAAACAACTCTTCCGTTCCCTCAAGCTCCGCTATATGTGAGGAGTGCACCTGTCTAGTCTGAAAACATGCACTGGGTCACTTTTCTGCATCGGAGATGCACGGGCGTCGAATAGGTCTCAGAGCGAGGCAGACATGTTGCCAACATGTTGCGAACATTGGTAGTCAATTACTACCCACAAACAATGTTGTGAACTCAGTGTAAACGCGCCTTTAGACAGAAACTAAAAACATTCATCGAGATCCACAGGTCCTCGTAGCGGAAACGTCCCAGTTATTAATAGATGATCAAATATGTAGTTTTTACCGACATCTACTGTGAATCACAGCCCACATTATTCAATTTAAAAGGAAACTGATTGACAAGGTGAACAATCAGGGGCAATTAATTGCAGAAGAAATCACAAAATATTGACTTTATTGCACGAAGATGGAGAATGTTCCACTATGCACAGTATCAAAAATAGTGTCTCTCAACCCATTTTTGGAGGTTGTTTACAATACGCCCAGTTAACCATGGAAGAAGGACACCCACTTATTCTAAGATGGAAATTTCCATTTCACAGAGATTTTAATCCTGTGTGCACACACACACACACACACACACACACACACACACACACACACACACACACACACACACACATTGTCTTGCACCTTCTTGAAGTTAGAATTGTACTTTCAGCCTAGAGCTATTGCACAGCGCGTCAATAAATCGATTCTTATTGGTACTATTTACACTACTCGCAATTAAAATCACACACACACATTGTCTTGCACCTTCTTGAAGTTAGAATTGTACTTTCAGCCTAGAGCTATTCCACAGCACGTCAATAAATCGATTCTTATTGGTACTATTTACACTACTTGCAATTAAAATTGCTCCACCACAAAGATGACGTGCTACAGACGCGAAATTTAACCGACAGGAAGAAGATGCTGTGATACACAAATGATTAGCTTTTCAGAGCATTCATACAAAGTTGGCGCCAGTGGCAACACCTACAACATGCTGACATGAGGAAAGTTTCCGACCAACTCCTCATACACAAACAGCAGTTGACCGGCATTACCTGGTGAAACATTGTTGTGATGAATTGTGTAAGGAGGAGAAATGCGTACCATCACGTTTCAGACTTTGATAAAGGTCGGATTGTAGCCTATCGCGATTTCAGTACATTGTATCACGACATTGCTGCTCACGTCGGTTGAGATCCAATGACTGTTAGCAGAATATGGAATCGGTGGGTTCAGGAGGGTAATACGGAATGCCGTGCCGGATCCCGCCAGCCTCGTATCACTTGCAGTCGAGATGACAGGCATCTTATCCGCACGGCTGTAACGGATTGTGCAGCCACGTCTTGATCCCTGAGTCAACCGGTGAGGACGTCCCATCTGCACGAACAATTCAACGACATTTGCAAGCGCACGGACTATTAGCTCGGAGACCGTGGGTGCGGTTACCCTTGACGCTGCATCACACACAGGAACGCCTACGATGGTGTACTCGATGACGAACCTGGGTGCACGAATGGCAAAACGTCATTTTTTCAGTTGAATCCGGGTTCTGTTTACAGCATCGTGATGGTCGCATCCGTGTTTGGCAACATCGCGGTGAACGCACATTGGAAGCGTGTACTTGTCATCCCCATACTGGCGTATCACCCATCGTGATGGTATGGTGTGCCATCGGTTACACGTCTGTCACCTCTGGTTCCCACTGACGGCACTTTGAACAGTGGACGTTATGTTTCAGATGTATTACGACCAGTGGCTCTACCCTTCATTGGATCCCTGCAAAACCCTACATTTCAGCAGGATTATGCACAACCACGTGTTACAGGTCCTGTATGGGCCTTTCTGGATACAGAAAATGTTCGACTGCTGCCCTGGCACGCACGTTCTCCAGATCTCTCACCAACTGAAAATGTCTGGTCAATGGTGGCCGAGCAACTGGCTTGTCACAATACACCAGTCACTACTCTTGATGAACTGTGGTATCGTATGGAAGCTGCATGGGCAGCTGTACCTGTACACGCCATCCACGCTCTGTTTGGCTCAATGCCCAGGCATATCAAGGCCGTTATTATGGCCAGAGGTGGTGGTTCTGGGTACTGATTTCTCAGGATCTATGCACCCAAATTGCATGAAAATGTAATCACATGTCAGTTCTAGTATAATGTATTTGTCCAATGAATACCCGTTCATCATCTGCATTTCTTATTGGTGTAGCAATTTTATTGGCCAGTAGTGTATTTGTCGATCTGGCATTCCACACACCATTTGTAGTGACAATGCTCAAACGTTCCAAACAGCCAACAAAGAAACAATGCAACTGTGGTCCATAATATCTGGTGATAAGTCTCACCAAAACTTCGCTCGACGAGGCACACCTCGGAAATTTACAGCTCTGTGAGTCACTTGGTAGGGAGGATTACAGGAGAGAATGGTCGGCTCGACAAAGAGACTTTTCAGACAACTCGAGGCCCATTTCTCAAACTTAGGACAAAGAACTCAATCCAGCGCAATTCCTCGAGGGGGAGAGACTCACAGTATTGTGAACCGGACTCGAGCCACTGACCACAGCAGACTTAATGACAAAGTTCAGACACTGTCAAAGAACAGAATATTTCTGGAAGTGCAGGAAGTACTGAGTACCTTGCGCTCTTGTGTAACTTTCACCAATTCAAATGCTCGAACAAAGGAGCAGTGAGGATCGGAACTGGTGACAATGTGCTCTTACAAGTAGTTCTTCTAAAGCACCTGTGGAAGGGTGGAAGAGAGCGAGAGTACAGGAGCCGAAAGAAGGCAGAGGTGGAATTCCGACCGGATACGGAAGGCACTTCTCTAGACCTGTCAGGCTTGTCATACCTCTGGAGGTAGACCGGAGTCTGGAGGATGTGGAGAATCACTGAAACGGCTCCTACACACTACAATATATCTGAATTGTCAATGACACGTTATGTAATCTCTGTGATATAGATGCTCCGTATAAATAAAGTTCTCGTGTCTGACGTTTAAAATCACCTTTCCAATTGCTCCCCGACATCCTCCCCAACTGATTCAGTGCACGCATCTAGGCCAGAGGGGTGTAACGTCACGCTGCCAACTTAACTGATACTGTAAAATTCTTTGTGAATTTAACTTCATTTTATCATCAATGAAACAACATAACATACGCTCTCAACACTTGAATTTTCATTTCAACTGCTTCTCCCCTTCTAAGTGTTTCCTCCCCCCCCCTCTCCCCCCCTACTGACATCACAATTAACTGCAACATCATATAGGTATTTTATTAATTTATATAAGCACAAGAAGCATAGGCATTGGATGAAATGCGGGACTGCAAACATTTAAAAAAGGATGCTTCCATTCTTTTGAAATTGATCAATTACATATACCAGGGTGATGTTCATCAAAGAAACAGTGGAAGGAATAATTCTGACCATATCCTGCGCACGTTATAAACGTCACCTTTTTGCAGTGACATGGTTTTTTTAATGTCTCCAAAGAAAAACAAACTTGACTGACATTCTGAAAACAGCTTTTTCACTGCACAGTCCAGCAGCAAACTACACGTAACGCAGCATGTCGCTGAGCAAGTGTGAGGAAAGTTATTTCTTCTTCCTCCTCTATGAGGTAAGGTTTTTTACCTGACGATAAAAGTAAACATCGTAGGGTTGCACTAATGGCATACATTTGGGGGGAATTACTTTGATACTGCACGTTGTCAATTAGTCTTAATCTTGGAACAGTTCATCGTATAGTTGCCAAGGAGTACAAAAATATTTGCCACTGGATGAAGTCGAACCTGCAATCCTGCCAATACGAATCTGTACTCTTACCGTTGATGCGAACACCTCTTACTGAATATATTGTCACAGCGACAATTGATAAGGTGCAGATGGTGACAGATCTGTATCAAAATTCCTTTTATTTCCTAAATGCTTGGGACACTTTCATGTCTCATCAACCCCCCCTCCCCCCCCCCCCCCCCCCCCCGCATGTACCATGAATTTGGACGACTCTGGTGATGACAGGTAGGTGTCCTCTCCCCACACTGCACAAGAATGACTCCTACTTTAGGGAGCATCACTGTTATAATAGTATTACAAACATCTCTAGCTGGAAGCAGCATTTTGTGTTACGCTGTTACATCGCAAATTTTTCCGAAGGATTGCACAACTTGCACAGTGGAGTACGCTAGGGAGGGTTACTCGAGTAATGTATCATTTTATTTTAAACAGTGGTTGGCAACTGCAATGGCGTGCAACCCACAAAACCTCGTTGTGCGACCCGCAAAACCTCATCGTGGTTTCTGTCGTGACACGAAAAACAAAATTATTGTAGACTGTGTGATTCTTTGGTATTCTTTTTCTTTGCGTTTTTCATTTCAAAACAACCACTTACAATCAGGAGCTGGTGGGTCCAATGCAGTCCACGTGTTTCAGTGTTAACCATTAATCTGTGTATACATTGGTGACTGTAGCACAACACAGGTACACCAGTTTTGATGTGAACCACATGACCCAACTGGAAAAGCTGGCCCAGCTATAACTTTGTTGTGTTTGTTGTGTACAACATGATTTGATGCATGGGAACTAATAAAAGAATCTATTCTACCCGTAAACCCCCAATTGTTTAAAGAATCAAAATCCCACACTCAAAAGAGCTTCAAACGTATTATTACTGGAAAAATGAGGTAATGTGTCAAATATGCATGTAAGTGGGAAGACGCTTAGGAAAGATCCGAAATTACAGTTAATTTTTGTTGGAAGTTGCCTATGACTCTCATTACGAAACACTGGATGAATATAAACTGGGTAATTTGCACTCAAATTTAAACAAAAGCTAGATTTTGACACATCTCAGTGTTAGTGACATTGTATCGCCTCTAACCACGTATCATATTTTGTATAAATGGTGAAAAGTATTTACACCGACAAACTCTGGGAGGTTGTAGGGGACACCAAAACAAACATTTTTTCCCAAATGCCATTTTTTCCTATGAAGAGTATTTAAGCCAGTAGAGGAAGATTTCTCTGGTGGCAAATGAATTAAACCAACAAACACTTTTCTAATTTTTTTATGACCAACAGACAACACATTAACGCAACCCAATTTCAATTACAGTAGATTTTCAAAAATGCCTCCATTGACACATAAATAAAGGTTACGCCGTCGGATCATGTTCTGTCTGACACAGGCAAAAAGCCCAGGAGTATCCGGGCAACCAGATCCTTTTCTGATGCAACAGGAGTTGCGTAAACAAGGTTTTGCATCTCTCCCCACACAAAAAAGTCCAGAGGGCACATAATGGGAGTCGAGCAGGCCACGGTACAGGACCACCTCTGCCAATCCACGTTTCTGGGAACCGTCGGTTGAGGAATCGATGCACACGACGACTGAAATGTGCCGGCGGCCTGTCATGTTGGAACCACTTGCATTGTCTTGTAGGGAGAGGGTCTTCTTCCAGCAATTATGGCAATGCTCTGGTGAGAAAATTGTAATAGTGACAGTATTTAATGGCCTAGGTAGCAGATATGGACCAGTTAAACAGCCCCCTTCAACAAAGACCCACACATTAATGAAGAACCGCACTTGATGAGCGCTAGTAACTGTAGCATGAGGATTATCCACACTCCAAACATGTGAATTGTGCATGTCGAATACTCCATCAGGTCTGAATGTTGCTTCATCGGTAAACAACACAGAGGATGGAAATGTAGGATGCATTTCACACTATTCCAGGTATCACTGTGAAAACTGTGCTCTGGGTGGATAAGCAACTGGTTCCAGGTTGTGGACACACTGTAAGTGAAATGGACACAACAATTGCTCTCGAAGGACTATTCTTACATTTGTCTGATTCGTACTCATGTTACGTGTAATTGCTCGAGTGCTGATTGAAGGATCCCGCTCCACATGCTGCAAGACAGCTTCATCAAATTGCAGCGTTCTTACCGTGCGACCGTGTCCCAGAACAGGTAATCTGCTAAATGACCCGGTCTCACGCAGACGTTGGTACACAGCAGCAAAGGTCTTATGATGCAGGATACGGCAATTAGGATATTGTTGTTGATAAAACCGCTGTGCAGCTCGTTCGTTGTGGTGCGCTACGTAATACGCACCAACTATATCAATGTACTCACTCCAGGTGTGTCACTCCATTAGTAAACAGAGACAATGCACTACTACACTGGTGGACAGCAGTTGACTACAACTGAAGAGCATAATACGCCCTCCACCGGTTTAAATACTCCTCATATGAAAAAATGACATTAGGGAAAAATATTTGTCTTGATGTCCCCTACAACCTCCCAGTGTTTGTCAGCTTAAATACTTTTCACTCTGTATGTAACTACTGATGCAAAAGGTGTTGCAAATTGAGATAGTAGTAAAGAAGTAACAAATTAGTATGTCATACCTGATGCTGAAATCTGAGAATATGAAAAGTGGAAATAAATGTGTGTGTTGGGGAAGGGAGAGGGGGGGGGGGGGGGTGTTACAGTGGGGTTGCAGTGGGAAGAATTATTGTGAAGATTTGAAATTATATGTAAATGATGTTAAAAATCACTAAGAGCTCTCATTCTGAAATACTGGATGGATAAATGAAGTCCGTGTATTCACACACTCAGTTAAGCAGCCTCAAGGCAAACACAGTTTCTACTAGTGATACGTGCCTTATTATGTTACACTTTTAAGTTATGATTACACAGTAGTGGAAATCAATACAAAGAACTGGATGTTTGTAAGAAAATTAACAATGTCGACTGGAATAGTCGTGCACAGTGTGTACACTATAGTACGAGATCCAGTATAATGAAATCAGTCAAATGGTATCGCATTTGATGCCAGTAGTACAGTATATAACATGACATCCAGCAATTCACAAGGAAATGGTCAGACTTGTCATGTCGAAACCTGTGTTACTTTTTTTTACCACTGTGAGTTAATATTGCAAGAAGTCTGTATGCAGAATTTTAGCTGCTGACATGACCTGGAAGTCGGTAAACAATTTTATGAAGTAAGACATAATTGTCACATGGTTTCCGCACTTATAACTGCCTCTTGTACAACCCTGACCTCTCTCGCTACATTATACCGACGCCATCTAGAGATAAGGTGGCGTTAGCTACGCGCCACTCTCTTGCCGCAGCAGTGAGAGAGCTGATTCCCCCAGCGAAAGCGATCATATGATAATTAAACATTCATTGACAAATATGGCTGATATGTTATCTACAACATTCTTTCCAAATAGCTATGAAATAGACACAAATAAATATATGTTGTAGAACATGTCCAAATTTTATTTCTTGCAATTACCACAAAAATGCGAAATATTAATACAATGTTCAAAACTTAGGTTTTTTGTGCACCACGAACATGCAAGCAAAGACGACATACGACAGCCCTGTGAATCACAGACGTTGTTAAGAGGTCCGTAGACGAAACTGGGCTGGTCTTAGGAATGATTCAGGCCTAGTACCAGTGTATTTCGAGGAGTGCCACACATATTTAATCAAATCCTGAAACCGTGGGGAGGAAATTTGGTAATGTACTACTGATTGCAGCTTGAGAATATTGTCACGGTGACAGACAGGAAATTGCAGTGATCTGCACACAATAATTTTCTCTGTTAGTTTTCTGTAAAATGCCTTCCACAGACGGAAAATTCTCTGTCTAAAGGTTGAATTGCGTTCGTCGTGCCGGGTGGAATCTGGAAGTATCTCTAATTCTTAGTCATGGTGGGCTCGAAATACAGCATTCAATGAATCAGACCTTTTATGACCTGACCACGAATCCTGAAGAAGAAGAGATTTGTTCCCGCAGAACAGAAGAAAAGCATGACGCATGAAATGTGTAACGTTTTCATTTCCCATTTTTCCAGACTTCGATGCGTCTACCACTAGATTGTTTGCGTAGAACATTTTCTCATGGTCCAAAACGTCCAGTTGGTTCTTGAAGACAGGCATAGTTTAGGCAGCAATGAGCCATCCAGACTAATTATGGGCATTATAGTGTATGAATGGGTGAGTGCAGTCATGGACTGCGCATTCACCTCAATATGTTTTTTCCCTTTGAATGACAGTGTTCTTTTTGAATGCATTTCTTCTTGAAAACCTGACTGATCTGCATTGTACACGTACGATTCACTGAAACTAGCGATCTTATTTTTTGTACTCGTAAGAAAAGCATCTATCATTTCGATTTGTGTCACTTCATTTACCGACCTATTTCTCGAAACAAATTTTGTTCTTTTTCTTGCCACAATTTTATGTGATCTTTTGATGCGACTAATCCAACTTTGAGAAGCTGTAAATTCTTTAGCGCCTATCGCGTTGGCAATATCTAACGCCCAATCACACAAAGTTGTATCGCTGACACTAAATGACTGTTGTCTGGCATCGGTAAATAGCTCAAAAAGTCACGCATTTATCCCCGTCGCAATTTCCAGTCGACTCTTACGTCGTCCAGCGACTTCCTTTTCCCATCTATACAATTCACGTTCAGAACGGACAAAGCGATACTATTTTGAGCAGTACTGACACGCAGGCGTTTCTTACCACTTTTGTTCAACCAACACGTCACCGCTATTTCTTTGTCTGATAAGGTAATTGTAGTTGCTGGTGTTACTTTCGGAGATAACTGATGATGGTATGTGGCACTATCGCTCGAAGAGTCTTCACGAGTGCAACTTTCGTCGGTGTCTTCGCTGTCGGTAGATTCACAGTCTGCGATATCGAGTGTTTCAGTTGTTTTTAGCCACATGTCTGTGCCATTTACATGCTCGTCTAGAAGTTTAACAACCATGTCGCACAACACATAGTCTTCACTCGTGTTTTCTGTTGACTGCATCATTTGGCGCCTGTGGTATATCTCCACGGCAAGCAGCAAACCATTTACAGGGTTCGCCATCACCTGTGAGGGGAGATTGAATGTTCACCGTAAAGTGGCTTGCGGAGTATAGATGAACATGTACAGAACATCTTTCACGTCTCTAACCAGTTTCAGGATGGTATGTTTTGAAATACGTACCAGAAATTAAAAGGACGTGCATGCCACAGAAACAAATATTCGTTTCCCCTTTCCACCTAAACTGTGCAGCGATACTCCTCTTTAGTGAATGCCGCGATAAGACGGGCGCACTTCCCGACCATGTGCACAACGCTCACGACTCGCCATTTCCAGGGGTGGCCAGCCTTCACTGTAAGCGCCAAGCAGGAAACACAGCCATGTTCGTGATTTTTTTAGGTGACTTCCAGTTCATGTCGGCAGCTACAATTTTGCATACGGACCTTCTGCACAGTTAAATAACACTGCCAAAAATAGCAATACATGTTTCGCCATGACAAGTCTGACCATTCCCTTGTCAGTATAGAAGCAGTCGGCTCTGTGCGGTGTTAGAGCGTGCGTATGTGCCTTTACTGCAGTGACAATGCCACACAGAACACAGTTATCTTGAGATGGTGCGTCCAAGGAAATAGGCATCTCTAATCGTCAAACCCCAATAAGTTTAACTGTTAAAATACAGTGATCAATAATTTTATTTGATTTGGCACACAATATGGACAGAATTTAAAATATGGGCTAAGTAGAAAATTCTTTGAGGCATCGAAACAGTTCCTTTTGCACAAAGCGAGCACCACAAACTGTTCTTCTTCTAAACTTGTTGCTGATATGTAGTTGTGATGAACTGGTAGATGTATGACAAATTTTATCAAATGAGAAACACCTTGCATTCAAGAAACAACAGCAGACACCAAGTATAAATAGGCTATATTGGGGTTTGCTGCAAAACATATGCCATCGACTTCAAAATGGGGTAGAGTGAGCTTCAGTGACAAGTAGTAGTATAATTTTGATGGGACAGATAGATTTCAATATTGTTGGCACGATCTGAGAACAAAGCAGGAGGTAAGAATCAGCAGAAATTTTGGTGTTGGAAGTTACGATCCAGACAGCGGCGGAGGATCGGGATGAAGTGAGAGTATTGTACTGCTCACGATTCAGGGAAGAGAAGGATATTGCCCGAGCCACCTCCACTCAAGGGAAGAAGGGTAACAGTGGGAATAGCTTGAAATTTCGGCAAAATGGCAACTCATGGTGTTGGAGATAGCAATAAGGTCCACAATGACATCGTCTGTTACTGTCAGGCTGGAAATTGGGGAATGGATCTCAGTCCCAGAAAGCCGTCTGAGGTTGGCCCACACAACAGAGGAGGGAGTGGAACTGTTAAAAGAAATAGTGAATGAAATCCAGCTAGCTTGTTTTGCTATCTCAAATAATGCAACACTGTGTCCACGTCTATTTACAATGAATGCAGTTTGCCATCGTAGGATGACGGTTAAAAACGCGGAGAGCACATCTCCGCGTGTGAATTGGGTTGCAGCAAGCCTCAGTCCACTGTGCGACTGGGCCACGGCATGGTAAAGAGGAAGTGCGGGGAATTGAACGTTCTGCAGCAGTAAGGATAACATTTGTAAGATAGTCCACCTGGTCATCACAACTAGGAAAATTGTGTTTGTAGGTCACCGGGGAGGACTCAAGCCACCAGTCAGCATTAGTAAGCTGCCACTTGGGTATACACGCAGGTGGGGACCACCAAACAGATAGAACACGGGAAACGGTCACTCAGATGTGTCAGAGAGAACGGACCGTTCGAGGTGATGGGCAATGTAAAAGGATATGTCCGAATGGGAATAGGTGTGCGAGGAGTCTGAAAGGAATGTGGGTGCTCCTGCATTAAGCAAAGAAGGCACTTCTCTGACAGGTTCTGGGAGAACCCCAAAGAGGACGGTAAGCATTAAAGTCACTGAGAAGCAGGAATGGGTGAGGCAGCTGTCTAATAAGCTGGAGGAAGCCTGCCCTGGTGACATCGAATTACGGAGGGACATAAACTGTACAAAGGATAAAGTTAGGTGAGGAAGGAAAAGGTGAACTGCAACAGATGGAAGATGAGTACTCAGGGAGATGGATTGACTACGAATGTCATACCGTACGAGCAGCACGATTCCCCCTCAAGATTGAATGCGCCTCAGGGAGAATATGAAAACGGGCCTGGAAGAAATGCAAAGGTTCAAAGACATTGTGAGGACATAATTCTGTTTTCCGAAGGCAGAATACAAGGGGATGCTGCAATTCTAAAAGCAGTCATAAATCCTCTTTGCTGGAGAGATGGCTGCAAACATCCCATTGGAGGAGAGTCACGATTGAACAAATATGAAGGGGTGTCTCCTCGGCAGTTGCTGAGTGGCAGCATGCAAAGACTTGTTGCTACAGGGCCCAGAGGCATGAGGATCCAGCACTGTGGGGTCAACAGAAGCACCAGCGGAGGCCGGCACAGAGAAACGGTCGAGTCGGCGAAGGGGAAGACCGTTTGCCTTTTGTTGGACTTCTTTGAACCTTTCCGGTTAGCAGAAGAAAACTCATGTGTTGGCTGGAGGGATGTAGGAAGTCTTCACATGAGTACTCCTGTCCTTTACAGCCTGCCAGTTGTGTAATAGGTGACTTCGCCCATTGAGGCTTGAGTTTGACGGCTCGCTGCACAGCTGGATGAGGGGACAGTGATGCTACTTTGACACTGGGTGATTTCACAACCAGGGCTGAATTTGAGGTCGCATATCTGTGTGGCTACGTCCTTTACGGAGCGAGATATGTAGCAAGATCAGTATTGTAAGTGCCAGACAGTAGAACGCAGGGTTTGCGACTAGCCGATAACTTGCGACCTACCGAGAAAGGAAGTTTTTCTTTTAACGGATCTCCTGGACAGCCCGCTCATTGAGATAAGTGGGACAATCTCGAGAGGCAGCGGCACGGTCGGCATTAAAGTTGACACGGCGGGGGAAGGAGGTGGACAATCGCCCTCGTGCGCATCTCTACCTCAGGTTGCACATTTGGCCATGTGTCGACAAGACATTCTGGTGTGGTTGAAATGAGCTCACTGGTAGTCGTTCGATCAGACAGCAGATTTCTAGGAGGATGGTATTCGAAAGCTATTTGTGCAATACAGTAAGTGCCTTATATTGCTGGGAATTGTGCAGAAGAATATATTGAAAGTACATGCTTCCACAGAAAAATAAAACTGCTGAAAAAAGTATACTCACTTTATCTTTATATCTGAATGTTACTTATGTAACACCTTTTATATCAAACAAATGTGCCAGTAACATTTTAAAAATGGCTAGCATTTGGGGTCCGAAATTGTTCTAAGTGGCAGGACCTCGAGATTTTAACGATGGTACGAGTTCTGCTCGTTTCTGCAAGCGCTTCAAAGGTGCACGTCAAAAATTGAACAGATATGTAAAACAGGTAACTGAGGTATAAAGACTCTTAAAATAATAACTTCCTGCCATAAATTTAATGCCAAGATCCACACTAACATTGCAAAATAATACATCACCATCAACCTGCCCCCCTCCCCCCAAAACTAAAAAGAAATCACCCAGGAATGTGGTCATAAGCACTTCCTTAAAATTTTGTTTATGTCATGAAGTGTTTAAAATGCCCACTGTCCACAGTAATACACTTTTTCAGTCACTGGTGCTGGACGAACTGAAGACATATCTTTGATATTGCTGCCATGTTGTAAGAATGAGGTATTTTAAATCCTTATGACATTGAAACCTGTACACAGACTTCATCTTTGAGTTTACCTCCCAGAGAACAAAGTCCAGTGATGTCACATCAGCCATATGTGCAGACCAATTGGCAACACTTTCACATCCTATTCGGAGACCGGGAAAGAGCTGGGTGTGTAATAGGCTGAGCACACATCTCTCTAGTACCACCCACACCTACATATTTATCTCCAACACAACAACATCAAATGTTTACATTCCACTGTCACACAGTACTGTTTCTCCAGCATTCAACTTTAATACTCTTTAGTGATTAACATTCACTCACCAATTACACAGAAAGGCAGTTTTATGGGTAATCTGAGGCACTTTCTTTGTTAGTGGAATGTTAGAAACATTAGGTATAGTGGATTAGCTATTTTTGGTGACGAAAGAGTTTAATCCACGAGATAACTTAGATTGCCTGCACATTTTTAGCAATTCCACTCTGGCAACACACCTGTGTGCTACTCCGTGGCGAGTCATGTGCGTGACGGCTTCCAGGAGCTGGGTCAGCAGCAGCGTCGCCTCCCTCACTGACGGGCTGTACTGCTCCAGGTACTGCTTCATGCTCGTGTCGTACCTGCAACACGAGAAAGTCACTCTTTGTAAATTTGCTTAGCATTCTATTAATTCTCAGCACCAGTGTATGTGTTTGGTAGGGGAAGCCTTCACAATGCGCCCATTACGAGGGCAGTTCAGTAAGTTCTCGTAAAATTTTGGAACACACATTATGTTTGAGTATAATGACTTTCCTGGAGACTAGAAATCTACTCTGTAGGAATCAGCACGGGTTTAGAAAAAGGCGATCGTGTGAAACCCAGCTCGCACTAATCGTCCACGAGACTCAGAGGGCCACAGACACGGCTTCACAGGTAAATGCCGTGTTTCTTTACTTTCGCAAGGCGTTCGACACAGTTCCCCACAGTCGTTTCATGGACAAAGAAAGAGCATATGGACTATCAGACCAATTGTGTGATTGGATTGAAGAGTTCCTAGATAACAGAACGCAGCATGTCATTCTGAATGGAGAGACATCTTCCGAAGCAAGAGTGATTTCAGGTGTGCCGCAGGGGAGTGTCGTGGGACCATTGCTATTCACAATATACATAAATGACCTTGTGGATGACATCAGAAGTTCACTGAGGGTTTTTGCGGATGATGCTGTGGTGTATCAAGAGGTTGTAACAATGGAAAATTGTACTGATATGCGAACTGACGCATAGTGCATGGAAAGCAATTGAATCTCAATGTAGACAAGTGTAACGTGCTGTGAATACATAGGAAGAAAGATCCATTATCATTTAGCTACAATATAGCAGGTCAGCAACTGGAAGCAGTTAATTCCATAAATTATCTGGGAGTAGGCATTAGCAGTGATTTAAAATGGAATGATCATATAAAGTTGATTGTCGGTAAAGCAAATGCCAGACAGATTCATTGGGTCAATCCTAAGGAAATGCAATCGGAAAACAAAGGAAGTAGGTTACAGTACGCTTGTTCGCCCACTGCTTGAATATTGCTCACCGGTGTGGGATCCGTACCAGATAGGGTTGATAGAAGAGACAGAGAAGATCCAACGGAGAGCAGCGCACTTCGTTACAGGATCATTTAGTAATCGCGAAAGCATTACGGAGATGATAGATAAACTCCAGTGGAAGACTCTGCAGGACAGACGCTCAGTAGCTGGGTATGGGCTTTTGTTGAAGTTTCGAGAACATACCTTCACCGAGAAGTCAAGCAGTATATTGCTCCCTCCTATGTATATCTCGCGAGAAGACCATGAGGATAAAATCAGACACATTAGAGCCCACACACAGAGGCATATCAACAATCCTTCTTTCCACAAACAATACGAGACTGGAATAGAAGGGAGAACCGATAGAGGTACTCAGGGTACCTTCCGCCACACACAGTCAGGTGGCTTGCGGAGTATGGATGTGGATGTAGATGTAGGTGAAACAGATATCGTCACAAAAGTGGGTCAGTGTTATCATGTGCGGCGTTTGTTTTACCTTGCTGTAATAACAGTGAGAATGTACAATAACAGTGACGATTCTTAAGTTAGTCTGGATTTAGCTGTCGTTTCAGTTAGGGATGTAGGTTTCAAAGAGGTGAGAAAGTTCAGTATCGGTATTAGTGACTTAAAAAAAAGGGGGGGGGGGGGGGTAAATTTATAAGGGTCCAAACGGCTGAGGTCATCAGTCCCTAATTAGTGATTCACTTTTTTCTCTCTAATGAGAAAACAGATAATGTAATAAAACAATAAAACCTGACAGGTGGTGACAGGACTTGTGCACTGAGGGTTCCCAACAAACTTAATTATGTATGTAGACAGTTCATTCATTCCAGGAATCGAGGATTTTAACAAATTTTGTCTGTTAACAACTTTGACACTGGCAAGATATTGGTTCCAAGGACACCGAGACCTTTAAGAATGTTCTAATTCCAAGTTTGAAATTGGATAACAAATGACAAAGGAAATATTTTTTTCGGATATTATAATTACAAATTAACGATTTTAGGATTTTTTTCTTTGGTCATATTGTGAAACCTAGCAGCTTGCCAAATTTCACGATTCCTGGTCAACAGGAACTACCCTGAATGAGATTTTCACTCTGCAGCGGAGTGTGCGCTGATATGAAACTTCCTGACAGATTAAAACTGTGTGCCCGACTGAGACTCGAACTCGGGACCTTTGCCTTTCGCGCGCAAGTGCTCTACCATCTGAGCTACCGAAGCACGACTCACGCCCGGTACTCACAGCTTTACTTCTGCCAGTATCCGTCTCCTACCTTCCAAACTTTACAGAAGCTCTCCTGCGAAACTTGCAGAACTAGCACTCCTGAAAGAAAGGATATTGCGGAGACATGGCTTAGCTACAGCCTGGGGGATGTTTCCAGAATGAGATTTTCACTCTGCAGCGGAGTGTGCGCTGATATGAAACTTCCTGGCAGATTAAAACTGTGTGCCCGACCGAGACTCGAACTCGGGACCTTTGCCTTTCGCGGGCAAGTGCTCTACCATCTGAGCTACCGAAGCACGACTCACGCCCGGTACTCACAGCTTTACTTCTGCCAGTATCCGTCTCCTACCTTCCAAACTTTACAGAAGCTCTCCTGCGAAGTGTGAAATATTGCTTCTTGCCAAATTTCACCATTCTAGGTCATCGGAGAGTACCTTTACATTTTAACGACACTTCACAAGTATCAAAATATGTGACATAACTGGATGTATCATTTGACTGCATTGACTTAGAAACTGACACGATGGAGACTGTGGCTGTTGTTTGAAGACAAATGTTGATGGTGTTAGGACAGCAACCGGCCACAAATTTACTTTCATTTCCTTTATTCAAAGGCTACTGTTACCGGTTTCGAATCGTCATTCATCCTCAGACGGTTTACATGCTTTCTTTATGACATGTGGTGTGTTTTTTACAGATTAATTGTCGTGAAACGTCAGTTTCGAGTGTTTATTTTCATAAAATTCGTCCAGCAGATGTAAATGCATTCCCACTGCATTCTTATTGTTGCGCACGTAAATTGTTCTCACTGAACACAAGATTTGTCACTGAGATGATTTCTACCATGCACCACATGTTTTGATACATACAAGCTTTGTATGTATCAATGTATCAAAACATGTTATGTGTGGTAGAAATCATCTCGAAACCGACGTTTCACGACAATTAATCTGTAAAAAACACACCACATGTCATAAAGAAAGCATGTAAACCGTCTGAGGATGAATCACAACAATTCAAAACTGGTAACGGTAGCCTTTGAATAAAGGAACTGAAAGAAAATTTGTAGCTGGTTGCCATCCTAACACCATCGACATTTATTCTACTGCCACGGGAGGATAGACCTTAGTATGTGACATATGTTAACTTTATACACCAACCTGTTCCTGAGAAATAGATTTCTGAACAGTCAGATGAACAGATGGACAGTAGACAGACAGACAAGAAAGCACCCCTACAAAGGTTCCATTTTTACCGACTGAGTTACAGAAGACTACAAATGGAAATTTTATGCTGTTAATGGTGTCCCTTCACATCAGTAACAACAGTTAGATATTATTTCTATGACTTTAAACAAGGTTACACATTCATTTCTGACACGGCTACACATCCATTTTTGATGAGGACTGCCTGGGTTGCCCAGTAGTTGCAGTTATTGAAAAAGTGCAGTGTTTACAGAGACATAATAAAAAAGTTTCACAGTAACCTGGTGGAGTACGAGATGTTAGCCTGAAGGGTATTGTGACTGCCAATCTGGAAGCTGTTTCTGAAGCAATTTCAGTAAGATCCGAAGGACTCTGCGTCGTCGTTGCTGTCAGTGAGATGTGAATTCCTCCACATAGTACAGAAATCAAACACCAATCAAAAGCAGTGGGTTGCTTCTGTTACAAAGGCTGATAATTGTTATGCAGGGGGCGTGACACTCTTTAGACTCTGTAGACAAAAGCAAGGGTTTTCTGACTGAATTCATGGAACATGGATCCACAATTACACCTGATGTGCAAAATGCTCATTAAACCAACAATGCCATTCAAACTAGACAGCACAGTTAACTATTGTCTAGGATAGTACTCTGTGACAGTCCTCTTTCCTCCCTCCCAACCACTGCCTGTACCAAGAATTACACTAAGTGTTTCTGTTGGGAGCTTTCTGACCCTGCATCCTACAGTATTCACATCACAACAAGCATTTAATGCCTCTCCTTGTACACGAAACGGCAGCTCGGCAGCTGACAGCATGAAGACGACGCAGATCTCGAGACAGCTGTTGTCAATTGCTTCAATTCTCAGTGAAAACTGATGTTTGACGACACTGAAGTGATATCCAAATATTGTCATTGTAGGGGAAGGGCTATTGTTAAGAGCATCCCACTTCCCATTCATCATCCAGTTTCCCATTTATCTCATCACACCTTTTCCCATTCAAAAGCAAAGAAGTGAATCACTAACTTTTCCGTATCATTGCACTTGCTTCTTCAACCACTCTGTGTAGGAGTTCGATTAGTGTTTCACTTTTTTACTGCTGGCTGGGAATACACATGAAATTAAAGTGATATTGGATCTCTCTACTTCTCAAATACACCTTGTAGTAATAGCATTCTAAACTACCTCATGCTGCTGACTTGTATAATTCATCCACTTACCTTTTCATAAGCAAGAACAAACTCATGTTCCTCCCCGAACCCTCCGGATTTAGCCTCGATGGGAGGGCATCCGGGTACATAGCCAGTGAGCCGGGTAGAAATGGCACACGGTCTGCAAATAGCCCCAGGATTTCCACAATGTTCGGATGCGGAGGTAGGCGACGTACACGGCTGGCCAACCTAAATGACAGCAAACAAATTGGTGTATTTCACACTTACACCTTACTGGAATTACAAGAAGGTGACAGAAATGTGAGAGACTAATAACAACACAACAATAGTAAAATTCTTTCTGGAATTCCAATTGTTTTCAAGTACTCTCTTCTTACACCTTAATTAGCTTCTCACAATATTATGGACTTACTCAACAAAAGTGTAAAGATCTCCAAGTACCTAGGTTTACAGTCGAGTACAGTGCACATTTTAATTTCCACAATATTTCGACAACTTCCTCGAGGTGTATACACGGACAAGGAAAAAAAAAATCCCGGATATCCAGTTTTTTTAAAAAAAATACTTTTTCCCAGTCGAAAATACACTTTTTCCGTCCTAAGTGACAGTAGGTTAGCTTTAGATTTTGCCCTCGGAACTGTAAAACTTAACTTATCAGTCCTTTTAATGGTTAATGTTTTATAAACTGGCATAAAACACCCCCCCCCCCAAAAAAATAAATAAATAAATAAAATTTAAAAAGATTTAAATAATAGGGGGGGGGGGGGGAGAGAAGTTTTGGAAAGACCTTTGATGTGCAGCAAAATATACGCAGCATATTTTCGTATTACGAAAGTATAAATTCGAATTCCACCAAACACAGCATGTTGGTTTCCCGAGCATTAAAACTGAGATTGTGATGTCCTTTTGTAAGCCAGTCATATCTCATGTCATGTGATCTCACCAGACAATGACAGCAGATATTCAGAGCATAGGACACGTGCTATAGTCAGCCAGTAGCAAGATCACTGCTACATAGCGCGAACACACAAAGAGGAAAAGTTAATGGTTTGCATTAATATACATAGTATAGATATATGAAAAGCTAGACTTTCACATATAATATTGGTCTCTAAAATTAATAAGCTTCAAGAGAAGCTAAGCTTTCACATGTAATATTTATCTTTTTTCACATATGTTATACTTTAAGATACATTACACAAATGTGCCAGTAGATTTAAAGTAATGACATAAATGTCTCGTCTTCTGGGCTCGAAATTCTTGTAAGTGGCTGGTCCTCAAAGTGATCAGTTTTAAACACTCTGTGATTTAAGAAACTCATCCCACTTTCTCACATTTAAAATAATTCATCTTGTGTAAAAAGAAATTTACTTTGAAAGTAACGCTTTTCGAACCACCGTTCATTGTACTATCCCGAGACTGTTAGAAATAAGTTCAAAATTTAGCAGTTGCCAAAGAGCGCCAGAAAACAGACATTATTGGGCGGGTGCAGCTGCAGTGGTGTAGGAAGCCTGCATGTTCATATGTATAAAGCACTAATAAAGCTTACATTACGCAGTATAAGAAATTGGTCATCAGAGGATACTCCATGAGCATCGGAATTTTGTAAACCATACTAAAATGCATAATTATGCTCCAAGTGCATATTGTCTTTTCTTTTTCCAGATTCACAATGAAGTAGGTCCCATCCGACACTAAGCTTTACAGTGTAGTTTTTAAGATTTAAATGTTCTTGGTGTACCAGTACTGCACTATCTCATATTTGGTTCTTTATTATGGCATAATGCCATACATGGCTGAGGATGAAAATGTGCATTTGAAATTCAGCAAACAGTTGGGACTAGCCAAAACCGTTGAATCAAACACTTCGTCTCAGATAAATTGATTGATTCAGTGGAAAGATTAATAAAGCCAAATTTCTTTAGCAAACTGACAAAAATAAATTCATTGTTCTGCAAGGCAATTAATGCTTGACTGCTAATAACTTGGAAAGAAAATAAAATCAGAAAACTGAAACTAATAATATATTTTTGCCCTCCGTAATTGTTGCTGTTGTGGTCTTCACTCCTGAGACTGATTTGATGCAGCTCTCCATGCTACTCTATCCTGTGCAAGCTTCTTCATCTCCCAGTACCTACTGCGACCTACATCCTTCTGATTCTGCTTAGTGTATTCATCTCTTGGTCCTCCTCTACGATTTTTACCCTCCACGCTGCCCTCCAATACTAAATTGGTGATCACTTGATGCCTCAGAATATGCCCTACCAAAAGGGTTGTAGTGTTTTGCCCCTGCTGTTCAATCTATATACGAGGGCTATCCACAAAGTACATTACGTTTTGGAATTAAAAATAAATAAATTATTGGAAATTTTTTTATTATATACAGATGAAAGCCACACTTAAATACTACTTTTCTACATAGTTGCCATTTAAATTAAGGCACTTATCGTAGCGATGGACGAGCTCGGAAATTCCTTCGTCGTAAAATTCGGCCGCCTGCGCCTTC
Organism: Schistocerca gregaria; assembly: GCF_023897955.1. Lineage (NCBI taxonomy): Eukaryota > Metazoa > Arthropoda > Insecta > Orthoptera > Acrididae > Schistocerca > Schistocerca gregaria. Next base: position 80,027,299 of record NC_064930.1, on the reverse strand, counting down.
AACCACGTGGTTAACTCTTCTTGAAGCTGTGCGTTGTCATCAAAACGCTGCACAGCCGACCTTTTCTTCATTGCTGGGAATAAGTGGAAGTCGCTCGGTGCCACATCGGGACTGTACAGCGGATGAGGAAACAACTCTCACTTAAAATATTCGAAAACTTCACGAATGGCATTTGCCGTGTGGGCCTGCGCGTTGTCGTGAAGCCGCAAGATCTTTGAGCCCAAGTTTCCTCTGCGCTTGTTTTGTATTGCTCTTCTGAGGTTGTGCAGAGTTTGGCAATACCTTTGAGAGTTTATTGTAGTGCCTCTTTCCAGGAAATCCACAAAAATCACACCTTTTCTGTCCCAAGTCATTATGTGGTTGAAGGCGCAGGCAGCCGAATATTACGACAAAGGAATTTCCAAGCTCGTCCATCCCTACGATAAGTGCCTTAATTTAAATGGTAACTATGTAGAAAAGTAGTATTTAAGTGTGGCTTTCATCTGTATATAATTAAAAATATTTCCAATACTTATTTTTAATTCCAAAATGTAATGTACTTTGTGGATAGCCCTCGTATAAGAAGCTATGAAGGAAATGAAAGAAAGGTTCAAGAATGGGATTAAAATTCAGCATGAAGAGATATCAATGAAAAGCTTCACTGACCAGATTGCTACCTTCGGCGAAAGTGAAGAAGAATTACATATGTACTCAACGGATTGAACAGTCTGACGACAGAAAATATGCATCGACAGTACACTGAAGAAAGACAAGAAATAATGAAGAGTAGCAGAAATGAGATTATCGGTAAACTTGAAATCAAAATTGGGGGGCAATGTAGTAGATGAAGTTAAGGAATTCTGCTGCTTTGGAAGCAGAATAACACACGATAGATGAAGCAAGGACGACACAAAAAGCATATAAACATAGGCAAAGAGGGCATTTCTAGCCAAAGTAAGTCTGCTAGTATCAAACACTGGCCTCTGTATGAGGAAGAAGTTTCTGGGAATGCATGTTTGGATCACAGCATTGTACAGTAGTGAATCATGGGCTGTGAGAAAACCAGAAAATGAGAAAGCATTTGAGATAGGGTGCTATAGATGGGTGAAAATTAGGTGGACTGACTAGAGAAAAAATAAGGCGGTTCTCTACAGAACTGACAAAGAAAGGAACATACGGAAAACACTGACAAGGTGAAGGGGGCAGGATGAAAGTACACTTTTTAACCTTTTCATGGGCGAATTTTACAGCAAGTCAACAAAGGTGGTAAGCATACCTCCCAACTTCCCATGGCCCTAAAAACTATATTTCACAACAATCACAAACTGCAACATAGACGACATACTAAAACAGATGCCAAGAGCTTACGTAAGTGGTACAATGTATTCCAATAAATGCAGTGATGAAATACAATTACGGGTAAGTATAATCCTCAGGGCCGGCGACAGGATTAAGTCACTGGAATACATTCCACGGTACTACAGTGTGCTCCAGAAGGTAAAACTGTAGTGGAAGATAGAGCTAGGAATACATCCAACAAATAAACAGGTGCTACACTAAAGAGGGAGGAGCAGCACCTGTGGAGCACTGGGAGTCGCTGCAGTTTTGTGTCAAAACTGGTACAGAACAAATCATTATTACATAGTGATATGCGGACAAGGAGAGGAGGGGGGGGGGGGGGGGGGGGGAATCCCGGATTTTTCCCAGTTAAAAATACTCTTTTTCCCCAGGTGAAAAGACATTATTACACATTAAATGACAATATGGTTTTCCTCAGAACAGTAAAACTTATCAATCCTTTGAATGGTAAATGTTTTGTACACTGACATAGAGCTTCCGGGAATGTAGAAAAAAAAATACCAACGCGTTTTGAAAAGATCTTTGGTAAGCAGTGTCATGTACACTGCATATTTTCACATTATGAAGGTGTAAATACAAATTACATCAAATACAGCACTGTAAGCACTAAAACAGAGAGGACTGTGACACTTTTGTCAGCCAATCATAGCTCGTGTCACACGACATCATCGAAAGCACGCGTGGGTGTGCACTGTGTTTTCTTTGCAACTTGAGTTTTATTTTGGTGTTATTCTCTTGTTTATGATATATTGCCGCAGTATTATTCTTCAGTAGTGAGCTACAGTAAAATTCTTTCTTAGAGAATCAATTTTTACAAGTCAAAATTATGGAAACTTGGCTGAAAACTTAAAACAGTGAAAAAAATCCTGAAATTCTAAAATGATGTCTAGGTTTTTCCCATATTTTTCCCAGATGACAAAATTCCCCAATTTCTACTGAATAATTCACTAGAAACTATATAAAAATGGTTTATTTTCAATTTATTTTCATTTACAGCAAGAATTATAGCAGAAATGTAAGATTTCTATTTGGCGATGCCAACAGAATTCACATCTACAGTTTTTCTGTTCACAACTGATATATATTCTGTCGTTAAGATCTTTTCTCTAAATATGAACTGCAAGCTGCTCAAAAGGCAATGTATCAAAACTCTCACAATTCCACGTTATCAGTTTCTCCAGTTTGCCTGCCCAAACAAAGGACTGTGGAACAATTGCCTTCCCTACGACATGGTACATCTGATAGCTTTGTTCTCTTCAGAGGAGGAACTCAGGAGTGTCTTTCAACAGCAACTAGGCCGGTCTGCTATCAGCTCATGTCACCAGAAATTGTGGAGCAACAGCAGATTTCCATGGAGACAGTAAACAAAGCTTCAGGTGTCACAATTCAAAACCAATCCACAGCAACTCCAGAATAAACTTTTCTTCATGATGCTTTTCACTGTCACAGGTCTCTATAGTGATAACATTCTTGGCAAGAGAGAGAATTGAAAGACAATGCCATGATTCACCACTAAATGTGAAGCAACAAAATGTCTTCTATACATTTTATAGCCAATTTATTACTGGTAAAGAGGTGGAAGAAATTCTGTCAAATATAAGGAACTGAATCTGATCATGTGCTCCCATAATACTTTAAACAACAACATACTTTTCACCAGTATGAGTTGCTCTTTAAAAAATAAATATATACATAAAAACTTCATTTACTACCAGTTTCAATTGGATAGATCATCACAAGGCCCCGCATAGATGATGTACGGCGATTATACAGTCCATGGAACATTTTAAAATAACTCGGTATAAGCAAATGGCTACATACAACTAATGATACATTACACTAAAAGTCAAACTCTTAAAGTGTTTTTTTAATTGTGCTGGTAAGTTAGTTTGTAAAACTGGGTGCTACTGTCCATAGTTAGTGAAAACTGTGACAAATCTGCAAGAAAGCATTTTGGGGTTAGAATTTGCTCATTGTCAATTGGCAGTGAGTGTGCAAAGAGCATTCTGTGGCAAATTATACAGTGCACCACCAGTTTACAACAGCATAGAGGAATGACACAAGAAATTTGATGAGGATAGTCATCTGTGTGGTTTAAAACATTCGGGCCAATCAGGCGTGTCAAAACAGACAGTGAATTGTGTTAAGGATGGAACATTGTATAGTCCTACAAAGTAAACCTATTGAGCTAGTGGAGACCCTCTGCTAACAGTCTAGAAAACCCTCCATAAGGAATTAAAGAGTGACGCCAAAAAATCTGCACCATCTGCAAGCCTAAACAGTGACGGCAAATTGCACCATCTGCAGTTCTGCACTGATAAGCTGGAACTATCTTAAAATGGCAACTTGAGAAGCAAATTAATCATCAGGCACGAAGCCATTTTTCATCTTTTGGGAAAGGTCAACCAACACAACACACACATATGGGTCAAAAGGAATCAACACGCAACTGTCCAACGTGTTTAACAGTCCTATAAAATAAGTATGTTCTGTGCTGTGGCAAACAAAACTGTCTGCAGACCTTCCCTCTTCGCTAAGTGAACTGCCGTCATATCACCTATCCCAACACATTGCACTTCTGGCTGTTGCCACAATCTGAAGCTGATATCAGGGACTTCATCTTTGCATAGGATGGCACAACTCCACATTTCCAGAACTGTGTGAGAGATTACCCAAATGGGACACTACCACATCACTGGAGAGGCTACGTATCTGGACTTGACGTCCAGCATTTCTCGTGTGGGAATACATCATCGGTAACATTTACATTCCACCTCTACCACAGAATCTCAAAGACCTGTGACACCAAATCACAGCTACTGTTCTTACTGCCACATCTGATATGGTGCGTTGGGTACGAGTAGAATTGGACTACTGGTTAGATGATGAAGGGTGGACAGGTAGGGGGGGGAGGGGGGGGGAAGAGAGAGAGAGAGAGAGAGAGAGAGAGAGAGAGAGAGAGAGAGAGAGAGAAGGGGAGGAATCATCTCATTAGCGAAACAATGGCAAGAGATTGCTATTTGTTGTTACTTACACTGCTGCTTTCTTTGATAATGATCAACAAGAACCAAATAATAGACTGCGTATGATAGAAGATGTTCTGAACGATAGTTTAGCGAAAATTTTTATCCGACTGAAAATCTTTGCAGACCCCTCTTTAGAAGGCCCTGCATTACATTCTGCACAGAAATTAGTCATCTTAGATTTAAAAATCTAGTCAATTGCCATGCTTCACTTCTGACTGTATCACTATTAGGCATAAGAATAATATGAATATAAACATGACACGATATGTATAGTCTTCCGCATTTGCTGTTGTCTCACACTAGTTTCATAGTTTATTACGCAGACAGGATTTAAATGAGATAGCAACAAACACGAAAGAATACATGGCAAAATGTCTATATTCATATTATTCTTATGGTGAAGAGAATACTGCATGTGATTCACAATTCATAAAAGTTCCTATTAGCAACCATCTCTTTTCACAGTTAGGAAAAAAATACAGAACGAAGAGTTGGCCATATTTTCAAACATCCCAAACAGTCCTGCCAGTCGAATTTTCGTAGTACATTGAAATACTGCTACATTCGAAGATGAACAGTACGGAATTTGTATTTACTTCGTTGGATAATGTATGAAAATGCAGTGGTCTAAACTCAGGGCAGAGAAAAAAAGCTCGTCTTCCACCATTTTTTTAAAGTTTATTTTCTGACGCAGAGGTTTTGGCGCCAGTATTTTTCTTTGTGCTTGCAAAGCATGCCTGTGTAGCGCTACATATATTCGACGGCTGAAGTTAGTTGTGGCGGCACCTACCAACGTTTTTCAGAACTTCCGCTTACTTTGCACTCAATTCTAAGCTGCAGGCGGTTTTTTTGATTACAAAAACCGGAAAAAAGTGCTGCTTGGATTTGAGTAAATACAGTATACTGGAAGGACCTATCCTAATGCAGTGCTATTGATAGAAAATACAAAAAGCAGTCTCCCAGGGGGGAAAGGGGAGGGGGGGGGGGCTTCCTTCTTGGAAATACATGGGCCCTGACATAACTTTCACTTACTTGCGTTAGACTACTACTGTTTTCTTTCCTGTCAGCCCCGCTCGACAAACTCTCACTTTTTCAACCCCGTCGGTGTTAGACTGCAAGGCCTGGGGTGTCTTTCATTTTCACTCTCTAGCCTCAACTTGCGAGGAGTGATGGGACGACTTTTGTAATGTTGGTTAAGATCCCTGATATTTTTGTAATGTAGGTTAAGATCACTGATATCATGCCCTGCAGACATTTACCCCCTGGACCTTTATTTGCAAGTAACTGATAAGATTTTTGGAATTTTGCACAATGCTCTAGAGCTTCAAACGAGAAATGTCACACAGACTGGTCTTGTAGCATAATTGTTAAAGCACGTGCCCCTTATGCAAGGACTGTGGGTTCAAATCTCATCAGGTGCTTTGAATTTTTTATTTTTAAATCTGTCAAAAATGATCTTTATCATTATTTTTATTCAATTATGATGTAAATAAAACAGAAAGAAACTTCCACATGGGAAAAATATATTAAAAACAAAGATTCCAAGACTTACCAAGCGGGAAAGGGCCGGCAGACAGGCACATGAACAAAACACACAAACACACACACAGAATTACGAGCTTTCGCAACTGGCAGTTGCTTCGTCAGGAAAGAGGGAAGGAGAGGGAAAAATGAAAGGATGTGGGTTTTAAGGGAGAGGGTAAGGAGTCATTCCAATCCCGGGAGCGGAAAGACTTCCCTTAGGGGAAAAAAAGGACAGGTGTACACTCGCGCGCGCGCACACACACACACACACACACACACACACACACACACACACACACACATATCCATCCGCACATACACAGACACAAGCAGACATATTTAAAGGCAAAGAGTAAGGGCAGAGATGTCAGTCGAGGCAGAAGTACAGAGGCAAAGAAGTTGTTGAAAGACAGGTGAGGTATGAGCAGCGGCAACTTGAAATTAGCGGAGGTTGAGGCCTGGCGGATATCGAGAAGAGAGGATATACTGAAGGGTGAGTTCCCATCTCCGGAGTTCCGATAGGTTGGTGTTGGTGGGAAGTATCCAGATAACTCGGACGGTGTAACACTGTGCCAAGATGTGCTGGCCGTGCATCAAGGCATGTTTAGCCACAGGGTGATCCTCATTACCAACAAACACTGTCTGCCTGTGTCCATTCATGCGAATGGACAGTTTGTTGCTGGTCATTCCCACATAGAAAGCATCACAGTGCAGGCAGGTCAGTTGGTAAATCACGTGGGTGCTTTCACATGTGGCTCTCCCTTTGATCGTGTACACCTTCCGGGTTACAGGACACCACCTACTCCAGTCCTGTAACCCGGAAGGTGTACACGATCAAAGGGAAAGCACCCACGTGATTTACCAACTGTCCTGCCTGCACTGTGATGCTTTCTATGTGGGAATGACCAGCAACAAACTGTCCATTCGCATGAATGGACACAGGCAGACAGTGTTTGTTGGTAATGAGGATCACCCTGTGGCTAAACATGCCTTGATGCACGGCCAGCACATCTTGGCACAGTGTTACGCCGTCCGAGTTATCTGGATACTTTCCACCAACACCAACCTATCCGAACTCCGGAGATGGGAACTCGCCCTTCAGTATATCCTCTCTTCTCGATATCCGCCAGGCCTCAACCTCCGCTAATTTCAAGTTGCCGCCGCTCATACCTCACCTGTCTTTCAACAACTTCTTTGCCTCTGTACTTCCGCCTCGACTGACATCTCTGCCTTTAAATATGTCTGCTTGTGTCTGTGTCTGTGTGTGTGTGTGTGTGTGTGTGTGTGTGTGTGTGTGTGTGCGTGTGTGTGTGTGTGTGTGTGTGCGCGCGAGCGCGCGCGCGCGCGCGAGTGTACACCTGTCTTTCCGCTCCCGGGATTGGAATGACTCCTTACCCTCTCCCTTAAAACCCACATCCTTTCATTTTTCCCTCTCCTTCCCTCTTTCCTGACGAAGCAACTGCCAGTTGCGAAAGCTCGTAATTCTGTGTGTGTGTTTGTGTGTTTTGTTCATGTGCCTGTCTGCCGGCGCTTTCCCGCTTGGTAAGTCTTGGAATCTTTGTTTTTAATATATTTTTATTCAATTAGTAGGTTTAAATGTAAGGGTTTTTTTTAAATTCTATTCCTTTGTCACACCATTTTAACCATCCTATTAAGTTTTTCCAATAGCTTTCATTTTTTCTTCCTGTAATTCTTTTCCCACTGAGAATATTTAGGCATGTAATTTCAAATGTTTCCATGTATTGATGGCAATTTAATTTCTTACATTTTGTCATCCTACATTTTCATCCATATTGTTGACTCATTATTTCTGTTCTTCAATTTGCTTGAATTTCATTTTAGTTATAATCTTCATTGGATTATTTTGTCCATTGTGCATTAAGAATTTAAGTTTTACAAGTTTGTTTGATAATTACCACTGCAGAAAATGTAGACCCCGTAATGAAAATTACATTTTTAAACCATTGCACATACAAACAGATGATTTCATCTTTTGTTTTTCAACCAATAGATTGGTTTTTTCAAATGTTGAAATATTATTTATAGATAAATAAAAGTAATTAAATTCACTTGCAGAAAGATCAAACAGATGAGTGATGGGAAGGGAAAAAATGGGAGGAACGCAAGTTAATACAATGATTAAAATGATGTAACAAAGAAACAAAAATAATTTTTTTATTAATTGAATAAAAATAATGACCAAAATCAATTCTATAAAGATTTAAAAATAAAAAATTTTCAAAGCGCTTTACCAGTTTCGAACCAATAACCTCTTGCTTATGAGGCTTGTACTATAACCATTATGCTACGTGAGCAATCAATATAACATTTTTAAATCTTTAAGGTATCACACAAAATTAGAAAAAAATTTCCTATATTATTTGCAAATGAGGGTCCACCAGGGTGAATGGTTGGAGGGTGTGATACCTGGAAACGTAACCTACAAAGTTGTATAGATTGTTCCATTAAGTTCATGCCTCGGACCTCGCCATGTTGGGGGGAGGGGGAGGGGGGAAGGGGGGCAGTACTAAGGTAGTCTACTAAGGCATTGTGATGCTAACCTGCCTAAGGGAGTAAACCCTGATGTCAAATCCTGATCCTCCAGGTCAAGGGTTGGATCAACGGAACAGCATTGTATTTTCCATACAATTTTTCTAAGGCTCCAGAATCTAAAGTAAAGCCTCAGCACTTCAATGGAAAAATATTATGACAATTAATGGCAAGAAAATGAACACACGGACTTGGTACATAGAACATTCATTCAGAGCATGAAAAACAAGTACACTGAAATAGAGAATGAAATGAATCGATTCAACGCAGAATCTTTTCAGTTTCAAAAAAAAGTGTGTGAGAGAGAGAGAGAGAGAGAGAGAGAGAGAGAGAGAGAGAGAGAGAGAGAGAGAGAGAGAGACAAGGAAATGAGTCATTTGGATATTTTATCCATTTTTGGTCTGGAGTTTAGGTTATAGACATACATGGGCAAAAGCAGGTGTTTTCAATCTCATTAACAAAACTGAACATTTACTTCGAGAACTACACATTGTTATATGGAAGGATTGTAACTGTCATCATCAAGTTACATGGAATTGAAATGGTTATAATAGGAGTATAAGAACTAAATGATCATTTGTCAAAGCAGACCAAAGATTCTCTCTAGCAGAAATAAGATCACCTACTCTACCAAGATAAAAACTACCAACATGCAGCAATAGCAGGAGACTTTAAAGCCAGAATGTGCTTACAAGTAAATGGTGCAGCAGTAGGAAGATATAGAGAAAATGTCATGAATAGTTCTGGAAAATATTTGTTTAATTTTGAAAGTAGCACAACTTAAAATTCTTGACACACATTAATCATATGTATGCAATCACAGAAGTCAATAACTGGACGGCACTGCTAAGCAAAGAAAGAATGGTACTACAAGACTGTTGAGCCATGTAGGGAGCAAACTGTGGACCTGAGCGCTACTTAATCACATCAAAAATGACATCTATTTAGAAGAAAAACCATTCACAACTGGACAACTAATTAACCATGCAATGAAGAGAAACTCTACTCGACTGTGAACTTGATCTAGAAGTACTGGGGACAGAGTAAGAGTGCACACAAACAGGTTCTTCCACAGATGTCAGATGATGATCAGAGGACGGTTTATAAAAAAATCAGAATTTGTAAAAAAAAAAAAAAAAAAAAAAAAAAAAAAAAAAAAAAAAAAAAAAAAAAGGGGGGGGGGGGGGGTTATCTCATCACCTCAAGACAGACATAGTTACCAGACAATGAATCAGTAGTTAAGAAACAGAAATAAACCACAAAATAACAATATTAGAGAACAGAAATGCAACCAAATTGAGGGTTTAATATGTAGATCACAAACAATAGGAGTCTACAGATATGAAGGGGACACCTGTAAACAAATCAGTAGACAGCTTCATTCCTTTGAGAGAATGAGGAAAAACATTATTGGTCAGTCTTATGTGAGGTCAACCAATGGTCTGAAGTTCTTGACATAACTAATTTTAATAATTTTCTGTACACTTATAGTAAAAATTGTTTGAATGAAAAACCTGGATTAAAATTTTTTGGGCCTTTCAATTTTTAATTATTAATTTTTAAAACTTCCAAAATTATTTGATTTTTGTTAATCACCCATCTCAAAAATGCTGTACATAACTTACAGACCTAAATTATGTACCACTTTACCCAGTATCTTGTAAGCTGTAAAAGTATGTGTTAATTGACAAAACAACAATGCTGCATTTTCTCATATGAAATTACCGTATTTATTCGAATCCAAGCCGCACTCGAATCTAAGCCGCACCTGAAAAATGAGACTTGAAAAAAATCCCGAATCTAAGCTGCACATGAAATTTGAGACTCAAAATTCAAGGGTAGAGAAAAGTTTTAGGTCGCACCTCCAAATTGAAACAAAGTTGGTCCGTTGTAACACGAGAGAATTTAGGTCGAATGAATGACGATACACCTACAGTAGTTTGGTTCGAGTCGTAAGCTTAGCAGTTAAGCTTTACCAGGTAGCCATTGCAATGCGTCAGGCACTCCGTCCTTATTTATACGGGAATTCTTTCTTCTTCACATGCTTCGTCTGGTTTGAATCAATTGCTTATTTTGCTTTGATCTGATAAGTGCCTTTTCTTTGTTATAGGTGTTTACATCACTCTAAGCTGAAAATGCATTACTGTACTGTGTCATGCATTGTTTGTCGCATTCTGATAGTGCATGTTGACGGCCTGTCGCCGCCCGAGGCAAGGCTTGCTCTTATGCATGCCACCGCCGCTTCCAATTTTTTTTTTTTAATTTTTTTTTAATTTTTTTTTTTTTTAAAGAGATGAATCATCTCATTAGAGAAACAATGGCAGGAGACTATTATTGGTTATTACTTACACTGATGCTTTCTTTGATAATGATCAACAAGATCCAAATAATAGGCTGCATTTGATATAACATGTTCTGAACGAGAGTTAGGCGAAAATTTTTCTCCGTTTGAAAATCTTTGCAGCCTCTTCTTTAGTACATCAAATTCTGCACAGAAATCACGAGTCATCCTAGATTTAAAAATCTAATCAGTTGTCATGCTTCATTTCTGACTGAATCACTATTAGGTATAAGAATAATACGAATATAAACATGACACAATATGTATATTCTTCCGCATTTGCTGTTGTCTGACTAGTTTCGTAGTTCACTAGGCAGACAGGATTTAAATGAGATAGCAGCAAACACGAAAGAATACATGGCAATATGTTTATATTCGTATTATTCTTACGGTGAAGAGAATACTGCATGTGATTCACATTTCATCAGATTCCTATTAGCAACCATCTCCTATCACAGGGAGGAAAAAATTCAGAACGCAGAGTTGGCCATATTGACAAACATCCCAAACAGTCTTGCCAGTCGGATTTTTGTAGTACATTGAAATTCTGCTACATTCGAAGATGAACAATACGGAACTTTTATTTACTTCGTTGGATAATGTATGAAAAAGCAGCAGTCGAAACTCGGGGCGGAGAAAAAAATGCTCATCTTCCACCTTTTTTTTAAATTTATTTACTGTCACAGAGGTTTTGGCACCAGTATTTATCTTTGTGCCTATAAAGCATGCCTGTGTAGCGCTACATATATTCGACGGCAGAAGTTAGTTGTGGCGGCACCTACCAACATTTTTCAGGACTTCCACTTGCTTTTACTCGATTCTAAGCCGCAGGCGGTTCTTTTGATAACGAAAACCATTAAAAAAAATTGCGGCTTACATTCGAGTAAATACGGTATTTTTAAATTCTGAACATTTCAAAAATTGATTTTTGTTTTGTTTTGAAAAAGAAAATTGTATATTAGTCATACATTATTTGTTGATGGGTGTGTCAATCTTCATTATGGTGTTACAGTGGGAACATATTAAAATAATTTTTATTTTACAGGTAAGCACAGCACCTTGAGCATAATCTTTATGGCTTTGGACTTGTTATTAAGATGTAGTAAATTAAAAACCAAATTAGGCTATCAAATAAATATTTTTATTTAATGAAAATTTATTACATTGTTAGAATCACATAATTAAATTCACATTTGGTTTTCCCATTTTAACTGTGAAGATTTTTGACATACACGATAAAAACACATGCTTAAACAAAGACTACAAATAATGCATTTAATTACGCCTTCATTTTACAGAAATATTAATCAATATTATCAAACAGAGATGTAGCTGTTTTTATTTCACAATGTGTTACTCATGTGCCTTGCAAAGAGAAATTATTTACTCATCTTTAACAAGAAAGACGTTAAGGTGATCCACTAACAGTCTTACTAGATTCTAAAATTATGTATTGCACTTTTAACACCCTCTGTACCAGACCTATTTTATGTACCCGTCCCTAGAAACCAGGCAATTTTGTCAATATTTAGAAATTCAATCAAATCTACTTTTTGGATTGTGGAAAATTTGGTACCACTTTGAAGCTGCACTTTTCAACTTTATTTATGTGCAACAGACACTACTTTGGAATGCACAGCTTTAAGGTATAATTATAGAAGTCACATAAATGTTTTTAAGAATTTATAAAAGTCATACGGATAAGAGAATGCAATAGTTATTTATTTTTAACTAATATTATGGCACTACATAACATCTTTCTGTCAGTCTACAATAACTGCATACAAATTTCACACAGAATCACTGTTTTTAGTGTGGAAAATTTCGAAGCAAGGTTCCAGGCAGAGTGAAACACCACACTGTTCACATTCGTACCGTGTCTCTTTGTGAGAAGCTTTGCCATTCTCTTTCTTACTCCTGGCACTGCACACATGACACACACGAGCAGCATGGTCACTCATAGTTCCTCTTTGTTAGCCAACCTACAGTTGCTTCATTCCTTTGTATGACTTCAAGTGTATCATCTCCAACAAGCTGAGCTGTCACTCTAAGTCTGTTATTGTTAGTTTCTTGTTGTGCACTGCATTGTATAGCCAAAAAGCATTTGACACTCCCATCAGCAGCAGATGGAAATATAATTTTCGCCACCATTTCAATGCTCTGTGCTGGAATGGATTGTACTGCAGGCACTGGTCTCAGATAACCACTCCAATTTTATTCAGATTGTAATCCAGTACCTGATGTGGTTACATTGCTACAGACCCATTTTTCTTAGTACACATACCAAATGTGGCCTGATGCCTTGTAGACAATGTATACACATCCCTCTTATACTTCCACTTCATTGCTAATACATTATCTTAACGCCGAAAAGACATTTCGCCCTTTCTCAGCTTATTAGATACTAACCTTTAGGTAAGCCTTACCTACATTTGTTCATAGTACCGACAGCTCCAGTACCTTCATCGGACAGTCGTTGAGAAAGCTCTGGACTGGAATAATATCAGTCTAAACACACAGTATGACCTTTATTCAGCAAACTGCCGTCAGACAACAACTGCAATACAACAGCGGACAAAGAATTGTCAACAATATGCTTACCAGCATAAACTTTCAATCCATACTTATGAGGCTTATTTTACATGTAAACATGGAAGCTCACACGACCTTGAAATGGACAAATGCCTTCACCAATTTTCAGTTTTTCTGAGGGACGATATGCCTGGCTACATCGCTCCTTCAAATTCTTATAGTACGGTGAAATTCATCTTCACCTGGTTTTTCTGTTTAGAATTGTCAACAAGATGCAAGCACGACAGTATCTGCGTAAAACGCTAACGACTCATAACTTGGGAACAGAAGCTACCACTAAGAACACAATTTTTGGCTTTCTTGAAATACACATGTGGAAAAGCATACCCAAGAATTGCCTCATCTCACTTTTAGTCACTAGCTTCCAGAAACTCAAAACTGAATCAGGCTTAATGTTATGACCTCTTCTTTTCTTCTGGATTGTCTGAGACACATACAAATTTGTCTGTATCTTGAGTTCTTTTACATCACGGTCAGTAAGGAACACATTACTGCAATCCAGTACAGAACTTTAGTCATCAATATTCACTAGAATCTGCCTGGGTGTAGTGTTGACAACAGGCAGAGGTCAGTAGGTGTCAAATTCAGTCTAGTCAACATCTTTTGGATGTGGCGCAGCCGCTGGATTTGAAGTAACACCTTCAACATCATTCCGATCTGCATCGGAAGACAATCTGTCGTCACTCTCGCTCTCTAAAAGGAATATCACATTATATGTAACTACATGTATCTCTTACAGAAAAGATGTTCAGCAGAAATTTGTGTACTGCACAATTATTAGCAGTGATACGCTGTTGAAAATTTGGGAATACGTACCTACAAACACATCATTATACTCAGAATCGTCAGAACCACTCTCCATATTATCCAGAGTGCCACTATCATTAATCAAATCCGCGATTTCTGCGTCTGATAAACCCCTCTGAGACACGATTACAAACAGGAAATAACACAATGACTTAAGGAAGCCTGAGAACGCAAAGATAAGTTTTAACATGAATTACGCTGCTGTAAACAACACTGCTGTGCCATCTGTACAAAGTATAACACTGGCCAAACCCCTAGAAATAATGTTGCAGTGTTTTGCATTAAATTAAATGTAGCAGCCTGTAAATTTTACAGGTCTGGTGATTTTCATGCGATACTAGGCCTGTAAATTTTACAGGTTTGGTGTTTAGAGTGTTAAATGATATAACCTAGTTCTCCCACACAATAATGACAACTGAGGCAACAACATCCTCTTATGCAATATAATGTGAGGATTTTCGTCTCTCTTCCAGTGGCAGTTGAGGGATTTAATGTACAAAGTATGATGTTTCTTTTATTACAGTCAATTTATCTGGTCTTCTTGGTTATGAAAAAGAAACAGCTGATTCACAATGATGTGTGTATAAAAGCTTTACATCTACCTTTCAATTGTGGGTAGCACAGATGCCATTCACTGTTTGTCATCATAGGTGCAAGCAACAAGTCATGTAATCTGTTCAAAAGCATGAAGCATCTGGGTCCACCTGAATCCTATGAACATCGAAATCCTTAAAATCAGGAACTATTTTTGCTTTACCTTTGGCTTTGCTCATAGGAATAAATGTATAACATGCAATGTGTGCCTGTGACTGCTTCTACAGCTTTATAAAAACTTTCTGCGAAGCTCCTTTTTCATGCTGCATGCTCACCTTTTTGTCACATGGAAGTGATCGATGAAGTATATGCTTTACACAGATCCCCAGATGACAGAGAGGCACAAATGTGACAGTGTCACGATTTAAAATGTTTCATTTCCCAATAAAACATTGAACAACTCACGCCAGAATACAAGTACAATATTTACCTTTGTGGGCTGTGCTTGGAACTTGCTAAACTCCAACATGTACTTTTCAACATTTTGTTGGGTTATTAAACACATAAAACAATGACAGCAGCAGTTTTCTGCCACTTTATCCCCTGAGCTAATGTGCTTCAAGAGTTACAAATGTACAAAGTACCCTGGTCCTCCTCTTTCCTTCTACAGCACTTTGCTAATTTTATCTCAACAACTCATCTTTACTTAAGTGAATGTTCTCTCTCTCTCTCTCTCTCTCTCGCTCTCTCTCTCTCTCTCTCTCTCGCTCTATCTGTTGTTCTACAAGCGTTTACTACCACTACCATAGGTTAAAAGTTACGAAAAGTGGAAAATGCATTTTATTCCTTCCATTATGTGTGTTTTGTTATATGGCACTTTTTAGTACAATTTTAAAATTATAAATTATAATTTCATTTAAACTATAGTTTAATAAACCAGCTTGCAAACTAACTGCAGCAGAGCCACAGTCTGCAATACGAATAGCAGTAAAATAAAATTTGTTTTCGTATGTTTCCTTTGGAATACCATGACGAACTTCTTCACACACATTAACAAGTAGTGTTACGAATGACACTTTTTCCAAAACAAAAGAAAATTTTGATTTTGAGATATTCAAAGTTTAAAAAGGTTTTGGCCTGGGAAAATTTAGCAATTTAATGAATTTAGTGAAACAACACATACAATTAAGGCCTATAATAAATTGAATGAAGCAGTATATGTCAAATACCTTTTGAGATACAGCCATTTGAAGGCTTTGAAACATGACAGAAATTTTGGAAACTTTAAAAATTAATGGCTCAAAGACGAAACACCCAAAAAAATTTTTAATTGCAGATTTTATTTTATTTTGATAGATTGGGAGGGGGGATCATAATAATGAGTTCTCTTTCCTCTCTGGTGAGAGTACTGGCCTTAAGCAGTAGTTTCTAAACACCTATAATTTATATGGAATAATAAGGTACCCTGAACAAATTGACCACCTCAACGCGAACCAGCACAGATTTCAAAAACATCGATCATGTGAAACCCAATTCACTCTTTTCTCACGTGACACACTGAAAGCATTGAATTGAGGCAACCTGGTAGATGCAGTATTTCTCGATTCCCAAAAAGTATTCGACTCAGTACTGCACCTACTCTTGCTGTCAGAAGTACGATAGTATGGGGTATCAACTGAAATTTGTGACTGGCTTTGAGGGGGAGGATGTTATCGTGGATGGAGAAGCATCATCAGAAGTAGAAGTAAATTCACATGTGCCCCTGAGAAGCATGATGGGATACTCGTTGTTCATATTGTATATTAATGATCTTGCAGACAATATTAATAATAAATTCAGGCTTTTTGCAGATGATGCAATTATCTATAATGAAGAACTGTCTGAAAGAAGTTGCACAAACATTCAGACAGATCTTGATAAGATTTCAATGTGGTGCAGAGAGTGGCAACTTGCTCTACACGTTCAGAAATGTAGAATTGTGCACTTCACAAAACAAAAGAACGTAGTATTCTATAATTTTAGTATAGATGTGTCACTGTTGAAAATGGTCAACTCATACAAATACCTGACTAATACTTGGTATAAATAAACTTTGTTTTTGACTAATACTTGGTACGGATATGAAATGGAATGATCACATAGGCTCAGTTTTAGGTAACCAAGAGGTAGACTTCGGTTTATTGATAGAGTTCTAGGGAAGTGCAATCAGTCTACAAATGAGATTGCTTACAAATCACTCGTGCAACCGGTTATAGAATACTGCTCCAGTGTGTGGGACCTGTACCAGATATAACTAACAAGGGGTACTGAATGTATACAAAGAAGGGCAGCACGAATGGTCACAAGTTTGTTTAGTCCGTAGGAGAGTGTCACAGAGATACAGAAGAAACAGAACTTGCAGACCATTGAAGATAGACAAACTATCCTAAGAAAGTCCACTAATAAAGTTCCAAGAGCCTGCTTTAAATGATGACACTAGGAATATACTACACCCCCTGCACATCGCTCACATAAGGATCGTGAAGATAAGATGAGAATCATTACTGCATGCACGAAAGCGTTCAAACTCCATATGTGAATAAAACAGGAAGAAACCCTAATAACTGGTACAATAGATTGTAACCTGTGCCATGCACCTCACAGTGATTTATGGAGTACATATGTTGATGTAGGAATAATAATAATAATAATAATAATAATAATAATAATAATGTAATTAAAACACACTGAAATATTAAGTATTTTAAAATTTGTGATTTATAAAATTCAATTTCAGTGCTAGGTTAAAAACGAAGAATTCCATGAGATTTTATGAAATTCCTGAAAGTCCCCTGTTTTTTTCCAGGTAAGATGTAATTCCATGACAATTCCAGGTTTCCCAGAAGAATCATCACACTGATAAAGCATGTCAAGGAATGTGGAAAATGGTTATAATGCAGAAATGGAGGGATTTATGTAATATCCAAAAGGACAAGATCATTGGCTTTCGGGGCAAATGTGGAAACATTTCCAAAATAACAAAGTTTGTAAAACATTCACATACCACTGTGGTTAAAGAATACCACACACGGCAAAATCATGCTATCCAAAACCAGTACAGAGGCAACTGTGGTGTGCCACAGGCCAAAGAAAACACGGCTGATGATGTCTGGAAAGATGTGATGAGCAACTAACCACCCAGATAAACCGGACTACCACCAGTGTGCCTTGAATGACTCTTCAGCACAAGTTTCCGTGTACGGACCTCTGCAGCAGGAGCCCAGTTTGCGCACCCACGCTGACACAGGCTGGAATATGCACATCAAAACCATGGCTGGAAGTCCATAGTGTGGAGACAGGGAGCATTTGCAGACGGATCACATTTTACGCTCCACTGGACATACAGCCGTTGGCACGTGAGGTGTGAGAACATCTAGTCCACGCTGAAGGGGGGGGAGCATTATTTGTCTGGGGAATGTTGCAATGGCATATCCTGGATGACCTTGTCATTCTGGAAGGCCCAATGGATCAACAGAAGTATGCACCTATCCTTGGGGACGATATCCTCCCCTTCAAACAGTTTGCTTTTCCTCGACACACTGGCACCTACCAGATATCGCACAACTCTCAATTTATTTGGGTGGTTTGAAGAGCGCAAGAGTTAGTTTACCGCACTCCCCAGTCCACTGAACTCCCCACAGTTAAACACAAGTGAGAATCTGTGTGACCACCTCGATCGGGCTGTTCACGCTGTCGATCCTCATCCAAGAAAACGAGCACAGGTAGCTATGGCACTGCAGTTGGTACAGCTCTGTATCCCCATCAATAACTTCCAGAACCCCACAGATTCCTTTCCTGCACGTTTCGCAGAGGTCTGCACTGCAAAACATTGTTATCCAGGCTTCTCACAGGTCACATTGATGTGAGTGGGCACTGTGCTCTGCGAATATTTTGTACTAAACTGGTGTTAAACAAAAAGGTTGTTGAAGAGGCAGACTTACAGCAGCCAAAGATGCTTCCAACAGACTGTGAAAAATCCACACGCCCTACCTGTGAGACCCTGAGACTGCTACCCTTCCAGTTCTCTCAACTGGTCATTCTGCCTACTCAGAAGCACATTTCTGTAGCACTCCAAATTTGGAAAGTGTGGTTTCTTGCAGTATTCGTGTGATAGCAAGTTTTAGTTACTTTGAGAGTGTCAAATAACCGGACCAGAGACAAAATGTAAAACCTTATACAACTATACCACAAAATATATTATTTGTAGAAACTGACCAACAAACATTAAGCAAAAACAAGAACATAAAAAATAAGCCACAGGAAGCTGAAAAAACAAAATTCCTGGCAAATGTAAAAAAAAAGCACCAAAATTCATAGACACACACAGGTAAAATAGAGCAAGTAAATAAATTTAAATGTCCTGGAGAAACTATACAACAGAATGGACTATAAAAATCTGCAACAAGTGCAAGAATTATCAAAATGGAAAGAGGGTTTGAGCAAAAATATTTACAACAAGAAATGTATATGCAGGAAAAAAAAAAAAAAAAAAACACTTCACCACAGTGGTATGACCAGAATGTTTATACGGATCTGAATGCCTAACGATGAACTGTAAGATGGACAAACTAGAGGTATTGGATAGAAGGATTATTAGAAAAATAATGGATGTAATAAAAACAGCAGATGGTTGGAAACTAAGAAGAAATGAGATCTGCAAAAATATTAGAGAGAAAATATCTGAAGTAATGGCCACATGAAGATTAACCTTTTCCGAACACCTCTACCGAATGGATGGAAAGACTACAAAACTCCTATATTTCTGGAAGAAGAAATCGACAGAAGCATGGATTACAGAAGTAAGGAAAGATCTAGAAAGAAGCAACATCAAAGAATCATAAGTAGCAGAAAGAAACTGTTTTAAAAATAAAATAGTAAATTTGAAAGGCTTTCAAGGCAGAAAAAAAAAGCCGGGAGCAACACGGGTAGAGAAGGGATACTTTATGGAGACTAAATGAGGGAATACTGGAAAAATAGGAAATAACAACGAAGGAAGAAGAGGAACTGAAGTGGTTAACATGATCCTAGTTCGTCAATACAATTGTAAAAAAGAAAAAAGAAAAAAAAAGAAAAAAAAGGGGGGGGGCAGAGGAAGATATAGTTTAAACATATTTAGAAATTTTCCAGCTGTGGACCAAAGCATAATAAAAACTAAACCACTAGATTTGAGATCAAGGTTCACGTAAGAGCTCACAAAGATGCACGCCTCTGAAAGAAGTGGCAAAGGGGAGAATGAATTGTAAACCTACATAATGGTGAGTGACAATAAGAAGTTACTATGTTCACGGTTGTATTATGCACGTGTTACATCCGTTACTCTACAGGTATTTAAAGTTAGTGTACTGTAGAAAGTACCAAGAACGCCCACTTCCTAGCATATTGTTCCCAGAATATTCTTCCTACTGTCATCCCTACTAACTTATTCAAGGCTATATAAATGAGTTAAAAAAAATCTAGAAATATATTACACTCAAACAGTGCCCAAAAAGACAAGCTGAGACAGTCACGACTGCCGAAACCGAAATCTGTGGCCTGCAGCCTCTGGCCTGTTGAGCATTACTGCCAGTCCTGTGTCTACTGAAAAATCACAAAAAGTCTCATTTACCTACACACCATCTGGGAAGATCTGAAAGACTAAATCCAATGAGGGGCCCGAAATTGGCAAGTGAGTCTCTCAAAAATACCTGCAGAACTGGATCGTGACTCTGGTCCAGAACAAAAATCTGTCCCCGTGTGGCTCGCTATCCTGACAAGGCCAGAGTTGCAAACCCGTATTAATACAGAAAACTTACTCTGTTGCCCACTCGCTATCGCCTTCGAGGTCCAAGTTGAGCACGAGGTGGTGCGGAGCTGGCACTGTCTCGCGGTACATGGCTCGCAAGATGGCAGACGCGTTCGACTCGGCATCGTAGTTGAACATCATCTTGAGTGCGAGGGGGAACGCCAGCCGCGAAATGCCACTGTCGTGCAACTTGACGAGGTTGTCGACTTTGCTCTTTTCGCGTTCCTCACTAGTGTCACTCACTGAAACAGAAAGCATTTCCTCTGATAGAATTACAAAAAGATATAAAACCAAACTGGCAATTACAGAACAACTATTCTCAAAATGCTCAATGACAACGGTGTCATAGCATATAAGGGGCATTCAAAAAGAAACGAGCCGGAGGCATAATTACAGAAATCAGTACCTATATGTTAGAAGTACTGACCCTGCCTGTTGAGACACTTCTCCCACTGTGACAAGGCAGTGAATGGCTGTCTCATACAATTCCCGGGGCTGCAACGTTAGCCAGTTCTGCACTTACAACTGGACATCGTTGTCCGAGGTGAAGCTTTGTGCTGACATTTTTCTTTGACCAAGATGGCCCCCTTCTGATTCACTTCCTGCAGCACAGGATTACAGTGAATGCACAGCGCTACTTGCAAACCTTGACTACCCTTTGCCAAGCAATCAAATCAAAACGACGACACAGTTGTGCCACTCCTGCATAAATTCAAATGGGAGGTTCTCGGCCACCCTCCATACACTCCGGATATCTCTCCCTATGATGACATCATTTTTCATCCCTTTAAAAAGTCTCTGAGGGGGCAAACGATTCACCTCAGAAGAAGACATCCAGCTGTAAGTGCAGAACTGGTTAACATCACAGCCCCAGGAATATTATTAGACAGCCAATCACCACATTGTGTCATAGTGGGACAAGTGTCTCAACAGCCAGGGCCAATACTTCTATATTCAGGTACTGGTGTCTAATTATGCCTCTGGCTCGTTTCTTCTTGAACGTCCCTTATATTTTTTACTCCTAGTCCTACAGCGTAACCTTCTGGGGATTTGCAGCTAAAGTGACAAACAAAAGAAAAACAAAGCAAAAATGAGCATAAGGAGAGCAGTGAGAGAAGCATTAAATGACATTGAAAGTAAAATTTTGTCAGCTGATCTGAGTAAAAACCCTAACTGGTTTTGGTCTAATGAAAAATCAGTGTCGTCAAAATCATGTCTTCTTCCAATCGGCGATCATATTGGCACCAAAACAGAAGATAAGAGAAATAAGGCCAAAATACTGAATTCCGTTTTCCAAAACTGATTCAGCACAGATGCTCATAACACAGTCCCTCCTTTCAATCATTGTACGAAGGTTGAAATAGCAAAAATTGAGATAACCGATCACGGAGTAGAAAAAGAAATATAATCGCTTAGTAATTGTAAGCCATCAGGACAAGATGAATTAAGATCACATGAAAGAACTTGCTCCCGTCTAGTAGAAGTTTATCGTACATCACTGGAGCAACGAAGCATACCTATCAACTGGAAAAAAATTGCAAGTAATCACTTTCTCAAGAACGGCTGTAGGGTAGATGCCCACACTTTTAGATCCATATCGTTGACGTCTATCTGCTGTAGAAATAAGGGACATGTTTTATGGTCAAGAATTATTATGCTTTTCGAGAACAAAAATCTTTTCTATAAAAATTAATACAGATTCTGCAAAAATAGATCCTGCGAAACTCTTACAACTCCGTTCCTTCGCGAGATTGGTACTGTTGTAGACAAAGGCACTCAGGTTGATGCTGTGTTACTTGACTTCAAAAAGGGAATTTGACACCGTCCCACCCTGCCATTTAGTGTGTGTGCGCGCGCAAGGGGTAGAGCAGGGGAGGTTGTTAAGTACCAGATTAGATTTCTGACTAGATTCAGGACTTCCTTGCAGATTGAACTCAACACACTGCTCTTAACAGAATAAAATTGACATATGTAAAGGTAATTTCTGGAGTATATCTAGGGGCAGTGACAGAACCATTACTGCTTACAATGTATACAGGATGTTACAAAAAGGAAGGGCCAAACTTTCAGGAAACATTCCTCATACACAAATAAAGAAAAGATGTTATTTGGACATGTGTCCGGAAATGCTTAATTTCCATGTTAGAGCTCATTTTAGTTTCGTCAGTATGTACTGTACTTCCTCATTCAGCGCCAGTTGGCCCAATTGAAGGAAGGTAGCATAGGCTTCGATGCTTGTGTTGACATGTGACTCACTGCTCTACAGTACTAGAATCGAGCACATCAGTACGTAGCATCTACAGGTTAGCGTTCATCACGAATGTGGTTTTGCAGACAGTGCAATGTTTACAAATGTGGAGTTGCCAGATGCCCATTTGAAGTACGGATTAGCACGAGGCATTAGCAGTGGCGCGGTACGTTTGTAGAGAGACAGATTTCCAGAACGAAGGTGCCCCGACAGGAAGACGTTCGAAGCAATCAATTAACGTCTTAAGGAGCACGGAACATTCCAGCCTGTGACTCGCGACTGGGGAAGACCTAGAATGACGAGGACACCTGCCAACGGACGAGGCAATTCTTCGTGCAGTTGACGATAACCCTAATGTCAGTGTCAGAGAAGTTGCTGCTGTACAAGGTAACGTCAACCACATCACTGTATGGAGAGTGCTACGGGAGAACAGGTTGTTTCCGTACCGTGTACAGCGTGTGCAGGCACTATCAGCAGCTGATTGGCCTCTGCAGGTACACTTCTGTGAATGGATCAGCCGACAATGTGTCAATCCTCATTTCAGTGCAAATGTTCTCTTTACGAATGAGGCTTCATTCCAACGTGATCAAATTGTAAATTTTCACAGTCAACGTGTGTGGGCTGAAGAGAATCCACACACAATTGTGCAATCGCGTCATCAACACAGATTTTCTGTGAACGTTTGGGCACGCATTGTCGGTCATGTCTCAATTGGGTCCCTTGTTCTTCCACCTACACTCAATGGAGCACGTTATGATTTCATATGGGATACTCTACCTGTGCTGCTAGAACACGTGCCTTTACAAGTACGACACAACATGTGGTTCATGCATGATGGAGCTCGTGCACATTTCAGTCGAAGTGTTCGCATGCTTCTCAACAACAGATTCGGTGACCAACGGATTGGTAGAGGCTGACCAATTCCGTGGCCTCCACACTCTCCTGATCTCAACCCTCTCGACTTTCATTTATGGGGGCATTCGAAAGCTTGCAAAAGAAAAGGAAGTCACTACTGTATACACACACTATTGATGAGAAACTGCTAGAAACAGTATCTAGTGTAAAATATCTAGCAGTAACTATGCAGAGTGATCTTTACTATAGTGACCACATAAAACAAAACTTAAGAAAAGGAAATGCCAGACAGAGTCATCCGCGAAAGAAATGGCTTACAAGGCACTTGTTGAACCGGTTCTTCATTACTGTTCATCTGTGTGAGATCCTTGCTATGTAGGCCTGATAGAGCAGACAGAGAAGGTCTAATGAAGAGCGGCACGTTTCATCACACTGTCATTTAGTCGGTGCAAAGGCATTATTGAGTTGCTCAACAAACTCTATTGGCAGATTTGGTGCTACTTTTTTGCCCGATTCAATGTAATCTTTTTGCCAAATTTTGCGTTTTTGCCAATGTCACTTATGTTGTCCAATTTCAATAGTTTTTTTACCAGTACTATTTTTGATGTCAAATAGTAGTTCATTACACAGAAGGTAAACTATCTTTTTAAGATTACCGTATTTACCCGAGTATAAGACGACCCCAAATACAAGACAACCCTATTTTTTAAGAGGCTCCTTGAGAAAAAATGATTTTTTTAAAATGTTCTGTCTAAGCAAAATAAACTTTTATTGATGTTAACATATTTGTTTAGAAATTTCCACATACCCATTCTAAACTTATACCATTTATTGGTTGTCTATGTTTTGATAACACGTGAGGAAATAAAATAAACAAAAAGAATTTCTTTACATTAATTTTTAACTTTACTGTCGTCTTTGTTTGCTTAGTCTGTCGTCCGTGGTACTACTACTTTTAATCATTATTGCCCTCAGCCTAGCAGGACAATTGTGAAACTTGCATCTTTCTTTTCATAAATACTTGACTGTTTCTTCCAAATATGTTGATTTTTTGTATCATACAGCAGATTCCGCTTTTGTACTATGTGAGAATCTTACAATGTCTTTCATTACAAAACATATCGTCTGCTTGCCATCCTCCCATAGCAGCTGACACACCCCTTGTAATCTATACTTCTAGCATCTGCTGCAGAAAGGTATGCTATTGTTAAGTACCTGTCCAATTTTAAAGTCAGTTCAATTCTAACTACAAATGGATTCAGGTATACTGTGATAGATGTTCATAAACAACCGAAGTACGCAGTATAGATTCCCGTAGTTGTCAGCGAGACAAAATTTGCTTCCTGCTCACCACTGCACTCGCTACACCCAGTTCTCAGCCAAACTCTTGTCACAGTTCTCCCTCCGAGCCTTCCGTAGTGTTGTGCTTTAACAACACTGAAACACAGACGGCTATATCTTCTAGGTGAGCACGTCATATGCGACAACAGCAGCTAAAACACAAACGAAAGATCGCAGTCACGATTCGGTCCAAATCTCAAACTTTTGCTTGACCCACATCTGTTGGTACAATCTCCACAATAGGTCTCCCCACTATAACTTAATTCGTGATATCCATTGCACTCTAATGCCATTTGTTCTGTTTGCTAGATATTTCATTCTAAATTATCTTTTTCTTGTTTGATCTGAATGCACCATCTTGATCTAAATCCGATTAAAATCTAGCAGCATCCCCCCCACCCCCCCCAATATTCTAATACGAGAACAGTTACTGAATTATCATTTGCAACTCACTTCGTAAATGATTAGTTTCTCATAACCAAGTAAAATAATGACTTGGCTTCAGAATCATGTAACGGACTTTTGACGGACAAGATTTTCATCTCTGAATGTTACCTGTACTCAACGAGCAGCATCAATGTATGTGTACAGTATCCGTATATGTATAACAACTTCTACTACAAACCAATTCAAATACAATGAAAATTTGAGAGTTGATCGAATTTAATGCTATTTCCTCCAGTGTTTCACGATATTGTCAGTTTTTAAGCAGAGCCCGAGATTGCTGTAATGCCTATAGTTCATAGCTCCTTGTGTATCACTTCACTGCAATAGCGTCACGAGTCAAAAGTCACGAGATTGATCTAGCAAGATCGATACTGCGTCGAGTGCTTCTGCGTATCACGAAATCTTGATCCTATTCAAACAAATATTACTGTTTGCTAAGATATACCTTTCGGAATTCGTCAAAATAAATTTGTATGAAACTTCAATGACCAAAGAAAGCTTCATCGTATATGTTAAGATGACTCCTATATTGAACTATAGGGTGAACATTAACAAAACCAATAAATGCAGGGACGAAAACGTATCATTGCCACAGCAGGTGGCGCTGATTAATGACAGTTTTTCTGACCACGTGCTGTGTGTTCATTGCCTGTTGTTGGCTTTGCTATTGACGCAGTGCATGGCATGTGGGCTACATGGCCCACCCATTATATTCTTTTGCTCTTTATCTTCTGTAGTATAGTTGGTTGTCACATCAGAAGGTAGATTTCCTAGTGTTTCCTCCACCATTCTCAGTTGTCTAAAACTGGTCTCCATATCTTCCTAATTATTATTCCTCTTCTTTCAAATATTAACAGTTTTTTCTTTTCTCGCTTAGTCGTGCTCCATATTTCTGAACCGTACATTGCTGCTGGGCATAAAACACTGTTATAGATTCTCATCTTAATGTTCACTGAGATCGATTTAGAGCCGAGCGTCTCTCTGAGGGAATACATGCATTTCATTCCCACTGCTATTCTGTCCTTGATGTCCATTTTTATGTTGTCATCTGTGGTAAACCAACATCCCAAGTATTTGAACTGGTGTACTCTCTTGAACCTGTTGCCATCTATCTCAAGAAATTCTTCCTGCTCTTTTTTTCCTAACCGCATGAACTCTGTTTTGTCTTTATTCACTTGAGCCCTATCTTCTGTGCATGATCGTCCATTTTCTGGTACATTCCTTTCAACTCGTGCTTTGATTCACTGAGAAGTACTACGTGATCTGCATATGCGAGACAATTGAAGTTACCTTTCATCTGTACTCCAGCCTACTCCCGTTGACTACACTCTCATTACTTTCTCTAAGACGACACTGAACAGAACACCTGAGAGAGCATCCCATTATCTGAGACCTGTCCAATCTTTAATGTTTCTGATGTGGCTCCTCGGTAATGTACTGCTGCATCTGACCCTTCCATACAAGCTTGCACCAGCATTGCATTGTATAGGCTATCCCTGCACATTGAAAATCGACGAACACGCTGTAGCTATCTTTATCATATTCCCAGTGTTTTTTGAACAATTGTCTTAGTGTGAAAATGTGATCTATTGTCGATCAGTTCTGTCAAAAGCCTGCTTGCTACTCCTGTATGTTACTCTCTTTGAATGGTTGCAATTTTCTGAGGATAATGATGGACAGTACCTTATATATTACATTCAACAAGCGGATTCCTCTGCAGTTACCAGATTCCATAGTACTTCCCTTCTTGTGAAGCAGGAAGTATCGACAAAAGAAGAAAACTAGTGCAACATTGGCAGGATGGGAAGAGCAACACAAAAGGGCTGCAGAAATGAAATATTGTCAGTGAGGGCACGAAACAATTAACAAGCAGCGACAAGACAAACACTCATAAAAGTTTTCCTCAAGGATTGGGAAAAGCAGTCTGCAGATCTAAGAAACCACTACCTAGGTCACCAATGAGCAAGCAGTGCTACTAGAGCAAATTTGATGCGAACTGTCACCAATAAAAGAAGACATAGTTGTGGGTGAAACATCATGAAAGGAGAGATCTGAGTCACTGTAAATGATACATGTGATGTTATTAAGGCTTTCTTTGTCTGTGATATCACCAATTATCAATTACGAGTGTAATATGGGCCCACGTAATACCTCAGTTGTTATGCCAAATGTAGATGATGAGATAGAGGAGACTTATTTTGTAGAAAGTAAGAATGCCACCTTTGGGAGACCAAATGACAAGAATGTTTAAGTTCTGACTGATGGTACCAGTATAATGTCTGTTTCACCTGAACCAACAACTGACTGGAGAGACAGACTGATTATTGCTGTTGGGTTTCTTGCTACAGTGTATGTTCAATAGCTGGTGTAAGTACACTGTTGCCCGGTCTGGAATTTAATGTCTGTCTGTGAATGTAGCCTTATAGAGTAATTGTGGACTTCATTTTAACATCTTTGTGTGAAATGTGGCTCTCATCATAGGGTTGCCTCATAAATTCATAGACTTTACTCTTGTTTTATAGTGTTCTTGTGATATATCCTATTACTTTCAAAATCTATGACAATTAAGTTTCATAAGGACAAAGTGTCAGATGGCTAATTTGGATTAGCATCCATAACAATATGCAGTTAGATGTAGTTTTAGAAGTATGAAAATAGTCTCATTACCATGGAATCATAATGAAAGGTTCTGGTTACCAGTAAAAAATTATACATTAAACTTCAGAAGCTTTTTCTCAGATCACCAAAACAATTTTTTCTAGCCCTATTCTCTGTCACATGCATAAATAAAATTGTAACTTGTCGTTAATGGTTATCCTACTCGTATCAGTTGTTTAAATTTTTGTAAATTGAGAGGTACATACCAATTATTAAACACAAGAGCTATGGTAAGCTTAACTTTTTGTCACATATCAACTAAAAAATAATTACTGTGAAATTCCCCTTTGGAAAGACATTTAGATGCGCGAAAAACCACATTCTGCTTAAAACGGCGTGCACTGAAACTTTAACATCAAGCATGACATTTTAATTTATTACTTATTTAGTACTAACTCCATTCACCACATACTTTGCACACAGTATCTACATATATCGTTGAATGTATCTGCAAAATTATGTCTCAGTGCAATATATACTTCAGGAGATATGTCGCAATAAACATTGAGATGCATGAAAAACTTGCTTTTGCTTATGGTGGAGTGCAAACCGACCAGCCTATATTTACCCAGTGTTTCATAATGAGAGCATTTACTAACTTCCAAACAAGTTTAAGCATAATTTTAAACTTTTTCAAAAAATGTTCTCACATGTTTAACATCCTATATTTAAACTTTAACTCATTTGTAAAGCAATCAGATGTTTGAAGCTATTTATACACAGGGGTTCGATTTTTTAAAGAAACTGGATTTACTGGTATAATTAACTCTCCCTAATACAATGTTTAATAAAAGTTATGCTAAGTAGCAGAGCTACTACTGACATTTCTATAGGCACACTGATGTTAGAAATCAAACTACTTGATCATTTGTAGTCAAAACTGGAAGATTAATGAATGAAAAGGGAATTTAAGATTATCGAATGAAAAATGATTTGTATCAGCAGAATGGAAAGAGGTGCACAAAGCATTTAGTATCAGTGAAAAATGTACAGTGGAACCTCACATAAAGAGCATAATTCGTTCCAGAATATTATTCTTAGTGTGAAATGCTCATTAAGCGAAACAATTTATCCCATATAAATAAATGTAAAATATGATAATGTGTGTCGCACAGAAAAGTTCTAAAGTTTTATTTTATTCATGCCATTTATTCAAAGAAAATTATACATACATCATACATACATGATACATAAATAATTATTTTTTACTAAGAAGCTATCAACAGACTTGGTGAAAATGCGACACAGCATTACCATAAAATAAATTTATGGCACGCTTACACACAGCTTTATTGGGGGTAATGATTTTTCAATGTATGGTGGAAGCAATACCCATGCTTTCAGCATTTCTCTTATTGCATCTGAAGATTGCTGCTTTCCTTTTACCACCACCACCACCACCACCACCACCACCACCACCACCACCACCACCACCACCACCCTACTCCTCTGAAGAGCTTCTCTTTACAACTTCCTGCTGTGAAACACATTGCAATTCCATCAGTTCTTTGGTGGTCATTTCTTGTCTGTTATCTTCAACAAGCTCACTGGTATCGTTGTTATCCTCTTATAGCCCTGTACTCTTGGCCAAAGACACAATCTTATTGACTACAGGCTCCACAAGTACTGACTCAAGTACCTCAGAGTCACATTCAACAATGCACTCCAGTACATACCTTCTTCCAAGCAGAAGTGAGAATTCTTTTGGTAACCCCTTCCCACAATTTTCGATCATCTTCAGACACGCAATGATGATGAAGTGATATTTCCAAAACTCTCAGAGTTTGATTGGTAGCTGAAGTCAAACTCAAAGCAATGCTCAAAGAGTGCTTTAGTGTAGAGCATCTTAAAGTTAGAAATAATCTCCTGGTCCATAGACAGGAGTGGTGTTGGGTAGCAGAATCTGATCTTGATGAATTGAAAGTCTGCAAGGAGTTGTTCTCGTAGGCCTGGAGAAAAGCAAACATTTTTTCAATGAAGAACCAAACATTTCATTTGTTGTTGTTGTTGTAGTAGTAGTTGTTGTGGTCTTCAGTCCTGAGACTGGTTTGATGCAGCTCTCCATGCCACTCTATCCTGTGCAACCTTCATCTCCCAGTAACTACTGCAACCTACATCCTTCTGAATCTCCTTAGTGTATTCATCTCTTGGTCTCCCTCTACGATTTTTACCCTCCACGCTGCCCTCCAATGCTAAATTGGTGATCCCTTGATGCCTCAGAACATGTCCTACCAACCGATCCCTTCTTCTGGTCAAGTTGTGCCACAAACTTCTCTTCTCCCCAATCCTATTCAATACTTCCTCATTAGATATGTGATCTACCCATCTAATCTTCAGCATTCTCCTGTAGCACTACATGTCGAAAGATTCTATTCTCGTCTTGTCCAAACATTTCATTTCTTTATATATTAAAAAAAAAAATAAAAAAAAATAAACACTAACAACAACACCAACAACACACCACCACGTGCCACCGAAGCCTTGTTGTTGAACCTCCACATCACATCTAAATTGCTCTTCTGGACTTTACACTTCTTGAAGGCGTGTACAATTTCTGAGTAGTAAACAAGAAGCGGCTTAATTTTCAAATCGCCGCTTGCGTTGGCACAGAATAATAGTGTCAGTTTTTCATTGGCTTCTGACCAGGAATGCATTCTCCTCTGTTGTTACAATGGTATACTGCGGCATCTCTTTCCAGACTAGACCTGCCTCATCACAATTAAAAACCTGTAGGGGTAGATAACCTAAAGGATCTACAAGCATCTCGAAGTTGCTGATGAAGTTCTCTGCTGTCTCTGTATCGGAGCTGGATGCATTGCCATGCCTCACAACTGTGTGACTGCCGGTTCTTCTCTTAAGCATCCAATACCAACCTCGGCTTACCTCACACATTTCTTCTGCCACTGATGACCCTGGTATCTTCTTAACGAGGTTGATGAAAATTATTCTTGCCTTCTCACAAATTATGTTCTCGTTACATTGTCACCTTGCAATTTCTTTTCATTCATCCGTATAAGTAGCAACTTTTCGATATCGTCCGGAATACACCACCATTGTTCAGGTAGTCTTGTCACTCCATTTGAAGCCTCTCTCTCTTTAATCTTGTTCTTGTTCTTGAGGATAGTGCAAATAGTTTATGTAGACTGACTGTATGTGCATGACAAATCAGCAACACTCGGACCACGTTCACGTTTTTCAATGATTTTACGTTTCATTTCTGAGGTAAATTTCTTTCTCTTACAGTCGTCTTCCTTCGGCTTCATCTTCAGACACATTTTTACAGAGGTTATCAAAATTTGCACACAAAAAACACTGTGTGAACGAAAGTTTAGAAAAATGTGGGATCATAGGCTGCACTAAGATGTTAGCAGAAAGAGCGTTAAACCCAGACTACAGTACGTAGTAAAGACATTGTTCATATGCCTCTGCCAACAATGAAAGGTGTTCATTTTGTTGAACATTTCCCCCGTGCAAATGGCTGGTGGCATCAAAATAAATCATCACTCTCATCACTCGTTACGTGAAACATCGCTCATTAAGTGAGGGTTGGGTTTTTTTTTTTCCTTCTCCCACACACAGTTTGTTTTGCTCATTATGTGAATTGCACGTTACTGGAAGTGCTCGTTAAGAGAGGTTCCACTGTAATATATTCTGTAAAGTAACAAACAGTTCCGGAGAAAATCGTTTGAAAATGCAATTATTAAATTACAATCCCCCCCCACTTTTCTTCACATGTTCTTAGGGATATAAAGGCCAATTGCGTCTACTGTTAAACACAGCAGTTTGTTTTTCAGAGTAGAACTTCTCTCCACAATAGCATTCATAAGAGTGGTTGAAACTGCTCAGCAAATCACTCGTGTGTGGCAACTGTTAAAGCAACTGACCAATTGCAGAGGTCTTACACATGACAGGTGTTAGCGAACCACTGCTTGTGTGTCAGGCCCTTTGTATGTAGCTGTTTACACTATATATTTTACATAAAACAATAAACTGGTAGCCAAATGCAGGAATTCTTATTATTCCATGACTACCGGATTCGGCACCATCATCAGATCTAGGGAGGACAGAAAACACTATAAAAGTGGGCTTGGATTCCACTTATATAAAATATATACATATAAATTTAGTCACATACTTTAGGACACATACAGATTACAACACAAAGGCAAACAATGGCGATATTAATAGTTGCCTTTAACGTGCAGGCCTAACAAAATTGTCATAAGCAGCACATGGGCATCCAAGAGATGACATTATAAATGTTAAGTGTGTCAATCACATACAAGCCCTTCGGACCAACACTGAAACATGGGAATGTAGTCAACTCTTATGAATGAGGCAAGAATGTCTTATTTTAGGGCGATAGGTATTGGAGGGCAGTGTGGAGGGTAAAAATTGTATAGGAAGACAAAGAGATGAATACACTAAGCGATTTCAGAAGTATGTGGGGTGCAGTAGTTACTTAGAAATTGAGAAGCTTGCACAGGATAGAGTAGCATGGAGAGCTGCATCAACTCAGTCTCTGGTCTGAAGACCACAACAACGGAGGCGTGTAAACAACCATTTTCCCCTCACTATCTGCAAGTTCAAGAGGAAAGGAAAGTACTAGTAGTGGAACAGCACATCCTCTGCCATGCACCACATGGTGGCTGTCAGAGTAAGTATGTATGTATGTGTGTGTACAGGGTGTTTCAAAAATGACCGGTATATTTGAAACGGAAATACAAACTAAACGAGCAGCGATAGAAATACACTGTTTGTTGCAATATGCTTGGGACAACAGTACATTTTCAGGCAAACAAAACTTTCAAAATTACAGTAGTTACAATTGTCAACAACAGATGGCGCTGCGGTCTGGGAAACTATAGTACGATATTTTCCACATATCCACCATGCATAGCAATAATATGGCGTAGTCTCTGAATGAAATTACCCGAAACCTTTGACAACCTGTCTGGCGGAATGGCTTCACATGCAGATGAGATGTACTGCTTCAGTTGTTCAATTGTTTCTGGATTCTGGCGGGACACCTGGTCTTTCAAGTGTCCCCACAAAAAGAAGTCACAGGGGTTCATGTCTGGTGAATAGGGAGGCCAATCCACGCCCCCTCCTGTATGTTTCGGTAGCCCAAAGCAATCACACAATCATCGAAATATTCATTCAGGAAATTAAAGACGTTGGGCGTGCGATGTGGCCGAGCACCATCTTGCATAAACCACGAGGTGTTCGCAGTGTCGTCTAAGGCAGTTTGTACCGCCACAAATTCACGAAGAATGTCCAGATAGCGTGATGCAGTAATCGTTTCAGATCTGAAAAATGGGGCAATGATTCCTTTGGAAGAAATGGCGGCCCAGACCAGTACTTTTTGAGGATGCAGGGACGATGGGACTGCAACATGGGGCTTTTCGGTTCCCCATATGCGCCAGTTCTGTTTATTGACGAAGCCGTCCAGGTAAAAATAAGCTTCGTCAGTAAACCAAATGCTGCCCACATGCATATCGCCGTCATCAATCCTGTGCACTATATTGTTAGCGAATGTCTCTCGTGCAGCAATGAAAGCAGTGCTGAGGGGTTGCCGCGTTTGAATTTTGTATGGATAGAGGTGTAAACTCTGGCGCATGAGACGATACGTGGACGTTGGCATCATTTGGACCGCAGCTGCAACACGGCGAACGGAAACCCGAGGCCGCTGTTGGATCACCTGCTGCACTAGGTGCGCGTTGCCCTCTGTGGTTGCCGTATGCTGTCGCCCTACCTTTCCAGCACGTTCATCCGTCACGTTCCCAGTCCGTTGAAATTTTTCAAACAGATCCTTTATTGTATCGATTTTCGGTCCTTTGGTTACATTAAACCTCCGTTGAAAACTTCGTCTTGTTGCAACAACACTGTGTTATAGGCGGTGGAATTCCAACACCAGAAAAATCCTCTGTTCTAAGGAATAAACCATGTTGTCCACAGCACACTTGCACGTTGTGAACAGCACACGCTTACAGCAAAAAGACGACGTACAGAATGGCTCACCCACAGACTGCATTGTCTTCTTTATCTTTCGCATCACTTGCAGCGCCATCTGTTGTTGAAAATTGTAACTACTGTAATTTCGAAAGTTTGCCCGCCTGAAAATGTACTGTTGTCCCAAGCACATTGCAACAAACGGTGTATTTCTATCGCTGCTCGTTTAGTTTTTGTTGCCGTTTCAAATATACCGGTCATTTTTAAAACACCCTGTATGTATGTATGTATGTATGTAGACGTAGAAAATGCATGGAACGAGGGTTTTAATTGCCCAGACAAGGCCGTTTTGTGGATACAAAACATGGTCCCTAATGAGCTTACATTTATGTGTGAACAAGTGGAAACGGGTGTGTCGAAGCAATAGTGTAGGAATCGTATGCTGTAGGTAGCAAGCTGCATAAAATTGATTGGACTGATAGTGTGTACCCTCTGTAAGTGGTATGGATGTCACTGCTGCTCATGCAGAACATCCCATATGAAACTGTGACTAACATCCATTGCACGTGCAATTGTTTGAGTACTTGTTGATGGGTTCTGTTCAATGTGATGTCGTACATCTCCAAATTCGGGCATGTGGTGTTGCTGTGAAGCACCAATTTCCTGCCTCAGCACAGTGGGGGTACCGGTTTCTTGGAGCCACTGTGTAACTCTGGCGAAAGCTTTGTCCAGTGACACGCTATGTTGCGGAAAAGTTTGTGGTACAGCCGACTGGTAGCTCTCCCATTATCTCGAGCTTCGTCATGCAAGAGGAGAACATATGTGTATTCCTAAAATGTGTACCGAACCACATTTACTGTATCGAAGACGCACATTCTCTTTGCCCCAGCAGTTGTGAACACGTCATACATTTGAATTGAAAGTGTCAGAACAGAAACAGTACATTTCAGGGCATAGGTTCGTATTAAAAATATTATATACTCACTCCAGTATAAAAGTCCTAGAAGTCTGTAATGGGAATTTCCAAACACACTGTGTATCTTATAATTAAACAACCCCTAAATGGCGCCCTCACATTGACTATCCTGCACAGGCTCACCTTGCAGATGCAAAGAACATACACTACTGGCCATTAAAATTGCTACACCGCGAAGATGATGTGCTACAGACACGAAATTTAACAGGAAGAAGATGCTGTGATAAGCAAATGATTAGCTTTTCAGAGCAGTCACACAAGGTTGGCACCGGTGGCAACACCTGTAACGTGCTGACATGAGGAAAATTTCCAACCGAATTCTCATACACAAATAGCAGTTGACCGGCGCTGCCTGGTGAAACGCTGTTGTGATGCCCTGTGTAATGAGGAGAAATGCGTACCATCATGTTTCCGACTTTGATTAAGGTCGCATTGTAGCCTATCACGATTGCGGTTTATCGTTTTGCGACATTGCTGTCGTGTCAGTCGAGATCCAATGACTGTTAGCAGAATATGGAATCTGAAGGTTCAGAAGGGTAATACGGAATGCCGTGCTGGATCCCAACGGCCTCGTATCACTAGCAGTCGAGATGACAGTCATCTTATCTGCACAGCTGTAATGAATCGTGCAGAAGGTCTCGATCCCTGAGTCAACAGATGGGGACGTTTGCAAGACAACAACCATCTGCACAAACAGTTCGACGACATTTGCAGCAGCACGGACTATCAGCTCAGAGATCACGGCTGCGGTTACCCTTGACACTGCATCACAGACAGGAGCCCTTGCGATGGTGTACGTGACGACAAACCTGGGTGCACGAATGGCAAAACGTCATTTTTTCAGATGAATCCAGATTCTGTTTACAGCATCACGGTGGTCGCATCCGTGTTTGGCGACATTGCAGTGAACGCACGTTGGAAGCGTGTATTCATCATCGTCATACTGGCATATCACTCGGTGTGATGGTATGGGGTGCCATTGGTTACACGTCTCAGTCACCTCTTGCATGCATTGACGGAATTTTGAACAGTGGACATTAGATTTCAGATGTGTTACAACCCATGGCTCTACCCTTCATTCGATCCTTGCGAAAACCCTACATTTCAGCAGGATAATGTACGGCCGCATGTTGCAAGTCCTGGATACAGAAAATGTTCGACTGCTGCCCTGGCCAGCACACTCTCCAGATCACTCAGCAATTAAAAAAGTCTGGTCAATGGCGGCCGAGCAACTGGCTCGTCACAATATGCCAGTCACTACTCTTGATAAACTGTGGTATCGTGTTGAAGTTGCATGGGCAGCTGTACCTGTACACGCCATCCAAGCTCTGTTTGACTCAATGCCCAGGCGTATCAAGGCCATTATTACGGCCAGAGGTGGTTGTTCTGGGTACTCATTTCTCAGGATCTATGCACCCAAACTGAATGAAAATGTAATCACAAAGTCAGTTCTAGTACAATATATTTGTCCAATGAATACCCGTTTATCATCTGCATTTCTTCTTGGTGTAGAAATTTTAATGGCCAGTAGTGTAGTTAACGTTCTCAAACTATAAACTGTGCGAAAGAAACAATGTGAGAGAAAGTAACATAAAATTCACTTGACAGGACATGAGTGCCAAATTTTATTTCTCAAATTCATTCAGAATGAACAGCTTCAGAGCCATATTTACCTGTTTCCTTTAGTTTGGCGGCATACACGACAGCACTGCAGCCCTTAGCGATCATGGGCCCCACGTCCAGGTCTTTCAGTCCACTCACACACTCTGGCGTGTCCAGATCTGCCTTGGGGTGACAGCCACTCTGCAGCTGCGATATGGACCACTGGAGCTTTGACACGGCTTCCTGGAATGAGAAGCAGCTCACTATTTAATAAAGGATTGTGTCTGTTGTCTACAGTTTGTAACAAAACGAGCTGCTTTTGTGACACACACACACACACACACACACACACACACACACATACACAAACTGTGTGTCTCCAATACTATCTACAAAGGATAGGTTGGTTGGTTGGTTGGTTGGTTTGTGGGATTAAAGGGACCAGACTACTGTGGTCATCGGTTCCTTGTTCCATAAAAACTAAAACCACCCGAAGAGAATAAAAAACGAACAACAGGAAAGACAGCAGACGAAACAGGACATGAAATACTCTGACAGAGACCAGACAAAACAAATTAAAACACACAGTGTGACGGTGGTTGGCCGACCGTAGAGAAAAAGAGGAAAAACCAACCACCAAGAACACTTTAAAAACTCAGTTTAAAATCAGAGGCTAAAAGCCAGAATCAACACTAAAAAACAAACACTCAGATTACAGGATAAAAACCCCCTGCCCGAATAAAACACAAAACCAAGTCCACCATGGCAGAGTCATCTGATAAAAGAGCAGAGAGCGTGTCAGGCATTGCGAAAGTCTGCCTGAGCACGGTTAAAAGGGCGCACTCCGACAGAATATGGACCACCGTCAAGGACGCCCCACAACGACAAAGAGGGGGATCCTCACGACACAGTAAATAACTGTGCGTGAGTCGGGTGTGGCCAATGCAGAGCCGACAAAGGACGACTGAGTCCCTGCGGTTGGCTCGCATGGATGACCGCCACACAGTCGTCGTGTCCTTGACGGCACGGAGTTTGTCAGGGGCGGTCAGACCGAGCCATTCAGCATCCCAAAACGAGAGAACTTTGCGGCGTAAGACTGCCCACAAATCAGCCGCCAGGAGGCCAATCTCCAGTGATGGCGCACTGGTGGCCTCTTTCGCCAGGCGGTCAACAGTTTCATTGCCGGGTATACCAACATGGCCTCGGGTCCAAACAAAGACCACAGACCTGCCGCTACGGGCGAGAGTATGCAGGGACTCCTGGATAGCCATCACCAGACGAGAACGAGGGAAACACTGGTCGAGAGCTCGTAAACCGCTCAGGGAATCGCTACAGATAACGAAGGACTCACCTGAGCAGGAGCGGATATACTCTAGGGCACGAAAGATGGCGACCAGCTCAGCAGTGTAAACACTGCAGCCAGCCGGCAACGAAAGTTGTTCAGAATGGTCCCCTAGAGTTAGTGCATAACCGACTAGACCAGCAACCATCGAACCGTCGGTTTAGACAACGTCACAGCCCTGATTCGTGGCCAGGATGGAATAAAAGAGGCGTCGGAAGGCCTCCGGAGTCCTTCGGGCCATGTGCCAAGTTGAGCCGAAGGCAAGGGCGAGGCACACCACGGGGGTGTACGCAGAGAGGCCCGGAAAGGAGGTGGAGCAGGGAAACACCCAAGCCAGGAAAGAAGCTGTTTGACACGTACGACGATCGGACAACCCAACCGGGGCCGACGTTCTGGCAGATGAACGACTGACTGCGGGAAGAGGACACGATAATTTGGATGCCCGGGCAAGCTAAAAACATGGGCAGCATAAGCAGGCAGTAACTGTTGGCGTCGTAACCGCAGTGGAGGGACACCTGCCTCCACAAGTATGCTGTCCACAGGGCTGGTTCGGAAGGCACCAGTGGCAAGGCGTATCCCGCTGTGGAAGATTGGGTCCAGCACCCGCAACGCAGATGGGGATGCTGAGCCATAAGCCAGACTCCCGTAGTCCAGAGGGGACTGGATTAACGCCTGGTAAAGCCGTAGGAGAGTAGATCGGTCGGCGCCCCACCTGGTGTGGCTCAGGCATCGCATAGCATTTAGATGCCGCCAACACGCCTGTTTAAGCTGCCAAATATGAGGCAGCCAAGTCAACCGGGCATCATAAACCATCCCAAAAAACCTATGTGACTCCACCACTTTAAGAAGCTAGCCGTCAAGATAAAGCCGCGGCTCCGGGTGAACAGTGCGTCGCCGGCAGAAATGCATAACGCAGGTCTTGGCTGCGGAAAACTGAAAACCATGCGCTACAGCCCCAGACTGCGCCTTGTGGATTGCGCCCTGTAGCCGACGTTCAGCAGCTGCAATGCCAATAGAGCTGTAGTAAAGGCAGAAGTCATCAGCAGACAGGGAAGCGGAGACAGTATTTCCCCACGGCCTCAGCGAGCCCGTTAATAGCTATGAAAAACAGACACACACTGAGAACAGAACCCTGTGGCACACCGTTCTCCTGGACTTGGGAGGAACTATATGAGGCCGCGACGTGTACGCGGAAGGTACGATACGACAGAAAATTGCGGATATAGATCGGTAGAGGGCCTCGAAGACCCCATCCATGAAGCGTAGAAAGGATGTGATGACGCCATGGCGTATCATACGCCTTCCGCATGTCGAAAAAGACAGCAACCAGATGCTGACGGCAGACAAAAGCAGTACGGATGGCCGACTCCAGGCTCACCAGATTGTCGGCGGCGGAACGGCCTTTACGGAACCCACCCTGAGACGGAGCCAGAAGGCCTCGAGACTCCAGTACCCAATTCAAGCGCCAGCTCACCATCCGTTCAAGCAACTTGGAAAGAACGTTGGTGAGGCTAATGGGACGGTAGCTGTCCACCTCAAAGGGTTCTTCCCTGGTTTCAGAATGGGGACAACAAGACTTTCCCGCCATTGCGACGGAAACTCACCCTCGACCCAAATGCGGTTGTAAAGATCGAGGAGGCGTCGCTGGCAGTCCACTGAAAGGTGTTTCAGCATCTGAGAGTGGATGTTATCTGGCCCAGGAGCAGTATCAGGACAAGCGGTGAAGGCACTTCGAAATTCCCACTCACTGAATGGAACATGTACAATTCAGGATGGTGACTGCGAAAAGAAAGACTCTGACGTTCTATCCGCTCGTTAATGGAGCGGAAGCCCAATGGGTAGTTGGCAGAAGCGGAAGTCATAGCGAAGTGCTCTGCCAAGCGGTTTGCAATGACATCGGAGTCAGTACAAACTGCTCCATTCAGTGAGAGCGCAGGGACACTGACAGGGGTCCGATAGCCATAGAGGCGGCGAATCTTGGCCCAGACCTGCGATGGAGTGACATGGAGGCCAATGGTGGATACATACCGCTCCCAGCACTCCTGCTTGCGTTGGCGGATAATGCAACGGGCTAGCGCACGCAGCCGTTTGAAGGCGATAAGGTGGTCGATTGAGGGATGTCGCTTGTGACGCTGGAGCGCATGCCGGCGAGCTTTAATTGCTTCAGCGATCTCAGGAGACCACCAAGGCACAGTCCGCCGCCGAGGGGACACAGAAGAACGGGGAATGGCAGATTCGGCGGCAGTATCGATGCCGGTGGTGACCGATTGAACCACTGCACTCAATGGCGTCGTTAGAGAGAGGCTCAATAGCGGCAGTGGAGGAGAACAAGTCTCAGTCAGCCTGATTCAAAGCCCATCTTCTAGGGCGCCCAGAAGACTGACACTGTGGCAGTGACAGAAAGAT
This sequence comes from Schistocerca gregaria, assembly GCF_023897955.1. Classification (NCBI taxonomy): domain Eukaryota; kingdom Metazoa; phylum Arthropoda; class Insecta; order Orthoptera; family Acrididae; genus Schistocerca; species Schistocerca gregaria. The sequence continues at coordinate 79,986,939 of NC_064930.1, read as the reverse complement.
CGGAAAGTGGTCACTACCACACAGGTCGCCATGCACTCTCCATTGGACAGACGGCAAGAGGCTAGGGCTACAGATAGAAAGGTCAATGACAGAGTATGTGCCATGCGCCACACTGAAGTGTGTGAAGGCACCATCATTTAAGATCGAGAGATCGAGCTGCGCCAATAAATGCTCAACGATGGCACCTCGACCTGTTGCCACTGACCCACCCCATAGATGGTTATGGGCGTTAAAGTCGCCCAGTAACAGGAAAGGTGGAGGCAACTGAGCTATCAGAGCAGCCAGGACATGCTGCGCAACATCACCATCTGGTGGAAGGTAAAGACTGCAGACCGTAACAGCCTGTGGTGACCACACCCGAACAGCGAAAGCCTCTAAAGGTGTGTGGAGAGGTACAGACTCGCTGTGAAGAGAGTTCAGAACATAGATGCAGACGCCACCAGACACAGCTGCCGGTTCTTATAATAACCCCAATAGCCACGGAGGGCGGGGGTTCGCATTGCCGGAAACCAAGTTTCCTGCAGAGCAATGCAGAGGAAAGGGTGAAGGCTGATAAGTTGGCGGAGCTCAGCTAGATGGTGGAAGAAACCGCTGCAGTTCCACTGGAGGATGGTGTTGTCCATGGCTGAGAAAGGCTTGACGGGTCTGGGAAGGAAGATTACACCGCTGGGTCACCTGCTGCTTCCGATTTAGCACCTGTGATAGTGCTTTCCATGGCGTCTGATGGACCGGCGAGATGGAGGTCCTCAGCGGACGCCAGAATGTCCACCGCATCCTCAAACGCAGAGCTGGAAGGTTCCGGTGGGATGGCTGCCACCCGGAGTTCCTTGGGCTGAGAGCTCTTCTTGGGTTTCTCACGCCGTTCCTTGGGTCGCACCGGCTGGGAGGGATTCACCGATTCAGTCTCCGGGACGTAGGAGGATCGCGAAGCCCTACGACCAGCTGATTGCGGGCACTTACGCCATTGTAGGTCGTCAGGCTTCTCGCTGGCGGAAACCTGGGAAGGGAGGGACCCAAGGGACCCCTTGCGAGCGTGAGAAGCCGAAGAAGTTGGACACTTCTCCGGCTTAGAAGTGGGGACGGACGTCCCCGATGGGTGGGATGGTGTTGTTCCTGAGGTAGGTGGCGCAGGAGCAACCCGGTGGGTAGAGCCCCCCACTGGCGAGGGGGCAGGAGGTGGTGTACTATTCGTCGATCCGGCCACAATTGGAGAAACAGATGGGGCTAGCACAGGTGTTGTAGCAGCATCGTAGGAAGATGTCATTCTCACGGGATGGAGTGTCGTATTTCCTCTTTGCCTCAGTATAGGTTAGTCGGTCCAGGGTCTTGTATTCCATGATTTTACGCTCTTTCTGGAAAATTCGGCAGTCTGGCGAGCAAGGTGAATGGTGCTCCCCGTAGTTGACACAGATGGGAAGCGGGGCACATGGAGTATTGGGATGTGATGGGCGTCCGCAATCTCGACATGTGAGGCTGGGAGTGCAGCGAGAAGACATATGGCCGAACTTCCAGCACTTAAAGCACCGCATCGGGGGAGGGATATAGGGCTTAACATCACATCGGTAGACCATCACCTTGACTTTTTCCGGTAATGTATCCCCTTCAAAGGCCAAGATGAAGGCACCGGTAGCAAGCTGATTTTCCTTCGGACCCCGACGAACGCGCCGGACGAAATGTACACCTCGACGCTCTAAATTGGCGCGCAGCTCTTCATCAGACTGCAAAAGAAGATCCCTATGGTAAATAACTCCCTGGACCATATTTAAACTCTTATGGGGTGTGATCGTAATGGCAACATCCCCCAACTTGTCACAAGCGAGTAACCGTTGTGACTGGGCAGAGGATGCTGTTTGTATCACAACTGACCCAGAGCGCATTTTTGACAAGCCCTCCACCTCCCCAAACTTGTCCTCTAAATGCTCGACGAAGAACTGAGGCTTTGTGGAGAGAAAATACTCCCCATCAACCCTCGTACAAACTAAGAAGCGGGGCGAATAACTGCTACTGCCATCCTGAGACTTGCGTTCCTCCCACGGTGTGGCCAGGGAGGGGAACGTTTTCGGATCGTATTTCTGAGCGTTAAACTGAGCCCGAGAACGCTTAGAGACTGCTGGCGGCTGGCCACCAGCGAGAGACGATGTACCACACTTCATTGCGGGTCATCCGCCCTGATGCCACCTACTCCGACCAAGGGCCCTCCCCACGGGCGCCACCCAGCCACGGCAAGAGCCACCTGGCAGGATGGCCGTTGCCGGGAGTCCCGATACCCCAGGAGGATAGGCATCTACTCCTTGGCATACGTGGGGAGTTAACGGCACAGGCATCAGTAGAGCGATCCCTGTGTTGTCAGGGGGCTACAACCAACAGGGTACATGGCGGCCCCACCACAACGGACTGGCTACCGTGCTGGATGTTAGATAACATGTGGTCCATGGTCGCCGTTGGTGCATAAAGAGGCACTGCACAGTGCAAGGTATAATCTGCACGCAGAAACAAAGTCATGCCCAAGAGATGGAAAGCGGACAGGACTGCAGTTCAACGGTGTATAAGCTGGCGAAAGGTCTGATCGCAAGATGGACACAATGCACCAAATAAGGCGCTCACTCTTCGGAAAATTTTGAGAGATGGAGGTCAAACCCAACAGGGGACCATCATATAAGGCCGAAAAGTTTGAGACTCCTTTTAGTCGCCTCTTACGACAGGCAGGAATACCGCGGGCCTATTCTAACCCCCGAACCCACAGGGGGGTACAAAGGATATTCAGAAAGTACGTTTCAATCAGTCTCGAAATGGAAACCACTGTGAAAATCTGATGCCAACGGACTTGCCACAGTTGTAACACCGGTTCCCAACGCATTACTGAAGTTAAACACTGTCGGGCTGGGCTAGTACTTGGATGGGTGACCATCCGGTCTGCTGAGTGCTGCTGGCAAGTGGGGTGCACTCTGCCCTTGTGAGGCAAACTGAGGAGCTACTTGACAGAAGTAACAGCTCTGGTCTCTGAAACTGACATACAGCCAGGAGAGCAGTGTGCTGACCCCATGCCCCTCCAATCCACATCCAGTGATGCCTATAGGCTGAGGATGACACTGTGGCTGGTCAGTACCGTTGGGCCATCATGGCCAGTTCGGAATGAGTTTAGTTTAGTTTTTGCATGTATGTGTTGGCTAGTGTCTTTTGCATGCCGGTCGATCCCGTCACATCGATCTTTTCAGTTCTGAGTGCATAGTGAAAACATAAAAATGCCTAGAAAATACAGGGTGATCAGAAAGTCTTGCCCTGAACATAAAAATTTATAACAGAATAACTGTTTCACATAATAAGTTACATATGATGCCATTACATAGGTTAGTGTTACTAGTTTTTTAAGACCACTTCCGTTAGTAAACCTCAATGTGTGCTCCCTTGGTAGCTCTGAGAACGTCGAGGCGGTACTCCAGTTCCCGCCAGGTGTTCTGCAACATGTGTTCTTTCACAGTACCCACAGCAGCTTGTATCCTAGCCTTCAGTTTTTTGACATCAGCAACTGGTGTGACGAAGACTCTGTCATTGATATAGCCACAGGAAAAAAAAAAGGGTCAAGGGGCGTAATGTCTGGAGAGCAGGGTGGCCAAGGTGTTCGACCAGTACAAGAATGTGAACGATTAAAATGAAACACACAGACACACAGACACACACACACACACACACACACACACACACACACACACACACACACACACACACACACACACAGACACACAGAAAACTTGCTTTTGCAACAAAGGTGTAATGTTGCATCCTTTCAATATTCTTTGGGGTTTCATATTTTAAACAACCACATTCTTCAATAGAAAATATTGGTAAAGTTGATAAAATGTCCTTCATAGGCTCTACTGTGACATCAGTTTCTTCCACTCTATACACTTTGTGAGAACCTCAAATTTGTCTCAAACATATCAGTGTCTTTCTATCGTGGTCTTAGAGAACTTCCAATAAACACGAATATATACTCTAGGTTGTGTTGTTTTTCTTTTTCTCCCAAAAATTCCCCAAGTACCAATGAATCTCTGATGAAAGGACACTTAGGGTGCCAGTGGCTTTCGTGTTGTGTGCTGTAACCGGTAACTGTTTGCACAACGAACGACTGGAAATTAACAACGAATCGCAAGTCGAATGATCAGGCAAGATGGAGAAACTGTAAAGAAAATGGTGTTCAATAAATGGCATGATGTAGAGCATACAAAATTATGTTGCAAGTAACAATATATACTGCGCTGGATTTTGTTATCTAAAGCTAAATATTCAATAAAATTTTAAAACACGCTTTTATGTTCCTGCATAACCAGAACCTCGGAAATCTAGACATTTTGAAAATGCCACACAAAGTCTTCGAAACAAATCACCGAGCTACACGATAGATCAACCCATTACCACAGCCAGGTTTCCTCCATTCACATTTGTTAATTTTGCCATGCTTTTATGTTCCTGCATAACCAGAACCTCGGAAATCTAGACATTTTGAAAATGCCACACAAAGTCTTCGAAACAAATCACCGAGCTACACGATAGATCAACCCATTACCACAGCCAGGTTTCCTCCATTCACATTTGTTAATTTTGCCAACTCTCAGCCACACTACAACATTGGAATATGAAGCAATATCCCAAAATACCTGTCACATTCCAAGAAACATACAATACAAGAAGTAGGAATCAAAACCAGTATCCAATTTGTATAAATGCTACCACTGACTCTCCACATTCCAGTTCCTCTACCACACGGTGCCTTCTCATCACTATTGATGCTACCTCCCTTATACACTAACATCCCTAATGCTCATGGCTTTGCCATTACTGAACACTACCATTCCCAACACCTGTTTGATTCCAAACCTACAACCTCCTTCCTGGTTACTGTAACCAACTATGTCCCATGTCCCCATGCCACATTACGTCCCCTTTGAAGCCATAACCTACTAATAAATTAGGGGTACGGTGAAGGACAGCAACATGGCACCATCCTATCCAAGGGCTATCTAGAGGAATCCCTCCTAACCACCCCGACTACCAAACCTCTCACCTGGTTCACATTCATTGGTGACATCTTCACGATCTGGATTAAGAGTGAGGCACTATCCACATTACTCCAGAACTGTGGGTACACTATCCACATTCCTCCAGAACATCAACACCTTCTCGTTCATCTGGTCCTACTCTACCCAACAAGCCACCTTCCTAGAAGGTTGCCTCCACCTCAAAGATGGCTCCATCAGTACCTCCGTCTTTATCAAAACTACCAACCACCCACAATAGCTCCACTCCGACAGATGCCACCCATTCCATACCGACAAGTCCCTTCCATACAGCCTAGCCACAAAGTCCCATCATCCGACCGCAGAACACCAATCGCCTCGTGACTTAGTGCCACACAGGACTGGAGCAAGTGAATCACATTCTCCATCAGGGTTTCGACTAGCTCTCATCATGACCTGAAATGAGGAATGCCCTATTCACTGTCCTTCCTATCCTTCCCACAGTGGCATTCTGCCATCCATCAAACCTACACAATATGCTCATCCATCCCTGCACTATCCCTGTGCATATCCCTGGAATTTGATCTAGACGTAAAAACTTTCCAATACCTCCTCCCACCACCACCTACTTCAGTTTGGTCACAAGCATCACCTATGCCATCAAAACCTGGGCTATGTGTGAAACCAGTCATGTGATCTATAAGGTCAACTGCAACCAGTGTGTTGCCTTTTATGTAGGCACGACAACCAACAAGCTGTCTGCACAAATAGCCAAGAAACAGCTGGAAAACCCAGTTGCTGAGCATGATGCCCAACAAAATTCTTAATTTCAATGGCTGCTTCACAGCCCGTGCTATCTGAATCCTTTCTACCAACAATTGCGTGGGCGGGGACTCTCCCTGCAATATATCCTGTAACCCTGCTAGCCTCAACCTTAAGGTGCCTTTACACCTGAACGCCTTGTGGCTAGTTGCCATGCAACTGCTTGGCCTATACGCTAAGTAGAGGCACGCGTGTAGGTTGCATGCCACTTCCTTAACATGAATGTACTAGTGATTCCATTCACACCTTGTTTGCACTGGGGACGTCTATTTCTGTGTGGGGCAGGGTACTGTCTCACAACGATTAGCTGTGAGGCACACAGGTGTAAACGCACCTTTAGATAGTCACTGTCCTTCACCCACCTACCCCCTTCCTTGTTCTCATTCCAGCACTACACAGTTTTTATTCCAACAATGCACCGACATCTTTTTATTTCTCTCCTTTTTCACTTCATTCATCCTGCCCTCCGTTTTAACATCCCGACTGCAACTCACTGCCATACCTTCTCTCCACCTCATCCCTGCATGCTCACACAAGCAGCATTTTATCACACCCCACCCCTACCCTACTATTCCTCCCCCATCCGGCCCCCTGCTTACTGTCATCAACCAGACTACTACTACCATCAAGAACAGCTGCTTTGTATATGTGCTTCTCTCTCTCTCTCTCTCTCTCTCTCTCTCTCTCTCTCTCTCTCTCTCTCTCTCTCTGTGTGTGTGTGTGTGTGTGTGTGTGTGTGTGTGTGTGTGTGTGTGTGTGTGTGTGTGTGGCAAAGAACTGCTACCACTTAAAATTATATTTCATATTAAAGAAGTTTCCTTTTTCAGAGATGCTTTACTTGCTATTGCCAGTTCGTATTTTACAATCTCTCTAAGTCTACTATCAGTTATTTGCTGCACAAATAGCAGAACTCTTCTACTACTTATAGCACCTAACTGCCTCATGGGTCATTTCACATCAACAGGACTGATATTAGAAAGTGTCCCTACTCTGCCAGTTTCAAATCTAATGAAATTTGGTGGCAAGGTTCTATATGGTCCTTGATAGTTATATACCAAATTTCAGTTTGGTATCTTCCGTGGTTCTATTTTTGGGAGCTTTTAAAGAGAAGCTATTCACCTTCGTATCATGGACAAAGGTGAAAATGTGACACGTGTGCTAGGCATTTTTAAAAAGTTCTAGGAAACATTTAGTCATTTGCCTTGCTGAATCACACCATGGCAAAAACTAGGGATTTAACCACACCGAAATATAGATACAAGCCTCTAAAGTGACAAAAAAATTTGTCGCATTATTCTGAGAGCCAAGGTTTGACTACGCACTGCTACTTTTCATATGAACCAATCACCCCAAAACATCACAGGGTTATTCCTATGTATGATGTCTATATATGGATCAAATTTAATAACATAGAATGCTTAGATGAAAAGATATGCATCTACAAAGTTGGCCAAAGTTTTGTACATGCAAATTTTAAGATATTTTTGGGGGTAATATATCAACTGTGTCTAGTTCAACCCCCCTTTTTTGTTCTTGCCACAACTGGAAAGAGCACATTTTAAGCTTTCAGAGCTATACGAATATCCATCAAAATAAGGAAAATGGATTATCGAGAACAAAAAATTAATACAATTTGAAGATGTAAATCCAGAAATGTGAAATTGTGATGTCTTAACCCTGTAAGACTTTCTGTGGCTTAGGGAATGTAAATTTGCTATTAAGAAATGTTTTTACATTATTTTACAGTATAGATATGGAATATAATAAAACCTCAAAAAATGCTCTTAAGATTATAAAATCTAGAAGATTATAATGGAATGCTATGTTCCTTTATGTTGTTTTAACCCTACAATGCATGGTGGTGCATATTTGCATTGTCATTCAGTCTCCATTCAGATTAGAAAGCAGCAATAGTTTTCGAAGACTATCCTTGCAGCAGTGACACATTGCTGAATCACCACTTTCAACTGTTGCTTTCATTATAGGCAATTTTCACAATGGCACTCCTCTGTGCAGTGTAATCTTTGGTGTTGATATTGTACAATCTTAGTGTTGAGAACTGAGTGTTTGAATAACCAATAATCATTGTAGCTCAAGTTACACACTAAAACAATATGTTTTGACAGCCTAATTGGTATGTTTTATATACAAACAAGACTGAATCTGATATGCTTCAAACCAGGATATTCATTAGCTTTCAAAGTTGCTTGTTACAGGTTTGTATAATCAAGAGACGCTAGCATCCTGGTAATTTGGTGAATCAGATGGAGCTGACTGTCTTAAGTCATCACCATTCTATTATGGCAAAAGTTAACTACAATCAGTTAATGAAATGTCAACAATTGATAAGGAGCTTCTATGACATAGGTCTGGGCTTGAGTTTACTGAAGATGCCCAAATTCCTTCATACCATAATGCCTTGTTGAAGACAAAATTTAATTTCTACAGAAGACTTCCTGGAACGTATTCGATAAAGAAAAACATGTAACCAAGAAGGCTTTAACACCAGTAACCACTGAGATGAGTGATAGGTTGAAGTTGCAAGTTTTTAAACATGGTCAGAAAATTTGTATCAAATGTAGTCATGAAGTGACTCAAAAGAAATCATCCCATCAGGGTAAGCAAGAATCACTATCCAATGACGACATGGATACTGTTCATGCTTGCTGTACTGCTAATACTTCATTATGATTGCTTTGAGAGTCACCATTAAAGCTTCAACGGATCAGCAAAAGGGATTCAATGGCATACATAAAGTGCAAAGTTATGAAAGTCCAAGGCAGCATTTTAAGGTAACTGTCACAGCTGCTGGTGTGAGCCAAGTAGAAATTACTCAAATACAAACAGAAAGGGTGACAAAAAATGTAAAGATATGGAATCTTAATTGAAGAACTTAAAATTAAGGTTCAGACTTCAAGCAATTGCAGTAAAGTTCAAATTTTGACTCTTATCAGAAAAAGCTGGGCTGTTGGGAAAGGGGGTGGGGGCGGGGGGGGGGGGGGGGGGTGAGGAGAAGGCCAAAGAATTTGCTGTTCAACTTAAATGGTGAAGAAAATCAGGAAACTAAAGATGGAAGATGGGATTTTGGCAACACCTGTAAATCGAAAAGGGGAAAAGCTCAGTAATGAAGTAAAACAAAAAGTCCTTACTTTTTTTGAAGATAGATAATTTTCTTGGTTATGGTCAGGCAAAAAGAATTGTGTTGCAGTACGAATAAATGAGGAAAAGATTCATACGCAGAAACACCTACTCCTTTGTGACCTGAATGAAATGTTCATTGCTTATTGTAAGCAATGTGGAAATCAACTGGGTTTCTCATTAATTTTGTACGCTCAGGCCGAAATCATGTACTACAGGTGGTGCTTCTGGATCACATTCGAGGCTTTTCTTGAAGACGTTTTTAAACAATCTCAGAGTATCAGCATTTGTATGATCAGCTACTGTCTCCGTCATGATGTAACTGCTGTCCATGCCATTCAAATAATGTTAATAGCATATTTAAAGACAAAGTGTGAAAACATTAACACTTATTTTAATGATGGTTCTGCTGCTCAGTATAAGAATTTCACAAATTTCATCTGCACAAAAAGGTTTATGGCATCTCGGCCGAATGGAATTTTTTTGGAACTAGCCACAGTAAACTGCCTTGTGATGACATTGGGGGAACAGCAAAACGACTAGCAGCCTGTGCTAGTCTGCAGAGGTCCATATAACCAAATATTGACTCTATGTGATCTGTTCAAATTCTGTGATGATAGTATCCCAGGCATAACGCCTGGAAAAAAGTAAACCACCAGTTAAGAAACATGGTTTGCAATGGGATATACACTATCTGTAACAAGATAATATCGCCAATTTAAGCAATTTATTGTAATCAGCTCAGAGCAAGCAGAGTTTCTAAGGATGCTACAGCATTCACAGTTAATGCCTTCGAAGCAGATGAAGAAATTCCAGCAATCTCAATAGCAAGTTTACAACCAGTACCGTATGTTGCATGTATGTATGACAATTTTTCGTGTGCTGGAAATGTGTGTGAAATTTCACATGAACAACAAGATGTTCTCTTCAGCTTTTTGCAACCACACGGTTCTGCTCATTCATCCCACTGGCCAACTGTTAAAGACACCTGCTGGGTTCCTGAGAAATGTATTTTCATGACTTTAGAAGCACCACCAATGTCATCAGGAAGACGATACAAAATTGTAGAGCTGTTTAACCAAAATGGAATGATTATTTAGTATTTTTGTTTTGCTTATGTATTATACTTGTTTTTATGCCATGTGTTACACTGGCATGTGTCAAATTAATGTTTGAAACTGCTTCACATACTCAAATATAAAAAATATGGGAATTAATGACTAAAATATTTCACTTTTCAATGTTCTCGAAGTGCTAAAATAACAACTTTTTAAATGTATTCTTACTCAACAAAATGCAACATCCAGAAATTAAACAATACAGCTAAGAAAGTGTAAGAAAAAAAAGGATTGTCCAAATGTTACTTAGAACTTTTAAAAAAGCCCAGAAAACTTATCACATTTTCACCATCACCTGTGATGTGAAGATGAATACCCTCTCTTTAGAAGCCCCTAAAAATTAAACCACTGAAGATACTGATCCAAAGTTTAGTATATAACCATCAAAGACCATGTAGAATCTTCACATAAAAGTTCATTAAATATGGCGATGGCTGAGTGGGGACCTCTGATCTCATTGATGTGGAATGACCCTAATCTAATTCCTTCAGCATCTGATTTAATTAGATTACATTGAGCTAACCTTGTTTTACTCATTGATGTTCATCTTACACCCTCTTTTTCAAGAGACTATCGATTCTGTTCAACTGCATTTTAAAGCCATTTGGTGGCTGACAAATACAGTGTCAACGGCGAGGTATAATTATTAACTTCTACTCCCCAACTTTAATTCCTTTCCCAAATTTCTTCAGACTTACCATACTGTTTGTTCAATGTACAGCCCTGTCTCACTCCCTTCTCAACTATTGTTTCCATATCATGCCCTTTGATTCCTGAAACTGCAGTCTGGTTTCTGTACAGGTTGTAGGCAACATTTTGTTCTCACATACATACACAAGAGTATTTTAGCCCTGCTAACTCCACAATTTTGGACTGTAAGAGGCAACACTGCGCCCGAATCTAGAAATGCTACACATTTGGGTTTGGTTTTTTTCAGTCAGCTAAAATAAGTCATAAGGTCACTATGGCCTAACATGTTCCTACCTCTTCCCAGAAGCTACCCGAACTCATCTTCCCTGAATTTGACTTAACAGTTTTATTCCATTCTCTTAGTTCCTGTATAATTCATGTCAGTATTTTTTAGAAGTAGGGTAGCTTATTAAACTGATAGCTTGGTAATATTCACATTTTTCAGCACCTGGCTTCTTAGTAATGGGAAATATTACTTTTTTTTTTTTTTAGTCTGAGGGTATTTTGCCTGTCTGATATATCTTGCATAAAAGGTAATATATTTTTGTAATGATTTTCGCTCCCAAGCATCTTCATAATTTTGATGGAGTATGATCTACTTGAGGTGACTTGTTTCAACTTCGTTCTTTCATAGCCCTGTCAAATTCTTGTTGCAATATCATTACTTCCACATAACCTTCATTTACTGCCTCCTTTAAATCTATTGTATTGACTTTCACATTGGTTTCCCTTAGTATAGCCACCAGACACACTACATATTCCATCCACTTTCCAGCCTTAAGGTACTTCAAATTTAATCCCTAAAATTTTAGACACAAAAATTAATGTACATGAGGGCAAAGATATCTAACACTATCTTCCTGTCATGTGTCAATGAATAAAACTATGACATTGACTTAGGCATAACTGACTGCTGCAAAGACTTTCCATAACAATTTTACATTATACTCAACTTTGTTTAGTTACTGTTTACAGAACCTGGTTCTAATAACCAGGTGTTCCAGTTACCTCACTTCTCTGTACAACAATTACTGGTCATAGACTAACATTTGAAACTAGATGTGCAGGGCCATCTGACTGAAACAATGGATTCCTCCCTCAGGCAACAAGATCCTTTCACTTCTCCGTTACATCCTATACTTATTCAAGACATGGGACAAGCTTGACTAGACCTCTACTAGCATGTAGTAAGGCACCATACATGTACTAGACTACAGTACTGAAGTGTTCCTTTTTACTGACACTTTCATTTGCTTTCATTTATGAAAAGCTTCACACAATTATAAACAGCAATCGAATAACTGCAAATGATTATCTGTACTTCAAACGGAAGTTACTTAGTTTCTACATTAAAATAGCCTACACAGAAACGAATGCTTTCAAAAATGTTGTGCCCGTATAAGCATCACTGCAACTATTTAAATTATTATACAAAAAGAATTAAATTTCTGGAATCTGACGTAAACAAGAAAAAGAATTATGAGTATGACCTCATTGTTGAACATAGCAGCACTGTCAAAGACGTCAACCCTTTAAAAAGTAGGAGCACATTAAGTATCAATACACAAAAACTGAGTAGTGTTTCTTCATTATAACTCCGTATTGCGATTTCATACTTACTCGAATCTCCCAGCATACGCCTTCCAGCTCATCATCCTTTGTTAGAATCCCTGTTCCCGACGCTAGACTGACGCCCACCAGCGCGAAGAAGGGGGCTGAATCTCCATACAGTAACCTCTTCGTAGCTCTCTCACGGAGTTCTGCTGACTGGGAATTTGTCACTCGCCGAAGTACGTTGTCAACAAATAAGCGTCTTGCGTGCTGGTGAAATTTATAAGCAACATTCCTCACCACAGACGCACCCCTACCTCCAGTGGGGGCGGGACTGCTTGATCCTACGGCCTTTTCGGCTGGTGACCCTCGCTTGGGCAAAATATTGAGGCCGAAACCGTCTACGACGTCGGTCTGTCGATTGTTTTGATTCAGTCTGGCGCTGCGCAGCAGTAGCCGACCATTATGGAGCAGCCTAGCTGCGGCTGCCCTGATCGACATGTCGTAGTCGTGCGCCGCCGAGCGCGCAGCCCCCGACGGCGCAAATAAAGTAGCAGAGAGGAACTTCCTAAATTTCAGGAGCTTGACGTCGAGAATCATCGATATCAAATAATACGTCGACAAACAAATTACATCGCGAAAAATCTAACTACGTCGTTCTCCAATGGAACGTCGGCCATATTACTTTCAAGGCTTCAACTGTTAAGCAACCAATCACAATCTAGCATCGCTTTGGCGTTTGTTCCGGATATTACGTTCTAGCCCTAGTAAAATGAATTCCTCTCTACAAAAACAAAATTTGTTTATTTTACAATAAGCGATTTCGTCTCCAGGTGCGTCGAATATCTGAAAATTAATCTAGCAGAACATGAAATTGTATTGAATTAGAAATATTGACTCAAAATTTGACAGTTGTTGATCTACTTTCTCTCTTCCGGCATGTTAAATGAAAAGTTTTGTAATGGTTAGATTGTCCAGTCGAATTTATCAAAGTGGTTTGATTGTACTTTGACACGTTGTGCGGGCAGTTCAGATGTTTCCCGTAAATAGAGCAAACGCTGCGGGGAAGTCCACGAAGAGTGAGTGAGACCTCTTTATGTTTACGGTTTAGTTACAGCGTAGTGGAGTGATTGATGTTGAAAGACAATCGGAACTTTAACGTGCGGAAGTTTCTCCAATGGTAATGACGAGAAGGAATCCTTTCGATATAACGGAGATATTTTTCGTAAAACTCTAAGTACTTCCCTGTGCTGTTGGTACGTATGCTTTGTGGAAATGTTCTTCCACCCGTCTTACGTCATTGGTTCCATACAAAAGATGGTTTTTGCATTCCCCATATCTTCCTTTCCCATTGTCAGCTCCGCATTTCATTGAATTCCACGCACCATACAGTAGTGTCCTTTTGAATATGGTGATTGATTCACGGGTTATTAGTTCATGATTTACAGTATTTTATATCAAAAACTGTTATCGTTCTTGCAAATAATGTTAATCACGATGATACGGGAATAATCGTCATTGTTTGAAATTTCAAGCAACTAATAGGTTCACATCAGCTTTTGGAATGGGTTATCTTTTTCCTCCTCGAAGTGTTGACTCCATATTTTGGGCCGATTACAGCGCTTGCTGTCGCCTGCAACAGATTGACAGAAGCTGCTCATATAATCGTGTTCTATGACTGATTGTATTTTTGGTAGTCTGTTTGGAACTAAGACAGTTATTTTAGTAAGATGACGTACGCCTAGCAATTACTGGCATTATTCGGCGTGGATTTGACCTTGAATTACATTACTGTTCTTTTTCAGTACCCCGTGTGAACTACATAACGAAGATGTCAGCGTCGCAAAGACATTAACACCAATTTTGTGGCGAAATTGCGTGGCCACGCCTGCCTGCCCTGTTGCATACAATGGCTTAACGTAAAAAAATAATAGTACCCGTAGCGGAAGCTGGATGTACTTAACTCTCAAAGATTGACATAAATGACTTGAAATATGTAGGAGCGTGTTTGTGTACCGTTTAAAATCTTGTGGTAGGTCATTGCCAAACTACTCGGCATGACTGGCAAACTGTTTTCCTTGTATGTTTTGCAGTAACGGCAGTATTGAAAAGAAAGGAAAAAAAATTATGGTGTGTGTGCGTGTGTGTGTGACATTACGCAGAAACCGTCGTTCGTAAAGTGTTACTGGCATCTGATTCGTGATTAAAGAGCCATGTCAAATAGGAACTATTAGTTTTATAGCCCTTGTTCAAATTCTTTAACAATAGTTTTAAAAGAATAATACCGAAATGTTATTTATAATGAAGTTTTTGTCTAATTTACCATTTAAGTTACACCATTTGAGGAATTTATCAAGCAGAGTATTTTAGTCAGCACAACCAACTTATTTTCTATTTTCTTGCTTTACCACTTGGCTGTTTTCTTTTCTGAAGAAATTCTGCAAACTCTACTGGGATGCCTTATCTTAGAGGTTAGAAAGTATTGTGGTAGTCCAGTGATCTTTGTTGCAGCTGGAACACTTTCTTGAGCTAATATAGCAGTCCTTCTATGCAGATTCTCACCAGTTTTGTGCAAAAAGTGGAGAAATTACTTGTTTCTTTTATCAATACCTATTCGTAGTGTCACATCTTGGAACAGTTTTAAGCATATTCTTACACGAAGTAGGAAAATGCTGCCCAGTAAACATTGCCAAAAGATTTCTCTACTTCAACAGATGATATAAACATATATTGCTCTCTTCAATCTGTAACCTAAGAAGCCTTTAAAATAAGTAGTGTCATATGTTCCTACATTACTTCAAACTTGAACTGATCTTCCCCGAGGTGAAAACAAAACAGTCTCTCAATAATCACTTTGTCTCATCGTCACTTAACTCAAACATTGTCTCCCCTATACCCCCATTACCTTTCTGTAGCTCAGAACATAAATTTGAACCAAAACCAAACTGACTTTATACTGTCGCTAAAATTATGTGAGAGGTAATCAAAAAGTTTCCATTCGAAGACTGCACAGCCCAGCATAGATATGGTAATACAGCAAAATCCCCATTAGCAGTGATGCAATCACTTCACCAACTCACCATGGTGAAGATAACCATATGGTAAAACACTTATGGCCTGCTGCGTGCAGAAGTCCGTAATTGCCTGCTGTGCATCATCACCACTTAAGGATTGTTCAGGTCTTTTTTATGAAATCCAAGACATAATCATACTGAGAGAGATCGGGACTATACGGTGGGTGCTCGAATGTCTTCCTCTTAGGTCAGTGTAGTGGGTGAGGGTGGCCTCCCAGATTGACGGGTGTCTCGTGTTGAATTGCAACTGTGGTTCACATTTCCACATGTACCACATGCGGGTCAGTAAGGCACAAATGACACAGTAATCCCTTGTCTACACATTGGTGTTTGTATACCCATAACTGAGTCACACTATGTTGCTTATACGCTGCAGCAACCCCCCCCCCCCCCCCCTCAAATGCAAATTTTTATCGCTGTTTATATTTTATTTATACACATTTAGCGTAATGCTGTTTCAACTGTGTAAATTGAACTTAAACCCTATGATCAGTATTTAATTTACCACTTGTCCATCCTTATTTTATTCTCTTCTGACTTAACCATAATTTTGTGTGTCTAGTGCTAACTCTGAAAGAAGCAGCTAAAGCCATACTAAACAGAGAAAAACTTAATAAAGATCATTTCTTTGTGTCTTATTAACTAATGATCAGTTTTGTATTTTAATATCGAGTGTTTTGGTTTTTCGAGACATCATATTAAAAACAAAATTCCAGCAGACGTTTGTCAGGAAAGGGAAGAATTAAAACCGATACAAATATGATAACCTCTGATAGCAAATGGATCATTTTAACCCATCAAAACGGCCTGCTTCCGAATGTACCAGGTGTACGGGTATGAAATGAGTTTTTTTTGTGAAAATGAAACAGATTTTGAATTGAAAAGTAAAAACATATTATTCAAAGTACTGACCATTGCTTTCTATACATTTTCAACACCTTTCTGGCAATTTTTGGGCACAACGCCGATAGAAATGTTAGTCTTTTGAAGCAAACCAATCGCACCCAATTTTCAATGTAGGAACTGAAGTGTTCCTCAACCAATGCGTGTCCCATTGATGTAAACAAATGGTAGTCGGAAGGGACCAAGTCTGGTGAATGTGGCGGGTGGGGTAGCAGCTCCCAGCCAAGTGTTTTTGCTTTGTGTGCAGGTGCATTGTCGCGTAGAAAAATTACTTTCCCATGTCTTCTGGCCCATTCTTGTCTTTTTTCGTTCAATGCATAGTTCAAATTGATCATTTGTTGTCTGTAGCGATTAGTATTCACAGTTCACCGGGTTTTAGAAGCTCATGATACACCACACCTTTCTTATCCCATCAAACACAGAGCATTGTCTTCTTGCCGAATAGATCTGGTTTTGCAGTCGATGTTGATTGTTGTCCCGGATTAACTCATGATTTTTCCCGTTTAGGATTCTTAAAATAAACCCATTTTTCATCACCAGTAACAATTTGATGCAAAATTGATTTTCTTTCATGTCTTTGAAGAAAAATTTGACAAATGGTTTTTCAGTTTTCCGTCTGTCTTTCATTCAATTCATGTGGCACCCATTTTCCACGCTTTCGTATCTTTCCCATAGCTTTTAAATGGTCGGAAATTGATTGTTGTGCAACATTTAGCATTGCTGCCATTTGCTTCTGACTCAAAGTATCACCTTCATCCAATATTGCTTGCAATTCAGAGTCTTTGAACTTTTTTGGTGGTCTTCCACGTTCATTTCTTACATCAAAATCTTTATTTCAGAACTGTTGAAACCATCTTTTGCATGTTGCTTTTGATAGAGCACGATCACCATATCCTTCAACAAGCATTTGATGCGACTCTGCAGCACCTCCCCTCCCCCCCCCCCCCCCCCAATGAAAACAAAGAATTAATGCTTACTGCAAATCATCACTTTCTGGTAGGCCTACAAAACTCTATGGGGTGAAGTGGGGTAAGTGTAACCACGTTTTGGCATAGTTCTACTTTGACACCAAATTGCCAACTTGTTATTGAAGATATGATTTTGAAATTTCTCATGCTTACACTTTTACTTGTTGACTTTTAAACAAAATTGTGTGATGTGAGATTACTCTTGCCCCATGGTTCGGGGCAAGTGTAACCCCGCATCTGTTGTACCTATACACAGCATTGTAAAAGAGACTTGGGTAAGTGACCTGATTACCCAATTTTTACTGAGTTTGAGGATTTTTAAATTATTAAAATATCTTAAATTTTACTCAAGATATGAATTTTTTTGCACACAGTTATTTGTATATTATGAAATACACAGAAAATGTTAGCTAAACTTTACCAGTGGGACTACACTGTCAGACTGTTTCCAATAATAAGCTTTCAAATGACAAATCAGAAGTTCCAGAACATTATGAAATATTGGTTAGCTTGGGAGTGGTTGAGAAAGAACTCTGATATTGGGAGAACTGCAGGGCTCAGTAGATGTAGGCCTATAAAATTCTGAAGGTTGTACAGCTAGAAGCTTCCCAAAAATGTGAGTCCTTTCTATTAGAGATATAGCTTTCACACAGTCTACAATGCATTATTGTGAGCTGACAATGGATTTGTTTCTGCCAAAGACTTGGTATGAGCTACATATCTTTTATATGCCTCCGGATCATCAATTACTTCCCTACTGTAAGGGAATATTCCTGCTTTTTGAAAACCACTTTTCAACAATTCAGGTGGTGTTTCATTCCATACAGCAGTGAGGAGATTGGAAAAGTCACATTTGCTAATTTTTACCCCTTGATGATGCCCCTGGTGACGAGTTAATTTCTGCTCAACATCTGTTTATTCAAACAATGCTTCACATACTGTACTGTAATTGAAATGGTGGCATTCTTTACAGTTCTGAGTTATATTTTATAAAAGGAAACGTGGTTTAAAAATATAGTATACTTAAATAAAAAATAAAATATATCTCACACAAACTCGGTAGACCTACAAATCCAGCACATCAGGTATTCTGGTATCCATATGTACAGGAAGGCCAGTTTAGTTGATCTAGTGTGATGGTAAAAACAAAGTTCGGCTCAAATAAATAAAGATGTTCCGGTAAGTGTGTTTGGGGCAAGTGTATACCCCCACCCCCAGTTACACTTGCCCCACATGGGAAAAAGTTGGGGCAAGTATAACCATGCCTGGCATATCAAGAGCCTTTATCAGTAGAGTAAAACTAATCTCATATTTGAAGTTATCATAAAAAGTTAGTTTGCAACCAAAAAATTGTGCAGTTATCTTTAAAACTGCAAAAAAGACATACCACCAAATTCTGAGAATGTCACTCTCTCGCAGAATGAAAATGTAGATGTCAGTTCAAGTCCAAAAATTAATTACCAATTTGTCAGATTTGACAACTTATGGTTAAATATATAAAAGAAAGGAATAAATTAACATGTGATAGGTCAGAGGTAAAAATACAGCTTCTTTAAGGCACCATAAGCCGTGGTTACAGTAACCCCATGGTTACACTTACCCCACTTCACCCTATTGTTAACACAATGAAAACATATGGTGTTGTTTGTTCCATGACTTGATGTGTACTAAATATCTTTGACAGATGTCATACCAGCCAAACGAAAAAAATTAAGGCTCGTTAACAACAAATGTTCCGTATCGACACATTTGTATCTTAACGCTCATTTCATACTGGTACACCTGCTAGAACGAGGAGTAGGAGTGGGAGTCGGCCACTGACCATTACGGCCGGTCACCTGAAAAGTCCAAAGATGTCAACAAGTCAGATTGCTGAAATAATGCACTATACAAGCGATACGACTTGGCCGAATACCGTATAAAATTTCAGATACAGCTCATTTATCACTGTAATCGACACCTCGTGATGTTGGCTTCACGGTGTTTCCTCTCTCTCTCCTACAGGAATGCCTGCCTTCTGACGCGACTCACAGCTGACAGTGTGTGGTCTGCAGCAGCTGTCTCAGGTAGCGATGTCCCAGCCGCGGAAGACCAACAGCGCAACTCAGCGCCTCAAGCAAGACTACCTGCGTCTCAAGAAGGACCCGGTGCCCTACGTCGTCGCCGAGCCACTGCCGGCCAACATCTTAGAGTGGTAGGCAGTAGTCTGTAAGCTTAACAAACCTCTTTCCTTGGACTGTGCTCGTATTATTAATGGCTTTATAGTAGGTTCTTCACAATTTCACTACTGAAGCGTGCTTTACTAACTGTACTTGGCACGGACTGACTTGGATGCTCTTCATTGACGAGAGTAATAAAGAAAATTATTATTCGATAAAATGTAAACATATTACCTGTTAATTAATAATATAAAAAACAGAAAAAATAAAAGGAACAGAATAATAATAATAATAATAATAATAATAATAATAATGCGTAAGTTTTGTTTAGCTGACTCAGATACAACTATAAAATGCCGAAAATAATAGGAACTGATTCATGAGGATGATTTTTAAGGTTACCAAAGCCAACCAGATCCTTTTTAAAAAAGTGAAATTTTATAATTGTGATAGTTAACGAACTAACAAGTTCTGGCGAAAATTTGCATTTTTATAGACAGGAAGATCAGTTAACTAAAATGTTACCTTCAGTAGTAGGGAAACTACACAGTGAATAATAAAGTTTTGAATATCTTGCTCAATTCAGGAAGTACGTATTCTGAGATACTGTTGTATGGAGGACGTCCCAGGAAGACTGGCTGGAGTTGAGGTGTTTGTTTATATACTGGCCTCTGCTGCAGTCAGGATTGGACTTGGCGATAACTCGTTGTCTGAGATATGGATCATTAGGCAGTTGAACATTGCTAGGCGTGATAGTTCTATCACTTTGAGTTTGAAATAACTTGTTTCTAACTCTGTTAATAAGTGTTGTTGGGCATGCATTTCTTTTATAAATTAATGACGGTGCTCTTTTTACATATTAAAGTGTGTAAAACTAAATTATGGCACCATCTGAATGTAAACATGTGACGCTGTGTTTACAACCGGACATTGAGCCCAGTGACTTATACATATTAATTGCGCATCAGAGCGGAATTAACTGACGACCAAATTGTTGATGTTGTAACTTGAACAACTGAAAAGAACGAGATGATGGTTGCAAATAAGACAATGGACCTGTGGCTTAAGTATCACATTCAGATGATAAAAATGCATTTCATCTAGCCCTTCAGTACATTGAACAAAGCTCTAAATCTACCCCTGTAGACATTTTTATGGGTTAGGAAATGTCAGAACATCGTGACAAAATTGAGGTTGTCGTCTAGTAAGCAAAGCAAAAGAATATTGCAATCTTTCTTCGTCCTGCATAAGAACAGAATTTTTAAAAAAACAATGGTGGGATGTTAAACCCTAATCTTTATTCCTTATTTCTATTTTTTTTTATTTTAACAGTTAAGTGCAAATTAGTTGTCTGTCACTGTACTCTAATAAGGTATGTACAGATATTAAGCTTTCATTTACGGTAACTTTATCTTACCAGATGATACAGATCTAATATAAACTACAAGTACCACTGCACATTACACTTTCATGCAAGATTTTTTAGTGTGTAAACATTTTGTCTGTTTAACATGCAACAATATTTCAGACAGCATTTCCTGTTGAAAATTAATGGTCAATAAATGTCCCTCTGATGAACTGCCCCCTTGTGCATAATGAGGCAGAGTACAAACAAGTAACAAGCATCTTGAGAATAGTCAAGCAAGTCTCTGCTCTGGAATTATATTGAGTCCGATTCGTGAGGTGCCACTTCTGTGGACTGTGTGTGCCGACTTCACTGTGATGCTGCGGTTGCTGTTTGATAGTGCAGCCATCTGGCAGCTGCATTCATCCTGTCAGGTGCTGGCATGGAAAAGTTGAATCATAATGTGATGAGCTGGCACCTCGACTCTTATCTTTGTGGCCGGTACACTAGATGTAGTAACATATGGTTACCACAGGAACTATAACAGATTGTTAGAAGAAGTACAATGAAGTGCCAAAGATACTGCCATAGGTGTGTGTGTTCAAATACAGAGATATGTAAACAGGCAGAATACAGTACTTCGTTCGGCAAAGCCTATATAAGACAAGTGCCTGGCGTGGTTTTTAGATCGGTTACTGCTGCTACAATGGCAAGTTATCAAGATTTAAGTGAGTTTGAATGTGGTGTTATAGTTGGCACACAAGAAATGACACACAGCACATCCAAGGTAGCAATGAAATGGGGATTTTCTGTATGACCATTTCACAAGTGTACTGTGTAAAACAACAAACCTCAGACGTTTCTGTGGATGGAAAAAGATCGTGCAAGGACAGGACTGACAAAGACTGAATGAGAATCGTTCAACGTTCCAGAAGTGCAACAGGTCTGCAAATTGCTGCAGATTTCAATGCTGCACCATCAACAAGTGTCAGCATGCAAACCATTCAATGGAACGTCATCAATACGGGCTTTTGGAGCCCATCTTATGTAGATAACCTCGCTAATCCATGAACCCAGCACGTCAGCAGGGGACTTTTCAAGCTGGTGCACTCCTTATAAGTGTAGATATGACTGACAGGTGACACGTACATAGGTATTGTGTTTGACCCCCTGCATCCATTCATGTACATTGTGCATTCTGATGGGTTTGGACAGTTCCAGCAGGACTGTGAGACACCCCACATGTCCAGAACTGCTATGGAGTGGCTCCAGGAAAACTCTTCTGAGTTTAAGCACTTCTGCTGGCCTCCAAACTCTCCAGACATGAACGGTATTGGGCATATCTGGCATGCCTTGCCACGTGGTATTCAGAAGAGATGTGCACCACCTCGTACTCTTACGGATTTATGAACAGCACTGCAGGATTCAGGGTGACAGTTCCCTCCAGCACTGCTTGATCCATTTGTTGTGACCATGCCACATCGTGTTGTGGCACTTCACGTGCCCGCGGGGGTCCTATGTGATATTAGGCAGGTATACCAGTTTCTTTGGCTCTTCAGTGTATAATACATCTACATCTGCATGGTTACATGGTTACTCTGCAATTCGCACTTAAGTGCCTGGCAGAAGGTTCATCGAACCATTTTCATACTACTTCTCTACCATTCCACTCTCGAATAGCGTGTGGGAAAAAGAAACACCTAAATCTTTCTGTTTGAGCTCTGATTTCTCTTATTTAATTATGATGATCATTTCTCCCTACATAGGTGGGTGCCAACAAAATATTTTCACATTCAGAAGAAAAAGTTGGCAATTGAAATTTTGTAAATAGATTTCACTGCAAAGAAAACCGCCTTTGTTTCAGTGACTGCCACCCCAACTCATGTATCATATCAGTGACACACTTACCCCTATTGCGTGATAACACGAAATGAGCTGCCTTTCTTTGCCACTTTTTCTTTGTCCTCCGTCGATTCTACGTGGTAAGGATCCCACACCGCACAGCACTAGTCCAGCAGAGGACAGACATGTGTAATGTAGGCTCTCTCTTTTAGTGGATTTGTCACATCTTCTAAGTGTTCTTACAATAAAGTGCAGTTCCCCACAATATTATCTGTTTGCTCTTTCCAATTTAAGTTGCTCGTAATTGTAATTCCTAGGTATTTAGTTAAATTGACAGCCCTTAGATTTGTGCGATTTATCGTACACCCAAAATTTATCAGGTTTCTTTTAGTACCCTTATGGATGCCCTCGCACTTTTCTTTGTTTTGTGCCAATTGCCACGTTTCGCACCATACAGAAATTCTCTCTAGATCATTTTGTAATTGAGATGGATCATCTGATGATTTCACTAGATGGTAAATTACAGCGACATCTGCAAACAATCTAAGGGGGCTGCTCAGATTATCATCTAGATGATTTGTGTAAATCAGGAACAGCAGAGGGACTAAGACACTACCTTCCGGAACGCCAGATATCACTTCTGTTCTACTCGATGATTTACTATCTATCACTACGAACTGTGACTATAATAGGTATTAAAATAAGAATTGCAAAGTAACTTGTGAAATTTTCTCAGCATACTATTAATAATTATAATCAGCCGCAACCCCTTGACATTCTGCTGTGACATTTCGACCCAGAGGCATCTGGCCATCTTCACATCTTCAGGTGAGTAGACAACTACCGAAGAGACCAGATGCGTTCACAGTATTTGTGCCGTATCTCGTGCACGCGAAATGTGCTGATGTCTTTCAGTGCATGCATCAGATTATGACATGTGCAGGATAGCCTTATACATTGTGGCAACGACTTTCAACTGGATAAAAACTGGAGACCTGTGATTAAAATTATTCAGTCACAGCGAATCAATGGGCTCATTCGATACTCAGATGAATAGATCATATCTCACTTCCATCACTGAGAGCAGCACATATCACCTGATGCGAGTACTGAAACACACTGGTACATTTTGCTTGCGTAATACTCGGCATAAATACTGTGATTGTACTTCGGCTCTTCAGTAGTTGTCCGCTCACCTGAAGATTGGTGGATATCTCTGGCTGAAATATCGTGGCAGGATTTTGACAGGATCTAGCAGCACACACGGAAATTATTAAAGAAGAATTGCAATGACTGAATCCTTTCAGAAATAAGATTAATTTATTATCAAATGATCATCTTAACATAGAAACGAGAATGACATTTATTATGAGTGTTTTAAGCTTAGGTTCTGAAAGGTGAACCTTGGGGAAACAAAAAAAGTGAAGAGTGGTAGAGATGTGGATATGGAGTAGAGCCGCAAAAAACGTGTGGGCTGAAAGAAAATCTAATGAACAACTACTAAAAGAAATTAAAGAGAGGAGGACATTGATTAACTGAAACAAAAGAGAAAAACTAAATTAAATGGGCACTGAATTAGGCATAACAGCTCCATAAAAAATATCTCGGAAAGAAAAAAATAGACTGGCCCAGAGCATTCGTGTTGTTGTTGTTGTTGTTGTTGTTGTTGTTGTCTGCACTCCAGAGACTGGTTTGATGCCATTCTCCATGCTACTCTGTACTGTGCAAGCTTCTTCATTTCCAATTAACTACTGCAAACTACACCTCTCTGAATCTGCTTAGTGTATTCATATCTTGGTGTCACTCTACAACCTCTACCCTCCACGCTTCCCTCAAGTACAAAATTGGTAATTCCTTGATGCCTCAGAACGTGTCCTACCTATCAATGCCTTCCTTTAGTCAGGTTGTGCCACAAATTCCTCTTTACCCCAATTCTACTCAGTACCTCCTCATTAGTTACATGATCTTCCCATCTAATCTTCAGCATTCTTCTGTAGCACCACATTTCAAAAGCTTCTATACTCTTCTTGTCCAAACTATTTATCGTCCATGTTTCACTTCCATACATGGCTACACTCCATACAAATACTTTCAGAAACAACTTCCTAACACTTAAATCTATACACAATGTTAACAAATTTCTCTTCTTCAGAAATGCTTTCCTTGCCATTGAGAGTATAAATTTTGTATCCTTTCTACTTTGACCACCATCAGTTATTTTGCTCCCCAAATAGCAAAACCCCTTTACTACTTTAAGTGTCTCATTTCATAATCTAATTCCCTGGGAATCACCTGATTTAATTCTACTACATTCCATTATCCTCATTTTGCTTTTGTTGTTGATCATCTCATATCATCCTTGCAAGACACTGTTCATTCCATTCAAGTGCTCTTCCAGGTTGTTTGCTGTCCCCGACAGAATTACCATGTCATCAGCAAACCACAAAGTTTTTATTTCTTCCATAGATTTTAATTCATCTTCTGAATTTTTCTTTTGTTTTCTTCACTGCTTGCTTAATATATAGATTGAATAACATTGGGGATAGGCTACAATCCTGTCTCACTCACTTCCCAACCACTGCTTCCCTTTTATGCCCCTCGACTCTTGTAACTGCCAGCTGGTTTCTGTACAAATTGTAAAGAGCCTTTTGCTCCCTACATTTGTCAAAGAGTATGCCAGTCAACATCGTCAAAAGCTTTCTGTAAGTATACAAATGCTAGAAACGTAGGTTTGCCTTTCCTTATCCTACCTTCTAAGATAAGTCGTAGGGTCAGTATTGCCTCATGCCTTCCAATGTTTCTACGGAATCCAAACTGATCTTCCCCGAGGTCGGCTTCTACCAGTATTTCCATTCATTAGTAAAGAATTCATGTTAGTATTCTGCAGCTGTGACTTATTAAACTGATAGTTGGGTAATTTTCACATTCTTTGGGATTGCAATTATTATATTCTTCTTGAAGTTTGAGGGTATCTCACCTGTCTCATATCTTGCTAACGATGATAGTTTTGTCATTTTTGGCTCTCCCAAGGCCGTCAGTAGTTCTAATGGAATGTTGTCTACTCCTGGGGCCTTGTTTTGACTTAGGTCTTTCAATGCTCTCTCAACTTCTTCACACTTTTCATCTTCATCTACGTCTCCTTCCATTTCCATAATATTGTCCTCAAGTACATCGCCCTTGTATAGACCCTCTATATACTCGTTCCACCTTTCTGCTTTCCCTTCTTTGCTTAGAACTGGGTTTCCACCTGAGCTCTTGATGTTCACACAAGTGGTTCTCTTCTCTCCAAAGGTCTCTTTAAATTTCCTGTAGGCAGTATCTATCGTACGCCTAGTGAGATAAGCCTCTACATCCTTACATTTGTCCTCTAGCCATCCTTGCTTAGCCATTTTGCACTTCCTGTCGATCTCATGTTTGAGACATTTGTATTCCTTTTCATGTGCTTCATTTACTGCATTTTTATATTTTTTTACTTTTATCAATTGAATTCAATATCTCTTCTGTCACCCAACAGTTTCTACTAGCCCATGCCTTTTTATCTATTTGATCCTCTGATGCCTTTACTATTTCTTCTCTCAAAGCCACCCATTCCTCTTCTGCTGTATTTCTTTCCCCTGTTCTTGTCAGTTGGTCCCTAAGACTCTTTCTAAAACTCTACAGTCTCTGGTTCTTTCAGTTCATCCAAGTGCATCTCCTTAAATTCCTACTTTTTGCAGTTTATTCAGTTTTAATCTGCAGTTCACTACAAATAAATTGCAGTCACCCCCAAAAATATCTTAAATTTAAAACCTGCTTCCTAAGTCTCTGTCTTACCATTATATAATCTATCTGAAACCTTCCTGTATCTCCACGCCTCTTCCATGTTTACAGCTTTCTTTCATGATTCTTAAGCCAAGTGTTAGCTATGAGTAAGTTATGTTCTGTGCAAAATTCTACCAGGCAGCTTCCTCTCTCATTCCTTACACCTAGTCCATATTCACCTACTATTTTTCCTTCTCTTCCATTTCCTGCTATCAAATTCCAGTCCTCCATGACTATTAAATTATTGTCTCCCATAACTACCCGAATCATTCCTCTTCATCTTATCGTACATTTCTTCAATCTCTTCATCTACAGCGCTAGTTGGGATATAAACTTTTACTACTGTGGCAAGCATGGGCTTCGTGTCTATCTTTGCTGCAATAATGTGTTCACTGTGCTGAAACTTCCTGGCAGATTAAAACTGTGTGCCGGACCGAGATTCGAACTTGGGACCTTTGCCTTTCGCGGGTAAGTGCTCTACCGACTGAGCTACCCAAGCACGACTCATGCCCCGTCCTCACAGCTTTCTGGAAACATCCCCCAGGCTGTGGCTAAGCCATATCTCCGCAATATCCTTTCTTTCAGGAGTGCTAGTTCTGCATGGTTCACAGGATAGCTTCTGTCAAGTTTGGAAGGTAGGAGACGAGATACTGGCAGAAGTAAAGCTGCGAGGACGGGGCGTGGGCCCTGCTTGGGTAGCTCAGTCGGTAGAGCACTTGCCAGCGAAAGGCAAAGGTGTCGAGTTCAAGTCTCAGTCCAGTACACAGTTTTAATCTGCCAGGAAGTTTCATATCTACATCTACTACATCTACATTCATACTCCGCAAGCCACCCAACAGTGTGTGGCGGAAGGCACTTTACGTACCACTGTCATTACCTCCCTTTTCTGTTCCAGTCGCGTATGGTTCGCGGGAAGAACAACTGTCTGAAAGCCTCCGTGCGTGCTCGAATCTCTCTAATTTTACATTCGTGATCTCCACGGAAGGTATAAGTAGGGGGAAGTAGTATATTCGATACCTCATCCAGAAACGCACCCTCTCGAAACCTGGCGAGCAAGCTACACCGCGATGCAGAGCGCCTCTCTTGCAGAGTCTGCCACTTGAGTTTGCTAAACATGTCCGTAACGCTATCACGGTTACCAAATAACCCTGTGACGAAATGTGCCGCTCTTCTTTGGATCTTCTCTATCTCCTCCGTCAACCCGATCTGGTACTGATCCCACACTGATGAGCAGTACTAAAGTATAGGTCGAACGAGTGTTTTGTAAGCCACCTCCTTTGTTGATGGACTACATTTTCTAAGGACTCTCCCAATGAACCTCAACCTGGTACCCACTTTTCCAACAATTAATTTTATATGATCATTCCATTTCAAATCATTCCGCATGCATACTCCCAGATATTTAACAGAAGTAACTGCTACCAGTGTTTGTTCCGCTATCATATAATCATACAATAAAGGATCCTTCTTTCTGTGTATTTGCAATACATTACATTTGTCTATGTTAAGGGTCAGTTGCCACTCCCTACACCAAGAGCCTATCCATTGCAGATCTTCCTGCAGTTCGCTACAATTTTCTAATGCTGCAACTTCTCTGTATACTACAGCATCATCTGCGAAAAGCCGCATGGAACTTCAGACACTATCTGCTAGGTCATTTATATATATTGTGAAAAGCAATGGTCCCATAACACTCCCCTGTCGCACGCCAGAGGTTACTTTAACGTCTGTAGACGTCTCTCCATTGATAACAACATGCTGTGTTCTGTTTGCTAAAAACTCTTCAATCCAGCCACACAGCTGGTCTGATATTCCGTAGGCTCTTACTTTGTTTATCAGGCGACAGTGCGGAACTGTATCGAACGCCTTCCGGAAGTCAAGGAAAATAGCATCTACCTGGGAGCCTGTATCTAATATTTTCTGGGTCTCATGAACAAATAAAGCGAGTTGGGTCTCACACGATCGCTGTTTCCGGAATCCATGTTGATTCCTACAGAGTAGGTTCTGGGTTTCCAAAAACGACATGATACTCGAGCAAAAAACATCTTCTAAAATTCTACAACAGATCGACGTCAGAGTTGTAGGTCTATAGTTTTGCGCATCTGCTCGACGACCCTTTTTGAAGACTGGGACTACCTGTGCTCTTTTCCAATCATTTGAAACCTTCCGTTCCTCTAGAAACTTGCGGTACATGGCTGTTAGAAGGGGGGGCAAGTTCTTTCGCGTACTCTGTATAGAATCGAATTGGTATTCCGTCACGTCCAGTGGACTTTCCTCTGTTGAGTGATTTCAGTTGCTTTTCTATTCCTTGGACATGCACACTCTGCTGCAGAGTGAAAATCTCATTCTGTTCACTATGCTGTTTGTACTAGCTTACCCACACTCTTATTTTTTTATTCATTATTAAAAACCACACCTGCATTACTCATATTGGATTTTGTATTTATAACCCTGTATTGCTACCAAACTTCAGTAATTCCCACTGTGTCTAATTTTAACCTGTCCATTTCTCTTTTTAAATTTTCTAACCTGCGTGCCCGATTGCGGCATCTGTCCCTGGCCGAGTACACATTCTTTCTTTGTCTCACATTTTGATTTGTTATTCATTTTAAAATGATGGATACTAGACAGACTTTTCAGCAGTATAGAAAGAGACTATTAAAGGAAAACATTTGGTTTCACTGATGCAGGCACTATGCTGTCACGGGTCCCGAAGGAACGCCGTACGAGGGTGGGATCTACCACGGAAAGTTGGTCTTTCCAAGAGAATTTCCATTCAAGCCGCCCAGCATTTACATGACAACACCAAATGGCAGGTGAGTAGATGGCTACCAAAATAGCTTGCAATCTGATGTTTCATGTTGGATCCTTCCACTTTCCAGTATCCCATCTTTGTCTCGTTTTTTGTAAGTGACAGTTAAAAATTTGTTACTACCAAAATTCTACATCTGTATGTGTACTCACAAGCAAGTGCACAGGGTGGCCACATAATCTCTTTCCACCTGAAATAAATGTGTTTAACGATGTAAGATGACGATGATATAATTTGATAGGTTAAAATCTACTTGGCAAGCGACACACGTAAGTTACAAAGATGTGCAAACTTTCGGAGCCGACAGCTACTTCTTCTGGCAGCAGGGTTGAGTGAGAAAGAAGAGGGACGCTGCAAAAGACTTGGTAAGGTTTCGCAAATAGGGAGTTAGAGAAAAGTTGCTCAGCACCCCAGGCTGTCCAACTATATATTTTCAAATATTGATTATTGTTGTAAAATGGTAAGATCATTTAAGATCTGAACTTCGCATCATAAACACTAATAAGGCAGTAGTGCTCCTTGTTTGAATTGCAATGTGATCGTCGCGTAACTGCCCAGGTAGGAGAATAAAGTCTATACATTGACCACTTTGTTATTTTCAGTCCTGTGTTCAGTGAAAAGCAATGACAGACACCAGAAACTTTGGAGATGTATTTAATGGCAAGTATTTTGATCAATAAATTGAAGCACAAAAATGAAAATATTACACAGGTGACAGGTAAGTTTCACAGATGATGTGGTAAGGAGCCACCAAGTCTTCAGACTTGTGTCCGTCGGAGAAGAAAGCTTTGTGCCTGGAAAATGTTTTGGATGCTTCCCCACTCTGGCCGTCAGTCAGCTGAAGGAAAACGTATGCTGAAGTTTGTGCATTAGTGATCTGCTCACTCTGGAAGTCAACCAGAAAGTGTGCTGTAGAACTTGGAATGAAAAGGAGTACAGTGCAGCTTCATGTAAAAATGGACCTCGTCATGCACAGTATCTGCAAGTGCTATGAAAATTATGATGAAATAGCTGTGTGTGTGTGTGTGTGTGTGTGTGTGTGTGTGTGTGTGTGTGTGTGTGAAGGACTTTCAGTTCATGGTGGAGGGTTTTCTGGGAGGAGAAGTGTGACTTCTGTATTTGCCTCTGTGTGTGTCCTAATCTGAGAATCTTGCTCTCAGGGTGCCCACATAGGATATGAGATAGTGGCAGCAGAATTATTGTGTGGGCTGCATTGAGTACCAGTTTTTTTTTCAATGTTCCTAACAGGGTTTTGCGAGAACCGTCATCATCTTTCTTCTGAGGATTCAGATTTATGTTCCCCAATTGTTTCCGTTACACTTTCTTACAACCAGTACTGTCCCATTACAGTCTAAGCAATTAGTTTGATGCCTGTTGTCATGTGTACTTGATAAGCATTGCAAACATTGGAACATTACTCAAGAATTTGTTTTGCTAATATCTAAAAAGATATAAGATGACATTGATAAAACAGAACAAAGGTAGTGGAATGTAGTAAAATCAAGTGATTAGGGAATTAAATTGGGAAGCAAGACACTAAAACAGTAGACAAGGTTATCTTTTTGGGCTGTAAGAAATGTATAATGGCGAAAGTGTATAGGATATAAAAGTAGATTGGCAAAATAAGGAAAGCATTTCTGAAGAGAAATTTAACACTGGATATACAGGGTGTCACAAAATAATATATACACTCTTTGAAACTAAAAATTTCTTTAATTAAAGGACATAAAAGTACAGTACAGTGTTTGTGGTATACCTTAAGGTCCACGTAAAGGTGGTAAATATTCAAAATGGCCTCCGTCAGCCGCAATACGCCATCGACAATGAGAGAACAGAGTGACATGCCAACTGTATTGCTCCTGATGGAATAGCATAACAGGCCTCCTCAATTTTCACTCTGAGCATCCAGTGTTTGTGGCCTTGCAGTGTAAACTGTGTTCTTGAGTACCCCACAGACATAAGTCTAGAGGAGTTAAATCAGGGGATCAACCTGGAAACTCTACCCTCACTCTTTGTCCTATCCATCTTCCAGGGAATGTAAAACTGATGAATAACCTCACATCAGTGTGAAAGTGATGTGGTGCACTGCCCTGTTGAAAGCAATAGTCTTCATTTTCCAAAAAGTCATTAAGGCCAGGAGTTGTCATTTGCAGCATTTCTAAGCAAGAGTCACCTGTGACAGAGTTTTCAAAGTATTACAGCCCAATTAACCATCCAGAAGATCGACCACACTAGATTCATACACCTGGTAGATTAACATGTCTTTCTTGTGTTATGTACGGGTTCTCACTGGCCCAGTACACGCAATTATGGTAGTTCATTGTTCCATTAAGTTTAAAGGTCACTTCGTCTGACCAAAGAATTAGATCACGAAGATGTTGCTCTTCTTGACATCTGTTAATGAACCACTCACAAAATTCACTTCACCTATTAAGATCATCTGCATTAAGAGCATGGAAAAGTCTTTGAATGTAAGGCTTCTGAGCCCACTGAACTCTATGAACACTGCATTTATAGGTCCCAGTCTCAGGAGAGCATTGTCTTGCACATTTATTCAGGATTGTGTGTATGCCTGGATCACTGCATCAACCCTTTCATTGTTGCTGAACATGTCTTTCTTCCACACTGTCCCTTCTTCAAATCTTGTACTGTTCCTCTGATGTCAAACTAGTCTCAGATTCTTGCAGTTGTTACCCTTGGTGGTGATGGTGTTCCAAATTCAGCCCTCCATCATCATAATACCTCGCTCACATTCTCTGTTTTCCAGGAACACTTCAGCTTGCATTGCTGTTGAGGCAACAATAACATGATGTTTACGGCCCTGGAACAAGAGAGTGGTGTTGTGTTTTTCATTGTCTTCTTAATAATTACCCACAAAAACTGCATTTTTATCTCCTTTAATTAAAGAGGGATTGAATTTCAAAAATTATTTGTTTTGGGACACCCTGTATATTTGTGTTAGGAAGTCTTTCAGAAGGCCTTTGTCTGGATTTTAGCTTTGTACAGAAGTGAAATATGGACAATAAGCACCTCAAACAAGAAGAGGATACAAGCTTTTAAAATGTGGTGCTAAGGAGAATGCT
This sequence comes from Schistocerca gregaria, assembly GCF_023897955.1. Lineage (NCBI taxonomy): Eukaryota > Metazoa > Arthropoda > Insecta > Orthoptera > Acrididae > Schistocerca > Schistocerca gregaria. Next base: position 79,954,618 of record NC_064930.1, on the reverse strand, counting down.
GAAGATCATAATCTGTTCAAAACTACTTGATAGTTCACACACGTCACATGCCACTACAGTGTTGCAACATCGGCTGACAGCTACTCCTCGGTCATAGGTGACAAGCGAGTAAGGCACATAACTTAACAAATGTTTTTGTCAGTGTGTAACATTGAGGATTGTTTGAAGTGGTCACCATGAGGTATGCTCAGAAATGCGAGATCCTCTGTCGAAAGCTGATTTTAAGTGACCGATGATGAAAGTATGGCAAGCAATGCATTTTGTAGCCTTGAAATTAAACTCTTGTCATAAGCTGACCAGAACCTCGAAATGTGTAATGTATCCAAGTAAACTGTGGTCAGCAATTGCAGAACAACTTAAATAACAGTTGCATTTTCACAGTGATTAAAGCTAACCTGTAATTGCAAACTAAAGAAAAAAAATTGGTTTCACTGCTAAAAGCAAACTGTAATTTCTCGCTGTTATTACATGTTACCTGAAACTATTCTCACACTGGCTACATGTGCTGCTGCGTTATGAAGCAATGAGCAGTCATTGTTGGCACTTGGTTGCAGATTATAGGCAATGCAGGCATATTTTAAACTAAAAAAAAATAGGGAGAAAGTACGAGCAAATAAAGAAGTCCATATGGTGATGAAAATGATGTGGCAAAGTATTAGAAATAAGAAATCTTTGAACAAAAGTAATAATCAAAACATTTTTGACTAGATTTAGAGATAAAAACAAATTATGCAACATTTAAATAGATAAAATTACCTCCTTTGTTATGTTCCTATGCTAACTAACAACACTACATTAAATAGCTGTAAATACAACTGTTGTTACAGAATTGCAGTGAGTAATTGCTCTCTTTAAAACTTCAGCTTCATACAGTGGTGGGCAAAGCTTATCTAATAATGTAAGCTGATCTGTCTGATTATGGTCACTGTATATGTGATACTGAATTGTGTCTTTTGCGGAAGTGTCCAGTAGTGTTGGGTTAATGCTGCCTATGAAACTGTGTATGTCATTAACATCATTTGTGTGTGTGTGTGTGTGTGTGTGTGTGTGTGTGTGTGTGTGTGTGTGTGTGTGTGTGTGTGTGTGTGTGTGTGTGTGTGTGTGTGTTTAGTGACAAAGGCTGTGGCTGAAAGCTATATGTGAGTGTCTTTTGTGTCTTGCGGTGAGTAGCAATCTATCTTTCCCTACATTGTTGAAAAGATGAGGTTCATCACATTTTGGATTGAAATGCGAAGACATTCTAGGTGTTACAGATGTTAACTCACCATTGCTGCTATTAGGTGACCTCACTGCCAAAACTGGCCCTGCCTCATTTCACAGTTGGCACTTTCTTGCGTTGTCGTTACCATTTGTTGCGTGCACATTTCCCTTGTCCCCAACCTGCTGCAACAGCTCAGCTCGCGAGTGAGAGACGGATCAGGTGCGCCTGCTCGTGTTCAAAACCAGTGAGATCTTTAAAATAAATCATAGAGAGTAATCATCGTGTAACACTTCAGAGGTGTATACTTACACCTGAAATTACATTTACATCTGTGGATTATGATGGAGAATTGGGTTATACTGAGTAACTTGTTAGTTTCAAATAGAACAATACCAGATGTAATGTAACAGAAGACAACAATGGATGGTTTTATTGTTGTTGTATTTGTTAGCTTCATTCCGAAAAACTGGTTCATTGCTTCTCCCCACACTATTACATCCTGAACAAACCTCATCATCTCTACATAACTCCTGCAGCCCATCCACTTGAACCTGCTTTTAGTAGTCAAGCATTGCTCTCTTCATATAATTTTTATGCCTCCCCCCTTCTATACTACTGTTGATAGCAGTGATTATAAGTAGCACTTACTTAATCGTGTGACCAGCTAAGTTAGCCACAGTTGGGATCCAGTGCTTGTGTGTGAAATGCAAGGCATGTATAATGTTTTTGAAGTGCAAAGTTTTGTGTTGCAGGTTCAAGACGAATACTCGACTGTGCCTGTCTATCAGCGACTTCCACCCTGACTCATGGAACCCTGCATGGAGTGTGTCCACAATTCTCACCGGCCTCCTTAGTTTTATGGTACGTCTGCTGTGTGTTTTGCAATTAGATGTTTCTTTCACTGTGTTGAGGTGCAGAGTGGATTGACTAGTGTTGTTCTAACTGCAGTTCTCGCTGAAATACTTCTCATCAAGAGAGATTCATCATACTAGGAGAGTGATTTAGTTTCTGCCATGGAATACTTAGCTCTGAATCATTGAATCTCCTCCACCAATAAATTCCATTAGGGGATGTTTATTACAGATTTTCCAGGCTTTCAGTTGTGACGAAAACTTGGATGTTAAAATAATATTTTCCAACACACTGATGAATCTTTTTTTTTTAACAGCAGACTTATTTTCCTTAAGCTTTTACAAGCGCGACCGCCACGGTCGCAGGCTCGAATCCTGCCTCGGGCATGGATGTGTGTGATGTCCTTAGGTTAGTTAGGTTTAAGTAGTTCTAAGTTATAGGGGACTGATGACCTCAGATGTTAAGTCCCATAGTGCTCAGAGCCATTTTTGAACCAAGCATTTACAAAGATATTGACACACAAACAGTTTCCTACCAACATGACTGACAAAACAGCAACTGTGATAGATTTTGCGTCATTACACAGGCCAAACAGTTACTGACTTAAAGTGCTTTGCACTACTCAATATATACCCTATTTTAAAAATGTATGTTCTTTGGCCTATTGTCAAAAACAGTTACATTTACTAATTTATACTGAAAAGTTAATGATTTACAACAAATTGTTAGGACAGTTTTAAAGGCGATAAGTAGTGATTCATTCTGAATACAAAAAAATACCTATCTTAAAATTGCTATTTACATCTTGATTTCACATCGGATTTTATTCCTAACACTAATTACGGTATAGTACAAAACGCCATTTCAGGGTAAAGTTCTGTATGATATTTTCGTAGTAACAAAATTACTGAAAATTAATAGTGTTTACATCAGAATGTTTGAGAATTGTTAGGGAAAAAGTTAAATACAAGTGATCTAATTTTTTCCAAATTAATTATTGATTTAATTAAGACAGATATTTCTCCTAACGTGCAATCATGAGAATGGAATTACAAATTTTGCTGGAGTTCACAACAGGGATTTCTAACTAATTATGAGTTTCCGTTAATATCAGTTAAATGATCTGAAATAATTTTGATGTTGATTTGTTATGCAAGGGAACCATACAGTTTAATTCGCTGGTAGAAATTAAGAAAAACTGTACTTCCATCATTTGCTCATTACATATTGTGGGTTGGGTAGTACACAATCTGCTACACTTTTTGTGGTATCGAAGAATACATTAACTATCCTATAACTAGTCCTGTTACAATTGCTAGCTTACTTTCTCTCAGTTCGTGACGCGACCCTTCATTAATTGTGACCAGAAAGCCACTTATAACACTATTCTGTATAATTTTGTGTCTATGAACTATACGGAATTTAGAATGACACTTCAGTGTTGTTGCCTGCCCAGTTTTGTCCCTCCCCCCTACCCTCCTCTCCCCTCTCCTGCCCCCTCCCCTTTACACTCACCTGAGCAATTTATACAGTGATGCGCAAGACTTACGGGTGAAAGCAAATTGCAGTGCCAAGTAACATTACTCGACGAAACTTGGATCGTATCTACGAAGAATTACTACAGTGTAGTACACAAGGTAACTGGAAGAAATACGCGATGAGACTTACAGAAATGGCACTTTCATTCGAATGCAAAAATTGGACTGCAGTGACCACGATTCAGGATGATCCCCCTCTATATTATAAAACATGGTACGTGGTTCTTAATAGAAGATACACACTCTGCAATGTGTTCCCGTGCTGGCCGCAACATGTGCAAGGGGTTCTTATGGTAAAATGTTCAGTTCCTCCACCAGTGAAGTGAACAGCTACTGGATGGTCAGTAGGGCATGTGCACATACCGTAGTACATCTTCTAAACATCCCACACATGCTTGATGGGTTTTAAGTCCGGGAATGGGCAAGCTGACTTCACCGAATATCCTCTCATTCCGAGAGCCACTTCACTTGTGTCGTTCGGTACGGTCGCCTATTGTTGTCCGTGAAATATAAAGTGGAGCTGGATGCACCCCTGAAAAGATGTACAGGTGTGAAAGGAGTACAGTGTCACAATAACGTTGACTGGTGAATGTACCGCGTTCAAAGATTTGGAAGTCAGTATGCACGTGCAACATCATACCTCCTCACCATAACATCACCGAAACGATTATAACCTCACCAGTCAGCATTGTCGTGACACTCCACTCCTCACCCACGTGCATCTTTTCCGGTGTGCATACATCTATGTCTATACTGTGCAAACCGTCGTGTGGTGCATGGCACAGTGTACATACCATTGTAGCAATTACTCGGGTTTCTTCCTGTTCCATTCACGTATCAAGTGTGGGAAGAATGATAGTTTGAATGCCTCTGTGTGTGTGCAGTAGTTATTCTTATCTTATTCTCACAAACCCTTTGTGAGCATTGTGTAGGGGTTGTTGTGTATTCCTAGAGTCACCATTTAAACCCAATTCTTGAAACTTTGTTAATAGAACTTCTCAGGATAGTTCACATGTATCTTCAAGGGTCTTCCAGTTAAGTTTGTTCAGTATCTCTGTGACACTGTCCAACAGATTAAACAAACGTGTGACCATTTGTGCTGCCCTTGTCTATATACGTTTAATATAACCTAGTACCTCTAATTGGTATGGAGCCTAAACACAATTTTAATAGTAACCCCAGACTTTTTTGCAGGTAATGCAGTTATCTATAATGAAGTGCTATCTGGTTGATTCCCGGAAATCAAGAATTACGACACCTGCCAGACTGCCTTCACCTGTTCCTTTCAGAATGAGAAAAGTGCGACTTGGGTTCCACATGATAGATTTTATCAGAATTCATGCTGTTTGGCATGGAGGTCAGTCTCTACAAGAATGCAGTTTTATATTTTTGTTCCAAACTCTGTAAAAGACTACATTGCATTCCAACTCCTTAAACATTCCCGGTGTATTAATTGATGATATTCCTATTGGGTCTCCAGCCTTAACATAACGTCATCTTGATACAATATTTCAGAATTTCAGCTGCCCACAGTCTTAAAACAGACTTCTTTTCAGAGATATGTTGATGATACGTTCATGGTATGGCCATATGGGAGGGATGCTCTGGGTCATTTCCTAGATAATTTTCATCGTCTGCATCCCAATATTTAATTTCACGGTGGAAGTTGATAAGGTTGGAAAACTTCAGTTTTTAGATGGTTTGGTCTGTCTACAAGAGGAATGATGGGACATTAGAACTGTGTTTATTGTGAGTCCTTACACACAGACCTATATCTTCATATGTCAAGTTGTCATCCATCATACCATTGCAAAGGGGTTCTATGTACATTGGTAAAAAGAACTTATCCCATCTCAGTTGCAGAGTGTTTCACACGAGAATTCCATCACCTAAAAGCAGTGATCAAGCAGAATGGTTATACTGACAGTCAGATCCACTGTGCTCTACAGATGGAACCTTCACAGGAACAGACAGAAGGTAAAGCAAATTGGTGGCATTCCTCCCTTTTGTGGGACACCTGTCTTCAAAAATAGGAAGGGTTTTAAGGAGATTTGATATTAAAAGTGTATTCCGGCCACCAGCCAAGACCGTAGCGCTGCTTGGCTTGGTGAAGGCAGGGCAAATCAAGGTTTCTGACCCGGGTGGCAATTTTTTAGGGGAAGGGGCAACTTCATATTCTTGAGGGGGAAAAAAACCTTGTTTCACTAAGTGCCTAGCATCCAGTTAGTCTAACAATTATTGATATGATTTTGAAACTCATCCCTGTTGGTTTTGAACATTTTTGAACACATTTTAAGTTAATTTCTGAATGAATCATAAGTTGAGTTTTGAATGTGTGCATAGTGTATGTGATGTATCTGTCAGGGGATTCCTTGTTGCAGCTAGAAATAAACTTTCATGCAGACAAAGGGGGATGGGGCTATACAAGCTGAGTGGAGTAAAGTCAAACGGATGAATGCCAATTGCTGCCTGTTGATGTGGTTAACTGGGTTTGCGAATGATCAGCATTGTTACAATTTACTAGCAAAATCTGTAGATTCAGACTGCCAGAGTGAAAATAAATGACTAACAGCAGTAACAGGTAGAAAAGATTACGTATTATCTTCTGATTAGACTCTCATTTGAAAATCAACTCTCTGGTGACAAGCCATGTAGAAGAATTTCGAGCCCAGAAGATCAGTCATTTGTGCTGTCATTAAAAATTTTACTGGCACATTTGTGTGGTATATCTTAAAGTGAAACATCGCAAAAAAGATCAACATTATATGTGAAAGCTTAGCTTCTCACAGCTTATTAACCTTAGAGACCAATATTATATGTGAAAGCTGTGCTTTTCTTGTAGCATACTGTTTATATTAATCTAAACCATTAACTTTTCCTGTTTGTTTTTTCGCACTGCTTAACAGTGACGTTGCTATTGGCTGACTACATCACGTGTCCTATGCTCTGAATGTCTGTCGTCAGCTGGCGAGATCATGGTACATGAGCTATGCATGTCTTGCAAAAGCACATCGCAATCTCGATTTTAATACTTCGGAAAGAAACATGCTGTGTTCTGTGGAATTCGAATTTATACTTTCATAATGCGAAAGTATGCAGTGTACATGTTGCTGCCCATCAAAGATCTTTCCAAAATGTATTTTTTTGCCCTGAGCTTCATTTTCTTAAGTGCTGAGAAATTCTATGCCCATTTATAAAATCTTAATCATTCAAAGGGTTGATAAGTTTTACAGTTTGGAGGGAAAATGTATTGTCATGTAACACAGAATAAGTGTTTTTTCACCCAGGAGAAAGTGTGTTTTTAACCAGGAAAAATCTAGGTGTGGTTCCCCTCCCCCTTTCCCCCTTGTCTGTGTATACACCCTGGAACAGCCCAACAGAGTTTGTCCCACAGATATCGTTTGGGATTAAATCCAGAGAGTTTTGTGGCCGAGAAAGTGCAGTAAGCTCATCCTGGCACTTTCTGTACCAGGAACGAACACTGCGAGCTGTCTGACATGTTGCATTGCCATCATGCCAATATACTGTGACAACGTTGTGTTGTATTGTAAAAACGTATACCGTTTGTATATATGTACGTCGTCGTTGTCGTCTCTTCTTTCCCTTATAAATATCAGAGCATGAGAATTATTTATGTTTGTGTTTACATATTTGTTGTTGACAACACACAAAAATGGTTCAAATGGCTCTGAGCACTATGGGACTTAACATCTGAGGTCATCAGTCCCGTAAAACTTAAACCTAACGAACCTAAGGTCATCACATACATCCATACCCAAAGCAGAATTAGAACCTGCGACTGTAGCGGTCACGCGGTTCGAGACTGAAGTGCCTAGAACCACTCGGCCGCAGCGGCCGGAGACCACACACAACTACACAGCCATGGTACCACTCGATTCTAGGAAAGCTAGCTTAATATAGTATAAAGATAGTTGGTTTCGATGCAACCTTGTTTAAGTGCAGTTTTATTCTTCACTTAATCTTAGAGACTCTAAGAACTGGCTACTCTTAATCAGGCCCAAAACTCAACTTGTAACGAGAGCACTTACGACCAGTCTGTCACCATATTAATAATATGTAAAGCTCTACACCACTATAAGGAAACATCACTGTTCATGAAATAACAAAATATATGAATAAACTGCTTTATATCTCTCATTTTATTCAATCAAATATTTTCAAATGTTTATTTTGCACCAACAGATCATTCACACCTCGATGTAGAGTGTAAATGTGTGCATGAAAAATAGTACACTGTTTCTGCTGATAACCACGTTTGAGCTTTTGGGTTGCAAGGCTACTTCGATCAACAGGATTTCTATTGGATTTTGAAATTGATCTTTCTATCCAAACTTACATCCTCCACAATGGTCCATCAACAGTGGGAAAACCATCAAATATTCTACCCTTTGGCAATAATTAAGAATTTGTGTAAATTGTATTCTCGCGAGTTTAAAGCAAACAGTCGGCGGCGCAAAAGCAATCTCGATACCGCAACACACTCGCAGTGCTTACTAGCCTGTCACGAAATTGACCTGCATACATCTACAATCAATTCAGAGATCGTCTTTCGCCTCATGCGATTGTGTGCAGTTGAACTTCATCAAATCAATTATTTCTCGTATCGTAATCACTGGTCCCGACACTGACCGTTTATAAATGCACAATTAATACTCATTTCCTAAGAGTAAAAGAATGACGTCACTCCTCTACATAGTTATTAAAATATTATTCCATGTGACCTCATTTATCGTCTTTATATTTTAACGGTAATTAGAAAAATATAATTTATTATTGGAAAATAAAACTTAGCAGATCACAAATCACACGTAACTAAATGACAGTTTTGCATAGTGTCGGGACTTAACCACGCAAAACTATATAAAGAAATGCCCTAAATTTCAGTTTCTCCGTACAATCTGACATAATCAAATAAGATATTAGAGACTTCATAGATCAATCCCGACCTGTAATGTTATACCAAGAAAAAACAAACTGCCACTAGGGGTGGACATCGTACCGAGTGATACATACTTGTGTCGATCCATTGTGCCTTCCTGAGCGATAAAATAACCCAGCAAATTCCACAAAAAAAATTTTCTCCAGCCTCGACCAAACATTTCATGCAGTACACGCCAACGTCCATCTGTCGTGTGCAGCATAAAATGCGATTGATCTCAGGGGGTGGACACCCAGTAGTATTTGTGTGCAAATTCCGCTCTTTGTCGCCAGTGAATAGCAGTCAACGTGGGCACACAAAGCAGGTACCTCCAGAGCAACATTCACTGAACGGTCATTGAGAAGACACTGTCGGTAGCCGCTCGGTTCATCTGGGCGGTCAGTTGCTCCACAGTTACACTTCTGTTCGCCCGTACACACCTCTGCAACTGTCGTTCACCCCCTATTGTCTGTGGCCTCTGTAGTTGCCTTGGTACAAATTTTGCATAGTGCTATTTTGCTGTCCGCAGTGTACTTTACCGTGGTGGCACATTTGGGAGATGCTTTCACCCATGACCCAAAAGTTAATGATGATGCCTTTTTGGGTGTCAGATGAATCAGTCACTTTGTATCTATATTAAGACAACAACTGCAGTGTTTTCTGCATCCGCCCGACGTGCTGTGTACATCATCCACTGATGTGGAACATACGTGGTGGTCACATTAATGTCACTGGGCCGCGTACTTAATTTGACTGTTTGACAATGACTGAACTTGCAGAACACCATCACAAACTGAATTAGAGAGTTAGATTGCAAAATTTGTACATTCCATTTGGTTTAATTATTACAGTGAAGTACCACATTGCTGCAGAACTTAATTTAGCAGAGTGGGGTTCTAGTTATAAAAGACAATAGATTAAAAATGTAAATTCAATTTTATTTTTCATATGATGTTATACATATCTCCACATAAAAACTATTTTCTTTTTTACTTAAGTGTGTAATTATGAAAATTAGTCACTAAAAATGTAGTACTTTCCTACATAAACACTCTACATATCATCATTTTTGTGTCTTGTGTCTATATAAGATGTATAATTTGTACATAATTTTATCTTTGTTCGAGATTCTGTTGTCACGTGACGATGGCCCGAGAAGCCAAAAGCTGGTTCGTAAACAAATAAATATAATTTTGCAGACCATTAGGAAATACAATGGAATTTGTTTGTGTTGTTACAGATTGAGAAGAGTCCTACCCTGGGGAGTATAGAGTCGTCTGACCATGAGAAGCGGGTCCTGGCTGCACAGAGCCTAGAGTTCAATCTGAAGGACAAAATTTTTCGTGAGCTGTTCCCAGACCTTGTTGAAGTGAGTTGAATACTCAAGTAATTAACATACGAGGGCTATCTGAAGAGTTACACCTGTTAGAATCAGTTGCAAAATTTGTGCTGTGCTTGGACAGAATGTGATGAGTGAATGTGTTGTTGGTTCATGATGTCATTTGAGTGGAAGAACAAAGTTCCTGATGGTGACAGAAGTGGCCATAGACAACTTTCCACAGATTTCTTAGATTGTTCTACACAAGTTCGTGAGCAAGCAATTACCGTACTCTACTTTCTGGGAAACACGACTTGGTGGATGACTGCTTCCCTGGCTTCATTTCTCCATACCTAACAGAATCGTGGCCCGAGGGAGAGTCTTATTTGTTGTGCCAATGCATAGACAGAACAGCAGCTGACTACCGAACGATTCTACTGCCGCCAACATACATTGTGCGTAAGGATGACGAAGGTAACGTAAAAGGCGTTAGGGCTCATATGGCGGTATTTAGACAGTCATTTTTCCCTCACTCTATTTTTGAGTGCAACATAAAAGAAAATGACTAGTAGTGGTACTGGGTACCCTCCACCACGCACTCTACAGTGGCTTGCGGAGTACCGATGTAGATGTAAGGCGTGGACTTACACCATCTTGCCCAAAAAGATGATTAAAATCACACCAAAATTTTGACAGCTGGGGATGTTACAGCGACTGTTTTTGAGACATGAAACGAATTTGGTTTATGAATTTTATGGAATGACGAACAACATTCAGAAATTGTGAAGCGTGCTGTGACAATGAAGAAAACTGAACAGAACCATTCAAAATGACTGACATGCGCTTTCAACTGCCAGTTCACATCTTTTAATGACATTGCTTGGGCACAGTGCCTCCCAAGTGACACACTTTCGAATGTTTCCCCTACAGCTCAGGCTCTGTTAAAGTGGTTTCCATCACTTCACATGTTAAAAAATGTGTGTCGGTTGTCAACTTTTTGATTTCTGTGGAAAACTTGAAGGTATTGCCACGGGTGAGCTGCAGTCACGTGCGGCAGAATGTTAAGTGGGGCAGATTTGTCTGCTTGCTAAGAGATGTCTAAATCTGAATGTCAATTACATTGAGAATCCAAAAGGACATCATATTTCATTTCTGACTGTTGTGATTTTGTTCCACTATTGCAATTTTGACATTCCATCGTTACAGAGCATCTGCTCAGTGTTTCTGCAGCTGTATCAGCAAGGGAACACTTGTATCGCATCACACTGATAAGATGCTCTGTAATGGTGGAATGCCAAAATCAAAGTAGCATGATACGACGACCTTTCAACAAATCATTTTTTTATATTTATGGAAACTACAACCAGACAGACACCAGTCACACAGTTAACTAAATTAAGATATCGTATACAAACAGTCATTTTTTCCCCATAGTAGCCAACATCAGTTACCCACTTTCACCAATTGAGGACGACGAACCACATGCTGAGTGCACAAGAGCCTGAAGCAGGTGAGGCTGTCGGCCATTTTACGGCCTTGACAGCAGTGTGCTGGCCGTATAGTCTGTCTTCCGTAGACCCGTAGAGATTTAAGCCCGGAGGTGCTAAGTTGGGAGTGTGTGGTGAATGTGGTTGCCAAATTTGGCAATGAGCTCCACAGTTGTAAGCCTGTTGTGGGGCATGTTGTATACCTGTGTTGCTGGCCTGACTTTTCAGAATTTGGACTTTAGGCCTAGTCAGTGTCTTCTTGTGCCGCGATGAACTGACAGTCGTTTCGGCCCCGAGATATCCGAAAGAACTGCTCCCTGCCTATGCCGTAAGTCTATGCGTGTTACTTTGTCTGCAGATGGTGGTCTCTCGAATTTTTTCTTTGTGGGAGATCTCTCCAGTCGTCATTCTAGAGACTTGTCTTTAGGATTCCTGCTTGTAGTGTTGACACTGTGTATCTCCACCTGTGACGGTGTTCAGGAAAGTGTTAGCTTCGGCCTCATATTGCTCCAGCAGATCCGGACAAATTTCCCTAATAACTGTTTTGGTCTCTCGTAAGTGTCTAAGGGACCCATCTCGCACAAATTTTTCGATAACTAAGATTATGTTAAATCTCGTCTGGGCATTACAGCCAATATTTGGCTGTGTAGACAATTACGTGACCGTAATCCACCAGCTGTCACAGGTTACTCGATAGAGATGCCATTCACTGTGAGGGACGGCAGTTGATCAAGGTCGACCAGGGTGCGGGCTATCGTGCTCGTCCTTTCCACGGGTATTGAAGTTAGAGATCCACCATCTCGCATTGCTCGAGTCTAGTGTATCACCTCCACGTGCCTTTGGGAAGTGTCGAATTTGTCTGGCACTGCAAAATTATTTTGTGAAGGATAGTGGAAAAATGTGGGGAAACGAGGAAGTAGTGCTGGATCAGTTACGAATGTATTGCACAGAATAGTACAAAGATATGGGATTAAATGTAGGATAAAATAAGCGTGGTGTGATTATCACAATCGGCAAGATGGGTGGGTGGCAAAAACCCCACCTGTGGAGTTCTGACAATGTGGTGTCTGAGGTGAAAACAGGCTCCGAGGGCACTACTGTCGTGCTGTAGAGGGTTGTCCGCAGCAGGATATTGTGTGTTGCTAGTATACAGCACTTGCTTATGCCCATTCATCCTGACTGATAATTTGCTGGTAGTCATACCGATGTAAAAGGCCGAACAGTGTGCACATAACAGCTGATATGATGTGTCGTTTCACAGGTGGTGCTCCCTTTGATAGTATATGGTTTGCCAGTTACAGGTGGTGGTTGGAGGGTAAATAGGGAAACACGTGCAGTGGGGACAGTAACAGGTGTAAAAACCATAGGGTAGAGAGATGAGTGGAGAAGGAGCATAGCGGCTGACAAGAATATGGCGAGATTGGGAGGGTGACAAAAAGCTTATTCTAGGTGTCGTGAGCAAAATCTCAGACGGAATGGGTCTCATTTCAGGGCATGATTTTTAGGAAGTCACGGCCTTGTCAAAGTAGCTGATTAATACATTCAAGACCAGTATAATACTGAGTGACTAGTGGTGTGCTCCGAAGTTGTTTTTTGGAGAGATTAACAGTATCAGGATTAGATGTGATGTACCCAGCGTCATCCCCCATGTACGTGGTGTCTCTGCTGCTGAACGTTTCCTTAGTCAGCGCCCATCTGATTTCAAACGTGTGACTCCTACTCGCCTTAATTAACTTCCTACTTACCAGAACTTACTTCCCCTTTTAGGGGCAGGCAAAAAACAGGAGTACGGCCTTGGGAACGAGGATGGTTCCTTATTCCAATCTTTTCATGGGCCACTTGGATGGGGTTTGCTGGGATCCGTAAGCCTTCAGCTCCTGGTTTGGTTTCGTTACATTGATGACATCTTTGTCATACGGACTCACAGTGAGCTCGACATGTTAAAATTCCTGGAATCTCTAAATACCTTTCACAATTAAATTTCTCATATTCCTGTTCCAAATTTCGTGCCACTTTCCTTGATGTTGATCTCATTCCAAAGGCCATTTTTTAAATTGTGTCTATCTACCAGCACTTTCTCATTTGGTAAGTCACAGCATCTTTTTTAATATATTTTTTCCATATGGAATGTTTCTTTCTATTATATTCATACAATTAAATATTAATCTTGAAATCGGGGAAAACATTTATGGACACCCTGTACAAGAGTGTGGAAGAAACAGATTAATGAAAGGAGGCGGCAAGTGGAAACATTCCGGTAGAATTTTAGAAGCCCTGTATGTGGCAAAGCAAGGATGTGCTTCAAAACGGCAAAAGGGTTATATATCAGGCGTACTATGAGGGCATGCTGAAAAATAGTACCTTCAAATTTTTATTCTAGTCTTAGTATCAGTTGGAGATATTAAGTCTCATACATATTACTCAGACTTTCCCACATCATTGATGAAGTTGCAACATTTTACTGCTAGAGGCACTCTTAATTGTTGCATGTAATGTGGCAGTTTGTAACTTAAACTGTTTTGGTGTATGATAAACCCTCAGAAACTGAAATCAGAACTTGAAGAGTTTTTCCACACATGGATCACAATTTCCTTAAACTATACACGAGAGCTGTGATATCTGCAACAATCAGACCTCGGGTTCACTGTCATCGGTGGCTATCTGTATGGCCCTTCTTGGAACCAGCTGATTTTCATCCGTTTCTAGGATTGAAAGAACACCGTTTCCAGGATTGAAAGATCACCTTCAAGGACTTCAGTTCGATGGTGGGGAAGTGATGCAGGCAGAGGTGAGGTTGTGGCTCTGTCAACAGACAAACATTCTACAGTGACAGTATCAACAAACTGGTCTCCACTTGGGAGAAATGTGAATGATGCCATGGTGTCTGTTGAGAAATAAATATGTAGACATGAAGAATAAAGGTGTACAGGGAGCGGTGGAAATACCTTATGGTTTTCATTTGTGCACAGTATAGCAGTTGCGTTGAAGGGGGGGGTGGGGGGGGTGTGCAGCGTTCTTGAGGCAGTGGTCCACTGAGCATTGCACATTCGGCATTAAGTATTTTAAATGTGGTGACCACACATCATCAACTTAGCTGATTTTTTTCATGTTAGTAGTTGACGGCAAATTTCATTCTGTAACATGATTAAGTTGTGGGTCAAGAACTTCAGATCAACTGGTTCAACATTAAAACAAAAGCCTAAAGACCATCAAAGTCAGTCAGAACACCGGACAACATAGAGTGTGCGAGACAATCTGTGCTGGCTAGCCCACACTGACCCTTGTGAAGACAAACTGCTGCTCTTCAAATGTTTGACCACTCGATGAGAAGAATACTGCACGAGGAGCTACACTTTCACCTTTACAAAACTGACAATTAGTGTAATCGTGAGAATTAATTAAGCTTTTGAAAGACTGCCGACTTACAGAATGAATGAATGATTGATATGATGAATGGCAATAGAATCACATGTAATGAGTGATTACACTTGATTCTATCTCGACAGATATGTTGACGAACTAAATTTTTGCTGTTGGTTGGACACACACTCGCAAGGCTTAGATGAACGTTCCCTGCATAGTTCCAAAGTCACAATGTGGTGTGGGGTTACTAAGAAATGTGTTATAGGGCAAACAGTTACACTAAACCGAGAACGTTGCTTGAGAATGTTGGACACTTTCTTAATTCCTGAACTGAAAAGAGAACGTCGGGGTGTGAAAAAGATTTTGTTCGAACGAGAGAGAGAGATAGCAACTGCCCACACAGCTAATGATGTAACGGGTTACTCGAGGAGGAAGAGGACGTGGCCGCATAACCTCTCTCTCAGCAGTGGCATTGCTTGTCCAGCTCATTCCCCAGACCTCAGCGTTTGACTTTTTCCTCCTCTGAGGATTTTTATGGCTGTAAAAGGTTACATTTATGTCCCCCTCCTCTCTCTCTCTCTCTCTCTCTCTCTCTCTCTCTCTCTGTCTGTGTCTGTCTCCCTCTCCCCCCTTTTCTTCTCTTTCTTCCCCCCCCCCCCCCCCCCCCCCCCCCCCGATATTACTGCCACTCCCTGTATAATGTTAACAAAGTTTGTTTTATTTAAAAAGTTTTAAGAGTTTCCAGATAAAGAAATTGGAGGCATTACTTTTCACCACATCCTCATATGTTCCAATCTTGATGTTTACCTGGGTAATAAAAGGAAAAGAGAAAAGAAAAATAAAAGCTAGTAGGATGAAATTTTGAGAAACGGTGTTGGAGTGACACAGACAGAAATGTCAAGGAGTGACAGGATCGGGGAATTAGTAAGGAGGGACCATTACAGGGTAGTGTAGAGCAGTGGTTCCCAACCCACATGCAGCGGGCAGCAGCGTAGCACTGGACCATGAGCGTCGGACAAGTCAGAGATGAGGTAGAAGGTATTGGGAGCTTCAGGGATTTCATTCGTCGGTCGTCTGTCAACCAGGAAAGAATGAAATAAGAATTGAAATGCTTCCCAGTATTTTTTTATGTTGAAAATTACCCATATTTATTGTGTGCCACCAGGCTACTGGAAGTCTACAGCCTTAGAGACTGCACTACAGGGCTGGCCACCTGTGGCCTATCACGTATCGTGCCATACAATAGCAATTTGTCAAGTCGGTAGTTTCTCGGACACAAATGTTGACGAGAACAGCTTTAAATTTTGCTCGTTTACTATCCTGGCACGAGAATAAGAAAGGACAATTGTGTGTGTGTGTGTGTGTGTGTGTGTTTGCCTGGATAAGATTGTGAGAGATGAAGCTTTCTCAGATTTCTTGTACTGGAGGGTGAAGGAAGCAACCATCTGGCATTTGCACGAAATGACCTGGGTGACCACAGAAAACATAATCTGGAAGGCCAACCTGAGAATTAAACCTGGATCTCTTGCATGCCCGTCCAGGGCGTTAGCCAATGTACCACTTTGCTCAGTACCTGTGGAGATATTGTGGAATTACTGTTCACTGAGATAATTGATGGGCTTTATGAAAACTATTCACGTGAAAGAGCCATTTAAACTGAACTCTCTATGAAAAATAAGGACTGGAGTGTATGGAATATAACTAGTCATTTGAGGCTAAAATTAACCAGTTTTAATCCAAATACTGCTCTCTCGTGGGTCAGAAATAACATTACTCAATTGACTTTAAGTTTTCATCTAGTTGTGACAGCTAAGTGAACGTAATAAATGTTTTTGCTTGTGTATTTAGTTACTAGGCCTCTAAGTTTCTTTCATAAAATAGGTGGTCCACACAGCTAAGAATGTTGGGTACTGCCGGTATAGAGGAATCGAGGTTCAGGTGGTGTGGACATGTGAAGTGAATGGAAGTGAGGAGGCTACCCAGGAATATACAGGGTGAGTCGCCTAACGTTACCGCTGGATATATTTCGTAAACCACATCAAATACTGACGAATCGATTCCACGGGCCGAACGTGAGGAGAGGGGCTAGTGTAATTGATTAATACAAACCATACAAAAATGCACAGAAGTAAGGTTTTTAACACAAACCTACATTTTTAAATGGAACCATGTTAGTTTTGTTAGCACATCTGAACATATAAACAAATACTTAATCAGTGCCTTTTGTTGCATTATAAAATGTTAAGTTGACGTTTGAGTACCACTCCTCCGCTTTCCGATTGTGTGTATCGGAGAGCACAGAATTACGTAGGGATCCAAAGGGAACGGTGATGGACCTTAGGTACAGAAGAGACTGGAACAGCACATTACGTCCACATGCTAACACCTTTTTATTGGTCTTTTTTCACTGACGCATAAGTACATTACCATCAGGGGTGAGGTAAATGTACACACGTGGTTTCCGTTTTCAATTATGAAGTGGAATAGTGTGTTCCACTGGAAACACGATGACGTATGTGGTATCAGCATGATGGTGCACCTGCACATTCCACAATTAACACAGGCTGACCCTTGACAGGATGTTTGACGGGCGTTTCATAGGACGTGGAGGACGCATAAATTGGACAGCCCGTTCTCCTGGATTTCTTTCTGTGGGGTACGTTAAAGGAGAATGTGTACCGTGATGTGCCTACAACCCCAGAGGATATGAAGCAATGTATTGTGGCAGCCTGCGGCAACATTACACCAGATATACTGAGGCGTGTATGACATTCATTACGCCGGAGATTGCAATTGTGTGCAGCAAATGGTGGCCACCACATTGAGCATCTATTGGCCTGACATGTCGGGACACACTCTATTCCATTCCGTAATTGAAAATGGAAACCACGTGTGTACGTGAACCTCACAGCTCATGCTAATGTACATGTGCGTCAGTGAAAAAGACCAATAAAAAGGTGTTAGCATGTGGACGTAATGTGCTGTTCCAGTCTCTTCTGTACCTAAGGTCCATCACCGTTCCCTTTGGATCTCTACGTAATTCGGTGCTCTCAGATACACACGATCGAACAGCGGAGGAGTGGTACTCAAGCGTCAACTTTAGGTTACAATATCTCCGGATGTAATTAACATTTTACAATGCAACAAATGGCACTGGTTACGTATTTCTTTATACTTTCAGATGTGCTAACAAAACTAACGGGGTTCCATTTAAAAAACGTAGGTTTGTGAAAAAAAAATATACTTCCGTGCAGTTTTGTATGGTTTGTATTAACCAATTACACTAGCCCCTCTCCTCACGTTCGGTCTGTGGAATCGATTCGTTAGTATTTGATGTGGTTTACAAAATATATCCAGTGGTAATGTTAGGTACCTCACCCTGTATATTAAATGAAAGGGAAGGGACAAAGACTGAGACAGCTTGCTGGAAGGAGTGAAAGAAAGGAGAAGATGGGATCGAGGTGGAGACAGAATATTGGGAAGACAGAAGACGCTGGAGAAACTCGTGTTCCAAAGAAACCCAGTCAGCTGCTGGAAACTGGAGGAGGAGGGGGGGGGGGGGGGGGGAGGAGGAGGATGCGGCGGGGGTGGTGGTGGTAAATGCCATTTTGGATAGCTCTCCTGCAGCTGTTGCTGTTATCTGTTGTGGGGAAAGTAAAACAAGTAGGCTGTTAGTTGAAAGATTCAAAAATGAATTCTACAACAGAGGCAGCCTGTCTCAAACTACCTCGAATTTTTTTATTTGTATCAAAATTATTTTGTTCATTTGTTTAATGCAATTAATCAGTTTAAATGTAATATTTTATTTCTGTTCCTTTGTCACCTCATTTTAATCATCGTATCAACTTCTTCATACGCTCTCGAATTTCTTCCTATCATTCTCTTTGTTTATGTGATTTTATTTTAGGGGTTAATTTCATTTTTTTTTGTTTTGTTTTGTTTTAGTTATTGCATGTTTAATTTTGTTTATCATCCTATTTTTTGTCCATGGTATTGCATTCATTATTTCTATTCCTCATTTTGCTTGAATTTTATTTTACTTAGAATCACTTCTTTGGTTTTAATCTTCATCTGTGTTTTACTTGTCGATTGTATTGTATGGTATTGAACTGAGGACCTAGAAACGACGGAGAGGCTTCGTCCTCGCCATAGCCCTCCGTGGTTCACAACACACTACAGCAGTCCACTCACCCCACTGCTGCCCCACACCAATTGCTAGATTATTGTCATTCCCTCTCCGGGAATGCCTCACACCAGACGAGTTTAACCCCAATGTTTGCATAGTACAGTAATTATGGTGTATGCGTACGTGGAGAAAGTGTTTGCGCAGCAATCGCCGATGTAGTGTAACTCAGGTGGAATAAGGGGAACTAGTCCGCATTGGCTGAGGCAGATGTAAAACCACCTTAAAAACCATCCACAGACTGGCCGGCACACCGGACTTCGACACGAATCTGCTGGGCAGATTCGTGCAGGGGATCAGCACGCTTACCCACCCAGGAAGCAGTGTGTTAGACTGCACGGCTAAGCAGGCAGGGTTATTTGTCCATACTGCAATAGGTATCTAGGCTAAATTTTTAATGGTTGTACAATGATTTCCATACAAAAAGAGCCACATCTTGTAATGGAAAAATACAATTTTGACATCTTATCACTGTCAATATAGAGTATTTTGTCTTTAGTTTTTTAACAATAGGTCAGCATTTTCAAACATTTAAAAATATGATAGTAGATAAATACAATCAGATTGACATTTACAAAAATCCATAGTGGGAAAAGAATGATATAAAGAAAAATGAGAACAAATGAAAAAATTCATACAATAATTGCAATGGTGTGACAAAGAAATAGAAGTAAAAAAAATGGTGTAAGCAAATTGAATAGAAGTGATGATCACACATTTTGATAAAGATTTAAAAATTTAAAGCACCTGAAGAGATTTGAAACCACAACCTTTAGCTCGTAAAGGTCTTATCCTATCAATTACACCACACAACCGGTCTACAAAATTCTTCACGTTTAACACTATTGAGTGTCACGTAATATTCCAAATCTTTCCCCCTCTCGTCAATTCCTCTCAAACGACAGCGCAGCAGAGCGAATGGTTGTATAGTGCAATACCAGGAATCGTAATCTATATCACCTTAGAGGCAGTTTCAAAACGTCATTTCCACTGCTGGAGACAGTTCCTGGTCAGAAAGACCCTCATATTATGCCTGAGAGACTACTTTGCAATTGGTTATTTTGTCAGAACTCTTTGAAAGAATTTCAAAATTATTATTTTCTTCTTCAAACACAACAGAAGGTAGAATGACACCATATAGAAGACATGTTAAGTTGCAGACGGGCACAAATAAGGCGCTTACACAATGATTTCGGCCAGAGCCATCATCAGCAAAAGAAAAATGTAACTATAATGTGGAATGCAAGCACCAATTTGGAGGGGGCGAGGAAGGCGAGGGATAGTAGTGTACGGGTGAGGACAGAGGGGTTCTGTCTGGTGGAGTGGGCAGGGGCTGGAACGCCAATAGGTGCAGTGTCTGGAGGTTGTGCGCCAGGGAGGAAAAAATGGGGGGAAAATGAGTGAATGAGTGAAGGAGAGAAGTGGGGAGAGGTAGGCAGGTGCGGTGGCAGCAGGCGGAAAACAGAGGGTGGGAGAAGAGAATGGGGAGGAGATCAGAAGACGGAGGGGGTGGAAACTTGAATGAAGGGTGTGAACCTACTGTCCTCACACCCTTAATCTAACAGATTCCAACACCCTCTGTCCTATCACCTTTCATGCCACATGAGAGTTGCATTCTGGCCAGAGCGCACGCGCGCGAGAGAGAGAGAGAGAGAGAGAGAGAGAGAGAGAGAGAGAGAGAGAGAGAGAGCGCGCGAGGGGGAGAGAGCGCACACGCACACACTCACGTGCACGCGATTGAGAGAGCAAGAGAGGGAGGGAGGAGTGGCTGCTTGTGTGTATGAATGGTGTGCCTTTCTCTTTTGCTGATGAACCTCTCTGTAAATGTGTTTTTAATTGTGCCTGTCTGTGACCTAATGTGTCTATCTTTTCCTACATTGTTGATATTCCTACATGGAGTTTACATTGTTTTATTTCCTTTTTCTTAATTTTACGGGCTGTTTGTTTCGTATACAATAATTATTGTTAAAGGCTTTATTTCTGGTGCACGTTGCAGAAGATAAAGTCCGAGCTGGAGCAGAGGCGGAAAGTGGAGGAGGAGAGCCGAAGACCGGCAGCGGCGGACGCGGCCGTGGCGGGGGCGGGAGGCGGCGCATCGTCGGGGCTGCCCGGGGCGGGGGTGGCTGCGGGGCGCGGGGGCGGGCTGGGCCAACAGCAGCCGCAGGGCGCGCTGCATCACGCCATTGCCAATATCTGCGTCATCATTGGTTTCGCGGCCTTCGCCTACACCGTCAAGTACGTGCTGCGGACTATTGCGGCGGAATAGCTGAGGTACGTACGTGACTGCTTTACGGCTGAGAGTATATTTTGACCTCTTTCTCGCTGCAATGTGTAGCCTAATCTTAGCACTGCTGTAACAATAGTGGAATAGAATGGCAGGGGATGGTCAGGATGGCCCAGCTTGCCAATCCATCGGGTAGGTGGTGCGAGGTCTGCCTGTTAGTGGTCGGCTTACTTGCCGGACTAGCCCCTCGTCTCATCTGCTACATTCTGTGCCCATTTACAAATCTCATTATTTACTCTTGTTTATTAATATGTCCGTTAAATATACGAAAGGAGGTTGGTAAAAGATTTCAGTTAATGTTTGAGCTTCACTCTTGTGTCAGCTTATACTGTTTTCTTTTTTGTTTTCCCACAGCCAATTACAGTATCCACATAGGTATTTCTTTTATTATTAAAATAGTTTGAGTGATAACAGTAACAATTATAAATATATCTGCTTTGGACATATCACTAATTTCCAATTACTGTGAATAGTGTGTTTGTGGATGGAATTAAGATATTCCAATCTTGTAGGGTGGTATCACTGATAATAACAGTGTGATAACCCATTTGCACACAATAGATATTAAATGATCCAGGACATCAGTCGTATCTTCTTGGTGTAAGTCTTTAGACATTGCTGGCAGACACGACACACACCACAGTACATCAGACATGCTGTAGCATTGGACCACAGATGAAACAGATCACAAGAGCTCTCATTGTATCGAAACTACATCTCCATCAGCTGATGTGTGGTGGTGTATATTTGCAGGCTATTTATGGGATGTTGTCGTTGTGGTCTTAAGTCTGAAGAATGGTTAGCTGAAGCTCTCCACTGTGCAAGCCTCTTCATCTCTGAATAATTACTGCAACCTACATCCTTCTGAATCTGCTTACTGTATTCATCTCTTGGTCTCCCTCTACAATCTATACCCTCCATGCTTCCCTCCAAACCGAGCGAGGTGGCGCAGTGGTTAGCACACTGGACTCGCATTCGGGAGGACGACGGTTCAATCCCGTCTCCGGCCATCCAGATTTAGGTTTTCCATGATTTCCCTAAATCGTTTCAGGCAAATGCCGGGATGGTTCCTTTGAAAGGGCACGGCCGATTTCCTTCCCAATCCTTCCCTAACCCAAGCTTGGGCTCTGTCTCTAATGACCTCGTTGTCGACAGGACGTTAAACACTAACCACCACCACCACCACCGCTTACCTCCAATACTAAATTGGTAATCCTTCGATGTCTCGGAAGATGTCCTACCAACTGATTCCTCTCCAAGTCAGGTTTTACCACAAATTTCATTTCTCCCCAATTCAGTACCTCCTCATTAGTTACATGAGCTTCCCATCTTAACTTCAGTATTCTTCTGTAGCACCACATTTCTAAAGCCTCTATTCTCTTCTTGTCTAAACTATTTACCATCCACATTTCACTTCCATACATTGCTACACTCCGCACACATACGTTCAGAAAAAACATCCTGGTGGTTAAATCTGTCCTTTTGTCAGAAAGTTTCTATTCTTCAGAAACTCTTTTCTGGCCATTACCAGTCTACAGTTTATACCCTCTCTGCTTCACCCATCATTAGTTATTTTGCTGTCCAAATAATATGACTTTGTGTTTTCTTTCCTAATTTAATTCCTTTAGCATCACCTGATATAATTCAGCTACATTATATTACCTTTGTTTTGCTTTTGTTGATTTTTGAGCTTATATTCTACTTTCAATACCTTATCCATTCTGTTAAACTGCTCTTCCAAGTCAATTGCTCTCTATGGGAGAATTACAATATCATCAACAAACCCCAGTTTTTGTTTCTTCTCCCTGAAGTTTAATTCCTTTTCCAAATTTTTCTTTGGTTTCCTTTACTGCTTGCTCAGTGTGCAAATTCAAAAACAACATGAATGGGCTAAAACCCTGTCTTACCCCCTTTTCAACCATTGTTTCCCTTTCATTCCCCTCGGCTCTTGTGGAATTGCTGTCTTGTTTCTATATGTGTCGTATATAATCTTTTTGCTCCGTTTATTTTTCCCTTGGTATCTTCAGAATTTCAAAGAGTGTATTCCAGTCAATATTGTCAAAGGCTTTCTCCAAATCTATGTATGCTATAAACATAAATTTGCTTTTTCTTAACTTGTCTTCTAAGATAAGACAAATAGTATACTATTCAATATATGGTAACTGAACTGTTTTTGCTAAAAGTTTATTTATTGCAGTGGTGAAGTCCTGTGCAGTGTTTGGTTGCACTGAAAGATAATATCTGGAAGAAAGTAATAACTGATTCCACACAAAAAGTTATGTACATAGATTTTCAAATTAATTTACAGGCTAAAGCTAAGGAGTGATATTCTTACCACGCAGATGCATAAGTTCCATGTAACAGTGTTAATTTATTTGTAAGTAATAAAAATTGAATTATTGTTATTAAATATGTACTTCGTAAAAGTATGTTGTTCCTCAGATCTAAAATTCAATGAATATTAAGATTTTGAGACAGTAGAATGTTAATATAAAACTCACTAGACAGATTTTCTCTGTAATGAATGTTTTCAAATATATTACCTGAATATTGTTTCGGTATCTGCTATAGTTCTAAAGGAAGTCATAAATATAAACTTTGGTGTAAAACCTGGACATCATGGATACAAATAGATGTCAGTTCTTGTGAAAGCATTACAAAACATTTAACACACTCATGATTGAGGAACTGTTAGAAAACTAAGTGCTTCCTGCCAAAGTTATATTTTTTGTTTTATTCCTGTGAAAGCAGTAAACTAAATGTCTCGAATTGCAATAAATATCGGAATTCACTGAACTGTAATTGTTAGTTGCAAAAAAAAAAAAAAAATAGACACGGGTTCCCAGGTGGATGCCATGTTTCTTGACTTACACAAGGCGTTCGATACAGTTCCCAACAGTCGTTTGATGAACAATGTAAGAGCATATGGACTATCAGACCAATTCTGTGATTGGAGTGAAGAGTTCCTAAATAACAGAATGCAGCATTTCATTCTCAATGGAGAGAAGTCTTCCGAAGTAAGAGTGATTTCAGGTGTGCTGCAGGGGTGTGTTGTACGATCGCTGCTGTTCACAATATACATAAATGACCTTGTGGACACCATTGGAAGTTGACTGAGGCTTTTTGTGGATGATGCTGTGGCATATCGGGAGGTTGTAACAATGGAAAATTGTACTGAAATGCAGGAGCATCTGCAGCGAATTGACGCATGGTGCAGGGAATGGCAATTGAATCTGTGTAGAGAAGTGTAATGTGTTGCGAATATATGGAAAGAAAGATTCCTTATCATTTAGCTACAAAATAGGTCAGCATCTGGAAGCAGTTAATTCCATAAATTATCTGGGAGTACGCATTAGGAGTGATTTAAAATGGAATGATCATATAACGTTGATCTTTGGTAAATCAGATGCCAGACTGAGATTCATTGGAAGAATCCTAAGGAAATGCAATCCGAAAACAAAGGAAGTAGGTTACAGTAAGATTGTTCGCCCACTGCTTGAATACTGCTCAGCAGATAGGGTTGATAGAAGAGAGAGAGGAGATCCGACAGAGAGCAGCACACTTCGTTACAGGATCATTTAGTAATTGCGAAAGCATACCCTTCAGTATATCCTCTCTTCTCGATATCCGCCAGGCCTCAACCTCCGCTAATTTCAAGTTGCCGCCGCTCATACCTCACCTGTCTTTCAACAACTTCTTTGCCTCTGTACTTCCGCCTCGACTGACATCTCTGCCCTTACTCTTTGCCTTTAAATATGTCTGCTTGTGTCTGTGTATGTGCGGATGGATATGTGTGTGGGTGTGTGTGTGCGAGTGTACACCTGTCCTTTTTTTCCCCTAAGGGAAGTCTTTCCGCTCCCGGGATTGGAATGACTCCTTACCCTCTCCCTTAAAACCCACATCCTTTCATTTTTCCCTCTCCTTCCCTCTTTCCTGACGAAGCACCTGCCAGTTGCGAAAGCTCGTAATTCTGTGTATGTGTTTGTGTGTTTTGTTCATGTGCCTGTCTGCCGGCGCTTTCCCGCTTGGTAAGTCTTGGAATCTTTGTTTTTAATATATTTTTCCCATGTGGAAGTTTGCATGTTCAAATTTCAAGGTTTCTTTAGTCTCAATTTCTGCACACTTTTGCTCCCCTCCCCACCCTCACTTTAGATGTTTAGGCTGTGGCATTGTGAGAGGGGATTATGCCAAAAAATCTAATTTTTCCTTAAAAAAAAGTGGGGGGGGGCTGTCTTGTCAGTGAGCAACTTTTTCTGTGCCCTTGTAAATGTACATTGCACACTTCATTTCCTAAACTTTTATTAGTAAGTGTTGTATAATTATGTTCCACTGCTGTTAAATATTTTCTAATTAGTGTGAAATAATTCCACAGGTATCAGTGGGACGAGCATCCGCAGCCTGTATTTGGAGTTTCTTCTCGGACAATCTACAGTTGCTGTCATTATTTAAGATGCGTGTGCAGTTATGTGTAACAGATAAATACTTAAATCCGTTGGCCACAGGTGACTAAAACAGTTTCAGTGATCGCTACAAACAAGACGGCAAGCCTCCTCGAGTGGGAGAGTAAATAAGAAGTATGTACATGGTGTCAATCAGCAGCAGTTAATTGAAGGAGATATCTTCTATTGTATTCACCGTGACAAGCATTAATTTGTTGTTCTACATTCTTAGATGTAGTAATTGGTCACAGAGGAGATTCTAATATACTAAAATCAACTAAATTACAGAAAAAATTACTAAGAAAGTTTTAATTTTCCAGTAACTGATGCCTTTTTTGCCCCATTCATCATTCTGGAATTGAATTCCATCGTATATTTGTGGTTAAAAGGCTTTGTGTCGCAGTAAAATATTTTTAAAAAAGCTTTGCTGATAAAGTTAACTGTGTAATCCATTACTTCCACAGCTGTGTGTGGAATTTGCATGAAGATTGAAGCGATGTGTATATTTTCCATTTTGTGATTGATGTCATTGTAAATGCTATTGATACTATTTGCAACATTGCAATGACACATTGGTGTCTACAATAGAAAGCATTCCAGAAAACACAACAAAGTTGATAAAATTAAGAGATGACATGCTGCTGATCATTTTTGTTTCACTTAAGGATCTGTGCTGTGGCAAGATTGTTACATTAACACCTGCGAATGAAGACTGGTTTTCGTAGTCCAAAAATCTACATTCTGAGTTTTTGTTCATACGTGTTTCCAAACTTAATTATATGTACATTGTTTATAAATAGAAATAAAATATTTACTAGCAGTACTTACTAAATTTGGTGTTCTTCTTTGACACGTTACGGCTGAATTACGGTTGTTACAGATTGCAACAAGATTTTTTTCATTTGCTCAAGTAGGAAAGCTTTCTGAGATGTGAACTATTCGATGTGTACATTAGGAAAACACTAGCATGTTGTATAATCTTAAACTGTGTGCTGTGTTAAAATAACTGCCACTACACTAATCAGCCAGAACGTTGTGACAACCTATCTACGAAGGTCACTCCAAAAGAAATGCACACTATTTTTGTAAAAATACAGTTCTCATTCTACATGTGCGAAAGTTTTACAGTGTGTAGGTACATCCTTCTCGCTTGTTTTGAAACTTAGTTCAACCTGTTCCCGTGAGTGGCGCCGTCACAGCATGTATTCAAGATGGCTGCTACACTTGACGTTCCTCAGAAGCGATGTGCCTCATAGAATTCCTGTACTGTGAAAATAGAGACAGTGGGAAACATCCACAAGAGGTTGAAAAAGGTGTACGAAAATGCTGCTGTCGATCGCAGTACAGTTAGTCAGTGGGTGAGCAGGTTACGTAAGGAAAGCGGGCACGGCAGTATTGAGGATTGTCCTCGCAGCGGCAGGCCTCGTACTGCACACACTCCAGACAATGTGCAGAGAGTTAACGAATTGGTGACTGCTGACAGACGCATCACAGTGAACGAATTGTCACGCTACGTTGGGATAGGTGAAGGAAGTGTTTGCAGAATACTGAAAATGTTGGTGTTAAAAAAAGGTTTATGCCAAGTGGGTTCCAGTATGTTGACAGTGGCTCACAAAGAAACAAGAAAAACGGTATGCACCGAACCTTTGGAACAGTACGTAAATGGTGGAGATGAATTTCTTGGAAGAATTGTGACAGATGATGAAACATAGCGCCATCATTTTTCACCAGAGTCAAAGGGGCAATCAGTGGAGTGTCATCATGAAAATTTACCCAAGGAAAAAAAAATTCAAAAACGCACCTTCTGCTGGAAAAGTTATGGCTACGGTGTTTTTAGATTCCGAAGGACTCTCGCTTGTGGACATCGTGCCAAGTGGAACCACCATAAATTCTGATGCATATGTGACGACACTGAAGAAACTTCGAGCTCGACTGAGTCGTGTTTGACCACATCGGCAAAAGCAGGATGTTTTGCTGTTGCACGAAAATGCATGGCCACATGTCAGGCAAAAAAAAAAGGGGCAGGGAAGCGATCACAAAACTCGGATGGGCAACACTGAAACACACGCCTTACAGTCCTGACGTGGCTCCGTGTGACAATCATCTCTTTGGGAAACTGAAAGACTCTCTTTGTGGAACAATGTTTGAAGATGATGACTCGCTTGTTCACGCTGCCAAACAGTGGCTCCAACATGTCGGTCCAGAATTTTACCGTGCTGGTATACCGGCGCCGTTTCCAAGATAGTGTAAGGCAGTTGAGAGGGATGTAAATTATGTGGATAAATGAAAATATTGTTCCTAAAGGGTGTATCTACACACTGGAAAACTTACAAACATGTAAAATAAAAGATGGATTTTAAAAAAAAGTGTAACTTTCTTTTGGAGTGACCCTCGTAATAGCTGATATGTCCACCATAGGCATTGATAACAATGGCGACACGTCGTGGCACGGAAGCAGTGAGACCTCGGTAGGTCGCCAGAAGGAGTTGGCGCCACATCTGCACCTAATTTCTGTAAATACCGGGGGAGGGGGCCCGTGAGCTCCAATGCCACATTCAATCACCTCCCACATGTGTTTGATCAGGTTTAAATCTGGCAAGTTGGCTGGCCACATCAGTTGGAACTTGCCATTGTGTTCTTGAAACCACTCCATAGCACCCCGGACCTTGTGACACGGTGCATTATCCTGTTGCAAAATGCTACTGCCTTCGGGAAACGTGATTGTCACAGAGGGAAGTATGTGGTCTGCAACAGGTGTACGATACTCTAAATGTGGCTGTCACAGCGCCTCGCACGAGCTCCACTGGACCCGCGAATGCCCACCAGAATGTTCCTCAGATCATAATGGAGCTGCCACCAACTTGTCTCTGACCCGTCAGACAGGTGTCGAGGAGCTTTTCCCCCGGAAGATGACAGATTCGTGCTCTCCCATCGGCACAATGAAGGAGGTATTGTGATTCATCAGACCGTACAAGGCTCTGCCACTGCACCGATGTCCCGTGCCGACAGTCATCTGTAGTCTTGCGCATAATAGTTCGCGACTGCGAACATTCAGTTTAGTTCGTGTTTCCGTCTCGAACTAGGTCGCTCCTTTAGTTCGTTAGCTCCCATCTCGATTTCCAGAACGACAGTTCGCTCGCTTTGCTACTGCTACTGCACACGCTCTTTTTTTATGCTAGCCTTTTAAATAATGACCAGTGTTGCCAATGCTTGTATTATTACAGTTTTATGTCGAGTAATTAGAGTTCGAAAGGGCAAATAAACCAGTTATTTCAGGGTGTATACGACCCAGGACATCTGGGAGATCCGGGAAAAACCCAGGAATTTTTTCATCCGGGAGAAAACCGGGAAAAACCCGGGATATTTTTAGAATTCCAGGAATTTTTTATTGTTTTAGTTTTCAGTTAAATTTTTTCTAATTTTGACTGGTAAGAACCGATACTCTAACAAAGGATATTACTGTATCCCACTACTGCAGAATAATACTTCAACAATAAAACATAAACGAGAGAAAGAAAATGAAAATAGCTTGAATTGCAAATGAAGTGCGCCATATACGACAACGACACAGTGTTCATGAAAGCTTCTGCCAATTGAAAATGTGTCAAAGGCTTTAGGAAGACTATGCGTGCTTCATAACAACAATTGCCTCCAATGAGCGTGAAGTCACAACTGTTTACATTCGATTCGTTTTAGCAGTTACGCACGGGCTCCCGCTTCTGGCTACAGGAATGTGGCTGTTGGCTGTGCAAGCAGTCGCAGCAAGCAGCTAGATGCTTATGGGAAAAGGGGCGCCAAATTCATATTCTTGAGGAAAAAAAACTTGTTTCACAAAGCGCCTAGCATCCAGCGCACGTTTGTCTAGTTATTATTCATATGATTTTGAAACGCTTCCCTGTTGGTTTTTTAACATTTTAAGTTGATTTCTGAATGAATCATAAGTTGACTTTTGAATGCATGCATAGTGTACGTGATGTCTGTCAGGAGAATCCTCGTTTCATCTAGAAATAAACTTCCCGCAGACAAAAGGGGACGAGGCTATATAAGAGGGAGTAAAGCCGGACGGATGTATGCCAATCATTGTCTGATTATGTGGTTGATTGGGTTTGCGAATGATCAGCGTTGTTATAATTACTAGCGAAATCCACAAATTCAGGCTACCAGAATGGAAATAAATGACTGAGAGGAATAACAGGTGAGAAAGATTACGTATTATCTTCTCTGTGTATCCAAGAAAATTAAATTTTAACAGAAAATTTTTGGCCAGATCACTACACTAGTAAGGATCAGTAGTACAGTCCCCGGCTAGCAGCCGCGTAGTTCTATTCTGGAAGTAACGCGGAAAACGTGTTGTTCGAACATGTAATAACGCCTAACCGGAAAATAATCGCGGGATAACTAAACCTGTGATTCTGGCAGCGTTAGTGAAGTTAATCGGTGAACAAATTTTGACAGTGGCAGCAATAGCTACAGATTTTGTGATGACAAGATTGATTGTTAGAATGAGGAAGGAGAAGAAACGGGGCATGACACAAATTATGGAAGAATAAGACGATTCCAAATTTATATAAAAATTTCGTGCTACTACTTTTCGATCTCTTGCATGAGAAGCTGGTGCGTATGAATGAAGTGTGAAACTATTTCCTAACATAAAGCTTTTTGCTTGTAGTAGGCCTAATAGGCATTTGATATTGGTACATCGTGGATTATATTCTGTCGTGTTATAAAAATAGGCCATTTGTGCCAAAACAGTTTCGTTTATTTGGTGTGTGTTACAAAACTGCTGCAATAATAGAAAGGCCTATTTTGTTTAATCCAGCAGACAGTGACAAAATAGACTTAATCAGATCGAGAAACAACAACAGTCTTGGGTATTATTTGTATTAACAGCTGTTTCAGTATGAGATAACTACTTTTTGATTTTTCATGTAGCAAAACGTTTGACGAACTTTGATGAGATAATAGATTCTTTCGCAGAAAGGAAAGCATGCCATGTAAAGCTGTAGCAAGATTAGAGAGGGAAAAAAATGCTAGGAGCTAAGGTTTGAAGAAATGTGTAATGTCTTGCTTATCTCTTGTCAGTATTGATTTTATATATCCTATATTTAATTTTATGTTGCACAAAACAGCAAGTTATTAACTAATATGCAATAAAGAGTTCAGATATTCTGAAGAGTTCTTGTTCTCTCGATTACAAATAATCCCATCCGTTATTAGTTGAGAGATTTTTTTAAGAGGGGCAGGCAGTCAAACCGGCCAACTGGGGGCAGGAGAGGCATCACAGGACATTTCAATTTCTACTCTCCTGGATATAGTTTGGACGTGCGGTAGAAAAATGCTTTATGAAGAGGCGTGGCACTGCACTTTGGCATACTAAAGACCAAATAATATGTCTTACATTTCCTCGAATACAAATGTTTTATGTTTCAGACTTTTCAGAAAGATGTACGCTAAAAGATGAACATATTTTGAAAATTCAATTTTTTTTTACCATTTCGCCAATGTCGTATATCCGGGGCTTACGCGCAGAGCAGTCTGAGTTATAGTGGGTAGCCTCCACATGAACTTGTTTACATTTAGTGACTCTGCTGTTTCCCCTTGGTTTATTTTCACGTTAAATGAAACGAAAATGGATATCTGTGGCCGGGAGCTATCAGGTGAATTAAAACGCATTCACATAATTACGGAAGGCTGAAATACGTTGTTAGTTTCACATTTTATTTTCTTTCCATCTTCCTGACAACAACATCATCATCATCATCATCATCATCATAATTTAAGACTGATTATGCCTTCCAGTGTTGAGTCTGGAGCATAGCCCCCTTAAAAGATTCCTCCATGATCCCCTATTCAGTGAGTTAATATTAACTCATTATTAACTCATCTTCCTGACAGTCAAGCATTAATCGCCTTGCGGAACAATGAAGTTATTTTTTGTCTGTTTGCTAAAGAAATTTGACTTTTGTTAACCTTTTCCGAGGAGGCAGTCGATGTATTTGAAACGAAATGTTTAATTCCATAGTACTGGCTAGTTTCAACTTTTCGCTTCATTTCAAGTGCACACTTTCATTTTCTAGCACGTATGGCATTAATGCAATAATAAAGAACTAAACATTATATAATGCAGCAATGGTGCTCCAAGAAAATTTACATCCCGAAAACCACACTGAAAAGCTTAATATAAGGTCGAGGTCTACTTCATTGGGAATCTGGACATACGAATGTGCCCTTTAAGTACACAAGATGTCTTGTTTCTTTTATGACATAATGTATGATCTTACAATGTTTTACACGTACGTACACACCACACATACGTACATACTGCCTTCCTACGTCATGATAGCTACCCAAGTGTGGTGTCGCCTGTTACCTGCACTCTCTTTCAACTTTTACGTAAGTTGAACTATGTGCAAGAATGTACCATGAATTTATTAACTTTCCCTGTTTGTGTGTGTTTGTGCTGCTTAACAGTGATGTTGCTGTTGGCTGACTACATCACGTGTCCTATGCTCTCAATATCCGCTGTCATCGGCTGGTAAGATCACGTGACATGATCTACGAACGGCTTACAAAAGCGCATCGAAATCTCGATTTCAATTATTCGAAAAGCAACATGTGTGCGGTGTTTGGTGGAATTCCAATGTATACTTTCGTAATACGAAAATACGCAGCAAACATGTTGTTGCACACCAAAGATATTTCCAAAGCGTGTCTTTTTTCCTGAATTTCGTTTTCTAAAGTATCGGGAAATTGAACGCCCTGAAATTGTACGCCCGTGTATAAAACCATAACCATTCAAAGGATTAAGAAGGGAAAATATAATGTCTGAGAGAAAGTGTATTTTTAACTGGGAAATCCGAGAAAAATCCAGGAATTTTTTTTACTTATCCACGTACACACCCTGTATTTACACAAATGGGTAAAATGGGGTAGTCAACTACTTTACATACAATGCACTCATAGTAAAAAACAAAGTTGATGTGACTTACCAAACAAAAGCGCTGGCAGGTCGATAGATACACAAACATACACACAAAAGCGTGTAAGTAACATGCGCGTGCGTGCGTGCGTTCGCGAGTGTATACCTGTCCTTTTTTCCCCTTGCGGTAAGACTTTACGCTCCTGGGATTGGAATGACTCCTTACCCTCTCCCTTAAAACCCACATCCTTTCGTATTTCCCTCTCCTTCCCTCTTTCCTGAAGAAGCAACCGTTGGTTGCGAAAGCTTGAATTTTGTGTGTATGTTTGTGTTTGTTTGTGTGTCTATCGACCTGCCAGCACTTTTGTTTGTTTGGTAAGTCACATCATCTTTGTATATGACACATGAACAAAACACACACACAGAATTGCTAGCTTTCGCAACCGATGGTTGCTTCTTCAGGAAGGAGAGGGAAAGACGAAAGGATGTGGGTTTTAAGGGAGAGGGTAAGGAGTCATTCCAATCCCGGGAGCGGAAAGACTTCCCTTAGGGGGGAAAAAAGGACAGGTGTACACTCGCTCGCACACACACACACACACACACACACACACACACACACACACACAGCGCCGGCAACTTGAAATTAACGGAGGTTGAGACCTGGCGGATAACGAGAAGAGAGGATATGCTGGAGGGCAAGTTCCCATCTCCGGAGTTCTGACAGGTTGGTGTTAGTGGGAAGTATCCAGACAACCCGAACGGTGTAACACTGTGCCAAGATGTGCTGGCCATGCACCGAGGCATGTTTAGCCACAGGGTGATCCTCATTACCAACAAACACTGTCTGCCTGTGTCCATTCATGCTAATGGACAGTTTGTTGCTGGTCATTCCCACATAGAAATCTTCACAGTGCAGGTAGGTGAGTTGGTAAATCACGTGGGTGCTTTCATACGTGGATCTGCCTTTGATCGTGTACACCTTCCAGGTTACGGGACTGGAGTAGGTGGTGGTGGGAGGGTGCATGGGACAGGTTACAAGGGTAGGAGTCAGAGGGTAGGGAAGGTGGTTTGGGGATTTCATAGGGATGAACCGATAGTGATAGCAAATTGTCATGAAGAGGGATTCTAGTTGTTTTCAGAAACTTGGTGGCAGAGGTTGTAAAGAGCAGCTTTACAACACAGGTCTGGTGGACACATGTTTGAAAGTACAGGTATCCAGTAAGTAGGTTTAGTCCAGTCTGTACCACTAATTACTCTCATAACTGAGTTCAGTTGGACGTCTACTTTCACTATGTGGGTGCTTCAGAGCCAAACTGGTGCACAGTATTCAGGTGCAGAATATACCAGTGCAAGGGATGTTCCACAGAGGACTGATGTGGTTGCTCCCCGTGTACTGCCTGCCAGCTTTCTCACGAGGTTCACTCGCGTTTATATCTTCTCGGCCAAGTTGGAAAGGTGTTTTTAGTATGTTGAAGTTCTGTCCAGAGTGACTCCCAGGTATTTGGAGCTTTCATTGTGCCTGACTGTGCCAAGAGGGCCGAACTGTGGACTGATGATTGCTGATGAAAGGTGATTAGAGAGGCGGGAAAGGCTTGCCATGGTTTTAGAATCATCTGGTCTCAGTCGCCATTTCAGTTGGTAAGGGCTGACGGTAGGGTTTGAGTGTGGCGTAAACCCCGCCCAACTGTGGACCCAAGTTGTCTACAAGACACTGTGCAAGGTGGCGGTGGCTCCATAATGATGTGTGCTGTGTTTACATGGAATAGACTGGATCCTCCGGTCCAACCGAATTGATCACCGACTAAAAACGTTCATGTTGAGCTATTTGGAGACCATCGGTTGGCGTTTGTGTACTCCACCTTCCCGAACGACGATGGAATTTTTACGGATGACAGTGCATCGTGTCACCAGACCAACTTGGCAACACTGCCTTTTAGACACAACGATGCTATCACTTCGCTTGGAACAACTATTGACTACTCCTTGTCCACAATAACTTAATGACTGTGCTGGTGCTACCAGAAGCGGAGTAAATTGGCACTAGTTGAAAGATATTCATTTGTCTCCGAACGCTGCCGACGATAAATTCCTTACTTCCATGTAGATAACGAAGTGCGAGCTATGCCTACTGCTGCTCCCGACAGCCCCCACACCAATCTACCAAGTTAACGCAGACAAGTAGCAACCATAACTTGTCATCCACCAATATGTCGAAGGTGCAGGATTTTAAAATAGTAAGGAAAGTATTGAAACTGCTCTGAAAAACGGGAGATCAGTCTTCACTGTAATCTTGTGATTATATTCTGGAGGATTCCTTTCCTGCAACTACCAAACACTTGGGTCCAGGAGCCAGTATAAAAATAAAATAAAGGCCTTCCAGTGTGAACATTATCTTCGACTTCTGTACAGCCTGCCCTGAACCGAGCGTTCCACTCAGGAAACACACACATACAGCTCGTGCTCTGTCCCCCAAACACTTTGATCATTGCAAGGGTCTCCGTAACACTTTTGCTCTTCCAAATTAGTTCGTTCGCGAACTACATGAGACTAGTCATCTGCCCATTTCAGTCATAGTTGTCGATGTCCTGGTGTTAACATTGGCACGTGGCTCGGACATCGGCTGTGGGGGCCCCTCATTAGTACTGTTCGGTGCACTGTGCGCTCACACACACACACTCGTATTTGCCCAGCATTGAAGTCAGACATTTGTTCCGCCACAGTTTGCCGTCACTCCTTATTTACTAGTATGCCCGGTCTGTGATGTCCGACATCTGTAATGCCCAACCACCCTGCCTGAACATGGTTTCGCCTCGATTCCGCCACGTGTTGAAGACGCCACAGCACTCCTCGTACGTCCGACGAGTCGGGCAGTTTCAGAAATGTTCGAGCAGAGCCTCTGGGCCAACACAATGTGGTCTGAGTCAAACTCACAGATTGTTCTCCTTCCTCATTGTTTCTCCATCCAGATAGCACGCTCACTGACACTACATGTACCGCACGCGCTTTGTGTGTGTGTGTGTGTGTGTGTGTGTGTGTGTGTGTGTGTGTGTGTGTGTGTTTGTCCATCCGACTAGCAGTTATTACTCACCTGGCGATGATGGTATCGCCTGGACAGTTTGATGTTGGTCAGTGGTCATAATGTTCTGGCTGATCAGTGTATACTGCTGAATGCTGTTCGCTAATGCTAATGAAATTGACTTAAATTTGAAAGAAGTGATTTAAGGAAAACTGTGATTTACTCGTTATTTGCAGGTAAGTATTTACTTCCTTACAGTGCTATTTGTTAAAGAAAATACGTGCACAAGAACCTCGTTTATGCAGACTAGGGGGGACCAAATGTAATCTGTGATATACAGAAATATTCTACTAAATGCAAAAACTCTGTTACATACTGCCACTATATCCCCCCCAGAAACTTTCAACTGACTACTGGAATGTAAAAATTAATGTGGGATATAGTTTCGGTGTGTTCCACTCGGTGTACGATCTGACATATGGTTGATACGTGTAATAAATTTTGCCTTACAAATATCTTGCCGTCGCTATTCTTGAAATTATTTGCTATAGTGCGCTTGCTATGCAGTGTCACTAGACTGTGGCGTGATACTTCTTAGCCTTCTGTAGCAGGGCGGGCCCCGAAGGAGCACTACTAAAATGGCGTAAACAGTTTTGCGATAACTCTTCCTTATTTTAATCACAAAGTCTACACTGTACAATTAATCTTACATCTACGGATGATACAGATTGGTCACAACTTGTAGGTCACAGTCTATTGTAGCATGTTATGCTGTACTGATTTGGCTTTGCTGTACCGATTTGCCGTTAAAGCGTTACAGTTCTTTAGGCCCTTTTGCTTGATAAAAAGGTGTGTCAAGCTGTACTCTGTTTGCCAAACATTTGGTGTTGTTTTGTGTGACTGTCAAGAATAGATCGTGCTTGCAGGAAATTTTGATCGAAGGAAAGTTTGACAAAATGGCAGAAAATGTTTGTGTCGTTTTGCTGAATAATTTCGGTGAAAAAGTGTGTTATTAAAATTTATCCCACTGTATCACGAGGTTCCACATGCATGTAAACTATGATCAAAGATAAAAACAAAATAGCACTGACAACTGCAGAAATGGTAGATTTAGCACCTTTACCAGACATATATTACACAGGAACAGGTTGTGAACAAAATCAATATTTTACTTACACACAAGTGGGATTGCAATGAAATAAAAGCAATCAAAGTTCTGTAGTTCTTACAGGACGATGTGGGCTATATGTTCCCACATTGTGGTATTTCAATGAAATGTCGTTGGTAGACCAAGTACTAGAGAATAAAGTTTTTCATATTTGTTCTTTTTGGACATGAGTGTGAAGCAACACTAAACAAGTTAGTGAATATTTCACTCTCCATTCACAGAAAGTTGATGTATTCACATTGCCACGAATAGTTTTCATGTGTATATAAGGGGCATTCAAAAGAAATGAGCCAGAGGCATAATTACAGAAACCAGTACCTGTATGTTAGAAGTATTGACCGTGGCTGTTGAAACACTTCCCTTTGTGACACAATGCAGTGAATGGCTGTATCACACAATTCCCAGGGCTGTGATGTTAACCAGTTCTGCACGTACAGCTGGACGTCGTCATTCGAGGTGAATCGTTTGCCTGTCAGAGCGTTTTTGAGACAGGTGAAGTGCCCCCAGAATTCAAGAAGAATATAATTCCAATCCCAAAGAAAGCAGGTGTTGACAGATGTGAAAATCACCTAATTATAAGTTTAATAAGCCACGGCTGCAAAATACTAATGCGAATTCTTTACAGACGAATGGAAAAACTGGTAGATGCTGACCTTGGGGAAGATCAGTTTGGATTCCATAGAAATGTTGGAACACGTGAGGCAATACTGACCCTACGACTTATCTTAGAAGAAAGATTAAGGAAAGGCAAACCTACGTTTCTAGAACTTTAGATGTCTACTAAACTGATTTTTAGCATTTTCTATACAACATTGATTTACAATAGTTTTTATTCTTGGGATACTTTTGTTTAGGGTATAGCATTCAAAGGCTTAAATCGGGCTTCTACATGGTGGAGTAAATAAATGTGGCACAGGCAGGTGGATACGATTGGATGTGAATGTACGCATACAAGCTCAACCCGTGATGTACACATTGCGTGTGTGCCTGCCATGTAATCCACATCAGTTCAGAGCATATCGCAGTCTGTGTCAGTGTGAGTGGAGCAATGTTAAGGAGATGATAGTGCTCCCAGTGGAGCAGTGGGGATCCGTTGTGGAAACTCACATGACAGTCGTGGAAATGGTACGGTCAGTTGTGATTCTGTAGATATACCTGGCGTCTGATACGAGGTGGATTCCAAAATTTTCCGGACTGGTGCGTGCCATCTGGCAAGTAGTAGTAGTTGATTTTTGCACCGCTAGGTGGCGAGAGTTGCATATCTGATGAGTCGATGTGCGGAGTGGCATTCAGCTGGGAAGGGTATCATCTGGAGTGACCCAGGGAAGTGTGGTAGGCCCACTGTTGATTTCTATCTAAATAAATAATCTTTTGGATAGGGTGGATAGCAATGTGCGACAGTTTGCTGATGATGTTGCGGTGTACGGGAAGGTGTCGTCATTGAGTGACTGTAGGATGATACGAGATGACTTGGACAGGATTTGTGATTGGTGTAAAGAATGGCAGCTAACTCTAAATATAGATAAATGTAAATTAATGCAGATGAATAGGAAAAAGAATCCCGTAATGCTTGAATACTCCATCAGTAGTGTAGCGCTTGACACATTCACGTCGATTAAATATTTGGGCGTAACTTTGCAGAGCAATATGAAGTGGGACAAGCATGTAATGGCAGTTGTGGGGAATGCGGATAGTCATCTTTGGTTCATTGGAAGAATTTTGGGAAGATGTGGTCCATCTGTCAAGGAGACCGCTTATAAAACACTAACACTACCTATTATTAAGTACTGCTCGAGCTTTTGGGATCCCTATCAGGTCGGATTGAGGGAGGACGTAGAAGCAATTCAGAGGTGGGCTGCTAGATTTGTTACTGGTAGGTTTTGATCATCACGCGAGTGTTACGGAAATGCTTCAGGAGCTCGGGTGGAAGTCTCTTGAGGAAAGGAGGTGTTCTTTTCATGAATAGCTACTGAGGAAATTTAGAGAACCAGCATTTGAGGCTGACTGCAGTACAATTTTAGTGCCGCCAACTTACATTTCGCGGAAAGACTACAATGATAAGATAAGAGAGATTAGGGCTCGTACAGAGGTATATAGGCAGTCATTTTTCCCTCGTTCTGTTTGGGAGTGGAGCAGGGAGAGAAGATGCTAGTTGTGGTACGAGGTACCCTCCGCCTTGCACCGTATGGAGGATTGCGGAGTATGCATGTAGATGTAGATGTTGCGTGTCCACAGTGATTTCTGTAATACTCTGTGTTTGGTGCGTGGCGATTTTACAGTGGATCTGCAAACGGAACAGCGCGTGTGTATCAAATACTGTGCGGATCTCGGCAAAAGTGTTACGGAGACCCTTGCAATGATCAAAGTGTTTGGGGGACAGAGCACGAGCTGTATGTGTGTGTTTCCTGAGTGGAACGCTCGGTTCAGGGCAGGCTGTACAGAAGTCGAAGATAATGTTCACACTGGAAGGCCCGTTAGTCGCACAATGCCAGACATTGTTGCCAAACTTAAACAATTGGTTCGCATGGATCGACGTCGACCGTTCGAGACCTTGCGGATGTAGTTGGTATTGGTACATGTCAACAACTGTCGACTTACGAATTCAGCACGGATCGTGTCGCCGCAAAATTTGTGCCGAGGATCTCGACTGCCAGTCAGAAGGCACAGCATGTTGTAGTGTGCACGGACCTTCAGCAGACCGCATCTGACAATCCAACGTTCTTGTCGTAGGTTATCACTGGTGACGAGAGCTGGATTTACAGTTATGACCCAGAGACAAAGCTACAGTGGTCCCAGTGGAAGAGCCCAGGCTCTCAGAGACACAAAAAAGTAAGACAGGTGAAGAGCACAATCACAGTTTTCTTTGATACCGAGGGAATTTAGCCCAAAGAATTTGTCCCACCCAACCAAACAGTGAATTCCACGTACTACTGTGATTTGCGACGGCTCCGTGAAAACGTGTGGCAACGATGGGTCGAACGACAGTGCGCCCTGTCACCTATCCTTGCTCACCGGGACCGTTTGGGCAAAAAACGACATGGCGGTTGTACCCCACCCACTGTTCTCACCAGATTTGGCACCTTGTGTCTTCTTCGTGCTATTCCCAATACTGAAACTCGAGTTCAGAGGCCGTCGATTCGACACTCTAGAGACGATTTGAGAAGCTTCGCTGGCGGTGATGAACACCCTCAAAGAACAGGACTTCCAGAAAATATTTGACCACTGCAGACATGCCAACTCTCCCGATTTTTCCTTCTTCCTCCCAATCTCCCGACAGTGAAGACTGATCTCCCGTTTTTCAGAGCAGTTTCAATACTTTCCTTACTATTTTAAAATCCTGCACCTTCGACATATTGGTGGATGACAAGTTATGGTTGCTACTTGTCTGCGTTAACTTGGTAGATTGGTGTGGGGGCTGTCGGGAGCAGCAGTAGGCATAGCTCGCACTTCGTTATCTACATGGAAGTAAGGAATTTATCGTCGGCAGCGTTCGGAGACAAATGAATATCTTTCAACTAGTGCCAATTTACTCCGCTTCTGGTAGCACCAGCACAGTCATTAAGTTATTGTGGACAAGGAGTAGTCAATAGTTGTTCCAAGCGAAGTGATAGCATCGTTGTGTCTAAAAGGCAGTGTTGCCAAGTTGGGGGATTTCCCCCTAAATTTAGGGGGGATTAAGGTGCTTAGGGGGGAGTTAGAGAGATAAATGTTTCAGGGGGATAAATATTTAGGGTTTCATAAACAGATTTCCTAATATTCTGACTAGCAAAAGTGAACACTTAGATACAGAAGTTGATATTCCTCACTCTCATTTCTGTAACTTTCAGCTGGAAGAGACCAGCTTGGCAGCAGAGAGTATTGATGTTCAGTTGGCGTTGGTAGGTCAGAAGAAATCGGTTGATGGGGTTCTACAATATGATAAACTTGCAAAGGTGATGATGGCTATTTTGTCAATTCCACATAGTAATGCAGAATGTGAGATAATTTTTAGCACAGTTACAAAGACCAAAAGTCAGTTCAGGTTGAGGCTTTCAGAAACGTCTTTGGAGAATTTTTTTATTTTGAAATCAGTTCAAAAAGGCAAATGCTTTGAGCAAAAATGTAGTTCAGAGTTTTTGAAGAAGGCTAAGTCAGCTACGGGTGTGCTGAATAAGTAACTACTGTAATTTGACAAATTCAGACTGATAAACTATTCAGATTATTTGTTAAGCCTAACATGTACATCCTGTATAAAATTGATTTAATTTTGGGAAAGATGTCTTACAGATATAAGATGCCAAGCAAATGTGGCTTGCATTATGAAATGAAAACGTGTTGTCATTTACCAGTGATTTATTCATGCAAAAACTGTGCTAATGTCAAAACAGAAATCTAATATACATTTATTAGTTTCCTCGGATCGCAATTTCGAACTGTAGCTCTCCCGAGAGTGCTTCATTTGAATGTGTGTGAATCCAAAGAAACCTGCAGAGCTCATCATTCATATTGTTCAGCATGTTGAATAATAAATTATACAGTCCGAAGGCTCAGGTACGCCCATGTAAATAATAAAGCAAATGTAATTG
Organism: Schistocerca gregaria; assembly: GCF_023897955.1. NCBI lineage: Eukaryota > Metazoa > Arthropoda > Insecta > Orthoptera > Acrididae > Schistocerca > Schistocerca gregaria. Next base: position 79,913,346 of record NC_064930.1, on the reverse strand, counting down.
AATTGTTACAGTTATTGAGTTATTGCAATTTTAATCATCAAGGATGTGTTGTAATTCACAATAGTACATCACTAAAATTCTCCTGATTTTTCACTTTTGAAAGTTGGCATGTCTGCCAGTGGGAGGAGTGCTGGACCAGGGTGTACATGTGGATGGGAACTACTTTGAGGGTGATGGTGGCCATTAGTCCAAAGGTAAGGTTTTCAACAGATGGCAGCACCAATCCCGAAAATTTTTGATAGCATCTCGTATGTTTATGGTCTTCATGGTTATGCTGCCACATACGATCGTCTTCACTACACAATATTTCGGCGATCCATCTGGTCGCCATCTTTAGGTGGGATCGCTGAGTGCACAATCGCGCCGGAACTTAATGAATATCAGAAGCGGCAGCTCCTTTATACCCTGGGTCCAGGCCAGCGTGCCTGCGCAAGAAATAGAAGAACAGCCCCCTGTGAAGCGACAAAATTGCAGTGCTGCCGCAGACTGGTGAAAGTGATAAATCGCAAATTACACCGGTGGCACTGCAATTCTTTGCTTCACAGGGGGAGCTCTTCAGCTTCTCGTGCAGGTGCAGTGGCCTCGACCGGGTATAGAGGAGGCGCCACTTCTGATATTCGTTCAGTTCTGGTGTGATGGGGTACTCTGCGATCACACCTGAAGATGGCGGCAGATGGATCGCCAAAATATTGTGTACTGCAGATGATCGTATCTGGAAGCATGCCCGTGAAGAGCATAAACGGTGTGGTCATGTGTTTGCCGAGAGGTTTAATGGTGTTAAAGTGCCAGCAGAGTGTGCCATGCAACGGTTATTCTGAAAATGGGATCAGACAGGATCTGTTTTTAACAAGTCGACCAAAAATTTTGAAACGTGACCGTGCACAAGAAAATGTGGCTGTAGTTTAGAGTCCTACCAAATCTGCCCGACACCTGTCGCAAAAGACAGGCGTGTCGTTATCGATCGTGCACACGAATGCTCCACCTGTATCTACTGGTTAGTCTCCATATTTAAATGACCCTCTTAATACATATTGATCAAAAAAGTATTGCACTAGGCAAATTTGGGACTGCTGTATCAAATGGGCAAATGAAATTTTGTTTTAAAAATCATTTTGTTTGTAATGGGACACAAACTGGAGCTTTCCATTGACACTGGGTATCACGTGCGAGATGTGATGAGCAGCATTTGTTTGGGATGACTCCGCCTGTACACAGCAAAAATGAAACTGCAAATATTTGCCGACGCACCAGAGAAAATGTGTCTCACGATGAAGGGGCACCTTGTATACTGAGTCCCATTTAGTGTACATTACTACTTGTTTATGCAGCTGTAAGACGTACACAACTTTTTGTCCTGTTGCTAATAAAGCTATTCCATCCTTGAATCTAGGTAATCAGATAATTTTTAAAGAGAGAGACTAGTAAGGTAGAGCTTAAATTTTCTTTTGTACTGGTTGGGATTCCCAAATTTCCGGCTTTGTTAGATGGGAGCTTGTTGGAGGCCTTTGCTTCAGAATACACAACTCCACTTCAAACCCTAGACTAGGAGCCCAGGTCTACATAAAAGAATTATTTTTGTGTCTTGTAATACGACTGTGGAGATTTCAGTTCAGTGGAAACTACTGCTATCTGCAAGATTTTGGAACTACAGTTATCAGCAAGGAAAACCATTAAGAAATAAATGTATCGGAAAATGAGTGTAAGAAATCCTGAAAAAGGCCTCTGCAAAATGCTTTAATCTACTTTAGATAATATTCTTTCTGCTTATGCCTGGTAAATAAATATTTTATTTGCTATAGTTGCACTGCCCCGAAGATAGCTCCATAAGACAAGGAGTAAAAATGTGCCTGCAAAATCCAGTCTTTGAGTCAATACAATGAAAGATGTTTTTACAGGCAATACATGTTGAACTGTTGGTCTTGAGTGGTTTGTGTCGACTCTATTTTGACTTCTACGCATTTAGTACCTAAAGATTGGAAAATTGCTCAGGTCACACCTATACCCAGAAAGGGAAATAGGAGTAATCCGCAAACTACAGGCCCATCCCACTAACTTCGATTTGCAGTGTGGTTTTTGAACATATACTGTGTTCGAACATTATGGATTCCATATTTTTAGATTTCCAGAAGACCTTCGACCGCGTTCCACGCAAGCCTCTTTTAATCAAACTGCGTGCCTACGGAATATCGCCTCAGTTGTGCGACTGGATTCATGATTTCCTGTCAGAAAGGTCACAGTTCAGAGTAATAGACAGAAAGTCATTGAGTAAAACAGAAGAAATATCCGGCATTTTTCAAGGATGTGTTATAGGCCCTGTATTGTTCCTGATCTGAATTAATGACATAGGAGACAATCTGAGTAGCCCTCTTAGATTGTTTGCAGATGATGCTGTCATTTACTGTCTTGTATAGTCACCAAAATGAATTGCTAAAGGATTTAGATAAGATATGATACTGTATGGTGCTGAAAGTGGCAATTGACTCTAAATAAAGAAAACTGTGAAGTTTTTCACATGATTACTAAAAGAAATCGCTAGATTTCAATTATGCAATAAGTCCCACAAATCTGAATGCTGTAAATTCAACTAAATACTTAGGGATTACAATTTAAAAAAACCTAAACTGGAATGATCACATAGGTAAGCTTGCGGGTAGAGCAAACCAAAGACTGCGATTCATTGGCAGAACTCTTTGAAGCTGCAACAAGTCTATCAAAGAGACTGCTTACATCATGCTTGTCTGCTATATTCTGGAGTATTGCTGTGCTGTATGGGATCTGCATCAGATGGGAGTGACGGATGACATCGAAAAAGTGCAAAGAAGGGCAGCTTGTTTTGTATTACCACCAAATAGGGGATGTAGTGCCACAGACATGATATGTGAATTGAAGTGGCAATAACTAAAACAAGGTGTTTTTCATTACGACGGGATCTTCTTATGAAATTTCAATCGCCAGTTTTCTTCTCCGATTGCAAAAACATTATGTTGGCACCCATCTACTTAGGGAGAAATGCTCATCACAATAAAATAAGAGAAATCAGGGCTCGCACAGAAAAATTTAAGTGCTCGTTTTTCTGTGGTGTTCAAGAGTGGAATGGTAGAGACTGCTTGAAGGCGGTTCATTGAACACTCTGCCAGGTATTTTATTGTGAATAGCAGAGTAATCATGTAGATGTAGTTTACGACTATTAGTATTTACTTCTAGTTCTAGGTTAAGTTTGGCTCTCTTGATGTGGCATTTTGCCTTGGCTAAAGTAAAAACTATTGGCAACGGGTAAGACTAGAACAGTCTGCCAGCCGCAAAAGCCAGAGCAACTGGAGCACTGCAGATAAGCAAATGCATGTGTGTTTTTTAAAAGTCCTCAGGTGTACTGCCGGGTGGCATTATCCTAATGGTGTGAAATTTCAGCAAGTTGGCTTGTTGCCATTTTCTGGTGATCCCAAAGAGTGTTTCTCTTCTGATGGACACTGTCTTACACACCTCCTCCTATGGTCCAAGGAGGGGCAAGACTGTAAAATTTCCAGTTTTCATGTAACTAATTTGGTAAGTTTGCAAATGTGTTGTAGTCCAAGAACTACATTTGATACCAAGTGCACAAAATTTATTGTATCTCAAACGATTGGTATCCATTTCTATACATGAAAGGAAATGTCCTGACTGATTCGTCATCGCCCAGCCCAGACCACCAAGGATAGAAATTTGAAATGTGGAGGTGGTGTCGATTGTATACTCTGAAGAAGAGATTTTTGAAATTCCACTCCTAAAGGGGCGAAATAGGGGATGGAATGTCTTTTTGAAATATGTCACTATTAAGGCAGTTTTGGAGCTAGAACTATGAAAATGGATATTTGTTTCTTGGTTAGCAATAAAGAAATAAATGTTCCTTTGTTTTTGGAAATGCAGGAGGAAGAGGAGACTAGTGTTTAACATCCCGTGCACAGCGAGATCGTCAGAGATGAAACACAAGCTCGGATTAGGGAAGGCTGGAGAAGGAAAGCAGCCTTTTGTAGGAACCATCCCTTCATTTGCCATAAGTGTCTTAGGGATATCACAGAAAACATAAATTAGGATGGCTGGACATGGGTTTGAACTCTCATACTCCTGAATGCGAGTCCAGTGTTGGAAATTCAACCCCTAAAGGGGTGAAGTAGGGAATGAGAAGTTTTATGAAAGCAGAATTGCTTTTGGTGAGAAGTACATTCACAAAAGACCACACTTCTGTGGCCTTAAATAGTGTGAAGGGTTTGGAAGGTGTGGCAGTTTCTGAACTAAATCGAGGAAAGTTATTTGACAAGCACCATGACAAATCTGCTTTTTCAGAATTGCATACAAAAAGAAACTGATCTTAAATACATTAATTTTTCATTAAGCCTAATACATGTTCATAAAATTATGTTTGTTGTAATTACACCTCAAACTAATCATTACTGATGACAAAATAGATAGCACATTTCAATGCAATTTTATGTACAGGAATATCTGTTTGAGATGAGAGAATCGACTAGCATGTGTGAGACTGGCACTGATAACTATAGAACTTCTCTCTTTCTTCTGTAACCCACTGTATGAAATTAATTTAAACATTTTGGAACAATTTAATTATGCAAAGACTGACAGCTATGTAAATGGTCACAAATGTTTTTGTAATGTATAGACTTGCACAGGAGTAATGCGCATAGCAACATACAAATGCAATTAAAGAAAAGCAGTGTAAGTCTGTGCAGACTGTATGGTCTATGTGAGCAAAGCAGCACGTGCTAAGTTAGTTTAGTATATGTCAGGTAAATTACTTTGATTCATAAACAAGACCAATACTTCAGCAGTATATAAAAAGTACATATGTTTTGTTATCAATATGAATATGGATAATTTTTTGGATTCAAAAGTCTGAAATCACATCCTCGTGTGATTAAACCGGCAGTCTCCGACCAGTTTCAAAATAAAGCTAGAAAGTTAATTCTAAAATATATTTAGTCATATTCCTGTAATGTTAGGTTGAAACTGAACATTAGAAATATAGAGTAGTAAAACAAGTCAAAATGGTCAAGAAAAATCCTGTTGGATACAAACAAAAATAATCAACAGAAGATATTCCTTGAAGTGGAGAAACAGAGAAACTTTAAAAAATGACTTATCCAACACTGTTAGATGCCACGGCACCACATACAAAACTCCACATTTGATGGCATTACAGTTTTATTGCATTATTTTAATGACTTCTACTTTTTATTCTTTCCCTTCCCCTATCCTTTTAAGGGTGTCTGGATATACGACTGTCACAAATACTATTGTCACATTTAAATTTCCCAGGGAATCCACAGTCAGTGTGTCAGGTTAGTACCTCTTCACAGCTCGTTGAGTCCATTATGAGTAAGAGGTGGAGAAAATACCGAGAACACTGATCCAGCACTGCTCTGTAAAGGTTTGCATCCACCTTGACTGCCAGACAGTGCCAAAATCGCCGTCATGCCACAACTTAAAAAAAAGAAAGAAAGAAACAGAGATACATAGTAACTTCTAAAGCTACAGTATTTTGTATTGTGCTATACAGTGTAGTAGAGTTGGATTCATTCGTTTCTGATAATGAATAATCTGTGACGAATAAAAGTCCCATATGCAGATTCCACGAGGGGCCGAGTGCCCCTCGGTGGACACCTGTGTCCTTTCCCCTACCATGTGCTGTCAGTAGTTATCGGCCAGCAGTGTTTCAGCATGGCTCTGCTGCAGAGGTGGTGGGAAAAGTGAGCTGACAGAAACTGCGCCACCATCCTCAGACTGTGCATAGATGCTGGCTACGTGGTCCCATCTCTCGAGTTGACGTGACACAAATTGCTCTTCCCACAGATCGCCATGTGCTCGAGCCTGGGACCTGGGCCCTATTTAGCTGGAAACCACTGTCTATCTACCAGCTCAGCATTAAATCGGATATTTTCAGATTCTTTTAAGACGCGTATATCCAGAATCTGACAGCCTTTTTTAACAACTGGATGATGAGGAAGACCCATACTTCTCGACAGAGGGTAGGGTAACGATGTGGGGAGACCCACACCGCCATACTAGGTGAGGTCCTAGTGGAGATGGTTTGCCATTGCCTTCCTCTGACCGTAATAGGGATGAATGATTATGATGAAGACGACACAACACTCAGTCATTTTGAGGCAGCTGGGAATTGAACCCGGGACCCCGTGCTCAGGAAGCGAGAATGCTACCGTGAGACAACGAGTTGCGGACTTAACGACTAGAAGCCACTGTTGGGTGGGGTTGTTTGGGGAAGGAGACCAGACAGCGAGGTCATCGGTCTTATCGGATTAGGGAAGGACGAGGAAGGAAGTTGGCCGTGCCCTTTGAAAGGAACCAACCTGGTATTTGCCTGGAGCAATTTAGGGAAATCACGCAAAACCTAAGTCAGGTTGGCCGGATACGGGATTGAACCGTCGTCCTCCCGAATGCGAGTCCAGTGTCTAACCATTGCACCACCTCACTCAGTAGAAGCCGCTGTAATTCGTACTGTTACCTTTGGAGATGCAGTGCTCTGCAACAGATGACCTCGTCAGTCATTTTCTACCTGCATAACACCTGTACTCTGCACATCTTTCCCTCGTGGTCCAAATTATCTGGCTCGTGTAAATTTTCTGACATTTACATCCGATACAATACACTCCCAGTTTTCAGAGTCCCGAGTCATCTCGAAAAGGCTTTCGTCTCGGATGTTGGGCAAAATGCACGATGTTACATTTCTTGAGTATTCTCCCAACTTTTGCCGATATTTGATGAAGCGATAAAACAACTAAGTAAAGCCTTTGACACATGAGACGAGATAGGTAATGTTGACATGACACTCTTGTGATGTCACTTCCTGCAATTTTACGTTAAGGAGCCATTTTTTCATGCGAAACCCAAAATAAGTTGTGTGATATTTTGGCAATGTGCCACGTAAAGTATAACCAATAGGAAACAAGAACACTCATGTCACAAGCAGAAAGCAAGATGCCATACTGTGTTTGTCGTGTCCAGTAGAAGCCCATGTTTGGTGGGTTTTATGTTATTCCTTACACTGCATGGATATGTACTATTTCTAAGCACCGGCACATTGAATGTCTCAAACAAGTTATTATTTGTACGATTTGTTGTACTAAAATGATTCTTGAAAACGTGTCGTTTTGATTGGGATTTGTTATAGTTAAATGTCAATAACATTTCAGTAATTAAAGCCTTTAAAAGATTGTAACACAAAATATGAGGCAGACATAAGTTTAGTTTCAGGATAGCATAGTTGGTTGACACACCTTGAACTTGAACCAATTATGAATCAGAAAAGGGTACAAGTCCCCCTACATCCATTTTTTTTTCTACCTTCCCACCCCCCTGTATCCAATTTTTTTCGGCTATATCATAGGTTGTAGGAGGTTTCTACAAAAATAATGGAAATAATTTCTGTAATATTTGATGACGTTATGCAAATATAAGTGTGTGCTGTGTCTGGAGTGAGTTTGTTCAGTTTGGTGAAGTTTCTTGAGTGGACATGTTTCTTTCATTTTTGCATTATTACACATTCATGGACACTGAAGTTTTTATTTAGTCTATGACAGACAGAGCAATGTGGTCAGCATACGGTCAAGAAAGGAAATGTATTTTAGTAGAGCTAACATAGGAATTCTATGCGTGTACATTTTCGAGAACAAACTGTATGGTTTGCAAGCCAAGTAAAGCAAACAAGTGCAACCGGATAGGGCTGAGAGCATAAAATCGCGTTAACTGTACCGTGCTGTCTGCCAATGGTGAGGTGTCTCGTGATATCAGATATCCCATGTACCTGCATGCCGACGTTAACTGTCTCATCCCGTGTGCCGACAGCTTGAGGCCTGGGAGCCAGACTTGAGGGTGCCAAAGCTAAACAGTCGTCTGTGGGAAGACTGGGGCCACAGACAGTGAAATATGTGTCACGGGTAGAGGAGCTAGGCCTTTTTTCAGGATAAATTGTGACAGCAGGCTCCACTCTCTTAAAAAGTATCTCAACCAGATTAGGGATTTCTTCAGCATGTGTACGAAAGATAGAATGCACCACACCATAGTGCACAAACATTACAGAAAATTCCTTAAAATCACTTATTCTTCATCAAAATGTGTGGTCTATTAAAAATAAAGTACACCAACTTGAAGTGGAATTTCAGTCTTTGAACAGCACGGTGCTATACATTGTAGAACACTAGTGTAAAGGTGATGAAATATGCTATATAGTCCTATGATATTATCAATGTGCAAGTTGTTACTTTAGGTCTACCTTAAAGGGTGGGTAATTAATGTGTTTATACCAGAGGTGGTACAGATTTTAAAGCCAGAGAAAATATGATTACAATTAATGAAGAAAAGCATTTTGAATTGCAAGCTAATGAACTAAAATAGCTAGACATTGATGAGCAGTTCTGTGTGTTTACTGCTCACCTAATGCTAATGTAGATGCTTTCTTCAACAAATTAACTGAAAGTCCTGGAAAAAATCTCAGGCCACAAAACTACCATAAATATATGTGGAGACGCCCGCCCGGTAAGCCGTGCAGTCTAACACACTGCTTTCCGGGCGGGAAGACGTGCCAGTCCCCGGCACAAATCCGCCCGGTGGATTACTGTCGAGGTCCGCTGTGCCGGCCAGCCTGTGGATGGTTTTTAAGGTGGTTTTAAATCTGCCTCAGCCAATGCAGACTGGTTCCCCTTATTCCGAACTAGTTACACACACAATTACTCTTCCACGCAAACATTTGGGGTTACACTCCTCTGGTTTGATATGTTCCTGGGGGGTCCACTGGGGACCAAACTGCACAATAACCCTGGGTTCAGTGTGGGGTGGCGGTGGGACGAGTGGACTGTTGTAGACTATTGTAGACTGTCGTGGGGTTGTGTACCACTGCAGCTACATCGGGGACGAAGCCTCTGCATTGTTTCTAGATCCCCAGTTCAATACGGTTTCTATGTCCCTAGTTCAATACAATACAATACAATATGTGGAGATGCGAATATTAGCACTGATGTCGAGGGTGAAATCAGTAATAACTTGCCAAATATTTTGATGTTCTATGGTGTGCACAAATGGTAAATACTGCTACTAGGGCATCAAAAAGTTCAGTATCAGTCTTTGACTCTGTACTTACAGATACTGACAGGCAAAACTGTAAATACAGAGGGGTCCAAAAAATGCATCCACTGTTCAAAAGTCCATAACTGGCAAACTAATTGACGGAGTTGTCTCATCTTTGGTAGTGTAATAGTTTGTAGTTCCGGCAATCGCCACACAGGCGTTGTATTGCATTGTTTTGTTTTGTCAGATGACAATCGCCAGATTGTCAATGTTTTGTTCTTAGTTGCACCTAGTTACTCGAGTAAAGATAGCTGGCACAAGGCTTACATTTGATGAAAGGAAGTCAGTTTTGAAGTGGTATTTTAAGTACGAAAACATTCATGAGGTTCAACGGCAATGGCAAAACGAATATCCAATAGAGCCAACGACACGTTTAATGATTCGTCACATTCGAGACAAATTCGAAGCTGAAGGCTGTGTTAAAGGTGTACACAAACTATGATCTGGACAACCTGTAACAGTAACAAGTCCAGCTAACACCCGTCGTGTGTTACAACAATTCACTCGCTCACCACAGAAGTCTGTGAGACAGTGTGCTTGTGAAACTGGAGTGAGTCGCTCAAGTGTTCGGCAAATTTTGAAGACAGCAAAGTGGAAGTGCTACATCCCACGATTGCTACACGCAATGAACGAGGACGACACAGAGTGTAGAATGGAGTACTGTGAGTGGTTCACTAACATTGAGCGCAACAATGAAGAGTTTGCAGAGATGATTGTGTGGTCTGATGAGGCACAGTTCAAATTCAATGGTACAGTAAATCGCCACAATTGCATCTATTGGGCTGCCAAAAATCTGAATGTCCATGTAGATAAAGCTGTGAATTTACCAGCAGTAAATGTGTGGTGCGGGTTGTCTTACTGGGGCTCGATTGGGCCATTCTTCTTTCACGGCACAGTTGCCAGTGAGGTGTACCTTCAGAAGCTTCAGACATCCATTTTACCTGCCATCCGAGACTTGTATGGAGACAGGAGAGTTTAATTTCAACGAGATGGTGCCCCAGCCCACTACCAAAATCATGGCTGGGCGTATCTCGACGAAAATCTACCAGGAAGATGGATAGGCCGTAGAGGTGCTATAGAGTATCCACCACGTTCCCCAGACCTAACTCCTCTGGACTTTTACCGACAAAAGCCACGCACATTGGATGAACTTCGAGAATCCATCGTACATTGTGCAAATATCCAACTGAACACATTCGTGCTGCAGTTTGACGGCATCGTTTGTCTGGATGTTAATGGTGACCATCTCAAACACCTACAGTGGTATCTGTAGGTTGGACTTTAAGCTACACTTTCACCAAAAATGAGCCAACTCCGTCTATTAGTTTGCAAGTTATGGACTTTTAAACAGTGGATACATTTTTTTGGACCCCTCTGTATATAAAAGCAGACTGAAGTGACAAACAGAAATTTATACCGAGGCCGGGATTCTGAACCAAGTCTCTTGCTTGCCAGGCAGGTGCACCAATCACTACATCATCCTGGCACAGTGGCTTTTCATAACTGCACGGACTAAACTAGCGCTCTTCCCTCTTCAATACAAATTACCATTCACACGTCCACCCACTTGGTATTCCCCCTAAACTGAAACAGCATTGCAGAAGCTATCCTACTGTGTTGGAAAAGCACCTCAGCAGTGAACAAAATTGGGTATCCTGCAGGCATAGGTGCTTTAATCAAATGAAACTACATTATTTCAAGGATCTTTTCAAGCCAAACATCCTCGATGTATACAAGCAGATTGAAGTGACGAATGAAAATTTGTACCCAAGCCAGGATTCGAATCTGGGTCTTCTACTCATTAGACAGATGGGCTAACCACTATGCCACCCTGGTGTGCTTGCTATGCACAATATTGTTTGATGCTGAGGTACTATTCCAGTATAGTTGGAGAGCCTCCGGAATATTGTTAGAGTTGGGTGGAATACCAGTTTGGCTGAGGCATGAATGAGAATTTTGGCTGAGGACAAATGTGTGCTATGGTAGTTAGCAGTTGTGCAAAGCCACTGTGTCAGGATGGTGTAGTGGTTTGTGCATCTGTCTAGCGAGACGCAGACCCAGGTTCAAATCCCGGCTTCGGTACAAATTTTCATTCATCACTTCAGTCTGTGTATATACGTAGTAGATGTTTGAGACTTGAAAATGTCTCTGGAACCATACAGTTTCATTTTAAAATTGTAAAATATTTATAAGAGAATGTGGCATTTCTGATTGTTATTGTTGATAAGAAAGCTAAAGACATGGTTGGTAAAAACTAGAGGGCTACAAGAAAATCTTCTCTGAATGTAAAATATGTACTTAGGGTATTAGTAAAGCAAACCTAGGATGAAATATGAGGGTGGTTTGAAAAGTTCTCAGAATCATCACGAGAGATCAACTCTAGTGCAACGAGTGTCGGATTTTCGTGGATGCTGCTGTAGTATACAGAGAAGTTGCAGCATTAGAAAATTGCAGTGAAATGCAGGAAGATCTGCAGCAGATAGGCACTTGGTGCAGGGAGTGGCAACTGATCATTAACATAGACAAATGTAATATATTTGCGAATACATATAAAGAAGGATCCTTTATTGTATGATTATATGATAGCGGAACAAACACTGGTAGCAGTTACTTCTGTAAAATATCTGGGAGTATGTGTACGGAACGATTTGAAGTGGAATGATCATATAAAATTAATTGTTAGTGAGGCAGGTACCTCATTGAGATTCATTGGGAGAGCCCTTAGAAAATGTAGTCCATCAACAAAGGAGATGGCTTACAAAACACTCGTTCGACCTATACTCGAGTATTGCTCATCAGTGTGGGATCCATACCAGGTCGGGTTGACAGAGGAGATAGAGAAGATCCAAAGAAGAGCGGCGCATTTCGTCACAGGGTTATTTGGTAAGTGAGATAGTGTTTTGGAGATGTTTAGCAAACTCAAGTGGCACAACTATGCAACTGCATCGCGGTGTAGCTTGCTGTCCAGGTTTCAAGAGGGTGCGTTTCTGGATGAGGTATCGAATATATTGCTTCCCCTTACTTATACCTCCCGAGGAGATAACGAATGTAAAATTAGAGAGATTCGAGCGCACACGGAGGCTTTCTGGCAGTCGTTCTTCCCTCGAAACCTGTAGGCGACTGGGGCAGGAAAGGGAGGTAACGACAGTGGCATGCAAAGTGCCCTCCGCCACACACCATTGGGTGGCTTGCGGAGTATGAATGTAGATGTAGAGTTGTTCACATGATATTCATTGGACTGTTGCCTGTAAACACATGCCATGTCAGTGCTCTTGGAAGAGAGCTGTGGCCGTGACGTGGCTCTGTTTTTTCCGCCTAGTGATTTGCATAGACGGAAAAAAATAGAGATTCGAAAAGTGATTAAGTACTTTGTAGAGAAAGGTATGAAAGCAAAGGACATTTGTGCTGATTTCCAGAATACACTGGGTGACTCTACTCCTTCACATTCAACTGTTACCAAGTGGACAAATGAACTTAAATTTTGTCAGGAGAGCTTAGATGATGATCCACGCAGTGGTCGGCCAAGATGTGTCCCTACTTCAGGAATCATTGCAAAAGTGCACAAAATGGTCATAGAGGATCGCCAGTTAAAAGTGTGTGAAATTGCTCATGGTTTCCAGATGTCATCTCAAAGGGTATATCACATTTTAACTGAAGAATTACAAATGAAAAAATTACCTGCAAGATGGGTGTCGCGACTCTCGATACTAGATCAAAAATGCATGAGAATAAACATATCAGAACAATGTTTGGCCTGTTTTAGGAGAAACAAACAAGATTTTTTCACACTGGTTTGTGACCACAGATGCAGCCAGTTATGTCAAAACGTAAAATCAGAGAGGCCATTGAAATACTTAAACACCCAAATAACATGAATAGAGTGGATGGACTTGGGCTTGCCCCATCTTGGCTGTGAGCAATCAGAACCAAGCAGACCACCCTGTCGACACGAGGCGCGAGCACTACCAGTGAGTAACTGCCGCCGCACTGTCGAGGTCCAACATTTGATAAACAGGAGCCAACTTCTTATTCGACAGTGAACACCTGTCATGTCACGTAACACAAGTGCCAATAGACAACAGAGGTTATGCTCTCCCTCCACCACAATAACCAATTAAAATAAGGTTCCCTCTCCTTCTTTCACAACTGACCAATGAAACGAACTATATTTTTAAAATTATGAGGCAATGGCATGCGCAGTGAATTGTAACAACAAAAAATAAGGGACAATGCACAGCTTAAACACTCCAGTAGACCCAGAGAAGGCCGCTGCAACCGTGGTGGAAACATTGGTTTTTGCCCAGCAGCAGTAGTCTTGTATACTATGACTCAATACCATACCTAGAAAGCTTTTATGTCGATAGGGTGCTATGTTGTTTCGTTTAGTGAAGTGCACGAGCTTACATTTTTGATCGCTTAAGCGAGTCGCCAATATTTGCAACAGCTTCAATCCCTATCAGAATATGGCTGAATATTTATCTGCTTTCTAGGTCTACACCTCGATAAGAATTTAAACTGGAACACACGTATTGAGTACCTGTGCAGCAAACTGGGTAGCTTCGCATATGCCATGCATATATTATCAAGTGTTACTAACATGTCCACTCGCAAAGTAGCATATCTAAGTTACTTTGAATCAGTGATAAGATACGGCATTATTTTCTGGGGGAGCTCCAATAATATATCTCGTGTACTGAAACTCCAGAAGAAAATTATCAGAAATATGTGCACTGCACAGCAAAGAGACTAATGTCGTCAATTATTACAGAAACTAAAAATCTTGACTGTCCCCTCCCTATACATATACGAGCTAATGATATTTTTACACAACAAACCAGAATTGTTCATTAGAAACCCATTTGATCATCCATACAGTACAAGGAATAAAGATAATTTTATGCTTCCTGCCCATAGATTGTAATTATATGCTCAGTCCCCACAATATATGGGCATGAAAGACTACAACAAACTTAAAGGCAAAAACATTCTAAACATGGAAATAGGGATACTAAAAAAGAAAATACATGTAATTCTTATACACAAATGTTATTACTCATTAGAAAAGTTCATGGAAGATGAACTGATAATTTGAGCAGAATCCAACTGCAAATTAGCATTATATTGTGAAAAAAAAAAAAAATTGTCCGTTATCAAGAAAGATATTTACCTATGCTGGAAAGTAAGAAAATATAGATACTGCTACATAAACTAAATATAGTTTTGAAAATTAATATTAGATTCTAGTTTGTAATTTTTGACATGTCTCCTGTACCATAATCACATGATTTGTAAGTGTATGTTATGAGACTAATAAATCACAATTCACTTCTTCCAGACAGTACTTCATTATAAATAACTGCATCATCTGCAAAAAGGGTGTTGTTACTACTAATATTTTTCTGCAAGGTCGTTAATATACAACATGAACAGCAAGGGTCCCAACACACTTCCCTGGGGCACACTTGAAGTTACATCAAATGTAGATGACTCTCCATCTGAGATAACATGCTGCGTCCTTCCTACCAAAAATCCTCTATCTGGTCACAAATTTTACTCGATACCTCATCTGACCTAACTTTTGACAATACACGTAGGTGTGGTACTGAGACAAATGCTTTTCAGAAGTCGAGGACTACTGCATCTACCTGACTGCCTCGGTCCAAAGCTTACAGTCAGAGAAGTGCGAGTCAGGTTTCACGTGATCGACATTTTTGGAATCCGTTCTGGTTGACACGGAGAAGGTCATTCTGTCTGAGATACATCATTATATTTGAGCTCAGAATATGTTCTAAAATTCTACAATAAATAGGTGCCACGGATTTTGGACAGTAGTCTTGTGGGTCACTCCTACGAACCTTTAAGTACATGGGTGTGACCTGTGCTTTTTGCCTTAGTACAACTCACTGTGGGCTTTCAGAGCAATTTGCAAATTTTTCTTGACTGTTTCTGAATTTGAAGTTTTCCAGCGCAGATCTTGGAGTGCAGTAATAGGTGCATCTGTGTCTCTAGGATCACTTCATGTCTGTAAGCAATAAAAATGGTAGCTGTTGTGGGGCCTGTAGCAATTCCTAGATACATCATTCCTCCTCACATTCTGCTGTCATACTGACAGTTCATGCCTTCTCAGGTTACCAACAACAATGGTTTTCGGAAGACACAATGCGCTGTAGCCATAATACTAACTGTCTTTTTTACAACCAGCTTTGCCATAGACAATTGGTAGTTAAAAATTGTTTCTCTTCAGCCTTGTTTGTGCCTTCCTGGATATGGTTCAAAATGCCTCTAAGCACTATGGGACTTAACATATGAGGTCATCTATCCCCTAGACTTAGAACTACTTAAACCTAACTAACCTAAGGACAGCACACACATTTGTGCCCGAGGCAGGATTCGAACCTGTGACCGTAGCGGCAGCGCGGTTCCGGACTGAAGCAGCTAGGACCGCTCGGCCACAACAGCTGGCCCTGGATACGGATTTATGGTGTTTTTCAGTAATGGAAAACCATTGTGTGCCAGGAATGCATATGTTAACAACTTTGTTCCTCCAGTTATAAAGTCATGAGGTGGCATGTTCAGTTTTTTTGTGAATTATTTCACTTGAATAGGCATTCTTAAATACACCTCTGATATGGCGCAAGCTGCTATCCTGTGACCTTGTTCAAAGCACTCACTGTAATTGATTATAGTTTGCTGTCCTGGTGCGGGTGGCACTCCAGTGGTGATTTACTATGACGTCGCTGGTGTGTGTTTGCAGTGGCCGGCGGAAAGCAAGAGAGTAGTTGGTTTCTGGGTATTGGACGGAACGTGAAGTTCGCTCTGCCTGCCCCGCTGGTGACTAGTGCTAAGGTTGTTGTGCCTCGCAATATGAGCAGAGTGGTCTGGGGCGGAGGCGACTCGCTGTGCTGTGCCGGCCATGCGGTGGTGATTAATTGGAGTCGGCGTACTTGTTCTTCCTGCCTGTCTGATGAGGAGGTCCGGATTAACTTGGTGGAATAGTCACATTTGGTGGTGTTAAGGCACTTCTAAGACTGTGGTTTGACTATTCATGTGCGTTTGGCTTTTATTGTTTCGTTTTAAGGAGTGAGTTGTTTATTGAGATTTGTGTGTGTTGGCTTCCGGCACTTATGACGAGTGCCCGAGTTAACGGCGCTTTTTTATCATGTGCTGTCAGGATGTTATATTGTATTTTTGAATTTTATCTTGTGTTGATATTATTTGGTGTGTGTTACAGAACATAACCAAGGTGCATAAGTGATGGGCAGGTGTGGGAGGCATGTCGGGGAGCTCTCAGCGGTTCATTTCAGGGACCGTTTCTGGTGGGAAGGCTCCGAAGTGTTGAGAGCTCGCTCGTCTGTGATTGCATTGGGAGTTGGCCTCGCCCTTTGGTTGTTTCAAATTATTATTTTGTTATATTATTGGTTGTGTGTTCTGCTTCTTTCATTTTATGGTACCAAGCACCATTATCTTTCCCAAAGTCTTTTTTATTTATTTAAATCATTTTAAATTGTAATGCCAAGCTAACTTACTATTGGATTTTGTCTTTTGGGTAAATTCTAAAAGCACTATTGTAAAAGGTTCTTCAGTTTTATGGTGGCAAGCTGCCTTTATTGTTTTTAAAGCTCACTCTTTTACCCATTTGTTAAGTTCTGTAAGTTATATGAATTTGTTGTTATTTAAAAGAGTTTAGTATTGGCAATTTAGTAAATTGTGCTCAGAGTCTGCCGATTGGATATTATCGGGTGGAACTCGTTGGATAATTGTCCTAGAAGAACACACATCTCAACCTCCATTGGAAAAAATTGTTTGGCAGTGTCCGTGAAAGCACATAAAAAGTTGTAATTGGTGTTGACAACTGCAAGAAACACAATGCCAAATGACCCTTTGTAATTGTAAAATTTGCTCCCTCTAGCAATTGGGCACTATAGGACAATACGCTTCCCATCAATGCCTTCCAGACAGTTCTTTTCCACATGTTTAACATTCAGTTGCTGGCACTTGAAACAAGGAGCTTTGGCTTCCGATTCAGCCAGAGATACCGGTTAAGGATATTGATACGAACTGTCAAGTATCTCTCTGCCACAAATGGAGGTGAAGAGAGGGTGGGGGCGGCAGAGAGGGTAGGGCAGGGTGGAGTGGGCGACAGTTGGGACACACTGTTAAATGAGTAACAGGAGTGTTACAGAATGTTCTGCAGCAGGAATAGCAGCAACAACAATGAAAGCACGATTCAATCAGTAACTCTGGGAAGTTCATTGACACCAAATTTTGCAAGCTGCCGTTCTGTGAAAGGGCAGTTACAACAACAAAAAAAGACACCTCTGAGGTAGATGTGAATGTATGAGTCAACAGGGAACATGGGTATCACGGTGTAATGTTCAACTGGAGATTCCGCCAGTCACATTCGTTACAATTGTCAGTGACACTGCAGTGGAAGAAGCTGTGTTTGTCAAAAATGGTAACTGGTGTAATTTTAATCTACATATAAATCTACAATCAGTAAAGTGTGTGCTTCAGTGCCATTAACATTAACTGCATCACCCTTCAGCTAAACCTTCACAAATGACAGGAAGTATTTGATACACACCTGACTTTGAAATGTGGAATAAATATGCAAGGCTTTGATGCGAATCTCCTTTTCATAAAACCGGAGAGCGGCAGTGCATCTGTGAATCACAGGAACTTTTTTCTGAAATTTGTGTCTTACTTCTTTAGAATTTTAAAACAGGACAGTGAAGTCCTAGTGAAGTTACAAAAGCAAGAACCATCTTCCAAATTCGGCTCTCACAGCATGCCACTCCCCCCACATCTTCAATAGTACGTTTTGGTCTTTTTCTTCATCTGCTTATATCATTGAGTATTATTAATGGAGCACCACATATTAATTCGTCCTCTTCACTGGTCACAGCTCTTGATGCAAACAGAGAATGTGAAATGTTTGCTATCAGTTCAGTGTAGCAGACAATGTAAATACATAAGTAAAAATGTTCCTCGCTGGTGTAGATGAGGGTGCAAACAACGAACATAGTTATAAACATGCTGTAGATGTGATTGGAAACAATGTCGTGAAGAGAAATGGGTTTTTAAGCTCACTGTAAATGCATAGTGAAGAATGCTCGATTTGTGTCCTTACTTAAACGGGGGTGGGTGGGAGGGGGGGGGGGGGGGGGGCAGTAACTAATGACTTCATGTCATCCATCTTGGACTGTTGTAAAGAACTGTGACTGTTTATGGCAATAAAAGTTCAAACAAAACAATTATCTATGTGCTTCTAGAGTTTAGACTCACACCTCAGGTGGAACAATGGCACTGTGCTACATGTTTTCTAGCTGGATGCAGCTAGTTTGTTGTTGTTTTAATTTGGCTACAAGAACGTGTAACAGGCACTTGTTAGAATAATATGACACTAAAATTATAAATTTTAAATGATGATAGAGTTACTTACGATCTGTTAGAGTGCATGGAGCTCTTCAGTTCTGCATCCAGCTAGCAAATGTGTAACACAATACGAGTACCATTGTTCCATCTGAAGGTGAGAGTGTAAACTCTTGATATGTGTCATGGGATGGAATAAAAAGTGACTGATACAGATAATTGTTTTATTTGAACTTTTATTTGAGATTATCTAGCATGAGAGAGAGAGAGAGAGAGAGAGAGAGAGAGAGAGAGAGAGAGAGAGAGAGAGAGAGGGAGAGAGAGAGTTACTTGAATAAATATAACGCTTTTACTGAAGCACAGTTCAGTTTCCGCAGTGGGAGAAGTATCGTGTTAGCCGTTACGGAGTTTAAAAAAGTCGTACTTGAAGCTGTTGACAAGGATGACTGTCTTGCAGGTACAGTCTTAGCATGGGCGTGTGCTGAAATTTGTCCAAAATGGGGCAAAATTCTAAAATTGCCAGTTCTGATATAATTGAATCAGTGAATTTAAGAATGTATAGAGACAAAGATAAACATGAGAGGAATTAAACTTTTTATCCCAAAAAACTGAAAGATATACACTCAGTGTTTTTTAGGTACATTACTCTGATTACCAAAATATTAAGAATTTTTCATTAGTACATGCTATGTACTTATATTAATGTCATTAATATGAATACGAATGCCACAGGTTGAATTCAATGATCTACATTTATATACTCCTTATGATTAAATATGTGGTATTCAGCTAATTATTCTCAATAAATTTTGATCATATTACAGTAACGTTAGCTCTGAACCAGAAGATCTTACTGGCCAAAAGCTTTATTTGTGACAGTCTTTTTGTTCTGCCTACTTGCATCTCAGCATCTCTGCTATATGGTGAGCAGCAACTTTCCTTTTCATAATATTGTTACAAAAAAGAAAATAACTTTAAAAATTACAGTATTTCCCAATGTACTTTGCAATCCGAAATATGTGATTTAATAAAATAGCAGGCAATCGTTACCCAAAATATGTGAAAATTATTTAGTATGTATAAAGTGTGTACCCTTAGATTTCAAACTGGTTAAAAGTTTTGATTTGACATCGAGCTCTATGAGAACTAATAATAAAGCAGGGGATGGGACTGCCCAAACCTCTCTCCATTTTGATCCTTGTGTACTTACAGGATGTAAGTTTTCCTTTAGCGTACTTCATACAGGTGCAGTCGGTCACGGTAATGGATCGATTACTGTTGCTGTCACTGAGACGTACATCTGCATCAGTGGCCGGGCTTGAAAGTTTTAATGATGGAGATGTGATTGTGTACAAGACCTTTCACATTTCTGAGTTTGCCAACAAGAGCTATGGTTTATCTACTCGACAACTTGACACTCCTCTGGCAATTTTTCACCTGGAATCAGAGGAACCTTGGTCCAGCTGAATCAGTTTCTTTCAGGATGAAGGGACAAGGAACAACAGAAGAGTTTAGATTAACTGGAGATGTAACACTGTATTATCATTACTAACAAAGGTTTAGTTTTAAGGGGAAAAAATCATGATCACAGCAGTGCTGGAGGCGTCTGGACTACTCGTGTGATCTCCACGACCTCGTGTAGTCTCAATAGCTCCGTATGGCTCGATTGCTGTAGGTAACACAGAGCTGCAATGACGCAATGTGGCTCTTTGTGGGCTGTCTATATGCCTACTTCTCTTGACCCCTCCCACCTCCACCCCTGCAGATGCCTATGAGTCTTGCAGAGGCGTACGATTTGTAGAATTGTCGATGGTTTTTGACATTGCTGACTATAAAATACTACTAAGCACACTATAACAATTCCTATAATGAAGTTTGGAAGGTAGGAGTAGAGGTGCTGGCAGAATTGAAGATGTGAGGACGGGGCGTGAGTCGTGCTTGGGTAGCTCAGTGGGTAGAGCACTTGCCCGCGAAAGGCGAAGGTCCCGAGCTCGAGTCTCAGTCCGGCACACAGTTTTAATCTGCCAGGAAGTTTTACACGAGAACAGTGTTTCCCAACCCAGCCATAATTAGCCCTGGAAGGTTAAAATGACATGTTCTGAGGGTTCAGTCATGAAACTAAATTATTTGTGACCGATCATTGCTATTACATAGTTTTCAAAGATTTCAAAACTGATTATTTAAGTGATCTATAATTAGTATTCTTTCAATTACTCAATCTGTGATACAGTGCAGTGGAGGTTCCAGCTTCCGAAATGAATGTATGGACGTCGTCTTCCTCACGTACATATACTTCGTGCTTTGATCCACATGTAGATTACAATAAAAGTAAGACATAAATGTAACAAAAGCTAAAGACAATTGTGGAAGGTCTTCCCCAAGTAGTAGGTGTAAGAGGTGATCAAAGTTTTTGATTCAAAGGCCGTACAATCCAGAATCGATAGCCAATTGGGCAAAATTGCTGTGAGCATCGAGGCAATCATCCCACTGATACACCGGGTCGAAGATACTCGGTAAAACATTGTATCCTGCTCCATGAAGAAGTCCGTAACTGCCTGCTGCACATCCTCATCATCAATCCTTCAAGGTCTTTTTGCCCTTGAGCAGGCGTGTTTTTCACGATGTGAGCAGGCAGATGGTGTACTTTGTACACATCTAAGGAATAACTGTTTTTATGTTAACAAAGTAAACATGAGTGTACAAAATCACAGTTTAATCTCAGTTTAATTAAACAACAATAATAAATTTACATTTTATGAGCTAAGTTACTGTTTAAGTCGTCGTCGTCGTGACTAGGGCCTCCCGTGTAGACCGTTCGCCGGATGCAAGTCTTTCGAAGTGATGCCACTTTGGTAAATTGCTCGACGATGGGGATGAAATGACGATGATGAGGACAACACGACACCCAGTCCCTCAGCAGAGGAAATCTCCGAACCAGCCAGGAATCGAACGTGGCCCTTAGGATTGACACTGTGCCAGGCTGACCACTCAGCTACCGGGGTGGACACTGTTTAAGTAAACAATAATAAAATAAACTTTAATTATATCACTTTGTTGCTGCATACACCTGTTACCCCCACACTAATGACCCACACAAAGCATTACACTGTGCAGTTGCATCAGATCCCTGCCAACCACTTATTTGATTACTAATTATCTCTCAAAATCTGCCTTATTGTGGGATTAAGCTGCTAGCTAAGAATATGGGTCATAATTTTTTCCCACTTATCTCTCTCTTTATTTTCTTCCCCAAGTAGGACCGTTGCTATTCACAATATACATAAATGACCTTGTGGATAACATCGGAAGTTCACTGAGGCTTTTTGCGGATGATGCTGTGGTATATCGAGAGGTTGTAACAACGGGAAATTGTACTGAAATGCAGGAGGATCTGCAACGAATTGACGCATGGTGCAGGGAATGGCAGTTGAATCTCAATATAGACAAGTGTAATGTGCTGCAAATACACAGAAAGAAAGATCCTTTATCATTTAGCTACAATATAGCAGGTCAGCAACTGCAAGCAGTTAATTCCATAAATTATCTGGGAGTAGGCATTAGGAGTGAAGAGACCGTGAGCATAAAATCAGAGAGATTTGAGCCCACACAGAGGCATACTGACAATCTTTCTTACCATGAACAATACGAGACTGAAATAGAAGAGAGAACCGATAGAGGTACTCAAAGTACCCTCCGCCACACACTGTCAGGTGGCTTGTGGAGTATGGATGTAGATGTAGATGTAGTAGGTGTAAGAAGTGACGAAAGTTTCCATTCAAAGGCTGTACAATCCAGAATTGGTTGCCAGTCGAGCAAAACTCCGTTAGCATTGAGGCAATCGTCCCACTGATGCAATGGGTTGAAGATACTCATTTGGTAAAATATTGTGTCCTGCTCCATGAAGTCCGTAACTGCCTGCTGCAAATTTGCATCTGACAGGAATCATCAGTCCTTCGAGGCCTTTTTTTTAACCATCGAGCAGGCATGTGGCGTACTTTGTATGCATGTAAAGAAAAGCTGTCTGTATGTTACTGAAGTGTGAACAAAATGGTGGTTGAATCTCAGTTTAATTAAGCAACGATCATATATTTACATTTTGTGAGCTTAATCACTGTTTAACTAAACAGTAATAAAATAAACTTTTATTATATCACATTGTTGCTCTATACAGCTGTTATCCTCACACTAATGACTCACTCAAAGCATTAAACAGAGCAGTTGCATCAGATGCCTGCCAACCACTTATTTGATTACTAATTATCTCATAAACAATCTGCCTTATTGTGGGATTTTGCTGCTAGCTCAGAATCTGGGTCATTTTCTTTTACAGGTCATAATTCTTTCCCACTTACTTTGCTCTTTATTTTATATTACTACTGCTCACTCGGACATATGACGACACAACATATCACATTGTTAGCCAAAGCAGTAACGAAAGAATAGGCACAGGCTCACAACTGCAAACTGACAACGAACTGGTCGTACACACTGGCTTTCCAGCTCGAGGGTCGAGGGACCGAATGCACGATAACTGCACAGGGAGAGATCGGGAGTGTAGGGTGGGTGCTCGAATGGCTCCCACTTGATGAGGCCGGTCGCGCAGATCGGCTGGCGTCTCGTGTGAAATTGTGACCAGCACTGAACTTAGCACAGCATTCCACAGTGGTGGTTTTCGACGGACGTGCTGCCCTGTACACATTCTCCATTCTCTGACGGATGCCTGCCAGTGTTTCTCCTTCAGCAGCCAAGAATAAATAAAAGCACATTGGTCCTGTTTGGACACATTTGGTAACAATGTTGCCACAGTTCATATTTCCACATTTGCTGCACACTCGTCAGAAACACATGACCGCCTCACTAAGTTTTTGTCTACATGCCTGTGCCTCACTGGAATCGTACTACACTGCATTAATGGTGAGCTGATGCCCTCAAACAGAAATTTTTTAATCAACCCCATATACGAGGGTGGTTTGAAATGTTCTTGGAACTGAATAGAAACGAAAAGTATTTACATAACTGAAACTTTTTTATTTTTCAATTTAGTCTCCTTGTACACTACTGGCCATTAATATTGCTACATCATGAAGATGACGTGCTATAGACGTGAAATTTAACTGACAGGAAAAAGATGTTTTGATATGCAAATGATTAACTTTTCAGAGCATTCACACAAGGTTGGCGCCGGTGGCGATACCTACAACGTGCTGACACGAGCAAAGTTTCCGACCAATGTCTCATTCACAACCAGCAGTTGACCGGCGCTGCCTGGTGAAACATTGTTGTTATGCCTCGTGTAAGGAGGAGAAATGCATACTGTCACATTTCCAACTTTGATAAAGGTCGGATTGTAGCCTATCGCAATTGCGATTTATCATATCGCGTCATTGCTGCTTGCATTGGTCGAGATCCAGTGACTGTTAGCAGAATATGGAATCGGTGGGTTCAGGAGCGTAATACGGAATGCCGTGCTGGAGCCCAACGGCCTCGTATCACTAGCAGTCGAGATGACAGGAATCTTATCCGCACGGCTGTAATGAATCGTGCAGCCACGTCTCGATCCCTGAGTCAACAGATGGGGATGTTTGCAAGACAACAACCATCTGCACCAACAGTTCGCCGACATTTGCAGCAGCACGGAGTATCAGCTAGTAGACCGTGGCTGCGGTTACCCGTTACGCTGCATCACAGACAGGAGTGCCTGCGATGCTGTACTAAACGATGAACTTGGGTGCAGGAATGGCAAAATGTCATTTTTTCGGATGAATCCAAATTCTGTGTACACCATCATGATGGTGGAATCTGTGTTTCGCGACATTGCGGTGAACGCACATTGGAAGTGTGTATTCGTCATCACCATACTGGCGTATCACTTGCCATGATGGTATTGGGTGCCACTGGTTACACGTTTCGGTCACCTCTTGTTCACATAGACGTCACTTTGAACAGTGGACGTTACATTTCAGATGTGTTACGACCCGTGGCTCTACCCTTCATTCGATCCCTGCGAAACCCTACATTTCAGCAGGATAACGCATGACCGCCAGTTGCAGGTCCTGTACGGGCCTTTCTGGATACAGAAAGGTTCGACTGCTGCCCTGGCCAGCACATTCTCCAGATCTCTCACCAACTGAAAACGTCTAGTCAGTGGTGGCTGAGGAACTGGCTCTTCACAGTATGCCAGTCACAACTCTAGATGAACTGTGGTATCGTGTTGAAGCTGCATGGGAAATTGTACCTGTACATGCCATCCAAGCTCAGTTTTACTCAATGCCCAGGCATATCAGGGCAGTTATTATGGCCAAAGGTGGTTGTTCTGGGTACTGATTTCTCAGGATCTGTGCACATAAAATTGCGTGAAAAT
This sequence comes from Schistocerca gregaria, assembly GCF_023897955.1. NCBI lineage: Eukaryota > Metazoa > Arthropoda > Insecta > Orthoptera > Acrididae > Schistocerca > Schistocerca gregaria. Next base: position 79,888,481 of record NC_064930.1, on the reverse strand, counting down.
GTAATCACATGTCAGTTCTAGTATAATATATTTGTCCAATGAATACCCGTTTGTCATCTGCATTTCTTCTTGGTGTAGCAATTTTAATGGCCAGTAGTGTAGATTAATGCACTTGGTCCAAAGATGCTCCAGTGCTTTCATCCCAACTAGAAAATGAGTTTTGTCGAGGCCTGCAAAATAGTTCGCAACTCTGGCTATCAATTCTTCATTTGAAGTGAATCTTCATCCACCTAGAAAAATTTTCCGTTTTTTGGGGAGAGATGAAAGTCTGATGGAGCCATGCCAGGTGAATAAGGTGGCTGTGGCAACAATTTGTACCTTAGTTTGTGTAATTTTGTTATGGAGACAGCACACGTGTGTGGGCATGCATTGTCTTGATGGAAGATGACTTTCTTCCTTGCTAAACCTGGCCTTTTTTCACATATCTTTTGTTGTCCAGGAGGTTAGCCGTAGTTCTCCAGTAATTTTTTTCCCAGTGGGGAGATAATCTACGAACTGAATCCCCTTTGCATCCCTGAGCACTGATGCCATAATCTTCCCCACTGAATGAACTCTTTGCTTTCTTTGGTGGCAGAGAATCAGCATCTTTCCACTGCTTTGACTGTTGTTTTGTCTCTGGGTGTAGTAGTGCACCCAAGTTTCCTGCCTGGTCACAACCTGGCGCAAAAAAATCTTGCCTGTTTTTCCTAAAATGGGCCAAACATTGCTCCGTTATATGTCCATTCTCCTGTGTTTTTGATCCAGCATGAAGATTCGCGGCACCCAACTTGCAGATAATGTTTTCATTTCTAATTCTTCAGTTAAAATGTGGTATACCCTTTCAGATGACACCAGGCAAGCATGAGCAGTTTCACACACTTTTAAATATGCCGTCATTCATGACCATTTTGTGCACTTTTGCAATGATTTCTGGAGAACTGACACATCTCGACCAACCACTGCACGGATCATCGTCTAAGCTCTCCCAACCAAATCTAAATTCATTTGTCCACTTGGCAACAGTTGAATATGAAAGAGCAGAGTCCCCCAGTGTAATCTAGAGAGAGAGAGAGAGAGAGAGAGAGAGAGAGAGAGAGAATATTTGGCATTCCAGAGAGAGGAAGGAATATGGCATTCCAGATTTATAAGCGGAAATTTAGAATTTCGTGACAGCAATGAAAATGAGGAACTGAAGTGACTAAGAGCACAATTTATGACATGCACTGTCTGAGGACAACAGGGTTGCTACACATAAGCAGTACCAGCTGTATTGTGGTTTCATAACACACCCACAAAAACTAAATGTCTTTTATCTTACATCACTGTAAAAATAAATGTTTAAGAAAATTCTTTGTCATCCTAAAATTTAGTTAGGCACTACAGTTGATTATAGAAAGAGTAGTAGAGGAGAGGTGGGGGTGGGTCAGTTTAGTTTGATGGGAAAGTGGGACAGGGTACTAGCTAAAATATGATTGCACTCAGGTGTAATGGGTTAAGAAAGATTGGGAACCACTGCACAAGAAACACTATGTGTAAGAGGAATAGCATACGAGTGGTTCCAGTCTTATCTCGAAAACAGAGTGCGAGTCCGCGGCTCGCTGTCTTGCGCTAGCGTTCTCGCTTCCCGCGTACGGGGCACCGGGTTCGATTCCCGGCGGGGTCAGGGATTTTCTCTGCCTCGAGATGACTGGGTGTTGTGTGTCTTTCATCATCATTTCATCCTCATTCACCCGCAAGTCGCCATAGTGGCGTTAAAGAACTTACGGAGTGGCGGCCGAACCGCCCCGTGAGGGGTCTCCTGGCCACCGATGCCGTACGCTCATTATTTATTAACAGAGTGTAAGAGGCAGACATAGTTCACATGCCCGCAGATGATAAATTTTTAGTCAAGCAATTGCTAAACAAGAAACGTATAAACAAAGATGTTTTTCAGGATAGTGTATTGGGTCCATTTCTGTTCTTAATGTATACCAATGTCTTTCCAGTAATATGAAACATGCAGCTCTTTGCTGATTACAGCAACACTATAGTAACAGATAAAACATCAGAACTCTTGCAAGAGAAACTAAACAAAACTGTCAGTGATATTTATGACTGGGCAGCACGTAATACAGAAAACAAACAGTATGCACTTCAGCATACAAAGGGGAAACATTTATCTCATTAAGCATATATGATAAATCTATAGACTGAGTAACAAGTAGAGTGATTGTCAACTAACATGGAAAGAACACACACAGATACTGGAACAAAGAATGCCATCACCATGTTGTGCTCTTAGGGTTGTGTCATCAGTTTGTAACAGCCAATGTCTTGTGGTGACATACTATTCCTACATACATTCAATTATTAGCCATGAGATTCTTCTATGGGGACAAGTGTTTAAGAAAACTCTTTGTCATCCTAAAATTTAGTTAGGTGCTACTGTTGATTATAGAAACAATAGCAGAGGAGGGGTGGGGGTTGGTAGGGTGGTTTGATAGTAAAGGTGGGGCAGGGTACTGGCTAACATATGATTGCACTCAGTGGTAATGGTGCAGGGAATGGCAATTGAATCTCAATGTAGACAAGTGTAATAATAGAAAGCTCCTTTTTCATTTAGATACAATATAGCAGGTCAGCAATGGGAAACAGTTAATTCCGTAAATTATCTGGGAGTAGGCATTCGGGCTGATTTAAAATGGAATGATCATATAAAATTAATCGGCATTAAAGCAGAAGCCAGACTGAGATTCATTGGAAGAATCCTAAGGAAATGCAGTCCGAAACCAAAGGAAGTAGGATACAATACACTTGTTCGCCCACTGCTTGAATACTGCTCACCGGTGTGGGATCCGTACCAGATAGGGTCGATAGAAGAGATAGAGAAGATCCAACAGAGAGCAGTGTGCTTCGTTACAGGATCATTTAGTAATCGCAAAAGCATTACGGAGATGATAGATAAACTCCAGTGGAAGACTCTGCAAGAGAGACGCTCAGTAGCGCAGTACGGGGTTTTTGTTGAAGTTTCGAGAACATACCTTCACCGAGGATTCAAGCAGTATATTGCTCCCTCCTACGTATATCTCGCAGAGACCGTGAGGATAAAATCAGAGAGATTAGAGACCACACAGAGGCATACCGACAATCTTTCTTTCAATGAACAATACGAGACTGGAACAGAAGGCAGAACCGATAGAGGTACTCAAGGTACTCTCTGCCACACACTGTCAGGTGGCTTGCAGAGTATGGATGTAGATGTGGGTGTAGAATATAAGGCACAAAATGTGCAAATGGTTTTAAGCATGATTAATACGTCATAAGAATAAGAACTAGAGGAAGTAGTCAAGATCTTCGTTAAAAAAAAAAAAAAAAAAAAAAAAAAAAAAAAAAACAGGCGGGGGGGGGGGGGGGGGGGGGGTTACCCTCCTCCATCACCTGAGTACACCTACCAATCTGTCGTGCATATCAGGGAAAGGAATAGTTCTATACATGATCATGGAACAAGATCTAGTTTGGACTTACATTTACCAAGGAAAAACAAACAAAAAAAACTCAAAACTGCAGTTTCTTACAGGGAATAAAATTGTGTAAGAAACTTCACAGAAGATGAAAAAGATTACTACAAACATCTGTAAAAAAAGGCAAGTAAACTATTCTTTGTAAGTAATGCATAGTATGCAATTAAAGATTACTTAGAGAACTTATTAAGGCCAAGGCTGATCATCCATCCCATCCTCATTAAAGCATACCTATATACTTTGTGGTACTTGTATTTTGGGCTGTCTAGTTTCATTGTATTTTATATGCGATCTCTAGATTTCCCAGCATATTTCCAATTTGAACAGTTCTCGGGTATCCGACTGAGTAGCGTCGTAATTTCTCCACAATATTTCGGCAGACGTACACGCTGCCATCTTCAGGTGGTTTCTGACGAACGCTGTGTCGTTCCTCTCAGCACCCTATATATACTAGCTATTACCCCCTCCACCATTCCTCTCCTGGTGTCTTTGGTGCCGGCCACACCAAAGACACCAGGAGAGGAACGGTGGAGTATATATAGGGCGCTGAGAGCAACGGCACAGCATTCATCAGAAACCACCTGAAGATGGCAGCATGTACGTCTGCTGAAATATTGTTGAGAAATTACAACGCTACCCAGTCGGATGCCCGAGAACTGTTCAGATTTGAAATACGCCAGGGAAACTTCAGATCGCATATCAAGTACTCTACAGGGAGGAAATGTTCCAACAGATGAAGATGCTGGACAAGCTGTGGAACAAGAAGGAGCAGCTGTTCTGCTCCCTTGCGCTCCTGCTTTGATGCTGACACGGTACTGTTGTGACGCCTTTTGCCAAGATAACTCACCACGTAAGGACTGCAGCGGCCAGGCGCATCATGAGACGAGCCAGATTAGTGTTGGTAAGAGAGAGAATTAATTACACTCGCCACTGCCTGGATGACACTTCGAAGAAACTGCTGGATGTCCATCTCAGGATATCTTCAGTTCTATCTCCTATATCATTGGAACGGGCTGGCGCTGCCACCTGGACACGAGCAGACGGCGTACGAAGAAAAGCTACGAGTAAGCAGACATCGAAGTTTGAACGCCTTGTAGCACGACAGAAGACTGCGCAAGAACCACCTAAGCGTACTGTCGTCAACCTTACAGGAAGAACGGTCAATGACACAGCAACATAGGTGGTCGAGAAAGGACTCAACTTCACCCCGACCCCGACATCTCTACCGATTGTGGACATCATAAGCAGTGTGGAGCAGGCCACCTACGCACTGCCAGCCAATGAAGCAGAAGAAATATGCCGTGAAATGTGCCGTGAGCTCACCAGGGCCGCACCACTGAAACAGACCATCTCGAAGGAGGAGAGAGCGGCCATCCACAACTTACACAGCGATCCTGAGTTGGTGGTCTTGCCTGCTGACAAAGGCAATGCTACAGTACTGCTCCTGCACTCAGAATATAAGAGAAAAAATGTACGAACTTCTCGATGACGCAGTGTACAGAAGGATAGGAGGAGACCCGACAAGTCACCTTCAAAGAAGAACCATTGAATTCTTCGCAGTACCTTTGATGGAAAAACTGCCAAGAAACTTCGACCACGAGTGGCTGCACCGCCACGACTGTATGGGCTACCAAACGTCCACAAGGATGGGACACCTACGCGTCCAATAGCCAGCAATGTAGAAGCAGCAACCTATGAACTGGTCCAACACCTGACAGGTCTCCTTAGTCCATTTGTGGGAAAATTCGAACACCATATCTGCAATTCCATCCACTTTGTGCAATGTATACAAGAACTTCGGCTCCAGGATAGCGACTCGTTAGTGAGCTTCGACATAGTGTCCCTCTTCACTAGGGTACCACTGAAAGACTCCATTAATCTGATAAGCAAGAAACTTGACAACAACCTAACAAGGGTCTTCGAGTTTGTGCTCACCTCAACATGCTTCCTGTTCGATGGAAATTATTACGAACAGACAGATGGCGTCGCCATGGGATGCCTGCTTTCACCGATTGTAGCCAACATTATTATGGAGAATTTCATGGAGAAGGCACTAGAACACGCCAAACAAAAACCAACTTGTTTCTTCGGCTACGTGGATGAGACGTTCGTTGTGTGGCCACACGGATGGGACAGCTTAAATGAATTTCTCGAACACCTCAGCTCGCTGCACCCCAACACACAGTTACGATGGAGGTGGAGCAGGATGGTGTTCTACCGTTTGTTGCCGTCCTGGTGAAATGGAAACCTGACGGCAAGCTGGGATACAGTGTATACAGGAAACCTACACACACCGATTTGTACCTAAATGCCTTCAGTTGCCCCCACAATTTCCAGCGTGAAGGCATTTTGTGCACACTCGTTCACAGGGCACGAAATCTGTGATCTGGAGAGCCTTCCAGCAGAACTGCAGCACCTCGAGACAACATTTCGGAAAAATGGGTACAACCAGAGGCAAATAAGACACACACTCAGACGGACTATGCCAAGAGATCAAGAAGAAGAAACAGAAGAACACAAGCCATTGGCGTGCGTTCCGTTTGTCAGAAACACCTCAAGAAAAATCGGTAAAATCCTGGGGAAACACAATGTGAAATGTGTATTCCGACCCCCTGCAAATACCTTGACTCTACTGGGTTCATTGAAAGATGACCTAGGCCTTCGAAAACCAGTAGTTTATCAAATTCCCCGTCAGTGCGGAAAGTCATACATTGGGGAGACAGTCTGCACTGTAGAAGGGAGGTGCCGTGAACACAAGCACCGTACCGAATTACGCCAGGCCACTAAATCAGCCGTGGCTGACCATTGTATAAAGACTGGCCATACTGTGGACTACGAAAAAAGTAAATTACTCTGTCAATCCTCCTACTTCTGAGACTGCATTACTAAAGACGTCATTGAAATCCGACTACAGGACGATCTAATTAATAAAGACAGCGACCTTCAACTTAGTCAGGCTTGGAACCCTGCACTCAGCCTGGAGAGAAAGATGCAGGCCCAGAGATCGAGGACTGCCCCCGACGGCGGCAGCAGGGAGACTGCAGACCCCAGTTCAGACCCAGGCGCCGCTTCCCCTACCACCGCGCCAACTGCACCGAAGACACCAGGAGAGGAACGGTGGAGGGGTTATGGCTAGTATATGTAGGGCGCCGAGAGGAACGGCACAGCATTCGTAAGGAACTACCTGAAGATGGCAGCGTTTACGTCTGCCAAAATATTGTGGAGAAATTACGACGCTCCTCTTTCGGATACCTGAGAACTGTTCAAATTCATTGTATTTTGATGACAAATCCTATATCATTGTGATATGATCCCTGGATAAATTAACAAAAGCCACATTGCAATGATGCCAGCTGAAGAGATGAGACGACACCACACAGAAAAGCCTCCACTCCAGCACTAAGGTGAGCCCATCAGCATCTATGGAAAGTATGAGGCCCACAGGTCAGGTGCATAAGATAGTTCCTGGCAGAAGATAAGCAGTCATCAACACCACCTCAAAATGTGTGTATTCCTTCCCCAGCTTTCAGACAAAATCTTACATCAGAAGTGAAAAAAAGAATTGGGAAAAGTATGTAAATGATGTACAGGTTAGGAGACAAATTCTCTCTCTCTCTCTCTCTCTCTCTCTCTCTCTCTCTAACAACTGCATTCAGATATAATTTGTTTTTCTGCAAAGTGACAGAGAGATCCAAAATGTGGTAAGGGAGCTTGTGAATGAACAAACCTGGTTGTGCTCATTGGATTTCAGGAAGACCAACCTCAGGTTCCACAAGCTGTCTGTGTGACCAGTCCACCTATGCTAATGTAGACTATAGTTTCCCCAGTATTTCAGATGAAAACTCATTGTAAAAAAGGTAAGTGTGTGACTACATTCTTGAACAAAAAGATAATGATTTGTGTATGCAAATGTTTAGTTTGCAGACTAGACGCCCTGTGAAAAAAAGAAAGAATATTGAAAAACATTTTGTTTCTAAACTGTGCCATATGTATTTTTTTGTGAGAAAATCAACCATTACTATGTGAGTAATAATAATATTTACTTTTGTTTCAAAACGTTATGAATGAAAAATGTATTCAAGATGATGATTTTTTGTTGTTGATGTCTTCAGTGCAAAAACTGTTTCTTGCAGCTCATCATGCTAATCTAACTTGTTCAAGCTTCATCATCTCTGCTTATTTACTGTCACCTACATCCATTCGAACCTGCCTTGGTCTCCGACTACAATTTATAACCTCCCCCCCCCCCCCCCCTCCCATAAACACACACAGACACAGACACAGACACACACACACACACACACACACACACACACACACACACACCACACACAAATTATCTATCAAACTGACTATTCCATCATGTCTCGGAATATGTCCTATTAACAGATCCCATCTTTTAATCAAATTATACCATAAATTGCTTTTTCCCCAATTCTACGCAATACCTCATCATTAGTTACCTCCTAATCACCAGCATTCTTCTGTAATGCAACATTTCACAAGCTTCCATTAAGTTCTTGTCTGAACTGCTTATCATCCATGTTTCACTTTTGTACAAGGCTGCATCCCAGACAAATCCTTCAGAAAATACTTCCTAACACTTAATTTTGATAGAGGTAACAGTTTTTTTTTTTTTTTCAGAAATAATTCTTGATATTGCCAGTCTGCATTATATATGAGGCAACTATTTTTTTACAGCTCGTGCAAAATAGATACGTGTTTCAAAGTTTTACTGACCTTCAATGTAGTCACCAGCATTGTGTTTAACCCATTGTCAACAATGTGGAAGTCATAGGATACTCTTAGCTGTGCCGGTTGTGTTGACAATTTGAGTGGTGTGGTCTATACCCGACGAATTTGTAACAGTTCTGTGAAATGTTTCCTTCAGTTTAGAAATGGAGTTGAACTCACGAGGGCTTAAGTCAGAGGAGTGCAGTAGGTGGAATACCACTTAGCAGCCCCATCTGTCAGATCAGTAACAGCTTGCACTGTACGTGCTTGAGCATTGTCCTGAAAAATGATGGTCACGTCCTGCAGAAAGTGTCACCATTTTTTTCTCTATGCTGTTCATATTTGGAACACAACCTATGACCAGCCTAGAGACAGAAGTGATGACACTTTCTGCATGATCTGACCATCATTTTGCAGGACAATGCTCAAGCATGTACAGTGCAAGCTGTTACTGATTTATTTGACTGTTGGGGCTGCTAAGTGCTATACCACCTACTGCACTCCCCTGACTTAAGCCCTTCTGAGTTCAACTCGATTTCTAAACTGAAGGAAACACTTCACGGCATTCGCTTCAGATGTTAAAAAATATATCGGCTCAACCACTTGTTTATAGTGTAAAGCACTAAGATTGATGGGTTTCGGAAGTCAAGCTTCCATCATCAGAATAATAAAAAGTAAAAGACCCTGTTAAAACTCACTAAAATGGAACATGCACTAGTCACAATAAAATTGGTAATGAAATTAAAACATCGTGGCTACTTCCCTTGTTGCAGCCGTGTCTTCCAAGGTGCATCCCCACGTAGTTGTCAAAATATAAAAAACTCTAAAATGGTGTCGCCTATGGTGTTCAACTTCTAACCACATGGCTCTCTCCTCTATCGTCATAAACTGCCTGTACGTCTTTGTTGATACCACACACCACATAGCCAAACATGACACTATGGCTATGTGGTGTGTGGTATCAACGAAGACGCACAGGTAGTTGCGAACAATTGCAGTCTGGTGACACGATGCACTGTCATCCGTAAAAATTCCATCGTCGTTCGGGAAGGTGGAGTACACAAACGCCAACCGATGGTCTCCAAATAGCTCAACATGAACGTTTTTAGTCGGTGATCAATTCGGTTGGACCGGAGGATCCAGTCTATTCCATGTAAACACAGCACACATCATTATGGAGCCACCGCCACCTTGCACAGTGTCTTGTAGACAACTTGGGTCCACAGTTGGGCGGGGTTTACGCCACACTCAAACCCTACCGTCAGCCCTTACCAACTGAAATGGCGACTGAGACCAGATGATTCTAAAACCATGGCAAGCCTTTCCCGCCTCTCTAATCACCTTTCATCAGCAATCATCAGTCCACAGTTCGGCCCTCATGGCACAGTCAGGCACAATGAAAGCTCCAAATACCTGGGAGTCACTCTGGACAGAACTTCAACATACTAAAAACACCTTTCCAACTTGGCCGAGAAGATATAAACGCGAGTGAACCTCGTGAGAAAGCTGGCAGGCAGTACACGGGGAGCAACCACATCAGTCCTCTGTGGAACATCCCTTGCACTGGTATATTCTGCACCTGAATACTGTGCACCAGTTTGGCTCTGAAGCACCCACATAGTGAAAGTAGACGTCCAACTGAACTCAGTTATGAGAGTAATTAGTGGTACAGACTGGACTAAACCTACTTACTGGATACCTGTACTTTCAAACATGTGTCCACCAGACCTGTGTTGTAAAGCTGCTCTTTACAACCTCTGCCACCAAGTTTCTGAAAACAACTAGAATCCCTCTTCATGACAATTTGCTATCACTGCCCAGGAAGTGCCTCAAATCTAGAAGACCAGCATATGAAATGGGAGTCCAAATCCTATCCACAGGATTTGAACAGGACGCAGAGTGGGAACAAGAGTGGCAAGCTGCAAGAAACCGAAACCACGAACTTGTAAACAATCCAACAGTTCCAGTTACTGGCTTCCATGAACCAAGGGAGGTTTGGGTGCAATTAAACAGATATCAGACAGAAGAAGGTAGGTGCAAATACAGCATGCGCAAGTGGAGCTTTTCAAGTGACTGTGGTGACATCCAAACAATGAGCCACATTGTGAATGACTGTCCAATCAGACGCTTCCCTGGTGGCATTGAGAAGCTCCATCAAGCATCCCACGAGGCGCTCTGCTGGATTGAGTCCATGAACATCCGAGTGTAGTCTGAGCCATTTTAAAACTTGGGTACTGTATACAGGGTGGTCCACTGATCGTGACTGGGCCAAATATCTCACGAAATAAGCGTCAAACAAAAAAACTACAAAGAACAAAACTCGTGTAGCTTAAAGGGGGAAACAATATGGCGCTATCTTTGGCCCTCTAGATGGCGCTGCCATAGGTCAAACGGATATCAACTGTGTGTTTTAAAATAGGAACCCCCATTTTTATTACACATTCGTGTAGTACGCAAAGAAATATGAATGTTTTAGTTGGACAACTTTTTTCACTTTGTGATAGATGGCGCTGTAACAGTCACAAACATATGGCTGAATTTTAGACAAACAGTTGGTAACAGGTAGGTTTTTTAAATTAAAATACAGAACGTAGGTACGGTTGAACATTTTATTTCGGTTGTTCCAATGTGATACATGTACCTTTGTGTACTTACCATTTCTGAGAACACATGCTGTTACAGAGTGATTATCTGTAAATACCACATTAATGCAATAAATGCTCAAAATGATGTCAGTCAACCTCGATGCATTTGGCAATACGTGTAACGACATTCCTCTCAACAGCGAGTAGTTCGCCTTTCGTAACGTTCGCACATGCATTGACAATGTGCTGATGCATGTTGTCAGGCGTTGTCAGTGGGCCACGATAGCAAATATCCTTCAATTTTCCCCACAGAAAGAAATCCGGGGGCGTCAGATCCAGTGAACGTGCGGGCTACAACGAATAATCCACCTATCATGAAATATGCTATTCAATACTGCTTCAACCGCACGTAAGTTATGTGCTGCACATCCATCATGTTGGAAGTACATCGCCATTCTGTCAAGCAGTGAAACATCTTGTAGTAACATCGGTACAACATTACGTAGGAAATCACGATATATTACACCACTTAGTTCGCCATCAATAAAATGGGGGCCAATTATCCTTCCTCCCATAATGCCGCACCATACATTAACCTGCGTAGGTAGGTGATACTCCACTTGTCGCAGTGATCGTGGATTTTCCATTGCCCATTAGCGTATATTATGCCGGTTTACGTTACCACTGTTGGTGAATGACGCTTTGTTGCTAGATAGAACGTGTGCAAAAACTCTGTCATTGTCCCGTAATTGCTCTTGTGCCCCGTGGTAGAACTGTACACGACATCCAAAGTCGTCGTCATGCAATTCCTGGTGCATAGAAATAAGGTATGGGTGCAATCGATGTTGATGTAGCATTCTTAACACCGATGTTTTTGAGATTCCCGAAATTGTCTGCTACTGATGTGTGGATTAGCTGCGACAGCAGCTAAAACACCTACTTGGGCGTCAACATTTGTTGCAGGTCGTGGTTGATGTTTCACATGTGGCTGAACACTTCCTGTTTGCTTAAATTACGTAACTATCCGGCTAACGGTCCGGACACTTGGTTGATGTCATCCAGGATACTGAGCAGCGTACATAGCATATTTATTCATTTTTCAGGCATGCAAATACACACATCAAAAAAAGTTTTGCATCACCACAGTTCCCAGAACTCCTGAAGATAAACGTTGACTGTGGTTATTGTATCACAGACACAGTCCCTTTGACTGTTCAGAGGTGCCACTAAACCCACCCAAAGATGTAAACAACCATACACAAGCAGCACCTATTAGACGGAGGGGGTCCGACAGCCGATTGTTCCATTCATTTCACCATAAAGGTAGTACACAGGTCTCGTTGTCTGTAGTTCAACCATGCCTAGATGGTCTGTACCGTGGTTTGATCACGTCTGCATTGTTACTTTGTGCCAGGAAGGGCTCTCAACAAGGTGGTGGTGGTTAGTGTTTAACGTCCCGTCGACAATGAGGTCATTAGAGATGGAGCGCAAGCTCGGGTTAGGGAAGGAGTGGGAAGGAAATCGGCCGTGCCCTTTCAAAGGAACCATCCCGGCATTTGCCTGAAATGATTTAGGGAAATCATGGAAAACCTAAATCAGGATGGCCGGAGACGGGATTGAACCATCGTCCTCCCGAATACGAGTCCAGTGTGCTAACCACTGCGCCACCTCGCTCTGTTCTCAACAAGGAAAGTGTCCAGGCGTCTCGGGGAGAATCGAAGCAATGTTGTTCGGACATGGAGGAGATACAGAGAGGGAGAGGAAAAGGAGGTGGCTAGCGGAGTATGGATGTAGATGCAGATGTAGAATGGGTCTACCCTTGAGCACACAGGTAACATACCTCTGAGTGACACTTGACATGTCCCTCACATACAAACATCACTGCAGAAAAAACAACGTAGGGTAGCTGCAATGAACAGTATCCTTAGAAAGCTGCAAGGTTTCATTGAATGGCTTACACACTGACACTTGATGATGGGCTAAAACTGAAATTTGCAGCAATTTGCGAAAGGGTTGTACTTCTGTCACATTGAACGATTCTCTTCAGTCGTCATTGGTCTTGTTCTTGTGGGGTATTTTTCTAGCTGCAGCGACGCCAGTGATTTTATGTTTTATTGGATTCCTGATATTCACGGCAAACACGTGAAACGGTCGTACGGGAAAATCCCCACTTCATTGCTACCTCGGAAATGGTGCATCCCATTGATTGTGCGCTGACTATACCACCACCTTCAAGCTCACTTAAATCTTGATAGCTTGACATTGTAGCAGCAGTATTCGATCTAACATCTGCACCAGACATAAGCTGTCTTATACAGGGTGTTACAAAAAGGTACGGCCAAACTTTCAGGAAACATTCCTCACACAAAAATAAAGAAAAGATGTTATGTGGACATGTGTCCGGAAACGCTTAATTTCCATGTTAGAGCTCATTTTAGTTTCGTCAGTATGTACTGTACGTCCTCGATTCACCGCCAGTTGGCCCAATTGAAGGACGGTAATGTTGCCTTCGGTGCTTGTATTGATATGCAATTCATTGCTCTACAGTACTAGCATCACGCACATCAGTATGTAGCATCAACAGGTTAGTGTTCATCACAAACGTGGTTTTGCAGTCAGTGCAATGTTTACAAATGTGGACTTGGCAGATGCCCATTTGATGTATGGATTAGCACGGGGCAATAGCTGTGGCGCGGTACATTTGTATCGAGACAGATTTCCAGAACGAAGGTGTCCCGACAGGAAGACGTTTGAAGCAATCAATCGGCGTGTTAGGGAGCACGGAACATTCCAGCCTACGACTCATGACTGGGGAAGACATAGAACGACGAGGACACCTGCAATGGACGAGGAACTTCTTCATGCAGTTGATGCTAACCCTAATGTCAGCATCAGAGAAGCCGCTGCTGTACAAGGTAACGTTGACCACGTCCCTGTACGGAGAGTGCTACGGGAGAACCAGTTGTTTCCATACAGTGTACAGCGTGTGCAGGCACTATCAGCAGCCGATTGGCCTCCGTGGGTACACTTCTGCGAACAGTTCATCCGACAATGTGTCAATCCTCATTTCAGTGCAAATGTTCTCTTTACGGATGAGGCTCAAATTGTAAATTTTCACAATCAACATGTGTGGGCTGACGAGAATCCACACGCAATTGTGCAATCACGTCATCGACACAGATTTTCTGTGAACATTTGGGCAGGCATTGTTCGTGATTTCTCGATTGGGCCCCATATTCTTCCACCTACGCTCAATGGAGCACGTTATGATTTCATACGGGATACTCTACCTGTGCTGCTAGAACATGTGCGTTTACAATTACGACACAACACGTGGTTCATGCACGATGGAGCTCCTGCACATTTCAGTCAGTGTTCGTATGCTTCTGGACAACAGATTCGGTGACCGAGGGATTGGTAGAGGCGGACCAATTCCATGGCCTCCACGCTCTCCTGACATCAACCCCCTCGACTTTCATTGATGGGGGCATCTGAAAGCTCTCGTCTGCACCCCCCGGTACCAAATGTAGAGACTCTTCTTGCTCGTATTGTGGACAGCTGTGATACAATACGGCATCCTCTAGGGCTGCATCAGCGATCAGGGATTCCGTGCGACGGAGGGTGGATGCACGTATCCTCCCTAACGCAGGACGTTTTGAACATTTCCTGTAACAAAGTGTTTGAAGTCACGCTGATACCTTCTGTTGCTGTGTGTTTCCATTCCATGATTAATGTGATTTGAAGGGAAGTAATAAAATGAGCTCTAACATGGCAAGTAAGCGTTTCCGGACACATGTCCACATAACATATTTTCTTTCTTCGTGTGTGAGGAATGTTTCCTGAAAGTTTGGCTGTACCTTTTTGTAACACCCTGTATAGGAATTGCTGACTGCAGCACCATATACTGCCTCTTTAAATATCTCTGTATTTGGCTAAACATGCCTATACCAATTTCTTTGGTGCTTCAGTGTATTTCACAGAGCAATAGACAGATACAATAAACAGAATGCTCTAATAGAGCTTATAGAATGTTGCTAGAAAAACACAAAAAATTGCTGATAAATAAGTGTACTGCTGTGTCACATTGTGAATAAAAAAATATTGTATACTAATGGGTTAATAATAACTGATCACGTGAACCCAAAGCCAATGACCCAGGTACGATTTCAAATGTCCTCCGTGTTCCGCTTGTCAGTGCACCATGGTGCTGGAGGGTTTGTTCTGTTGCTCACAATGGACACATAGAAGCATAAACTGATTCTGTGGAGACAGTTGCATGGAATTTGGGCTGACACAACTCTCCAAGTTGTCTCCAAAATGATAGTGTGCAGTACTTGCAGTCTCCTTGGGGTACTTCCATTGATATCATAGATTTACTTTCATCTCTATATACAAAAGGCAATGTATTGACTCAGTGACTCATCATCGCCGAATCCAAAGTGTTAAAGATAGTAACTTGGAATTTTGCAGAGGGTGTTGGTGTTATAATGTAGGAATCATTTAAGAAGTGATTTTTCAAAATGCGACCACTAACAAGGTAAAAGAGGGAAGGGAAGGTTTTTGAAAACATGTTGTTATTAAGGCAATCTTCAAGTTAGACATAAAAAAATAAAAATAAAAGTTGGTATTTCGTTTCTCGGTCAGAAATAAACAAATATGTGTTACACCACTTTAACCCCTATGGGGGTGAGAGCTTTTTTGAAAATAAATCTTTATCAAAGATGTACTACAGTATTTCTACAGCTAGATCTATGAGAACTGGTTTTTGACTTCTCAGCTACATATAAAAAAAATATATTTCAGTGTATTTGGAAACTCAACATCCTAAGGATGTTAAATAGGAAATGAAATGTTTTATGAAAATATTTCATTGTGTAAGAAGTTTTAAAGCTAAATCATTGAAAATTGATATTTGGCTTCTCGGTTTGAAATGAAAATATGCTGTAACACTACATGAGTATGTCCTATATAGTCAAATCTCCTTTGCATCAACTTAGTGTAGAGGAGTCGAGACCAGTAGTGACCCATGATGTCATATCAACTTGAGGTTTTTTTTATACATTTCATTCATTTCTAAATTTTATTGATTATTTACAGAGTAAAGAATGTAATTATGTACAACATTTAATAGGTAATGAGTTTTAGTGAGATAGATATAAATATGTTTTGACATAGCAAATCACCTTTGCTGCACTTCGCACGATATGTTTTCTCTTTGTAAGGGGGGGAAAAAAAACTTCCGTGTTGCTCGTGTGCGCAATCAAGCATTCATCGAGTGTGGATCTGCTGTAACTTTCATGAATGGGCATAGATTTGTTCATTTACAACCTGCAGTTGATTTAAAAATTATTCTAGGGAACCGCGGCTCGACTTTGGTGCAAATAAATCGTGCGCGAATTCTCAAATATCGGCGCGGAGTTCAAGATACGCAGCTGGATATCAGGCGTTATCATCACGTGTGTGATTCAGTAACATTAACTGCAATTTACGGACACAAGCTTGATAATCACTATCAAAGACTTATATGAGCGGCATAGTAATCATCTTGATGCTTAAAGCAAGCGAGAAGTGATCTACTGTCGGGATACAACAAATATTAATCATTGCATAGTCAGCTTGTTGATACGCTGCTTAGCAACTCATAAATGGACAGTGATACAATTATTGAAATGATCTTTTAAGTACTGATGACCACTACACACACATCAGAAACTAATTACTCTAACTGTGAGTGACTTCTGGATTGGATGAGTTTTTTTTTCATTTCAGCTAATTGGTATTAATAAACTTCTTTCAAGGTTGAAAATTCATCAATGGTGTCGCACTCATTCAGTTTAGTAGAACGATAGATAGTACTAGCCATGGTACTATTTATAGTTTTAAAAGAAAAGAGAGTGCATACCTGTTCTTCTTTTGAGAAATGTTCGTACTTCAGTCGTCAGTCTTCTCAAACAAGAGACACAAGTGATGCTCCCTCACAGCACTATGATATCGTGAACCACCACCCACATGTACCCCCTTCTCACTACATTTCTGCATTGGAAACCCTGAGATATAGCCGCAGTACAAAGAAGGAAGAAAGAAGAGGAAAGATCAGCGAAAGACATGGAGCAAAGAGAGAAGGGGAGGTCACAATATGTCTCTATGTTTTTGGAAATTCAGCCCCTAAAGTGGTGAAATACAAACATAATGATTCAGCCCACACCACCAAGGACAGAAATTAAAAATTTGGATAGGGTGTGGATCTTATATTATAGGCATCTTTTAACAAGGGACTGTTCAAAATTCCATTCCTAAGGTGTGAAATAGTGGAAATTCAAAAAAACAGGAGGGGATGGAAATTTTTAAGAAAATATTTTGTTATATTAAAAAAATTTAAAGCTAATTCTATGAATATTCATATTTCACTTCTCGGATGGATATAAAAAAATATTGGTAGTGGAGGAACATTTCTAAGCGAATATCATAACAAGAAAGCAAAAGGCATTATTGACAAAAACCTTGGACTTTTGGTCCAAAGTACGTTCTGGAAAGACCCTACTTCTATGCCCTTAATTAGCTTGAAAAGTTTAAAGTTTGTTGCAATTTGAGAACAACATTAAAAAGAGAAAGATTGTGCAGATCATACAGTTTAGGTGAGAAAGGCTTTGGGTGTTAAGCTAGCCTCTAATAATAAGATGGCTTCACTAATGATTTCCAATGGTCAAAATAACATTGACACAACTGTTTCTGATAACAAAAAAAGGTACACAGAAAATTAAAATGTAACAGTGGTAAAGATTTCTCTTTTTTTCCCCAATTTAAGGAAGAGTGGGCAAAACATCACACAGGATGGCTTTTTTTAAAATTTCAGTTCTTTATTACAGTAAAATGGTAGGTAAATGGGTTAGTATCTTTTATCAATACTATATTTATTCAAAATATCTTCCTTAATTGTTATCTAGCACCAGGCTCCTTTTCTTTAGAAGGAAAGGTTCTTCTCTGCCTCATCACAATTGATTTGAAGAGGCACTGCATGCCCCTCCTCAGTCTTTTATTTTTATACTGGCTCCTGGACCCAAGTGTTTGGTAGTTGCAGGAAAGGAATCCTCCAGAATATAATCACAAGATTACACCTGACTGGACCCTGCTGAGTTTCTGAAATGAACATAAATGAACAGGCTGTTATTGCAAGCAATTTTCAATTTCTGTGGTCAGTACAGTTGAAATATAAAGTAAGGAAAAATTGTAAGATTTGATTTTGAGACTGACAAGCATAAAACAATTTCCCTTTTGAAAAGGGACACAGCTATTCTAATGAAAACAATGATATTAAGCTACCATGCAGATTCATGCCTCAGTGACACACACAATACTCCTCATATGTGTGTTAAGAATTCCAGAAACTTGTAAAAGTGCAACTTTTTTCTAGCCCGCCAGAATTATTAATGGTTACTGCCAATATAAATACAGGGTGTCCCATGTGGAAGTATTAATATAGAGCAATATGGCAGAAACAATCATTCAAAGCAAAAAAGTCTAGAAAACTTGGACTCTAGGCTGCGTAGCTTAAGAGCAATGAACACTTGTTCAGTAGAAGAGGTCTGCTTCACTCTATAGAAGATGAACAAGTGGCTCATAGCTCTTATGCTATGCATCCTAGAACATGTGCTTACTAGACTTTTTTTGCTTCGAATAATGTTTCCTGAATACTGACCATTCCTTCTGTGACATCCAGTATTTAAAACTAAACGCACTTCTGTAATCCAAATTTTACAGTTTTCTCAAATTAATGTTGCTTCTGATGCAAACACATTACTAATGGGGAAAGTATTTTGCTCACCTTTCATTTGGCTGTAGTACATATTTAAGGGAACATGCTTGTGAAAATGACCCAAAATTTGAAAAAAAAAAATAAATAAAAATCTTGTTCTATAGAAAAGAGTATTTCATGCTGATTTCAAAAATGTATAGTTTATGGCCATTATTTTCTGTTCGTTCTAAAATTGAGGTTGAACGTAATGTCGCACAGGGGGCACGCCCATCTGTCAGTTTGAAGTGCGTCAGAATGCGTGATGCATTATTTTGTTCTTCCGTTGTTAGTTACGGATCGTCAACACAGGTGTATTCTAGAAGACGCTGACTCCCGGAACCAAAATACAGGCATGCCTAGAAGGGTATGGTTTGAATGTAAACAAAGATCTAAGAATATATAATTTCATACGTGTGTGGTTTTGTAGTTATTGTGTGTCGTTTTGTTTCTGTGTGTGTTTCCTGTGCTACAAATGCTGAGAGTAAAGAAATTTAGCCCCAAACGAAAGTTTTGTGGCAACCAGTTCCAAACACAACCGAGTAATACACATCAGTTGCTTCCAAAGTTGCCCTCGGAAACTGTGTCTACAGGCAGTGCTTCTAGATGTAAACTTTTGCTTTCTGGATGTAATAAGAACAAGTCTAGTAGTATTGTGAGCAGCAATAATCACAGAAATGTTATTGTGAACCTAAATATGCAGTCAAGACTTTTGAAGAGTGTTGTGAAATGTAAGTACTGCAATTATGAAGATAGTATTGACTTTTCTGAGGACATTCCAGCAAGGAAGGGTCTTTCAAGACGGTTAGTGATTGCCTGTAACTCATGTAAGCTGCACAGTGATACTATGACATCGCCAGTAACTGATAGTCGACATTACAGTGTAAATATTCAGCTTGCTTATGCATTGCCTCCACTTCCACTGAGATTTGACAGATACAATAAATTAATACATAGTGCTTTATGTGGTGAGAAGACAATACAGACATTGTAGCAGCATTTGATGGAGCTTGGCAGAAGAGAGGTCACACTTCTCTGAATGGGGTAGTAACTATTTGTAATTTGTAAATTTATTTGTGTGAAACATGCATAGCAATTGGTGATTATGGATTGGGGCTAAGAAATGAAAGAGGAAGCCGTCTGGTAGAATTTTGCACAGAGCATAACTTAATCATAGCTAACACTTGGTTCAAGAATCATAAAAGAAGGTTGTATACATGGAAGAATCCTGGAGATACTAAAAGGTATCAGATAGATTATATAATGGTAAGACAGAGATTTAGGAATCAGGTTTTAAATTGTAGGACATTTCCAGGGGCAGATGTGGACTCTGACCACAATCTATTGGTTATGACCTGTAAGTTAAAACTGAAGAAACTGCAAAAAGGTGGGAATTTAAGGACATGGGATCTGGATAAGCTGAAAGAACCAGAGGTTGTACAGAGTTTCAAGGAGAGCATAAGGGAACAATTGGCAGCAATGGGGGAAAGAAACACAGTTGAAGAAGGATGGGTAGCTCTGAGGGATGAAGTAGGGAAGGCAGCAGAGGATAAAGTAGGTAAAAAGACGAGGGTTGCTAGAAATCCTTGGGTAACAGAAGAAATATTGAATTTAATTGATGAAAGGAGAAAATATAAAAATGCAGTAAATGAAGCAGGCAAAAAGGAATACAAACATCTCAAAAATGAGATCGACGGGAAGTGCAAAATGGCTAAGCAGGGATGGCTAGAGGACAAATGTAAGGATGTAGAAGCTTATCTCACTAGGGGTAAGATAGATACTGCCTACAGGAAAATTAAAGAGACCTTTGGAGAGAAGAGAACCACATGTATGAATATCAAGAGCTCAGATGGCAATCCAGTTCTAAGCAAAGAAGGGAAGGCAGAAAGGTGGAAGGAGTATATAGAAGGTTTATACAAGGGCGATGTACTTGAGGACAATATTATGGAAATGGAAGAGGATGTAGATGTAGACGAAATGGGAGGTAAGATACTGCGTGAAGAGTTTGACAGAGCACTGAAAGACCTGAGTCGAAACAAGGCCCCCGGAGTAGACAACATTCCATTACAACTACTGACGGCCTTGGGAGAGCCAGTCATGACAAAACTCTACCAGCTGGTGAGCAAGATGTATGAGACAGGTGAAATACCCTCAGACTTCGAGAAGAATATAATAATTCCAATCCCAAAGAAAGCAGGTGCTGACAGATGTGAAAATTACCGAACTATCAGTTTAATAAGTCACAGCTGCAAAATACTAACGCGAACTCTTTACAGACAAATGGAAAAACTGGTAGATGCGGACCTCGGGGAGGATCAGTTTGGATTCCGTCGAAATGTTGGGACACGTGAGGCAATACTGACCTTACGACTTATCTTAGAAGAAAGATTAAGAAAAGGCAAACCTACGTTTCTAGCATTTGTAGACTTAGAGAAAGCTTTTGACAATGTTGACTGGAATACTCTCTTTCAAATTCTGAAGGTGGCAGGGGTAAAATACAGGGAGCGAAAGGCTATTTACAATTTGTACAGAAACCAAATGGCAGTCATAAGAGTCGAGGGGCATGAAAGGGAAGCAGAGATTGGGAAAGGAGTGAGACAGGGTTGTAGCCTCTCCCCGATGTTGTTCAATCTGTATATTGAGCAAGCAGTAAAGGAAACAAAAGAAAAATTTGGAGTAGGTATTAAAATTCATGGAGAAGAAATAAAAACTTTGAGGTTCGCCGATGACATTGTAATTCTGTCAGAGATGGCAAAGGACTTGGAAGAGCAGTTGAACGGAATGGACAGTGTCTTGAAAGGAGGATATAAGATGAACATCAACAAAAGCAAAACGAGGATAATGGAATGTAGTCAAATTAAATCGGGTGATGCTGAGGGAATTAGATTAGGAAATGAGACATTTAAAGTAGTAAAGGAGTTTTGCTATTTAGGAAGTAAAATAACTGATGATGGTCGAAGTAGAGAGGATATAATATGTAGACTGGCAATGGCAAGGAAAGCGTTTCTCAAGAAGAGAAATTTGTTAACATCGAGTATAGATTTAAGTGTCAGGAAGTCGTTTCTGAAACTATTTGTTTGGAGTGTAGCCATGTATGGAAGTGAAACATGGACGATAACTAGTTTGGACAAGAAGAGAATAGAAGCTTTCGAAATGTGGTGCTACAGAAGAATGCTGAAGATTAGATGGGTAGATCACGTAACTAATGAGGAGGTATTGAATAGGATTGGGGAGAAGAGAAGTTTGTGGCACAACTTGACTAGAAGAAGGGATCGGTTGGTAGGACATGTTTTGAGGCATCAAGGGATCACAAATTTAGCATTGGAGGGCAGCGTGGAGGGTAAAAATCGTAGAGGGAGACCAAGAGATGAATACACTAAGCAGATTCAGAAGGATGTAGGTTGCAGTAGGTACTGGGAGATGAAGCAGATCGCACAGGATAGAGTAGCATGGAGAGCTGCATCAAACCAGTCTCAGGACTGAAGACAACAACAACAACAGTACAATACAACAGCATACAATCTAATTTTGATTTATAATAGTTACTTAAGGATTTAGTCCAAATTATTTGACATAATAATACTTTAGATTTTAGTTTCTACAGTAGGCTATAGAATCACTGCTCAATGAGACACAGTGTTAGATGTTTTTTGAACGTCTCTCCAGTTATTGCCTTCAGTTCATTTGGCGGTGCATTGAAGTATTTTGCTCCATTAATATATGGACTCTTTCCTGTTTTTTTTCCAGTCTTCTGTGTATCACATGGTAATTTTGTACTTCTCTAGTATTGTGATCACGAATTTCAGCATTATGACATGTGTATTTCTTATCTTCTACAGTCAATACTATTTTTTCAAACATATACATAGAATAGATAATCAGAATTTTAAATTCTATAAACAATCACTTACATGATGTTCTAGCATCTTTTTTGACTAATATTCTCAAGGTTCTTTTCTGGAGTTTAAATACTCAGTCTACATGAGTTTTGGAAGCCCCACCCCACAATGCGAAACCATATGCTAAAAATGGATGTATTAAACCAAGACACATCATCCTCATTGTTTGGGTATTGATGTATGGAGCTATTTTTCTTAAAACATATAGGCTAGATGATAGCCTTGCACATACATTGTCAATCTGTTGTGTCCATAGTAGTTTACTATCTACGCATATACCTAAAAATTTACACTCACTGCAGATTTCCCCTAAAATATTACTATCTTGAGAATTGATACAAGTTTGCAAATAACCAGCATTGAAGGAGATTATATTTGATTTTTGTAAGTTGACTTTCAGATTATCATTTTCAAACTTTTCCTTTGCAATATCTATAAATTTTTTTCAATATCTATAAATTTTTTTACCTCTATGCCGAGATTAAGAATATAATTTCTCAAACAATCTTTGGAAAGTCAATGACGTAACATATAAGAAGGAAGGTACCAATTATCGATACCTGAGGCACACCAAATTTAATATTCCTAACCCTTGATGTACAACTTTTTAATGTTTCTCCATTATTGTGCGAGATTGAGGTGCACTGTCTTCTGTTTTTTAAATATGATGTGATGAGGTGCAATAGTTTACCACTTATGTCATCTCTGGCCAGTTTTGACAGAAGTATCTTATGATCAACCCTATCAAAAGCCTTTGGTAGGTCTAGAATAATTCCAGCTACTTGCAAGTCTTCATCAATTTTGTCAAGAGCTTTCAGCATAAATTTATGTGTTGCAGTCATGGTGCTACGACTGCTTCTGAAACCGTGCTGAAAATCTCCCAGGAATGTTGTGCTTATTCTAATGCTCTGACATATATTTCAGAATTATTTTTTCAATTCATTTGCTGAATATGGAAGTTAAAGCGAGTGGTCTGTAATTTTCTACTAGTTGTATATCACCTTTTTTGTAGAGAGATTTAACAATTTAGTCTGTCTGGGAAAGCTCCTCCTTTTAATACACTATTTATTAGATGCACCAATAGATTGTTTTCGCACTGTTTAAGTAAAAATGGAGAAATTTCATCCCAGCCAGCAGATTTTTTGTTTTTACATTATCTTATGAGCTGCAAAATATCCCTGATTTCAAGTTCATGGGGTTGATTAGCTTCAGAACTGTCCGCAGCAGGACTCCCAACAGGTACGTTATCTGTGGTACAAAAGTCAGATTCTATGATATCTACGAAATAGTCATTAAAATGTTACTGATCTCTTGAGGATTGGTGACACCAATTTTGTTATTAGATATCTGTATGTTGATATTACTTTGTTTTATTGGCTCTTATTTCATTTACTGTTGACCAGTAGGTCTCATTTATTGAAACTGGTAAGATACTAGATTATGAATGTCTAACAAAGCACTGTCAGGGTTGTTAAAGTAAATTTATCGGCACCCATGTTTGTGTAAAGAACTTTCACAGCCCAAGTGGAAACATCGAAACGAAAGGAGTTCTAAACATTTTTAGAAGATCAGAGGTCAGTTGTGGTGTGAGGGATGTAGGCTACCTTGTGGATGGGGACTGTAAAGAACACACTACTGTTATAAATGACAGACCATATGGGGACACACTGATAGAAATGCTCGAATGTGTTGGGCATGTACAAAAAAGAACGGGAGCTTGGCTGAGAAAATTATGTAAAGCCCTCAGTGGAAAAAAAACAACACACATAGGTGATCCAGGTCATCTTACACAAGTGAAATCGATTCTTTGACTCAATAAAAAACACTTCCATTACAAGACATACCCCACAATTGGAAAGTTGATGTATCTTCTTCAGCAGGAATTGTTGGATTTGTTTCAATGCAATGAAACAATAAATTAAAAACTTCAGTCATCTATTACTATTTTGTGTTTTAATTAATTTAAATGTTGTGGAAAAGTGTCACTGTAGGAATTAGCTTAGCAGTCATTTAATCTGATGCTAATCTAAAAAAAAAGGGGAGGGGGGCGCAACTGCAACACTAAAACAGTGGGAACGAGTTAAATGACGCCAACATGATCTGCATTAACAATCAATAAAATGGTTAAAGTAAGACTTGTTTTTTTTTTACATTCATTTATACACTGAGGTGACAAACATCGAGGGATAGCGACTTGCACATATACAAATAGCAGTAGTTTCATGTACACAAGATATAAAAGGCCACTGTCATTTGTACTTGAGTAAGTCATGTGAAAAGGTTTCCAACACAATTTTGGCCACATGATGCATGGGGCATTCCATTACAGAAACTGTTAGGAATTCAATATCCTGAGACCCACAGTGTCAAGTGTGCACCAAGAAAACCACATTTCATGTATTATCTCTTACCGTGGACAATGCAGTGAATAATGCCCTTCACTTAATGACTGAGAGCATCAGCCTTTACGTAGTGTTGTCACTGGTAACAGACAAGCAATAATGCTTAAAACAACCACAGAAATCAATGAAATGACAAATATATCCATTACGACAACGCAGTGAAATTTGGTGTTGACAGACTACGGCAGCAGAAGGCCGAAGTGAGTGCCTTTGATAACAGCCCGTCATCATTTGCAGTGCCTCTCCTGGGCTTGTAAACATATCGGATGGACCTTACACGAGTGGAAATCTGTGGCCCAGTCAGATGAGTCCCAATTTCAGATGCCATGAAGCTATGGACACAAGTTGTCAACAAGGCACTGTGCAAGCTGGTGGTGGCTCCATAATGGTGTGGGCTGTTCTCTGGTCCAATGAACCAGTCATTGACTGGAAATGGTTATGTTCAGCTACTTAGGAGACAATTTGCAGCCATTCACGGATGTTATGTTCCCAGACGATGACAGAATTTTTGTGGATGACAATGCTTCATGTTTTAAACATAGCTGCACAACAGCAACGGTTCCACGTAATAAAATTATTAACAGCCGACCAGTTGCAATGGATAAAAAAATTCTTTACCTAGGTTTTGACAAATATAAATTTGTCGTCTTCAGAAGGTAGCCTAAGGACAATGGACATCATACCTTACATTAGAAAAGTAAGGAACTTAAGCCAAGAATAAATTTTAACACAAAGTAGAGAACTCTTGCATTACAGAAATATGATGATGACAACTGGTACTTACAATTTTACATTAGTAAGGACTAATGTACCACTGCCATTTTTACAAACGTCGGCACAGATCCATTTGTCAAAAATTAAATATAGCCCTAGAATTAGGGTTTGTTACATAAATATAAAATAGTACATGGATCTTGTAGAGCTCACAGCCGACTGAGTGTAATCGGCGAGCGTAGTTACTCTGAAACCAGGGCAGGTGTCGCTCATGCCAAGGCGTACAAAGGCAACGTGTAAATTATCAGTATTAATAACGTCCTTAGGTAAAGTAACAATAAAAAAGGAAGGAAATGAACACTTCTGTTATAACAGTATGGGAGCATTGGTACAGATAATGTAGTTATACATCAAAAAAGCAGGTGGCGCTTACGCTGAGAAACTTACGCCCAGTGGCAAATACAGCCAAAATATAAAAAATTGCATTACTATATTAGTGAAGCCCACAAATGACGAACACTGGTACACGATCCTGTTAATACACATTCACAAGGAAAACCAAAATTTTAGAGCCAGACAAAATCACATAAGGGCCGATGTAGTAGCAAACATACATTGTGAGAAAACCACCATTACATAACGGGGAGTGAGCTTAAAGCATTGAAGGTGCATCATAGCTTCCTGAGGAAATAAACCACTAAGGTTACCAGCATTAATGTTATATCATAAACAGTACAGGTTTAAAGCATTCGAAAAATTGTCTACAAGCAAGGTTCAACTGGTCGTTCAGTGTATTACCGTCCTTGAGCTGAAGATGTTTGAAAATTTGTAACTCTTCGCACATATCTAATCTCTGCCCTTTGACTTCTCTGTGTAGGATAACAGTGTCTTCTGAATGTTTAGGCGTATGACTGGCTATCAGGAGGTGTTCAGCAAAAGTAGAACTGTGTATATTTGCTCCTTTTTTACACAACAGGTGTTCTCTATATCTTCTTTTCGCAGCTCTGCCTGTTTGACCAATATAATATGAAGGACAGTTATTACAGGTTTCAAAGTAACTACGCTCGCCGATTACACTCAGTTGGCTGTGAGTTCTGCAAGATCCGTGTACTATTTTATATTTTACAAGACAAACCCTAATTCTAGGGCTATATTTCATTTTTGACAAATGGATCTGTGCTGACGTTTGTAAAAACGGCGATGTTACATTAGTCTTTACTAATGTAAAATTGTAAGTACCAGCCGTCGTTATCGTATTTCTGTAATGCAAGAGTTCTCTAATTTGTGTTGAAATTTATTCTTGGCTTAAGTTTAATACTTTTCTAATGTAAGGTATGATGTTCATTGTCCTTAGGCCGGTATTACACCATCAAATTTCTTTGTCCAGTATCTTTGTCCAATATCTTTGTCAAAGATATTTGATAGTGTAATAGGGACCTCGTCAAATGTCATCCAATATTTGATCAAATCTAGGGCCTCGCTGTATATTTAATCAAAGAAATCGCTTGTCTTCTGTTCACTGCAATGTGACTAGATACCACGTGCAGCGCTAGCATCGCTGCAGCGTTCTGTCGTCTGTAGTGTTTTTATAACCATTGCCGGTAAATACAATTGGTGTGTGCCAACAACTACAAAATTAATAGATATGTCTGAAGCTGATGAGGCGCTTTACAATGTGAGGCACCCTGAATACAAAAATAGATTAAGAAGATTGGAGACCAGACCTGACCCGGCCTAACCTAACATAACATAACCCTCTCCTGTAGCAAGGAATCGGAGTGTTACAGTGAGCCTGTCTTCTGAAGATGTAGCAGTTCTTAAGTGAATATTGTGTTTTGTGATATGAGGATACACTTCATTGAGCACATACAGAGATGTATGCTCATCCATTCTTAAGTAATTGATGTACGACTTGACGTCTTCCACTGTAAGCTCACGTAACAGGTTTTGTTGAATGCTTTTATTGTGTCGTCTTAAAACCCACTGCTTCACCCAGATTAGATTAGTTTTGCGTTCCATAGATCCGTGCTGAGGAGATCCTTGTGCATGTGGAACATGTCGATTTTTTTTTAAGCTGAAATAACAATACTAATAGTATGGTACTAATAGTATGGATAAGTACAATACATAATTTGTTTCTATTAAAAATTTTGCCAATGGAGTAGGAGTTGTCCACTAGTAAGTCTTTGAGGCTCCTTTTAAACTGATCTTTATTTCTAAATAAATTTTTTGTTTTTCTGGCAAACTATTGAAGATGATTGTTCCTGTGTAGTGGACCTCTTTTTGAACTAAAGTAAGTGCTTTTAAGTCCTTGTGCAGATCATTTTTGTTCCTGGTATTGTATATATGAACTGAGTTGTTTGCTGGAAAAAGAGATATATTATTTAGGACAAATTTCATTAAGGAGTAAATATACTGAGAGGCAGTAGTTAGTATACCCAGTTCTTTGAAGAGGTTTCTGCAGGACGTCCGTGAATTTGCTCCACAAATAATACGTATTACACGCTTTTGGACTATGCCTACTTTCATCCCATAATGTCATATGGGATAATATTTTGGGGTAAGTCTTGATGTCAAACAAAAGTTTCAAAGTATGCAAGCTTTTTCATTTTATGTTGCCTATGTCTGCTAACACTTGAATTGCAAATACAGATTTGTTAAGGCGTTTCTGCAGTTCTGTGGTGTGCTCATCCCAACTGAGTTTATTATCAAGTTGTAATCCCAGAAATTTAAGACTGTCAACCTCGTATGTATGGTTCCTTTCCCCCCCCCCCCACTTCTTTTCCGAATGTGCACACAGTGCAATTGCGGTACGTGCAACTGATGCGGTTAGTAACAAGTTGTTGTCAGCCATCTTGAACTTTGACGAATAATTTGATGACAGTGTAATACCCCTTCTAGCACTACGTCAAAGATCTTTGTCAAATATATTTGACGGAATATTTGATCACATCTCTGATCAAATCTTTGGCAAAGAAATTTGATGCTGTAATACCGGCCTTAGACTACCTTCTGAAGAAGACAAATTTATATTTGTCAAAACCTAGGTAAAGAATTTCTTTATCTATTGCAACTGGTCGGCTGTTTATAATTTTATAATGCTTCACGTCATTGGGCCACAACTGTTCACAACTGAACATTTATGGGACATAAGTGAGAGGTCAGTTCGTGCACAAAATCCTGCACTGGTAGCACTTTTGCAATTATGGACGGCTACAGAGGTAGCACGGCTCAATATTTCTGCACGGGACTTCCGACGACTTCTCGATTTCATGCCGTGTCTAGTTTCTGCACTGTGCGGGACAAAAGGTGGTCTGACGAGATGTTAGGAGGTATCCCGTAACTTTTATCACCTCAATGTATATCATATACACATTTCAATTGATGTTTTACCTTGAAGTCCTAATACTTTTAGATCATTGTTCCAGATACATAAATGTTGCTTGTCTACCCAGCAATGTGACCTATACCCAGAGTTTCTAGCATTTCTTCACGTGTTTCAGCTGTTTGTTCTTAACCCATTACTGGCCATTGTCCCTTTTTTGGGATGCGTATATTTTACTTATTTCTATGTAAGCAATGGAGCTTTTAGCCTTTATTGTTGTACCTGTAGGTTCAACTAACTGCTATAATGCCTGTAAATGTAAAATAAATAACTTTTTTCTAAGTACTTCACGTCAGGAAAATTATAAACTTGACGATTTTTTGTTCTCGCACTTGGCAGCACTGTATGTCTGCTGGTAGTTTCTGGATGACAAAGAGCTGGGATTTAGTTGTCTGGGCGTGTTTCTTATGAAGATATGGATGTCCGTGTAAGATTAAGTATACTTCAGATTTTTTCAAGTAAGTCCAATATCGATATATTTTATGCATCCCAATAATGGGACAATGGCATGTTACACTATCATTTATTGTTGATGTGCCCTATTCTTGTATACACGTACTATACAGAGAAGAATTGGATTTTACGTTCTTTATATCTGTTTTTTTTTTTTATTTTATTTTTTTTATGTTCTATGTTCTATTCGAATTCTAAGATTCCAACAGGATAAAAACATGCCGCGTGGACTTACACTTGAAGAAATTCTAGCAGAACTAGCGAACCATTGAGAGAGTGACGATGAAGACGATGACGTAGAATTGGCGATTATTCCATCCGATGCAGATGTAATAACAGATGAAGAAGATATTGACAAAAATGTATTGAACAATGAGTCTGTTGTACAAGATGTAGCCGGTACTTTAGAGTTTTGGATGTTTGACAGAGAATAGTGATGTTTTACCTATCAAAGAAAACAGGATCAGTACCAAAACGCAGAGAACCACAAGGAAGCAACTTGATGGGAGGACGGGTGAGCACAGATGTACGACTAGATCCAGGAAATCATTTCATTGTGTCAAGTAAAACACAGAATAGAGTAAAACAGAAGAGATGTGCTTACTGCAAGGGGGAAAAAAAAATTGTGATAGGTGCAATGTTGGTGCACACGGCAAGTGTTTTGCTTCATTTCATACTCAATAGACATTCAATAATATTAAAACATTCTTTATTTATTGTGTGTGTCGTTTCTTAAAATATTTTGCATGGAGAATAAGGTTGTGAATTTGGATAGCGCACTTGGCCAATGTCCCAAAAATGGGACGGTCTGTAGCTTTTGTTCTAATAAACTGAAAATTTTCAAAACAATTTTTTATTCAATTAATCACTCAATTTAATGTATTTATGTATAAAAGTTTGCAAAAAATGATGTGATAGAGTTTTGGCCACTAATGGGTTAAACACTGAACTCACCCTTTGAGGAGATTTCTGGTACTTTTTGTGCACATTTTCCAGAGCCATAGGTCTTATTCTTGTGCACTCCCCAATCTGACAATTCACTACATCAGTTTCTTCGTGATTGGCATTCTTGGTGTTATCCTGCTGCTATTCACGAGCTGAAGACTGAATGCCTTTCTCTTCAACCTATTTTTGGTTATTCGACCATAGGTGATCCACACATTTCCTGTTGCAACATACAGGATATTGTAAACGAACTGTTCAGCTACCTCTTGCAAACATTCTTACTTGAGTAATTACAAACCTTTGGAACAATGACACTGATGCCATACTTTGTATCTTTAGAGAAGATAACCATTTCTGAATTCTTCTTTCCTTCTTCACTCACTGTTACTTCCGGATGTATCGTGCTGAGAATGACATTTTCATTCTTCTCTCCTTGGTAATCTACCAGGGTACCCTCTGGCTTATACAGGGTGTTACAAAAAGGTACGGCCAAACTTTCAGGAAACATTCCTCACACACAAAGAAAGAAAACATGTTATGTGGACATGCGTCTGGAAACACTTACTTTCCATGTTAGAGCTCATTTTATTACTTCTGTTCAAATCACATTAATCATGGAATGGAAACAGAACATACCAGCGTGACTTAAAACACTTTGTTACAGGAAATGTTCAAAATGTCCTCCGTTACCGAGGATACGTGCATCCACCCTCCACCACATGGAATCCTGATGCAGCCATGGAGAATGGCGTATTGTATCACAGCCGTCCACAATACGAGCACGAAGAGTCTCTACATTTGGTACCGGGGTTGCGTACACAAGAGGTTTCAAATGCCCCCATAAATGAAAGTCAAGAGGGTTGAGGTCAGGAGAGTGTGGAGGCCACGGAATCGGTCCGCCTCTACCAATCCGTCGGTCACCAAATTTGTTGTTGAGAAGCGTACGAACACTTCGACTGAAAAGTGCACGAGCTCCATCGTGCACGAACCACATTTTGTGTCATACTTGTAAAGACACATGTTCTGGGAGCACACGTAGAGTATCCCGTATGAAATCATGATAACGTGCTCCATTGAGCGTAGGTGGAAGAACATACTGACGAAACTAAAATGAGCCCTAACATGGAAATTAAGAGTTTCCCGACACATGTCCACATAACATATTTTCTTTATTTGTGTGTGAGGAATGTTTCCTGAAAGTCTGGCCATACCTTTTTGTAACACCCTGTATGTCTTATCCAAGATGATGATGGACTGTACACTGATTAGCCTGAACATTATGACCACTACGTAACAGCCGGTACGTCCACATTTGGCACGGATAACAGCAGTGAAGTTTCGTAGCACGGAAGCGACAAGGCCTCGGTAAGTCGCTGGAGGGAGTTGGCACCACGTCTGCACACACAAGTCGACTAATTCCCATAAATTACAGGGAGGGGGTGCGACGAGCTCTGACGCCACGTTCAATCACATCCTGGACGTGATCGATCACGTTCAGATCTGGCGAGTCAGGGAGCCGGCACACAACGGGAACTCACCACCGTGTTCCGCAAACTGCTCCGTCACATTCCTGGCCTTTTAGTACATTGTCTTCCTGAAAAACATCACTGTTGTCAGAAAACACGATTGTCACGAAGGTGAGCAACCAGTGTATGATACTCCTCGGCCGTCACAGTGCCTCGCACAAGCTCCACCGGATCCACAGGATGCCCACGCGAATGTTCGCCAGAGGATAATGGAGCCGCCGACAGCATATCTCTATGCCGCATTACACGTGCCGAGGGGATATTCCCCTGCAAAACGACGGATTCGCACCCTTCCGTCGGCACAGTGAAGAAGGTGTCGGGATTCGTCCGACCGTGCAATGCTCTGCCACGCATCAACATCCAGTGCTGATTTCAATCGTATTTGCCAATGTTGTGGTGTTAACATTGGCACTTGCAAGGGTCACTGTCTGCAGAGACCCACCATTTGGAGTGTTTGATGCACTGTGTGTTTACACATACTTGTAGTCTGAACAGCATTAAAGTCCGATATCAGTTCCACCACCTGTCCCGTTTTGCCAGTCTGCACAGCGTACGACATCCGACATCTGTAATAAGGGGTGACTGCCCAAACCCTCGACGTCTGGAGGTGGTTTTACTTTGTTTTCACCATGCAGTTTCTGAAATGCTTGTCCCAAGCCTCGGGGCCTGCACAATCTGCCCTCAGTCAAACTCAGGTAGATTGCGCGCCTTCCCCATTCTACATACGGACAGCATGGTCACTGATACTACATGCACTGTGTGTGTGTGTGTGTGTGTGTGTGTGTGTGTGTGTGTGTGTGTGTGTGTGTGTTCTTCAGGCAGTTGGAGGACTTTTTGGCAAATCTTGTTCATTGTTCTGCCAACAATGTCATCTTCTGTTCCAGTTTCTTTAAACACTAGAAGGATGTGAGGAAGCTCCCCACTGTTGCATTCCTGCCTTCACTAAAAAATCGTTCCACGAAGTGAAAACAATGTACTCTCCCAATAGCCCATTGTCTGGTCAGCCTTCCTCCTTAATGAGGTATGGGAGGCCATCGCAAATGTACTCTGATGCCAAGTCTGCATGCAGTTGTGCAAAACTTGAATCTACTTTTGTCACGTTTGTTTAGCATCAATTTGGTTAGCCTGTACTTTGTCTTGTGCAGAAGTAACAGTTCATTAATTCTAGTACTTTCGGAAAGGTGGTAACAGACGGTGCAATTTTTCATGAACTCGTTCTATATTTCATAACTAAGAGCAAAAGGGGAGGTGTCTAGCAGGTTCACAGAATCTGTGTCTTGTTTATTTTATAACTGATGAAATTAAGTTCCCACAAATTAAACCAAACGTCATCTGAGGATATATCTTTAGCACAAACAGCACCTCTGTGATTTACGATAGCAATTGTTGCCTCCAGTTCCTCAAATAACACAGTCTACGAGATGTTTTTTATTATTTTCTCTGTGCTTTTACAATTCATTTCTAAATCAATAAAAACATAGCTATCATAGGATTACTTTGTCTTGTATATGTCTGTCGAACTATTAAGTATGCTCTTTCCCGTGTACAGATAGAGTTACGGAGTTAAAATTTATGTCACATACTATGGTCTATGGTGTCTTAGCACTGTGTAAAATTTAAGCCTCTAGATCAATGCAATCAAACTATGCAGCTATTTACATTACACATTTCAATACTCACAAACCCACTCAGAAAAATTCACAGGATACTTCCTATTGACATATCACAAAATTTGTAAACAAACAAGATTTCATAGGACAAGGAAAAGAAAAAAATTTGAAACTGTTAATTTATAATTCTCTCTCATAGTCCTCCCCCCCCCCCCCCCCCCCCAACTTGTTGTCCACTGACATCAATCTCTATAGTCTGCACACCACAGTGAACTGCGTGGCACAGGGTACATCCCATTGTATCAGTTATTAGTTTCTTCCTCTTTGATTCGTGTATGGAACGTGAGAAGACTGATTGAATGTCTCTCTGTGTGCTGTAGTTATTCTAGTCTTGTCCTCACGATCCCTACGGGAGCGATAAGTAGGGGGTTGTAGTATATTCCAAGAGTCATCATGTAAAACCGGTTCTTGAAACTTTGTAATTAGACTTTCACATGACAGTTTCTGTCTACCTTCGAGAATCTGCCAGTTCAATTCCTTCAATGCCTCTCCAACACCGTCCCATGGCTCAAGCAAACCTGTGACCATTCATGCCACCCTTTTCTGAATATGTTTAATATCACCTTTTAGTCCTATTTGATACAGCTGGGCAATATTCTAGAACTGATCACACAATTGATTTGTAAGCAATCTCCTTCGTAGACTGACTGCACTTCCCCAGTATCAGTTGAAGTCTACCACCTGCTTTAGACACAACTGAACCTATGTGATCATTCCATTTCATATCCCTACTATGTGTTACATCCAGGTATTTGCACGAGTTGGCCAATTCCGAATGTGAGTCACTGATATTACAGTCATAGGATTCTACATTTTTTCGTTTTGTGTAGTGCACAATTTTACACTTTTGAACACTTAAAGCAAGTTGCCAATCTTTGCACTACCTTGAAATCTTATCAAGATCTGACTGATATTTATGCAGCCTCTTTCAGACAGTACTTCATTACAGATACCTGCATCACTTGCAAAAAGTCTAATGAGGTTATTATCAATACTGTCTGCACGGTTATCAATATAAAACATGAACAAGTATCGCAACACACTTCACTGGGGCACAACTGAAGTTACTTCTACATCTGACGCTGACTCTCCATCCCAGGTAACATGTTGTGGTCTCCTCACCAAAAAGTCCTCAACCCAGACACAAATGTCACTTGATGCTCCATACAATCATACTTTTGACAGTAAGTGGAGGTGTGGTACTGAGTCAAATGCTTTTGGAAATCACGAAATACTGCATCTACCGACTGCCTCGATCCAAAGCTTTCAGTATGTCACGTGAGAAAATTTCAATTCGAGTTTCATGTGATCGATGTTTTCAGAACCCGTGCGGGTTGGAATGGAGGAGGTCATACCGCTTATTATGTCTGAAATCACAATATGTCATAAGATTCTATAACAAACTGGCATAGAGGATATTGGATAGCAGTTTTGTTGAACACTTCTACTACTCTTCTTGTAAACATGTGTGACCCATACTTTTTCCAACTACTGGGCACAGCTTTTCGTCCAACGGATCTACGATAGATAATAGGCAATGTAGCTGTGTTCAATTTTAATTATTTCAGTTGTTTCTCAACATGACTGACACTAATATCTACTTCACTCACTTTCCATGGTGGGAGGATTAAATTAAAGCAATACTCCTGTGTTTTCCTTTGTAAAGGAACATTTGAAAACAGACTTAAGTATTTCTGCTTTTGCTTTGCTGCCCTCAATTTCTGTTCCTGTCTTGTCCATGAGTGACAGGACACTTTCTTTGGTGAAACTAACAGCCTTTACATATAACCAGAATTTCTTTGGATTCTGTGAAAAATCATTTGACAATATTCTGCTATAGTAGTCACTAATCGCTTCACATATTGTCCCTTGACAACCAAACGTGTTTCATTCAGCATTTCTCTATCTATAGCCCAATGCTTTGTTTTATATCTATTACGCAGTGGTCTCCTTTTCTTTAAAGGTTACAGTGACTGTATGCCATGGAAGGTCCCTCCCATTATGAGTTGTACTACTGGGTACATACACTGTGTGATCAAAAGTATCCGGACAACTGGCTGAAAATGACTTACAAGTTCGTGGCGCCCTCCATGAGGTAATGCTGCAATTCAGTATGGTGTTGGCCCACCTTTATCCCTGATGACAGCTTCTACTCTCGCAGGCATACATTCAATCAGGTGCTGGAAGGTTTCTTGGGGAATGGCAGCCCATTCTTCACAGAGTGTTGCACTGAGAAGAGGTATAAATGTCAGTTGGTGAGGCTTGGCATTAAGTTGGCATTCCAAAACATCCCAAAAGCGTTCTATAGGATTCAGATCAGGACTCTGTGCAGACCAGTCCATTACAGGGATGTTATTGTCGTGTAACTACTTTGCCACAGGCCGTGCATTATGAAGAGGTGCTCGATTGTGTTGAAAAATGTAATTATCATCCCTAAATTGCTCTTCAAGAGTGGGAAGCAAGAAGGTGCTTAAAACATCAATGCAGGCCTGTGCTGCGATAGTACCACGCAAAACAACAAGGGGGGCAAGCCCCCTGCATCAAAAACACGACCACACCATAACAACACGGCCTCCAAATTTTACTGTCGGCACTACACACGCTGGCAGATGAAGTTCCCCGGACATTCACCATATCCACAGCCTGCCAGCGGATTGCCACACTGTGTACTGTGCTTCATCACTCCACACAATGTTTTTCCACTGTTCAGTCGTCCAATGTTCACACTCCTTACACCACGTGAGGTGTCGTTTGGCATTTACCGGTGTGATATGTGGCTTACGAGCAGCCGCTCGATCGTGAAATCCAAATTTTCTCACCTCCCGCCTAACTGTCACAGTACTTGCAGTGGATCATGATGCAGTTTGGAATTCCTGTGTGATAGTCTGGTTAGATGTCTGCCTATTACACATTACTACCTTCGTCAACTGTCGGCATTCTCAGTAGGTGGCAGCACAATGCACCTAATATGAAAAACGTATGTTTTTGGGAGTTTTCGGATACTTTTGATCACATAGTGTACATCACCTGTCGATCCTACCATTGGGAACCACTCCTTGTTAGTTCATTTTCTACTTTTGCTGCTTGCAGGTATTTCTATTAGTATATCAAATGTATTCACAGTTGCGGTTATGGACAACTGTGAGCTGCACAAAACAATGACAATAACAAACCCAGATATCCCTCTTCTCGTGAACGGGTTGCCTTATCATTAAGCTATTTGATCGTGCCTTCAGCCAGACCCAAAGTTCCATATGTTGTTAACTGTGTGTCTACAACATGCACTCATACATCCATTACGTATATTCCCGTACAGGTGTATAAGTTGGGCACGCAGACAAGGCACAAAGTAATTTATTTCTTTCAATTTCCATTCACGCGTAGCTCATTAAGTTTCTCCAACGCCGTAGCAGGGGCTGGGCTGGGTAAAATCAGATATGAGCCGTATGCCAGCCAGTTCACACGCTAGGATGAACACACTAGCAATTGCAATGCAGACAAATTTATTGCTGACTGTTTTCAACAGTTTCATGCTGCCATTATATGATCTTATGTGATTGCTATAAAATTACCTTGTTACGTTACACGTGGTCAAAGCAT
This sequence comes from Schistocerca gregaria, assembly GCF_023897955.1. Lineage (NCBI taxonomy): Eukaryota > Metazoa > Arthropoda > Insecta > Orthoptera > Acrididae > Schistocerca > Schistocerca gregaria. Next base: position 79,851,300 of record NC_064930.1, on the reverse strand, counting down.
AAACAGCATTTCCCACGTACACAGAAGGGAGTTCAAAAAAACAAAAACCGGAGTAACATTGCCATGGGCGGAGCTTGTGTAGTATGCATTTCTGCTGCTAGGCGTGTATAGCACAACTCGTTGCCAGTTCAGTGCCGCCTGTGTTGTTGACGTGGCTTGTTCTGTTCATCTGCGATGATTGTTTTTGTGAGAGGTGTTTTGTTCTTGTTTTGTGGACTGGAATACTCTCTTTCAAATTCTGAAGGTGGCAGGGGTAAAATACAGGGAACGAAAGGCTAGTTACAATTTGTACAGAAACCAGATGGCAGTTATAAGAGTCGAGGGACACGAAAGGGAAGCAGTGGTTGGGAAGGGAGTGAGACAGGGTTGTAGCCTCTCCCCAATGTTATTCAATCTGTATATTGAGCAAGCAGTGAAGGAAACAAAAGATAAATTCGGAGTAGGTATTAAAATCCAGGGAGAAGAAATAAAACTTTGAGGTTCGCCGATGACATTGTAATTCTGTCAGAGACAGCAAAGGACTTGGAAGAGCAGTTGAACGGAATGGACAGTGTCTTGAAAGGAGGATATAAGATGAACATCAACAAAATCAAAACGAGAATCATGGAATGTAGTCGAATTAAGACTGGTGATGCTGAGGGAATTAGATTAGGAAATGAGACACGAGCAAAATAACTGATGATGGTTGAAGTAGAGAGAATATAAAATGTAGACTGGCAATGGCAAGGAAAGCGTTTCTGAAGAAGAGAAATTTGTTAATGTCGAGTATAGATTTAAGTGTCAGGAAGTCGTTTCTGAAAGTATTTGTATTTAGTGTAGCCATGTATGGAAGTGAAACGTGGACGATAAATAGTTTGAACAAGAAGAGAATAGAAGCTTTCGAAATGTGGTGCTACAGAAGAATGCTGAGATTAGATGGGTAGATCACATAACTAATGAGGAGGTATTGAATAGAATTGGGGAGAAGAGAAACTTGTGGCACAACTTGACTAGAAGAAGGGATCGGTTGGTAGGACATGTTCTGAGACATTGAGGGATCACCAATTTAGTATTGGAGGGCAGCGTGGAGGGTAAAAATCGTAGAGGGAGACCAGGAGATGAATACACTAAGCAGATTCAGAAGGATGTAGGTTGCAGTAAGTACTGGTTTGATGCACAGGACAGAGTAGCATGGAGAGCTGCATCAAACCAGTCTCGGGAATGAAGACCACAACAACAACAACAACAACAACAATGGCAAGTTTAAGAAAAATACATGTAGCTGTGAAATTTTTGTTTTATACTCAGTAAAAATGCTGCTGAAACTGTTTTAATGTTGAAAACAACTTACCAAGATGACGGCACGGGAAAAAAATAAAGCGTACAAGCGGTTTGCTCAATTTAAAGATTGTGACATGTCTGACAATGTTCACTCTAGATGTCCATCAACAGTCCCAATCAACAGAAATATTGAAAAAATTCAAAAGCTTGTGCTCACAGACCACAGTCGATCAACTGTCAGAGATTAGTGTGTTATCTGGGAGCACAATGCAGTGAATTTTCACGAAAGATTTGCGAATGAAAAGCACTGGTGCCGAGTTTGTTCTCCAGGTTCTTACTGACAATAAAAAAGAACATCGAGTTAAAATGTGTCACGGTTTGAAACAGCAGTTTGACACTGATCCAGGTTTTCACTCAAAGGTGATGAGTCACTGTGCTACGGTTACGACCCAGAAGCAAAGCAACAGTTGAGCCAACGGAAGAAGTCATTGTCAACCCCATCCAAAAAAGTCATCAAGTCAGTCAAACATCAAAACAATACTGATTTGGTTTTTTGATGTCAAGGCCGTCATTCATTCTGCTCACCCAGGTCAGACCGTCAATCGAACCTTTTATTTGGAAGTTTTAAGAAGCCTGTGCAACAGCATTTGTCAAAAAAACAGATTTGTGGCAGACCAGAGACTGGTTCTTCCGCCATGACAACGCATCTGCACCCACAGCCATATCTATTAAGAGAGTTTTCAATTAAAAACTTAATGGTTCCACTGCACCAAGCACCTTACTGATCTGGCTCCGTGCGAGTTTTTCTTATTTCTGTGCATGGGGCATAAAAGAACACGAATTTGACAACTTTGAAGAATTCGTGGGGGGGATGGAGGAGTAGCTGTCACCCATTTCTAAAGATGACTGCAAAAAATGTTTTACAGTGGAAGCACCACTGGGACAAATGTATTAGCTATAATGGCAAGTATTTTGGAGGGGTTAAGGTCGTTTTGTAAACAATTTGAAAAATTACAGCTTTCAAAAAATAAACTAACCTTTTTTCTGGTACTTCCTCATACGTCTTGACAAAAATCCATTTCATGAACTACACACACTAGGCAAAACGCACAAAGATGATAAAAATACACAGTTAAAATCCTTGTATTGTCCATGCATGGAAGTTGTGCACATGATTCTCACAAGCCTGCCACACAGCTGTTGTAAGCTTGATAGAAATATTCCACACCAGCATGTGGGGATGATGAAAGGATTTTAACTGTTAGTTTTTTATTGTCTGTGTTCATTTTACCAACTGCATGTATTTTATCAACGTGATTTTTGTGCAGACATGTATGTGGGGAGTGCCTTTTACGCTGTGACTTCGTGTAATGGTACAGGGCAATTTTATTGCAAGTTCCATAAAATCGCATGACAGCAGGATAAGACTGCTGAAAACGTTCATCTCAGAGCAATGAAAATGTCCACATTGCAATCGCAGTGTGTTCATTTTCAACCATACCGATCAACCCGTAGCACAGCAGGTGTACGTTACTTCACGCTCTGTTCACGAGATAGAAGGGTGAACTCGTGCTGATGAGGTAACGCCACGACAGCGCTTCACTGATGGCGTGAGACGGCGAACTGTGCCAGGCGTAGCCAATCACGGGAAAGGAATCGGTCTCGTGAGGCATGTGGGCAGACTGAGAAGCACGAACGAGTGAAGTTCGGTTACTCTCTTCTCTCCCAGCTTTTTGACCGCTCGGACCTACCTTCCACTCCTCTCCGGCCTTGGGGCACACACCTCATATGCGAGATTTCGGGCTTCATTTTTGTGTCCCTTACAAACAGGCAATAAATACTGCCACGGTTGTTTCAATAGTAGATTTTCCATTCTCTGTCAATTATTTGTGTCAGTATTTTGCAACCATGATTTATTAAGCTACGATTCGATAACATTCACACCCGTCACCACCTGCCTCCTTTGGAATTGGAATTATTACACTCTTCTTTAAGTCTGAGGGTGTTTTGCCTGTCTTGTACATCTTGCACACCTGATGGAAGAGTTTTGTCATGACTGGCTCTCCCAAGGCCGTCAGTAGTACTGACAGAGTACACGAATCGATACGTACGTGCTACACGTCGGAAGCCTATGTCCTGCTTAAGGTTGCAACCCACGGTCGCAAAAGACAGTGGTTAGTGGTAGCAGAGGTCAATGGTTGGAAAGGAAACGAGACAGATTCATTTGAAACATTTATTGCACATAATGACAACATGTGGCATACGACAAGAATGCAGCTCTAATGGTACAACAATTGCTCCAAGTTTGCACCATCAGATGTTACTCATGCCTGACATAGACGGAGCACTGAATGTTGGACACGCTCGAACACATTGGGAGTTTCTTTGATTGTAACAGCCGTGCAGACAATTCGTGCTACGAGATTCGTTTCAGACACCACAGGATTGCGATATGTGGTAGATTTTATAGCTCCCAAATAAATCGAGACTCAATAAATCCAGTGAATGGTTAATCACCCCCAATCTGTCGACACGGGAATGACCAGTTCAATCGCCTACAGACAGACAGTCCAAAATGAGCCGTGTACCCCATCGCATTAGAACCATATACTACACCACACATTTGCTGGAACATCTTCAAGCATGCTGGGAAAGACATGTTCCAGTAAAGTCTGAAAATCCCCAGTAGTCAGGCAATATGATAAAAGGAACACCCTGACTAAGCAGCCACCGACCAGATATGCCCACACACTAACAGTGAAATGACTCCGTGCCATGTGTTGCCGCACACTGTGAGAGTTTTCTGGTGCCCATAAATGTTCACATTTTTTGACTGAATACACCATCCGTATACATAAAATGTAGAATGGCAATGGCAAGGAAAACGTTTCTGAAGAAGAGAAATTTGTTAACATTGAGTATAGATTTAAATGTCAGGAACTCGTTTCTGAAAGTATTTGTGTGGAGTGTAGCCACGTATGGAAGTGAAACATGGACAATAAATAGTTTGGACAAGAAGAGATTAGAAGCTTTCGAAATGTTGTGCTACAGAAGAATGCTGAAGATTAGATGGGTAGACCACATAACTAATGAGGAGGTATTGAATAGAATTGGGGAGAAGAGAAATTTGTGGTACAATTTGACTAGAAGAAGGTATCTGTTGGTAGGACATGTTCTGAGGCATCAAGGGATCACTAATTTAGTATTGGAAGCCGGCATGGAGGGTAAAAATCTTGTGCAACGCAGCTAGCTCTTTATTTGCACTAAGGAACTCGTTCCTGAAAGTATTTGTGTGGAGTGTAGCCACGTATGGAAGTGAAACATGGACAATAAATAGTTTGGACAAGAAGAGATTAGAAGCTTTCGAAATGTTGTGCTACAGAAGAATGCTGAAGATTAGATGGGTAGACCACATAACTAATGAGGAGGTATTGAATAGAATTGGGGAGAAGAGAAATTTGTGGTACAATTTGACTAGAAGAAGGGATCTGTTGGTAGGACATGTTCTGAGGCATCAAGGGATCACTAATTTAGTATTGGAAGCCAGCGTGGAGGGTAAAAATCTTGTGCAACGCAGCTAGCTCTTTATTTGCACTAAGGAACTCGTTTCTGAAAGTATTTGTGTGGAGTGTAGCCACGTATGGAAGTGAAACATGGACAATAAATAGTTTGGACAAGAAGAGATTAGAAGCTTTCGAAATGTTGTGCTACATAAGAATGCTGAAGATTAGATGGGTAGACCACATAACTAATGAGGAGGTATTGAATAGAATTGGGGAGAAGAGAAATTTGTGGTACAATTTGACTAGAAGAAGGGATATGTTGGTAGGACATGTTCTGAGGCATCAAGGGATCACTAATTTAGTATTGGAAGCCGGCGTGGAGGGTAAAAATCTTGTGCAACGCAGCTAGCTCTTTATTTGCACTAAGTAATGGCCACTATCGACGGGGGATCTCAAGTTAATTCCATATTTCTAGATTTCTGGATAGCTTTTGACACCGTTCCTCACAAGCGACTTCTAATCAAGCAGCGGGCCTATGGGGTATCATCTCAGTTGTGCAACTGGATTCTTGATTTCCTGTCAGGGAGGTCGCAGTTCGTAGCAATAGATGAGATGGCAAATCATTGAGTAAAACTGAAGTGATATCATGTGTTCCCTAGGGAAGCGTCTCGGGACCTCTGCTGTTCCTGATCTATATAAATGACCTGGGTGACAATCTGAGCAGTTCTCTTAGGTTGTTCGCAGATGATGCTGTAATTTATTGTCTAATAAGGTCATCCGAAGACCAGTATCAGTTGCAAAGTGATTTAGAAAAGATTGCTGTATGGTGTGGAAGGTGGCAGTTGAGGCTAAATAATGAAAAGTGTGAGGTGATCCACACGAGTTCCAAAACAAATCCGTTGGAATTCGATTACTCGATAAACAGTACAATTCTCAAGGCTGTCAATTCAACTGAGTACCTGGGTGTTAAAATTACGAACAACTTCAGTTGGAAGGACCACATAGATAATATTGTCGGGAAGGCGAGCCAAAGGTTGCGTTTCATTGGCAGGACACTTAGAAGATGCAACAAGTCCACTAAAGAGACAGCTTACACTACACTCGTTCGTCCTCTGTTAGAATATTGCTGCGGGGTGTGGGATCCTTACCAGGTGGGATTGATGGAGGACATCGAAAGGGTACAAAAATGGTCAGCTCGTTTTGTATTATCACGTAATACGGGAGAGTGTAGCAGATATGATACATGAGTTGGGATGGAAGCCATTAAAGCAAACACATTTTTCGTCGCGGCTAGATCTATTTAAGAAATTTCAGTCACCAACTTTCACTTCCGAATGTGAAAATATTTTGTTGAGCCCAACCTACATAGGTAGGAATGATCATCAAAATAAAATAAGAGAAATCAGAGCTCGAACAGAAAGGTTTAGGTGTTCGTTTTTCCCGCGCGCTGTTCGGGAGTGGAATGGTAGGGAGATAGTATGATTGTGGTTCGATGAACCCTCTGCCAAGCACTTAAATGTGAATTGCAGAGTAATCATGTAGATGTCGAGATGAATATAATAAGCAGATTGAGAAGGATGTAGGTTGCAGTAGGTACTGGGAGATGAAGCAGCTGGCACAGGATAAAGTAGCACGGAGAGCTGCATCAAACCAATCTCTGGACTGAAGACCATAATATAACACCACCACTATCCGTATTGAATGTGAGTTCATTAGTGAACAACATATAAGCTGGGAAGTGCATATCTCAGCCACTCTGTTGCAGAAACGAATGCACACATACAGGATGGTCACCGAGCAGCAATAACTGCTCCCTTTGGAGAGGAAAGGCACGTAAGGAGTCTGTTTTCAAAACAAGTTCGACATTGCTACGGGGCATTCTTAAGTTTGAGGCAACAGCACACACGATGGCAATCAACAGCATCTGTCACACCTTCTTCCCTAATAACCAAATGTGTCAATGGTGGGCTGCTGTCACAAGCCCTGCCACTTCTTAATGACCAGTACTTTCACATATTTTGATGCAGATGTGCAAAAACACTGATTTCTGTATGGGAAGCATTCTTGGTAAATGCATCTGATGGCTCGTCCATTGCACTTGGCTACTGCATACGTGTAGTGCGTGTCTGCAAGCTCACTGTTTGTATGCCATCCCCTGCTCCTCGAATACTGGCTAGCATTTGAATGAGTAAATCCTCATGACCCCCTCAAAATATTCTGATGTACAGCACTACTTAGTAGCGTACAATAATTGCAGTTGTGGGATGTTATGCAATCTTCAATATCTATGATGTGCCCCCACCTCCCTCGAAGTTTGTCGCAACATTTCTGTGACATCCTACACAGACCCTCCCTACATTCCTTCCATTTCTCCATTCTTTACTTAATACTGGTTTGCATGTGAGGTCTTGGTAATGATACAGATACTTCCCTCTTCTCCTAAAGCCCCTTTAATTTTCCTACAAATGGCATCCACATTTCCCCTGGTCATGCATATCCTATAACCTTGCATTTGTCCTGCAACCATTCCCGCCTAGCCTTCTCCACCATCTGTCTTGAAATATTTCTGAATGCCTGATCTATATCATAACCTCAGCTTTATGTTAACTTGGAAGTTGATAGTTTCATTTTCTATTATTTTCTGCTTATTTGTATCCAGAGTGCTGTTTCTGTCTGTCTTTATTTTCCCCCAGTTTGATCACACACTAGAATTTAGTACATTATGGCCGTTGTTATGTTAAATACCGAATGGTTATAATTAAACCTTCCCAATTTAACACGTTATAACACAGAAGCTAATTACCTTGTCAGTACCAAACTTGGTAGCAATAATGTCCAGAGTATGAGGAGCACGATTTCCACATGTCACAGCGTCACTGTCCAGTTCCAACTACGGCTACTAGGTGCTGTGATCAGTCTCTGTGATTCGCAGTCTTTCACACCTGACCAGCTGTGGTGCACTTGTTGACGTATCAACGTGAGCTTGGACAAAAGGAGCAGAGCATTACTGGCGAAGTTCTATTATCAATACAACAGTAATGCTACAGCTCTGCACCTCAATAATATCACTGGCTGAAAGGATTACAGAAGGGTCCTCTTTCTCCACCTGCTGTGCGGAGCATAAGTTCGAATCGACTCGCGTCGTTCCGGGAAGGGGCCGACGACCGGTTGCACCGCAGGTGGTTGATGAAATTGCTGCTGCTATGGCAGACAATGCTGCACACGATTCCCAATTGTCAGGCAGTGCACATGCTGTGTCACAGCAGTTGAATATCCTGTGGTCCATTGTACAGAACCATGCTCAAATGGTATCTGTACAAGATTCAGATCATATAGCAGTTTGCATCACAGGACCCACAACAACGTGTTGACTTCACTCTCCACTTTCTCACAAGAATTAAAGCCGACAAGGGCTGACTCTGGACCAAGCTGTGGACAGACAAAGCCGATTTTTCTCTGATGGGTGAGGTGAACACACAGAAATGTCGAGTGTGAGTATCTTCACCTCAAGTCACTTTGCATGAAGTTCCTCTGAATGGTGAATGTGTCACTGTATGGTGTAGAATCACGGTTACGTTCGTCATTGTTCCATTCTTTTTTGAACAGGTTAGAGCTCAAGGACCAAAAACGTGCAAAGTGACTGGCCAGGGTTTGCTTTGCCAGCATGTCATACCCACCCTAAAGCACAGAGATGCACTGAACTCAACAGTTTTTATGCAAGATGGGGCCTCACCTCACATCGCTCATGAAGTTCATCTGCTTCTCCAAAACACATTTGGAAACAATCGAATTATCAGCCGATCATTTCCAAATGCTTGGCCGGCATGACCACCTGACGTCACTCCCTGTGATTTGTGGTTGTGGGGCTACCTGAATGACAGGTTTTACCAGGGGAACATTCACACATATGCTGATCTGAAGAGGTAGCCAGCATACCTACGGACATGCTTCGTTCTGCTGTGCAGAATGCAATCCTGATCTTTTAGACTCTTCTGGACATTGATGGGTGCAATACCGAGCCACTTTTGTGGCAGTAATGGTACTGACAAGTAATGGTATGATGTACTGTAACAGAACGTTAAAAGTGTTTCAATTGAATTTATTCTGCATTATTTATCTTTCCCATGTCTTTGACATTAATGCTACCAAATTTGGTACTTGTACAGTAACATTTTAAATAGGGAAACTTTAATTATAACCACCCAATACTTAGTGTTTCTCATTCAAATAAAATGAAAATGTGTTACGCCAACTCAGTTCAGCTGTCGTAACTTCCCACAATCACTCACAATAGGCATTTGAATGTAAACTTCACAGTTACACTTTGGATAGCCCCTTCTCAAGTTTTATCAACAGACCCACCTATCGTAGGCGAGTAACTGTCATCATGGGGTGTGAGTGGTCTGCCATTCCTTTTTAATGGAGAATTCAGTTAAGATAACAATGTAACAACAATTACACTAAATATTAGTGTTTTTATATTACAACTACCACTATCCAAGCCACTGACGAACAACCGCCGATTCAACATGAAGCAGTAGGAAGAAGAGTACTACATATCACTAAGGATATGACAAAAAAGGACCACTGTACAACTTTATTGTGAGTAATTGTGGGTAGTTACAATTGTGGAACAGCAGATTTTTATAGCTACTGATGCAAAGATATGTTTTGGCAGCGGGAGAAATAACAAGAATTTAAATAACAACAAATACAAGCAATATTTTTATTTATCGTTAGCACACCTTCCATTTTAGCACAACACACCATACCAAAAACAACTAGTTTTGGAGAGATCTTTAAAGTAGTGTTTCACTGGAACTGCATACGCAACTATAAATGTGAAAACCACCAAATACTGTATTTTAGCTTCACAGCCACTGAATTGAAGATAGTGTCTGCTTGATATGCTTCTGCCAACCTATCACAGTACAAGAATAGTGATCTTGTTAGCCAATTATAGCATACACATATATTCGTCCTTGCCACAAATATTTAGCTTTGTCCCTCCAAAAAAATCCTGACAGCCAGCTCTGTAACTTCACCCAACGTTCACTACCATTGGCTGTCTAGATCACATCTTGTACTGTGATTGCCTGACAGAAGCAAATCGAGCAGTCGCCATCTTCACTTATGTTTCTCCAAAAAAAAGTACTATAGCAGATGGATTTTATATTTCTACTTGCATATTCTGAAAACTCACAGCTACATTTTATAGATCTCTCTGAAACACAGGTTTCTTATTTTATTTTGCTAAAGTGGCAAGAACTCTGAAACGGTACATAAAGATTTTGAGCAACCTCAAGATAGTGTGTTATAATGCAATAAAACTGAAACTTCTGAGAAGAACAATTAGTTTTCAGGGACAAATAGACACACAAGCACACAATTTAATACTGAGTTTACTCCCCCCCCCTCCATCTCCGTCTCCCCCTCACCCTTCAGGAGGGTCAGCTGAAGCTACTGATACCGAATTTCTGCTTTAACCAGTGATTTAATGATGTTACACTGTGGGACATCACACACACACACACAGATGGAAAACAGAACACTGAAAATGTTGTTCTGTGTCTATATTATTTTTGGAATGTACATTATAGTGACAAACTGATCTGTAACGTTGCCCATGATCTAGGTTACACTGAAAGGTGACAGTTCAGTTGCGATTTGGGGGAGACAAATAACATAAGTATGAAATCTTAGTTGTGGTCAAATATTGATCTATGGAGTAGTCTGAGGTCTGTAGTCAAGCTGGCATGAGAATGTCCCGGATGATTGCAATGGTCTGGACACAGTGGCTTTGCATGTCAACCACAACTAATCGTGTAACTAATTTTTGACAATGTCGCTATGGTAATGTCAAGTGTTTTTTATTCCAGTCTTTGATCACAATATAAAGTCCTTCGACAATGACCGGTTCAGTCAGTAACGACCATCTTCAGATCTGTTCTACACAATGTCCCAATGTGATAAAGTCGTAATGGCATCATCAAAACACGTAAATGCACTCAGCAAAGCATTGTCATGTAGAACTAAAATATGGTGTAAAATAGGCCAAATCGTCCATACAGTCATTTTACAACCAGCATTACTGTACAACTGTATTGTAATGCTTCGGTTTGTTACTGCTCTTTAGCTGGCTATTGTTTTCACCTGCAGCTGGCAATAACACTGCTGTCAGTGATGTTACATCCTCTCGACCTTAGGCTAGGCTGATAAGTAACAGTCTGACTGCAAACTGGCCAAGCAGTATCTAAGATTTCAATCAATCACCACAAGACTCTCCATGCAAAAACAACATAAAATAACAAAAACGGGAAGTATCAAGCTTCCAAACTAATATAGACCTCCAGCTATGCAAGTGATCAGCCTGTCGCCTAACTTGTAAAAGTTATTATTGCTGGAGTAATGCTGTGCACTGTGCAGTCTGCATCAGATAGGATTGATGGTGAATATTGGAAAAGTTCAAAGGGCAGCTTGTTTTGTATTAGCCCAAAACAGGAGAGAGTGCTACAGAAATGTTACACGAATTGGGGGTGGGAGTCATTAAAACAGTCACCAAGTTTCGCCTCAGAGTAAGAACATATTTTGTTGGCATCCACCTTCACATGGAGAAATGATGATCATAATAAAATAATAGAAATGAAAGCTCGCATGAAAAATTTAAGTATTCATTTTTTTCTGTGCGCTATTCAAAAGTGAAACAGAAGAGAAAGAGCTTACACGAGAGTCGATGAACCCTCTGCCAGTGACTTAATTGTGAACAGCACAGTATACATGTAGATATTCACTCACATTGCCATGTCTTTCCCTTTAATGCTGCTTTTGGTAACAATTCATGTGATAAATGATGGAAAGTGTACACAATGAATCGGATGAGGGTAGCCAATCACAATGCTCGTTATTGATTTCCTGTGCTTTGTATTTGAAGTTGGTGGCCATTTATTTCAGTCATTGCATTGTAAGCAGAGCTATTAGCTACCATCCTAACCACCACATCAAAAACTGCAAATGTTTATGATAAAAGTGATTGTAAACGTCTTTGCTCTTAATGCTAATCACAACCTCAACACACCTCATAAAAAAATTGAAAGAAGCATATACAACTCTAGTATATCACACAATTCAAAATATTATTTCCTTTATGGATCCCGTTTCCACTAAGCCTATACAGGTCTAATAAATAATACAAACAAAGCCACTACTCACAATAGACAAATAATCTATTATAAACAAAATATCTGCAATCTGCAACTGAACCATACAAACACAACCGTCCCAGACACTATCTACGTAATAATATTCTGATGACTTGTGTTAGTCTTAGCTACAGTACAGCTATTCCTGAAATTTAGGCTGATATCATACAATGGGCCCAGTCACCCAACTTCATCAAATTCCGCATGTAATTTACTTCACTGTTGCAAGCACACTAACTGAAAAAAGACATACCTTTTTCAAATCTAGGCTCTTATTAGAATGCTTAACACATTCATCATCAGTTGCTACAGGTGGCACTATGTGTTGTCCATAGTTTCAGTTAAAAGTGAATATCACTAATCTGCAACATGTAAATTAATTCAAGGTCATAACACACTAGTTTCTGATGATTTTTTAGTACAAGTGCTGTACATTACATCCATACTGTGTCTAAGAAACTCATTTTATGTACTAAAAACTGCGCTAATGTCCTAGAATTAAAGGCTACAGTCAACTGAAAGATGCAGTTCCATCTGTCTGCTTTTACCAGTGATGTAACTGTGTTGTGTGGCGCGACGTCACTGTGCCACATTCTTGAGTCTGGTCGTGTTAGTAGACAACGTATTGTTCTATTTGGTGGCAATCTCTTGCAGTGGATGTTGATGTTCTGAAGTTTGTTTGGAATGTTAGTGAGATATCTGGCATTCTGAGCTGAGTGTGTCAGGTTGTTGCCGAAAGAGTTTGTGATGGTTCGCTAGTGAGTTACTTTGATTTTGTGTATTGTAGCTGTTGAATTCATGTGTGTGTTTGGAATTATTAGTGCAGTGTGTTTCTTATTGTCAGAGTGTTTATATTTTTCTTTTTTTGTCAATCATGGATACGACACAAATTTGTGAATAGGAGACTGCTTGTTGCAATGTGATTTTATTTGTTTTTTATTGTAATGTGTAAGTTGTGTTTGTTTCTGTATATGGTTGTTTGTGTTTATTTAAATTGGTAATGATGCAAGTTTTTAGGAATTTCTAGTTTTTTCTTCTTAGTGTTTGGTAATTGAGTTGGACTGTGGTTGGCAGGTACTGCAGGTATCTGTTTACCGTCACTGGCTAGAATACTTATGAGAGTGGGTTTTAGTTTGCTGTAGGCCTACAGTGGACTTTGGTTTAGACTAGTTGGGTAAGTGAAGCAGGAATGTTTTAGTAAGTAAAATTTGTGGTATCCGTTTTGGAGTTGTGTGTTGGTTGATGGTATCGAGCACTTTATATGAGCTATATAGATCAAAATGAAATTTTGGATACCAGGTTTTCGAGGTTTATGTTGGTTACTCAAATCAAATGGTGTGTGACAAGGGCCTCCCGCCGGGTAGACCGCCCGCCTGGTGCAAGTCTTTCGATTACACGCCACTTCGGCGACTTCTGCGTCAATGGGGATGAAATGATGATGATTAGGACAACACAACACCCAGTCCCTGAGCGGAGAAAATCTCCGACCCAGCCGGGAATCGAACTTGGGCCCTTAGGACTGACAGTCCGTTGCATTGACCACTCAGCTACCGGGGGGTAGGCTGTTGGTTACTGATGCATGATCTTCATTTGAACTGTGTGTGCCAAGCGAAATTTACAAAACCAATGATTTTCACTTTTGCATTGTGTGGAATGTTGACAATTTGGTATGCTTCATTTTTGTGTTAGTATTTGTTTTGGAATGGGGTCATTATTCTTACTGTATTTAGTCTGCCTCCACTCAAACCCCCTGCTTCCAGTGTTTGTCCCATTAGCTTCATTCTATTGATGATATTCAATATTTCACATACTATTTACATCTGTCCGTAGGTATAATGAGCACCGCCATGGTTGCCATGCAGTATGTGCTTGAAATACATGTTTCTGCCATCTTGATGAAATCACAGATCAAAGCAGACGGATGGAATCACAAATTCAAATTTTGCCAAAAGCTGGGTGAAAATACATAAAGGCCTATGTACTGATTATATCAAGTTATCCCTTCAGTCAATGTATTCTGTACATTAACACAACTTCTTCAAAGCCAAATACAAAGCCATTTGCATTTTAAAAAAGACAAAAGGCCTGTATAATGGATGTTTTAACTAAAATGCCCTTAACTACAGCAGGGGAAAAAATACAAGCTCTTGAGAAATGTGGGAATAGAGGTATAAAATATGGAACACTTACAATTTTGTGTCATTATGTGATTCACAATTAGCGTTCGTAACAATGATTTTTTAAATATAAGTCATGACACCCAAACAAATGACAAGACAGTAACACAGTTTTCTAAAATAAACTATTTCCCCTCTCCCACAAAAACAGTAATAGTATTTATTTTGACTAATTACATACAAACAAACAAATATCCAGCCCAAATGAAAATAGTGAAGAATATGGTGCAATACATGAGCTTTAACCAGTAACACTATCAAATTGTATGATGACTATGACATCATAAATCTTGTGTATTAACTATCAATTACCAGGATATAGGATGTTATTGTTATTAAAACCTTCAAACGTATTAAAAACTTTAAAGTATCAGGCCACAATGCCAAAAATGGTGTTTTAACTGAGGTTATAAATATGGCTACAGGATTCACGAGGGGGGAGGGGGGGGGGGGGAAGAGGAAGAAGACTGTTGCAACACTTTCACTGACTACACTACTTCACATGCAGCAATGTAATCTAGATCTTAGGTTATTCTACATATCAGTCTCTGACTAGAACAATTAGGAAGGAGGAGTAAATTCTGGCCATGACAAACTAACTAAAGCAAAACAGCAGCAGCATGATCTTCATTACACCTCATGGTATAAAATAACAGAATTTATATAGCCCAAAAGGTAGTGAACGATATTAAAAGACATGAGCACAAAGAAGCACCTCTGCATAACTGAAGATTAACATAACACTATATTACATTAAGATTTAACTCCACTTAACCCAATAACATAACAGAACTGGGGAACTGATAAAGAGTAGTTTGGGTACTAATTATTTTAAGGTACATCTCATAAAACCAAAAACTGTGGCTGTGTAAATCTAAGAAATATATATACTTATATTTATAAACAGCAGCACTCTAAAACAGAAGAGCAGCTCTCTTTTCTAGAAACCAGTTGATTCCTGATTATTGGCAGTGTGTACAGTGAAACTGTCTATACTTGTTACACAAAGCAGTGCAACAAGAAAGCTGGATATATAATAACACAAAACTAATATAAACTGAAGGGAAAACACCAGAATATTACTCACCACAAAGATAACAGCAAGCTTCATTTGTGTGTCGCATGGTAAACTGAGAAAGTGAAAGAAAAGTAGGCATCATAAAAATGTCTCCACAATGACAAGGTTTCAGGTCGACCAACTCACAATCCTACAGCCAGATGCGCCACACACATGGTTGATAAATAACAACGTACACAAAAACCAAATTTCCCTCTCTAGACCCTCCCACTACACACCTCTCCTGCAATCAAACCCAAACAGCAAATCCACATCTTAATCCTCTACACGTGGAACATAAAGGGCTCCAACACTCTGCATGAACGAATGAAATGCACACCCTTGCACAAACACACTTTCCCTCCAAATGTACTCATCCAAATGACTCTGCAAACCACTGCGCCGTCTCTTGCCTCCCTCGAGAACTCTCTTAACTTCTTTCCAATATCTCTCCATTGTACCAGTCACTTTATTCCGGAACTGGTAGTTGTGATCTGCTGCAAACGACTGAAGGTCAAATTCCTCTGCATCCTCATAACTGTCCCATCTATCTGAATATATAACAGTACCATTTTCAACATGCTCTTCAATGAACCACTGCAAAGTCCTAGCATCCCTCTTCTCAACCACATTCAAAACCAATTCATCGTGGTCCTTCCCACAAACGACTGCTCCCCAAACCCAAACTTCTGCCATCCACCTTCCCTTATCATATTTGTTACTTCCAAAAGATGACTCACCAAACTCAACCACAACACCTGGCCCCCCGATTTTTCCCCTCTTCTTCATCAGAGCTGAACAAATTTCTCTACATGACAAAAACCAATCGACGACCGTTTTGTCACTCAGGCCTGTGATGCGACACGTGGATTGCACAGATTTACGCATACAAAAACAGTATGTCAACAGAACTATACTTCTAAGCTTAATCTTCGACTTTTCGAACCAAGTACCCTTACGAACTGACCTCCACACTTTGTCTTTCGCGCAACGCCACATAAGCCCATCGCCACATCTAGTCGTTGCAACCTTCACACAGGACATAGGCTTCCGACACGTAGCACATACGTATTTGTTCGCAAGCACACCAAAACTTCTCAGAAATTCAAACATTCGCGAATTATCATTTAAAATTAAATCAAGAGTCATGTAAGTCATCGCAACGCCTTGGTCCCTACGTTCGTCATCTTCACTAGAGGACGAGGAGTATGTTATACCACAGTCGTCCTCGTTAGGAACACTTTCACATAAAACTTCCATCACAACAAAACGCTACAAAAATATGATATTCTGCTGTGTTTACGCAAACTACGTAACCCAACAGTTCTCACGCAAACCGGGATACCAAAGATGCACAAACTCATCTGAAGCTGAAAGTCGCCCACTACCCTCTAAACACTCTGAACAACTAGTCGCCTCTACTCCCCTAATAACACGTATTTCTTTCAAGTTTCAGACGTCTACCGACACTCGAACATGAGATGTTATAAACGAAGTTAAGAATAAAGGACGACCACATGGAGACAATCATAAAAGTAGTGACAATTGTACAAAAGTACTAAAAAACGTTATAGTGCACTTACGGTGTCCGCGTGCTAATGTTGGCAATTTCGTGAGGGTGGTTATGAATTGTTTACGTTTTTTTTCGAGATGGAGGGCGCCAGAATAACTTTTAGTAATCTTATTATTATGAATTTTGTGGTAGGTTATTCATTTTCTCACTGATTTGTTTTATAGTATGTTTCTAGGAAAATATGTGTTTTATGTTCTTTCGTATTCGAGTGCAGTTGTTTTAATTTGCAGGATGGTGTTATACGATGGTGTATACAACGAGGGTTGATTGCCAAAGAACGGCTTTGTAAAAAATGTTCTCGGCCCATGAGGCTGATACAGAGAACAGACCGAAGTGACGGTGTCCAGTGGTGTTGCAATGAAATGTCCCATGTTTGCCGCTACAGCATACGACAGAAAAGTTGGTTTGCGGGAAGCAGGCTGACGATTGGAGACATTTTAAAAATAACGTATTTATGGGTGAAGAAGTGTAGTGGCGCTTTCATTGGTGAAGAGTTACATCTGTCGAAGCACACTGTTGTCGACTGGCGCAGTTTTTGCCGTGAAGTTTGTGTTAAGGATTGTATAAATAATGGTGACGTGCTTGGGGGAGTGGGATCAGTTGTTGAAATTGTCGAAGCAAAGTTGGCGAGTCGAAAGTTTGGGAGGGGTAAACCTGTTACCGGCGGATGGGTGTATGGCGGGATTGAAAGAGGAAGCAATAAATGTTTCTTCCAAGTTGTTCCGAAAACAACGAAACGTGTGTTTTTAAATGTGCTTAAAAAATATGTGCTGCCGGGAACAACTGTCGTTTCCGATTGTTTCCGATCATATGACTGCTTATCCGATGAACTGTTCATCAGCTTATCTGTAAAACGCAAAATGAACTTCAAAGATACAGAGGACACTAAGAATGTAGAAGGGACATGGTCCTCGATCAAGCGTTATTTTCGTGGAACGAATAAGTGCAAGGACGGTTTTGATTCTCATATGTTCGAGTACATGTGGAGGAGGAGGTGGAGTGATGAAAACGATTTATTTATAAAATTTATGGAAGCAGTCCGCAGAGTTTATAACCCCGAATAAAGTTTAGTGCCATGCTGTTGTTTCTAATTACTACTTAAATTATAGCAATACCTGTCAATGTCTATTTATTTGTACAATGTTCTCGTTGCTGTTTGCAAGACTGTCGTTACATTTTTTAATTATTTTTTTTATTGGCTTCTAGCTTACAAACTTTTAAGCCATCACAAATAAATGTACTGACACATATAACAAGGTAACTTTTTTTTTTCCTTCGTGATACATATTGTTTAGGGCAAACATTCGTGTTTTCAGATCAAAATTATTGTAATCAAACTACAAAACACAGTTGATTGCAAAAAATTTGTTAATTAAGTTCTTTAGTTAAGTTCAATTCATGTTAGATATTTTTCGCTAGAAACCGTGATATGGCATCATATGTACTCCTGGTTATGTCTCCGAGAATTGGGATCCTGTTATTACCTAGGGACTACAGCATAAAGTCATGACTGTAGCCTTAGGTGGCGGTGTCTCAAGTCAACTGTGGTTACTGCTAAGAACTCGGTTTAACGCCGAGAGAGCGGATTAACGTAGGTTAGTTAAAAAAAAAAAAAAAAAAAAAAAAAAAACGGAAGTCCACAGTGTAGTTTTAGCTCGTCGCTGGCCTTTACTTCGGACTGCGTATTTTGAATGCTGTCTCTGTACAGAGTTAATTCGATGTCATATTTTTGTTGTTTCTGAAGTATTTCTTTTATCTTGTGTGACAGAAACAAAATGCTCTCTCTGCGAGAACTTTATTAATACTTAGTTGATTTGTCAGTCTTAAAGATTATTTTATTTCAATTTTTTGGTTCGTACTGTTTATCGTGGTCTCCGCTATATCCTCCTTTTACGATGGATCGTTTCTATTTTCTCTTTATTACAGGCATTTTTGTTCGCCTTCATTTTACCCGATTCGTTTTATTTCCAATAATTCATATTAATGGGTGGAAGTTTAGTTATCTATAACTCAAACATTTATTTTTACGGCACAGAAAATTCTCACATTCTAAGCTCATCAAAATATGGCGACGGATATTGACTTGGTAGTTTGTGTTGCATAAAGTTCTGTCGCATGTTGTAATATTTCATATGATTTTTTTTCTTTTATTTATTTGGCCTTTGGAGAATTTTCTCTATTTAGCCATCAAATATATAATTTATATAAAAGAACATAACGAACACACCATAAAGTGTAAACATTTGTGTAAGTAATATGAAGTAAAATTCATATCAACCTACATCTGCCTTATAGATTTGCTCCGATCTTCGTAATGAAAATACCAATTAACTCATATAGATGAACGTCTTTAGAGGATAGGTGAGTAGCTGCTAGACAACTCGATGGCTATTGGATTTAATAAAGTTCTTTCGTCGTCGTATTTGGCACAAGGAATGAGAATCAGCGATTGTCTCTTATGCCGAACTGTAAATGTAAATTCGATGTACAGTACATGAAGTGTGAAGGAAGCATGGTTGAATCGAAGGCGAATTATGAGTGATGAGCAAGGTACAATTAAGCCCTCTTGAACCACGGTATGAAGATGACTTGAGGCTGTAGCACTGCATAATAATTACGCCCCTACCTTTCCGATGTTCAGATTCATTCCACTTCTCTTGTCACTGGAGTAGAGCAAGATGTCTGACTTCATGCATTTAATCCATATTACTGTGTTTCGTAGTCGGAGCTCGGCAGCTGATCTCGCTGATTTGACTAAGATGTCCTCTTCCTTGTATTTTGTACACGCATAAGTGTGTGCCCATAGAAGATTACTAATTTTGCCATTCTTATGTTCTTAACCACATCTAGAATATGTCGGTTACTTAATTTATCCCATTGCCGATGCTAGACATTTTTGAGGACGCTCTTGGAAGTCGATACAGTTAAAATCCCAGAGTCTGAAACTGAAAACATAAATGTATGCGCCTTTGAAATTGCCCCCGCTCCCGTCATGTATATAGAATCGCTCTTTGGTAATTTGTGCTCTGGCCTCATAAAAAAAAGCAAGGAAAAGTGTTTGTTCTACAGATTCTGTCTGTCTGCAAAATACTCGTTGACTGCAACTATCTCTTCCTCATTTGATGAAAATTTCATTCCAGGAAGCCAAAGTTAGAGGATAGGAACAAGTCACTTGGGGTTATGTCTAGTGAGTAGGGTGGATGAGGAACAAATTCAAAACCCAATTCATGCACTTACGCCATTGTTATCGCTGAAGGTGCTTTAACGTGGTGAAAGACCACTTTTCTTGCTTGCCAAACTTGGTCTTTTTTTAGCCAATGTAAGTACCACACAAATCAACAATGAAGCATAATAGGATCCACTTACAGTTCGTCCTTTTTCGAAGTAATGTAGACATATTATTCCTTGGGAATCCCAAAGAACAGTGGTCATCACCTTAATAGCTGATAAAATGGTCTTTGTCTTCTTCGGTACAGTGTCATCAGCCTTTTTCCATCCTTTCAACTGCCATTTTGACTCTGATGCCTAATGATGGAGCCAGGCTTCATAAAAGTCATAAATTGTCGCAAAAAATGTTGGGGATTGCACTTAAGCTTTTAGTAGACTGTGGGCAATCATGGCTCCAACCATCCACACAGTTTTATTCATAGCCAATTCTCCGTGCAGGATATTACGCAAAGGTGAAATTCCTACAGTCCCAGCAATCTCACTAATTTTTCTTGCATTTCCTTATCATGGATTTTGTCAATAGTTTCCTTTTTAGTGACCTGAATTGGACGGCCAGAGTATGCTTCATCTCCGGTGCATGTATGACCACGGATCAATCCAAAAGTAAATGGTCTTCAGTGTTGGTTTAGAGTCCGTGTGAATCTCATCCAACTCTGTTTAGATATGTGACAGTCCAACCCTTTAAATGAAAATGTTTAATAACATCATGAAACTCGGTTTTCTCCATTTTCAATCACAGTCAACACACTGACGTATTCAGATGCCTGTCAACTATGAACTGTACATGATTCAAATTTGTTTATGACCCTTGAAATAATAAAGCTTACCAACCATGAATGAATTTTCCATTCTGTCATGGAAATTTACCAGACTTATTAAACCACTATCGTTTATTTTCTGGACTTGAAGCTGGGAGCAATTGTAAGGGCATCCAGTATATTCTTGTGAACTTTTTAATCCATCAGCATAAAGATAAGTGAAGCTTGGCCATTTTTCTTTAATGTAGGAATGAAAGTTGAGTTTATTAAATGTATTATCCCAGGTGATTGGTTTAAAATAATATACCGGTACTTGAAAGAAGATTACATATAGATCATACTCAAACATTGGTAATAGATTGGAACATTTACTATCTGGAGTGACGGGATATTGTGTGTTGAAACTAGAGGAAGTGGCTAGACTTTTAATTCTTCTGTTAGAATCCGTCCTAATATGTTGAATGTTGTCTTTATTTTTTAGACTGAGCTGCCCTTAAATGCCATTCCTTCAGTATGAAATTCATCGGCTAGCACTCGTTGTCAAATGTTAAGGAACATCTCTCCTTCCTCCTCTATAACGTATATGTAGGGGTTGATTGCATAGGTTCAAGGTAGGTATGAATGGTTCTAAATCTTAGCATATCTAATTTAGCAAGGTGTACCTATGCAGCAGTGTAATATATTATAAATTCACAACTGATGTGAGATCTAATAATGCCTCAGTACGTATGGAGGAGACAGTGACATGCGCACTACGAGATGCGAGTGAGTGAGTGAGTGAGTGAGTGAGTGAGTGAGTGAATGAATGAATGAATGAATGAATGAATGAATTATATTGGAACCTCTTTCACGTTTAATAATCAAAGCTCAAACATAAGGTGTCCAGCTTAGCTTTGAATCTGACCCTGGAATCTATCCCGAGACTGAATCTTGAAGGTGTAGCTCTCAAACAAAACTCGGTCTTCTGCTTTGACATCAATCGATTTAGAAAAAGGGAGAATCAGCAGTTTCTTCACCTAGATTTTGAGACAATTAGTAGATATCCTTCGATTTACACGACTTATAATAGTGAGTAGATTCTGTTTGGCCTTAAAATATGAACCTGCTGCAGAATGCACACAAATGTGTACCATCTGCATATTGTAAAACTTTGGAAAGCAGAGAAATTGGGTTTCCTAAATTGTTCATGTAAGCAATATATAGTAAGGGACTTAAAATTGCTCCTTGTGGCAAACCTTAGGAAACTAGAAAGGGACCTTGCATAATACCTATGAATTTAATGTAAATTTTTCTTTGGGAGATCAATGTGCTAATGCTGTGTACCAGTGTAACTGGTACACTAAGCTTCTCTAAAAATAACAGAAGGGGGATAAGTACGTGGTCATATGCTCCTTTGACAATGAGAAATGCCGCCACCACAACAGTTTGTTCCTCTCGTAATGCGGTTGTTAAATCCATAGTGAGTGTACATAAATTCTGTGGGACCCCTTCCCTTTTCCAAGTCCATATTGACTCTTGGGCATTAATTTAGATGTTTCCAGCAGCCATTCTAGTTTCTTTATTACCATAAGCTGCAGAGTTTTCAAGAGACATGATAATAACGCTACCGGCCATTGGCTGGAGTATAAATTACGATCTTTTCGAGTTTTTAATATTGGTAGAATTACTTGGGTTACCCATGATAGTGGTAGATTCTGTATCATTCAATAACAATTATAAATGTTTGGAAGAGGTTCTTTTTGTGCTGTGTGCAAATTTTTTTGTATCGACAAATGAATATAATCTGTACATGGACATATATCTTGCTAATTTGCTGCCTTCATTGAGTTCATCTATAGAGGAAGTACAAAGTAATAGACATTGAGGTGTCAAAAGTTATGAGACACCTCCTAATACCTTGTAGGACCATCATCTGCCTGACACAGTGCAGCAATTCAGTGTGTCATGGACTCTACGTCTACATCCATACTCCGCAATCCACCTGATGGTGTGACAGAGGGTACCTTGAGTACCTCTATCGGTTCTCCCTTCTATTCCAGTCTCGTATTGTTCGTGGAGTATGCTTCTGTGTGGGCTCTAATCTCTCTGATTTTATCCTCACGGTCTCTTCGCGAGATACACATAGGAGGGAGCAATATACTGCTCGACTCCTTGGTGAAGGTATGTTCACGAAACTTCAACAAAAGCCCATACCGAGCTATTGAGCATCTCTCCTGCAGAGTCTTCCACTGGAGTTTATCTGTCATCTCCGTATGCTTTCGCGATTACTAAATGATCCTGTAACAAAGCGCGCAGCTCTCCATCGGATCTTCTCTCTCTCTTCTATCGACCCTATCTGCTACGGATCCCACACTGCTGAGCAGTATTCGAGCCGTGGGCGAACAAGCATACTGTAACCTATTTCCTTTGTTTTCGGATTGCATTTCCTTAGGATTCTTCCAGTGAATCTCAGGCTGGCATCTGCTTTACCGACAATCAACTTTATATGATCATTCCATTTTAAATCACTCCTAATGCATAATCCCAGATAATTTATGGAATTAACTGCTTCCAGTTGCTGACCTGCTATATTGTAGCTAAAGGATAAAGGGTCTTTCTTTCTATGTATTTGCAGCGCATTACACTTGTCTACATTGAGATTCCATTGCCATTCCCTGCACCATGCATCAATTCGCTGCAGGTCCTCCTGTATTTCAGTACAATTTTCCATTGTAACAACATCTCGATATACCACAGCATCATCCACAAAAAGGCTCAGTGAACTTTCGATGTCATCCACCAGGTCATTTATGTATATTGTGAATAGCAAAGGTCCTACGACACTCCCCTGCGGCACACCTGAAATCACTATTACTTCGGAAGACTTCTCTCCATTGAGAATTACATGCTACATTGTGTTATCTAGGAACTCTTCAA
This sequence comes from Schistocerca gregaria, assembly GCF_023897955.1. Taxonomy (NCBI): domain Eukaryota; kingdom Metazoa; phylum Arthropoda; class Insecta; order Orthoptera; family Acrididae; genus Schistocerca; species Schistocerca gregaria. The sequence continues at coordinate 79,827,629 of NC_064930.1, read as the reverse complement.
TCCAATCACACAATTGGTCTGATAGTCCATATGCTCTTACTTTGTTCATTAAACGACTGTGAGGAACTGTATTGAATGCCAAGTTGTTGGAAGTCCCCTGCAAAAATATTGATTCGTGCTGCCTCTATAGTGCCCATAATCGCGAGTGTGTTGCCAGTGCATGATTTTGTGCAAAAACTGACCTCTCAAAAATGTTTGATGGGGTTCATGCTAAGCAATCTGCTTGGCCAAATCATTTTCTCGACCACTGTGGCTCTGTGACATGGAGTATTGTCCTCCATAAAAATTCCGTTGTTTATGAATGTGCAGTCCACGAATGACTATAAATGGTTTACAAGTAGCCAAACATAAGCATTTCTAGTGAAGGATTGCTCCACACCGTTATAGAACCATCACCGACTTGCCCAATGCCTCGGGTCATTGGCTTCATGGGGTCTGTGCCATACTTAAATCGTACCATCAGTTCTTACCAACTGAAATAGGGACTCGTCTGATGGGCCATGATTTACCATTCTTCTAGGACCCAAACAATAGTCACGAGCACAGGAGAGGTGGCGTAGGTGATGTTGTGCTGTTAGCAGAGGCATTTATGTTAGTCGTCTGCTATCATAGCCCATTAATGCCAAATTTCGCCACACTCTTGTAATGGGTACTGCCCACATCAATTTCTGTGGTTATTTCATGCAGTGTCGCTTGTCTGTTGGCACTGACAACTGTACACAAATGCTGCAGCTCTCTATCATTACATGAAGGTCGCCGGATGCTGTGTTGCCCGTGGTGAGAGGTAAACCCTAAAATTTGATATTCTTGGCACATTCTTTATGCTGTGGCTCCCAGAATGATTCAATTCCCTAATGATTTCCAAAATGAACTGTCTCTTGCAGCTAGCTCACTAACATTCAGCATTCGAGGTCTGTTAATTCCCATCCTGCAGCCATAATCAAATCAGAAACCTTTTCAGATGAATCACCTGAGTACAAATGACGGCTCCCCCGGTGCACTGCCCTTTCATATATTGTGTACGTGATACTAGTGCCACCTGTATATGTGCATATCGGTGTCCCAAGACTTCTGTCAGTGTAAGATTGCGGTCTGTTTTACGAATGGAAAAACTGGTAGAAGTCGACCTCGGGGAAGATCAGTTTGGATTCCGTCGAAATATGGGAGCACGTGAGGCAATACTGACCTTACGACTTATCTTAGAAGCTAGATTAAGGAAAGGCAAACCTACATTTCTAGCATTTGTAGACTTAGAGAAAGCTTTTGACAATGTTGACAGGAATACTCTTTTTCAAATTTCGAAGATGGCAGGGGTAAAATACAGGGAGCTAAAGGCTATTTACAATTTCTACAGTACCAGATGGCAGTTATAAGAGTCGAGGGGCACGAAAGGGAAGCAGTGGTTGGGAAGGGAGTGAGACAGGGTTGTAGCCTCTCCCCGATGTTATTCAATCTGTATAGTGAGCAAGCAGTGAAGGAAACGAAAGAAAAATTCGGAGTAGGTATTAAAATCTGTGGAGAAGAAATAAAAACTTTGCCGATGACATTGTAATTCTGTCAGAGACAGCAAAGGACTTGGAAGAGCAGTTGAACGGAATGGACAGTGTCTCGAAAGGAGAATATTAGATGAACATCAACAGAAGCAAAATGAGGATAATGGAATGTAGTCGAATTAAGACTGGTGATGCTGAAGGAATTAGACACTTAAAGTAGTAAAGGAGTTTTGCTATTTGGGGAGCAAAATAACTGATGATGGTCGAAGTAGAGAGGTTATAAAATGTAGACTGGCAATGATAAGGAATGCGTTTCTGAAGAAGAGAAATTTGTTAATGTCGAGTATAGATTTAAGTGTCAGGAAGTCGTTTCTGAAAGTATTTGTATGGAGTGTAGCCGTGTATGGAAGTGAAACGTGGACAATAAATCGTTTAGACAAGAAGAGAATAGAAGCTTTTGAAATGTGGTGCTACAGAAGAATGCTGAAGATTAGATGGGTAGATCACATTCCTAATGAGGAGGTATTGAAGAGAATTCGGGAGGAGTCTGCGGCACAACTTGACAAGAAGAAGGGAACAGTTGGTAGGATATGCTCTGAGACATCAAAGGATCACCAATTCAGTTTTGGAGGGTAAAAATCGTAGAGGGAGACCAAGAGATGAATACACTAAGCATATTCAGAAGGTTGTAGGTTGCAGTAGGTACTGGGGGATGAAGAAGCTTGCACAGGATAGAGTAGCATGGAGAGCTGCATTAAACCAGTCTCAGGACAGAAGACCACAACAACAACAAAATCGGCGTGATAGAGAAGGTATTGGGAATTGTCAGACCGTGCAATGCTCTGCCGTCGCACCAACATCCAGTGCCAATGGTCATGTGCCCATGCCAGTTGTAGTTGTTGATGTCATGGTGTTAACATTAGCACATGCAAAGGTTGTTGGCAAATGTAGTCTCCTTGTAGATTATTGCACTTGGTCCAATGATGTTCCAGTGCCTTGATCCCATCTTGAAAATAAGTTTCCTCAAGGCTTGCAAAATAGTTGTCAACTCCGACTATCAGTTCATTGTTTGAAGTGAATCTTCATCCACCAAGAAAAATTTTCAGTTTTGGGAAGAGATGGAAGTCTGACAGAGCCATATCAAGTGAATAAGGTGGGTGTGGTAACAATTCGTACCTTAGTTCGTGTAATTTTGCCATTGTGACGGTACATGTGTGTGGGTGCGCATTGTCTCAATGGAAGATGACTTTGCTCCTTGTCAAACCTGGCCTTTTTCATGGATCTTTCGTTGAAATTTGTCCAGGAGGTTAGAATAGTGTTCTCCAACAATTATTTGCCCAGTGGGGAGATACCCTACAAACAGAATCCCCTTCGCATCCCAGAACACTGATGCCATGACCTTTCCTGCTGAATGAATAGTCATTACTTTCTTTGGTGGTGGAGAATCATCATGTTTCCACGGCTTTGGCTGCTGTTTTGTCTCTGGGGTGTAGTACTGCACCTAAGTTTCATCGGAGGTCACAAACTGTTGCAAAAAATCTTGCCTGTTTCTCCTAAAACGGGACAAATATTGTTCCGATATATTCGTTCTCATGCATTTTTGATCTAGTGTTAAAGAGTCATGGCACCCATCTTGCAGATAATTTTTTTAATTTCTAATTCTTCAGTTAAAATGTGATACACTGTTCGAGATGACATCTGGCAACCGTGAGCAATTTCATGCTCTTTCAAATGGTGATCCTTTGTGGCCATTTTGTGCACTTTTGCAATGATTTCTGGAGTAGTGACACATCTCGGCCAACCACTGAGATCATCATCTAAGCTCTCCTGACCAAATTTAAATTCGTTTGCCCACTTTGCAACAGTTAAATATGAAGGAGCCGAGTCCCCCAGTGTATTCTGAAATTTGGCGTGAATGTCCTCTGTTTTCATACCTTTCTTTACGAAGAACTTAATCACTGCTCGTATCTCGATATTTTGATATTTTCCTCCCCCCCACCCCCACCCCCCCCTCCCTCCATCTTCACAAATCACCACACGAGAACTTCCGCAGAGCCACATCACTGCCACAGCTCTCTTCCGAGAGCACTGATGTGGCACGTGTTTACAGGCAACTCTGCAATGAATATCATGTGAACAACTTGCTGTGCTAGTGCTGACCTCTCATAGTGATTCTGAGACCTTTTCAGACCACCCTCATATGTGGAGACTACTGTAAAAGGTTTAAATGCTGTTTGAATTTGCACCACAACTATTTCAACTTCGTCCTTTCTGGAAGAGTGTGGAATTATCTTGTGTAGAATAGGGTTTTATTTAACATGAACCATGTTTCATACACACTAACTATCTATATCTACATTTATACTCCGCAAGCCACCAAACGGTGTGTGGCGGAGGGCACTTTACGTGCCACTGTCATTACCTCCCTTTTCTGTTCCAGTCGCATATGGTTCGTGGGTCTAACAACTGCTGGAAAGCCTCCGTGCACACTCAAATCTCTCTGATTTTACACTTGTGATCTCCTCGGGAGGTATAAGTAGGAGGAAGCAATATATTCGATACCTCATCCAGTAACGCACCCTCTCGAAACCCTGAGAGCAAGCTACACCGTGATGCAGAGCGCCTCTCTTGCAGAGTCTGCCACTCGAGTTTGCTAAACATCTCCGTAACGCTATCACGCTTACCAAATAACCCTGTGACGAAAAGCACCGCTCTTCTTTGGATCTTCTCTATCTCCTCTGTCAACCTGACCTGGTACGGATCCCACACTGATGAGCAATACTCAAGTATAGGTTGAACGAGTGTTTCATAAGCCACCTCCTTTGTTAATGGACTACATTTTCTAAGGACTCTCCCAATGAATCTCAACCTGGCACCCACCTTACCGACAGTTAATTTTATATGATCATTCCACTTCAAATAGTTCCGCACACATACTACCAGATATTTTACAGAAGTAACTGCTACCAGTGTTTGCTCCACTATCATATAATCATACAATAAAGGATCCTTCTTTCTATGTATTCGTAATACATTACATTTGTCTGTGTTAAGGGTTAGTTGCCACTCCCTGCACCAAGTGCCTATCCACTGCAGATCTTCCTGCATTTCACTACAATTTTCTAATGCTCAACTATATCAAGCTGATTGATATATAATGCCCTGTATAAGTTTTTTCTGTTGGAGTTTACTGGCCTTGTGATCCATTTTCACACTTTTAATGGTTCTATAACGTTGAGGTTGAAATTCATGTAGCTATTTTGTCACATGTTTTATATTATTATGTCAGTTACTTTTATTATTTTCTCAATAATTTTAGCAGAATTAGCAGTAGGTTGATGATTAGATAGTTCATATGTTGTTAATTTCTGGAAGTTAGGCTATTTTGGTTTTGGTGTATAGTAGCAACAGAATGTTGAGTCGGATAGAGCAGATTTCTGTAGTGAGCCCATTCCCTGACCTCGTTAAGTTTTAAAATTTCTGCCTGGTTCCCGAGAGTCGGATAAGATTTGTTAGTCTGTTGTGCTGTGTCCAGTTGTCAAAGATCATCTCTCTATTCACCTTGATAAACCAGTTTGAGAGTGGGGTGAGTAGTTGGAAATTTTGAATGTCCGGAATGCTGCAAGTTGGTGAAGGAGAAATACCTGATATAGCTATCGCATGCCATATCCATCCCTGTTATGGATGCATATGTAGGAGAGTGTGCTATATTCAGCATGTCTCTGAACTCTTTTATTATTATTATTATTATTATTATTATTATTATTATTATTATATGTTAGGAGCTCTTAAGCTCATTTTCTAACATTGTATTCTGGACACGACCTATCTGTGGATATACAGGGTGTCCAAAAAGTCTTTCCCTGATTACATAAATTGATAACTCAGGCTAGAAGTAAGATACAAGTATGAAACTGGTGTCTTAATTGTTTACAAACTATAAAAGTTTTTTTCACACATCAGTAAACTTCCACACGAGCACCCTCGGTAACACGTAGCACATCTAGGTGATATTCAATTTCCGTTCTCACATTAGCCAACATGACTGGAGGGATCGATTCGAAGACTGCGGTTATCTGTTGCCGCAGGGTTTCAAGATCTGGTACACGTGTTTGGTGGACCTCGTCCTTGACATAACCCCTTAAAAAAAGTCTAATGGCGTTATGTCAGGAGCATGGAGGCCAAACCATTGGCCAACCATGACCAATCCGTCGCCCAGGAAAGGTCAGATCGAGATAGGCACGGACGTCCAAACCCCAATGAGGTGGTGCACCGTCTTGCTAAAACAAGGCATCGGGGTTATACTGAAGCGGCTCAGGAACAGCATATAGTTGCAACATGTCCAGATACACTGCAGATGTGACAGTAGCCTCTGCGAAGATGAATGGCCCGATAATTTGATCGTGCAATAGTGCGCACCAAACGTTCACCTTTGGACTGCCTCTGGTGCACTCCATGACCTCGCCAGTGGGTTGTGAACGCCAAATGCGCACATTATGGTGATTCACTACTCCACTGACAAAAAAGGTCGCTGCGTCGGAAAAGGCAATTCGTCCAAGATAACCATCCTCAACACGTAATAGCATTTTGACCACAAAGTCATATCGACGTGTACTGTCATTGGGCAACAAGGCCTGAACGATTTGCACTTTGTATGCACGGAACAATAAATGTTTGTGTAAAATGTCACGGAGAGAGCTTTTTGACATCTGTAATTCACGTGAGGCCCCGCGCACCGATTTCTTCGGATTTCACAGAAAAGACTGCCTTACAGCTTCCACCCTGTCTGCTGAGGTTCTCGGTCGACCAGACCTCGGAAGGTCAGCAACCGATCCTGTGTTCTCAAACTTCTCATACCAGGCTTTAATGCTCTTGATATCAGGTGGATTCCTTCCAAATGTTGTCTGGAAGTCTCTCTGCACTGTGATTGGTGATCATGTCTCATGGTACCACAGGACACACTGTCCCTTCTCCTGATTGGTTAACACGGCTTCTCGGGCACTGCACCTCATCCACTACTTATGTAACCTAAAACAGAAGGAAAAAACTTTGCTAGTTGTAAACAATTCAACACAAGTTTCATTAACTTTTGATTACAAACTTCACAACAGTCAATACAAATACACGGAACGAGATGCCCAGTTGACCCATATATTCCATCTGTCCGTCACGTGTACAACTGTCTTCAATATGGACACGATAGCAAACAATCTCATTTACAGTAGGGATGTGCCAAGTGCAGTGGACCACATCCAGTGGAAGCCTACTCTTCTGCCAATGTCGTACGTGGGCACTGTGGGAGCAATCATACAAGGTGTCCGCAAAGACTTTCCCTGATTACATAAATTGATAACTCAGGCTAGAAGTAACTTCTCTTTCCCACCAGGAATCCCCTTCTGTCAAACACAGACTCCATCGGGTGGCCCGCATCTTCCTTTTTGTTGTCCTGAGGTAAACTTGCGCTAACTAAGCTGTTAAACGTCTCGGATGCCGATCACTTATTTGATGCTGCCTTTGTTACTGCAGCTTGTCTTTTGTCAAATTTTATTAAATCTTGGGTCTCCATCGGGAGATCTGATAAGTCGTGGGCTGCATTGGCAATTTAGCCAACGTTTTGATCAAATGAAACTGTATGGTTCCAGAGGTCTTTCCAAGTCTCACACATTTACGATGTACGTGCAGACTGAAACGACAAATGAAAATTTGTGCCAAGGCTGAGATTCAATTCTGGGTCTGACTAGGCAGCTGTGCTAACCACCATGCCTATTGGCTTTGCACAACTGACAGACTACTCTAGCATGGCCCCCCTCATACCCCTTCATGCCTCAGCCCACTTGGTATTTCCCATAAGCTCAAACAGCATTGCAGAGAGTTCCCAAGAGTAATGGAATAGTATCTTAGCATCAAACAACAGTGTGCAAAGCCACTATGCAAGGGTGGCGTAGTGGCTAACGCATCTGTGTAGTCAGCAGGAGACCTGGATTCAAATCCTGGTCTTGGTACAAATTTTTGTTCGTCACTTCAGTCTGCATGTATGATATGTGATCAAAAGTATCTGGACACCTGTAAAAACACGAGTTTTCATATTAGGTGCATTGTGCTGCCACCTACTGTCAGGTACTCCATATCAGTGACCTCAGTAGTCATTAGACATCGTGAGAGAGCAGCCCGGATCACTCCATGGAACTCAACGGACTTCCAACATGGTCAGGTGATAGGGTGTCACTTGTGTCATACGTCTGTACGTGAGATTTCCACACTCCTAAACATCCCTAGGTACACTGTTTTTGATGTGATAGTAAAGCGGAAACATGAAGGGACACGTACAGGCTGATCTCATCCGTTGACTGACAGAGACGGCTGACGGTTGAAAAGGGTTGTAATGTGTAATAGGCAGACATCTATCTAGACCATCACACAGGAATTCCAAAGTGCATCAGGATCCACTGGAAGTACTGTGACAATTAGACGGGAGGCAATTAGACAGGAGGCGAGTAAAACGTGGATTTCATGGTCGAGTGGCTGCTCATAAGCCACACATCATACCGGTGAATGCCAAACGACGCCTTGCTTGGTGTAAGGAGCATAAACATTGGAAAATTGAACAGTGAAAAAATTGTTGTGTGGAGTGACAAACTGTGGTACACAATGTGGCGATCCAATGGCAGGGTGTGGGTATGGCAAATGCCTCGTGAACGTCATTTGCCAGCGTGTGTAGTGCCGACAGTAAAATTCGGAGACAGTGGTGTTATGGTGTGGTCGTGTTTTTCTTGGAGGGGGCTTGCACCCCTTGTTGTTTTGCATGGCACTATCACAGCACAGGCCTATAATGCTGTTTTAAGCACCTTCTTGCTTCCCTCTGTTGAAGAGCAATTCCAGGATGGCGACTGCATTCTTCAACACGATTGAGCACCTGTTTGTAATGCACGGCCTGTGGCCTAGTGGTTACATGACAATAACATCCTTGTAATGGACTGGCCTGCACAGAGTCCTGACCTGAATCCTGTACACCTTTGGGATGCTTTGGAACGCTGACTTGGTGCCAGGCCTCTCTGACCAACATCAATACCTATCGTCAGTGCATCACTCCATGAAGAATGGGCTGCCATTCCCAAAGAAACCTTCCAGCACCTGACTGAACGTATGCCTGTGAGAGTGGAAGCTGTCATCGAGGCAAAGAGTGGGCCAACACCATATGGAATTCCAGCAGGGCACCACAAACTTGTAAGTCATTTCCAGCCAGGTGTCCGGATACTTTTTATCACATAATGTATGTCATAGATGTTTGGAGCTTGAAAAGGTCTCTGTAACCATATAGTTTTGTTTGATTAAAGCACCTATGCCCGCATTTCAGGCATAATCTCCCATTTCGTTCGATGTTGAGGTGCTGTCTCAGCACAGTTGGAGAGCCTCTGCAATGTTGTTTTAGTTCACTTGGAGCACTGAGTGGACTGTGATGTGAATTGGAATTGGGATTGAGAAAGGAGGTGTGCCAGAGTAGACCATGCAGTTGCATAAAGCTACTGTGCCAGGGAGGCTTAGTGGTTAGCAGATATGCTTAGTGAGTAGGAAACCTGGGTTCGAGTGCTGGTGTTGGTACAAATTATCATTCTTTGCTTCAGTCCACATATATACACCAAAACTGTGAGGTTAAAATCACAAGCAATCGAAAATCCAGGATGGAATGTAACAATATTATGGAAGGAAAGTTGTCACTTACCATATAGCGGAGATGCTGAGCCGTAGATAAGCACAACAAAAATATTTTCACACTTCAAACTTTTCAGTATGTGCGCATGCGCACGCGCGCGCGCGCACACACACACACACACACACACACACACACACACACACACACAGTTCCACGACTTATATTTGTGGTCATTTTGGTTTTTCACTTATTCTGGTTTCTTCCTTCCTTTGTTTGGTTCCTTTCTTTGTCCTTCTCCCTCTCACTGTCTTTCTTATTTTTTCCCTTGCCTTCTTCTCCTTGCTTTATTCTCCTTGCCTTCTTGCCCACCCTCTGGTCTCCACCTCGGCGTTTGAGACAGTCTGTCCTTTCTCTCCCTCTCTCCCTTTTCTTTCTTCTTCTTCCTTCCTCCCTGTGCGTTCCTGAAGGCCGACCCACGCGTTTGCACGCGTGGCCGGTGACGGGGTAACACGTAATTCCCCGCCCTGGGTAGACAAGTAAGGCACCCACGTACCCCCTGGTAAAGGCCAGGACCAGGGAGGGGTGATTGCCTGAGCTGACACCTTCCGACCGTGCCGATTGGTCCCTCCGTCTGTTTCTCGGGAGGTGTGACCTGAGGTGTAAACATTCACCTAAGGCAGGAGTGCCTTCTGAGAGGGTCCCCACAAGGAAGGAGTGCATCATCGGAGACACTGGCAATCATGGGGGATTCCTCTGCAATGGTTTCTCTCTCGACTTCTGCCCAAAAACGGAAACTTGACCAGCCACCAGTGACAAAAGTACTACCGCCTGCCCCAAAGTTCCTCGTAGTTTCTCGATCTGAGGACGGAAAGGATTTTTCATCTGTCAACCCTTTCGTTATCCAGAAGGGCGTAGATGCCATAGCTGGATCTGTCAAGTCTTGGACCAGGATGCATAACGGTACCTTGTTACTAGAAACAGAGTGCGTTTCAGGCACAGAAACTGCTTCGGGCCACACTCCTGTACATGTTCCCTGTCCGGGTGGAGGCTCACCGCACTTTGAATTCATGTGGTATATACTAGATCACTTGACGGATTGACTGTTGAGGAGATTCAGTCTTTCCTCGCTGAGCAGGGTGTGACGGCTGTCCGTAGGGTGATGAAAAAGGTCGACAATGACCTTGTACCGACCCGGACACTTTTATTGACCTTTGATAGTGTCCAGCTGCCGTCGCGCATCAAAGCGGGCTACGAGGTTATTTCAGTTCGCTGTATGTCCCGACATTTATGCGCTGCTACCAGTGTCAGCATTTTAACCACACTCGCCAGTCTTGTTCTAATATGTCTAAATGTGTCACTTGTGGCAGGGATGCCCATGAGGGTGACTGTCCACCTCCGTCTCCTCGTTGTGTGAACTGTAAGACTGCCCCATCTACAAGGATGAACGCTGTATCCAAGAAATTCGGGTCAAAGAGAAAGTGTCTACCTCGACTGCTCGCAAGCTATTTGCTAGTAGGATGCCCATGCTGCTCCCAGCGGGGAAATGCAGTACTGTCCTCGCCTCTCCTCAGACTACCAGGGAGGTGGCGACGCAGACATGCGATCTGACCTTCAGCACTACGGTCGTCCGTTCGGCCAGTGCTAAGATCGCGCGGTCGACGTCTCCTCTTCCTCCTGTCACCCCTCAGACACAAGCACCTTCATCAGCTTCTGCCAAGATGAAGACCCAGAAATCAGATGCATGGGTCTTCAAGAAGGAACCGTCCCTTGCAGACTTCCTATGTACCTCGAACTCCCAGCTATCGACCAGTACTTCCACTAAACGACCTTACAAGAAGGCTCATAGGAAGCAAAGTTCTCCTCCTCCGCCACGGCGCGTTTCTTCTCCTGTGCCACCAAGCAGTTGCTGTCCAGGCCGTCATCCGTTTCATCTGGCTGCACCACTGGTAGAAGAACATCTGGCCGTTCACCAGCGGAGGAAGCTCCCCCTCCCGGCCATCTTCACAAGATGGCCGATGAACCTATTGAACCAATGGACGATGACTGTCCACCTACTGATAGCGGCGGCAGTGCTTGCTCGAAGCCAGTCCTTCAGCGGCCTTCGAGGTGACCCGTTCTTGCTTCTCCTTTTTCTTTTTCTTCTTCATCGGAATATTCGCAGCATTCGCTCCAACTGAGAGGACTTAAAGTTGCTGCTCCGCTTGCACTGTCCACGCGTCGTAACTCTCCAGGAAACGAAGCTACGCCCATGCGATCGTATTGACTTGGCACACTATGCCTCTGTGCGTTTTGACCTACCCCCTGTGGCAGGTATTCTGGCTCATGGAAGGGTTATGTTGCTGGTCTGGGATGATATTTACTACGATCCCATCACATTGCACACCGGCCTGCAGGCAGTTGCCGTCCGAATTACTTTCCCCACTTTTACATTTTCCATTTGTACCGTTTACACTCCATCGTCATCTGCCATTACCGGGGCAGACGTGATGCAAATTATTGCTCAGCTACCTGCACCATTTTTGTTAACTGGAGACTTCAATGCCCACCATCCCCTTTGGGGCTCTCCAGCATCCTGCCTGAGGGGCTCCCTGTTAGCAGACCTTTTCAACCAGCTCAATCTTGTCTGCCTCAATACTGGCGCCCCTACTTTTCTTTCGAACACATCTCACACATATTCCCATTTAGACCTCTCTATATGTACTACCAAACTTTCACACCGGTTTGAGTGGTATGCACTTTCTGATACGTATTCGAGCAACCAGTTCCCGTGTGTTATCCATCTCCTGCACCGTACCCCCTCTCCATGCTGAACTAGTTGGAACATCTCCAAAGCAGACTTTCAGGGTCAAACCTTTGCAAGCTGCGATAGACAGGTCGCACACCTCACGGAAGCCATTCTCACTGCTGCTGAATATTCCATCCCTCACACTACTTCTTCTCCATGTCGCGTACCGGTCCCCTGGTGGACCGCAGCATGTAGAGACGCTTTACATGCTCGTCGACGTGCTTTACGCACATTTAATCGTCATCCTACGGTGGGGCAAATTGTATTAATTATTAACGATAACGTGCGCAGTGTCATTGTGTTATTAAAGAAAGCAAGAAAGCCAGCTGGGCTGATTTCACAAGCACCTTCAACAGTTTTACGCCTCCTTCTGTTGTCTGGGGTAGCCTGCGCCAGCTATCTGGCACTAAGGTCCACTCACCAGTTTCTGGCTTGATGGTCGCTAATGACGTCCTTGTGGCCCCTGAGGATGTCTCCAATGCCTTCGGCCACTTTTTCGCAGAGGTTTTGAGCTCCGCTCATTACCACCCTGCCTTCCTCCCCCGAAAACAGGCAGAGGAGGCTAGGCCACCTAACTTCCACTCCTCGAATTGTGAAAGTTATAATGCCCCATTCACCGTGCGGGAACTCGAAAGTACACTTGCTCGGTCACGGTCCTCCGCTCCAGGGCCTGATTCTATTCATATTCAGATGCTGAAGAACCTTTCTCCTGTGGGTAAAGGTTTTCTTCTTCATACTTATAATCACATCTGGATTGAGGGTCACGTTTCCACATGCTGGCGCGAGTCTATTGTTGTCCCGATTCCTAAGCTGGGGAAGGACAAGCACTTGCCTTTCAGTTATCGACCCATCTCGCTTACCAGCTGTGTCTGTAAGGTGATGGAGTGAATGGTTAACTCACGTTTGGTTTGGCTGCTCGAATCTCGACCCCTACTTACCAATGTACGATGTGGATTTCATAGGCGCCACTCTGCTGTTGACCGTCTGGTTACCTTGTCGACCATCATTCTGAATAACTTCTCGCGTAAGCGCCCCACCGCGGCTGTGTTCTTTGATTTAGAGAAGCCTTATGACACCTGTTGGAGGGCGGTCACTTTCTGCACCATGCATACATGGGGCCTTCGTGATCGCCTCCCTCTTTTTATCCGTGGATCGACAGTTCAGGGTATGTGTGGGTTCTGTCCTGTCCGACGCCTTTCGCCAGGAGAATGGGGTGCCACAGGACTCAGTTTTGAGTGTCGCTCTCTTCGCCATAGCGATCAATCCAATAATTCTTTGCCTCCCTTTTCGTGGACGATTTTACCATCTATTGCAGTGCGCAGTGTACATGTTTCCTGGAGTGCTGTCGTCAGCGTTGTCTTGACTGTCTTTACTCCTGGAGTGTCGCCAATGGCTTCCATTTTTCTGCCGAGAAAACGGTCTGTATTAACTTCTGGCGCTACAAAGAGTTTCTCCCACCGTCCTTACGACTCGGCCCCGTTGCTCCCCCATTCGTGGAGACAACAAAATTTTAAGGTCTTACATTTGACAGGAAACTTAGCTGGTCTCCACATGTGTCATATTTGGCTGCCCGTTGTAGCTGTTCTCCTAATGTCCTCCGTGTTCTCAGTGGTGTGTCGTGGGGAGTGGATCGAACTGTCCTACTTCGCCTATATCAGTCGATCGTCCGCTCCAAGCTGGATTATGGGAGCTTCGTATACTCCTCTGCACGGCCATCCACCTTACGCCGCCTCAACTCCATACAACATCGGGGTTTACGTCTTGCGATCGGAGCATTCTATACTAGTTCCGTCGAGAGTCTTCATGCTGAAGCCGGTGAATTGCCACTAACCTACCGGCGTGATATATTGCTTTGTCGGTATGCCTGTCTGCTACTGTCAATGCCCGACCACCCGTCTTATCATTCCTTTTTTGACGACTCTCTCGACCGTCAATACGGGTTGTATGTCTCTGCCCTACTACCCCCTGGAGTTCGCTTTCGTGGCCTCCTTCAACACCTCGATTTTTCACTCCCTGCAACCTTTAGAGTGGACAAGAGCCACACGCCACCTTGGCTCCAGGCTCAGGTTCGCGTTCACCTTGACCTCAGCTCGCTCCCAAAGGAGGTTACCCCCGGTTTGGTATACCGCTCCCGTTTTGTCGAACTTCGTTCATTTATACACATGGCTCTAAGACCGTTGACAGTGTCGGGTGTTCTTTTATTGTCGGGGCACACAGTTTCAAATACCGGCTCCGTGGCCGTTGTTCGGTCTTCACAGCTGACCTATTTGCCCTCTACCAGGCTGTTCTTTACATCTTCCGCCACCGACATTCTGCTTGTGTCATCTGCTCCGATTCCCTGAGCGCTATCCAGAGCCTCGGTGATCTGTATCTGGTTCACCCTTTCGTGCACCGGATCCAATGCTCTCTTCAGCAGCTGGTGTACGACGGCTCTCCAGTTACCTTTATGTGGGTTCGTGGCCGTGTCGGTATCCCTGGGAACGAAGCTGCAGATGCCGCAGCCGAGGCTGTGGTCCTCCAGCCTCAGATAGCTTCTTGTTGTGTCCCTTCATCAGATTGTAGCAGGGTCATTTGTCAGTGCATTTTATCGCTGTGGTGTGCCGATTGGGCTGCACTTACGGACAACAAGCTTCGGGCCTTGAAACCTCTTCCCTCGGCTTGGACGACCTTTTCACGCCCTTCTCGGCGGCAGGAGGTCATTTTGGCCCGGTTACGAATTGGACACTGTTTAGCCACCTCCATCTACTGACTGCTGCACCGGCGCCGTTCTGCCCATGTGGGCAATTGCTGACAGTACGCCACATTTTAACGTCCTGTCCGAATTTTAATACACTACGCGTTGATCTTGGCCTGCCGTGTACTCGGGATGCTATTTTAGCCGATGACCCAGGAGCAGCTGCTCGCGTTCTTCATTTTATCGACTTGTCAAACCTGTCTAAGAACATTTGATTATGCTGTTTTGTAATCCCTTTTTTAGAGGTGGAGCCCCTCCACACCCACACCGGCATGATGGCCAACAAAAAAGGTCTACTGCCATCTCTGCATAAGGGTTAGTATTCACTAAAGTGAGGTGTCGCAGGATGTGGGTAGTGCAATTTTTGCGTATGTCTGGTTAAGATTAACCATTAATACGTGCTCATCTGGAGATAGATTGATCGAAATCTGACGAAGGGTAGCGGTTTTAAGGGCAGAGGAAAAAAAGTGCCAAGGCAAGAGCCTAGGGAAAAAAACCTCTGCGATAGTTAGGTCGGGTGGTAAGAGCAGTAACTGTTGTCTTGCTGCCTGCAATAGGTTGTGCAAGGATAGGCTTTGTTAGTAGTGGGTATCATGCATGTCGATACCTTGACGTTGTGCGTTTGTGCTGCTCGGCGGCTGGTGCTGGGTGCTGGTACAGAGTCCTCGTTCAGCGTCAGCAACCTGCAACAGTTAGGTTTGTTATCGATCTTGTGTCCGATAGGTCATATACCGGAAGCACAGTGTGAGGGAATGCTGGCAGATTGTTTGTGTGTCTGTGGGCGAGCTCGTCGGCTCTAATAGCAGCTGGTAGTTGCCAGTCAGTGTTGCTGATATGCAGGGGCTTACCGACGTGTGTCGCTGTTTGCATATGTTAGTTTATCATAGGTGGCTATGCCCTAGCTAGCAGTGTCTTTGGCCGCTTATGCTTCCACCTGCGGTTGTGATTGTAGTTTCCCAGAGTGAGGATGAAAGGATTGTTCGAGTGTCTCGAGTTCCTGTATAGTCGTGTGGCGTGTTTTTTGAATACTTCCTTGAGGGTATTAAGGCGGTATTCAGGGTGCGGATCCACAGTGCATGTGTAGCCTGAAACGTTGCTAATGATACATAGCACCTTGTTCTGTATGATCTGCAGGTGGCGCAGTCATGTAGGAGCTGCATATCCCCAGACGGGAGCTGCGTACATCATCAGATGTCTAATCAGTGTCATGTATATGGACCTCGACACCCTCCTATTCAGTGTGCTTTCCCTGTTGAATATTGGGTAGACCTGTTTGAGCCTCGCATGCACTCGGTTGGCAACGTATTCGATGTCGTCCCCCCATGTATGTTTGCGGTCCAGCCAGACACCAAGGTACCTGACTTTCTCTCGGAAACGTATTGGGCGTGTATGTAGTATTATTGGTCTACAGTGTTGGTGTTTGCACAGTAGTTTCGGTCTGCATGTGAACAGAACTGCTTCGCACTTGTCGACGTTTACTTTAATGCGCCATCGCTCCAACCGAAGCTCAGCTGTTCTGAGTGCATTGATGTTTGACAGTTTCCAGTCTTGCGCGAGGATGGCTGTGTCATCCGCGTAGACGGCTAACATCGTGTTTTGTGTCGCTGGGAAGTCATTAATGTACAGGTTAAACAAGATGGACCCTAGGATGCTTCCTTGGGGTACTCCAGCTTGGATACCGTGTTGTGCTGATTGTTTATCCTGCACATTAGTGTTGAAACATGTGTTCGTGAGATACGAGTGTATGAGATGTACGAGTCCGTCCGGGAAAGCAGCTTCGCTTAGTTTGCGTAAGAGTCCGTTGTGCCAGAGACGATCAAAAGCCATTTCGATGTCTAGGAACACGGCCCCTGTGGCTTTGTTCATGTTGTAGCCGTGTGTTATATGTTCGACTACACCTGTCTATGTCTTTTATAGTATTGTCCCTTTTAGTTGCTGTTTTAACCTTGTGCCTCGTGGTACATTCCTAACTTAGTCTGGGCGCTAATGACCATTGTAGTTGTGCGCCCTAAAACCACAAAAAACACACACACACACACACACACACACACACACACACACACACACACACACACGACTGCAGTCTTAGGCAACTGAAACCACACTGCGAGCAGCGATACCAGTGCATAATGGGAGTGGCGATTGGGTGGGCGAAAGGAGGAGGCTGGAGTGGGGATAGGGAGGGATAGTATGGTGGGGATGGTGGACAGTGAGGTGCTGCAGGTTGGGTGGTGGGCAAGGGAGAGATCGGAAGGGGGGGGGGGGGGAGAAGTTGCAGAGAAGGTGAGAAATAGAGAGAAATTTTTAAAAAAATAAAAAAAGGCTGGCTGTGGTGGTGGAATGACGGCTGTGTAGTGCTGGAATGGGAGCAGGGAAGGGGGCTGAATGGGTGACGACAGCAACAAATGAAGGTTGAGGCCCTGGGGCTTATGGGAACGTAAGATGTATTGCAGGGAAAGTTCCCACCTGTGCAATTCAGAAAAGCTGGTGTTGGTGGGAAGGATTCATATGTCACAGGCTGTGAAGCAGTCATCGAAATGAAGGACATCATGTATGGCAGCGTGTTCAGCAACAGGGTCCACTTGTTTCTTGCCACATTTTGCCGGTGGCCAGTCATGCGGACAGACAGCTTGTCGGTTGTCACGCCCACGTAGAATGCGGCACAGTGGTTGCAGCTTAGCTTGTAGATCACATGACTGGTTTCACAGGTAGCCCTGCCTTTGATGGGATAGGTGATATTAGTGACCAGACTGGAGTAGGTGGTGGTAGGAGGATGTATGGGACAGGTCTTGCAACTAGTTCTATTACAGGGGTATGAGCTGTGAGGTAATGGGTTGGGAGCAGGGGTCGTGTAAGGATGGCACGACCAGAGGTAATCGAAACCCTGGCTGACAACGTAATTCAGTTGCACCAGTGAGGTTTTCGCAGTAGTCGTACTGACCTTCCTTACTGTAATCTCTAATATCCGTGGCAGAGATTCCACATTAAATGTTTATTTTAGGAGAAATAAATTTATTCTTTCTACTTATTCACAATGAAAGTATACTTGAGCTATGAAAATATTGTTTGCTAACTAAATGCCATATGATATGGTTTCAAAACTAAAAAGGAGAGAGGAACTTTCATAGGTGCTTGTATCTCAACTACTAACAACCCAATCAAAATGCAGTTATAATTTCAGTACCCATCATTGGCACAAGTTGTTATCAATATGAGAAGTTCACTGATTGTATAATGTCAACGAGTTAAGGAAATTAACAACAATGAGCTGATGAACATCATAATATAATGGTTGAAACCAGAAACTGCTAGCAGTGAAACTTTTGGGGAGAATTTAACTGTATATCAGAAGGATAGGGAAATGGGAAGTGGAGGTGTTGTATATGTCACAGTAGACAAAAAACTCAAATCCAGCGAGACAGACATGGAGGCTGCATGTGAGATTGATGGGGACAAGACTCAGTATCAGGGGTGGGCATAAAATGGTAATTGGATCCTTCTACCATTCACCAGACTCATCTCCTGATGTAACTGAAAACTTCAGAAAAAACCTCAGTTCACTTGTACTTAAGTTCCTCAAACGTACGGTAATCATCAGTGGAGGTTTGATCATCCAACAGTTTATTGGGAAACTTACTGTTTTGGTAGTGGTGGGCATGATCAGACATCCTGTGATGCTTTATGAAATGCCTTCTCTGAAAAATACCTAGAGCACGTTGTTAGGAGCCCTACTCATGATGGAAATATATTGGGTCTAATGACAACAAATATACCTGACCTCTTTGAGAATGTCTGCATCAAAACTGGTATCAGCGACACTGATGCGGCTATGGCAACAATGATTACCAAAGTATAAAGTACAACTAAACCAAGCAAAGAGATATGTATGTTCAGTAAAGTAGAAAAGTAGATAAAAAATTAGTAATGTCGTACCTCAATGAGAAACTTGGAACTTTCAGCACAGGTCAGGAATATGTAGGGGAACTTTGACTCAAATTTAAAAGAATAGTTGACCATGCACTGGATAGATGTGTACCCATTAGAACAGTTTGTAATGGGAGGGAACCTCCGTGTTATACAGTTACTGTAAAGGAACTTCTAAAGAAACCGAGGTTACTGCACAATAGGTGTAAAACAAAGTATAGGGCTTTAGATATAGAGATGCTAAATGAAACATGTCTGGTAGTCAAAAGAGCAATGCATGATGCCTTCAATGACTATTGTAGCAGAATATTGTCAAATGACATTTCACAAAATCCAATGAAATTCTGGTCATATGTAAAGGCTGTTAGTCCAGTCCCTAGTGAATGAGACAGGAGCTGAAATTGAGGGTTGCAAAGCAAAAGCTGAAATGCTTCACTCTTGTTTTCAAATGTTCCTTTACAAAGGAAACCCCAGGAGGACTGCCCCAGTTTAATCCTTGTACCACTGGAAAGGTGAATGAAATAACTATTAGTGTCAGTGGTGTTGAGAAACAACTGAAATCCTTAAAATTGAATAAAGCTCCAGTCCCCGATGGAATCCCTGTCAGATTCTATACTGATTTTGTGGCTGAGTTAGCCCCTCTTCTAACTGTAATGTATTGTAGATCCCTCAAACAAAAAACCGTGCCCCAGTCTTGGAAAAAGACACAGGTCACACCCGTCAACAAGAAGAGTAGTAGAAGAAAACTAACGTACAGTATCCTTGACATTGATTTCTTGTACAATCTTAGAAGAACTATCTTGAACAGAATGACCTCCTCAGTGCCAACCAGCATGGGTTTCGGAAACATTGATCGTGTGAAACCCAGATCGCATTTTTCTCATATGACATACTGAAAGCTTTGGATCAAGGTGACCGGTAGATGCAGTGTTTCTTGATTTTCAAAAAGCATTTGACTCAGTGCTGCACCTACACTTATTGTCAAAAGTATCATCATCCTATGGAGTAACATGTGAAATTTGTGACTGTATTGATGACTTTTTGATAGGGAGGACACAGCATTTTATGTTGGATGGAGACTGATGAGATGTAGAAGTAACTTAAAGTGTGCCCCCAGGGAACTGTTTGGGTCACTTTCTGTCCACGTTGTATATTGATGATCTAGCAGGCAATATTCATAGTAAAATCAGGCTTTTTTCAGATGATTCAGTTGTCAGTAATGAAGTACTATCTGAGAGAAGCTATATAAATATTCAATCAGATGTGGATAAGATTTCAAATGTGATGCAGAGACTGGCAACTTGATCTAAATTTTCAGAAATGTAAAATTTTGCACTGTTGTCTCTGACAGAATTACAATGTCATCGGCGAACCTCAAAGTTTTTATTTCTTCTCCATGGATTTTAATACCTACTCCTAATTTTTCTTTTGTTTCCTTTACTGCTTGCTCCATATACAGATTGAATAACATCGGGGAGAGGCTACAACCCTGTCTCACTCCCTTCCCAACCACTGCTTCCCTTCCATGCCCCTCGACACACTATGTAACACAATTAAAGGATCCCTTTTTTTGAAACGCGATAATTGTGTTTGATTGTTAAATAGAAGTTTGAAATTTGTTGCAAAAGTGCCTGCAGTCATCCTCTGTAACGGTGCAAAAGTGTAGGTCCCTGCAGCATCACCCTCGGGCCTAGCGATGCTTCAGGCATCGAGGTGTCGATACGTGAGCAAAAAAGGCCACGTCTCTCAAATTCTCATGATGTGTAAGGTGGGTTAATAATGTAGCATTGGCGCCAAATTGCAACAAAATTTTGCCTAACCACACTGTGGACTCGTCACACAATGAGAAGGTTGTCACACTCTCTCCTCGCTCACATTTCACTCCTCCTTTTGACGCCTTTGTGACGGAGGTCAGAACTGTGGTGCCCGGCATTGAAATCGCACGGTTTTCTTACAGGTGACCGAGGGAAAACATTCGACACAGTTCCACTCGGATCGACATGAAAAGAACTCGGGGTTGCATAAATGGTGTGAATGAAACTGTCCTTCCTCGTGGGGTGTTCACTTTCACACATTTCACTGTAAAAAATGATAGTTTGCAGTACAGTGTGCAGAAGAATGACATTTTTAAGTCTTTGACACTGTTCACATCTCTCCACAGTACAAGCCTTCTCTAAGGACATCATGGCATTGTAACCCCTCGGACTACATGTGATTCGAAGCGTCGAAGGATGTTTGTTCCTTCCGGTCTTTTGCTTTGCACCCTTCTGTAGCACGGTCTCGGCGGAGCGAAGGGGTGGAGGTGTGGTTGGGGGGTGGTTACTGTGTGACATTGGCATGTGGGTGTGAAGAAAATGGCAAAGGATCCCTTTAAGAATCCCACCTGACGTCCCTTTCCACCCCCCTCCCCCCCCCCCCCCCCCCCCCCCCGCCCTCCACACACCTCCCCCAGCCTCCGACTTGCCCCACCCTGTTTTGGCAACACCTAACACCTCCATTGTCACCTGTGACCCTTGTTGTGCACATTAAAATGTACTGTCCAGAGACGTGTTCACAGAATTTGTTGATCTGGAAAAAGCATTTGGCCTTGTAAAATGGTGCAAAATGCTCAAAATTCTGAGAAAAATAGGGGTAAGCTGTTGGGAAAGACAGGTAACATACAAAATCTGCAACAATCTAGAGGGTATAATAAGAGTGGAAAACCAAGAATGAAGTTCTCTGATTAAAAAGAGTGAAAGACAGGGATGTAGTCTTTTGCCCCTACTGTTCAATCTACAGGGTGTTACAAAAAGGTACGGCCAAACTTTCAGGAAACATTCCTCACACACAAAGAAAGAAAATATGTTATGTGGACATGTGTCCGGAAATGCTTACTTTCCATGTTAGAGTTCATTTTATTACTTCTCTTCAAATCACATCAATGATGGAATGGAAACACACAGCAACAGAATGTACCAGCGTGACTTCAAACACTTTGTTATAGGAAATGTTCAAAATGTCCTCCGTTAGCAAGGATACGTAAATGCACCCTCCATCGCACGGAATCCCTGATGCGCTGATGCAGCCCTGGAGAATGGCGTATTGTATCACAGCGATCCACAATACAAGCACGAAGAGTCTCTACATTTGGTACTGGGGTTGCGTAGATGAGAGCTTTCAAATGCCCCCGTAAAGGAAAGTCGAGAGGGTTGAGGTCATGAGAGCGTGGAGGCCACAGAATTGGTCCGC
This sequence comes from Schistocerca gregaria, assembly GCF_023897955.1. Lineage (NCBI taxonomy): Eukaryota > Metazoa > Arthropoda > Insecta > Orthoptera > Acrididae > Schistocerca > Schistocerca gregaria. Next base: position 79,805,814 of record NC_064930.1, on the reverse strand, counting down.
CTCTACCGATCCGTCGGTCCCCAAATCTGTTGTTAAGAAGCGTACGAACACTTCGACTGAAATGTGCAGGAGCTCCATCGTGCATGAACCACATGTTGTATTGTACTTGTAAAGGCATATGTTCTAGCAGCACAGGTAGAGTATCCCGTATAAAATTGTGATAATGTGCTCCATTGAGCGTAGGTGGAAGAACTAAAATGAGCTCTAACATGGAAATTAAGTGTTTCCAGACACACGTCCACATAACATCTTTTCTTTATTTGTGTGTGAGGAATGTTTCAGGAAAGTTTGGCCGTACCTTTTTGTAACACCTTGTATACATCGAAGAAGCAATGATGGAAATAAAAGACAGGTTCAAGACTGGAATTAAAATTCAACGTGAAAGGATATCAATGATAACACTCACTGATGACATTTTTATCCTCAGTGAAAGTGAAGAACGATTACTGGATCTGCTGAATGGAATGAACAGTCTAATGAGTAAAAAATATGGATTGAGAGTAAACTGAAGAAAGACAAAACTAATGAGAAGTAATAGAATGAGAACAACGATAAACTTAGCATCAGGAATGATGATCACAAAGCAGCTGAAGTTAAGAAATTATGCTACCTAGGCAGCAAAATAACGCACGACGGATGGAGCAAACTTGGTTCAAACAGGCCTCGGAAGGCCCAACAGTACTGACCGGCCACGGTGTCATCCTCAGCCCACAGGAATCGCTGGATGCGGATGTGGAGGAGTATGTGGTCAGCACTCTGCTCTCCCGGCCGTACGTCAGTTTTCGTGACCGGAGCCACTACTTCTCAGTCGAGTAGCTCCTCAGTTTGCCTCACGAGGACCAAGTGCACCCCGATTGCCAACAGTGGTCGGCAGACCGGATGGTCACCTGTCCAAATGCTAGCCCAGCCCGACAGTGCTTAACTTTGTCGATCTGACAGGAACCGGTGTTACCACTGTGGCGGGGTTGTTGGCTCAGACATAGCAAGGAAGACATACAAAGGAGACTAACACCAGCGAAAAGAGCACCCCAGGCCTAGAGAAGTCTACTAGTGTCAAACATTGGTCCTAAACTGACAAGGGAACCTCCCCATCGCACCCCCTCAGATTTAGTTATAAGTTGGCACAGTGGATAAACCTTGGGAAACTGAACACAGATCAATTGCGAAAACAGGAAGAAGTTGTGTGGAACTATAAAAAATAAGCAAAATATACAAACTGAGTAATCCATGTGGGAGATCGGGAACATAAAGGATAATATTTGCTCAGCAGTGCCGTGGTCCCGTGGTTAGCGTGAGCAGCTGTAAAGGCAGAGGTCCTTGGTTCAAGTCTTCCCTCGAGTGCGAGGTTTTATTTTTTATTTTTAGACAATTATCACAGTTAAGGCACTCACACAAAATCAACTTCGCTCTCCAAAATTCCAAGACATGTTCAGATTTGCTTGGACATATGCAGGATTTGACGGTCTACACATGGAAAATTTTGAAAAGGTTAAAAACATATGTTTTGACAGAGCACAGGGAAAACTGTGCGACTGCGAAACTGTTGCGTTCATTTGTTGCAGTTTGTGTGACAAACTCTCATGTTTTCATCACTTTTTTTGGGAGTGATTATCACATCCACAAGAAAACCTAAATCGCCAAGTGTACAAGTGAGGCGGGTTGACAACATTTTCCCGTCATGTGACGCACATGCTGTCACCAGTGTCGTATAGAGTATATCGGATGTGTTTTCCTGTGGAGGAATCGGTTGACCTATGACCTTGCCATCAAATGTTTTCGGTTTCCATTGGAGAGGCACATCCTTTCGTCTACTAATTGCACGGTTTTGCGGTGCGGTCGCAATACACAGACACTAAACTTATTACAGTGAACAGAAATGTGAGTGAACGAATGGACAGATCATAACTTTGTGAAAATAAAGAAAGGAAACTTTTCACTCGACAGAAGACTTGAACCGAGGACCTCTTGTTCCGCAGCTGCTCACACTAACCACGGCGTTCCTGAGCTCAGAATGGCCTTATTGCTGCCTATGTTGTGCATGGGCTACTCAGTTTGTATATTTTGCTTATTTTTTTCATAGTTCTACACAACGTCTTCCTGTTTTCTCGATTGATCTGTGTTCAGTTTTTCAAGGCCTATCCACTGTGCCAACTTATACCTAAATCTGAGGGGGGAGCGATGGGGAGGTTCCCTTGTGAGGAAGAAGTTTCTGAGAATGTAAGTCTGGAGCACGGCATTGTACGGTAGTGAAACACGGGATGTGGGAAACCGTAAAGGAAGAGACTCGAAGCATTTGAGATGTGGTGCTACAGATGAATGTTGAAAATTAGGTGGACTGATAAAGCGAGGAATGAAGAGGTTCTACACAGAATTGGTGAGGGGAGGAATGCATGAAAAAATGGCAAGAAGAAGGAGCAGGATTGTAGATCATCAGTTAAAACATCAGGGAATAACTTCCATGGTTCTAGAGGGAGCTATAGAGGGTAGTAATTTAGAGAAAGACAAAGGCTGGAATAAATCCAGCAAATAATTGAGGATGTGGATTGCAGTTGCTACTCTGAGATGAAGAGCTCGGCACAGGAGAGGAATTCGTGGCAGGCCGCATCAAACCAATTAGGGGGCTGATTGTTTTTTAAGGAGGGGGGGGGGGGGCTACCATCTCATCAATCTCCTCTATGTACCTGTGATCAGGTGACCCCTTCGATACCCCCCCCCCCCCCCCCAGATACAGCTAGTCTATAGCAACCACTAGAGCAGCAGTGTGTCAACTGGTTGCCTACCCACAGGCACCTAGCGATAAAAGAGACAGTAGACCTTTTACAGGTACATTTTTAATGTGATCAACAAAGGCATGCAGGTGACAGCAAAGAACTTACCAAACCAAAGGAGGAGTGGGAGTGTCTTAGAGAGACCCTTTGCTGTTTCATTGGTACACTTGCCTCATCCCCCCATCCGTGTCTATGCCATAGAGGGGCTGAAAAGGAATAAACACCCTTTGCTGCTTCGGATCACATTCAGATTTCATTGTATAGTATTAAATGGTCTCTAGTGGTTCTGCAGCTTATACGAGAGCAAAAACTGTGGTCATGCTACACTCCAAAGGGCTTAGATAATGTTCAACATGGTTACGATCTGACAACATCCTTTGAGAAGGGGGAAGGAATCGGGGAGGGGGGGGGGGGTGGAGGATGTCAACAGTGTTAAAGACTGTTAATAACATTCTGCTGCACATCACTCAGCAAACTGTTGTTTTCTACTATGAAATGTGTGTACATGAATGCCCCAAGAGAAGAGTGGTTTCGTTGATGCCCTTTACACCGCCCCCTGAGGCCCTTTCATGTTCACACATAGAAAAAAGCTTTGCATCACCCCTGTTCCCAGAACTCCTAAAGATAGATGTTGACTGTCTATATTGGATCACAGACACAGTCCCTTCATTCTGAGATGTCAGTAAACCCACCCAAAGATGTAAACAACTGTGCATGAGCAGTGCCTATTAGATGGAAGGAGTCCGATAGCTGATCAGTTCCAGTCTTTCTACCAGGAAACAGGTACATGGCTCGTGTTGCCTGTAGTTCAACTGTGCCTACACGGTCGATACTGCGCTTCGACTGCATCTGCATTGTTATTTTGTGCCAGGAAGGGCTCTCAACAAGGGAAGTGTCCAGGCGTCTCAGAGTGAACCAAAGCGACGTTGTTCGGAGATAGAGGAGATAGAAAGAGATAGGAACTGTCAATGACATGCCTCGACAGGCTGCCTGAGGGCTACTATTGCAGTGGATGACTGCTACCTACGGATTATGGCTTGGAGGAACCCTGACAACAACGCCACCATGTTGAATAATGCTTTTCGTGCAGCCACTGTGGGCAATAGGCTGCATGATTCGCATCTTCACTTCTGATGTCCATGGCGAGATACATCTTTGCAACCACGACACCACGCAGTGTGGTACAGATGGGCCCAACAACATGCCCAACAGACTGTTTAGAATTGACATCATTTTCTCTTCACCAACGAGTGCCGCATATGCCTTCAACCAGAAAATTATTGGAGACGTGTTTGGAGGCAACCCAGTCAGGCTGAACACCTTGGACAAACTGCCCAGCGAGTGCAGATTCACTGCTGTTATGGGGTGGCATTATGTGTGTCTGATGTATGCCACTGGTGGTCACAAAAGGCGCCATAACGGCTGTACAATACGTGAATACCGTCCTCCGACCAATAGTGCAACCATATCGGCAGCATATTGGCGAGGCACTTCTCTTCATGGATGACAGTTCCCCCATCATACACGTCTTGTGAATGACTTCCTTCAGGATAATGACATCGCTCAACTAGAGTGGCCAGCATGTTCTCCAGACATGAACCCTATCAAACATGCCTGGGATAGATTGAAGGGGGCTGTTTACGGATGATGTGACCCACCAACCACTCTAGCAATCTGGACCACCACCTCTGAAGGTCTCGCTGTATGGTGGTGCAACATGCAATGTATGGTTTTGATGAGCAATAAAAAGGGCAGAAATGATGTTTATGTTGATCCCTATTCCAATTTCCTGTACAGATTCTGGAACTCTCGGAACCAAGGTGATGCAAAACCTTTTTTTATGTGTGTAGGTTCTAAGCAGCGATTTGTCTGAAATGTATACCTTGGCCACCCATAAAAAAATCATGCGATTTAAATGCTGGGTGTTGCAGTTCTGACCTCCATCACAGAGGCTTGAAACAAAGGGAGGATGTGTGGATAAGAGGGAGGTGTGATGACCTCCCCATCGTGTGACAACTTGACAGTCATGTTGGGCAGAATTGTAGTGTAACTTCATGCCAATGTGACACCAATAATCTGCCTTACACCTCGTGTGTACTTTTGAGCTCTGGCCTTCTGAAGTGTCGTTGAACCCAAAGGTGGGATCACAGGTCTGCACAATTTTGCAGTGTTGCGGAAGTAGGTCGTCAGTACCTTTGATCCAAATTTCAAACTTGTGTATTGTAATGGGAGACAATGACAGGGTTTCCAAACAGTGATCCTTTAAATGTGTTCTGCAGTGTAGTTTGGAACTAATGAATTGTCGACATCACCAACTGGTGTGAAAAAGACTCTGTCATTGATACAGGCCCAGAAAAAAAAGTCGAGGGGCGTTCCAGGATCGGTGGATTGGAAGGAACGGTCCAACACCCTGGCCACCCCGCTTCCCAGACATTACGCCCCTTGACTTTTTTTTTTCTGGGGCTATATCAATGACAGAGTCTTCGTCACATCAGTTGCTGACATTGAGAAACTGAAGGCTAGGATACAAGCTGATGTGGGTACTGTGACTGAACACACGTTACGAAACGTCGGGAACTGAAATACCACCTCGACATTCTCCGAGCTACCGAGGGAGCACACGTTGAGGTTTACTAATGTAAGTGGCATTAAAAAAGCTAGTAACACTAACCTATGTAATGGCATCAAATGTAAATTGTTATGTCAAACAGTTATTCTGCAATAAATTGTTATAATCAGTGCAAGACTTTGTGCTCACCCTGTACTGTGAACTACGGATGAATGGCAACAGACAGATTCAATATTTCTAGATTTCTGATGAGCAAATGACTTGGTGGTTCACCGCAGGCACGAGCATGAGGAATAGGTTCCCAGATATGCAAGTGACTCGAAGGCTGCTCAAATAATAGAATACAGTACGTCATCCTCGATGACGAATGTTCATCTGAGGCGAGGGTATCGTCAGGAGTGCCACAGGGTAGTGTGACAGGACCGCTGTTGTTCTCTGTATAAATAAATGATCTGACTGAGATAGTGAACAGTGATCTGTGGCTGTTTGCTGACAATGCTGTGGTGTACGGTAAAGTGTCGAAGTTGAGTGACTGTAGGAAGTTATGAGATGACTTAGACAACATTTCTAGTTAATGGGATAGATGTCAGCTAGCTCTAAATGTAGAAAAAATGTAAGTTAATGCAGATAAATAGGAAAAACAAACCCATAATGTTCAAAGACAGCATAAATAGTGTTCTGCTTGCCACAGTCACTTTGATTAAATATCTGGGCATGATGATGATGAAGTCCCATACTCCGAGGAGCATAGGGAACGATGCGGGACACCCACACCGCTGACTAGGCAAGGTCCTAGTGTAGGTGTTTTGCCATTGCCTTCCTCCAACTGTAATGGGGATGAATGATGATGATGAAGACAATACAAACAAAAACCAGTCATCTCGAGGCAGGGAAAATACCTGTCCCCACTGGGAATCGAACCTGGGACCCCATGCGCGGTAAGTGAGAACGCTACTGCAAGACCACTAGCTGCGGACATCTGGGCATAATGTTGCAAAAAATGTGAAATGGAATGAGCACATGAGAACTGCGGTAGGGAAGGCGAACAGCCAACTTCTGTTTATAGAGAGAACAGTAGGAATGTGTGGTTCATCTGTAAAGGAGACTGCATATACACCAATAGTGTGACCTATTTTTGAGTACTGCTCAAGTGTTTGGGATCCGCACCAGGTTGAATTGAAGAAAGACATTGAAACACTTCAGAGGTGAGCTGCTAGATTTGTTACCAGTAGGTTTGAACAATGTGCAAGTATTCCGGATATTCTTCTGAAACTCAAATGGGGAAGTTGATGTTCTTTTTGAGGAATGCTATCTTTATGGCAATGCTACATTAGACTGGCAGCAGCAGCAGCAGCAGCACATCAATGTGATGAACATGAGTTCACAAGCTTGCCCGCCCTGCCATCACAAATCCAGCACACTGCCTAGCCTATGATGCATCATTGCAGTCTGCAGTGCCAGTGAACTTGAACTGAAAGTGATGTCGTCACTGCAGTACAATATTTTTGTTAGTGGCTAGTTTTGCAATAGAAAGAAAATGGAGGTATTTGTATGATGTGTGCTCTAAATTGAAAGTAATAGCATGTGCTGAAGAACATGGAAACAGAACAGCTGAGTGACATTTTGGCCCTCTACTGACAGAAAAAAACCATTCGCAATGATGACACGTTGAAATGGATTCAAGGATTCCATCAAAATGGCATTGGCATTAATTAAAAAATTATTTGCATACATGCTTGTACGCTAGTGCTACAGAGGAACTTAACCGGCTTTAATGGTGGAATTGGTTGGTGCTGCAGGTTTATGAAGCTTCATGGACTTAGAATGTAAACCAAAACCAAAATATCTCAGGAAATGCCACAAGAATGTGAAGAGAAAATATGATTTTTTCATCATTTTATTGTTCAACATCGGAAGAAAATCAGTGTGGAACTAAGCCAAATAGCAAATATAGATGAAACTCCTCTGACATTTGATGTGCCAAGTAACAGAACTGTTGTGATGAACGGTGCTAAAACTGTAACTATAAAAACAAGTGGACATGAAAAAATGCACTACACTGTTGTCCTTTCATGTTGTGCTGACAGTGATGATCTTCAAGAGCAAAACACTGCCAAAAGCTTTAGAAATACCGCCAGATGTGGTTGCTCACCTACATGACTACGGTTGGATGCATGAGGCTGGTATGAAACAATGGATTAACAGAGTGCTGGAGAGAAGGAAAAAATGCTTTATTGAAGAAGAGTTCTCTTCTTGTGCTAGATCAATTTAGTAGCCATTTGAAAAATTTTGTGAAAGAGAAATTGAGGCAGGAAAATACAGAGTTTGCTGTTATCCTGCGAGGACTTACTTCACAACTGCAACCTCTCGATGTCTTGGTGAATAAATCATTTGAGAGAGGGATGGAACACATGAATGGTGGATGAAACCCAACACGAATTCACGCCAAAAGGAGCCTTAAATTGACCTACAGTCAGACAAGTGTGTCAGTGGATAAAACAGTCCTCGTCATAAGTGAGAGAAGACATTATCATTAAATCTTTCAAGAAATGCGGCATAAATAACACTCTTGGTGGCAGTAAGACCATCCTGTATATGAACATGAAACGATGATGACAAAGAGGAAGAAGAAGAAGAACAAGAAGAAGAAATTTCACATGACGGTATTCCGGTATTTTAAAGGTCAGTTTGGTTTTATAAACTAATAATTTTTTTGTCTGGATTTGCAGTCTAATAATAAAAACTTTTCTTTCTTTAATTAAGGTGTACCTTTTAGTCTGTAAAATATGGGAAGGAATTTAGAGATAAGAGAAATTGAGTGGAACAGAAAAGAAAAGACTAGTATTGGTACAGACTACCTCCACCACCCACCACAGGGCGACCCTCTGCCACCCACCACAGGGTGGCTTATAGAGTATATATGTAGATGTTTCTTGATCGAACAACTTTGTAATTTATTAAATTCTGTGAACCAGGTTGGAGGGTTTTTCTTTTGGGCCGGTTGGTTACCTTCCAATACTTGCCTTTGGCTTGGCTCTCCCACTCACAGATAAAAGGTGCCGTTTTTATGTAGCTGGATCGTTAACCAAAGGACATGATAACTATTTTCAAATCCCCACATATTGCACAAGAATTTTTTTCATGGGTGACTTCATGACAAAAATTAATTTTCAACACGACTTTGAGGTGTTCATACATCTCCTTGTGTACTGAGGCAAACAAATTTCCATAGTGTAAAAAGTATGCCTTTCAGGCTTCGTTTTGATGAATCTATAAATGACCTTCACTGTCTCAGATTGTAGCTTTAAAGAAATTCAGTAAACCCACGGTATCACAACAAAACACCATACAGTTGTCATCTTTGATGAACTTTTTTTCATTCCTTACCTCTGTTCCTGTACCAGGAGAATGGTACTCTCGGTAGTAGAAGTTTTTTTGATTTTAGTCTTGGCCCAAGCAATTTGGTGGCATTCTTTATCATATTCAAGTCATAAGTTAAATCATTTAGTTTATTTTGAATAAATAATTCTGGTGCAGCACCTTCTATCAGCTCGTAAAGCTCACATTCATTTTCTGAGCTTCTCTCCTATTGGAAATCTTTAAGAATAGTTGGTGGAATTGGAATAGGGAGAGAGTCACTATGCGTAACTGGTTGTGATGCCAAGGAAATACACTACTGGCCATTAGAATTGCTACACCAAGAAGAAATGCAGATGATAAACAGGTATTCATTGGACAGATATACTGTACTAGAACTGACTTGTGAGTACATTTTCATGCAATTTGGGTGCAAAGATCCTGAGAAATGAGTACCCAGAACAACCACCTCTGGCCGTAATAACGGCCTTGATACGCCTGGGCATTGAGTCAAGCAGAGCTCGGATGGCGTGTACAGGTACAGCTGCCCATGCAGCTTCAACACGATACCACAATTCATCAAGAGTATTGACTGGCGTATTGTGACGAGCCAGTTGCTCGGCCACCATTTACCAGACTTTTTAATTGGTGAGAGATCTGGAGAGTGTGCTGGCGAGGGCAGCAGTCAAACACTTTCTGTAACCAGAAAGGCCCGTACAGGACCTGCAACATGCAGTTGTGCATTATCCTGTGGGGTATCGCAGGGACCGAATGAAGGGCAGAGCCACGGGTCGTAAAACATCTGAAATGTAACGTCCACTGTTCAAAGTGCCATCAATGTGAATAAGAGCTGACTGAGACGTGCAACCAATGGCACTCTATACCATCACGCTGGGTGATATGCCAGTGTGGCGATGATGAGTACATGCTTCCAATGTGCGTTCACCGTGATGTCGCCAAACACGGATGCGACCATCATGATGCTGTAAACAGAACCTGGATTCATCCGAAAAAATGACATTTTGCCATTCGTGCACCCAGGTTCATCGGCGACTACACCATCGCAGCCACTCCTGTCTGTGATGCAGCGTCAAGGGTAACCACAGCCACAGTCTCCGAGCTGATAGTCCGTGCTGCTGCAAACGTCGTCGAACTGTTTGTGCAGATGGTTGTTGTCTTGCAGATGTCCCCATCTGTTGACTCAGGTATCGAGACATGTCTGCACGATCCATTACAGCCGTGCGGATAAGATGCCTGTCATCTCGACTGCTAGTGATACAAGGCCGTTGGGATCCGGCACGGTGTTCTGTATTACCCTCCTGAAGCCACTGATTCCATATTCTACTGACAGTCACTGAATCTCGACCATTGCGAGCAGCAATGTCAGGATACGATAAACCGCAATTGCAATAGGCTACAATCCAACCTTTATCAAATATGGAAATGTGATGGTACACATTTCTCCTCCTTACACGAGGCATCACAACAACATTTCACCCGGCAATGCCGGTCAACTGCTGTTTGTGTATAAGAAATCGGTTGGAAACTTTCCTCTCGTCAGCATGTTGTAGGTGTCGCCACCGGTACCAACCTTGTGTGAATGCTCTGAAAAGCTAATCATTTGCATATCAGAGCATTTTCTTCCGGTCGGTTAAATTTCGCGTCTGTAGCACGCCATCTTCTTGGTGTAGCAATTTTAATGGCCAGTAGTGTATTAGGATATTTGGTGTCCTTCTTACTTTCTGCATTATGACCATCACAAAAATAATGATCTTGTCCTCTTCATTCCCTCAGTCCACACCTTCGTTCATTAATTGTTTTCCTCCACAAATAGGTTTATTTTTCTTCTTATGGAGCAATGGTACATGAGTGATGCTGGACTTGATGGTCGTGTGTGTGTGTGAGCTATGCTTGCTTTTGTGTGTGAATGGTTTCTCTCTCTCTCTCTCTCTCTCTCTCTCTCTCTCTCTCTCTTACTCTTACTCTTACTGAAGAAACTTTACACGTCTTTTAACTGTGCCTGTCTGCAACTTGTCATGTCCTCTGTATAAGCACCAGTCTGTGTTTTCCTACACTGTTAATTTACTTTTTGTGTGTTAATGCAATAAATATGTAATGCTTGTTTTGAAGAAGTTATATTATGGTAGTATTGGCCTACTGTTATTGCTCATCTACATCTACATCATTACTCTGCAATTCACAATTAGGTGCCTGGAAAAGGGTTCAAGGGTTCATCAAACCACCTTCAAGCTATATCTCTAATGTTCCACTTTTGAACTCTATGTTTACACGATGTGGAATCATCAAAAACACAACACATTACCAAGCCTAATATGGTGTAGGAAACCCATTGTCATTCAAAGCAGCTTCCGTTTATCTCAAAATGGGTAAAGACAGGCCTGTATGTTTTTCAATGCGTTTTTATTTCATTCTGCTCGCAAAACAGTGCCAAGTTCAGGAGATAATGAGGTAGGTGAATAGTGATCATGCACCATTCTCTCCAAAGTAGATCACAAAGCGTCAATAACATTTAGATCTGGTGACTGTGGCAATAATTCATCCTCGTGCTGACAAAACCAGTCCTGGGCTAAGCAAACTGTGTGAAGAGGGCCCTGTCATCTTGGAACACAGCATCACCATTGGGGACAAACATATAGCAAAACCTGACACAGGGATCACAGCCCATCAGGACAATACGATTTTCAGGCATAGAGATGACATACAAAACATTTGTTTCAAAAATTCAGAAAAATTACCCTGAAAGATGTGGAAGACACAATGTGATCTTAAAGCCATTTGTTGCGGGAGGCCGAGACGGTTGATACAGTGTGGCTCGTAAGAAGTGCGTGTAGTGCAGTTTGTAAGGCAACAAGAGAAACACAGGAAAGAAAATAAAGAAGGATGGACATTGAGTATAGCGGATGCAAAAGAATGTAGTTACAAAGGGACACAGCACAGGGTTAGGACCAAAGAAGAGCCATCAGGCAAAAATCAAACAATGGAAAATCGAGGATGGAATGTAACAATAACAGAGAAATTAAAGCTTTCGGCCATTAAGGCCATTTTCAGCAGTAGAAACACACACAAACACACACACACACACACACACACACACACACACACACACACACACACACTCATGCAAACGCAACTTGCGCACACATCGGCAGTCTCAGAGAGCTGAAACTACACTGTGAGCAGGAACACCATTTGTTTCAAATTTTACACAGAGTACGCGAAGGAACTTGCCCCCCTTCTTGCAGCGGTGTACCGTAGGTCTCTAGAAGAGCGTAGCGTTCCAAAGGATTGGAAAAGAGCACAGATCATCCCCGTTTTCAAGAAGGGACATCAAACAGATGTGCAGAACTATAGACCTATATCTCTAACATCAATCAGTTGTAGAATTTTGGAACACATATTATGTTTGAGTATAATGACTTTCCTGGAGACTAGAAATCTACTCTGTAGGAATCAGCACGGGTTTCGAAAAAGACGGTCGTGTGAAACCCAGCTTGCGCTATTCGTCCACGAGGCTCAGAGGGCCATAGACACGGGTTCTATGGTAGAGGCCATGTTTCTTGACTTCCTCAAGGCGTACGATGCAGTTCCCCACAGTTGTTTAATGAACAAAGTAAGAGGATGTAGACTATCAGACCAATTGTGTGATTGGGTTGAAGAGTTCCTAGATAACAGAACGCAGCATGTCATTCCCAATGGAGAGAAGGCTTCCGAAGTAAGAGTGATTTCATGTGTGCCGCAGGGGAGTGTCGTAGGACCGTTGCTATTCACAATATACATAAATGACCTTGTGGATGACATTGGAAGATCACTGAGGGTTTTTGCAGATGATGCTGTGGTATATCGAGAGGTTGTAACAGTGGAAAATTGTACTGAAATGCAGGAGGATCTGCAGCGAATTGACGCACGGTGCAGGGAATGGCAACTGAATCTCAATGTAGACAAGTGTAATGTGCTGCAAATACATAGAAAGATAGATCCCTTATCATTTAGCTACAAAATAGCAGGCCAGCAACTGGAAGCAGTTAATTCCATAAATTATCTGGGAGTACGCATTAGGAGTGATTTAAAATGGAATAATCATATAAATTTTATCGTCAGTAAAGCAGATGCCAGACTGAGATTCATTGGAAGATTCCTAAGGAAATGCAATCCGAAAACAAAGGAAGTAGGTTACGGTACACTTGTTCGTCCACTGCTCGAATACTGCTCAGCAGTGTGGGATCCGTACCAGATAGGGTTGATACAAGAGATAGAGAAGATCCAACGGAGAGCAGCGCGCTACGTTATAGGATCATTTAGTAATGGCGAAAGCGTTACGGAGATGATAGATAAACTCCAGTGGAAGACTCTGCAAGAGAGACGCTCAGTAGCTTGGTACGGGCTTTTGTGGAAGTTTCGAGAACATACCTTCACTGAAGAGTCCAGCAGTATATTTGCTCCCTCCTACTTATACCTCGCGAAGAGACCGTGAGGATAAAATCAGAGAGATTAGAGCCCACACAGAAGCATTCCGACAATCGTTCTTTGCACGAACAATATGAGACTGGAATAGAAGGGAGAACTGATGGAGGTACTCAAGGTACCCTCCGCCACACACCGTCAGGTGGCTTGCGGAATATGGATGTAGATGTAGACCAGTGGATGATGGGAGAGGTGACTGGGTGGGGGTAAGGAGGAGGCTGTGGCGGGGAGGAAGAGGGATAATATGGCGGGTGTGGCGGACAGTGAAGTGTTGCAGTTTAGACGGGGGGCAGGAGAGAAGGTGCGGAGGGGGAGAGTGTAAGTAGTGGAAAGGAGCGAAATAAAAAGAAATTAAAAGGCTGGGGGTGGCGGTGAAATGACGGCTGTGTAGTGCTGGAATGGGAACAGGGAGGGGGCTGGATGGGTGAGGGCAGTGACTAACGAAGGTCGAGGGCAGGAGGGTTACGGGAACGTAGGCTGTATTGCCAGCAACAGGGTGGTCCACTTCTTTTGGACCACAGTTTGTCAGTGGCTGTTCATGCAGACAGACAGCTTGTTGGTTGTCATGCCTACATCGAAAGCAGCACAGAGGTTGCAGCTTAGCTTGTAAATGATCAGTTTGAAGGTATAATGTGGGACCTAAGATCCAATTACCCATTTCTGGTTCCCCCCCCCCCCCCCCCCCCCCCTCCACCCCACCTTCCACAGTGACCTCCATCTGTTCAGATTCTGCCAATCCTTACCCCTCACCCAACATAGTCCTGGCAAAACCATATCAACCAAGCCCAATCCTCCTTGCAGTACCTTCTCTCCATCCGCAAAATTCTCCTGCTATGTAATCCATAATTCCTGAACCCATAACTCACATTGAAACTCTTGCCCTGCAGGAACTTGAGCAACATGCACAATGCCACCTCAAAAAGCTCTCCATCCTACTCACTTCCTACCCCCACTTTTGAGTACCACTGTCCACTACTTCTACAACAACCTCCAAACATCCCCCACGCCCCCTCATAGCTAACAAAACCCTGTCTCGCCGACCTACTACACTTACCCCACCCTCCAAAACTCACTCCCACCACCACACAGAACCCAGAACCTAAACAGACCCGCAACACAGTTATGAACCTTTCCTCCAGAAGCCTTAGTCCCACAGAAATATCAGTACTTTCCAAAGACCTCACCTTTTGTCCCACTCCCAAATTCAACCGTGCACAACTAGTTAAAGACCTTCTCTCCTTCTCCCGGTCCCTACAGTGGAAACACTTTTTTGCCACCAACCCGACCAATTAGACTCGACCAAAGGCCAACATTGAACCTTGCCTAACTCAGTTCACTCCTCCATCCAACTGTGATCCACCCCCTGTTAACTTTCCAGAATTACTTAACCTCGAACCTTGCCTCGACATCATTCACCAAATCCCTCAACGTGCAAACTAACCTTATATCCACAGAAAGAACTGCAGTCCACCATCTAAAAACAGATCCCTACCTTATAATCGTACCTGCTGACAAAGGCTCCACCACCTTGGTTTTGAACCGCAAGGATTACGTGGCAGGAGGACTCTGTCAGCTGTCAGATACTTCCACCTACAAACCGTGCCACAGTGATCCCATTCCAGTAATCCAGCAGGATCTCCAGTCACTACTCAAATCCTTAGGCCCATCCCAGAACTTCTTCCCAGAGTCCATCTCTCTACTTACCCCCTACCATTCCCCACACTCCCACCTTCTACATGCTTCCTAAAGTCCACAAACCCAACCACCCAGGACTCCCCGTTGTGACCGGTTACTGTGCGCCCCACTGAGAGAATCTCTGCTCTCGTAGACTGACACCTTCAACCTATTACCTGGAACCTATCCTCCTATATAAAAGATACCAACCATTTCCTCCACTGACTCTCCACAGTTCCCGTCCCATTATCACGCGGTGCCCTACTCGTCACTATCGATGCCACCTCCCTGTACTCTAACATTCCTAATGCCCACAGCCTTACTGCTATCGAACACTACCTTTCCAGACTCCCTACGGATTCCAAACCGACCACCTCCTTCCTAGTCTCCGTGACCAACTATATTCTCACCCACAATTACTTCTCCTTTGAAGGCATTACCTCCAAATAAATCCGCGGTACGGCTACGGGCACCCGCATGGCACCATCCTATGCTAACCTATTCGTGGGCCATCTAGAGGAATCCTCCTTAAAAACCCAGAATCCTAAAACCCTCACCTGGTTCACATTCACTGATGACACCTTTGCTATCTGGATTGAAGGCGAAAACACCTTATTCACAATCCTTCAGAACCTCAAAAACTTCTCCCCCATTTGCTTCACCAGGTCCTACTTAACCTGACAAGTCCCCTTCTTCGATGTTGACCTTCACCTCAGTACCTCCGTCCCTATCGAACCTACTAATCACCAGCAATACCACTACTTCGACAGCTGTTACCCATTCCATACCGAGCAGCCCCTTGCGTACGGCCTAGCCACCCGTGGTCGTCGCATCTGCAGTGACGAGCAGTTCCTCTCTAAATATACCGAGGGTCTCACTGAAGCCTTCATTGACCGTAATTATCCTCCCATCCTTGTACAAAAACAAATCTCCCGTGCCTTATCTTCCCAGTATCCACAGAGAAGCATTCCCCTCGTAACACGGTACCGTCTGGGACTGGAGCAACTGAATTACATTCTCCACCAGGGTTTCAATTATCCGACATTGTGCCCTGAAATGAGAAATGTCCTGCCCACTATCCTTCCCACCCCTCTCACAGTGGTATTCCGCCATCCGCCAAACCTACACAATATACTCGTCCATCCTTACACGACCCCTGCTCCCGATCCCTTACCTCTCGGCTCATACCCCTGTAATAGCCCTAGATGCAAGACCTGTCCCATACATCCTCCTACCACCACATACTCCAGTCCGGTCACTAACATCACCTATCGCATCAAAGACAGGGCTACCTGTGAATCCAGTCACATGATTTACAAGCTAAGCTGCAACCTCTGTGCCGCATTCTACGCAGGCACAACAACCGACAAGATGTCTGCCCGCACAAATGGCCACCGACAAACTGTGCCCGAAAAACGAGTTGGCCACCCTGTTGCTGAACACGCCGCCAAACGTGATATCCCTCATCTCGATGACCGCTTCACAGCGTGTGCCGTACGGATCCTTCCCACCCACACCAGCTTTTCTGAATTGCGCAGGTGGGAACTTTCCCTGCAATACATCCTGTGTTCCCGTAACCCTCCTGGCCTCGACCTTCGTCAGTCACTGTCCTCTCCCATCCAGCCCCCTCCCTGTTCCCATTCCAGCACTACACAGCCGTCATTTCACTGCCACACCCAGTCTTTTAATTTGTTTTTATTTCTCTCCTTTCCACTACTTACCCCCTCCCCCCTTCCCACCTTCTCTCCTGCCCCCCGTCTAAACTGCAACACTTCACTGTCCGACACTCCCACCGTAGTATCCCTCTCCCTCCCACAGCCTCCTCCTTAATCCCACCCATTCACCTCTCCCATCGTACACTGGTGCTGCTGTTCGCAGTGTGGTCTCAGCTCTCTGAGACTGCAGATGTGTGTGTAAGTTGCGTTTACGTGAGTGTGTGTGTGTGTGTGTGTGTTCGTGTGTATGTGTGTCTACTGCTGACAAAGGCCTTAATGACCGAAAGCTTTAATCCTGTGAATATTTTTGTTGTGCCTATCACGACTCAGCATCTCCGCTATATGGTGAGCAGCAATTTTCTTTCTCTGGTATCGTTACATTCCATCCTGGATTTTCCATTGTTTGAAAGTAATACAACAATATTATGAGAAGGAAAAGTTGCTACTCACCATATAATGGAGATGCTGAGTCACAGATAGACGCGACAAAAAGACCCTCACAATAACAGCTTTTGGCCACTAAGACCTTTGTCAACAACAGAAACATACATGCAAACATGCTCTCCCCCCCCCCCCCCCCCCCCCCCCCAACACACACACACACAAGAATGCAACTCGCACACATGACTAGTGTGACCTAGTAGATAGTGTCGGAAGTTCCATGCGGCTTTTCGCAGATGATGCTGTAGTATACAGAAAAGTTGCAGCATTAGAAAATTATAGCGAAATGCAGGAAGATCTGCAGCAGATAGGCACTTGGTGCAGGGAGTGGCAACTGACCCTTAACATAGACAAATGTAATGTATTGCGAATACATAGAAAGAAGGATCCTTTATTGTATTATTATATGATAGCGGAACAAACATTGGTAGCATTTACTTCTGTAAAATGTCTGGGAGTGTGCGTGCAGAATGATTTGAAGTGGAATGATCATATAAAATTAATTGTTAGTAAGGCAGGTACCAGGTTGAGATTCATTGGGGGAGTCCTTAGAAAATGTAGTCCACCAACAAAGGCGGTGGCTTAGAAAACACTCATTCGACCTATACTTGAGTATTGCTCATCAGTGTGGGATCCATACCAGATCGGGTTGACGGAGGAGATAGAGAAGATCCAAAGAAGAGCGGCCCATTTCGTCACAGGGTTATTTGGTAATCGTGATAGTGTTACGGAGATGTTTAACAAACTCAAGTGGCAGACTCTGCAAGAGAGGCGCTCTGCATCGCAGTGTAACTTGCTCGCCAGGTTTCGAGACGGTGCGTTTCTGGATGAGGTATCGAATATATTGCTTCCCCGTACTTATACCTCCCGAGGAGATCACGAATGTAAAAGTAGAGAGATTAGAGTGCGCGAACCGTACGCGACTGGAACAGGAAAGGGAGGTAATGACAGTGGCACGTGAAGTGCCCTCTGCCACACACCGTTGGGTGGCTTGCGGAGTATAAATGTAGATGTAGATGTAGATGTAGACTTCAGCAGCACCAGTGCATGATGGGAGTGGTGACTAGGGTAAGGAGGAGCCTGGGGTGGGGAGGGGGAGGGATAGTATGGTGGGGGTGGCAGACAGTGAAGTGCTGAAGGTTGGACAGATGGCTGGGGAGAGGGGGTGGCGGGGGAGGAAGAAGAGAAATGAAAATACTGGTTGTTGTGGTGGAAGGATGGCTGTGTAGTGCTGGTATGGGAACAGGGAAGGGGCTGGATGGATGTGGACAGTGACCAACGAAGGTTAAGATAGGAGGGTTATGGGAACATAGGATGTATTGCAGGGAATGTTCGCACCTGCGCAATTTAGAAAAACTGGTGTCGACAGGAAGGGCCCATAAGGCACTGGCTGTGAAGCAGTCATTGAAATGAAGGATATCATGTTTGGCAGTGTGTTCAGAAACAAGATGGTCCACTCGTTTCTCGGCCACAGTTTTCCGGTGGCCATTTGTGTGGACAGACAGCTTGTCGGTCGTCGTGCCTACATAGAATGCGGCACAGAGGTTGCAGCTTAGCTTGTAGACGACGACTTGTTTCGCTGACAGCCCTGCTCTGATGGGGTTGGTGATGTTAGTGACCAGACTGGAGTAGGTGGTGGTAGGAGGATGTGTGGGAGAGATCTTGCATCTAGGACTATCACAAGGGTGGATTAGATTAGATTAATACTTGTTCCATTGATCATGAATAATGAATACGACACTTGGTAATGATGTGGAATGTGTCAGGTTAATAAAAGATGTCTGTACAAGATATTGCAAAATATTGCATGACACTAATGCTTAAGTTAGTTTTTTCCCCTCCCTTAATTTATATCTAAAAATTCAGCCAATGAGTAGAAGGAGTTGTCATCTAGAAATTCTTTTAATTTATTTTTAAATGTTAGTTGGCTATCTGTCAGGCTTTTGATGCTGTTTGGTAGGTGACCAAAGACTTTTGTGGCAGCATAATTTACCCCTTTGTGTGCCAAAGTCAGATTTAACCCTGCATAGTGAAGATCATCCTTTCTCCTGGTGTTATAGCTATGCACACTGCTATTACTTTTGAACTGGGCTGGATTATTAACAACAAATTTCATAAGTGAATATATATACTATGAGGATCCCTAGATTCTTAAATAGATGTCTGCAGGATGACTGTGGGTGGGCTCCAGCAATTATTCTGATTACACGTTTTTGAGCAATGAATACTTTTCTACTCAACGATGAATTACCGCAGAATATGATAGCATACGAAAGCAGTGAATGAAAGTAGACATAGTAAGCTAATTTACTGAGATTCTTATCACCAAAATTTGCAATAACCCTAATAGCATACGTAGCCGAACTCAGACATTTCAGCAGACCATCAATGTGTTGCTTCCATTTTAACCTCTCATCAATGGACACACCTAAAATTTTTGAAAATTCTACCTTAGCTACAGACTTCTGTTCAAAGTCTATATTTATTACTGGAGTTGTGCCATTTACTGTACTGAAATGTATATACTGTTTTTTATCAAAATTTAAAGAGAGTCCATTTGCTGAGAACCACTTAATAATTTTGTGAAAAACACCATTTACAATTACATCACTTAGTTCTTGGTTATTGGATGTTATTACTATACTTGTATCATCAGCAAAAAGAACTAACTTTGCATCTCCATCAATGTGGAATGGTATGTCATTAATGTATATCAAGAACAGTAAAGGACCTAAAACTGAATCCTGTGGAACCCTGTACTTGATAGCCCCCCCAGTTTGAGGAATGAGCTGTTGTATTAACATTACATGAACCACTTATTTCAACTTTCTGCATTCTTCCAGTTAAGTATGAATTAAACCATTAATGAACCATGAAGTGAGGGCTTGGGAGCAGGGGTTTTGTAGGGACGGACGAATGTATTGTGTAGGTTCGGTGGACAGTGGAATACCACTGTGGGAGGAGTGAGAAGGATAATATAATATTTTTAATTGAACAATGAACAAAAAAGTCATTTTTCAATGTAGTGTCCCGAATGTGGACTTTGGAAAGAACAGTTTTGGATGTACGTATAGCCAGTTGTGCACTGCCCTTTTCCCCTTCTTTGACACTTCTGAAATGCCAGCCTCTCATTGCATCTTGAGTCCACCGAACAGATGATAGTCAGTAAGAGCGAGGTCTTGTGAATGAGGATGTACCAGACATTCAGATTTAATTTCCTGAATAGTCTCAACTGTCTTATGAGCTGTATGCAGTTGGGCCTTGTCATGCTGTAGGAATAATGTGGAGGTCAGAAGTCATCGTCGATCACTGCCAATTTCAGGGTGAAGTTGATTTTTCAGCATGTCTAAATAACTATACGACCTTTTCAGCAGCCGGTTGGGTGCGGCATTGTTTTCGGTTTCAGCAATGAGCTCGTGGCATCATTCCTTGACGACCTTTTCATTTCTGGTTGGTGATGGTGGACCCGAGTCTCGTCACCTGTAACAGTTTTCTCTCAGAAATGCATCACCTTTGATGTGGAAACTGTGCAAAAGTTCTTTACAGGCACTGACGCGACTGTTTTTCAGTTCGACAGTCGACGACGGTTTTTCAGTTTGACTGTCGACTGACGTGGCATCCGTCTGGCAGACATCTTGTCGAGGTGTGGCATATTGTGAACAATATTCTGTGCTGAGCCAATACTAATCTTCAGATTTGAAGCTGTTTTGTTCAGAGTTATGCATCTGTTCTCCTTTAAAAGTTGCTCCACCGACACAGTGTTCTCACTCGTCACTACGCAGTGAGCCTGTCCTGGTATTGGGGCATCCTCCACAGAAGTTACACCACTTTTAAACTTCCTACACCACTCGTAGAAGGCAACAGCGTGGTACCTTCTTCTGCATTGCAGCATCACTCCGCTACTTGTAGGTCGCTTTATGAAACTCGAGAAGCACTGCTGCCATCTGCTAACTCCATCACACAACTTTTCAAAATATTAAGGAACTTTTAAGGTTTTTGTTTGAATCACCCTTGTTCTTTATGAAATACACAATAAAACAGTATTAACTTCATCATTTTTAAAACACTATTTGTACATGGCATTAGCTGTGCTGAAACATAGAAAAAATTGTACATTTAAGTTTAATGGCATTTGTACACTTTTGTAATGTTAATAACGGGTGACTGAATGCTAACTATAGTTGTAGAGCATTTCCGTACTTGTAACCTGGTACCGAATGTATCACTGTCGGAGAGCATCGAGAGGTGAACTAAATGAATCTCAGTCTGGGACATTGCAAAATGTAATGTGGTTTTTCATCCAGCCTGCAGAACTTTGGTCTCAGAGTACAGAATTGCAGAGTCCTGCTCTCTGCATTGCTTGTCATGTTGTAGTGAAGCACATTCATCTTACACAGTAAAGACTATTTATACATTTCAGATTATAAACCTTATGTCATGGACTATAACTGAAGCAGGGAACTTACAGGTCAGTACAAGACTGAAAGACTTCATTAGAAAGCGCTTTCTTCTTCTTTTCGTTCCCCTCCTCCTCTTCCTCTATGCAGTCTATCATTCAGCATTTCCTGCCGTTTTTGTCCTATGTCATTCTTCACCTCAGTCTCGCTCGTGGTCTTCCAGTAACTCTTCTTCCAGATTTTTTACCATTCCAGACCTTTTCTGGTAGTCTTTCTTTCCCCATTCTTTTAACATGGCCAAACCATTTCTGCATATTTCCCCCTGTAGTTTCTTTTATAGGACTCATGTGCAGTGTGATTCATATTCTTTCATTGTTGTTCTGCTCCTTCTAATCTTATTCAGGATCTCTCATAGAAGTATTCTAATTGGATCTTTCGTTGCCCAAGTTCACATTTTGATTCATAGGTTAGAAATGGTAGATATTTACCTGTACATCATAATTTTTGCATTAGCGGGGATTTTCCAATTCCTAATTATGTGTGATACACAATAATGAAATTAGAGCAGTTTTATACACTTTCCAAAATTTCGATCTTGGTGTTTCCTTTCATTAGCTTATTTGAAAGCATGTATTTCTTTAATAATTTTACCATTAGAATGTATATCCTTCATTTTTTCACTTTTCCTGCTGATTTTCATTACCTCACTTTTTGTTAAGCCTATTTTCACCCCTGTTTCTTCAATTACTGTCTGACAGGTATTAAGTTGCTCCTCCAATTTCTGCTCATTGTTCTCTCATGTCAATGATTTTCATGTCATCTACATTTCATCTATAATCTGAAAACCACCGTGAAGCGTATAGCAGATGGTACATCTCAGTGTACCAGTTATTAGAGATTTTCCACATTCCATACACTTATGGAGCACAGGAAAAATTATTGCTGAAGTGCCTCTGCACATGCTGTAATTAATCAATCTTATCCTCATGATACCTGTGGGCGTGATATGTAGAAGGTTGTGGTACATTCCTGGAGTCATCATTTAAAGCTAGTTGTAGAAACACTGTCAGTAGACTTTATCAGGATAGTTTCCATCTATCTTCAAGAGTATGCCAGTCCAGTTCTTTCGATATTGACACTCTCCTGCAAGTCAGACAAACCTGTCATCATTCATGCTGCCCTTCTCTGTATATGTTCAATATCCTCTGCCAGTCCTATCTGCTGTGGTTCCACACACCACAGAAGTATTCTAGGATAGGTTGCACTACTGATTTGTAACCTGCTGTTGACTGTTAGTGAACTTTCCTTATAATTTTGTCTGTGAATTTATTGAAGCACAATGCTGAACTCTACTATCTATTCAAAAGAATTCTGTTTCTTTTTTTAAAATCTATTATAATACAATTCAGTCATTTTGTGTACATGTTTCTGATTCTGAGTTACATTGCTTTTGATAGTTCCAGTCTAATCAGACCTTGCCATCTCTCTTCCCTAAGCCTTTTGTATATCTATGAACACAAACATTTCATTCTCTAATTCCCATTTATTTTCTACTACCTGACCAGCTGTAAATATGGCCGCTATAGTTGTTGTTCTTCCAGGTCGAAAGCCTTGCTGTTGCCTTAATTCTGGTTCTATCTTGTTCCTGATATTATGTTTTCCTAAATTCTCATGCAATGGCACTATCTCTTTGTAGTTCTCACAGGGAACATTGTTATCCTTCTTAAAAATGGGTAAAATAATAGCCTATATCCAATTGCCAGGAATCTCTCCGAAGAGCAATACTGTGCTCATTATTCTACACAGCCAACAAATACCAAAAGGTCTTGTGGCATTGATCATTTCCACTTTAATGTCATCGACTCCAGGAGCTTTACCATTCTTTCATTTCTAATACAGCCTTTGCTAAATCCAACACTTGCACACCTTCTCTTTCTATGAGAGTCATAACAAAAGTCATGAGCAACCCCCTGCTAAAATTCAAATTCAAACACTGTAATAAAAATGACTGCAGGATTGTAATTTATAGACTTTGCACCACATGTTGCCATATTGTGACATCACTAACATATGGCAGTACTTCCAAAATCGTGCACACAGATATTTTGTTTTGTCAGCACACTATCATTGAATTTCTTGTTAAAAAAAGAAAATCTGCTACTGAAATCCACCTCAGATTTCAATGTGCCTAGCGAGATGTCTTCGTGGGTGTTAGGAGCATTAGGAGATGGGTGAAGCATTTCGAAGGTGGGAAAACAAGCATCTGAGATGAGACTTGTTGCGGTTAATCGCCTCCGCAGAATGCAACAAGGAAAGAGTGGGGACCTCATTAGAGAAGACAGGCATGTTGCAGTGAATGAAATTGTTGCTAAGTTTGCAGTAGGACATGGTGCAGTGGAAGAAATAATTCAAAGCTTTTTTATTGAAAACTTAGGGGCCATTGGGTCCCAAATTTATTGACCAAAGACCACAAACTTCATAGGAGAACCATCAGAGAAAACCACCTTTAGAGATTTCAAGGTGGTGGTTTTTTGACGAGTATTGTTACAGATGATGAAAGTTGTAATGGAACAGATGCTGACATTACGACAGTGTGTAGTCTCAATGAATCTCATAATCTGTAGCATTGTCCCCCGAACGGAGTGTGGCCCTTTGGTTCTGAATCAAGTGGAAGGACTGAACCAGAGACTTCAAAAGTTCTGTAACAATATACTGGGTGGTCCATTGATAGTGACCGGGCCAAATGTCTCGCAAAATAATGGCGCTGCCATAGGTCAAACGGATATCAACTGCACTTTGGTAAATAGGAACCCCATTTTTTATTAGTTACTTGTGTAGTATGTAAATAAATATGATTGTTTCAGTTGGACCACTTTTTTCGCTTTGTGATCGATGGCTGCAGTAGTTGTCACAAACGTATAAGTACGTGGTATCACATAACATTCCGCCAGTGCAGACGCTATTTGCTTTGTGATACATTACCTGTGTTAAAATGTACCATTTACCAATTGCGGAAAAGGTCGATATCGTGTTGATGTATGGCTATTGTGATCAAATTGCTCAACAGGTGTGTGCTATGTATGCTGCTCAGTATCCAGAACGAAATCATCCAAGTGTCCGGACCATTCGCCGGATAGTTACATTATTTAATGAAACAGTAAATGTTCAGCCACTTGTGAAACGTCAACCATGACCTGCAACAAATGATGATGCCCAAGGAAGTGTTTTAGCTGCTGTCGCAGGTAATCCGCAGATCAGCAGCAGACAAATTGCGCGAGAATCAGGAATCTCAAAAACGTAGGTGTTGACAATGCTACATCAACATCGATTGCACCCGTACCATATTTCTATGCACCAGGAATTGCATGGCAATGACTTTGAACGTCGTGCACAATTCTGACACTGGGCACAAGAGAAATTTCGGGACAATGACAGATTTTCTGCACATGTTCTATTTAGGGACTGAGCGTCATTCACCAACAACGGTAATGTAAACTGGCATAATATGCAATATTGGGCAACAGAAAATCCACGATGACAGCAACACGTGGAACATCGGTGACCTTGGCGGATTAATGTATGGTGCAGCATTATGGGAGGAAGGATAATCAGATTCCATTTTATCGAAGGCAATCTGAATGGTGCAATGTATGCTGATTTCGTACGTAATGTTCTACCAATGTTACTACAAGATTTTTCACTGCATGACAGAATGGCGATGTCCTTCCAACATGATGGATGTCCAGCACATAGCTCTCGTGTGGTTGAAGCGGTATTGAATAGCATATTTCATGACAGGTGGATTGGTCGTCGAATCACCATACCGTGGTCTGCACGTTCACCAGATCTGATGTCCCCGGATTTCTTTCTGTGGGGAAAGTTGAAGAATATTTGCTATCGTGATCCACCGACAACACCTGACAACATGCGTCAGCACATTCTCAATGCATGTGCAAACATTATGGAAGGCAAACTATTCGCTGTTGAGAGGAATGCTGTTACACGTATTGCCGAATGCATTGAGGTTGATGGACATCATGTTGAACATTTATTGCATTAATGTTGTATTTACAGGTAATCACACTGTAACAGCATGCATTCTCAGAAATGATAAGTTCACAAAGGTGCATGTATCACACTGGAACTACTGAAATGAAATGTTCAAACGTACCTACGGTCTGTATTTTAATTTAAAAAGCCTACCTGCTACCAACTGTTCATCTAAAATAGTGAGCCATATGTTTTTGACTATTACAGCGCCATCTCTCACAAAGTGAAAAAAGTCGTCCAACTAAAATATTCATATTTCTTTACGTACTACACGAATATGTAATAAAAAATGGGGGGTTCCTATTAAAAAAAAACACAGTTGATATCCATTTGACCAATGGCAGCACCATCTAGCGGGGGCAACAATAGCGCCATCTGCTTTCCCTCTTTGAGCTAGACACGTTTCGTTCTTTGTAGTTTTTTTGTTTGGCGCTTATTTCGTGAGATATTTGGCCCGATCACAATCAATGGACCACCCTGTAGACTATGACTTCCTGGACTTTTGCCATAGGGTTGAGAATAGTAGGCTCCCTCTAAGTGGGTTAGGTGTGCACTACACATCAGAGGCTGCTACTCGGGTAACAAACTGTGAGTGGGGTGAATACAAGGGTTTTTTAGATTAGGTGACTCTCCATTCAATCCAGGTAATGATAGCTGTAGGAAAACCTGAAGTATCAGGCTAAGATCCAAAGAAATGCCTCCCAGAGGTGAGAGTATTAAAACCCTAATGGTAAACTGGCGAAGCATTTGCAACAAAGTACCAAAGTTTGAAGCACTCGTGAAAAGCAAAGAATCTCAAATAATACTAGATACAGAACGCTGGTTTAAAGCTGAAATTGGTAGCACTGAGATTTTTAGGGAAGATGTAGGTGTATATCAAAAGTGTAAGCGAATGGTAAATGGAGGGGGTGTGTTTGTCGCAGCAGACAAGAAACTCAAACCTGTCAAGGTAGAAATTGAAGATGCATGTGAGATTGTTTGCGCAAGACTCATTAGCAGGGGTGGGCATTGGATCCTTCTATCACCCACCAAACTTGTCTCCTGATGTAACTGAAAACTTCAGAGAACACCTCAGTTCACTTGTACATAAGTACCGCACTCATACTGTAATCATTGGTGGAGACTTCAATCATCCACAATTAATTGGGAAAATTACAGTTTTGGTAGTGGTGGGCATGATAAGACACCCTGTGAAACTTTACTAAATGCCTTCTCTGAAAACTATTTAGAACAGATAACTAGGAACCCTACTCATGATGGAAGTTTATTGGATATAATGGTAACAAATAGACTGGATCTCTTTGAGGATTGTGGCAACAATGATTACCGAAGTACAAAGGACAATTAAAATAAGTAGAAAGGTACATATGTTCAGTGAACTTGATAAAAAGTCAGTAATGTCATATCTCAATGAGGAACTTGAAACTTTCAGCTCAGCAATTTAGAAAAGATTGCGGTATGGTGTGGCAGGTGGCAGTTGACGCTAAATAATGAAAAGTGTGAAGTGATCCACACGAGTTGATAAGAAATCCGTTGGAATTCAATTACTTGATAAATAGTACAATTCTCAAGGCTGTCAATTCAACTAAGTACCTGGGTGTTAAAATTACAAACAACTTCAGTTGGAAGGACCACATAGATAATATTGTGGGGAAGGCGAGCCAAAGGTTGCGTTTCATTGGCAGGACACTTAGAAGATGCAACAAGTCCACTAAAGAGACAGCTTACACTACACTCGTTCGTCCTCTGTTAGAATATTGCTGCGCGGTGTGGGATCCTTACCAGGTGGGATAGACGGAGGACATCGAAAGGGTGCAAAAAAGGGCAGCTCGTTTTGTATTATCACGTAACAGGGGAGAGAGTGTGGCAGATATGATACGCGAGTTGGGATGGAAGTCATTAAAGCAAAGATGCTTTTCTTCGCGGCGAGATCTATTTACGAAATTTCAGTCACCAACTTTCTCTTCTGAATGCGAAAATATTTTGTTGAGCCCAACCTACATAGGTAGGAATGATCATCAGAATAAAATAAGAGAAATCAGAGCTCGAACAGAAAGGTTTAGGTGTTCATTTTTCCCTCACGCTGTTCGGGAGTGGAATGGTAGAGAGAGAGTATGATTGTGGTTCGATGAACCTTCTGCCAAGCACTTAAATGTGAATTGCAGAGTAGTCATGTAGATGTAGAGCAGGAGCATGTAGAGAAACTCTGGGTCAAGTTTAAAAGAATAGTTGACCTAGCACTGGATAGATATGTACCGCGTAGAACAGTTCATAATGGGAGGGCACCTCCGTGGTATACAGTCATGTAAAGAAACTTCTAAAGAAACAGAGACTACTGCATAATATGTGTAAAACAAAGTGTAGGGCTGAAGATAGAGGGATGCTGAATGTGAAACACATTTGGGTGTCAGGAAAGCAATGCCTGATGCCTTCAATGACTACCGTAGCAGAATATTGTCAAGTGATGCTTTCACAGAACCCAAAGAAATTCTGGTTGTATGTAAAGACTGTTAGTGGCACCAAAGTTATTGTCCAGTCCCAAATGAATGAGACAGGAACTGAAATTTAGGGCAGCAAAGCAAAAGCTGTAGTGCTTCACTCTGTTTTCAAATATTCCTTTACAAAGGAAAACACGGAAGAAGTGTCACAATTTAATCGCCGTACCACTGAAAAGTATTAGTGTCAGTGGTGGTGAGAAACAGCTGAAATCTTGAAAACTGAACAAAGACCCAAGGCCCGATGAAACCCCTGTCAGATTCTATATTGAATTTGCGACTGAGTTAGCTCCTCTTCTAACTATAATCTATTATCAATCCCTCGAAGAAAAATCTGCGCCCAGTTCTCGGAAAAAGGCACAGGTCACACCCGTCGAGAAGATGGGTAGTAGAACTGATCCACAAAGTACTGTCCGGTATCCTCGACGCTGATTTGCCGCAGAATCTTAGAATGTATTCTGTTATCAAACATAATGACGATCTCGAACAGAATGATGTCCTCGACGCCAACCGGCCCGTTTTTCGTAAACATTGACTGTGTGAAACCCAACTCGTCTTTTTCTCACATGACATACTGAAAGCTTTGGATCAAGGCAACTATAGTGTGCGTCATTTATGACTGCAGCCAAGTTTAGGTTCGTTCTGCACATCTGACATCACAAAACACAGTCAGCCAATGAACAGAGCGACGTTGCCAGAGCTCAACTGCAATGCATAGCACGGACGAGTGTCTTCACATTTAGAAATGTTCAGTCATAAATAAAGTAATAGAACAAAAGCAATGTTTTGATAGCAGACTTGCTTTTGTAGAAAGTTTTGAAAAAGCATTCTTTATACCAATTGCTTCATATTGTATTAATTAATTAAACCAAACAAGCAATAAGCCTCCTAATTCAGGCGATAGCAAGGAAAGGTGTTTGAATCAATCCCACGAACCGCTTTTTCGTAATAAAAGAACAGTGGTAATTGTTTATTTCATACTGTACTTCGGCAAAGCATGAGTAATTCATAGTCATACCAACAGTTTTTGTTGGTATTTTGCGTGACCTTTTAGAGATCTCAAGAAGTTTTATTGTGCGAAGAACTGCATTAGCGCAACGGTTAAGGTGTTGGGCTGCTCAGTGACAGATCATGAGTTCAAACCTTGAGTGGTGCTTAATATTTTCTTTATATAAAAACAATATCAAAGTGTCTTACTTCTTGAATTTTATTCGTTTCAATGTAATTTTTTGAAATTTCTAGTGCTTTGTCTCTTCATTAACCCTTTCGCTGCTACAGACACGTGCTCCCCGCATTCCGCGCTGTGCGCGATTTTGTCATCACTGCACTGCTTGCCTGTTCAGACACATGGTGTTCCGACTGCTTTGACACTCTTATCATTTGATTTAACAAAAACTATTTGGTCCAAAAATTTGATTTTTACACATCTTCTTGACTGATACCTTTCCCCCATAAATGACTTAATTTTGTTTTGATGTTCAACGCAGTTATTGTGCAGCATGAAACATAGTAAACTATTGCACAAAATTTTGAAGAGTATATGCTATGGACTTTTACCTCTGCAAACTCTTCAGAATTTTGTGCAATAGTTAACTACGTTTAATGTTGCACAATAACTGCATTGAACATCAAAACAAAATTAAGTCATTTATGGGGGGAAGGTATCAGTCAAGAAGATGTGTAAAAATCAAATTTTTGGGCCAAATAGTTTTTGTGAAATCGAATGATAAGTGTTACAAAGCAGTCGGAACACCATGTGTCTTCACACGCGAGCAGTGCAGTAATGATGAAATCGCACACAGCACGGAATGCGGGGAGCACGTCTCTGTAGCAGTGAAAGGGTTAATGCAGACGTGGTGGCTTTACTTCATAAACTGCGTGCTCCCTCCTAAACATAAGTTTGTGAACTATACTATACTATGGCACTGCTGCTCTTGGCGCGTGAGTCGTGTGCAACTGGCAACACAGCAATCTCCTGTGTCTGGATTGGCATGCGTAAGCTGCCAAGATAAAAGAGTTGAACTATAGATAGATGCAGCATTTCTTGATGTCAAAAAAGCAATTGACTCAGTACCACACCTACGCTTATTGTCAAAAGTATGGTGTTATAGGGAATGAGGTGAAATTTGTGAGTGGACTGTGGACTTTTTGACATGTTATCTCGGATGAAGAGTTACCATCACATGTTGACATAACCTCAGGTGTGTCCCAGGCAACTATATTGACACCCGTGGCGTTCATGTAATATATTAATTACTTTTTGCTGTCCCGCCTCCCATCCATGTTACAAACAGTGCACTTAGCTTTTCACCCCTATTAACTCATGCATGATGTTTTAGTGGTAATCTCTGTCTTGCATATTATCCTGTCTTCCACCTTTACCCTCTCAGGTTTCCAAATCTTGTCCAGTGCAGTCCCTAATAATCAGTTCTCATCCTGTCTTGTAAGTCTTCCCTGACATGGGATTCTGGCTTACTTTTCTGATCTGTACCCCTTTCCCTAAACCTCTCCAGTCCTTTTCCTTCACCCCTTTTCCTTCCCGAGCCACTTTTAAAAGCTAAATAGTTGTGTGTGTGTGCGCGCACGTGCATTCCCTTGCGGATGCTTGATGAGTAGAACTTTTCATCTGTCCATTTACATTGTTGTTGTTGTTGTTGTTGTGGTCTTCAGTCCTGAGACTGGTTTGATGTAGCTCTCCATGCTACTCTATCCTGTGCAAGCTTCTTCATCTCCCAGTACCTACTGCTACCTACATCCTTCTGAATCTGCTTAGTGTATTCATCTCTTGGTCTCCCTCTGCGATTTTTACCCTCCACACTGCCCTCCAATACTAAATTGGTGGTCTCTTGATGCCTCAGAATCTGTCCTACCAACCGATCCCTTCTTCTAGTCAGGTTGTGCCACAAATTCCTCTTCTCCCCAATCCTATTCAGTACCTCCTGATTAGTTGTGTGATCTACCAATCTAATCTTCAACATTCTTCTGTAGCACCACATTTTGAAAGCTTCTATTCTCTTCTTGTCCAAACTATTTATCATCCATGTTTCACTTCCATACATGGCTACACTCCATACAAATACTTTCAGAAACGACTTCCTGACACTTAAATGTATACTCGATGTTAACAAATTTCTCTTCTTCAGAAACGCTTTCCTTGCCATTGCCAGTCTACATTTTATATCCTCTCTACTTTGACCATCATCAGTTATTTTGCTCCGCAAATAGCAAAACCCCTTTACTGCTTCAAGCGTCTCATTTTCTAATCTAATTTCCTCACCATCACCTGATTTAATGCGACTACATTCCGTTATCCTCATTTTGTTTTTGTTGATGATCATCTCATTTACATTATATTCTCAATAATTGAATGTCTTTGTTGAATAAATATTCAGTTGGGTCTTGATAAGATATCAATGTGGCGCAGAGACTGACTACTTGCTTTAAATGTTGTATTTCTTAAAACAAAAAAAATGTAGCATCCAAGACTATAATGTCAATAGGTCACTGTTGGAATTGGCCAGGTCATACAAATACCTGGGTGTAACATGTTGTAAGGATATGAAATGGAATAATCAGATTGGTTCAGTTGTGGGTAAACAGGTGGTAGACTTCACTTTATTGGTATAAAACTGGGGAAGAGCAGTCAGTCTACAAAGAGGTTGATTACAAATCACTTGTATGGCCAATTCTAGAATACTGATCAATTGTCTGGGATAATTCGTGAAGTTATAGCCAATACAGAGGCTTACCGACAGTCATTCTTCCCATGCACTATTTGTGAGTAGAACAGGGCTGAAGGGATCAGTAGTGGTACCAAAAGTACCCTCTGCTGCTCACCATTACTCTGCTTGCGGAATATGATGTAGATGAGATCCATACCAACAGGGCTAACAGGAGATATTGAACATATACAGAGAAGGGCAGAGTGAATGGTCACATGTGTATTTGATCCATGGGAGAGACCACAGAGATACTGAAGGAACTGAAATGGTAGATTACTGAAGACAGATGTAAACTATCCCAAGAAAGTCTTTTAACAAAGTATCAAGAACCAGCTTTAAATGGCGAGTCTAAGAATATATTACAACCCCCTACATATCACTTACATAGGGATCGTGAAGATAAGATTGGGATAATTCCTGAACAGAGGCATTCAAACAATCATTCTTACCGTGTTCCTTGCATGAATGAAACAGGAAGAAACCCTAACAACTTGTTACAAGGGACATACCATTCATTGTGAATCACACAGTGGTTTGCAGATTATAGATGTAAACACAGATGCAGATGTAGATGTAGATATTCATAAAGCATCTGGAACAGAGTTCTGTTGTAAGTGAGTTTTCCAACTTGCAGAATGATGGGAAAAACAGTGTGAAAAGAAATAGAGACTATGTTGCAAAGTGAGAGAAAAGTCTTTAGGTTGTGATGACGTGCTTGGTTTCTCTAAAAAACAAATATTAAGAGATTTAAAAAATTTTGCTCACCGCTTTCAGTATGACCGCTTGATGTCATCAGTTCATTTATGCATTGTTTCTTCTGTAATGGTGTTATTTCTTGTACCTCCCTGTGTTTCAGTGATGCAAAGATTCGTGACTGGCCATCAAGCCAGTGCTAACATTATCATCATACTGTCAACAATAAAACAAAAAGATGCCTACATTACCAAAACTATCACATACCTACGAATTGTACAATCTCTCTCGCTGTTTTGTTAACAGAAAAGTTAAGTGTTCCTGAAATATTTAGTTCACTTTGTATCTTTACTGTGTACATACAGCAGGAAACTGACAAGTATTTGCTACACTATTCCTGAAACCCATTATCGTTCACTTGGAACTTTTGCCCGTGTTATCAAAATAAACCATATGCAGCACCCATAAGAGCTGATAATTTTTCTGAAAGCAAAAATAAGTTCTCTGTCAAATGAAATACAATGTCACATTTGCAATAGGTGTCTGTTCGACAATGACATGGAGTGAACACAGAAAAAACTGACAACAAGAATGTTGTCAGCACATTACGCTTCCTAGGAGTCTGTCGCCACTTAGTAACAGCCAATGTCCTTGGAGAAACACTTCTTATGCAAACTCAGCTGTAAGCTAAGGGTTATTTTAGTTGAGATCGGACACATAGAACATAGAAATATTACAAAGTTTTTTGCTAATAATTCTATATGCAATCACAGAACGAGAGTTGGCTGGACTTAGATTTAGCAAGGAAGAACAAAACTCAAGACACCATTTTGTATCAGGAAATAAAATTGTGTAATAAACATTGAAAAAAAGAAGCCACCAACAGACATCCATTTAAAAAGGCAGCTAAAAGATCCTAATACATAATGCAAACAATACAATTAAAGTTTACGTAGAGGACTTGTAATGGTGGTTAATAATAAAAGAGAATAATTATAACACCTTGTTGCATTACAGTACATGATCACAGTGTAATGTGTTTACAAGAAAATCTTATGCCAAGATCTGTAGTGCATGATAGCGATGTCTTGTCATTTTCTTGGGCTCAGTATCTCACTCCTTGTGGGGGAATGCTTACTTAGTTCTTCAGGCGGTCTCAGGGGACAACATGAGGATGTGCATGGGCTTGAAGTCAGTTTTCTGAACAGATTGAAGTTGGTGGAAGGGGCATAACAGCACATTCATGGTCCAAGAGTCATGAGTGGGTGATCAAATGAGGTGTGATCTAAAAGTAATGGGAATTTTATAATTCCTCAGGCTTTATACATGCGATTTCCAATTTTTTTAATCTTCTGGTACAGATTTTCTGTATGTATGTGTGCATTTTCAGCTGTTTCAAATATTTAGTTTATCATTGATGGCCGAAAAGGTTAGACATGTCTTCTAGTGCTCAGCGAATTTTTACTTTCGAAAATGACGGATCAAAGAATTTGTGTTAAATTTTGCTCAAAAAGTGAAATTAAGTGCAGCACCACATTCAAAATGTTCACTGAGGCTTTTGGTGAATGTACTACGAGTAAAACATGAGTTTACAAAGAGCGTCGTGAAGACAGCGACCACCCTGGATGCCCTAGCACATCTGTTAGTGATGACAATGTGGAAGTAGTAAAGAAAATGGTTTTGCAAAATTGCCGAGCCACTGTTAGAGAGGTTGGTGATGATGTCAGAATACCCTTTGGCTTGTACCAAGCAATTTTTCGGATATTTTGGGCAATGTGTAGCAGCACAGTTTGTTCCAAAATGGTGGCATTTCAACTGAAAATAATATTGTCTAGACATCACTCAGGAACTGTTGAATGAAAGCGACAACAATCCATAACTCATTAAGAAGGTTATAATACATGACAAAATGTGGGTACGTTGTAAGACATCAAAACTGAGGCCTGACTGTCCCAGTGGAAACTTCCTGAATAGCCGAGATGAAAAAAGTTGGAGTTCAATCACTTGTGAAGGTTCTTCTCACTATTTACTTCAATTACATTGGGATAGTGCATCATGTGTTCCAGCCTTATGGCTGTACCATTGATAAGGAATACTACCTGGAAGTTATGTGGTGTTTGTCTCAAACAATCCGAAGAAGACAGCCAGAACTGAGGCAAAACCACCCGTAGAAATTGCATCACGATAATGTTCCTGCTCACACCTGAGTGTGTTGTCATGATTTTTGGCCAAAAACAAAACTGTTATGTTGCCTCAGCCACGACATTCACTGGACATGGCACTCTGTGACTTATTTCTCTTCCTGAAGCTGAAGAGAGCAATGAAAGGATGTCACTTCACCACCATTGATAAGAAAAGAACAGAATTATTGAAGGAGCTGAACATCATAACGAAAAGTGAGTTCTGGAAGTGCTTAGAAGGTTGGAAAAAATGCTGCCACAAATGTATTATATCTGAGGAATATTGCTTTGAAGGGAACAAAGTTGATGTTGATGAAAAAGAAAGATTCTTTACGAAAAACAACAATTCCTGTTACTTTTTGATCACACCTCATGGTGAGTGCAACAGTGAAGAGTATAACTATGTTTTACATTATAGATTATCTGAACCAAATGGTGCGTAGATGAAAGAACATTGTACAATAGGACCTTGCTGAATCAGACAGTGCAGACACTGACCTCATAGTTGGTGGGTTGGAGGTTGCTCTGTCCAACCATTGTGATTTAGGTTTTCTGTGGTTTTCCTAAATCTTTCCAGGCAAATGTTGGGATGGTTCCTTCATTGAGGTCAGAGCTGAGCAACTCTTTCAGCTCATAAAAGTACAGCTATACTGGGTGATCAAAAAGTCAGTATAAATTTCAAAACTTAATAAACCATGGAATAATGTTGATAGAGAGGTAAAAATTGACACACATGCTTGGAATGACATGGGGTTTTATTATGGAAAAAAAAAAACCATATTGCTAGACGTGTGAAAGATCTCTTGCACATGTCGTTTGGTGATGATTGTGTGCTAAGACACCACTTTCGTCATGCTT
Source organism: Schistocerca gregaria (assembly GCF_023897955.1). Classification (NCBI taxonomy): domain Eukaryota; kingdom Metazoa; phylum Arthropoda; class Insecta; order Orthoptera; family Acrididae; genus Schistocerca; species Schistocerca gregaria. The sequence continues at coordinate 79,770,413 of NC_064930.1, read as the reverse complement.
GGCCTCCCAAGTCCCCAGACCTCAGTCTGTGCAATTATTGGCTTCGAGGTTACCTGAAGTCACAAGTGTATCATGATCTCTAGGGATCTCTAGGGATGCCGAAAGACAACATCCGACGCCAATGCCTCACCGTAACTCCGGACATGCTTTACAGTGCTGTTCACAACATTATTCCTCGACTACAGCTATTGTTGAGGAATAATGGTGGACATATTGAGTATTTCCTGTAAAGAACATCATCTTTGCTTTGTCTTACTTTGTTATGCTAATTATTGCTATTCTGATCAGATGAAGCACCATCTGTCGGACATTTTTTGAACGTTTGTATTTTTTTGGTTCTAATAAAACCCCATGTCATTCCAAGCATGTGTGTCAATTTGTACCTCTCTATCTACATTATTCCATGATTTATTCAGTTTTCAAAGTTATACTGACTTTTTGATCACCTGATATATCCTTTGATTATGTATACTAAAAGCTGTTTACTTTCACTGTATTGTGATTACGAATCCCATATCATTCTGAGATGATCCCTGAATGAATGAATAAATAAATGCCAACATCTATGTTGGTAGGCAATGCACCACATCAGAGATCAACTATGTTTACATTTCTTCAAGAGAAATACTGAACTTTCTCCTACCCATGCTGCTTTTTCTTTCTAATGCTATTGATAAGCTGTAGAAAGTGTGGTGTAACATACCATTTCAGGATAAGTTGTGTTGCCTCATGGCTGTCTGTCAAATGATGATCGTGACCTTTGGAAGTAATTTTTGTGCTAATTAAGTAGCTTGTTTCAACCAGCATACTGTTGGAGAAACTTTCTGTTTCTTATGTGAATGTGCACATAGCACATACAGGGCCTTTCTGTAAGAGCATGTAAAAATTTAACATGACATAGAGGGTGCTCCACTGAACAATTTGAGGTAGGGAACCTGGGGTCATAGAAGCTAGCTTAAAGAGATAATATGAATAAAATCGCATTACTGTGTACTTTTTTATTTACATTAGTTACAGTTGACTACAAATACCATCACTGACAGAATAAATGTACCGTATGTCCTGTATCTTACAAAATGTCCTGAACTGATGGCCGTCAACCTCAACACAATCATGGCATTGGCGAACAAGATTCTGACACACCCTGACAAATATCCTGGGTGTGTCTCGAATCGTGTCACAGGTAGCTACAATTCTGGTATCTAATTCGTTCTCAGTATCCAGTGGTGTCGCATTTCCAAGTGACTTTAGATATCCCCATAGGAATTAATTGAGGGCATTCAGGTCAGGTGACCTCACAAGCTGCGGAATAGGACCTCCGCTTCCAATCAAGCGACCAAGAAATACGGCATTGAGATGGTTGCAGACACCAACACTGAAGTGAGGCGATGTACCGTCTAGTTGTATCCACATGCTCTCCTGACTCGGGACAGTGTAAATATGATACAGCAGAGCAACCTTATGGACAAGTAAAGTAAACAAAAACCTGCAGCATGACTTCCCAGTAATCCGTCTTATCGTCCCTATTTCCTTGCAGAAAATAAAGAATGTACATGTAAATAAAAAGAACAGCATGTGTAAACTTGTGTACATGTTAGTTGTAAATAAGTTGGAAAACAGTAATGCTTGGCAAATTGTTAGAAAAGTTTACTTCCGTACGCCCTTACACTGTCCTCTCCGACCCCGGGTTCCTTACCTCAAATTGTTCAGTGTAGCATCCTCTATGCCCTATTACATTTTTGCATGTTCTTACAGGGTTGGGTTGTTTGGGGAAGGAGACCAGACAGTGAGGTCATCAGTCTCATCGGATTAGGGAAGGACGGGGAAGGAAGTCGGCCGTGCTGTTTCAAAGGAATCATCCCGGCATTTGCCGGGAGCGATTTACGGAAATCATGGAAAATCTAAATCAGGATGGCCGGACGCGAGATTGAACAGTCGTCCTCCCGAATGTGAGTCCAGTGTGCTAGCCACTGCGCCATCTCGCTCAGTGCATTCTCTCATGGAGACACCCTGTATGCCAGAAGAAGTGACAAGGGCAATCTTTCTGTGAGCTGCAGCACTTGCCGATCTGGCAGTTTACTCCATCCCATTGCTGTCCTCCCTAGGATGTGCGCTGCAGGCCACAGAAGAAAAGACTGACATTTTTCTTGTCAAAATAAATAACGTTTCTTTTAAATAGTCTTACAGATTCATATTGAGACAGATAATTTGTACAGAGAAGCATGGTCAAAGAAAGTTTTGTAAATGTAGAATATACAGCATGTTTCAAAAGGAATATACAGGCTTTAAGGTTTTGTAGTATTTATTACATTTAACTTACAAATATAAATAGTACATGAAATGAAAGAGCAACTACAACGGTTTTTCCTAAAAGTTCAATGTGAGCACCATCGACACACGTCGAGTTGATACGAGAGTTTTTCCAAAACCTTGATCACTATGTCTAAAGTAATTGTTGCAACAGTGCTGTTTCTCAAGTCAGATAGATCACCTGGTAGCGGACACATATACACACAATCTTTTATGAATCCCCAAAGGCAATAATCGCATAGGGTCAGATCGTGTGTGAACATGAAGATCGTATAAAACTAGCTCTGTCATACAGTGCCTTGCAGCCAGACTAGCGATCGCGTACGACGTCGTTTAACCACTCGTGTGCTGAGCTGCGCCAGTGAGATGGACCACCATTTTTCTGCTGAGAAACATCAGTTACAGTTGCTTCACTGAAACGTCAAGAGGAGACCTGTTGCAGCTTTACCATCTTGTGGGGATTTGTTTACCCCCAGATATACACATTACGTGTGTTCACATTTTCATTTAGGTGGAATATCGATTCACCATTTAAGACGACATGCAGCAAAATTTTATTTGCAAAGCTGGCACGTAAACTGTATGTAGGCTTTGGAGCTCGTAACAACTGTGAACGAAAAGGATGAACTGATTTCTTGGGACTATGCGTGGAGAACCTCACTCGTTCGAGATGTTTTCCATTCATTTCGGTCGTTCCATACTTTTCCCTTTGCGCACAGGTATACATACAAATCTGTTTGAGTTGCTCTTTCATTTGATGTATTATTTATAAATTGAATGTAATAAATACTACCAAGCCCTAAAACCCGTATCTTCATTTCGAAACCCCCTGTATATGGAGTAATTCCGTGATCTAATGGAAAGCCTACTCTACACATCCGTCACAAAAATGCACTTATCATTTGGTTGACTTTGGTTCCCCAAATGACATTTCACCTAGTACAGGATGCATTGTAGTGGCGAAGTCTGAAGATACACAGTAAAATTAACAGTTAATTCTGGTGTTGGGTTGAGGTATATGCAGCCAGGGTAAATTAGGTATGGCAAGTGAAAATTTATTTGCAAGTTATATACCGGACATAGCACATAACATTTCAAATATCACTGACACCTACAATGGATAATTTACTATTCGTTAGTCAACCTACATGAATGAGGGGACTTCAAAAGGTAAGTTACACAGTAGGCTAAGTAACTTCCATTGTATACTGCACTACATTTCAAACTGACACAAATAGGTGACACTGTTTTTCAACAAACACTGAGTATATGAAAACTACGACAAGACCCTTCTACCAATTACTCAGTTCATCAATGATAAAAATCCATTGCTTGATTGTGGAACCAATCAAGAACTGCTGTGTATGCATTCTCATCATTGGAAAATCTGCCCCACTTCCATCCGAAATATTCTTTCAACTTGCCAAAAGGATGGAAACTGCATGTGAATGATCTGGACTTCCCGATCAGCCTCTCACCTGTGTGTCACCTCTATCAGATTGTGGGAATGGTACTGTTGAGTGCTTTAACTTTGCAGTATTTTTCCAGTCATGGCACAGTTTTACTGGCAGCCAATGACAAGCATGTTGCCCGTACCAAAACAGAACTGTCTGTACAGAATACCCAGAATGTGTTCTCTCATCTGACAATTCGCCACTCTTGTTGAACAGTGGTCTTACTATGCGATGACACATGTAACTCGCATTCTGAAATCTCTACATACACTATGTGATCAGAAGTATCTGGACACCCCCCAAAACATATGTTTTTCATATTAGTTGCATTGTGCTGCCACCTACTGCCAGGTACTCCACATCAGTGACCTCAGTAGCCATTAGACATTGTGAGAGAGCAGAATGGGGCACTCAGCAGAACTCAGGGACTTCGAGCGTGGTCAGGTGATTGGGTGTCACTTGCGTCATACGTCTGTACACGAGATTACCACACCCCTAAACATCCCTTGGTCCACTGTTTTCAATGTCATAGTGATGTGGAAATGTGAAAGGACACATACAGCACAAAAGCGTACAGGCCGACCTCGTCTGTTGACTGACAGAGACCGTCAACAGTTGAAGAGGGTCATCACGTGTAATAGGCAGACATCCATCCACACAATCACACAGGAATTCCAAACTGCATCAGATCCACTGCAAGTACCACAACAGTTAGGCAGGAAGTGAGAAAACTTGAGATTCACAGTTGAGGGGCTGCTCATAAGCCACACATCACGCCGGTAAATGGCAAACGATGCCTCGCTTGGTGTAAGGTGTGTAAACATTGGATGATTGAACAGTGGAAAAACATCGTGTGGAGTGACAAATCGTGGTACACAATGCAGCGATCCAATAGCAGGGTGTGGGTACGGCAGATGCCAAGTGAACGTTATCTGCCAGTGTGTCTATTGCCGACAGTAAAATTCGGAGGCGATGGTGTTACGATGTGGTCGTGTTTTTCGTGAAGAGGGCTTGCACCGCTTGTCGTTTTGCATGAACTATCACAGCACAGGCCTACATTGATGTTTTAAGCACCTGCTCGCTTCCCACTGTTGAAGGGCAATTCAGGGATGGCGAATGCATCTTTCAACATGATCGAGCACCTGTTCATAATGCACGGCCTGTGGCAGAGTGGTTAGACGACAGTAACATCCCTGTAATGGACTGGCCTGCACAGTGTCCTGACCTGAATCCTATAGAACACCTTTGGGACGTTTTGGAATGCCGACTTCGTGCCAGGCCTCACCGACTGACATTGATACCTCTCCTCAGTGCAGCACTCCGTGAAGAATGGGCTGCCATTTCCCAAGAAACCTTGAAGCACCTGATTGAACGTATGCCTGCGAGAGTGGAAGCCGTCATCAAGGCTAAGGGTGAACCAACACCATACTAAATTCCAGCATTAACAATGGAAGGTGCCATGAACTTGTAAGTCATTTTCAGCCAGGTGTCCAGATACTTTTGATCACATAGTGTATGTTGTCCATGTGGCTTCATGGGGATATCACTTTCAACAGTATCTATAAAGTAATCATTGAAGATACTGTTAACTAGAAAGGGATCAGAAGACTCACCCTGTCTCACAGTTAGTTCTACATTATTTATTTTGGTTCCCAATTTTATTTCCAATTGACTAGCAAGACTCATCTGTTGGCTAATTCTCTGTATTCTTAATCTGCTGACTTCTTAGTGAAATGCTTCTTGCACCTGCTTCTAGAATTCTTTATGTATCTGAGTTAGGCAGTATGTCTAGATTATACATGTTTTTCATTTCTTTCTTTCAGATCTTTTACTTTAACATGTCATGGCACAGATTTTGATATTAAGTAGTGAATTTTTATGGGTGTTTGCTTTTTTGGGATGGTACTATTTATACACACTGTTAGAACTTCTAAGAAAATGTTCGACTTACATTTCATTCCAGTGGTGGTAATTACTGATTCCCTTGGTTCCTAAATTAAACTATGGTTCAGTACAGCAATGTTGTTTCTAAACAATATTCTCTTGTACTCAAATATTTTTCTGGTTTGAACCTTGTACTACAATTTAGCAGCAGTGTCTGATCTAAGTGATTTGAGAGGTGACCATTTATTATGTCTTCTGAGATTATGTGGTCGTAATAATTTGATGTATTTGTATGTTTATTTAACCTTAGAGGTTAATACAATACAAAATTTTTCTGCACATAGTCACCCAAGAAATAACAATCATTTTATTATGACAAATAGTAATAAAATAGTATCAATAAAACTAAGAATTATTTGAATGGATGTAGAGGCAATGTGAATAAATGGTACTGACTAAGAACTGATAAAGTTAAGACTCAATACTGCATTTTCTCTGGTGTTTTGGCAGGTATTTACAATTTCATTTTTGCAGCATATAGCTGGAGTCTTCTTTGCTTAGAAGCAAAGAAAGGTGGGAGGAGTATGTAGAGGTTCAATATAAAGGTGATGTACTTGAGGGCAATATTACGGAAATGGAAGAGGACGTAGATGACGATGAAATGGGAGATACGATACTGCGTGAAGAGTTTGACAGAGCACTGAAAGACATAAGTTGAAACAAGGCCCCAGGAGTAGACAGCATTCCATTAGAACTACTGACGGCCTTGGGAGAGCCAGTCCTGACAAAACTCTACCATCTGGTGAGCAAAATATATGCAACAGATGAAATACCCTCAGACTTAAAGAAGAATGTAATAATTCCAATCCCACAAAAAGCAGGTGTCGACAGGTGTGAAAATTACCGAACTACCAGTTTAATAAGTCACAGCTGCAAAATACTAACACAGATTCTTTACATACAAATGGAAAAATTGGGGAAGATCAGTTTGGATTCTGTAGAAATGTGGGAACACGTGAGGAAATACTGACCCTACAATTTATCTTAGAAGAGAGATTAAGGAAAGGCAAACCTACATTTCTAGCTTTTGTAGACTTAAAGAAAGCTTTTGACAATGTTGACTGGAATACTCTCTTTCAAATTCTGAAGGTGGCAGGGGCAAAATACAGGGAGCGAAAGGCTGTCTACAATTTGAACAGAAACCAGATGGTAGTTATAAGAGTCAAGGGGCATGAAAGGGAGACAGTGGTTGAGAAGCGAGTGAGACAGGGTTGTAGCCTATCCTCAATGTTTTTCAATCTGTATATTAAGCAAGCAGTAAAAGAAACAATAGAAAAATTCGGAGTAGGTATCAAAATCCATGGAGAAGAAATAAAAACTTTGAGGTTCGCCGATGGCATTGTAATTCTGTTAGAGACAGCAAAGGACACGGAAGAGCAGTTGAACAGAGTGGACAGTGTCTTGAAAGGAGGATATAAGATGAACGTCAACAAAACCAAAACGAGAATAATAGAATGTAGTCGAATTAAGTCGGGTGATGCTGAGGGAATTAGATTAGGAAATGAGGCATTTAAAGTAGTAAAGGAGTTGTGCTATTTGGGGAGCAGAATAACTGATGATGGTCGAAGTAGAGAGGATATGAAATGTAGACAGGCTGTGGCAAGGAAAGTGTTTTTGATGAAAAAAATTTGTTAACTTTGAGTATAAATTTAAGTATCAGGAAGTGTTTTCTGAAAGTATTTGTACGGAGTGTAGCTATGTATGAAAGTGAAACATGGACGGTAAATAGTTTAGACAAGAAGGGAATACAAGATTTCAAAATGTGGTGCTACACAGAATGCTGAAGATTAGATGGGTAGACCATGTAACTAATGATGAGGTACAGAATAGAATTGGGGAGAAGAGAAGTTTGTGGTACAACTTGACCAGAAGAAGGGATCGGTTGGTAGGACACATTCTGAGGCATCAAGGGATCACCAATTTAGTATTGGAGGGCAGCGTGGAGGGTAAAAATTGTAGAGGGAGACCAAGAGATGAATACACTAAGCAGATTCAGAAAGATGTGGGCTCCAGTAGCTGCTCAAAGATGAAGGATCTTGCACAGGATAGAGTAACATGGAGAGCTGCAACAAACCAGTCTCTGGACTGAAGACCACCACCACCACAACAACAACAACAACAACAACAAAAACAACAACAGCTGGAGTCAGCGCAAACAAATCTTGTTCACCATGCTTTTAATATGAGGCCCGTCGTCAATGGAAAGTGTCACTTTGTTTAACATTATAAACAAAATTATGTTTACATTGAAATTTTACACACCCATTCAGTAGAGTGGTCCCATATTAGTCTCATGCAATATTCGTTTTTGCAGACAGCTCAGGCCAATGCAGTGTTGTTGCTGCTGGAGCACTGGGTGTTCTTCATGTTTTACTGCCATGTTAATACATATCGATAAAATGAATATCCCACAAGACTAATCTGGGACTGCTCTGTTGAATGGGCTTTTCAAATTCCAATTTTAAAATCATTTTCTTTGTAACAGGCAACAAACTGAAAATTTTGATCAACTCTGGGCATCACATGAAATGTGTGATGAGCAGTAGTAGTTTTGGGCAGACTCCTGCTACATGTGGCAAAAAATAAATTCCAAGTATCAGCTGAAACACCAGATAAAATGCAGCTGACGACTCTTAGGAGAGACAATCTGTGTGTGTACAAAGGTGGAGTGCATGCAGGTATAAAGGTACATGCTGTTGCATCAGTAGACTTGTCCTTATCCGTCTTTTGAAGATGGCGCAGTTATTCAGTTCTCTAGTATAATGGGGGAGTTCATCACAGTCTGGTTCCTGCTACTGACAAAAATGTGTAGAAAGTGGCCGACTGATGAGGAGTGCGACAATAACGATTCTGCTCTGGTGGGAATGGGTGTTCCTACTATGTTGTTCAGAGAAGAGCATTAAGGTCTAGAGGACAGAATCCAGAATAACTGTGCATAAGACAGTGAAATTTACACAGTCTGTTCAAAAACTTCCAGAACATTGGTAATTCTGTACCAGTGGTGTGTTGGAGTGCATGTGATTGGCATCTCTGCACATGCCTGTGTTTAATGTATAACTGCTGGAAATTTCATTGTCGAACGTCTGTTAGTTATCGTTCAGTGCTGTATTGAGTAGAATGTTGTGCCACACAATGCGAATTTTTGAGATGGGAGTTAGAAGAGCAATGTGTCTGCAATAAATTTTGTGTGAAACTCGAGGAAACCTTTACAGAGACACACCAAATGATGCAGGAGCCTAGGTCACGAGTGCTTAAGACATACTTGGTATTGCAAATGGTTCAGACGGTTTAAAAATGGCCGGACAGAAGTTAAAGATGACTGTCGTTCAGGATGCCCTTCGATGACTACCGACAACGTTCGTGTCGGGAACATCGATGAAATTATATCTGTCAATCGAAGACTGGCTGTCTGAGAGAATGGAGAAAAACGTAACATTTCAGTTGGATCACATCATCTAATCCTGACACAGCATCTTGGAGTGTACCGTGTTGCTGCCAACTGCATCCCACAGCTCACAAGTCAAGACCAGAAAAACCTCTGCCTGACAATCTGTGAAGAGCTCCCGGATCGCGAAAATGGGAACAAGATGTTCCTTAATAGAGTCATAACTGGTGAACAGATGGAGGTCTACGGTTATGATGTTGAGACCGGTTCAATCTTCTCAGTGGGTCGGGAACGGTCTTTCCAGACAAAAAAAAAATCTTGCCAGGTCAGGTCAAATGTCAAAGCCGTGCTGTTAGTTTTCTTTGACTCTGAAGGATTATTTCATCATGAATTCGTGCCACAGCAACAGGCTGTTAATCGATGGTACTGTCGGAACGAGCTGCCATGCCTGCGAAAAAATGTGACAAGGAAACGGCCAGAAATGTGACGAGACAATTCACAGCCCTCGCATCACGATAATGCACCTGCACATTCATGCCAGTTGGTGTACGACTATTGCACAAAAAAGAAATCACCATGCTTCCTCGTCCTTCGTACTATCCAGACCTGGCCCCTGTGGACTTTTTTTTTTATTTCCAAAGTTGAAAGCCCCGTTGAAATGACAAAGATTTGCAACAATAGACAAAAACTTGCACACGGCACTTCGCTCGACTCGGCAACAGGCATACTGAGACTGCTTTCAGAAGTGGAAATGGTGTTGGGAGCGGTGTATCAATTGTGAAGCAGAGATTTTGAAGGGGACCAAGCACAATAAGTAAAAGGTAAATGGAGAAAAACTTTGTGGACAAAATTCCAGAATTTTTTGAACATCTACATCTATACTCTGGAAACCACCATTAAGTGCATAGGAAAGGGTACTTCCCACTGTACCAATTATTAGGGTTTCTTCTCATTCCATTCCCATATGGAGCACAGGGAATTCTTTGAATGCCTCTGCAGTAATAATTCTAATCTTATCCTCACATCTGTATGAGCTATATATAGGAGGTTGTTGTATGTTCTTAGGGTCATCATTTAGAGCCAGTTCGTGAAACTTTCGTAATTTCAGTTCCTTCACTATCTATGTGACACTCTCCCACAGATCATATAAATCTGTGACCATTCGTGCTCCCTTCTCTGCATATGTTCAGCATCCCCTGTTGGTATGGGTCCCACACACTTGAGATATATTCTAGAACCAATCACTCCTTTGTTGGAATATCGTCAAGGAGTCAAACAGTGCAGGTAAACTGATTGCAGGCATTTGTTTACTTATTATTTATTTACATGTCAAGTTCCCTATGATCAAATTGAGGAGCAAATCTCCAAGGTCATGGAACGTTTCAGTACATGAAATTGCAACATAAAAGAAATGTTGTTGTTGTGGTCTTCAGTCCTGAGACTGGTTTGATGCAGCTCTCCATGCTACTCTATCCTGTGCAAGCGTCTTCATCTCCCAGTACCTACTGCAACCTACATCCTTCTGAATCAGCTTAGTGTATTCATCTCTTGGTCTCCCTCTACGATTTTTACCCTCCACGCTGCCCTCCAATGCTAAATTTGTGATCCGTTGATGCCTCAAAACATGTCCTACCAACCGGTCCCTTCTTTTTGTCAAGTTGTGCCACAAACTCCTCTTCTCTCCAATCCTATTCAATACTTCCTTATTAGTTATGTGATCTACACATCTAATCTTCAGCATTCTTCTGTAGCACCACATTTAGAAAGCTTCTATTCTCTTCTTGTCCAAACTATTTATCGTCCATGTTTCACTTCCATACATGGCTACACTCCATAGAAATCCTTTCAGAAAACACTTCCTGATGCTTAAATCTATACTCAATGTTAACAAATTTCTCTTCTTCAGAAATGCTTTCCTTGCCATTGCCAGTCTACATTTTATATCCTCTCTACTTCGACCATCATCAGTTATTTCGCTCCCCAAATAGCAAAACTCCTTTACCACTTTAAGTGTCTCATTTACTAATCTAATTCCCTCAGCATCACCCAACTTAATTCGACTAAGTTGCATTATCCTCGTTTTGCTTTAGTTGATGTTCATCTTATATCCTCCTTTCAAGACACTATCCATTCCGTTCAACTGCTCTTTCAAGTCCTTTGCTGTCTCTTACAGAATTACGATGTCATCAGCAAACCTCAAAGTTTTTATTTCTTCTCCATGGATTTTAATACCTACTCCAAATTTTTCTTTTGTTTCCTTTACTGCTTGCTCAATATACAGATTGAATAACATCAGGGAGAGGCTACAACCCTGTCTCACTCCCTTCCCAACCACTGCTTCCCTTTTGTGTCCATAGACTCATAACTGCCATCTGGTTTCGGTACAAATTGTACATAGCCTTTCGCTCCCTGTATTTTACCCCTGCCACCTTCAGAATTTGAAAGAGGGTATTCCAGTCAACATTGTCAAAAGCTTTCTCTAAGTCTACAAATGCTAGAAACGTAGGTTTGCCCTTCCTTAATCTAGCTTCTAAGATAAGTTGTAGGGTCAATATTGCCTCACGTGTTCCAACATTTCTACGGAATCCAAACTGATCTTCCCCGATGTCGGCTTCTAGCAGTTTTTCCATTCATCTGTAAAGAATTCGCGTTAGTATTTTGTAGCTGTGACTTATTAAACTTATAGTACGGTAATTTTTACATCTGTCAACACCTGCTTTCTTTGGGATTGGAATTATTATATTTTTCTTGCTCACCAGATGGTACAGTTTTGTCATGATTGGCTCTCCCAAGGCCGTCAGTAGTTCCAATGGAATGTTGTCTATTCCGGGGGCCTTGTTTCGACTCAGGTATTCCAGTGCTCTGTCAAGCTCTTCACGCGGTATCGTATCTCCCATTTCATCTTCATATACATCCTCTTCCATTTCTATAATTTTGTCCTCAAGTACATCACCCTTGTATAGACCCTCTATATATACTCATTCCACCTTTCTGCTTTCCCTTCTTTGCTTAGTACTGGGTTTCCACCTGAAATCTTGATATTCATGCAGGTGGTTCTCTTATTTCCAAAGGTCCCTTTAATTTTCCTGTAGGCAGTATCTATCTTACCCCTAGTGAGATAAGCCTCTACATCCTTACATTTGTCCTCTAGCCATACCTGATTAGCCATTTTGCACTTCCTGTCGATCTCATTTTTGAGACGTCTGTATTCCTTTTTGCCTGCTTCATTTACTGCATTTTTATATTTTCTCCTTTCATCAATTAAATTCAATATTTCTTCTGTTACCCAAGGATTTCTACTAGCCCTCGTCTTTTTAGCTACTTGATCCTCTGCTGCCTTCACTACTTCGTCCCTCAAAGCTACCCATTCTTCTTCTACTGTATTTCTTTCCCCCATTCCTGTCAATTGCTCCTTTATGCTCTCCCTGAAACTCTGTACAACCTCTGGTTCTTTTAGTTTATCCAGGTCCCATCTCCTTAAATTCCCACCTTTTTGCAGTTTCTTCGGTTTTAATCTAAAGGTCATAACCAATAGATTGTGGTCAGACTCCACATCTGCCCCTGGAAATGTCTTACAAGTTAAAACCTGGTTCCTAAATCTCTGCCTTACCATTATATAATCTGTCTGAAACCTGTCAGCATCTCCAGGCTTCTTCCATGTATACAGCCTTCTTTTATGATTCTTGAACCAAGTGTTACCTACGATTAAGTTGTGCTCTGTGCAAAATTCTACCAGGCGGCTTCCTCTTTCATTTCTTTGCCCCAGTCCATATTCACTTACTATGTTTCCTTCTCTACCTTTTCCTACACTCGAATTCCAGTCACCCATGACTATTAAATTTTACGTCTCCCTTCACTATCTGATTAATTTCTTCTATTTCATCATACATTTCTTCAATTTCTTCGTCATCTGCAGAGCTAGTTGGCATATAAACTTGTACTATTGTAGTAGGTGTGGGCTTCGTATCTATCTTGGCCACAATAATGCATCCACTATGCTGATTGTAGTAGCTTACCTGCATTCCTATTTTCCTATTCATTATTAAACCTACTCCTACCCCTATTTGATTTTGTATTTATAACCCTGTATTCGCCTGACCAAAAGTCTTGTTCCTCCTGCCACCGAACTTCACTAATTCCCACTATATCTAACTTTAACCTATCTATTTCCCTTTTCAAATTTTCTAACCTACCTGTCCGATTAACGGATCTGACATTCCACGCTCCGATCCGTAGAACGCCAGTTTTCTTTCTCCTGTTAATGACATCCTCTTGAGTAGTCCCCGCCCTGAGATCCGAAAGGGGGACTATTTTACCTCCGGGATATTTTACCCAAGAGGACGCCATCATCATTTAATCATAGAGTAAAGCTGCATGCCTTTGGGAAAAATTATGGCCGTAGTTTCCCCTTGCTTTCAGCCATTCGCCGTACCACCACAGCAAGGCCATTTTGGTTAATGTTACAAGGCCAAATCAGTCAATCATCCAGACTGTTGCCCCTGCAACTACTGAAAAGGCTGCTGCCCCTCTTCAGGAACCACACGTTTGTCTGGCCTCTCAACAGATACCCCTCCGTTGTGGTTGAACCTACGGTACGGCTATCTGTATCACTGAGGCACGCAAACCTCTCCACCAACGGCAAGGTCCATGGTTCATGGGGGGAGGATAAAAGAAATAACAGATAAAAATAAAATGTTTATGGACCTGAAAAAAGTAAATCCATAAGCTTAAGTCAACTTAATCAACAATACAACAAGAATCAGCTTAATTTTTCAAGGAACTCCTTGACATAACAGAAAGGGTGACCCATGAAGAAACTCTTCAGTTTTATTTTTAAAGCGCATGGATTACTACTAAGATTTTTGAAATCAAGTGGTAGCTTATTGGAAATGGATGCAGCAGTATACTGCGCAAGAGCTAAGGAGGTCTGATCCAAATGTAGGTTTGATTTCTGCCGAGTATTAACTGAGTGAAACCTGCTTATTCTTGGGAATAAGCTAATATTGTTAACAAGAAACGACAGTAAGGAATATACATATTAAGAGGCCAATGTCAAAATACCCAGACTCGTGAACAGGGGTCGACAAGAGGTTCGTGAACTTACACCACTTACACCGCCCGTCTCTGAGCCAAAAATATCCTTTTAGAATTGGAAGTGTTCCCCCAGAATATAATACCTTACAACATGAGTGAATGAAAATAAGCAAAGTAGATACCATTCGAATAGTAAAAATGGCAGCATTAAGTCTTTGAACAAGATCCTGAATGTGTGCTTTCCACAACGGCTTACTGAACACCTAGAAATTTGAACCGTTCAGTTTCACCAATCATATGCCCATTCTGTGAAATGAAAACATCGGGTTTTGTGGAATTGTCTGTCAGAGACTGTAAAAAATGAGTCTTACTGTGATTTAGTATTAGTTTATTTTCTACAAGCCATGAACTTATGTCATGAACTGCACTATTTGAAACTGAGCCAATGTTTCACACAACATCCTTTGCTACCAACCTACTATCATCAGCAAACAGAAATATTTTAGAGTTACCCACAATACTAGAGGGCATATCATTTATATAAATAAGGAACAGGAGCGGCCCCAACACTGATCCCTGAGGCACCCCCACTTGACAGTACCCCATTCAGACCACACATCACAGCCATTCTCAACACTGTGAATAATGACCTTTTGCTGTCTGCTGCTAAAGTAAGAGGTGAACCAATTGTGAGCTACTCCCCGTATTCCGTAATGGTCCAACTTCTGGAGAAATATTTTGTGATCGACACAATCAAATGCGTTAGTTAAATAAAAAAATATGACAAGCATTTGAAATCTTTTGTTTAACCCATCCAGTACCTCACAGAGAAAAGAGAATATGGCTTTTTCAGTTGTTAAACAACTTCTTAAGCCGAACTGTACATTTGATATAAAATGATCAATTACCCTTACATACACGGCCTTCTCAATAACTTTAGCAAACACTAATGGCATAGAAATGGGTCTAAAATTGTCTAAATTATCCATTTCTCCATATTTATAAAGTGATTTTACTACTAAGTACTTTAATCGTTTGGGAACTGACCATTCCTTAAGGTAAAATTACAAATATGGCTAAATACAGGTTTAACATATGGATCACAGTACTTGAATAATCCGCTAGGCACTCCATCGTATCCATGAGAATCCTTAGTCTTCAGTGATTTCATTATATATACAGGGTGGTCCACTGATAGTAACCAGGCCAAATATCTCACGAATAAGGGTCAAACAAAAAAACTACAAAGAACGAAACTTGTCTACCTTCAAGGGGGAAACCAGATGATGCTATGGTTGGCCCGCTAGATGGCGCTGCCATAGGACAAACGGATATCAACAGCGTGTTTTTTTTCCGATACAAAACCACATTTTTTATTACATATTCGCATAGTATGTAAAGAAATATGAATTAGTTGGACCACTTTTTTCACTTTGTGATAGATGGCTCACAATTTGAGACAAACAGTTGGTAGTAGGTAGGTTTTTTAAAATTAAAATACAGAATTTAGGTACATTTGAACATTGTACTTTGGTTGTTCCAATGTGATACATGTGCCTTTGCGAACTTATCATTTCTGAGGACGCATGCTGTTACAGTGTGATTGCCTGTAAATACCACATTAGTGCAATAAATGCTCAAAATGATGTCCATCAACCTGAATGCATTTGGCAATACGTGTAACGACATTCCTCTCAACAGCGAGTAGTGCACCTTCCATAATGTTCGCACATGCATTTACAATGCGCTGACGCATGTTGTCAGGCATTGTCGGTGGATCACGATAGCAAATATCCTTCAACTTTCTCCACAGAAAGAAATCCGGGGACCTCAGATCCGGTGAACGTGCTGGCCACAGTATGGTGCTTCGACGACCAACCCACCTGTGACGAAATATGCTATTCAATACCGCTTCAACCGCACACGAGCTATGTGCCGGACATCCATCGTGTTGGAAGTACATTGCCATTCTGTTATGCAGTGAAATATCTTGTAGTAACATCAGTAGAACGTTATGTCGGAAATCAGCATACATTGCACCATTTACATTGCCATCGATAAAATGATGGCCAATTATCCTTCCTCCCACAATGCCGCACCAAACATTAACCCGCCAAGGTTGCCGATGTTCCACTTGTTGCAGCCATCATGGATTTTCCGTTGCCCAATAGTGCATATCATGCCGGTTTACGTTACCGCTGTTGGTGAATGACGCTTCGTCGCTAAATAGAACGCGTGCCAAAAATCTGTCATTGTACCGTAATTTCTCTTGTGGCCAGTGGCAGAACTGTACACGACGTTCAAAGTAAATGGAAATATGGTACAGGTGCAATCGATGTTGATGTAGCATTCTCAACACCTACGTTTTTAAGATTCCCAACTCTCGCGCAATTTGTCTGCTACTGATGTGCGGATTAGCTGCAACAGCAGCTAAAACACCTACTTGGGCATCATCATTTGTTGCAGGTTGTGGTTGTTTCACATGTGGCTGAACACTTCCTGTTTCCTTAAACAACTATCTGGCGAACCGTCCGGACACCTGGATGATGTCGTCTAGGATACCGAGCAGCATACATAGCACACGCTCGTTGGGCATTTTGATCACAATAGCCATACATCAACACGATATTGACCTTTTCCGCAATTGGTAAATGGTCCATTTTAACACGGGTAATGTATCACGAAGCAAATACCGTCCGCACTGGTGGAATGTTACGTGATACCACGTACTTATACATTTGTGACTATTACAGCGCCATCTATCACAACGCATAAAAAGTGCTCCAAGTGAAACATTCATATTTCTTTACGTACTACACGAATATGTAATAAAAAAT
Organism: Schistocerca gregaria; assembly: GCF_023897955.1. Lineage (NCBI taxonomy): Eukaryota > Metazoa > Arthropoda > Insecta > Orthoptera > Acrididae > Schistocerca > Schistocerca gregaria. Next base: position 79,753,449 of record NC_064930.1, on the reverse strand, counting down.
GGATCCTATTAAAAAAAACGCAGTTGATATCTGTTTGACCTATGGCCACACCATCTAGCGGGCCAATCATAGCACCATCTGGTTTCCCCCTTCAAGCTAGACAAGTTTCGTTCTTTGTAGTTTTTTCGTTTGATGTTTATTTCGCGAGACTCAGACAATGATTGCTACATACTGTACATACATGTTATTTATCAGTAACAGAAATATTTTTACTACAAACTGACTTTATATCGTCGACCTTGTGCTGCTGACCAGACACTTCCTTCACAACTGACCATATGGTTTTCATGTTATCCTGTGAATTAGCCATTCTATTTCCATACCACCCACTCTTTGCCTTTCTTATAACATTTTAAGCACCTTACAGTACTCTTTGTAATGGGCTACTGTAGCTTGGTCGAGACTACTTCTAACATTTTGATACAATTCCTGCTTTGTTCTACATGATATCCTTATCCCACTAGTCAGCCACTGGGCTGTCCTTTACTGCTAGTATCGCGTTTAGAACGTTCTAATGCAAATCAACTCTGAAACAGCATGAGGAATGTGTTAAAGAAAGCATTATGTTTGTCATCTATGTTATCGGCACTATAAACATCCTCGCACTCCTGTTCCTTGATGACGTTTAAAAAACTCTATTGCTGTTGGATTAACTTTCCTACATAGTTTATAATTAAACATGACATTTGTTTGAGTACAAAAGCCTTTTAGTGTTAAAATTTGTGCATCATGGTCTGAAAGGCCACGCACCCTTTTACTAACAGAATGCCCATCTAGTAATGAGGAATGAATTAAATATTTTCTATGGTTGTGCTGCTGTTCCACTGCACCCTAGTTGGGGGTGGGGGGGGGGGGGGGTGGGGGGGGGGTAAAAAAACTGCATCAGATGATATGAATTTAGGAAATCTACCAACATCCTTTTTCTTGCATCATCTTGCACCATCATATACAAAATTTGTATTGAAGTCCCTACATATAACTAGTTTCTGGTACTTCCTACGAAGTGAATCAAGAACCCTCTCTAGCTTGAGCAGAAATGCTCTGAAGTTGGAGTCAGGGGACCTATAAACAACAACAATTAGAAGTTTAGTTTCACTAAATCCAACTGCCCCTGCACAACATTCAAATATCTGTTCAGTGCAGTGCCACGATACGTCCATGGACTCTAATGGAATATTGTTTTTTTACATACACATCCACTCCCACAGCCCACAAGGAACTCCTTAAAAAACAGCCAGCTAATCTGTATCCATAAAGGAAGCCTCTGAATTGCCAAATTATTAAAGTGGTGCTCCGACATACCAATAATTTCAGAGCCAACGTCTATAAGCAGATCACCAACTTTACATCTAATACCTCTTATATTTTTTACATCTATATCCATACTCCGCAAGCCACCTAACGGTGTGTGGCGGAGGGTACCCTGAGTACCTCTGTCAGTTCTCCCTTCTATTCCAGTCTCATATTGTTAGTGGAAAGGAGGATTGTCGGTATGCTTCTGTGTAGGCTCTAATCTCTCTGATTTTATTCTCACGGTCTCTTCGCGAGATATACGTAGGAGGGAGCAATATACTGCTAGACTCATCGCTGAAGGTATATTCTCAAAACTTGAAAAAAAAGCCCATACCGAGCTACTGAGCGTCTCTCCTGCAGAGTCTTCCAATGGAATTTATCTATCATCTCCGTAACGCTTTCGTGATTACTAAAGGATCCTGTAACAAAGCGCGCTGCTCTCCGTTGGATCTTCTCTATCTCTTCTATCGACCCTGTCTGGTACGGATCCCACACTGCTGAACAGTATTCGAGCAGTGGGCGAACAAGCGTACTGTAACCTACTTCCCTTGTTTTCGGATTGCATTTACTTAGGACTCTTCCAATTAATCTCAGTCTGGCATCTGCTTTACCGACGATCAACTTTATATGATCATTCCATTTTAAATCACTCCTAATGCGTACTCCCAGATAATTTATGGAATTAACTGCTTCCAGTTGCTGACCTGCTGTACTGTAGCTAAATGATAAGGGATCTTTCTTTCTATGTATTGGCAGCACATTACACTTGTCTGCATTGATATTCAATAGCCATTCCCTGCACCATGCGTCTTTCGCTGCAGAGCCTCCTGCATTTCAGTACAATTTTCCATTGTTACAACCTCTCGATATACCACAGCAACTTGAACACTGCACTAAAAAGTTGGCAAATATGACATACCATAGCTGTAAATAAAATAGAAAGAAACTTCCACATGGGAAAAATATAATAAAAACAAAGATTCCAAGACTTACCAAGCGGGAAACCGCCGGCAGACAGGCACATGAACAAAACACACAAACACACACACACAGAACTACTAGCCTTCGCAACCGATGGTTGCTTCTTCAGGAAGGAGAGGGAATGACGAAAGGATGTGGGTTTTAAGGGAGAGGGTAAGGAGTCATTCCAATCCCGGGAGCGGAAAGACTTCCCTTAGGGGAAAAAAAGGACAGGTGTACACTCGCGCACACACACACACATATCCATCCGCACATACACAGACACACATGTCTGCTTGTGTCTGTGTATGTGCGGATGGATATGTGTGTGTGTGTGCGCGAGTGTACACCTGTCCTTTTTTTCCCCTAAGGGAAGTCTTTCCGCTCCCGGGATTGGAATGACTCCTTACCCTCTCCCTTAAAACCCACATCCTTTCGTCATTCCCTCTCCTTCCTGAAGAAGCAACCATCGGTTGCGAAAGCTAGTAATTCTGTGTGTGTGTTTTGTTCATGTGCCTGTCTGCCGGCGGTTTCACGCTTGGTAAGTCTTGGAATCTTTGTTTTTTTTACATACCACAGCTGAGCGCAGGAAAAACGAAGGGGAGGGGGAAGGGGGAAAGGAGCTGATGGAGGATGATGACCTATGACAGGGGGGGGGGGGGGGGGTTGCTGGGCAGACGTGACAGGGTGTGGGGAAAGGCAGAGGAGGGGAATACAAAAGGCCTCAGTGGGGGGAGAAGGGATGTAGGGAGAGGTTAGGTGGGGAGAAAACAGTATGGAAGGGGGGAAGAGGGTGCCCAGGGAATGGAGAAGAAAGGAGGGGGGGGGGGGATGTGAGGATTAGAGTTGATTGTACTACAGAGAGAATTGTGCCTTTGTAAGCAGAACATGGTAGGCTTTTAGTGAGGCTGGATTTGATTATGATATGCGACCGTGCTCGTTGCTAACAGTCACACACGAGGGCAGATGAACATTGTTGCACGTACAAATACTGGGTGGTTATATTTAAATTTTCCTTATTTAACACGTGATAACCCAGAAACTAATTGCCGTACTAGTAGCAAACTTGTTAGCATTAATGTCCAGAGTATGGGGTATATGATTTCCGCACACCACAGCGCCACTGTCCAGTTCCAACTAGGGCCACCAGGTGCTGTGATCAGTTATCCTGATTCATTGTGTCTCACACCTAATGCGTACTCCCAGATAATTTATGGAATTAACTGCTTCCAGTTGCTGACCTACTGTATTGTAGCTAAATGATAAGGGATCTTTCTTTCTATGTATTCACAGCACATTACACTTGTTTACATTGAGATTCAATCGCCATTCCCTGCACCATGCGTCAATTCACTGCAGATCCTACTGCATTTCAGTACAATTTTCCATTGTTACAACCTCTCAATACACCACAGCATCATCTGCAAAAAGCCTCAGTGAACTTCCAATGTCATTCACAAGGTCATTTACGTATATTGTGAATAGCAACGGTCCTACGACACTCCCCTGCGACACACCTGAAATCACTCTTACTTCGGAAGACTTCTCTCCATTGAGAATGACATGCCGCGTTCTGTTACCTAGGAACTCTTCAATCCAATCACACAATTGGTCTGATAGTCCATATGCTCTTACTTTGTTCATTAAACGACTGTGGGGAACTGTATCGAATGCCTTGTGGAAGTCAAGAAGCACGGCATCTACCTGTGGACCCGTGTCTATGGCCCTCTGAGTCTCGTGGACGAATAGCGCGAGCTGGGTTTCACACGACCTTCTTTTTCGAAACTCGTGCTGATTCCTACATAGTAGATTTCTAGTCTCCAGAAAATTTATTAAACTCGAACATAATACGTGTTCAAAAATTCTACAACTGAACGACGTTTGAGATATAGGTCTATAGTTCTGCACATCTGTTCGACGTCCCTTCTTGAAAACGGGGATGACCTGTGCCCTTTTCCAATCCTTTGAAACGCTACGCTCTTCTAGAGACCTACGGTACGCCGCTGCAAGAAGGGGGGCAAGTTCCTTAGCGTACTCTGTGTAAAATCAAACTGGTATCCCATCAGGTCCAGCAGCCTTTCCTCTTTTGAGCAATTTTTTAATTGTTTCTCTATCCCTCTGTCGTCTATTTCTACATCTACCATTTTGTCATCTGTGCGACAATCTAGAGAAGGAACTAGAGTGCAGTCTTCCTCTGTGAAACAGCTTTGGAAAAAGCTATTTAGTATTTCGGCATTTAGTCTGTCATCCTCTGTTTCAGTACCATTTTGGTCACAGAGTGTCTGGACATTTTGTTTTGATCCACCTACCACTTTGACATAAGACCAAAATTTCTTAGGATTTTCTGCCAAGTCAGTACATAGAACTTTACTTTCGAATTTGTTGAACACTTCTTGCATAGCCCTCCTCACACTACGTTTCGCTTCTTGTAATTTTTGTTTGTCTGCAAGGCTTTGGCTATGTTTATGTTCACTGTGAAGTTCCCTTTGCTTCTGTAGCAGTTTTCTAACTCAGTTGTTGTACCACGGTAGCTCTTTCGCATCTCTTACGATCTCGCTTGGCACATACTCATCTAATGCATATTGTACGATGGTTTTGAACTTTGTCCACTGATCCTCAACACTATCTGTACTTGAGACAAAACTTGTGTGTTGAGCCGTCACATACTCTGTAATCTGCTTTTTGTCACTTTTGATGAAGTATGCTAATGCCTTCTCTACTTGGAAACATGACATCCTCTGAAGGTGAGCCCTTAGAGGGAATTCCTTTAAGCTAGTACACCATCAACTAACTTCAATCTCAAAAGAGTTCATCTCTAACACTAACTACTACAGGAATTTTTCCATGAGTGATCCCACCACCACCCACTATACTATTCCCTATAAACTTTGCCAGCATCCCTTCCCATACCCATTGAGGTGCAGGCCATGCATAATGAAACCCGATCTTCTGGTAGACTCAACTGTCACCACTGAAATGTGACCCATGCCCTGTGCCATCAGCCCCACTTTAATGCGCCTAACAGCTGCATTAAGATGAGGTCGATTATGACGCTGAAACAGTTGCACGAAATGCACATTAGTGCCACTAGTTTGAGTAGCTATCTTCACCAGGTGACCACCTACATCATATTCCCCAGCCCTATCAAGACTATTCCCTGCTCCATCCACTATCACTACCTGATCCTCCTCCGTAAAGTTCCTACATAACTCCCGTATGCTGTCAGTCGGCTGAGCCAACCCTGCACTAGGCTGGTACTCACTCCCCAACACTTCCTGCAACTGCTGGCCCACACCTCTACCGTGCGACCTGCCTAGCAGCAGAACCTTCTTCTTTCTAGTTGTGGTAAGAAACAAGTGAAATTTTTAGAGCATGTCAGAACAAGGTATATTACCTGATCCGAAAAAACTTGACGTCATACACAATTGTCCAGCTCTAAGGAATAAAACACAACTAAAAGCTTACTTAGGACTAGCATCCTCTTTTCGTAAGTTGGTACTACACCAACTGATGAACAGTGGGGCATTACTTAACTTGCTATGAAAAAATAGGCTTTGGTTATGGGATGATAGGTGTCAGGACGACTTAAATAACATTAAGAAGGCATTAGTCAATGCAAACAGTCTTAGCCACCCTGATATGTCCAAGGATTTTTGTCTATTCACAGATGCCTCATCTCAGGGGCTGGGGGCACGCTTGTTCCAGATGCGAGACGAAGGAGGTGAAGAAGTACTCAAGGTCATACGTTTTGCTAGTCAAACATTATAAGAAGCAGAAAGATCTTACTCTGTGTCCGAATTGGAAAGTTTAGCTGTAATATGGGCTTTTAAAAAGTATGAATATTTTTTGTGGGGTAAGAATACCAAAGTTTACTGTGATCATCAGTCACTGTCATTTATTTTCACATGTAAACTACTGCACCGCAGCTAGGTGGTGTCTATTTTTACAAGAATTCAATTTTGAGATATTAAAGGAAGTCAAAATATTATTGGATATTCATTGTTTAGGTTACCATAAGGTTTAGATGAATTTAGTGAATTAACAAAGCAAGATGCAGAAATCAAAACATTATTAATGGAAGGTACAACACAACAGTGTGATTACCACATGTTTTGTAAGCAAATGAAAACTATACAACAGCAACATCACAAATGGAGTAAAGTCATGCAAAACCTTAAGCAAAATTCAGGTGGAAAGGTAAGTAAATGGTATCAGAAGTACAAAGGCATTTTGTTTCATAGGAAACTCGAAAAATCTCATCAATGGTGTGTGTGTGTGTGTGTGTGTGTTCCTGAAGATTATATTGACGAATTAATAAGACACACACATGAAGTATGGGGACGTTGTAGGGTAGGCAAACTTACGGAAAAAATTGCAACACTTTATTTTCCAAATTTGACAAAGAGAGTCCTACAGGTATTAAGGAAGTGTGCAATATGTCAAAAATCAAAACAGTGCAGTCAAAATATACTGAGCTACACCCAATACTGACAAAAAAACCTCTAGATATAGTATCCCTGGACATAGATGGTCCATATCCAAGAAGTAAAGGAGGAGTAAGATACGTAGTGGCACTATATGATATTTTCTCGAAACATATCAAAATGTATGCCATTAAAAATGCAACAGCCAGAAATATCAGAAAAAAGAATTGAGGAAGACTATTTGACAAGAACAGGTAAACCAAAGATACTCCTAACTGATAATGCTTCATATTTTGTTGGGCAGAAGTGGAAATAGTTTATGACCTCAGAGGGCATAGAACATGTATTAGTAAGCTTTTTTTCACCCAGAAGCAAGCCCAGTAGAACCAGTGTTTAAACAATTTAATTGGTTTGTTAGGAAAACAAGTTGTCAATAATCTTCCACATTCTTCAACAGGTTTCACACCTAATATTCTGGACAAAACAAACAGATGAGTGGGAGTCGACTATACTTAAAAGTACCCACTACAGAAATGACATTACAAGACAAAATCAACCAAGTCAAGATGACACTAGAAAACAGCGCCAAGTATAGAAAGAAAATTTATCATAAGAAACTGAAATGTGTTACGGATGCACCCTAAATCGACAAGAATTGGCAAACAGAGTAAGAAGTGGCAGTTACTCTATTCCAGACCATATATAATTTCTAAAATACCTTACTCTGGAATGTACAGATTAGTCTATGAGAAAACAGGGAGAGACAAGGGTCTCCACCATCACAAAGATATAAAAGCTTTTATATAATGATGAAGCTAGGTAACATTTTTCTTTCTATCACAAGATAATTGTACATAATGTACACAACTCTAAGTGTAATTTTTTTAAGTGTATTTTAGGTTAAAGTAACAAGTATAGGATAAGTAATTCTTTTGATTTGTACACGTAAGCATAAAATCAACAGGAATGAGCAGTAACACACCGCCTCATGTGAAGCTTAAGTATAAACAGAATTGCTCAGCTGTGCACACTCGACAATACATGCTGATGTCAGTAGTAGGAGAGGAGGAACTGACCTGTGTGCATGCACGACAAACTGGCAGAAGGCACAACCAAGTAGGAATGCGATATGTACTAGTACCTAACGTAAATACAAAGTAAACGGAAATATTAAGCAGTTACATCTACTGTCTAAGAACTAAGGAACCAATTGATATAAATACACAGATTTAATTAAATACTAAGCTGTATACAACATATTTACAAGCAAAAGGAAGCATTATGAAGAAATATACAAGATATGTTAGCTAAGAAGAAATGATAAAACACCATAGGAAATGTCAAATAATTCTCTTTGCAGGGTAAATGATCATAAAGGGTAACAGAATAAATTAATGTCTATGAACTTAAATGAAGTGTGGAAATATTTGCAGACAGATGTAATGACCAAATGTATCAGTGGCCACCGAGCAATTAGTTTTTAGTTTTTTTATTTCATCGACCAGTGCATCATCACAGCAAAGAGGAAGAGAATTATGCCGAGAGTAGCAGGCACCAAATGGAGAAACGGGCCGCTCCTCGAGTAAACAGTTTAGTTATAAAGATATTTATACAAAGGTCAAAAGGCAAATGAAAATATGCATCGTTGCAGTATAGCTCTGTGACATTTACCAGTACCTATTCACTGCAAAGTACACAAACTTTACGCATGTGATTTTTACAAAATCAATTAATTTTTATTGTGACACACGGAAAAGCATAAATAATGACATTTCAATGTATTCAAGAAAGCTAAGTCTACGATGGTTGAAACTCCTTCACTACGGTAGTGCATGAAGAAACAACATGATAGTACATGAATGATTAGTCAGTACACATTACTTACATGAAACAAAAGTTCCTTGGCAACTATTCCATGACTGTACGAGTAACATGTCCTCATAAATCCTTGAACCAGTAGATGAGTATTTTCTTTCTTCCCTCCCAAACAAAGGAGTCGGCACCAAGAGTAATTAGGCCAACAATGCACAATGTTTTAGTCCAATTTTGAATGGTTTTTTTCCCTATTCTACCTATGGAAGTAATGAGCTCCCATAAGTGATAAAAGCATGTCTATAAAACGAAGGATAAATGTATCATATGCTTGTATTCTACTGTAATAATGTGTTATGCAATTAATTTGTGTGAGAGATGTGAATGAAGATAAGTTAAAACTAACAAACAAACTGCAGTAACAGAAACCAGATAAAGAAAAATTTATGACGTTTTAAAAATTAAGAAATTTATTTTGTGGTATAAGTGATGGACTGAATGCCAGCTGTAAGTATAAGTCATCATGTTATATATTGTTGTAACTCAATAGTTGTATGAATTTTCATTGAAACTAAATTCTTTGTAAAGAAGTGAACTTTAAAGACAAGCAATTAATACAATGTTTTGGACAGCAATAAGAGTCTTTCAACAAAGTGGATGGTGAAGTGTGGTGACATTAACATGTGTGTGGAACACAGCATGTTAATGCATAATACCTGATACACTAATAAGTGAACCATAGTTGGAGCCAGCAATAACCTAGTTGATGTATGCTGCTGGCCAGGGTTCTCTCTGCTGGAAATGCGAGTGGGACGGATAATAATGATGCCTGGGCAATAAGAATAGAAATCTTCTGCCACACTGTCGAATTTTGAACACACACACACACACACACACACACACACACACACACACACACACACACACTGCACCCAGAATGAAGACAAACGCCACCGCAATTCTTTAACATGTAATACTAAGATGAAAGTGTGACACTCAATGTGAAATTAACACTAAGAAATACGTGCACCCATGTAAAATGGCAGCAAGTAGCTTATTGACCGTTAAAGACTCATGCTTAGCCGCCAAATATACTAGTGTGCAGACGCAAAACCCGTCAACGAGGCCAAAGCAAACTGAACATTGTCAGCACGCTAAATTCAAATATGTAGTGAACTATCATATTATGTATATAATCTTTCAATTTCCTGTAGTACCCTAACATACATAGGATAAGCCGACATATCCATTCCATTAAACAAAAGAGAAGCCAACACGTAAAGGGCATGGATCCTTATCGGCTAATGTAAATATAAGTTGTGTACATGAAAAAACACTGTATGTCTCCACACCATGTCAACGAACAGTGTGGTGGCAATTGTGTAGGTACATGGTGAAAGACTCTCTGGATATGGTAAAGTTAAAATTTATTTTAAAAATGAAACAGCAATATAAACAGAAAAAAACCGGCAAAGACAGTTATGAATGCGCAGTAAAGCACAGACAAATGACCATAAAACTTTTTTTTCCCCTCTTTCTCTCTCTCGTATGTAGAAGTTTGATTAAGATGTACTGCTCTGAGTATGATGGGCTACGAGTGTTGTGCATTGTGTGTGTTTCTGAATAAGAGAAGACTTAATAACAGTATTAAGTATTTTTATTAAAGTGATATAGAACCAAGTTAAGAAGAATTCCTTCACATTTTATATCATCTTGAGAGGAACTGTCTTCCCTGGAGTCGGCTGACAGCATCTACAATCAAAATGAAGGAAAAGAAGTCCACGGTCATATTTTCGTAAAGCTAATAGAAGGAGAAACTTTCAGAAGACAACAAATATAATTAAAATATATATAGTGATGGCCACACAAAACGAAATGACACAGGGTTAAGTGTATGAACAATAGCACAATTCCGTGCAGAACATTTTATAATAATATGAGGTACTAATATTCTCTTTTCATTGCAAGTGAAAGGTCAATTACCAATCAATAGCTTTCATTTTTCCTCTTAATTACATTTTTTATTATTATAATACACAATCAGATTTTACACTTAACTATAAACTCCTCCGCATTCAGTGTTAGGGTTGGTTGTGTGCGGGAGGGGGGGGCCTCCCCCTGTGGAGGGTAAACTCCCCTCTGCCCGTGCGACTACATGATACTTTCTTCCCTCCCTCACTTTGAGCATACTTTTACACCATCTTGTCCACAATGCTGTCTGGGCTGCCTCAATTTTCTTCAACCTATCATGTTACAACTACGGTCACACCCTTTTTTAAACTACTTGATTTGGTTGTGTAGTTGGAGCAGCAAAGTCCCCACTTTCTTTTTCTTTTTACATTTCTCTCATAAAATGGAGAGACTGACGATCCAGTAGTTTAATCCCTTTAAACACACAATCACCACCACTATCATCACTTAATTAAGACGAGAAAGCTACATTGCATTGTAAGTGTAGACAGATGAGATGATGTGTGGGGACAAATAGGCTCGTCAGAAAATAAAAGATAAATAAAATCAAAAGGGAGCAAAGAAACGAACAGCTACTGAGAATAAATGCCGAGACCAAAGAAATTAATATAAATTAAGGCCAGGCAGATGCCGAGAGCTAAGCATTTCCCACATGCGGAGTTCTGAGAAACTGGTGTTGGAGGAGAGCCCAGATGGCACGTGTGATGAAACAGGCATCGAGATCACAACTACCATGTTGTAGAACATGCTCTGAAACAGAATATCGTGTGTTGCTAGTATACACTCCCCCTATTTATGGCCATTCATCCTAACTGATAACTTGCTGGTAATCATACCAATGTAGAAGACAGGGCATTGTTTGCATAACAGCTAGCAATGACACGTGTCATTTCACATCCCAAACTGATGTAAAGTTCTGCTCTGCCACCTCTTTAGATACCATTGTGTTTGGCATGCCTGCTAATTACATTAAACTTGGTTTCTTTCAGCAGAGTGCAGTAGGGTGCAAATGAAAATTCGTTTCTATTGTAAACTGAATGTCAACTGTAAAGTTAGCTGAATTTCTGTCCTCGTGGATCCAAACAAGTTTATCAGATTGGCCACGGGTCCATAAATAGCGGTACAGGTGACATACAGTTTAACTGGTTGTGCCTTCCCACTCGGGACTGCACAAGTTAAGATAGGGTTCGGTAATTGTGAACATTTAAAGGAAAATTAAATAAAATAAAACCTGATAAAAGTTAACAAATACTACTTCTTTCTGAAACTTTTCTTAAACTAGTCAATCTTTGCATAATCAATGTAGATAAATTTTCAGTACTAACTCAAATATTAACAAAAAGTTTGGTGTCCGAGACTGCCACACAGAACATGGGGTAATTGCAGATGGTGTGCAGGGTCATCACACAGTCTAATCGGCACACAAGTCACCGATAAATCCTCTCGATGTACTTTCATCACTCGTGCAGTTTTCATGGGCCTATAAATTACATTAGTAGCATTTTATACAGTCTTCTGTGGGATGATCTTCACGCTTTTCTCCACAAATTAGGCAATAACACTCATTCTCCATTTCAGATCATTCCTGATCTTTTGCTTCTTGCTTGGTGTGTCCTTTTCTTGAACCTTCAATCTTCTTTGTCTTTTCTTTCTTTTTTCTCTTCGAAAATATCTTTCAAAGGAGAACTGGTTATTGTAACTGAATGTTGTTTTCTGGCATTTTCTTTATATTACACATGTAGTAGTTTGGGAATACCAGGCTTAAGAATATCTTCAAGTGGAACTGATTTGCCCAAAGCAGCTACGCGTGTTACTGGCCTCTGTCAACACTAGGCCTCTCTGTGTGTCGCGTGTCACTGCTCTTTGCTCATTTCATGTCAATGTTACCAGTGCATCATGTGTTAGCGATGTCACATCTGTGAAATGTTCCTCAAATTTAGTTGTTGTCCACTGGCTAAATACTAGCTGCCCGGAAACCATTTGCTGCTTTCTCCAAATTCCTGATGTCACTGAAGGCTTCCACGATAAGTTCGACAACTTCGTACTGTGTAATTCAACGGTCTACATTTGAACCCATGTACGAGTCTTATCCCCCTTTGTATGAAGCCTTGAGAGGTCCAAAATATGTCAGGTCCAATGATTTCGTACAATGTGATGTATATGGTGTAAGGTATAACAATATTATTCCATTCTGGTGACAAAGGAGATAGCAAGCAAGACTAATGTGACTTTGATGATTGTCTAAAATACATAAAATTGGTTCTGCAACAGTTGGCTTATCACAGGAGATGTGGTGTAGCCACTCTAGAGACAGGTTCTCGTTAATCCAATGCACTAACTACTGCTATCATATCAGCATTGCCTTCATGCAGTAACTGAGCATTCCTTTGCTTCCTCTTTTTTTAAAAAAAGTAACATACTTTTCTGAAGCACTAAATGTGCAGACAACTCCTCAAACTGGATCCTAACAAGGGAACCTCCCCCCCCCCCCCCCCCCCTCAGATTTAGTTATAAGTTGGCACAGTTGATAGGCCTTGAAAAACTGAACACAGATCAATCAGGAAAACAGGAAGAAGTTGTGTGGAACTATGAAAAAAAAAAAAGCGAAATATACAAACTGAGTAGTCCATGCACAACATAGGCAACATCAAGGATAGTGTGAGCTCAGGAGTGCCGTGGTCCTGTGGTTAGCGTGAGCAGCTGTGGAACAAGAGGTCCTTGGTTCCAGTCTTCCCTCGAGTGAAAAGTATAATTTTTTTTATTTTCAGACAATTATTTTGCAAAACTGCACAGGTACACAAAGCAGTATTGTTTACGTGATCATGTGTCAATTATCAAAGTTAAGGCACTCACACATAATCAACTTCGCTCTCCAAAATTCCAGGACATGTTCAGATTTGCTTGGACATATGCAGGATTTGACGGTCTACACACAGAAAAATTTAAAAACGTTAAAAACATGTGTTTTGACAGAGCACAGGGAAAATGTGCAACTGTGAAACTGTTACATTCATTTGTTGCAGTTTACGTGACAAACACTTATGTTTTCATCACTTTTTTGGGAGGGATTATCACATCCACAAGAAAATCTAATTCGGGCAAGGTAGAAGAATCTTTTTACCCATTCTCCAAGTGTACACGTTAGATGGGTCGACAACATATTCCTGTCGTGTGACGCACATGCGTCACCAGTGTCGTATAGAATATATCAGACGTGTTTTCCTGTGGAGGAATCGGTTGACCTATGACCTTGCGATCAAATGTTTTCGGTTCCCATTGGAGAGGCACGTCCTTTCGTCTACTAATCGCACGGTTTTGCGGTGCGGTTGCAAAACACAGACACTAAACTTATTACAGTGAACAGAGTCGTCAATGAACAAACGGACAGATCATAATTTTGCGAAAATAAAGAAAGGAAACTTTTCACACGAGGGAAGACTTCAACCAAGGACCTCTCGCTTCGCAGCTGCTCACGCTGACCACCGGACCACTGCGCTCCTGAGCTCACACTATCCTTGATGCTGCCTATCTTGCGCATGGACTACTCAGTTTGTATATTTTGCTTATTTTTTTGATAGTTCCACACAACTTCTTCCTGTTTTCTATGTTGATCTGTGTTCAGTTTTTCAAGGCCTATCCACTGTGCCAACTTATAACTAAATCTGAGGGGGGTGCAATGGGGAGGTTCCCTTGTAAGTAAAATGTAGGAAGGAAGAAAGATTGACTGTAATGTTCCACTGACATTGAGGTCACTGGAGACGGAGCACCACCTCAGATGGTGTCAAGAATGGGGAAGAAAATCAGCCGTGTCCCTTCAAAGGAACCATCCCGGCATTTGCCTGGAGCCATTTAGGGAAATCAACGGGAGACCTATATCTGGATGGCCAAACATGAGTTTGAATCCCCCCCCAATGCGAGTGTGCTAACCACTGTGCCATCTCTCTTGGTAAGTAATATGTAGCCCCTACACATGTGACATGTCATATGATGGCAATGTGCAGGAGTTGTAACTTATAAATCTTGAAATTATTTCTACTCACATATATTTTGCTTATTTTTTTCATAGTTCCACACAACTTCTTCCTGTTTTCTCTATTGACCTGTGTTCAGTTTTTCAAGGCCTATCCACTGTGCCAAGTAGTCTTAACATCTTCCTTATAAAATAGGGGGAAAACTGTACAACAGATACAAATACCACACAATGATGAGGTATTCCGGGGTTTGGTTTGTTATAACGATGCTTGCAGCAGAGTATTCTTCAGGTAGCATAGTTTGTACAAAGCAAAAATTATCCCTCATGCACCTCAGCTAAAAATAAGAAGCTATGTTATTTGTTCTTTACTTTCTAGTGGTTCTGTAACAACCGAGGCGAATATTTTACAACTGTTAACAGAAAAAATAGCTTTATAATAAAGTACATCATTCTTTAAATCTGAATCATATGTAACAGACACAAAATGTTTTATTTCTAATTAAAAAAACTTAATTCTCCATCTTACACCTTCTTCTACAAATAAAGGATTTCAAATACTTCTGCTTAGTTATATCAAAACATTTTTAACATTGACATCACTGCTCTGAAATTAAGAGCAGCTAGTCAAGGCTGCAATGAGTTCCTTCAACTCAATGCAAAAAGATTAAAATTTTCATTTCACTTCTAACAGAGAAAAAACTAGATATACAGGTACTTTGTTCTGGATACATACGTAACTGCACGCAAGCAGGTTAGTGCTTCCATGCTTCTCCTGTAAGACCTTTAAGTCAGAGTCTAAATGGCATAATTTTACAACTTTGCAGAGCTTTACACTAACAAGCTAAATACTCCAGCCTTTGCAAATGTTTGTCCAGAGCACAGACCTAACAATGTATAAAAGTGGCAACTGAAGCAGAGACAATTTCATTTCCCATCATTTAAAGCTTCATTATCAGTCTTGCAGGTTCTTCCACATGTGAACAGTTTACAAACAGTTCTGTTTAGTAATTTGGGAGGAGGAGGGGACAAAGGGAGAGGAATGCTCAGAAATTAGGACAACAAATCAAGTTTGTAATGAGTTCCTGTACCTCAATGTAAAAGAAAAACTTTTCATTTCACTTCTAACAAGTGAAAAACTATGTACACACGTACTTAGTTTTAGACACACTTCACTGCTCACAAACGTAGGTGTTTACAGAAAAAAGAACTGTAATAAGGTATATCCCTCTTTCAATATGAAAATCATAAAAAGCTACAGTATCAGTCTTGAGCAGTTTTTACTACAAACGAAAAGTTTAAAACACTTCTCCTTAGTAACTGCAATACATTTTTAACACCGACATAAGAGCTCAGAAATTAAGAGCAGCAAATTGAGGCTGTAATGAGTTCCTGTAACTGAAAGCAAAAAACAAAATTTTTGTTTCAGTCCTAACAGATGAAAGACTAGATATGCAGGTACTTAGTTTTAGACACACACACTTTTCTGCTCTCCAGTAATACTTATTAAGTTTGGCACTGACAGTGTTCAGTGTCTAAATAATATGTCACAACTTTGCAGAGCTTGACACCAAGGAGCTGAACACTCCAGTCTTTGTGAATATTTTTTTAAACCACAGACCTAGTGGCAACACAAAAAATGTCCTTCAAACTTGTAGTTTTACATATCACAGTTCAGTTCCATTTTATCAAACTTATACAGGGAAGCTGATGTAACTAAATGCATTCTGGAGAGAGATACCAGTATCAGGAGTATAATCTTTCTGGGCCTGGAAATCAAGAAAAACCCATAATTACAACCATAAAAAGGAACATCTGTCATACAATATAATTACAAGTGCAGAAGAAAATTGAAATTCATTTCTATACAGAAAAGGGCAATGAAAAATAAAAAATGCAGGCATATATTACTGACCACAAGTTATTATCAATCACAGTTAAGTGGATTACCTTCACTTGTTCTGACAAGACACCTAAAACAACTAGTATTTCTTTTCTTTTCTTCTCTTCTTTCTCCTTTTAATTACCTAATTCAGACACCACACAGAAGGCACATGAAATATCAAAATTCTTTTACAACTCTTGTTTTCATAATCCTTACTGTACAAGTGTGACTTAGATTTGTCCGATAACAGTAGTATAAATGAAACCCATTTTAAGGAAATATTGAAATTAGTTTTTGTTCAGTGAATTGTGGTTGTCAAGGCAGTTTCACTAACAACCCAAGAAAAAGTTTTTAGAATTTTTGAGACTCATTTCAGATGAGAAACTAGATCATAATTAGTTACTTTCACTTTATCACCCCTTATCTACTGATATTTAATGGCGGTATACTGAACTCTATTGGGAACAGTTGGAGTTGCAGAGATACATGACACATATCACATTTATAGGACACTCAAGAATTTTGACAGGTATTTCACCAATACCAGTGGAGTTTTTATTTTTCAGTTCCCTAATTACCCTTTCAATTTTACTTACAATGACAGGAGGGAAAACCAGAAGATGGAAGGAATATACAGGGTGGTTTTTAGCTTTAAACAACTAAATATCTTGAAAAATACAAATCATATGAAAAAAATGTTCTTGGTGATAGTTAATATTTTCAAATGTTTGTGTGATAAAACTGGCCATCTCCTACATGGGGGTGGAAGATCAACTTATTATTTTTGAATGGAAGTCACCTTTTTGTTGCAGATTCAGATCCTTCATCTATATCTACATCCACATGACCACTCTGCAATTCACACTTAAAGAGCCTGGCAGATGGTTCATCGAACAACTTTCACAGTATTCTCTACTTTCACACACTAACAGTGTATGGAAGAAACAAACATTTAAATATTTCTGTGTAAGCCCTGACTTCTCTTATTTTATTACAATGATTATTTCTTCCTATATAGGTTTTTGACACACTTTCCCTGATTTCACACTAATACAAAATGAGCTGCCACTCTTTGATTTACCCTCCCAGCAACATTATTTATGTAATCATTCCAATTTAAGTTGTTTGTAATTGTAATTGCTACACATTAGTTGAATTGACAGCCTTTAGATTTGTGCAATTTGTCATGTTACTGAAACTTAATGGGTTCCTTTTCGCACTTATGTGTATGAACTCACACTTTTCATTATTTATGGTCAATCACCTCTTTTCACACAATAGAGTACCATGTCTAAATAATTTTGTAACTGTTTTTGATCTTCTGATGCCTTTAATCATCTCCAAACAATTTAAAATGGCTGCTCAGATTTTCTGCTAAATCTTTTCTATAAATTAGGAACTGCAGAAGGGCTATCAAATTTCCTTGGGAAATGCCAGCTATTACTTGTGTTCCACTCAATGACTTTCCATCTATTACTACATACTGTGATCATTCAGACAGGAAATGGTGAATCCAGTTGCACAACTGAGAGGATACTCCATAGGTAAGCAACTTGATGATGAGCTGTTTGTGAGGAACAGCATCCAAAGCCTTTGGGAAATCTACATCCAAAGCCTTTGGGAAATCTAAAAATATGGAATCAATTTGACATCCCCTGTCGAGAGCAATCATTACTTCATGAGAATAAAGACCTAGTTGAATTTCACAAGAATGAGATTTTCTGAATCCATGTTGGCTGTGTGTCAACACATTTTCCTTGAAGTAACTCATAATGTTTGAACACAGTATATGTCCCATAAACCTACTTCGAATTAATTTCAGTGGTATACATACATACAATTCATCCGGTTTACTACCACTTCCTTTCTTGAGTATTGGTGTGACCACTGCAACCCTCTAGTCTTTAGGTACAGGTGTATTGTTGGGTGTGAGGTTACATATGATTGTTAAGAACATAGCTATTATATAAGCGTACTCTGAAAATATTCTAACTTGAATACAAACTGGACCAGAGGACTTGACTTTATTAAATGATTTAAGATGCTTTGCTACACCAAAGATATCTACTTCTAAGTTATTCATGACGGTAGCAGTTATCGATTGAAATTCTGGAATACCTAATTCGTTGTCTTTAGCGAAGGAATGTCAGAAAACTGTATTTAACAACTCAACTTTTGTGGTACTGTCATCGGTAACATTACTTTTGCTATTTCATTGTTGAAGGTATCGATCGTCACTTGCTGCTGGTGTACTTCACACACAACCAAAATCGCTTTGTACTTTCTGTCACATTTTGAGACAAAGTCTCATTGTGAACCCTATTAAAAGCATCTTTCATTGAATTTCATGCTAAATTTCGAGCTTCTGTAAAACTATACCTATCTTGGGGATCTTGCGTTCTTTTAAATTAGGTATACTGCCTGGTTCTGCAATGATGTTCTGACCTGTTCTGTGTACTGTGGGAGGTCAGTTCCATCTATTTTTAATTTACTTGGTATAAATCTCTCGACTGTTGTCAATACTATCTCTCTGAATTTATGCCACATCTGGTCTACACTTATGTAGTCAACTGGATAGGAGTAGAAGCTGTCTCTTAGGGATGTGTCAAGCAAATTTTTATCTGCCTTTTTAGAAAGACATATTTTGTCATTTTTATAGTTTGTATTTATTTTGGGGGGGGCTTGGGGACTGTGGTATTCAGTCTCACTAGAACATTCTTCTGGTTAGTAATCCCCGTATCCATCTTACTGCTCCCTATTTGCTCAGGTATATTTGTTGCTAAGAGGTCCAGTATGTTTTTGGAACCATTTACACTGAGTGGGCACCCGAGCTAACTGTTCGAATTGATTTTTGGAGAAGCACTTTGTCCGATTTCAGATGATGCTTTATGCTCACCACCAAATTTAAACATGTATTTTTATCAACATATTGAGGGTAGATTGAAGTCACCACCAAGTATAATTGTATGAGTGGGGCACCTATTTGAAAGGAAACTTAACTCTTCTTTCAACTGTTCAGCAACTGTATGATGCGAGATGGGAGGTCAGTAAAAGGAACTAACTATTAATTTATTTCAGTTGTCAAGTATAACCTCTACCCATATTAACTCATAGGAACTATCTACTTCTATTTTCATACAAGACATACTACTTCTAACAGCAACAAACATGCTACCACAAACTCTATTTAATCTGACCTTTTTGAAAATGATTAGGTCCTTTTTTTAAAATTTTACTTGAACTTATCTTTGGTTTTGCCAGCTTTCAGTACATATAACAATTTGTGCATCTGTTTCCTGTTAGTGCCTCGAGCACTTGGTCTTTCCCAACACAGCTATGACAATTTACTACTACAATACCTGTGGTCCCAAAATCAACATTTGTCTTGTGTTTGACCTGTACACTTGGATACTGAAACCCTTTTTGTTCTTTCCTAAGACCCTCTAACTCGGTCCACTCCACACAGCACCTGCTATCTGTGTAGCCACTTATTGTGTGTAGGGGACGCCTGAGTTGAACCCAATACCCCACCACCCAACGGCACAAGTCAAGGAATCTGCAGCCTACACAGTAACAGAACTGTTTGAGCCTCTGAATCAGCAATTCAGCTACCTGCCTCGAACCTGAGGGAGTGCATGAAAAAAGACCTTAGGTTTATCTGAAACAATTTTTTCTATTCGAGGTAGATGGTGCTGTAATTGGTGGAGATTTATGACGGCTGGAAGTAAGAATGGGCTGGAAACAGTCACCCTAATGGTGAGATTCAAGGGGGACTCTTGAAAATCAAGTCTTGTAATGTGGGGCACTGAAGGAAACAGAGAGCTACATTATATTAAATGTAGCTTATATGCCATACTTTTAAATGTCTGCTTGTAAAAGTTTTACTGTACAACCAAATTTGCAAAACTAAATTAAATATTTAACAATAACAACAGCTATTTAGGACAAAATCTTTGCACTCAAACAAGTGAGTACTAAATGGGAGAGGGGGGGGGGGGGGGGAGAGAGAGAGAGAGAGAGAGAGAGAGAGAGAGAGAGAGAGAGAGAGAGAGAGAGAATTTTGTCAATTACAGTGCCAACTACGGGAAAAATGTATGGTAAATCCCAGATATGTTTCTGTCTACAGTAGAAATGGGGGATTCATATCTGAAAATAAAAAGTTGACCCTCCCAAGGGGGTAGGATCAGTGGTGGGTAGGTGATGGCCAGCTTTAGTACAAAGAGATATCCCCTTTCAAAATATTAACTTTTCATCTCAAACTTTTTTCACACATTGCATATTTTTAAGATACTTAGTTGTTCCAAGTTAAAGCAAACACCCTGTATAGAAGCACTATATACCATATTTACTCGAATCAAAGCCGGACTTTTTTCCGGTTTTTGTAATCCAAAAAACCGACTGCGGCTTAGAAACGAGTGCAAAGTAAGCGGAAGTTCCAAAAAATGTTGGTAGGTGCCACCACAACTAACTTCTGCCGTCGAATATATGTAGCATTACTCAGGCATACTTTGCAGGCACAAAGATAAATACTGGTGCCAAAACTTCTGTGCGGGGGAGAGAGAGAGAGAGAGAGAGAGAGAGAGAGAGAGAGAGAGAGAGAGAGAAGGTGGAAGGCGAGCTTTTTTTTCTCTGCCCCGAGTTCTGACCACTGCATTTTATACATTATCCTACAAAGTAAATACAAATTCCGTATTCATCTTTGGATGTAGCAGTATTTCAATTTACTACGAACATCTGACTGGCAAGACTGTTTGGGATGTTTGTCAAAATGGCTAACTCTATGTTCAGAATTTTTTCCTACCTGTGAGAAGAGACAGTTATTAATAGGAACTTTTCTGAATTGTGAATCACATGCAGTATTCTCTTCACTATAAGAATAATACGAATATAAACATTTTGCCATGTATTCTTTTGTGTTTGCTGCTAGCCATCTCATTTAAATCCTGTCTGCCTAATAAACTACGAAACTAGAGTGAGACAACAGCAAATGCGGAGGAATATACATATCATGTCATGTTTATATTTGTATTATTCTTATGCCTAATAGTGATACAGTCAGAAATGAAGCACAGCAATTGACTAGATTTTTAAATCTAAGATGACCAATTTTTGTGCAGAATGTAATGTACTAAAGAGGCGTCTGCAAAGATTTTCAAACAGAGAAAATTTTTTGCTAAACTCTCGTTCAAAACATCTTCTATCATACGCAGTCTATTATTTGGTTCTTGTTGGTCATTATCAAAGAAAGCAGCAGTGTAAGTAACATCAAATAGCAGTCTCTTGCCATTGTTTCGCTAATGAGACGATTGTAGCGTGCACAAAGGCAAGCCATGCCACGAGCGGCGACAGGCCGTAAACACTCATTATCAGAACGCGGCAAACAATGCATGACAGTACAGTAATGCATTTTCAGCTTACAGTGACGTAAACATCTATAACAAAGAGAAAGAGAAATGAACTTGAAAGTAACATTATAGAAAGTGGTGTGGAAATAAACGAAGATGAGATTGGAATATACGATACCGTGAGAAGATACATTACTATTTACCATAAAGACAACACACTAAGTTGCAGATGGGCACAATTACAAGAGTCTTACAGATAAGCTTTCGGCCCCATACTTCATTGAAAAAAGAGAAACGCACACCAATCATTCACAGAAGCAAGCAGACCTCATGCACACATAACCACCAACTACAGCACCTCAGCTGCTGCACCAGGTGTGACTTTTTAATAATTATTTTTTTACTATTAACTGTGTCGATGACCCATTTTGCAAGCAGTATTCAACACTTACCACCAAATGTACATGCAAAATTATATAATTTTGTGACACCTATTTCAGGAGATACAATGTTGAAAATACACTGAAATGCGTGGAAAACTGCTGCACGAGTTCATATGTATTACTTCTCTGCTGCTAACTCTATTTGTAAAAAATTGTACGACACTGAATGCAAAAACAAAATTACATCATAATGTGGCATACAGTTCAGGAGATATGCTGTCACAGAGATTGAGATGCGTGAAAATGAAACTGTAGGATGTAATTCACTAAGGATACAGATGAAATGTGTGTACAAATGTGTGCCAAATATGTTTGAAACTGTAGGATGTAATTCACTAAGGATACAGATGAAATGTGGGTACAAATGTGTGCCAAATATGTTAAATACACTACTGGCCATTAAAATTGCTACACCATGAAGAAAAGCAGATGATAAACGGGTATTCATTGGACAAATAAATTACACTAGAGCTGACACGATTACATTTTCACGCAATCTGGGTGCATAGATCCTGAGAAACCAGTACCCAGAACAACCACCTCTGGCTGTAATAACGGCCTTGATACGCCTGGCCATTGAGTCAAACAGAGCTTGGACAACGTGTACAGGTACAGCTGCCCATGCAGCTTCAACACGATACCACAGTTCATTGAGAGTTGTGACTGGCGTATTGTGACGAGCAAGTTCCTCAGCCACCATTGACCAGACGTTTTCAATTGGTGAGGGATCTGGAGAATGTGCTGGCCAGGGCAGCAGTCGAATATTTTCTGTATCCATAAATGCCCATACAGGACCCGCAACATGCGGTCGTGCATTATCCTGCTGAAATGTAGGGTAAACGTCGTCTAACTGTTCATGCAGACAGTTGTTGTCTTGCAAACGTCCCCGTCTGTTGACTCGGGGATCGAGGCACAGCTGCACGATCCGTTACAGCCATGTGGATAAGATGCCTGTCATCTCGACTGCTACTGACACAAGGCCATTGGCATCCAGCACGGCGTTCCGTATTACTCCCCTAAACCCACTGATTCCATATTCTGCTAACAGTCATTGGATATCAACCGGCGCGAGCAGCAATGTTGCGATACGATAAACAGCAATCGCGATAGGCTACAATCTGACTTTTACCAAAGTCAGAAACGTGTTGGTACGTATTTCTCCTCCTTACATGAGGCATCACTACAGCGTTTCACCAGGTAACGCCGGTCAACTGCTGTTTGTGTATGAGAAAATGGTTGGAAACTTTCCTTATGTCTGCACATTGTAGATGTTGCCACTGGCGCCAACCTTGTGTGAATGCTCTGAAAAGTGAATCATTTGCATACCACAGCATCTTCTTCCTTTCGGTTAAATATCGCGTCTGTAGCACGTCATCTTCGTGGTGTAGCAATTTTAATGGCCAGTAGTGTATATTTTGACATGTGCATACTCTAGCCAAGTCAAGAGTAAAAAAACTCTTCCTAAACCCTTGGATCGGTTTCAACCAAACTTGGATCTGGACTGAAATAACATAGGGATAAGAACCAGTATCCTCCTATTGGGGTGGGAGTGATAACTTGGAGACAGACTGGGAGGGGGGGGGGGGGATGGAGTGAACTTTGAGACGGACAGGGGGATGGGAGAGATGGACAGACAGTGACGGGAAGGAGGACACAGACACAGAAATGAGTGAGGAGGAGGCAGAAATGGATGAGAAAAGGGAAGCGATCGACAGAGGTGGAGGGGGGGGGAGGAGGAGGAGGAGGAGGAGGAGGAGGAGGTGGATGGAGAGACAGTGAGGAAGAAATGAACAGCGAAAGGGAAGAGGAGATGGACAGTAAAGATGGAGGAGGTGGAAGACAGAGGGGAAGTAGGAGATGGACAGACAGCAAGGAGAGGAGATCAAGATAGTGAGGAGAAGATAAGTGGTGGGAAAAGCTCAACTCGGAGGGGTGGCGAGGACACAGACAGAGGGAAGGAGCAGAACAGAGGGAGAAGGAGCGAAAAGGGCAGTGTCAGGAGGAGTGGTGGAGGGGGGAGGGGAGGAGGAATTAGGAGAGGAGGAGATGGGCTAATGGAATCTGCAGAAGCAAATTGAAATCTTATCTGCTTAACAACTACTACTCTACGCAACAATTTCCGACTTATACCATTTCACAGCAAGAAGTTGCAATGGTGATCCACAGAACATGCAAAAAGCCAATTACAGTGAAACCACTTTATAACGTTCCTCCAGATAACTTTTTTTTTGGTCCCGACTAAAAGCCCATACAAACAACGTTAAATTTTCCTCTTTACTGTGCTTCCTCTGTATTACAATTTACTCCATGCAACGCTCATATTTTTGGAACCGTGGTCTATTATTTACCTCTTTATAATGTTTAAGTGACTGGATGTAGATGCATCGTTTTCCGTTCTGTGGATTCACAGTTGGCACTGGCTCAGAAAGCCCATGCTCAGAGTGTTTCGTATGTCAGTGGCAGAATCCGGTCACATGATATGTGATGCACATTCTTCTTGCAATCTTTTTGGTACCAAAATGGGGAGTGTTGCATGAAAAGTGCTGCTGTTTGTCGATAGATGTGCGGCACATCTACTAGACGTATCCTTTTTGAGAAATGTGAAAGTATTTTACACGCAATGAATTTAATTATGTACTCGTGGAGGGAAGTCGGTGCTGAAACTGTTAAAAACTGTTTCACAAAAGCGGGATTCTGTGAGAATGAGATGGCAGCTCCTGTGGAAGATGTTGCAAGTGATTTGCAAGAGTTTCAGGAATTAATAGGCAGTGATTCTGACACTTTTGAAGACTTTGTGCCTGTGGATGACAATGTGGCAACCACAGGAGTACAAAGTATTGAGGAGCTGACTGCAGAGAAAAGCTTTGAGAATAATAGTGTAGTGAAAGTGACAGTGACAAGGAAGATGGCCCTGTGCCCTCATATACTAAGACAGCTGAAGGCTTTGAAACATTCAGGAGATATATGATGGCCCATAGACTTGAGGACAGAACAGTAGTTCAACTTGCTCATTTGGAGCAAGGAAAGATTGCCATAGAGTCTAGGAGAAATAGAAAACAAACATGCTTGCTTGAATATTTTAAAAATCATAGGTATGTGATTTTCAGATTCCATAGGTTCCTAGAGTTTTGTGCAAATTTAAATTCCGTTTCATAATTTCATTATTAAAGTAATTTTTTGTAACTAATTCTTTTTTTCAAACTGTACCATTTACTGTGTTTTTATGTAATATGTTCAGTATATCATAAAATTTGGCTCATATTCTATAATTGGGTCAACTGAAGAAGGGGTACCACTTGTCAGCTTTGGACAATGATGTCACATCTCAGAATCTGTTATAACTTTTCACAGTACAAACTGATCCGTTTCCTTTCACCCATCTACCTACCGGGCCTCATGTTTTAATTACAAAAAAACTTATCAAATGATACATTGACCATTTGCAATGAATATCATATTACAGTGTTGTGAAAATTTAAAATGTCATCTATGGCACCATTTGTCAAAGCTTATTAGTGGTATCCCGATCTTCAGTAATGCCCTATAATTATTATTTGGAAGCCTTCTTTCCTCTATACAGTGTTCAGAATTTGTGGTCCATTGAAAAACGTTATATAGAGGTTTCTCTATTGTAGTATTATGTAGTATTGTGTTGATAGCTAAAAGTAGGAGAAATAGGAGCTATTTATTTAACTGGGGGAAACAGCTTTGCTAATCAAAGTATCGCTTATCATTCTTGTTATTTAATATTGAAAACAGACAGCATAAGAACAAATAGCATAGCCTCAAAAGTTGTACTAACTATAGCTAACACCAACCAGACTGTTTGTAATTTGGTCCAACAGCAGTTTTACTTACATTTTCTAATGTGTGGGTGGTGATGGGGTATCTGGGACTCCTTTTACAACAGCAATTGTGCAGCAATTGTATCTCTCTCTTCCAGCCCTCGGTCATCAGGGTCAACTGCTTCTTCTTCAGCTTGAATTAGCAACTGCGTGGCAATCCTGTCCCTGTTTTCCAGCCCCAGTTTATCATCTCCGATGTTCAGATCATCCGATTCTTCTTCGTACGATATTAGCAACTGTGCAGCAATCGTGTCCCTCTTTTCCGCCCCTAGTTCGTCATGTCGGATATCAGCTGATTCTTCTTCTCCTGTAGCGTCTTTATCGTGTTCACCTATGTGTAAGAGAGGTAATTAAACATTACTAAAGATTTCCAAAAGCATTTGTATATTAAGCTGATATCAGTGAACTCTATAAATGAATAATAGGTATTGTGTTTAGATGCTGACTTGTCCTTTCCAAACACTTAAAACAGCAAAACATGCTAAACATTTTGGAGTGATCTTTAATGTAGTTCGTCACTAACTGCCTATTTTCATAATATGCAGGTATAAACATGAAAACTACAAATTAGGTGTGAGTTTCAGAAACAATTAAATCAATATGATGACTGTCAGCCAACTACAGCACAAGTGACATGCCCACACAGATATCAGAACAATTTCTGTACTATAACAAGAGATCAACAACAACAACAACAACAACAACAGCAGCAGCAGCAGCAGCAGCAGCAGCAAGAGATCGAAACGACAATCTAAACATACATCTGTACTCTGCAAACCACTGTGAAGTGCACAGCAGAGGGAACATGCCACTGTATTGGTAATTTGGGCTTTTCCTCATTCCGTTCACACAAGGAGCATGAGAAAAATGATAGTTTTAATGTTTTTGTGCATTCTGTAATTAATCTACTGTTATACTCACAATCCTTACGGAAGTGCCATGTCGAGGGGGGGGGGGGGGTAGTAGTGTATTCCTAGAGTCATAATTTAAAACCAGTTCTTTAAACTCTGTTAGCAGACTTTCTCAGGACAGTTTCTATCAGCCAAGTCAATTCTTTCAACACCTGTGACACTCTCCTACGCATCAAACAAACCTGTCACCATTTGTGCTGCTCTTCGCTGTATACTTTCAATATCCCCCATCTGTCCTATTTGGTACAAGGCCTACACCCTTGAGCAATATTCTAGGATGAGTCACCCGAGTGATTTGTGAACAATCTACTTTGTAGACTGATGGCATTTCCCTAGTATTTTACTAATAATACAAAGTCTGCTACCTGCCTTACCCACAACTCTGCCTATGTGATGTTCAACTTCATGTTGCTAATGAGTGTTGCACTCAAGTATTTGTACGAGTTTACAGATTCCAACTGTGACTTAATAATATTATATTCACAGAATACCATGTATTTTGTTTCACGAAGTGCACAATTTTACAGTTTTGAACATCTAAAGCAAATTGCAATCATTGCACCACTTTGAAATCTTATCAAAGTCTGACTAAATATTTGTACAGTTTCATTCAGAATGGAATTTGTTGTAGATAACTGCATTGTCTATGAAGATTCTGTGTTTACTATTAATATTGTACGCAAGATCATAAATAAACCACAAGAACGGGAAAAGAGAGAGATAGAGATAGAGATAGAGATAGAGAGAGAGAGAGAGAGAGAGAGAGAGAAGAAGAAGAATAAGAAGAAGGGACGGAAGGAAGGAAGGAAGAAGAAGAAGAAACTAACAATGACTATTATGTAACAAATATCATAGTATCTGTTATGAAAATTTGCAGTCCAAACAAATACCAAACTAGAGAAAGCTCTGTAAATAATAGTGAAATTAATATGTAAAAGTGTAAGATGTCCAACAAATTTGATATCTAAATAAAATAGAAAGAAACTTCCACATGGGAAAAATATATTAAAAACAAAGATTCCAAGACTTACCAAGCGGGAAAGTGCCGGCAGACAGGCACATGAACAAAACACATTGGAATGACTCCTTACCCTATCCCTTAAAACCCACATCCTTTCGTCTTTCCCTCTCCTTCCTGAAGAAGCAACCATCGGTTGCGAAAGCTAGTAATTCTGTGTGTGTGTTTTGTTCATGTGCCTGTCTGCCGGCGCTTTCCCGCTTGGTAAGTCTTGGAATCTTTGTTTTTAATAAATTTGATATCTATTATGACAACTTGCATCTCATCTGCGGGAGGAGGGGGGAGGGGGGGACGTGAAAAAGTAGGATGTACAACAAATGGGGAAACATAAATTACAATCCAGGTGAAAGCACATCTTTACAAACAACTTTCATATGAGTGCTGAAGCTACAGACAATTGATGTTTTTGTAAGCAAGCAGTGGCGAAAGTTGTGACTTCACTAAATTTAAAGAGAAATTTCATCCGAAAACTAAATGCTGGATATGTGAAGAACGTGCTGAAAGGCGTATGTCAAGTATAGATAAGAAAGACAAAATTACTACAGTTCTTATAAAACAAAATGAAAACTTAAAAATAAAATACCACCGAATTACGATATGTAACCAAGACAGTGCAAACTGAAATTAGTGAAAGTGTGTACTACAAATTAGACGCAGTGAAAGAAAAGTAGCGGAAAAATCTGTGATAAGTCCACAGGAAAGTGACTATCAGGAAAAGCTGAAGCACTGTATGGGTTCTCCAAACTTACAGACTTCAAGTTTTGGGATGGAGCAGAGACGAAAGAAAATCAACAAAATGATGATGTGAAGAAATGTCGAAGCAATCCAGAATAAAAGCAGTTAACAGCAACAACAAAACAACAATATTGCCAAACAACCACACACGAGGACTAGCTGAACCAATAAGCCAGCTGCCAATGTAATCAGGTCTGTCGAGCCGTGTGCTCCTCTATCAGAAATAGAGAAACTAGCAAATCTGGTTATTGTATTAATTTAAATAAAAATGATATGAATATAATAGAGGGAAACATTCCAAGCGGGAAAAATATATCTAAAAACAAAGATGCTGTAACTTACCAAACGAAAGTGTTGGTATGTTGATAGAGACAATAACAAACACAAACACGCACACACAAATTTCAAGCTTTCGCAACCCACAGTTGCTTCTTGAGGAAAGAGGGACGGAGAGGGAAAGACGAAAGGATGTGGGTTTTAAGGGAGAGGGTAAGGAGTCATTCCAATCCCGGGAGCGGAAAGACTTCCCTTAGGGGGAAAAAAGGACAGGTGTACACTCGCGCGCGCGCACACACACACACACACACACACACACACACACACACACACACACACACACACACACACACACATCCATCCGCACATACACAGACATATTTAAAGGCAAAGAGTAAGGGCAGAGATGTCAGTTGAGGCGGAAGTACAGAGGCAAAGAAGTTGTTGAAAAACAGGTGAGGTATGAGCGGCGGCAACTTGAAATTAGCGGAGGTTGAGGCCTGGCGGATATCGAGAAGAGAGGATATACTGAAGGGCGAGTTCCTCATCCCCTCAAACCCAGAACCTCTCACAGAAGAACCCCAAAAGTGCCCCACTTGCGACAGGATACTTACCGGGACTGGATCAGACTCTGAATGTGGCTCTCCAGCAGGAATACGACTTCCTAAAATCCTGCCCCGAAATGAGATCCATCCTTAATGAAATCCTCCCCACTACACCAAAAGTGTCTTTCCGCCGTCCACCTAACCTTCGTAACCTCTTGGTTCATCCCTATGAAATCCCCAAACCACCTTCCCTACCCTCTGGCTCCTACCCTTGCAACCGCCCCCGGTGTAAAACCTGTCCTATGCACCCTCCCACCACCACCTACTCCAGTCCTGTAACCCGGAAGGTGTACACGATCAAAGGGAGAGCCACGTGTGAAAGCACCCACGTGATTTACCAACTGACCTGCCTACACTGTGACGCTTTCTATGTGGGAATGACCAGCAACAAACTGTCCATTCGCATGAATGGACACAGGCAGACAGTGTTTGTTGGTAATGAGGATCACCCTGTGGCTAAACATGCCTTGGCGCACGGCCAGCACATCTTGGCACAGTGTTACACCGTCCGAGTTATCTGGATACTTCCCACCAACACCAACCTATCCGAACTCCGGAGATGGGAACTCGACCTTCAGTATATCCCCTCTTCTCGATATCTGCCAGGCCTCAACCTCCGCTAATTTCAAGTTGCCGCCGCTCATACTTCACCTGTCTTTCAACAACTTCTTTGCCTCTGTACTTCCGCCTCGACTGACATCTCTGCCCTTACTCTTTGCCTTTAAATATGTCTGCTTGTGTCTGTGTATGTGCGGATGGATATGTGTGTGTGTGCGCGAGTGTACACCTGTCCTTTTTTCCCCCTAAGGGAAGTCTTTCCGCTCCCGGGATTGGAATGACTCCTTACCCTCTCCCTTAAAACCCACATCCTTACGTCTTTCCCTCTCCTTCCCTCTTTCCTGAAGAAGCAACCATCGGTTGCGAAAGCTAGTAATTCTGTGTGTGTGTTTGTGTGTTTTGTTCATTGTGCCTGTCTGCCGGCGCTTTCCCGCTTGGTAAGTCTTGGAATCTTTGAAAAAAGAAGAAGATGAAGAAGAAGAAGAAGAAGAAGAAGAAGAGGAGGAGGAGGAGGAGGAGGAAGAAAGAAATAAAGAAAGAAAGGAAGAACGAAAGAACATAACAGACTCTCTATCTTCGGTTGACTTTCCTCAAAGTATCTACTGTTTGTGAGAAGCTCACATTCTGACTAGTTCAGGTCACAGTGTGTGAATTATCGATGCAGGTGAGATTGACTAGGTGTTCGCTGTTTGTCTACTGTTTTCCTGTTAAGTACCACAGTAATTTCATTAGTTTATTGATTGTTGAAACTAAATCACAGAATCAGATTCTATCTCGACAACTAATGAAAATCCGTGGCTGCATTTAAGTGATTACATTGCTTTTGTACGTAGATCGGGAAAACAAATACTTCTTGACTGTGAACTGTGCTTGCCTAAAAAATCAGCAATTGAGGCTCACACTTTGAGCCTTAACAATTTCAAAAAACGTAAGGAGAGCACACGAATCACAATATATGGCAGATATTCAGATATCTGCAGCGGAGCCAGCAGCAGTGATCCAGTTCAAAGTTTCCATTATCAGGATGTGGCCATAATAAAGCAGTATGTGACGACAAATTTGATAAAACAAATTTATATCTTCCTTCTACGTATGAATTCCATAAAATGATGTTATTACTAAATTTGTTTGCGAGTTATGGCACTCGTCGCTGTCACCCCCGCTCAAACTTGAGGAAAAGGGTATATCAGGTCACTCCAGCTGACAACTGTATTTAAATTAACGAGTACAAAGGCTAGGCATCTTGTAAATTCCACAGCTTTAGCCAATGCCTTGTCAAGTGATGCAGATAAAAGATTTCGACCTTTACTAAATGGTGAATAATGCTAACTTGCTGTGTGGCTTTTCATCCAATGTTCCAATTGATATGGCTAGAGAAGTATGATAAACAGTGGAGTGGAAATAATAAGACCAGGAATGGAAAAAGCTGTAGACGAGGCTTCGAGGCACGATACTTTCAGTGGCAGTAGGAAAAGCAGCAACAGAGAATATGAAGTGGATTTTTTTTTTTTAAATCTGTCACTCAATATAATTTAGTGGTAAGACGTCTTTAAAAAGTAAAGCCTAGACTAGTCAAAATTAAAGACACTCACACAACAGTACGATATTTCTTGGGGGAACAGGTTTTAGTAAAATTATTTATGAAATATAATACCTCTACACCTTCTAGTGTTGCAATCTAAAGATTTTTTCTGTCAGAAGGCACTAATTTTTTGTCTCCTAGATGAGGCTCCCCGTTGGCTGAAAACTTTAACACATGCACCTTATCTCGATTACTATCTGATTCACCTGTATTTTGTTTCTCCCGTGATTCAATATTGATAACTAAAGTTTGATTCACTTGCTCATTTCACTACACCAACAACCAAGTTTATAATTATGAGTTAACGATTAATTTCAACTTTCAATAAATCGGCTGTAAAGTACCGTATTTACTCGAACCTAAGCCGCACTTTTTTCCAGTTCTTGCAAAAAAAAAAAAAAAAAAAAAAAAAAAAAAAAAAAAAAAAAAAAAAAAAAACCGCATGCAGCTTAGAATCGAGTGCAAAGCAAGCGGAAGTTCTGAAAATGTTGGTGGGTGCCGCCACAACTAACTTCTGCCGTCGAATATATGTAGCGCTACACACGCATGCTTTGTAGGCACAAAGATAAATACTGGCGCCAAAACCACTGAGTCAGTAAATAAATTTAAAAAACAAAAAGTGGAAGACGAGCTTTTTTTCTCCGCCCCGAGTTTCGACCACTGCATTTTCATACAGTATCCAACAAAGTAAATACAAATTCCGTATTGTTCATCTTCGAATGTAGCAGAATTTCAATGTACAACGAAAATCCGACAGGCAAGACTGTTTGGGATGTTTGTCAATATGGCCAACTATACGTTCTGAATTTTTTCCTACCTGTGAGAAGAGATGGTTGCTAATAGGAACCTGATGAATTGTGATTCACATGCAGTATTCTCTTCACCGTAAGAATAATACGAATATAAACATTTTGCCATGTATTCTTTCATGTTTGCTGCTATCTCATTTAAATCCTGTCTGCCTAATAAACTACGAAACTAGAGTGAGACAACAGCAAACGATATACATATCGTGTCATGTTTATATTCGTATTATTCTTGTGCCTAATAGTGATACAGTCAGAAATGAAGCACGGCAACTGACTAGATTTTTAAATCTAAGATGACTAATTTCTGTGCCGAATTTCATGTACTAAAGAAGCGGCCGCAAAGATTTTCAAACGGAGAAAAATTTTTGCCTAACTCTCGTTCAGAACATGTTCTATCATACGTAGTCTATTATTTGGTACTTGGTGATCATTATCAAAGAAAGCAGCAGTGGAAGGAACAACAAATAGCAGTCTCTTGCCATTGTTTCGCTAATGAGACGATTCCTCTCTTTTTCTTTACAAAAAATTGTAAGCGGCGGTAGCGTGCACAAAAGCAATCCCTGCCCCGAGCGGCGACAGGCCGTAAACACGCACTATCAGAATGCAACAAACAATGCATGACAGTACAGTTATGCATTTTCAGCTTAGAGTGACGTAAACACCTATAAAAAAGAAAACTGCACTTATCAGATCAAAGCAAAATAAGCAATCCATTCAAGCCAGACGAAGCACGTGAAAAAGGAGGGGTACCCGTATAAATATGGACGGAGCGCCTGACGCATAGCAATAGCTAAGCCTATGACTCGAACCAAACTATTGTAGCTTTATCATCATTCATTCGACGTAAATTGTGTCTCATATTACAATGGACCAACTTTGTTTTGATTTGGAGGTACGGCCTAAAACTTCTCTCTCCCCTTGAATTTCAAGTCTCAAATTTCACGTGTGGCTTAGATTTGGGAAATTTTTTTTCCCTTTCTTTCGAGTCTCATTTTTCAGGTGCGGCTTAGATTCGAGTAAATACGGTAATGCTTCAATGTTGAATGAATATGACATTTTTAGTAATGGATTAACGATTAGCAGAGTCAACTTTTTGATTAACACTGCCCAACTACACCATACGGTCCAGTTTAAACAAGGAAGTAACAGTTGGGAGTAATGTTTTATCTAGCATTTGCTATCATTTCAGAAACACTGAAATTGTGGACATAAATAGTATTGATTGCAGATTTCATGCTGGATACACCACATATAAACAAACTGAGCAAATTGCTGATAGCTGAAAGACTAAGAAACATTGTGAGCAGAAAGTAGTATACGTCTACTACATCATCAGCTAATCTTGTGACTTAAGTTGACAGAAGCAAACACCTAGATAACAAAAATATTACCAAGACTGCAGAAAATATCTTCACCACTGGAAAAACAACAACCAGAAACAGATGGAATAGCTGCCATACAAGCGAATGCTTCATGATAACTTGCAGGACAAGTTGATGCTGTGCAAAAAGTGAAGCAGTCGGCATTGGAAACCTCATCGAAAGTTTGTCTACTTGGTAAGAGAGAAATGGCAGTTCCATCCCCCCTTCCGTGATGTTTTACTAAAGACTTATGGGAAACAATCAGTAAGTTAAATACACAGGGGATAAAAGCTTCATCAGATGCACTTGTACTATTGTACTTTCTGATAGCCATAGGAAACATGAGAACAGGATTAAGACATACTGTTCTCTGAATAACAGAGCATTGGCTCGGAGATGTGAAATTAAGTGTGTTACTACTGATAACTACAAATAAATATCACACTTTTGCAGAAAACAGTTGAAAAAATGGAGGCAGTTGATACTTGTAAGGGATGAGATAAAATGCCCAATAACTGCAATTCCCATGGACTGTTATACTCTAGGAATGCACTCTGAATGCAGTGGTGTAAAAATTGAGCCACATGATTTAACTGTGTTTCAACATCTGTATACAGGACACCTTGTGGTAACTTCAGTAGAATCATACAGGGTGGGGCACGAAATGTGTCACCATTTGTTTCATACACGATTTGTAAGTTACACCTAGATATACCATTGAGCATCTTAACAGCGGTAGCAGTAGATTTTGGAGAAACAGTCGAGTTATGAAATGATCACTAGGAGCCTAGTGATTACAACACAGCCAACTAACAATGCCACAGCAATTGGCAATTGTGTTCCTTTATGACGAAACTAAAAGTCCTGTTGTGACTCGGAGACAGTTTCAACAGAAATTTAACATATGGTGGGGCCCTTGCACGAGAATCATTCACAGTCTGCACAATCAGTTTGTAAAGGAACGATCAATATAGAAATCCTGATTGTTCACCAGATAATATTCAAGCAGTACAAGTTGCTCTGAAAATAGCGTAGAAAGGCACCAGTAGAACTCAAGACGCTCCGTTCAACAGATTTTTAAAATCACCTCTGGGCGCACCCATTAAAGATGAACTATGCTCAGAATCTCACTGCAGAACACAAGCAGCTGAAGCTAGTGTTTTCCTGGTGGATGGAGGATAGGGAACAAACTCTCAGCAACGTTTGTTTTTCAGATGAGGCACATTTTCATTTGGACGGTGTGGTTAACAAACAAAATGTATCTGTTTGGGCAACCGGAAATCCCCAAATGCTTCGCAAAAGCACAAAAGCTTGACGAATGACAACATTCGGCTATGGGGATTTGTGTGGTCGCAATTTCTAATCGCGGACTTATTGGACATTTTTCTTTGAAGGAACTGTGAACAGTCGTGATATTTGAGCATGGTCTGCAATAATTTCTTTCCACAGCTTCTTGTTACTGCATTGCCCTTCAACATATAATGGTTCTTGCAAGATGAAGCAAGGCCACATACTGCAAACACTGTCAGATTTCTTACATGAGCATTTCGAGATCAGGGTGGTGGTGGAGGTGGTTAGTGTTTAACACCCCGTCGACAATGAGGTTATTAGAGATGGAGCACAAGCTCGGGTTAGGTAAGGAAATCGGCCGTGCCCTTTCAAAGGAACCATCCCGGCGTTTGCCTGAAACGATTTAGGGAAATCACGGAAAACCTATGTCAGGATGGCTTGTGACGGGATTGAACCGTCGTCCTCCCGAATGCGAGTCCAGTGGAGATGAGGGTCATTTCACTCAGATTTCCAAGTAATTTCAATGACAGACAATTTTGGCCCCCAACAGTACAGATCTCAGCCTGTGTGACTTCTTTCTTAGGGGATACCTAAAGGAAATAATTTTCTCAAAACGTCCACATGTAATGGAGCACAGATACCTCGTTCTTCAAGCTCACATCGAAATCATGGAAGTTGTGCCATAGGGTTATCACTAACATTGGTATTTGCGTGAAGGAAGTTAGGAACTGAAATGGTGGACATGTTGAGCATGTCCTGAGTTACAACCATTCTCCACCGAGTGTTTTCCACGGTAGTATATGTTGCTTTGAGTTTGTCTTGGCAGTAAAGGGTTTATTCAAAAACAAAATGGTGACATTCCGTGTACCCCTCCACAAATCGTGGACAGGAAACTATCATATTTCTGGAAGAATAAACTAATTTTATGTAGGGACTTGACATTTAAATCCTCACGCACAATATTCAAAGAAGAGCTGGACATATTAATTACAACATGTGGTTTTAAAATATGGTTCAAAGTTCTGTATGAGAATAGGCAAGAGTACACTGTCCTGTCATTGATTTTATAATTACAAATGTTGAATCCAATAGGAACAAAAGCCTGGCAAACGAAATGAGTCTATCAGATCACAACTCTCAGATTATAATTACAAAAATGCTGTGGAGGTAAATACTTGTTACCAAAGCTACTATGCTACTTGAATTGAATTTTATTTGATCCTGTAAGATTACATTGTGTACAGTATGTACGTGTAATATAGGACATGTCAAAGTGTTAACATTCCTTATCACTTATTTTTCTACACCTTTAGCTTACATTTTACATTACTGATAATGAGTAACAATATATACAAATTTAATGGCATAAGTATTCTGCAACACTGTACAACTCTTTTCAATGAGACAGTCTTCAAGTTTCTTTGGAAAGTAATTGTGAAGTACACTATCTTTCAGGGTTTTGGGCAGACTTCTTAGTAGTCTGACACCAAAGTACTGGGGTCCTTTTTCTAGTATTGCCAGTCAGTGGGGTTTGCTCCGTACTTCATTCTTCTTTCTTGTATTGTGGGTGTGTACACTAGCATTTGTAATCCAGTCCTCACTACCTTTTGTGATGTACATTATTGTTTTGTATATATACAAGGATGAAAAAGTTAAGATATTTAAATTCTTGAAACAGTTTCTGCATGTTTCAGAGGTCTTTCTTCTTAAAATGGTCCTAATTGCTTTTTTGTAATGTGAACACTCGTTTTGTCTCTTGTTTGTTTGAGTTTCCCCACACAGTCACGCCATACTGTAAGTATGGTTCGAAAAGTCCATGATACACTGTACACAGAAGGTTCTTGTCTGAATACTGTGATAGCTGCATCATTAAGAATATGTCAGAGCTCAGTTTCTTACAGACATTATTAATATGTTTTTTCCATTTCAGTTCATTATCCACAAGAATACCTAAGAAGCTAGCAGATTCTACTTCTTCCAGCCTTGTTCCATCAACCTCTAAATCCATGTCTACAGCCTTTTCCTTGTTTTTAAACACTGCATACATAGTCTTTTTTTAGATTTATAACCAGTTCATTTTCCAACAGCCACTGAGCTGTGACATTTGCAGATGTGTATGCTCTTCTCTCAAGCTGTTTCATATTTTGGTTACTATTTAGTATTGTCATGTCATCAGCATACAATATTTTCTTTTCTTCCTCCTCAACACCTATATCATTAACAAATACATTAAATAACAATGGCCCCATTACCGAACCCTGTGGCACTCCATATTTGATGGATTTGGTTTCTGATTGGTACAAGTTTCCTAATGATACATACTGCTTGCGGTTGCACAAGTATGATTTTATCCATTCACCTGGTTGCCCCCGAATGCCATAGTTGCTTAATTTTTGTATCAGCATTTCATGGTCAATGGTGTCAAATGCCTTTGAAAGATCCAGAAACATTGCAGACAACATTTTTCTCATCCTAGGACTATAAAATGTATTCTGTTAGACTGACAATTGCTGATTCTGTAGATTTACCCTTTCTGAAACCATGTTGTGAGGGCATGAGAATGCTATGTTTGTCCAAATAGTTAACTAATCTGGTATACATAAGCATTTCTAGAATTTTTGAGAAACCTGATATCAGTGAAACTGGTCTGTAGTTGTTGGGATCATCCCTACACCCTTTCTTGTACACTGGCACTACCTTCATTATCTTCAGTTTTTCTGGAAAAATTGCATATCTGAAAGAACAGTTTGCTATGTTCTTCAGTGGTGTTATTATCTCCTCACATACCAGCTTTAATATATGATTTGATATTTCATCACCACCAGCTGATTTCTTGGACTTCAGTTTCTGTATAGTTTCCCGTAATTCATCTTCTGTGACTGGTCTTAAGAACTTAGTACTGCATGATCTTTTTGGTACCTTAATATCCCTCTGTTTTTGACTATTTCTTTCCAATTTTAGGTTTTCTACTACACTGATATAGTTATTATTCAATATGTTTGCTATTTCCATACCATCTGTGACCACTGTGTTGTCTATTTTAATTGACCTAATACCTTCTTCTTTGTATGACCCATCTTTTTCCTTTCTTTCAGCATTGATTGCATTCCAAGTTGCCTTTGCCTTGTTTTTTGAGTTCGCTATAGTGGTGTCAATTGCTCTTGCTTTCGCTTCTCTTATTGTTTTTCTATACTTATTTTTTAACATTTTATAGTTTTCAGCTTCGCCCATCCGTCTCACGTCCTGAAGTTTCCTTCGCTGTTCTAGTATTTCAATGGTAATCCACTGTGTTTGATCTTGCTGCCTTTCTTGTCTCTTTACTTTGGGAAATGCTACATTAAAATGGTACTTAATTGTTGAAATAAATGCATCATATTTTTCATTTACACTCTGGGCCTGTAAGGTTTCACTCCAGGCTTCCTTACTTAACATTGTTCTAAAGACGTTGATATTTTGTTCACTGATGATCCTAATTTCTTTGGTTGTTTGTTTTGGTTCTGATACTGAGTCATTACTTCTGCAAAAGCTGATTAGTTGTCCATGATGATCAGATATTTCTGTCTGAACTACATGTGACTCATAGTTACACACATTAGTAATTATGTTGTCAATAATTGTCTCACTTTGTGAAGTCACTCTTGTTGGCGCAGTTATTGTCACTTTCATGTTATGCTGTATTAACAATTCTTCAAAATCCTGTCTTATTTTTGTGTCTTTTCCCATGTCAATGTTGAAGTCTCCACATATAATATTTCTCTTCATGTTCATT
Organism: Schistocerca gregaria; assembly: GCF_023897955.1. Lineage (NCBI taxonomy): Eukaryota > Metazoa > Arthropoda > Insecta > Orthoptera > Acrididae > Schistocerca > Schistocerca gregaria. The sequence goes on along the minus strand of NC_064930.1, from coordinate 79,714,587 downwards.
CTCAATAAGCTAGCATTTTTTTATTTTTTTTTTTTTTTTTTTTTTTTTAGAAAGATGCTAATATTGCCACATGGTGACCTGTACACACAAAACACTCTAAAATCCTCTGTCAGTATACCAGTAATTTCAAAGTCTTTTTCTCTAGCTATGGGAAATGTAGCAGCTTCACTGTTTACATTCTTTGATAGAGTACCTGTTTTAATATATATACAAACGCCACCACCCTTATATTTAGATCTGCAGAAGTAACTAGCTAGTTTGTAGTCCTTGATTGACACATTATGTATTTTACTTTCAGTTAGTCCATGTTCACTTATGCATAATATGTCTGGTCTTACTCCACTCAGGAGTACTTTGCTTCTAATTTTTTGTTACCAAAGTATTGAATATTTTGTTGATTTACATGTTGTGAGCTGCATTCTGGGGCAAATTCTTCAGTATCATCTTTTTTTGTATGGTGCTTATTTTTCTTACAGACACATTAGCATCTCTAACACAAAGTTAAAAAAAAAAAATAAAAAAAACACTGGACACAATTGTACCTTTCTGATAATATAAGTGAAAAATATAAGATTAGCTACAGCAGACTGGCTACCAACTACAATGAGGACAGTGAAGAGAAAAAGGGGCAGAAAGGGGGACGACACGAGCCACAGTTGATGGAGGGTCTACTTGTATCCTGTAAAAATCGGAAACAGCTTTACAGTATTAGCAAGGATCCACACAGACTTTACCACTTTGAAGAATATTATACATATTATAAGAATATTTACAATGCTAAACTAAAATCAGGGGCGGAGGGGGACAGTTTGAGAGAAACAACATTCCTCAGGCATTGAACAAAGTCGGGAAAACATGGAATATAATTAACAGAGAAACATGGAAATCATCACACAATATTAGAAAAAGCTCAGAGCTCATAGTAAACAATAGAGTGAATCAAGATACTGTAGCTATTAGAAACACTTTCAACAAATACTTTACATACATATCCCAAAGAATTACACAAAACAGCAAAAGTGATCCTCTGCAAGCCCTACATCAGCCTAAAAATAAGCAAGGCTCCTCCATCAACTCGTGTTATTTATATATGAACAGAGGAGGAGATGATAAAGTGATATAGAAATTAGATAATAAAACTGTCACCGACACCAATGGGATTTCACATAAGCCTTTTAACGACATTCATATGGCCAAACTCCTTCATCACATGGTTAATCTGTGTCTGAAGGAAAATAGTTTTCTAAATACGAAGATACAAAATTGTTAAGGCTTTTGTGGCCACTTGATGACAAGCTGCCTGTTGGCTTCATTCCCAGGTTCTAAGACCAATTTTTCTGATTTTCACCATTTGTGCTGGGAAAACAACAGGAAAAAGGCAAATGGATGTTGGCCAGAGAACCTGAGGGAATAGAATAAGGTCTGATTCTATGCATCTGGTCTTAAGTATGTCATATTTTGAGTGAAGAGGTTGCAAGTTTTCCCTGATATTTCTATGATTTCCAGACAAGTTTTAGCATTTTTGCCTGACAGATTTTGAAGTCTCAAGGGCAAGTAAAGACATAAGTCGACAAATAAATGTAAGGACTTCTGTATTTCTCCCCTGTGTGAGCAAAAATCAAGTACTAACATCAAAATCTTTTGTAATGAACTGTTTTTAGATGGAGAAAGCAAGCCAAATGGTATGTGTGTTTCATTAAGGCCACTGTTATTTTATTTCAATAAAACGAAACACATCTGGTGACAAAAATGCGTATTTTCTTGGAGTCACAAGACAGATTTAAAATACCTTCACTGATTTCAGAAACAACCTCAGAAAAAAGTAAGCCTTTTGAAAGAAGTGTATAAGGCAGGGAAGAGTTGTGTAAACCAACACTATAGGTGACCACCAATAAAAAGTTTGTTTTACTATTTCGTTATTGTTTATTACCATTATGCTATGTCTATTATTTTACAGGTATTGTGTGGCTTTTCTTCCAAGAAATATACGAGTACATTGCATACAAAATGCCACTGACTGCCACAATTTTCTTCTTCTTATCGTTCATACTTTCTATATATTAGAAAGTACTTTTGAAGGGCCAAAAATGTAATAAATAAAATGTTTGTGAAACACTGGATTGTACAATGTACTTGCAGTGAGACAATCAAAATTCCTGAAATCTATCGCCTGTGGCTTCTGGACTGCCAAGGAGTATCTTGGTCCTGAGTCCACGAATACACCATGAAAATTCACAACATTATGCCACACACAAACAGATCCAGCCAGCGAACAGATGAGTGAGAGTACATGCGGCGGGCAGGGCCTGCACATTAGCGGGAAATTATGGGGATCGCCAGGCCTGATCCTTTACAGATATCTGCAAAAATGGTCAGCTGTTTCGACCCGTCACAGGATTCCACTCGCCTGGCCAGCTATCCGTCTGTTACAGACAGCATGCCGATGAAATGACACTGTGGTGATAAATCCGTGCAACAGATAACTTGCGCAAATACTCTCAGAATCAATACTAATGTGGATAGGTAACACCATAAGGATGATCCCCGAGCCACGGGCAGGCACGTAGAAAAAGCAATCACACTGTCTCAGCTAAATTATCGGCCCTAGCCTTTGTCCGAAACTGAGAGCACACGCATTCATACAATCAGTCAGACAACTCGTGCCCTCACTACTGTCTCCAGCCGCTGCATCGGCAATATCCGAGAATCAGATGCAAACAAAGTACTTCTCACGCCTCACTGCCTCTCGTCGGCAGCTGCCGGACTAGTGGCACAAAGTGGTGGCAGCACTGACTGCAAGCTGAGGGGAGTGGCAGGAGGGGGAGGAGCAGTGGGAATGAGGGAGTAGGGAAGCAGCACGTGTACTCGGCTACCCCCAGCCAGCGACAATGCGTGGCATCTCAATAAAAGAACCGTTTCATCTACTGAGACAAAAACGAGATTTTTTCAGTGTTTTTTCAAATTAGCCTGACACATTTGTAATTCTCTGATATTCCCCGATTTCCAGAACTTGTGGCAAACCTGGTTACTAAGACAACCGTAGGTAACATTTAATTACAGGCCACAAGATAGATCATTACAGTCTGTAATGGTACTAGAATTACGTAACCATTACGGCACCTCATCTGAACCTCTCGATACCAATAATATTCTACTGTCTTTCTGTTAACTACTTATATTTCTGAGACAACATTCAGATTTGATTTCATTTGTGATACATCGATATGTTTATATTGCAAATGACATTATTCTTATGTGTATTCTTTCTTTTGTTACTATGATCTTTGACCTACTTGTACCTCTGATTTTTGGGTGCATAAGCGATTATTAGTTAGATAGTTGTTAGAAAGTCGGACCTTGAAAAGGTCAAGTCTTGGACGTAATGTTGGAAAGACGCATATTATAGATGGCTTATAAACTGTGAGAGAGATGTTTTCAAGTATGTTTTGCATTGTGAACTGATGTTTTGTGTTTATGTGATATTGCAATAAAAGGAATTAAAAGGAAGTGTAACTTAATTTCGGAGTGCTGATTATTTTTTTACATCACCATTGTCCAGCAAAAGTGTAATCTTCAAGGATGGTTTGTGAAGCGCATCTACATAACTTTTGAATATAGCAGGATAATACCTAGGCCTCTTTGCATCCGAGCTTGGAATCATAACCACCTAGATTTTCAACGATTGAGCCATGATTTTACAATGAGATCAGTGTGGGAAACACTAAAAGATAAGTGCCTAGTTTTTTGATTATTACATGAAATGACTTTATTAACTGTGCTTTAATGACACCTGCCACATAATGACTGTTGTTGCCCGAAAATGCAGTATTTAGCAGTGTGAGCAACACCACAATCGTTATTAAAATTTTGACCTTTGTTGTGGTAGGGTTGTTAGAAGTCGAAAATAAACATAAAAACATGTGAAATATTTCAGTCAACTAATAAAATGACATTAATGGGACAACTGTGAATGAATACAATTTACAAAAAGGAAAAAAGTTAATAAAGCTAGGACCGTTCTAGAGGAACCAAATGACCTAAAAAATCACGCACATGAATTGCTCTAAAATAAACCAAATGAAAATATCACAAATATACAAAATTGGAATTGAATAATTCTGTTGACCCACGTAGGTCAAACAAAGACTGTGGAACCAGATCCCCCTACAATACAACAAAATCACTGAAAAACTGACACTCAAAAATCCTTCCAGAATATTGTTGTTGTGGTCTTCAGTCTGACGACTGGTTTAATGCAACTCTCCATACTACTGTGGTTCGAGCCTCGTCATCTCCAAATAACTACTGCAACCTACATCCTTCTGAATCTGCTTACTTTATTTATCTCTTGATCTCCATCTATGATTTTACCCCCACCCCCACTTCCCTCCAGTACTAAATCAATGATAGTGGCAGTACTGCCAGTGTCGTCGTAACTACTGTCTGCTTCACATCTCCTGTGCAGCAAGCTATGTAAATTTAAGTATTAACTGTACGAATATAATAGAGGGAAACATTCCACGTGGGAAAAATATATTAAAAAAAGATGATGTAACTCGCCAAATGAAAATGTTGATATGTTGAGACACACAAACAAACACAAACACAAAATTGAAGCTTTTGCAACCAACGGTTGCCTTTACAAATGTCTGTATGTATGTGTATGTGTGTGTGTGTGTACCTGTCTTTTGTCTTTCCCTGTCTCCTGATGAAGCAACCATTGCTTGCGAAAGCTTGAATTTTGTGTGTGTGTGTGTGTGTGTGTGTGTGTGTGTGTGTGTGTGTGTGTGTGTATCAACATACCAATGCTTTCGTTTGGTAAGTTACACCATCATTTTTTAATATATAAGTATTAACTGTGTTTTTCTTACTTGTCACTTCTTCTTCCATGTGTTTTTCCTCTTAGGAAGCTTTAATTTTCGAGTACTAGTAATAGTGTGTCATAGATTCCGTGCTTATTTTGAATACAGTCCAGAGACAGTTAGTGCTTATTTTCATTGTTTCCAACAAGAAGTGTGTAGTAACCAGTTTAGTCAGCTATCAACTGCCTTTACTGAATTAGCAGTCTAGTTAAAAGTTGATTACTTAACTCTCGACAGTAAATTGTTGATTCCTTAGGATGGATCGGATGTGTGACTGCAGTGTACGGACGCAGGAGGAGCTGGCCACTGTTCGCGAACAGCTAAACGTGTTGATGGCCGCAGTCAGGCGTCTTCAGGCAGCTGCCTCAGAGTGTAGCGGCAGTGGGAAGTCTGGTGCTTCGCACGGTACACCCCAGGTGTTACACGCTTCACCCACTGTCCCTGCTGTCGACACATCGTCGCTGGTACTGAGCGCAATTGGGCCACCCTCTCCCCAAGGGGAGTGGCGGCGGGTTCAGCAGCATTCGCGGCGCACGAGGCGGAGGGTCAATATGGAGGCTGGCCGTGTGGCATCACCCGCTCTGCCTGTGAGTGGACATGTGGCCGCTCCTTCAGCAAGGTCCGAGCAGGCACACGGGGGAGGGGTTTATTAGTGATTGGGAGCTCCAACATTAGGCGGGTGATGGAGCCCCTTAGGGAAATAGCGTATAGGTCGGGGAAGGAGGCCAGTGTTCACTCTGTCTGCTTGCCGGGGGGTCTCATCCGAGATGTGGAGGAGGCCCTGCCGGCGGTGATAGAGAGCACTGGGTGCACCCGAATGCAAATTGTTGCTCATGTCAGCACCAATGACTCCTGCCGCCTGGGTTCAGAGCTCATCCTCAGTTCGTACAGGCGGAAAGCCTCGCCTGCAGGGTGGAATCTGAGCTAACTATTTGTAGTGTCGTTCACAGAATCGATCGCGGTCCTCTGGTTTGGCGCCGAGTGGAAGGCTTAAACCAGAGGCTCACACGATTCTGCGGCGATCTGAAGGTGCAAATTTCTCGACCTCTGCTGTCGGGTGGAGAAATGTAGGGTCCCCCTGAATAGATGAGAAATGCACTACACGCAAGAAGTGGCTACAAGGGTTGCTCAGTACGTGTGGAGTGCACATGTGGGTTTTTTAGGTTAGAGAATTCCCTCCATAGACCCGACAAGACGCATCCTGAGATGTGACAAGGTAGTAGTAGGCAAAACGCAACAGGGAATAACAATATTAATGTGCTAATAGTAAACTGCAGGAGCGTCTATAGAAAGGCCCCAGAACTGCTCTCATTAATAAACGGTCACAATGCCCACATAGTACTATGGTTGGGAAGTTGGCTGAAATAAGGTGTAAACAGTAATGAAATTCTAAACCCAGATTGGAATGTATACTGCAGAGACAGGTTGGACAGTGAAGGAGAGGGCATGTTTAAAGCGATAAAAAGTGCAACAGTATCAAAGGAAATTGACGGAGATCAGAAATGTGAAATAATTTGGGTGAAGGTCACAGTTGAAGCAGGCTCAAACATGGTAATTGGCTGTCTCTATAGGCCCCCCTCGCTCAGCAGCTGTTGTGGCAGAACACCTGAAGGAAAATTTGGAAAATATTTCGAGTATATTTCCCGACCATTTTATAGTTTTGGGTGGAGATTTTAGTCTACCAGATATAGACTGGGAGACACGAACGTTTCTAACATGTGACAGTGACAAAGCTTCCAGTGAAATTTTTTTTAAGTGCATTATCTGAAAACTACCTTCAGCGGTTAACCAGAGAACCGACTCGTGGCGATAACATATTAGACCTTCTGGTGACAAACAGACCTGAACTATTTGAAACAGTTAACGCAGAACAGGGAATCAGCAATCATAAATCGGTTACTGCATCAATGATTTCAGCCGTAAATAGAAATATTAAAAAAGGTAGGAAAATTTTGCTGTTTAGCAAAAGTGACAAAAAGCAGATTACAGAGTACCTGATGGCTCAACAGAAAAGTTTTATCTCAAGTATAGATAGTGATGAGGATGAGTGGACAAAGTTCAAACCCATCGTACAATATGCGTTAGATGAGTATGTGCCAAGCAATATCATAAGAGATGGGAAAGAGCCACCGTGGTACAACAACTCAGTTAGAAAACTGCTACAGAAGCAAAGGGAACTTCACAGTGAACATAAACATAGCCAAAGCCTTGCAGACAAACAAAAATTACACGAAGCGAAATGTAGTGTGAGGAGGGCTATGCAAGAAGTGTTCAACAAATTCGAAAGTTAAGTTCCATATACTGACTTGGCACAAAATCCTAAGAAATTTTGGTCTTATATCAAAGCAGTAGGAGGATCAAATCAAAATGTCCAGACACACTGTGACCAAAATGGTACTGAAACATAGGATGACAGACTAAAGGCTGAAATAATAAATGTCTTTTTCCAAAGCTGTTTCACAGAGGAAGACTGCACTGTAGTTCCTTCTCTAGATTGTCGCACAAATGACAAAATGGTAGATGTCGAAATAGATGACAAAAGGATAGAAAAACAAAATCACTCAAAAGAGGAAAGGCCACTGGACATGATGGGATACCAGTTCGATTTTTCACAGAGTACGCTAAGGAACTTGCCCTCCTTCTTGCAGTGGTGTACCGTAGGTCTCTAGAAGAGCGTACCGTCCCAAAGGATTGGGAAAGGGCACAGGTCATCCCAGTTTTCAAGAAGGGGCGTCGAACAGATGTGCAGAACTATAGACCTATATCTCTAACATCAATCAGTTGTACAATTTTGGAACACGTATTATGTTCGAGTATAATGACTTTTCTGGAGACTAGAAATCTACTCTGTAGGAATCAGCACGGGTTTCGAAAAAGACGATTGTGTGAAACCCAGCTCGCGCTGTTCGCCCACGAGACTCAGAGGACTATAGACACGTGTTCACAGGAAGATGCCGAGTTTCTTGACTTCTGCAGGGTGTTTGATACAGTTCCCCACAGTTGTTTAATGAACAAAGTAAGAGCATATGGACTATCAGACCAATTGCGTGATTGGATTGAAGAGTTCCTAGGTAACAGAACGCGGCATGTTATTCTCAATGGAGAGAAGTCTTCCGAAGTAAGAGTGATTTCAGGTGTGCCACAGGGGAGTGCTGTAGGACCGTTGCTACTCACAATATATATAAACAACCTTGTGGATAACATTGGAAGTTCAGGGAGGCTTTTTGCAGATGAATCTGTAGTATGTCGAGAGGTCGTAACAATGGAAAATTGTACTGAAATGCAGGAGGATCTGCAGCGAATTGACGCATGGTGCAGGGAATGGCAATTGAATCTCAATGTAGACAAGTGTAATGTGCTGCGAATACATAGAAAGAAAGATTCTTTATCATTTACTTACAACATAGCAGGTCAGCAACTGGAGGCAGTTAATTCCATGCATTATCTGGGAGTAGGCATTCGGAGTGATTTAAAATGGAATGATCACATATAATTAATCACAAGTAAAGCAGATGCCAGACTGAGATTCATTGGAAGAAACCCAAGGAAATGCAGTCCGAAAACAAAGGACCCACTGCTTGAAACCTGCTCACCGGTGTGGGATCCATACCAGATAGCGTTGATAGAAGGGACAGACAAGATCCAACGGAGAGCAGCGCGCTTCGTTACAGGATCATTTAGTGATCGTGAAAGCTTTAATGAGAGGATAGATAAACTCCTGTGCAAGACTCTGCAAGAGAGATGCTCAGTAGCTCGGTAAAAGCTTTTGTCGAAGTTTCGAGAACATACCTTCACCAAGGAGTCAAGCATTATATTGTTCCCTCCTAAAATCAGAGACATTAGAGCCCACACAGAGGCATACCGACAATCTTTCTTTCCACAAACAATACGAGACTGTAATGGAAGGGAGGACCGACAGAAGTACTCAAGGTACCCTCCACCACACACCGTCAGGTGGCTTGCGGAATATGGATGTAGATGTACCTTGAAGTCTCAGAATGTGTCCTACCAATTGATCTCTTCTTCCAGTCAGGTGTCCAACAAATTTCTTTGCTTCACAACTCTATTCAGTACATTTCTCTTCTCCAGAAATGCTTTTCTTCCCATTGCCAGTCTACATTTTATTTCCCCTCTACTTCGACCATCATCAGTGATTTTACAGTCCAGTAATCCTCATCTACTACTTTAAGTGTGTCTTTTCCTAATCTAATTTCCTCAGCATCACTTTATTTAATTCAACTACATTCAGTTGTCCTTGTTTTCCTTCTGTTGATGTTCTTGTTACATGCTCTGTTCAATTGCTCTTCCAAGTCTTTTGCTGCCACTGACGGGATTACAAAGTCCCTGGCAATTTTTTCTTTGGTATTCTTTACTGCTTCCTCAGTGCACAGACTTAAAACATCAGGGATAGGCTACAAACCTGTATCATTCCCTTCTCAACCACTGCTCCCCTTATGTGTCCCTTGACTCTTATAACTGCCATCTGATTTCCGTACAAGTTGTCAACAGCTTTCCGGTCCCTGTATTTTACTCCTGCTACCTTCAGAGTTTCAAGAAGAGTATTTCAGCTAGCACTGTGGAAGGATTTCTCTTGAAGTGTACAAATGCTGTAAATGTAGGTTTGCCTTTCCTTAACCTATGCTCTAAGGTAAGTCGGAGGGTCCAAACTGCCTCACCTGTGCCTATATTTCTCCAGAATCTGGACCAATTTTCCCCAAGCTCGTCTTTTACCAGTTTTTTCATTCTTCTGTAAAGAATCTGTGCAAGTATTTTGCAACTGTGACTTATTAAACTGATAGTTCAGTAATATTCATACTTGTCAGCAGCTGCGTTCTTTGGAATTCTTATGTTCTCTTTGAAATCTCAGGGTATTTGAACTGTCTCATTCATCTTGCACACAATATGGAAGAGTTTTGTCATGGCTGGCTCTCCCGAGGCTATAAGTAGTTCTGATAAAACATTGGCTATTCTCGGGGCCTTGTTTCGACTCGGGTCTTTCAGTGCTCTGTCAAACTCTTCATGCAGTATCGTATCTCCCATTTCATCTTCATCTACCATTTCCATAACATCACCCCTGTATACACCCTCTGTGTACTCCTTCCACCTTTCTGCTTTCCCTTCTTTGCTTAGAACTGGGTTTCCATCTGGGCTTTTGATATTCATACAAATGCTTCTCTTTTCTCCAAAGGTATATCCTTTAGGATTAAAGGAGGCCACTAATCGAAAAGCGGATGCATCGAGTTGTCGATAGGCATACAACAAGAAAGAAAACTTGCCAGCTTTCAGACTCATCCTTTGACGAGGTGGAGTACAGAAACACACACACTCGCAGACATGCCATCCGGTTGCACAATACTGATAAGTATCATGAGCGCCCTGCGACACTTTTAAATCTACAGCAGCACGCTGGGACCCAGCCACCTAATACGCAAATAGTATACCAGTATATCGAAGATATGTATCATAGTAACTGGCAGTAATATGTGTATCACAAAGTAAGTATCAAATGGAAAAACTACAAAGAACGAAACTCGTCTAGCATGAAGGAGGAACCAGATGGCGCTATGGTTGGCCCAATAGATGGCACTGCCACAGGTCAAACGGATGTCAACTGCGGTTTTTAAATAGGAGCCCCCATTTTTATTACATGTTCATGCTGTACATAAAGAAATATGAATCTTTTAGTTGGACCACTTTTTTCGACTTGTGAAAGATGGCGCTGTAATAGCCACAAACATATAAGTACGCGGTATCACGTAACATTACGCCAGTGCAGACGGTATTTGCTTCCTGAAACATTACCCATGTTAAAGTGGACAGTTTACCAACTGCGGAAAAGGTCGATATTGTGATGACGTATGGGTACTGTGATCAAAAAGCCCTACGGGCGTGTACTATGCATGCTGCTCGGTATCCTGGTCGACATCATCCAAGTGTCCGGACCGTTCGCCGGATAGTTACGTTATTTAAGGAAACAGGAAGTGTTCAGCCACATGTGAAACATCAACCATGACCTGCAACAAATGATGACGCCCAAGTAGGTGTTTTAGCTGCTGTCGCGGCATTATGGGATGAGGGATAATTGGCCCCCATTTTATTGATGGCAATCTAAATGGTGCAACGTATGCTGATTCTACTGATGTTACTACAAGATGTTTCACTGCATGACAGAATGGCGATATACTTCCAACATGATGGATGTTTGGCACATAGCTCAGGTGCGGTTGAAGCGGTATTGAATAGCATATTTTGTGACAGGCGGATTGGTTGTCAAAGCACCATACTGTGGCCCGCACGTTTACCGGATCTGACGTCTCAGGATTTCTTTCTGTGGGGAAAGTTGAAGGATATATGCTATTGTGATCCACCGACAACGCCTGACAACATGTGTCAGCACATTGACAATGCATGTGCGAACATTACAGAAGGCGAACTACTCGCTGTTGAGAGGAATGTCGTCACACGTATTGCAACAACATGCGTTCTCAGAAATGAAAAGCTCACGAAGGTACATGTATCACATTGGAACAACGGAAATGATATGTTCAAACATACATACGTTCTGTATTTTAATTTATAAACCTACCCGTTACCAACTGTTACATCTAAAATTGTGAGCCATATGTTTGTCACTATTACAGCGCCATCTATCACAAAGTGAAAAAAGTGGTCCAACTAAAACATTCATATTTCTCTATGTACTACATGAATATGTAATAAAAAATGAGGGTTCCTATTTTTAAAAAATGCAGTTGATATCCGCTTGAACTATGGCAGTGCCATCTAGCGGGCCAACCATAGCGCCATCTGGTTTCCCCTTCTAGCTAGACAAGTTTCAATCTTTGTAGCTTTTTCGTTTGACGCTTATTTCGTGAGATATTCTGACCAGCAGGAATCACTGTCTTACACTTTTATTTTCCCTGTTTTTATTTTATTTTTCTTGAGAAAATGGAGGGGTGTCACTTCTATAAGACAAGGAAAAAAAAAGAGGAGCAGAAGGTACCTTAAAGATCTTCCTGTGGAATATAGAAGGTCTAAAAAGAGCAATGAACACAGCTCCAAGAGACTTTCTACAGGGGTATGACATAGCAGTCCTAACACAAACATTTTTAACCCTACACCTGGCAACACCCAGAATTATACTGTACTCATCTCCATCCAAAACAAGATGGCAGAGAAAGACCCTGTGTACGGAAAACAGTCCTCATAAAACTGGAATTAACATCAATAACTGAAACTATCCAACAGGAACATAAACTCCTGACAAAAATGAAACACATTACAATAATATCAGGATACTTCCAACTGAACAAAACAGCCATTGACATAATACATGAAATAGGCCAGCTGATCCTTCCACCTCAAAAATGAATGAAAGTGTTGTGAAAGTTTGCGACTTAGTGCGCTCTGATCGTAGACTTACAATTAGGGAGCCGGATACTGAACTTAATTTAAGTTTCTATGCAGTTCAGTCAATTTTAACTGAGGACCTGAATATGCATCGAGTGTCCGCAAAATTCTTTCCGAAAGTGTTGTCGAGTGACCAGAGACAATACCAACTTGCAGTGTGCCAAGAACTGATTAATTGGACTAAAAATGACCCAGGTTTGTTAAATAGGGTAATTACAGGTGATGAAATATGGGTATATGGATATGATCCACCAACCAAAGTGCAGTTTTCGCAGTGGAAGACTACAGGTTCACCACGACCAAAGAAAGCACAGCACAGTAGGTCAAAGGCGAAGACAGTGTTGGTGTTGTTTTTATTTCCGATTCTACTGGTATTGTGCATCATGAATTTACCCCTGGAGGACAGAAAATTAAGCACGAATACTACAAATGTGTCCTTGAGCGTTTGTGCAAAAAGGCGCGGAAGAAAAGGCCTACATTGTGGAAAGACGGGAGTTGGGTGCTACACCGTGACAATGCTCCAGCTCATGATGTCTTCATCTTCATCACTGAATTTTTCACCAAATTTAAAATTCCTGTGCTTCCACAACTGCCATATTCCCCTGATTTGGCCCCTGCATACTTCTATGTGTTTCCTAAACTAAAATTTTCACTGAAAGGGAACCGATTTGACTCGACTGACACATCCGGGCAGATACGGAGAGCATTCTTAACGCACTTCAGGAAAAGCATTTCCAGGAATGTTTCCAAAAGTGGAAATACCACTGGAGTCAGTGTCTTCCGTCAGAATGGGACTATTTTGAAGGAGATGAATCAAAGTAGCATGTAAGTACCACCATTGTACAATTACAAGCCCATTCTTAAAACTTTCCAATCACACCTCGTATTTGCCACCATGGCGAAAGTACAATAGACATTGCATAAATAAGGGGACCAATCAGAGGTAATATATGGCTTCTCTGAACTGCAGCCCACACACCATTTCGGTAACATGTCCCTCTGGAAATGAACATTTAAGGAGCATGGAGAAAAGTGCAAGAAAAAGAGGAAGAAGCACTTTCGAGAACAACAGATTTCTGGAAAGTGGAAGCAAAATCTGACGACATTAAACAAATCGAAATGCTAAGAGACAATTTGTGACTAGAGGAAGCCACAGAAGCAATAGGAGAACTAAGACAGGCTGCCAATTCCATGTACAAAAGAAGAGCGAAAAAATGGTTGGACACAGAGTGTTACAGTCTAGGAAAAGATGTACTAGAAAGCCTACATCAACTAAAACACTGTGCAAAGAACTCTATACTCCTCGGGACTTATGCCAAAAAACTAAATATCTATAAGAAAACTCTAAAGGAAAAGAATAGACCATTACAGGCATAAGAAAGAAAGAAACTAGTGGAGAAAGCCTCGAAATACCAATATATTGCAGTACGCCCCAGAAAATGAGCTGAAACAAATTACGTCCATATGAAAATATGGGAGACGCACTTTGACAGCACACCAAACAAGGAAGCACTAAAAGGGAGACCAGAGGGCAGAGGGGATACAATGCCACAAACAACTGTGGAATGGATCCCACTGGCCACAGAAGAGATCAAAGATGCCATTAACAGCACCAAGAACAAAACAGCTGCAGGGCCTGACATACTTTATAGCAAATATTTGTAAGACACTGCCCAAATACTAACACGAATGTGTACAAAACTATACAAGTGCATAGAAACAGCCTTCATTCCAGAGCAGTGGAGACAGTCAATAGTAAAAGTGCTTTACAAAGGAAAAGGAGACCTCAAGGACCCTAGCAAATACAGAGGCATAGCCCTAGAAAAAAGTGTTCACAAAAATAATAACAGAACGAATAAAGCATACAATCAATGAACACCACCTTGAAAGCCTAATGGGGTTCAGGAAGGGAAGGTCAACTCTGAGTGCAATAGAACTCCTGTTAAAGAGAGTATAAGAATCTCTTGAAGCCAGAGAAAATTTGTATGTAGTTTTCATAGAATTCACAAAAGCCTTTGACTTCATAAATAGAAAATTAATGAGCAAGAAACTAGAGGTAAACTCAGGAGAAAGCAATATATGGACACAAATCATAAGTGCAATACAGTGATAGAATTAAATAAGGGTATCGGACAACCTCGCCCTATCGCAACCGACTCTCCAATTAAACAGAGTACTACAGGAGATCCACTGAGTCCTCTGTTATTTACCTTGCAGTGGGAGAAATTGTAAGATTACTCCAAAGGGAGGGTGTAATCTCATATGCATATGCAGATGATATTGCAATAGGCACAAAGGACATTGTCAAGTTACAAGAAGCCATAAATGATATGGAAGACTGTCATGTTGAGCACAGCTTCAAAATAAATGTGGCGAAAACAGAAATGGGAATACTCAGAAATGGAGCATGAGCACCTGCATCAGCTGAGATCTTCATATGGGAGAGAAAACCGGAGATTGTACCGGACTTCGAGCCTACAGGAGTCACAATATAAACAACTGCAAAATGTTTCACAAAACATGTCAGAGAGAAAGCAATGCAAGAAAAAATGGCAATCCATGAAATACAATACATCACATTCCTTGGCCTAGAGACAGCAATGACACTATTCAGAGCCAAAATCTTCCCAATACTGAAATATGGCACTGAAATTATTGGACCACATCTTACAGTGAAAAATCTAACAACACTAGAAAGAATGAAAGCTACCTATATACACAAAGCAATAGGAGTCTCCCAAAACAACACGATCCAGACTCGTATACTTGGTGGCGAGAGAACCCTTTCTCACTGAAGATGTACAGGCAAACCTGATGCTACCCATCTGCAGTGCTTTGGAAACTCAATTTAAAACTTTGAAGGCAAAAGGGGAAGCCTTAACTCCAGAATTTTACAGCACGGGCACCATGATTGACTGAACGTGGACAAAGGAAAACTTCGAGATGAGACACATGATCACCAGAATGGCAGGCCACGGTTTCCACCACCATATTTGCAAGAACACATCATACCATAAACCAAATGAAATGTGTGAGTGTAAACTGTGTCATCAAATATGCAATGGTTACCATATAGAGCTCTATACCAAAAGGACACGGTCAATAAGTCACTATGCAAACCACAATATGTAAAATTTATAATTTCTTTTACCATCATCACTGTACCTTGAATCTGTATGGCTATTTGGCTGCAATAAACTTATTATTATATTCCCTTCCACCTGCTTCATTTTTATATTTTCTCCTTTCACCAGTTAAATTCAAATTCTCCTGTGATATCCAAGGTTTTCTATTAGGCCTTGCCTCTTTACTGATTTGCACCTCTGCTGCCTTCACCATTTCATCTCTCAAAGCTACCCATTCACCTTCTACTGCATGCCTTTCCCCTCTTCAAGTCAGTCATAATATAATGCTCACTCTGAAACTCTCGACAACTTCAACATCTTTCAACTTATCCAAATCTGGTTTCAAAATCTCTGCCTTACCGTTACATAATCCACCTGAAAGCTTCCAGGTCTCTTCCACATATACAACCTTCTTTCACGATTCTTAGCCAAAGTGTTGGGGACGATTAAATTATGCTCTCTACAGTATTCTACCACGTGGCCTCCTCTTATTTCTTTCCTCCAGTCTCCCTACTATTTTTCTCTCTCTTCCTTTTACTATCAAATTTCAGTTACCCACCACCAATAAATTTTTATCTCTTAACTATCTGAAGAATTTGTTTTATTTTTTACATTTCTCCAATCTTTACATCACCTGCAGAGCTAATTAGCTTATGAACTTGTACTATTGTTGTTGGTGTGGGCTTTGTGTCAATCTTGGCTACAGTAATGCTTTCACTACCTGTTCACAGTAGCTTACCCGCATTCCTATTTTCTTATTCATTATTAGCCCTACTCCTGCGTTACCCCTATCTGATTTTGTACTTAGAACCTTGTATTCATCTGACCAGACGTCCTCCTCCTCCTACTACTGAACTTCACTAATTCCCATTGTATCTAAATTCAACTCATTCATTTCTCTTTTTAAATATTCTAACCTACCTGTCCGAATAAGAGATCTAACATTCCACACTCCAGTCCATAGAATGTCAGCTTTCTTTCTCCTGATGACGACATCCTTGTGAGTAGCCCCACCCGGAGATCCAAATGGGGGACTATTTTACCCAAGAAGATTCCGTCGTCATTTAACCATACAGTAGCTGCATGCCTCGGAAAAAATTATGGCTGTAGTTTTCTCCTGCTTTCAGCCATTCACAATACCAGGCGTTCTGGCTGATGTTACAAGGCCAGATCCGTCACACATCCAGACTGTTACTTGTGCAACTACTGAAAAGGCTGCTGCCCCTCTTCATGGACCACACTTTCATGTGGCCTGTCAACAGAGACCCTATGGCACGGCTATTGGTATTGCTGAGACAAGCAAACCACCCCACCAACAGCAAGGTCCTTGGTTCGTGAGGGGGTTGTTCCAGAATACCTAACAAAAAATGCAAAATACAATCAATTAGAATCAAATTTATCACTGGACTTATATAGTTCAAATGAAGACAGCAATAAAGACACACCTGCACAAAACAATGACAATTGCAAAATAGCACAAAAAAATTCCTCAAGAATGAACTACAAGAAGATGTAAGAAAACACACAAATGGAATCATGCATACATTGGACCTATACTGCTCTGAAAATGAAGACAGGAATACCAGACAACTGCATGACTGAGAAATGACACACATGAATTCCTCTTAAAAAAAATTCAAGTAATATATTTTGGTTGGCCTACGTAGCTAAATGAAAGGTCAATGTAATCGAGAACCAACGAAAATTGTGAACTGTGATCATTCCAGCATCACGTGACATTTGCATGCAATGGGGAAGATTCAACAACTGGGTGTATGTGCACCACATGTTCCAAGCCAAATTCACAAAAATTAGCGGATTGCCATATGTGTGTCTATGCTTACTCATCATCAATTAACTCATGAAGAATTGCTTCTGCAAGGTTTAACCAACACTGCTGATGATATTTATTGTCAACAGTGACCAGAAAGACGGCATGAAGTGATGCCACTCCAGGATAATGCCAGCCCACTTTCTGCTAGACTCACAAAAAGCACTACACAGGAGCTGTGTTGGGACTTCATTCCGTACCCACCTTATTCACCTGATCTTGCGTCATCAGATTTTCGCCTTTTCTGCTTTCCATCGAACAACCTTCAATGAGCTTCCTTTCTGATTGAGAATGCTTTCCGAACACAGTCTGACAAGCTCTTCTCCACAAAACCATGTGATTTCTACAGTCACAGAAATGAAAAGTTATCCTAACATTGCTGGACTATTGTACATAGTGAAGGAGACTACTATACTATTAATGACTACATTCTCTGTTATGTGCTGTGTTTATAAATTTATGGAAAAATACTATGAAGTTATTCACCAACCTATGACATGTACCTTTAAACAATTGGAATCACATGATAAATGGACATTAACAGGTCAAACTGAAACCAGATAAATAACCAATGAATAGCAAAGTCCCGACCACATTCAACAGGGCTATTACTACAAAACCACTGTACAAAAAGAAACATCTACCACAAGAGTGAGCCACTCATAACAAGAACACAACCCTTGTAAGAACAATCAATTCCAAAAGACCCTCCATGATGTCACATTCATGGGAGGTGTGGAGAGTGTGGGGCAGAGTATTGTAAGAAGGAAAAAAGAAAAGCAGTCAAATTTTTGTAAAATCCGAAACTATAAATAACATTACCACTTGTTTCATTCACAACCATTTGAACTATGCATTTAGGTTTCTCACCCTGAACAAACCTGCCACATTACAAAAACAGCCAAATCATATTAAGAAATAACATGACAAATTATAATCACTAATAGTTTCACTCACAACAACAATTTAACAAGTGCTCTTAAATCCTGCCTAATCTTAACCTTGGAAATCATGCAAATTACATAAAGCAGCAGCCAAATATCTGGGTGGGGGGAAATATTTGGGAAATATGGAAGCGTCCGATCTCGCCCATCTGCTTTGACCCATGACATCACAAATAAGGTGGAAACACCATAAACCACGATTCCAATATGGCACATATAAAGTTGTTACGTACACATTATAAACACAAAAACAAATCGAAAGACAAAACACACATTCCACAAATACCCTAATGACACTAACAGAACAAACATGGCAAATTGGGGGTTATTGGGTGGGGACAAACTAAATATAAACAAATTTAGACACCCACCCCCATACAAAACCACGCAAAATGATGAAAAAACCAACAACACAAAACTCCCCAAAGTCCACTAAACACAATATCATCTGGAATTCTTCCCCTGACCTATATAGCTCAACAGCAGCTCCCGATCCCATAAATCGGGATCGAACACTTCCCAAACAGCTGTAAAACTTTATCCGCTTCAACATGGTATTTCTCATCATTTCTCGCAGACGCGCTCTATTAATTTTATCCTTCATATTCATTCCTGAATAAACACAACAACCAATTAATTTACTCAATTTACTACACGTCCTACAGAAAACAACACTAAATTAACCTCCACACAAAACCACTAAATCGTTAACTCACTGAAATGAATTCCACTACAAACACAGCCAACACTTGAACAATTCTGTATAATGAGTAGGACCCAACTGAGCCCATTACACCACACAAATGAAAGCCCTGAACATACCTCCAGAGGGCACAACAAACCACAACACGAAGACATCTACAAACACGCCACACTCCCAAACAAACTCCTCGCCGTCATGCCGTCACACAACACCCTTACGTCACAGGTCAAAGGGGTGGGATTGGACGCTTCTGTTGACCCACAATTTGTTACTACTGTCTCTATCGACAATTTAAGCAGAGTGTCAGATTAGACCCAAACCATACCCTCTTACAGCATGACAGATTTGGAAAAAGATCTTCACAGGTTACCTAAGACAACCATGGGTAACATTTAATAAGATGCCTCTTACATCATGTAAATTCATGCCATCACACAGAATGTCTTGGATCTTGGGATCAGATGTGTGTTTGGGCCATACCCGAAAAATGAAAAGAACTAGGATCTTGTTACTGTGCAAACAAATAATAAGAAACGAAGATCCAATTTGCTCTCACAACTACAGACCTGTTAGTCTGCTATCCTTTTCTCAAAAGTTCTTGAACAACTAATATATATCACGTTTATGTCATATATTGAAAGAAATAGTGTCATAAATCGTAGGCAGTTCGGATTCCAGAAAGGAAAATCAACAGTTTCGGCTGCATTTGAATGTACAAATATGACTTCAGTAGGATTAGATTGAGGCCAAAATCCTCTTAATACTTTCTGGGACATATCAAAAGCTTTCTATCAAGCTGACCAAGACATTTTAATATAAGGAAACTTGACTACGAGATTAGAGGAATTGTTCTTTGTATCATAAAATCATGTCTGCAAAACAGAAAACAAGCATTAGAAGTACAACGAAACACAAAAGACATATTTAATGGAATTTCAACAAATTAGACACAGTGTACCACAAGTTATGTTGGGTCAATCCATATAAGATGGTCCAGTGATGGTTGCTTGACCATTTTCAAATATTTTATTTTTTTATGTACAATTGCCCTAAAATTGATAAGTTCAAAACAGTTTTTTTAAACAATTTATCTTGCACCTTTACTGGATTGTAGCAATTTTTATTTGTAGGTCCTCGACGATTTTTCAGTCTGGAGACATTAGCAAAAATGTGAATATCACTGCACTGGGTTAAGTTACAACATTGCAATTGACATGATTGTTTTTAGGAAAGTGTCCTTTACAACATTGACTATTGCACAAAATACCCTACATTAAAAAATAAACAGTAAAAAAGACCTCCAAAGTTTGGTATCCAAATTTCCAAAAATCCACTCATCCATGGAAGAAGTGGCTTGTAAGGTACTTGTTCGCCCGATTCTTGAGTATCGTTCACCTATCTGGGATCCGTATCAGGGAGGACTGATAGAGGAGATAGAAAAGATCCAACGAAGAGTGGTGCATTTCGTCACAGGATCGTTTAGCTAGCGAGAGAGCGTTACAGGGACGCTAAACAAACTCCGCTGATAGACGTTACGAGAGAGGCATTGTGCATCATGAAGAGATTTACTACTGAAATTTCGAAACAGTACATTTCAGGAGAAGTCGGACAAAATATTACTTCATCCCCACATACATCTCACGTCTTGACCATGAGGAGAAAACTCGAAAAATTAGAGCGGTAAGCCTCTGTATTAGAGGCTTACCGATAATCATTCTTCCCATGCACTATTTGCGAAAGGAACAGGGTTGGAGGTATTGGATGGTGTACTGAAAGTACCCTCCACCACACACCATTAGGTGGCTTGCAGAGTATGATTTACATATACATGAAACCAATAGGCTAATTCTCAATAATGAGAAAATTAAAGAAATACTGTTTTGGTACAATAACACAAGAAAATTATAGGAATCTTCATAATTGCAGGCATTTGGTATAATTGCAGTTCCAAACACAAAATTCTTAGGGCTCACCAGGGTTAAAGCTATGTATTTCTTGTAGAAAGTCCCTTCTATTCAGTCAATGAATTCATGCTAAATGCAAAGAATTGAATTAGGTATACAGAGTCACAGAATTAAAATGTGTATAGGCAGAATTCCAATCCCAAGGAAAGCAGGTGCTGACAGATGTGAAAATTACCGAACTATCAGTTTAATAAGTCACGGCTGCAAAAATACTAATGCGAATTCCTTAAAGACAAATGGAAAAACTAGTAAAAGCTGACCTAGGGGAAGATCAGTTTGAATTCCGTAGAAATATTGGAATACGTGAGGCAATACTGACCCTACGACTTATCTTAGAAGCTAGATTAAGGAAAGGCAAACGTACATTTCTAGCATTTCTAGACTTAAAGAAAGCTTTTGACAATGTTGACTGGAATATTCTCTTTCAAATTTTGAAGGTGGCAGGGGTAAAATACAGGGAGCGAAAGGCTATTTACAATTTGTATAGAAACCAAATGGCAGTTATAAGAGTCACGGGACACAAAAGGGAAGCAGTGGTTGGGAAGGGAGTGAGACAGGGTTGTAGCCTCTACCCGATGTTACTCAATCTGTATATTGAGCAAACACTGAAGGAAACAAAAGAAAAATCCATGGAGAAAAAATAAAAACTTTGAGGTTCGCCAATGACATTGTCATTCTGTCAGAGACAGCAAAGGACTTGGAAGAGCAGTTGAACGGAATGGACAGTGTCTTGAAAGGAGGATATAGGATGAACATCAACAAAAACAAAACGAGGATAATGGAATGTAGTCGAATTAAGTCGGGTGATGCTGAGGGAATTGGATTAGGAAGTGAGACGCAAAGTAGTAAAGGAGTTGTGCTATTTGGGGAGCAAAATAACTGATGATGGTTGAAGTAGAGAAGATATAAAATGTAGACTGGCAATGGGAAGGAAAGCGTTTCTGAAGAAGAGAAATTTCTTAACATCGAGTATAGTTTAAGTGTCAGGAAGTCGCTTCTGAAAGTATTTGTATGGAGTGTAGCCATGTATGGAAACATGGACGATAAATAGTTTGGACAAGAAGAGAATAGAAGCTTTCGAAATGTGGTGCTACAGAAGAATGCTGAAGATTAGATGGGTAGATCACATAACTAATGAAGGGGGGGGGGGGGGTGAAAAGAAGTTTGTGGCACAACTTGACTAGACGGAGGGATCAGTTGGTAGGACATGTTCTGAGGCATCAAGGGATCACCAATTTTGCATTGGAGGGCAGCGTGGAGGGTAAAAATCGTAGAGTGAGACCAAGAGATGAATACACTAAGCAGATTAAGAAGGATGTGGGTTGCAGTAGGTACTGGGAGATGAAGAAGCTTGCACAGGATAGAGTAGCATGGAGAGCTGCATCAAACCAGTCTCAAGGACTGAAGACCACAACAACAACAACAACAACAACAACAACAACAACAACAACAACAACAACAGGCAGAATGTTAGCAGATTCAAAATGTCTATTTATGTATAGTATAACAGAATTAAACTATGTATAGGTGGAATATACAGTACATCCCAAATGTATACTTTTATATGGTTTTTTGTATTTAAAAATCTGTGGTAATTAAACAGTGCATATGATTAATATTTTGTAAAACTGACATCACAAATATGCACTTCATCACATCCAAAGCTGCCTATGAAATAAATAAAAATATCTACAAACTTGACAGTTTTGGTAAGGTCTGTTGTGAAAAAAATGTTAAAATACAAGCAATTACTAGTATAAAAACTTCCATATTTACCTTCGTTTCCTTCAAATACAAAGGCGTCTTTCAAGGCGATATTGTGCAGTATGCAGCAAGCTCGAATAAAATGAACTATGTCTTCAATGTTCCTTAACTTAATATAAAACAATTGCTTAAAACGCTCCTTTAATACACGGAAACAATGTTCAACAACACTCGTACTTCTCGAAAGCACAAGATTGAAATCATTTTGCTGTCTGGTTAAGTGCCCGGTGTTTCTGTAAGGAGTCAGCAAATGCTTAATGCATGGGTACGCGACGTCTCCCACAATACATAACTCGCTGCAAATGTCTCCGAGCTTTTTAAACAATGGTGATTTTCTGAACACTGTCTCGTCATCGACTGACCCCGGGTAACCCACGAATATGTCCCTTATACGCAGCTCGTGGTCGGAAACGATCTGCAATTGAATAGAATAATAACGTTTCGTGTTCAAATATGAATAGGGGTCGCTTTGAGGTTTATCAATCTTAATATGAGTACCGCCGATGGCGCCAACCACACCTGGCAAACCGTTTGACCGGAAGTACGATTCTATGCCTGCTTTTTCTGCAGCAGACGGCCACTTTATTACACCAACGTATTCATTGCTAATGAAGTGTGACACCCTTTTCACAATGTTGCACAGAGTACTAGCAGAGATGCTGAACCTCTCTGACACATTTCTGAATGTGTCTGTTTCATGTCCAGCAAACCACAAAAAAATTAGGATCTGTTGTAAGGGGATCAGTTTTCCATTCCCACCCGCTTGATGGTTGTAATAAGCAGAATTTCTGTACTTCTCAGCAATGTACTCTGCAATGTGGCGTCGCACACGGAAATGTTCCAAAAACACGGCATCACTATACTGCGGCACCACGAGATCGAAATAATCATCTTTCTTCTGTCTTTTACTCCTCTGAACTGACGTTGCTTCAGACTGAACCATAAAATCTTCTTCCTTCTGTCTCTTACTATTCTGAGCTAATGTTCCTTTAGACTGACTGAAATCATCGTCTTCCTTCTCTCTCTCTGTCCTCTGAACTAATGTTGCTTCAGACTGATTATGACTGGAAGGAATATAACCCGACCCACTGGACATCTGGAATGAATCGCATTCGTAAATACCATTTTACACACAATTCCGGTCACTTTGCACTACTCAAAGTAAAAAATGATTTCATATGCATGTATAAAATGCTTACGTTACCTGAACTGGCGTTTCTTCAAATTCGTCATCACTGGAAACAGAATAATCGGAATCGCTGAGCATCTGGAATAAATTTCATCCGTAAATATAATATATTACACAACATCCAGCTACTTTGCAGTATCAAAAGTGATTTCACGGGAATAAGTGAAACGCTTAGCTTACCTGAAGCAAATTTTCTTCAAAATCGTCGTCACTGGAAGGATAGTTACAATCCCAATCCCAAACGAACATCATGTTGAGGGTCTGGAAAAATCGTAAATTTCACATTACTGAAAGTTCAAGTTGTTTTGCTCTACTTCAAGTAAAAGTGATTTCACAGTGTCACAACGATGCTTACCTTACAACTGATTTTGCACCAAAAAAGCAAGAAACAGGAAAAAACCGAAACCAAAACAAAGTTGCTTCTAATTACAAGGCTACAAGATAGACCGCAGAGTGTAAACAAACCAACGAAGTTCGACAAAGTTATGCACATGCGCAGCCGTTGATCTTTGGAACAAATTCATTTAGACACTGGAAGATTTTTCTTCCATGTTTCATAGATTATTCGAAGGATTCTTTTATCGAAATGATGTGGAACGAGTCAGTTTACAGGATATTTATAAATGATTAGTGTTAACATTTGTGAAAATATTATTTTCAGTTCTATTCATGAAACTACACCTTTTTTCTTTACTGGCTACTAGCTTTTAAGTAGAAATTCGTCAATGGAATAATTGTAGTTCTCCAGGAGAAATTATTTTAAATTACCCATCTATTTAAAATTGCTTCGCTACTTGTCAGACATTTTATGTTATTGGGCAAATGGTCAAAATCCTTTCTGAGCCACAAACACCTTTAGCTATGGTTAATAAAGGTCATTTTTCCTCTTGCGTAGGATATATGGACATCACTGTTTTTCTTAAATTGTGAGGAATTATTTATGACGAATTTCATTAGCGAATATATCTGCTGGTGTCGTGCTGAGCGATTAAAATGCCTAGCTCCCTGAAGAGGTACCTACATGACACTTGGAAACCACAACTGGTTACTGCCATATTGTAGAATTAAATGTGCACAGCTTTCGGCCGCTCAGAAACGACTGGGACGATCATGGGGAGAATTCGCTGCCCGAAAACAACTTCCGATCTGTGCAAGATCGTAAAACTGCCTCGAATCTCTAATCGAATAAACGTTAAGGGGCGCTCACTTGTTCAACAACATTGTCAAACCGTCGGTATATTTCCAGAATGAGGTTTTCACTCTGCAGCGGAGAGTGCGCTGATATGACATTTCCTGGCAAATTAAAACTGTGTGATGGACCGAGACTCGAACCCGCCTTTGCCTTCCCCGGGCAAGTGCTCTACCATCTGAGCTACCCGAGTACGACTTGAGCCCTGTCCTCACATCCTTACTTCTGCGGTACATTGTCCGTCTGAGAGCACTAAAAATATGGAAATTCTGACGAGCTGAACTGATGATACTCAAAACCTTCCCAGTATTGTCAAAACATACTAAATGTGTGAGGTCAAGTATTGGCAGTTTGACAATATTCTCCATTAAAATGTTCACACAACTTCATGAACCAGCCACAAGCTGCTAGTGTCCACTGTTTATGTTTTCAATTCGCCAATGTACGTATCATACCGCAGATGCAATTTTTCAAGCGGTCTTTTAATACAAAACCATTTTAATAAGTCTATGCAATGGTTAACATTGTACATACCACTTCAAGATGCCCAACAGAGGATTGTCTATGACGTTGCTTACTTTATAAATCTGAAAATATAGTGCAGGTTGGTGAATCACACAGCAGTTAGGAATACGTTTCCACTTCGAAAAATAAGTCGTATATCTGCAACGGCTAGTAAGAGGTCTGCGAAATGTCGTCAGTTTCAAGAAATTACCACAAACGTAAAATAATGTTTTATGTGAACTGCCTGAACATGTCCTTGGCAGGGAGATATTGTTCCACAGGTTTCCATAGAATTTTACTTACTGTGTTTGGTGATATTACAGAGCTAAACTTCGAGCATTTGTATGACCTGCCTGTCGCCAGAAACCTCAAAGTTGCAACCCGCCTCTCGCCGACTGCGACTATCTCTATCATTAATGTAATGTTTTATCCCATATCGACATTTATGCCTTGTACTCAATGGAAACTTATGATATCTTTCAGGTGCATGGTTATGATTTCAACCAGTAAAATCATTCCATATCAACTCGCCTAGTCCTCCCTGCTCGAACGTAGTGGATTTCGATAAAATTTTATATGAACAGTCGTCCATGTCCCCAATGAACACCGGTAAAGTTCAACATTCATCAAAGTAATAATGGCCGAGATGTAGTCACTTGTCTGACTTCATGCGCGCTTCTCGCAAAGCGAGCGTGAATTTCTGGAGAATGTTGATCTCGGGTGATATTTTGTTGAAAACAATGAAATTTGGCCATCTTGTAGAGCTTTATGCGTTCTCTTAAGAACAATAGTGAAAAGAATTTACAAACCATAGTCAGCCAGTAAATTGTAGACAAAATCGCCAGAAAAACTTCTCACCTGGAAAAATTTCGGAGTTTTTCTCCTTATAACTCGGGTACTAGATGCATGACAAACTTGAAAGTTGGCATGCAGTAACCTAACGACATCAAGTTTTCAGATACATAATTTCATTTATGTACCATTTGCCAGTACTAAATAAATGAAGTGCAAAATTGAAATTTTGTAAAAAAATAAAAACTGCAGGTACAAAACTCTCCAAATGGGGCTCATTAGAAATGCCATTGTTTTACCCTCTAAAAAATTGTATTTGATTTTCCAACGCATTTTAACAATGCCACATAATTTCAATCAAAATTGGGAGCGATAATCGCGGTACAAAATGAATGCAAACTTTGGATTGTTATACATTGGAGAGTAATCGCTTGCTGAACATGGAACTTAGTACACAATAGGTGAGTAGCTCAAGGATGCGGAATAGAAACTTTCATTCATCTACTATTTTCCAATAATCTATAAAGTTTTACTTATGGGTTCTTATTTCTCGTTGATGTCAGGCACGATAAACATGAAACTTTGGACACAATAATTATGAACATAAGATTTTCCAATATAAAATATCATTTATGTATTGTTTTCTAAACTGCTAAAAAATCATATGAAAGTTAATTATTTTTGTAAGACTTACAGAAATAGATTATATTCAATTTCCTTTTAGAAAATCTGTTTTCCATAATTGATTTCAAACTAATCACAGTTGGAAAAGGCACTTATTCATGCATTCATAAAATCACATTTGATTTTCCAACTTGCTTTAACAATACCTGAAAATGACAGACTACATTGCAACAACCTGCTGTCTGTGTTTGTTGCATTTGTTTTTTGTTATTAAACTGACAAGTAATATCTTACTATAGGGCACTGTTCCATGGTGACATTGGCACTACTGGTTGCAGAACATGAACCGCCATAGGGGTCACACCTGTTAGATGTGCAATACTGACCATTGGTGGGCTACTTCATCCAGGTTCGCAAACCTGTAAATTGATTTCTTAATTTAGGTTCCAAGTCCCTAAATGGTACCCGTCTGCTTACAAAGCTATTGCTTTATTGATATCACAATGTTGCAATGCTAAGAAGCTGAAAATTAAAACTGATATTACTTTTTGCTTGGTGCCTATGCAAGATACTGTTATAGATTTGAGATAAGGTACTTTGCAAATGGCTTTGTAAGTAGATGTATACCACCACAAGGCTCTGGAAGTTAAATAAATAAACCAAAGCACAGGCTTGTGAACCTGAATGAAGAAACCCACCCATGGCTGGCATTGCTCAGGTGATGGGTAATGGGGTTGACAGTTCATGTTCTTGACTGGTAGTGCCAATGTCACCATGGATGAACGCAATTTAGTGAGATATTACATGTCAGTTTTAAAAAATAAAAATTTCATGCATGGAAACAAGCAGGTTGCTGCAACTTAGCCTATTGCTGTGGTACATTTCCTCATATTCGTCTGTCATATTCAGTTATTGAAGGCGAACATTGGAAAATCGAATGTGATTTTCTGAATGCCTGAAAACATGCTCTTCCCAACTGTGATTATTTTGAAGTTAATAATGGAAAACAGATATTCAGAAAGCAAATTTAATGTGGTCTATTTTTGTAATTTTTACGAAAAAATAATGTTTGCACTGACTTTGTAGAAAAAATATGTTATATTGAAAATCCTTGTTTATAAATCGTGTCCAAAGTT
Organism: Schistocerca gregaria; assembly: GCF_023897955.1. Lineage (NCBI taxonomy): Eukaryota > Metazoa > Arthropoda > Insecta > Orthoptera > Acrididae > Schistocerca > Schistocerca gregaria. The sequence continues at coordinate 79,686,550 of NC_064930.1, read as the reverse complement.
TGATGTTTATCATGCCTGTAATTGACGAGATATAAGAAGCCAAACTGAAATTTTTCCACAAGTTGATTTTTTTGGGTGATTTTATCTTAAAATTTTCTGGCTTAATATGGCTTGTAAAATTCTCATTATTATTATTATTATTACTATTATTAAGAGAACGCATGAAAGTGTAAAAGATTTAACTTATTTCAACGAAATATTGTCCGAGATATAACAACACAAGATTGCCAGAAATCATCACTTGCTCTGTCCAAAGTCGCGCATGAAGTCAAACAAGTGACTATATCTCGGCAAGTATTGCTTTGATGAACGTTAAACTTTACCAATGTTCATTGGAGGCATTGGCGAATGTTCACATAAAACGTAATCGAAATCCTTGATGGTCGAGCAGGAAAACATTCTGAAATGAAGCAGTTTGACATGGAAATTCCCTAAATTAACATGTGACCAGTCGCTCCTTTTTTTTTCAACCACTCTTGGACCCACTTCCTCCTTTTCGTTGTTTTCTGTTGCCTGCAAGCTATAAGTACTGTAATTGCAGCACACACTTTCTTTTGGGTGTTCGAAATTTTAGCCTTGCAAAGGCCATATTATAAACTGAAAATTGTTGTCAGTAACATTGATGGAGTGATTTCGCATCAGTGTACTGAAGGTTTGACAAACTAGTATTGTCAATAAATATTGAATGTGTGCAGGCCCTTATGAGGTTCAGCTCGCGTGAGAATGGGCATCCTAGACTATTGAAAGCAGTGATAGAGCTATCTGTTGATACGGCATCGTTAGAGATCCTGTATAGGCTCGTTAGGTATAGTGATATTAGATTTCAGATGTATTAAGGCAGCAGCTTATGAGAATTGCACTCTGCAGCGGAGTGTGCGCTGATATGAAACTTCCTGGCAGATAAGAGACGAGGTACTGGCAGAAGTAAAGCTGTGTGGACAGGTCGTGAGTCGTGCTTGGGTAGCTCAATTGGTAGAGCACTTGCCTGCAAAAGGCAAAGGTCCCGAGGTCAAGTCTCAGTCCGGCACACAGTTTTAATCTGCCAGGAAGTTTCACAGCAGCTTATTATATTTTCATCTGGTACGTTCATTGCTATTTTGGAAGCGAATGCTGCTTTTTCTTTCTCTGAAAGTGAGAACCTGCCAATGTATTACGAAAAGTTACAATAACCTATCCCAAATAATAAATAAAAAAGTCTCATTATGTTAACTCGATATACTTTTTCAGTGCATTGTGATTCTGTCCATCGGAAGTTCACTGAGGCTTTTTGCAGATGATGCTGTGGTGTATCGAGAGGTTGCAACAATGAAAAATTGTACTGAAATGCAGGAGGATCTGCAGCGAATTGACGCATGGTGCAGGGAATGGCAATTGAATCTCAATGTAGACAAGTGTAATGTGCTGTGAATACATAGAAAGATAGATCCCTTACCATTTAGCTACAAAATAGCAGGTCAGCAACTGGAAGCAGTTAATTCCATAAATTATCTGGGAGTACGCATTAGGATTGATTTAAAATAGAATGATCATATAAAGTTGATCGTCAGTGAAGCAGATGCCAGTAGATTCATTGGAAGAATCCTAAGGAAATGCAATCAAAAAATAAAGGAAGTAGGTTACAGTACGCTTGTTCGCCCAATGCTCGAATACTGCTCAACAGTGTGGGATCCGTACCAGATAGGTTTGATAGAAGAGATAGAGAAGATCCAATGGAGAGCAGCGCGCTTCATTACAGGATCATTCAGTAATCGCGAGAGCGTTACGGAAATGATAGATACACTCCAGTGGAAGACTCTGCAGGAGAGACGCTCAGCAGCTCCGTACGGGCTTTTGTTAAAGTTTCGAGAACATACCTTCACTGAAGAGTCAAGCAGTATATTGCTCCCTCCTACGTATATCTCTCGAAGAGACCACGAGGATAAAATCAGAGAGATTAGAGCCCACAAAGAAGCATACCGACAATCCTTCTTTGCACGAACAATACGAGACTGGAATAGAAGGGAGAACCGATAGAGGTACTCAGGGTACCCTCCACCACACACCGTCAGGTGGCTTGCGGAGTATGGATGTAGATGTAGATTAGGTGCTAATCCTACGAACCTGAAGGTCCCTGTATTGAAACTCATTTTATTTTTTTATGTAAGAAACGACAAATTGCACTATGGTCCACATTACACTCGATAAGTTAGTTCTAAGATCGGATGAAGATGGCAAGGGCATATCAAAGGTAACAGGACCATTCTGGTGGCAGCACATTAGTTTATTGCGGTGGCCTTATGGTGAATCCAGTCCTATCGGAACTTCTGCTCAACTAACGAATGATACAATACCACTTAAATTCTGGCCAGATGTGAATTGTTTCATATCTGTGGACGTTCATAGAGTTTTCTAATTGCTGAGTGCAGGTTTTGTATGGAGGTAAAAAAGAAGAAGGTAGATGGCGCTACAGACGAACACTGTACATTATTTTGAAACCTGAATGGTCGGGGCCTGCCATCATTTTAAGGAGCCCAAAACATTAACAGACTACTGTTTACGGTTGCTTGTTGTTCATTATTTCTTTCTCGTGCACATAACAGCTGTTTTAAATACTAAAAACTACAATGCTTACGTGAATAACATATTGTAGGGATGGCAATTCAAACGTTTTTCTATTCTTGAGTGCGTATTTGCTCTAGTAGTACGACACATTTGGCCTAATTACTGTAACTTGTTTTGCACTGATATATGCCGAATAACCAAGAAGAGAGGGATATGATTTGAAAATGCTGCTTTCGTAATCCTCTTCATTCCACTTCTGCTGTATTTGTGTCGATAGCAAATGAAGCTGAACTCCGAATCCAATGTGTGTTGGCTTATTGGTACTGCTTCGTGTTCGTCACCTTTTCAGCTTTCAACTCGTATGAGCAACATTTTTAATGTTCAAGTTTGTAAAAAAACTTACCTACGCGTTCTTTGTTAGCCCATAAACTGAGCAATAAGGAAAGAAGCAATGCACGCTGTAGTATCTTGCACATGTCAACAAAGTGAACGGTTATTGACACATCAACGAAACAGAACTGCGTGGGAATCGATAGAAAATCTAACGTCAAGTGACAGAGATTAAACCACTATAATAAAAGTAAACAGTGCAAGTATAATTCATGTATACAGAAGAAAATACTGCTTGGATGTCTCCACTTACGAACGAAATGCGAACTATAGAGCACGATAAGATCGATGAGTACACGCGTAAACGACGCAAGCTAGCGTTTTTCGTGCAACTCTTACGTCTCCACACAAAGCAGCATATGGTACTTTCGATACGACCACGAAAGTCAGAAATATCCCCAATGATCGAAACTGGGCATGGACACATCAGAGTGATGTCATGGGGAAGCACCACTGCGGTGAACCATGGAACTACAAATGCAGTGAAACCCATGTTTTTGGGCTATGTAAGATGGCGGACGTCGGCTTCAACCTTGTGACATAATGACGACTACCTTCTTATTTTTATCTCCATGAGGGTTTCTTCATATCTAATTTTCTGTCTGTATATCGACATTCCCTGATACTTTGAGTTTATACTACGAAAATTAATTGCAAATAATCAACACCCAACACTCTCCAAACTATTCCAAATTAATTTTTAATTTTTTTACTTTTCCGTTTTAAATGTGTACAAAGTGTGCATTTCTATTTGCATTTTTATTTATTTTTCTATCGATATGTAATCTATACAATATAACAGTAAGTTTCCAACTTTGATATTTGGAAATTTTGTAACCTTTCTTACCAGATATTATTACTAAAACTTTTTTCACAAATATACATCTGGAAATATTATATAAGCTGAATTTGATAAGTAATATAAAAGACGTAAATCATAATAACGTTATTTTGAGTCATGGTACGTTGTTGAATGTCCTAGAGAACTTACATGTCTTATTATGCGCCATTTGTGCCATACTGTTTTCTACTTGGCTTGAGTTAATATCCAGGGAGAAACTCTTTGGAAACATACTATAATAAGAGTTACACTGCTTATGTTTTGAAAGAGCATGTGTGAAATGTTATGCGAAAGAATGAATATAACAGTTAATGAGGAAACAAACTGTTGGGTTGGTGCTTAAGTTCGTATCTTTTTACCATAAGTTTAATAAACGGGACAGACACATAACACAGACTTTATTTACCAATAATATAGACTACTTCACTATTTACAACAGTCTGCTAATGCTGAATAACTTATCGATTCCCCAGCTGTAGAAATACGTGGTTTTGAGGCGAAGAACTTGTTGAGCCATGTTCAGAGCGCAATTTCATCGGCAAAGGAAGTTCCTTGAAGGCTGTTCGATAGTGAGCGGAAAAGGTGAAAATCTGAAAGAGCTAGTTCAGGTGAATAAGGTGGGCGTGGAATGACTTTCCAAACCAGCTTCTGTAGAGCGTTTTTTGTCAGTCTAGCTGATTGTGGACGGGTGTTATGACATTAACATCGCTTCACGCTGTCTTTCTGGTCGTTGTTCTCGGACTGTGTCTGCAAGACGACTAAGTTGTTGACAATGTCTACAGTAAATTGTTACACCTCGGGGAAGGAATTCGTAGCACACCTCACTGTCTCCATTCCACCAGATGCATAACATTATCTTTTGTCGATGCTAATGACTTTAATTTTTAATGACTTCCTGTGGTTCCACGTATTTCATTCCATTTCAATCATGTAAGGAGTGGGAAGAATGACTGCTTCAATGCCCTTGCGCATGTAGTACTTCGCCTAATCGTGTCTTCGTGGTTTGCATGGGAGTGATAGATGCAAGGCTGAAGAATATCGCTAGATTCTTCACTTAATACTGATTCTTGAAGCTAAGTAGGCTTTCGCAGAATAACTGGAGTCTCTCTCCAAGCTCCTGATAATACATGTTTTTCAAAATTTTTGTGACGCTCTTCCACAACACATAAACCCTGTGAACACACATACTGCACTTCTAGGTATACATTGTAAGAGGTTCACCACCCTGCTGGAAGAAATGAAATCTCGATGTCTTGCTCACTTGCTAGAACGACAATTCACAGGCGGTGCATGAGATATAAAATATCTTTGCCTCTGTCAAAAGAGAGCTGCAATAGAGCCACAGTTGGAGTCGCTCGCTGCTACAGTGTAGTTGTAGCCTGTCGCTGGTACAGTGCAGTCTATAGTTAGTAGTTGTTGTTAAAGTCACAGTGCAGAATAAATTGTAAAAGTTTATTATATGGAACTGAATAACAATTGTGATCAGCTGCAGGGCTGGATGAGATGATGATGAACAAATGAATAATTGTTGATATAATGAAAAATCAACAGTGTAATTAAGTCAACCATCTATTGTAAGGTAAATTTTATTATTTTTATTGGCATGCATATAATTAAGTCACTTGTCCAACATGTTAATATTAATTTGTTTCAATCTTTCCTTTTGTGATTTGTCAGCACCAGATTTGTACTATATCCAATTTTCCTGTGTAATGGATTGTAGATCTTTATCAATAGCATAAAATTTTTTTCAGAATACAATTGTTTTTACCACTCAACTATAAAAGTATAATTTCCCCTTAAGTCATTGCCAGTTCCAATTCAGTCATTTATCTAAATTAAAATATTCCAGAATTTTTGTCCGATCATAGTTATGTGCTCTTTAGTAATCAGACGACCTGCTGTGCAGCTGTGTCACTAACTAAAGTCAGTTTTTCTCGTAATTCAGATCTCAGACATATGTTATCCAGTATTAGTAGATAGGCCAGCATTGCACTAAGCTGTGCCATTTACAAGCAGATATACAGACAGCATTATACGGCGACACCATGACAAGGTAAGAATTTTTCAGTTTATTTCTCATGGACAGATTCAGATTGATTTCACAATGCCATAGCGTAGTGCTGCTTACATAAAAATTTATCAGTTTTTTATGAGTTAATATTTATCAGTTTTCATACATCAGAACTTGTTGTGGTCTTCAGTCCAGAGACTGGTTTGATGCAGCTGTACCTCTACATCTCCCAGTACCTACTGCAACCTACTTCCTTCTTAATCTGCTTAGTGTATTCATCTCTTACTCTCCCTCTACGATTTTTACCCTCCATGCTACCTTCCAATACTAAATTGGTGATCCCTTGATGCCTCAGAATATGTCCTACCAACCGATCCCTTCTTGTAGTCAAGGCGTGCCAAAAATTTTTCTCCCTAATTCTATTCAATACCTCCTCATTAGTTATGTGATCTATCCATCTAATCTTCAGCATTCTTCTGTAGCACAAAATTTCGAAAGCTTCTATTCTTTTCTTGTCCAAACTATTTATAGCCCATGTTTCACTTCCATACATGGCCACATTCCCTACAAATACTTCCAGAAACGACTTCATAACACTTAAATCTATACTCAATGTTAAATTTCTCTTCTTCAGTAACGCTTTCCTTGCCATTGCCAGTCTACATTTTATATCCTCTCTACTTCGACCATCATCAGTTATTTTGCTCCCCAAATAGCACACCTCATGTACTACTTTAAGCATCTCATTTCCTATTCTAATTCCCTCAGCATCACCCGATTTAATTCGTCTACATTCCATTATCCTCGTTTTGCTTTTGTTGATGTTCATCTTATATCATCCTTTCAAGGCACTGTCAACTCCGTTCAGCTGCTCTTCCAGGTCCTTTGCTGTGTCTAACAGAATTATAATGTCATCGGTGAACCTCAAAGTTTTTATTTCTTGTCCATGTATTTTAATTCCTACTCCAAATTTTTCTTTTGTTTCCTTTACATCAGAACTTAATTATCCAAATTTCATTATTTAATATTTTTATTTATACGCGAAGGTTATGCTTGTGTTCCATATAATAAAATTTTACAATTTGTTCTGCACTCTGACTTTCACAACTTCTAACTATAAACTACACTGTACCAGTGACAGACTACAACTACACTGTAGCAGCGAGTGACTGGAACTGCAGCAAAGACTGCTCTGACCTGTGACTCTATTGCAGCTCTCTTTTGACATTGTCAAAGATATTTTATGTCTCTGGCAGTGCCTGTGAATTGTCATGAGCAATACATCGAGATTAGATTTGCTCCATCAGGTTGGTGAACCCCTTATAACGTTAGTAATATTTGCTATGGGTCACACACATTTAGGCAATATTCTAAATTGGGACAGTCAAATGTTATGCAAACAGTATCTTTTGTAGATGCCTTCTTTAATATACTAACAGAAAAAAGTTAGAACACTAAGGAGTTGTGTGACATTAAGATAGTAGGCGTCTTCCTACAACTGAAAGACTCTACATAACATTGGCGCTAATAGCACCACTAAAAGGACGTAAACCAGATTTGGTTTAAACACCCGCTGTTATTTAGCTTTGAGGTTGGACATGGTGAGTTGTTGTTAGTCAAGAATGCCTTTAAGGCGATAAAGACGCCGTTATCAGCACGTGGCCTAGTTTGAATAGGGCTACAAGAAGCTCGACGTTACTTCTGCAATATTGCAGTAAGACTTGGCAGGAAAGTAGCCACTGTGCGTGACTCCCGGCAGCAATGTATGGTCGCAAAAAGACAGGTCCTGACAGCCACATGGCACTACTGAGAGCGAAGACTTGTGTTCGGAGTATGGCTGTGGCGCATAAAACTGCATTTGCAGCGCCGGCTGGAGTGGCCGAGCGGTTCTAGGCGCTACATTCTGGAACCGCGCGACCGCTACGGTCGCAGGTTCGAATCCTGCCTCATGTATGTGTGTGCGATGTCCTTAGATTAGTTAGGTTTAAGTAGTTCTAAGTTCTGGGGGACTGATGACCACAGCAGTCCAATAGTGCTCAGAGCCATTTGAACCATTTTTTTTTTTTTGCATTTACAGCATCAGTTTGAGCAGCAGTTGGTACCACCGTGACAGAAAGAACTGTTACTAATCTGTTACTTCAAGGACAGCTCAGATCCAAACGCTCTGTAGTGTACATTTCACTGACCCCAAACCACTGCCAATTGCGACTTCAGCAGTCTCAGTCGAGAGCTCATTGGAGGGCATGGTGGAGGTCTGTTGTGTTTCCTGATGAAAGCTGGTTCTGCCTCATTGACAGTGATGGCCGCGTATTTTTTTTTTAGGGGGAGGCCAGTTGAGGGTGTGCAACCAGCCTGTTTGTGTGCTAGACACATTGGAGCTATACCTAGGGTCATGGTCTGGTTAGCGATTTCTTATGACAGCAGGAGTACTCCCATGGTTATCCCACACACACTGACTGCAAATTTGTACGGCAATCGTAATTCGCATTGTTCTGCTGCCATTCATGGACAGCATTCTGAGGCTGTTCCCAACATGGTAATGCTCGCCCACATGCCGCTGTTGTAACCCAACATGCTCTGCTCGATCACCATATCTGTCTCCAATCTAACACATATGGGTCAGCATCGGACAACCACTCTAACGTCACCCACATACAACATTAATTGTCCCCATATTGACTGACCAAGTGAAACAGGAATGAAACCCCTACAAACTGACATCTGGCACCTGTTCAGCACACTGCATGCACATTTAAATACCTGTATTCAGTATTCTAGCGATTACACCAGTTATTAATCTACCAGCATTTCATATTTGGAATGGCTTTTCCCATGCTTACTTTAAGCCCTAATCCTCCAATGTTCATCATTTAAATATATTACCTTTGCAAATATATACCTGCAATTTCATTACTGAAATATGTCAGTTTACATGTGGAAGTAGTCTACTTGCACATTGTCATGGCTTGTTACACATACCAGTAAGTTAAAAGGCGGTTTACCTTCTCACACGATGGCACTTCCCCCACCATTGCGCATAAGCTTCAGTAACTGCTGCTAGGTGCATCTGCTTTAATTATGTTCTGATACATTCGACGGCAGAGATCTTAAGTCATCTGTTAGTGTATGTGAAAATTTAGCATCGTGTCAATGCTGTTCAATAAAGAATGATCATAATTTTTTATGGTCATAATTTCTCGTGCTAAAATTTGATCCCATGATAATCTATTAGCTTAATGTGCAACAAACATGCCCTAGTAGTTTCATTGTTGGGGCTCCTGGTTCCCACCTGTGAGAGACACGTAAGGTCAGACATGTTCATTATCGCCTACAGCTGATATGAAGGTAACACGCGAGGAACAATATGCAGCTTTGAAATTCTTCATCTCAACAAATCTCCATCTGAAGCCTATACAATGTTACAGGAGGCCTATGGAGAGTCTGGTCTTCCCCACAGCACAGGTTGAAGGTGGTTTAAAGTGTTTAAAGAAGGGAGACACTCAATTTCAATTCCAAAGGAAGGTGGACCCGGTGCTCCAGAAGAAGATTCAACACTGATGCTGTCATTGCGAGAGAGGATCGACGAATTACCTTAAGATCACTTTCTGAAATACTGAACATTTCACTGGGTGCCACTCACACGTCGGTGAAAGAAAATTACACATAAAACGTGTTTGTGTGTGACAGGTTCTGAGACTGTCGATTCCCAAACAAAATGACATTCGCATCCAGGTATGCAGGGGCTGCAGGGGCGAGTTTGAATGAGCTCTCAAAAAATGGTTTCCAGCATGTGTTGGGCAGAAACGGTGGTACAAGTGCATAGCATTCGTGGGAAAATACTTTGAGAAGGGCCATCAAAATTATTAGAATGAGTAAAGATATGTTGTAAAAAAGTCATGATCATTCTTTATTGAACAGCCTTCATATAATGGGCTTAGTCTTCAACTATGTAAATAAATACTTTGTACAATGGGAAAATATTCTTAAACCATGAAATACGAGTCTCATTCTAGTATTCAGCTATTCCTTATAATCACTTATTTATAATAAAGTAGCACAAAATTGCTTGAAGTGACGAAATTGAGTGTGGACTTGCTGGAATTCATATTACTGCAGAACAGTCGATATTGTAAATGAATCTTTTATTTCAGTATATTGATAATTTTTTGCTATAGTCATTGAGTGTAAATATTAACGTGAGAGGGAAATTTATCGGTGGCTTTAGAGATTCAAAGCTACTCTCAATCCTTATTAAAATCTATGTACATACAACAGTGATGGCGCTATCATTGCTATGCATAGTATTGCAAAGTTTGGCTACAAAATTAAGTAACGTATTGGCAAAGGAAATGTTATACATACCGCAAATGGGCCGTGACAGTCATGATTAACTCTAAAGATGAAAAACGTAACTGATGATAAGGGTCTTTCCTTCTGATGTACCTCTAGTGTCTTGTAAATAGCATAGTATTGTAGACAGGGAATATCAAAATAGATTTGATTCAGCAATGACAACAGCATTTGGAAATGATGTTTGAAGGAATTTAGCTCCTTAATTAGTGTACTGGATGCTTCCAAACGAATCCTAGGAGATGCTCATATCCACACCGTATATTTGCGATTCTGTTCTTTCTGTAACATCAGTATAAGCTCTTCAGCTAAAAGCTGTGAAACTTACATGTGAATAACTTCACTGATTCCCATCTTGAGAGTCCCATAAGTAGCGTTTCCACCTCTGCCATGTGGACAAACTAACTTGCATGCGAGATCATGTAGGTTATTCATGCTTGTGGAAGCCTGACTTGTTTCCTTTTAGATTTGAGTTTCTATGATTTGTAGTTTGCGTGATCTGAAACACTCTGTTTAATAGAACTGAAATGTTAGAGGAGATGTTATACAGTGTTTCTGTTGCTGAATTTGTATCTGAAAATTGGACACAATTTCTTTTACAGGCACATGTTTCTTTCTGATACACAAAAATGTGACTGTTTAACATGCAGATGCTTGAAAACTTATGGGATAATCCAACACTTTTTACAGCTGCTTGTGAAATCTGTTCTTGCATATTACCACAAAGAAGAATTACATAATAATAATAATAATAATAATAATAATAATAATTTTCTTGTCATTATGCTGTTACAGCAGTAAACATTTCCCTGACATTTATGCTACCAAGTCTGGTTCATAAAATCTGCGAGGCACCTTACTACAAAATTGCTTATTTTCTTCCTTCGTCGAGATAGTATATTTGTTACTCCTTCAGGCAGGAGTGGCTGGATGGAGTTGAAGGAAGTTTGGAATGGAGGTATCCCGTACTGTGAATTAACACTTAGGTTACTTTATATTCTGAAAAATCTTCGTTCCCGTGGGATGGTCAAAGTATTACATAAGATTTCTGACTCAACATACAAAGCAAAACAGTAATGGTCTTTTCCGTTCTATGCATGTGACATACACTTGTGACATTAATTACTGCCCGTTATGATGCATTTTGCAATTCGCTACTTGGTCGCTTAATTTCTTTCTTTTTTTCTGAAGTAAGCGAGCGAGTTTTATGCGACATCTATTCTGTCAGCTTCTCCGATCGTCTACAAAATTTGGTGTTTCTTTTTTTCCATTTCGCACGGTTTACTGGGCCACAAGTGCCTCGCGCCTCACTGCCTCCAAGAGTGAACTTTGGATGGAGTGTTTCGACATTAACATTTCTACAATGAAGAGTCAGACAAACTGCCTAATATCGTGTAGGGCCCCTGCGAGCAAGCGAAAGTGCTGCAGCACAACGTGGCATGGTCTCGGCTAATGGTTGAAGTAGTGCTGGAGGGAACTGACACCATAAACTCTGCAGGCCTGCCCATAAATCCTTAAGAGTACGAGGAGTTGGAGATCTCTTCTGAACAGCTCGTCGCAAGGCATCCCAGTTATGGTCAGTATGTTCATATCTGGAGAGTTTGGTGGCCAGCGGAACTGTTTAAACTCAGGAGTGTTCTTGGAGGCATTCTGTAGCAATTCTGGACGTGTGGGACGTCGCATTGTCCTGCTGGAATTGCCCAAGTCAGTCAGAATGCACAATGGACAGGAGTGGATACAGCTGATCAGACAGGATGCTTACGTACGTGTCACCTGCCAGAGTTGTGTCTAGACATATCAGGGGCACCACATCACTACAACTGCTCACGCCCCTAACCATTACAGAGCCTCCACCAGCTTGAACACCCCTGATGCCAGGCAGGGTCTATTGATTCATGTGGCTGTCTCTATACCAATATATCTCCATTCGCTAGGTACAACTTGAAACGAGACTCGTCCGACAATCAGCATGTTTCCAGTCTTCAACAGTCGAAAGAAAGTCCTGAAAGAAAGGAGTGTCAGTTCTAAAAGCTTCGTAGGTAGGCTTCTGCAAAGTTGGAAGGTAGGAGACGAGGTACTGGCAGAAGTAAAGCTGTGAAGACGGGGCGTGAGTCGTGGTTTGGTAGCTTAGATGGTAGAACGCTTGCCCGCAAAAGGCAAAGATCCCGAGTTCGAGTCTCGATCCGGCGTACAGTTTTAACCTGCCAGGAAGTTTCATATCAGCGCACACTCCGCTGCAGAGTGAAAATCTCATTCTGAATAACATTCGTATAATGGACTGGCCTGCACTGAGTGCTGACCTGAATCCTATAGAACACCTCAGGAATGTTTTGGAACTCCAGCTTCGTGCCAGGCCTCACCGACCGACATCGATACCTCTGTAAAATTTGAAATTTTCCCGGCGAATCAACCGTTCAAAAAGATTTCGGGCTTGCAGCCGGTCGTCGTAAACTTCATTGCACGAGTTTTCGGCTGGGCAACTGCCAGCCATCTTCAGGTGAGCCGAACGAGGACAGACGAAGACGTTCTCCGCTCCAGCTTATATAGTGCTCTGAGAGTACTGGTGGAACTGGCCGCAGCTATCCAAGTCTTCTGGAGTCTTTGTCTCGAGAACATTTCGGAGGTGACGGGATTCCATGCGTTAATCAATTGGTAACCACTGTCACAGTTTCCCGCAATGCGTATTTCAACCGATTCTTTGATAATGGAGTCCCAAAATGTTGTTGAATTGGCCAAAATCGAAGTTATGTCGTACTCCATTGGATGTCCGTTAGAAATACAATGTTCCTCAACTGCAGACTTACTGGGTTGCAGTAGGCATGTGCAACATTAATGTTCTGTACAACGCTCTTCCAGTGTACGTGTTGTCTGTCCTATATAGGGCATACCACATTGACAGGGTATTTCGTAAATTCCGCCTTCAGCAGTAACAAATTATCCTTCATCGATCCCAGCAAATCCGAAATCTTAGAAGGCGGACGAAAAACCACTTTCACATTAAAATGATTAAGAATCCTTGCTATCTTGAAGCAGATATTTCCGACAAAGGGAAGAAAAGCTAGGGACTTGGCTGGCGCGTCCTCCTCTTATCCACTTCCCAGTTCCTGGCTCTATTTGAGAAGGCCCTGTTAATATGCCAGGTCGAGTACCCACTGTCTCTCAACACCGTCCTCAAATTTTCTGCATCCAACACTGTGTGTGCCCTGTGTACAAGGGTTTTAAGTTGAAAGACGCCATGGTCTCCTGACCTTCATTGCTTACATATTCCGCCCTCACAGTCATATTCCACACATCAAGACGCTTCATTTGAACCCAAAATAATACGCAAATAACTAATAAATCGCAAGTGCGCGCCGTGGTTGAAATACTCGAGGCTGGCGTACACACATACATTCCAGTAACGACGGTCACAGGAGCTTTTAGTTCGAGAGAGGCAATCGCACCCCAGGAGGACAGTCTCAACCCATCCACGTCGGTCGGTGGCCGCCCATGGAGCGGACAGCATTCGCCCGAGGGAAGGGAGGAATGACCCCGTGTTTGGCTTAAAAGCAAATTCCGCTACGTTGTGTGGGAGCGGCCATCCTACGCATTTTTTACACATAGGACGCAGTTTCAGAGATTTTCACAGGGAGACAGCAAACGCCAAACGCCAATGCTTCGGATTTCCAGACTGGTCCCCTTAAACAAAACGTCATTCTCTCGTTTTAGAAGAGCAATGCTGATTGGCAGACGATATTTCTGACGCCTTGAGCTGTAGGAGTAATGGAAGAGACCGAAAGATATACCCCTTCATATCTGGCGTGGAGAGGCGCCGTTCTGTTGCCGCTCTTGGAGTGAGGAACAAGTCTCTCCTCAGTACTTCACTGGGAGAGTACCTCTGTCGAAAACAAATCGAAGTGCGACTCTATATTGAGTCCTTGTGATTAAGCATTGTTTGCTGAGTTGGCCGACACACTTATTGTGTTTTGTGAACGGACGGAGTTAGTGTTAAACGCCTGCGATCGAATTTTTGAGTGGTATCGCAGTGCACCGGTTATCTGACATGATGTACCACGCCAATAGTTAGACTAGGGGCGAATATGAATCCTTGACTTCATCAACGTGTAGGGAGAGTTTGATTGGCGCAGGTCAATCCAGATAGAACGAGAGTTATTTGTCAGCAGCGAGTGGCACAGACAGCAGTCAAATGGTTCAAATGGCTCTGAGCACTATGGGACTAAACAGCTGTGGTCATCAGTCCCCTAGAACTTAGAACTACTTAAACCTAACTAACCTAAGGACATTACACACATCCATGCCCGAGGCAGGATTCGAACCTGCGACCGTAGCAGTCACACGGTTCCGGACTGCGCGCCTAGAACCGCAAGACCACCGCGGCCGGCAGACAGCAGTCATCGCAGCTTATGGTACTGTGCGCTACAGCTATTGCCAGACCCATATTTCCTCCACAACAGTACACTTCACTGTATTTCACATGCGACAGCCTCGACCGTACCTAGCAACATTCTAAAGAATAATTATTCAAGTTGAGTAAGCGCGCTTCTCAGCCATTCTGCCAAGTTAATAGCAATCTTAAACTTTGTATAGAAATTTAATTAGCGAATCCTATCCTTGAGAGATAACTTCACATTCCGAAAAGAACCAGGATATAACTTGTTCAATTCATAACTAAATGTGCCATTGTGTTTTCTCAAAATTTTTGCAAGATAAATAATAACTTTCGTTAGTTTTTCTTACACTAACTAGCACTACTCCAGTACCCAAGTATCCCACTTTGTGAATTTTTGTGTCATTTCCTTACAGAGGATGACAGTAGTAGGGCAAGGTTCGTACCACCCCTCTCTCCATTGTTGCCAAATTTATTCATGATGGCGGCGATGACGTCATCCAAGATGGCGGCATGTAGACTTGGCAACAGCGCATGACGACATCCAAGATGGCGGATTTTGGCGGGAAAATAGGCCAATTGTGCTACATCCAGAAACCTAACCTCCAGAAAAAAAATGGCAGCATTTTTGAATTTTGGCGCGAAAATAGCTCAATTGTACGATGTCCACTAACCTAAGCCTCTAGAAGGAAAATAGGCGGGAAGTTTGAATTCCAACAGGATAATGCATGCAAAACTGTACATGTCTTTATTATTATTATTCGTTATTATTGAAACTTCCTGGCAGATTAAAACTGTGAGCCCGACCGAGACTAGCATTCGGGACCTTTGCCTTTCGCAGCAAGTGCTCTACCATCTGAGCTACCCAAGCATGACTCACGCCCGGTACTCACAGATTTACTTCTGCCAGTACCTCGTCTCCTACCTTCCAAACCTTACAGAAGCTCTCCTGCGAACTCATTATTGATTATCATTTATTATCATTCATTAACATTTATTATTATTTATTATTGGCCTACCTCCACGAGAAAATTCACCGCAAAGTCAAATTCCAATACAGTACTGGCTTCAAAATCATACTTGTCTTTATTATTATTCATTATTATTCATTATTATTTATTATTATTTATTACTTATTATTAGTTATTATCATTTATTATTATTTTTTATTATTGGCCTACCTCCACTAACAAATTCAAATTCAAACACGATAATCTCTCGCACCTACGAAAAAACAGAGACCAACTGGGCCACGTGCACTAACCTAAGTCCACCTCATCGTACGAAGTTTGAATTTTTCGCTGTCACTTATTGTTTCACTCCTAAGCTATGAAAATCGCGTGAAATAATAATGAAGTGCACGTAAGTCACCTGATGTGAATTCGTGGGAAAAGGACTGAATTCTTTATTTCAAACATTACCATGATCACTTTTTCTCCAACAGAGTTAGGACACACTCTAGAGGTAGCAGTCCAGCCGCCACGAGTCCCCCAGTCCAACTGAATTAGTTCCCATGACTACTTAATTAAATTAATCGATTAATTAGCCACTCCGTTGCTGAGAACTTGCAGGTCCACCTAGACCGGGAGTCGATTTTCACCAGTGCCACCCCCACCTGGACTTGGAATGAAATAGTTAAAGCCCCTACCGACCATCACGGCCCCTTACCGACCCGTGTTCGTCGGCTAACATGGACTAATGTTTACTGCCGTTTACTAACGTGCACCAACCTACATTAACGTATATCACATTTTTTTATACAAATAAGCCAAGTTTGAATTCTGATGGTCAGTTCGTGTTTCGCTACCAACACAAGGAAATTGTGGCAAACGAAGCCACTAACCTGTCACCTGTGATGATTCAAAATCATCTGCTTTGCCTCTCTCACACACCACGAGCGCGAAATCGCCCACGTCACAGCCTGGACGTTTATACTCGCGTCGGACATACTCCTCTGTAAATATTCTAGCTAAACTATGGCCCCAATACTGTTGTTCAATCCACGCGGTCTAGGGCATGGCCAGAGCACACCTCCAGTACCTAAGCCGAGAACATCGCTCGCCCCTCCTGTAGTTAACCGCTGAGAGGCGGAGATATGCTGCAATCACAACCCTCGCGCTCTCGTAGCTACTTGCCTCAGCAAACCGATCTAACAAAACCTCCAATTAGAAAAAATAATAACCAACTCGAACTCTCATATTCTATATCGTCCCACAAATACTTAACGTACATTTTATGTAGGCATCGAGTATATCTATCACTCTCAAACAAAAAACACTCTCCCTGACGGACCTGGTGTCATGTTTCACAGTCGGCAGACACCCAAACAACTCCTAATTTCAGTGCACAATATTACTGCTCCTAACTAATGCAGTACAAATAACTCTAAACATCATCAGTACTCGTAATCAGTCCAAACAACGCACAGCAAAATAACTCGACAGACGCGCGCAATCAACCTGTCCCACACTAAGTCACACGTCCGACAGCTCTCAATTCACTCAAAGGCCTCTGTTCGACCCCTCAAACATGACTTGATGACAGCCGCATTCACACCTAACACCTGAGAAATTCATATCACCTACACGCCGAACATGACTATCCGCCGGCCGCGGTGGTCTCGCGGTTCTAGGCGCGCAGTCCGGAACCGCGAGACTGCTACGGTCGCAGGTTCGAATCCTGCCTCGGGAATGGATGTGTGTGATGTCCTTAGGTTAGTTAGGTTTAAGTAGTTCTACGTTCTAGGGGACTGATGACCACAGCAGTTGAGTGCCATAGTGCTCAGAGCCATTTGAACCATTTTGAACCATGAGTATCCAAGCCAGGCCGCGCGCGTGGTCTGTCAGTGCGGTCCAACACAACATGTTAAGTCCACATTCCATTGCCTGCCGGCCTATTTGCGACACAACTCCACCTTTACGTCTGTTGTCAGAACAGCCGAGAGCAAGTTCACACACACATCCCAGAGCTGCCCTCCCCTTACAATCTAAAACGATCATCATACTATTTAAAAACCTCTCCAAAATTGTATGGTGCTCCACCCCCCCCCCCCCCCCCCTCCCCAGAAATAATTAACGCTCGCTTTCGTGTTTTCTCAGCTTATTTGTAAATTCAAATCCTTCCCCTTCTAATCATTCATGGTGGTGTCTGTTCTATATCGTGTCTCCCTACCACTTTCGCGCAACGACGCTCTGAGCGTGTTTTTTAGGGAATTGACTAGTTTGAACTTGGGACCTGTTGCTGGTAAGGAGACGCCAGACCACACATGACATGTAGAATTCAGAAGAGTTCAGTCAGACTAGCGATGATATAACCAAATACTTAATGATCTCAGCGTCAGCTCCACTGCACTCCCTGTAAAAGAATCTCAATACTAACTAAATTTAGTGGAAGGGGTTCAAGACTTTCCTATTTTTAGTTAGCTGGTAAAATAACGTCGAAAAAGCAGTTAAGTTTACCATTGGAAATTTTATTCTACTCACAAAACATTGTTTATAAATTGCACTATTGATAAAAGGAGATGTTTTAATACAGGATGGTAAAAACCAACTGCGTTCAACAAAAATGTGAACGAATATTCCCTAAATGGGTTTCCAAGTCCTACAATCGATCGAAGGATGACCTATGCCACATCACATCTATAATGTAGGTTTAATTTAAGTATCACAAAAGACAAAACTGTCAAAATGGTCTACAGTGACCCTCAATTATCTTTAATTACTTATCTAACTTGTCGTAAATTACAGTGGCTGATGTGGCTTCTCAATAACTATATAAAAGAAAAATCATCGCGTTTCAGATCTGTTCTTCAAGTGACAAATGTGAACACCATGAGTTTTAATTAACGATCGACACTAGTATTACGCAAATAAGGGGTTAAAAGATGAGACTTCTGCAGTTCTGAGTGAAGCTTTATGCGCTGTTATGCGGCATAGCGTGCATTCATTACCTTGTCGGTGTTCGTCAGGGGGGCGGCGGCCAGCGCAGCAGCCATCCAGCTCACCGTCTCGGAACTAACTCTCCTAACTTCTCCTTACTACAATTTACCGAAGTTGGTTTAAAAAAAAAAACTATCCGGCTGTGTTTTCAACTGACCAATCAGGGTCTCAATGTTAACCTTAAGCTCCGCCTACAAAAATTCTGTCTATCCAATGAGAAACGTTATACTTTTCGTGGTGGGGCAATGTTTTTAAAGTTTGCAACGTAACAGACGCGAAAAAGTCTCACGCTAAAACCTGCATCTGGTGTGGTCCTTTTAGCGTTATCGTAAGATCTATACTGTTCTTCTGGAGGGCTCTATCTCTTAACATGGGCTGGAGGATGGTCCTAATGTAACAGACACGCGAAAAAGTCTCACGCTAAAACTTGCGGGTGGTGTGGCCCTTTTTGTCTTATCGTAAGATCTATACTGTTTTTCTGGAGGGCTCTAGCTTTTAACAGGGGCCGGGGGGTGGTCCTTGACGTAACGGAGACGCGAAAGAGTCTCGCGCTAAAACGTGTGGGTGGTAGTCTTAGAGGTAGGCTGGCGACGTGGGTGTCCAGTCCGTCCCTTATCATAGGGCCTTCTAGCTTAACACGGTTCTGCTCTCGGCTTCTGTTCTCGTTTCTCCCCTCGGAACTGTGTCGGTCTCACGGTGGGAAGGTACGACATTCATTTAGGCATTCTTGTGTTAGTCTGTGGTATTCCATTTGCTCACTCGTTACTCTTATTACTTTGGTTAATTTAATGTCATGATATATTCGGAGCTATGTGACATACTACTGGATTTGCTTATCATGTCAGGGTTTTCATGGAAGGTGTTGGATTTGCCTGACACCTTACACCCTAACAGAACTAGTTCACGAAAATACTTAATGCGCTCCTAACCTCATACCCTGGAAGTCTTCCGCGAGGCGTGCATGTACATAGAGATACAGAGAACAGAGCAAGTGCTCTCCGAATGTGGAGCTGACTGGATACACCTGGGTTACATTTACAGACAATTTTAGAACTCAGAACGATAGGTTATGTTGCGGTCGCATGGATGGATGGGACATGAAATCGAAAGAAATGCGAAAACTGATTAGCGCGTAGGTATAAACTAACCCAATATACACCGAAATGCGGTGAAAATGAGGATGTACTTGCTTATCTTCTGGCTCGCAGGGGGCAATTTGTACACGGAGTCAAGTATGCTGCAACAAGAGGAATGTAGGAAAACGATGACATCAAAGCGAGTGGAATAAGGAAGGTAGTCAATTTTTCTCGCTTAGTTCCTATTATAGTGTATGTCTACTGGGGTAGCAGTGATACACGCAAGTTGAATACTGTATTTGATGCTTTTGAGGAGGACAGAGAATCATTCATGTGTAAACGTGCTCACCTCTGTGTTAAAGGATAACAGAGAGTGTACGGGATGATCGATTGAGACAGAGCTGTAACTAGGTAGGATTTAATTGTTATTTATTCTGGAGAAAGAGAAGTTGCTGAAGGTCGATTTTTTCCAGTGTTCTATTGGAAGCTTTAATCACGTGATATTGCCTGCGTTCTAGTCGTATGAAGCTACAATACTTTACACATGGTACACTGGATGATTTAAGTGAAAATGTGTCGAACTAAGTTGCGTATAAGTATCACTCCATTCTTGTTCTCCTTAACTGTATGGTATTAAATTAAGGCACTTTGAAATCCGTTTCTATAGATCGACAGGTGTGCTAAACTCCAAGACTTGGTTACATCTCGAGAAATGTGGTGCACTTGGAGGGGTTAGGACTACGAAAACTCTATTCAGTCAACAGATGTGAAGTGTAGTAGGTATATTCGTCTGCTCGGCATCTTAAATAATGGTAATTGCGTAATCATCTGACGCGATGACAGAACGCTCTGGTGCTTGTGATGGCAGCTAAACACAGTTGAACTTGGAGCCATTTTTGTTAGGCAAACGAATTGTATGATCTACCGCCAAAATCCAAACTCCCTACCAAAATCGGACATCTTGAATGAGGGCTTCTGCTGGTGGCGATGTGTGCTAACCGAGTTGGGCTCCGGACCTCGTCGCGAACACACGCGCATGATATAAATAATAATAAATTATAATAAATAATAATAAATAACTGGAGCATCTGTCCGAATGCAGAGACCTGTTGGAGTGTGTCTATCTGTAAGGGTTAACTTTGTGTTTGCGACGATGTGTTTGAATTTGAATTTGTGAGGGATTTTTTGTTATGGAAGTAAGGGAATTGGCTTTCTTGCCGCAAAAAATCGACCATCTTGAATAAATAATAACAAATGTTAGTAAATAATAGTAAATGGTAATAATAATAAATAAAAGTACGGTTTTCCAGAGGTTATGGAGTGTGAATTTGAACATGGTGCGATTTTCTATGTTAGTGGAGGTAGGCCAATAATAATAAATAATAATAAATGATAATAACTAATAATAAGTAATAAATGATAATAAATAATAATGAATAATAATAAAGGCAAGTATGATTTTGAAGCCAATACTGTATTGGAATTTGACTTTAGGGTGAATTTTCTCATGTAGGTAGGCCAATAATAATAAATAATAATAAATGATAATGAATGAGAATAAAGGATAACCAATAATAACGAATAATAGTAAAGACATGTACAGTTTTACATGCATTATCTTGTTGGAATTCAGACTTCCCTCCTATTTTTCTTCTGGAGGCTTAGGTTAGTGGACATAGCCCAATTGGGCTATTTTACCGCCAAAATTCAAAATTGCCGGCATTTTTTCTGCAGGTTCTGGTGTAGTGCACTACTAGAGTTCAGAAACTGCCTTAGGTCAGCCTTACATATCGAAACCTATGAGATGAAAAAGTTTCAAAAAGGTATGTCCCAAGTAAATAAAGTACACTCGTTCCTCCTTCCATCAGCCTATGCACTGAAATAACTGCGGAAAATTAGCAGTTGTTTGGCTATTTGGACGTAAATGTTTTGCATTATTTACGAGCGGTTCGCATGTCTGCAGGCTGTGCTATGAGTTATTTTTAACTGTTTACAATTAGCAAGCGTGAGTCTAGAGCATTATAAATGAGTTATGTAGGAGTGTTTTGCAGGTCTGTACGCTGTGGAACATGTTGGTGTGATACATTCACTCCATTCCTAAATAAATTACATTGGTTCCTGCATCCATGGGCCTAGTGCAGGGCGAGTCCTTTTACCCGTAACGTGTAGGGAGAGGTTGAGTGCTGGTGGCGTAGTTCACTGGTGATGAGCTTCGTTTGCAACAATTTTCTTAGGTTGGTGGCGGGAGCGCAAGTGAGCTTTGTTTACTAGCAGATTTCAAAACTTGGCGCTGGTTCATAGGAGGGAGTGGCGGTCGGGCGGCTGAGGTTCGTACAAGTACCATTTGTTTCCAACAGTTTTGTTAGGTTGGTAGAGAAAGCAGAACACTGCCAGAATACAAACTCGGCGCAGGTTCCTAGGGAGAGGTTGCTGTCTGGTCCTCGAAAAGTAGTTGAAATTAAGTAGTTTAACACCTTTGCATACATATATGAAGTAAATTGAATTATTTAATATGATTAAAAACGAAATGGTATTAAGTACTTAGGTATTTACAGAAGATTACGTACAGGGTGCGTTCCGAAAGTAATGCAATTATTTTTTTTAAAGTAAATTATTGAACAGATTTGCACAAACACTTAAAATTGTTTAAAGTACTGTCCTTGGGCCTCTACACATTTTTTCCAGAGACTCTGCCATGACCGGTACGCGCCCTGGAAGGCGTCTTCTGGGACCTCTCGCAAGGTCTTCGTCACGGCGGATTGGATCTCGTCTATGGACGAAAAACGGGTTCCTTTCAGGGCTGACTTAATCCTAGGAAACAAAAAGAAGTCAGCTGGGGCGAGGTCAGGACTGTAGGGGGGGTGGGGCAGCGTTGGCACCTCGTGTTTGGCCAGCAACTCGCGGACTCGTAGCGCGTTGTGGCAAGGCGCGTTGTCGTGATGGAGTTGCCAGGTAGCGGAGATGTCCTTTCTCGTCCTGACGACCCTTTTGCGGAGTCTTTCCAGCACATCCACGTAGTAGGCAGCGTTAACTGTCTGTCCTTGAGGAACAAACTCCTTATGGACCACTCCTTTGCTGTCGAAAAAGACAATGAGCATTGTTTTCACTTTTGATTTGCTCATTCTTGCCTTTTTGGGCTTGGGGGACTGATCAGTGTACCACTCAGAGCTTTGGCGTTTTGTTTCTGGGTCGTATTCAAAAACCCAGGTTTCATCACCAGTGATGACGTTGTCCAAATAATCAGGTTCAATTTCAACACGTTGCAAAAGTTCACTTGAAATTTCCGCTCGGTTGGTCTTTCCGTGACACGGTCGGCGCGCAGAGGTTTACAATAACAGACGTCCTGCCGCTTCCACAGCTCGGAGAGCACTGAAACCGGTTTCGCGGCAAAGCTTAGCGTCCCCCCCACCTACTCCATGTGGCCCGCTCCCACTCCGACTACTAGGAGCGGCGCAGGAAATTCAATTGCATTACTTTCGGAACGTACCCTGTATGTCCCGTGTATGCAGGGTGAGTGACGTAAGCGGGGCGGCGGGGCAGCGATTGTACAGTTATTACACGCGAGCGAGAGAAAGTCAATTAGCGAGCGTTCTAGTGCGGACCAAACGTGCTGTTATATAGTCATGGCGGATTCCACTGTCGAGCAAACTTTGCCGCCAAAAGTGTAGCACTGCGTTCTCGCTCGCACTGGTACATGTGGTGGACGGTGAGCGGTCGTCGTCGACAGGTTTGAACGTGCCCAGGAAAACAACTTTGGCGCCAAAAGTGTGGCAGGGAACAGCCGACCGTTGTGAGATTCAGCTACGAGGCCTACAATTTTTGGCGGGAAACGTGCGGAGGCGACGAATACACATGGTGATCAGACAAGGGACCGCTGTGACGTCAAACTCGGCAAGTTCCAGCGTGTCCAGCGAAAACATGTTCATGACGTGGGAGCGATCGCTGGGCTCTCCCCCCCGCGCTAGTGCCGGATGCCTCACGTGACAGGCGTCGACAGTGTCTCCGCGCGCTGGCCAGGGGGTGGCGAAGATTTGAACTAATTCAGTTGGAGCGCGAACTGCACTGCACTGCAATATCAAAGATGTGTGTGTGCTGACTGTGTTGGAGAACAAGTGATGAGCGAACTGCTTGAAATAAAGTCTTCAGTCCCTCTCCCCCCCCCCCCCCCCGCAAAACCAAAGGAAGTGACTTACGTTACTACAAGTGCAGTTTATTATTTGACGCGATTTTGATAGGCTACCAGAAAGAAAAGATAAGTGACGGAGTAAGTTCGTACGTGTGATCAATTATGGTGTTGGGATTTGAACTTGATACATTTTTGTTATGGATATAAGGAAAATGGCTTTCTTGCCGAGAAAATCGGACATCTTGAATAAATAATAAATTATAATAATAAATAGAAGTACAGTTTTCGAGACATTATCGTGTTGGAATTTGAATTTGACGCAATTTTCTAGTGGAGGTAGGCCTATAATAATCAATGCTAATTAATGATGATAAATGACAATGAATGATAATGAATGTTAATAAATGATAATGAATAATAATAAACAAAAGTAAGGCTTTGCAGCCATTATTGTGTTGAATTTGAAAGACAATTTTCTAGTCGAGGCAAGTCAATAATAATGAATAATAATAAATGATAATAAATGATAAAAACGTTAATAAGTGATAAAAACTGTTAATAAGTGATAAAAACTGTTAATAAGTGATAAAAACTGTTAATAAGTGATAAAAACTGTTAATAAGTGATAAAAACTGTTAATAAGTGATAAAAACTGTTAATAAGTGATAAAAACTGTTAATAAGTGATAAAAACTGTTAATAAGTGATAAAAACTGTTAATAAGTGATAAAAACTGTTAATAAGTGATAAAAAATGTTAATAAGTGATAAAAAATGTTAATAAGTGATAAAAATGTTAATAAGTGATAAAAATGTTAATAAATGATAAAAATGTTAATAAATGATAAAAATGTTAATAAATGATAAAAATGTTAATAAATGATAATCAATAATGAATAATAATAATAATAATAATAAAGACGAGTACGGTCTATGCAGGTATTATCCTGCTGGAATTCAAACTTCCCGTCTTTTTTTCTTCTGGAGACTTCCGTTAGTGAATGTAACACAATTGGGCTATTTCCCGCCAAAATTCAAATTTCCCGCAATTTTTTCCTTGAGGTTAGGTTAGTGGATGTAGCACAAGTGGCCTATTTTCCCGCCAAAATCCGCCATCTTGGATGACGTCTTACGATGTTGCCAAGACCACATGCAGCCATCTTGGATGACGTCATTGCCGCCATCTTTAATAAATTTGGCAGCAATGCAGAGTGTGCTGACACATACTTATTCCTACTACTTACGTTCTCAGAGATGATAAGTTCACAAAGGAACATGTTTCACATTGGAACAACTGAAATAAAATGTTCAAACGTACCTACAATCTGTATTTTAATTTAAAAAACCTACCTGTTACCAACTGTTAGTCTAAAATTGTGAGCCATACGTTTGTAACTATTACAGCGCCATCTATCACGAAGTGAAAAAAGTGGTCCAACTAAAACATTCATATTTCTTTACGTACTACACGAATATGTAATAAAAATGGGGGTTCCTACGGCAGCGCCATCTAGTGGGCCAACCATAGCGCCATCTGGTTTCCCCCTTGAAGTTAGACAAGTTTCGTTCTTTGTAGGTTTTTCGTTTGACGCTTATTTCATGAGATATTTGACCCGGTCACAATCAATGGACCACCTTGTGTATCAACGACATAGGAGACAATGTGAGTAGCCCTGTTAGAATGTTTGCACATGATGCTGTCACTTACCGTCTTCTGAAGTCATTAGATGACCAAAACGAGTTGCAAGATGAGTTAGATAAGATATCTGTATGGTGCGAAAAGAGGCAATTGACAATGAATAAAGAAAAATGTGAAGTTATTGTCATGTGTACTAGAAGAAATCCGCTAAATTTCGATTATGCGTTAAGTCACACAAATGTGAAGGCTAGAAATTCAACTAAATACTTAGGGATTACAATTACAAATAACCTAAATTGGAACGATCACATAGATAATGTCGTGGGTTGAACAATCCAAAGACTGCGATTCATTGGCAGAACACTTACAAGGTGCAACAGATCTACAAAAGAGACAGCTTACACCACGCTTGTTCGCCCAATTCTGGAGTATTGCTGTGCGGTGTGGGATCCGCATCTGTTGGGACTGACGGATGACATCGAAAAAGTTCAAAGAAGGGCGGCTCGTTTAGTACCATCGTGAAATAGGGGAGATAGTGGCACAGATATGATACGTGAATTTGGGTTTTTCGTTGCCACGGGAGGTTCTCATGAAATTTCAATCACCAGTTTTCTCCTACGATTGTAAAAATATTCTGTTGGCGTCCACCTACATAGGGAGAAATTATTCTCACGATAAAATAAGAGAAATCAGAGGTAGCACAGAAAAATTGAAGTGCTCGTTTTTTCCGCGCCCCGTTCGAGAGTAGAACGGCAGAGAGACAGGTTGAAGGTGGTTCATTGAACCCTCTGTCAGGTACTTTATTGTGAATAACAGAGTAATCACGTATATGTAGATGTAGAAAGATCACCACACAACCACTCAGAGAAATGTAATCGAAACAACAGCAAATGAAATTAGGTGCTAAATGATGCATCGTACAATAATTTTAGAACATGTTTTTTGCTCGAGTATCATGTCGTTTTTGGAAACCCAGAATCTACTCTGTTGGAAGAGACCCAGAAATTATTAGATACAGGCTCCCAAGTAGATGCTATTTTTCTTGACTTCCGGAACGCGGTCGATACAGTTCCGCACTGTCGCCGGATAAACAAAGGAAGAGCCGACGGTATATCAGACCAGCTGTGTGGCTGGATTGAAGAGTTTTTAGCAAACAGAACAGAGCATGTTCTCCATGGAGAGACCTCTACAGACGTTAAAGTAACCGAGGCGTGCCACACGGGAGTGTTATGGGACCATTGCTTTTCACAATATATATAAATGACCTAGTAGATAGTGTCGGAAGTTCTATGAGGTTTTTCGCGGATGATGCTGTAGTATACAGAGAAGTTGCAGCATTAGAAAATTGTAGCGAAATGCAGGAAGATCTGCAGCGGATAGGCACTTGGTGCAGGGAGTGGCAACTGACCCTTAACATAGACAAATGTAATGTATTGCGAATACATAGAAAGAAGGATCCTTTATTGTATGATTATATGATAGCAGAACAAACACTGGTAGCAGTTACTTATGTAAAATATCTGGGAGTATGCGTGCCGAACGATTTGAAGTGGAATGATCACATAAAATTAATTGTTGGTAAGGAGGGTACGAGGTTGAGATTCATTGGGAGAGTGCTTAGAAAATGTAGTCCATCAACAAAGGAGGTGGCTTACAAAACACTCGTTTGATCTATACTCGAGTATTGCTCATCAGTGTGGGATCCGTACCAGATCGGGTTGACGGAGGAGATAGAGAAGAGCCAAAGAAGAGCGGTGCGTTTCGTCACAGGGTTATTTGGTAAGCGTGATAGCGTTACCGAGATGTTTAGCAAACTCGAGTGGCAGACTCTGCAAGAGAGACGCTCTGCATTGCGGTGTAGCTTGCTCGCCAGGTTTCGAGAGGGTGCGTTTCTGGATGAGGTATCAAATATATTGCTTCCCCCTGCTTATACCCCCCGAGGAGATCACGAATGTAAAATTAGAGAGATTCGAGCGCGCACGGAGGCTTTCAGACAGTCGTTCTTCCCGCGAACCGTACACGACTGGAACAGGAAAGGGAGGTAATGACAGTTGCACGTAAAGTGCCCTCCGCCACACACCGTTGGGTAACTTGCGGAGTATAAATGTAGATGTAGAACTAAACATGACAATACAATAAACAACCGGAATGCCTCTGTAGCTAAGAAACACTAATTTTGAACAGGAAAGGGGACACTGAACTCGCCTAAGAAAAGGAAATCAAAATCGTAAGAAAAATTCTGAGCCTGAAACTTGTAGAAGAACACCGACACGGAGGGAAACAGGAAATCAAACAGTACACAAATGTCCATAATAACATTAGAAATTGCAGGTTAATATTCTACCTTCATACTAAAAGAATGAACCCAAGCGGACTAACAGATCAAGTATGCTAGTTGAATTCCTTGACAGTAAAGTCAATGCTGACATTATGAAATGGGCTGGCGTCATCTAAACGGATATGGTCAGTACTTACAGCACAAAGTAACAAACAGGGAAATTCAAAAGTTGCAAGTTGACTAAGAAGAAACACCAAAAAAAGAAGACTGTGGTCTGAAGAGAGAAAAGAAGCCCACAGGTGGAGAATGAAATAAATATTGGTATGTAGAAAGGCAGATGAACACCCCGAAGTACTTTGTATTGTAGTCCAGCGGGCTTATTCGCAAATAAAAAGTAGAATATATCTCTACACAGGTGAATTAGGAGGTGAGGGACATGCTTTGAGGGGGGTGATAGTGACACTGAACTAAACTTGACATGGACATCTGTATTATTCAGAATGGTTTCCAAGATCGAGCACAATGTGCATTGTTATTTATTTTCTCTATTGTTCAAACACTGTTTAAACGTACCGCAGTAGTATAGAGGAAGCGGAGACCAAGAATTTGACACACAGCACTTGTGGTCTAATAGGTCGGGAAACTGCCTGAAACTGGCATAGAGAAACTATGTAAGCTACAGAGCATGCCCGAGATTTTCTGTATTCTCGCTCTCTCTTCGCGCAAAGAGAAGAAATTAAGAGCACCGTTTTAGTGTGAAATTTAATGTAGTTTAATTTTGTACAAGCACATGCTTCCCTGGAGGGTGCGGTTTTCGAGTTATTCAAGAAAAACGTACAAGAGTGATATTAAATGAGTTCTGTCTCGGAAAGCATTCGGAACAGGGCATATGTCCACGAAGTTTTGTGTTCAGAATCAGTGATACTATCACCCCACCAAGGATGTACCTTTTCTCTTGACTCACCCTGTATCTTTACGGTATACTAGCACCAGCACTTTAAGCGTTTATAAACACTAAGGGTCAATGAAACTGGTATAATCATGCGTATTCAAATACAGAGATATGTAAACAGGCAGAATACGGCGCTGCACTCGGTAACGCCAATGTAAGACAACAAGTGTCTGGCGCAGATGTTAGATCGGTTACTGCTGCTACAGTGGCAGCTTATCAAGGCTTGAGTCAGTCAGAACGTGAAGTTATAGTCTGCGCACAAGCGATGGGACACAGCATCTCCGAGGTAGCGACAATGAGGGGATTTTTCCGTACGACCATTTCACGTATCGCGTAAAACACGAAATCTCCCACTTCGCTGCTGACGTAAAAAGATCCTGCAAGGGACCAACGACGACTGAAGAGAATCGTTCAGCTTGACTGAAGTGCTACCCTTCTGCAAATTGCTGCAGATTTGAATGGTGGGCCATCAACAAGAGTCATCGTGCGAACCATTCAACGAAATATCATCGATATGGGCTTCCGTAACCGAAGGCCCATTCATGTATCCTTGATGACGGCACGGCAAAAAACTATACGCCTCGTCTTGGCCGGTCAACACCGAGATTGGAGTTTTGATGACTGGAAACGTGTTGCCTGCTCGGACGAGTCTCGGTTCAAATTGTATCGAGCGGATGGATGTCTACGGATACGGAAACAAACTCATGAATCCATGTATCCTGCAGGTCACCAGGGGACTGTTCAAGCTGGTGAAGGCTCTGTAACGATGTGGGGCGCGTGCAGTTGGGGTGATATGGAAGCTCTGATACGTCTAGATACGACTCTGACAGGTGACGGTACGTAATCATCCTGTCTGATCAACTGTATCCATTCATGTCCATTGTGCATTCCGACGGGCTTCGGGAATTCCAGCAGGGCAATGCGACATCCCACACGTCCAGAATTGCTACAGAGTGACTCCAAGGACACTCTTCTGAGCTTAAACACTTCCGCTGGCCACCGAACTCCCCAGATATCTGGGATGCCCTCCAACGCGCTGTTCAGAAGAGATCTCCACCCCCTCGTACTCTTACGGATTTATGGAGAGCCGTGCAGGATTCATCGTGTCAATTCCCTCCAGCAGTACTTGAGTCATTAGTCGAGACCACGCCACGCCCTGTTTCGGCACTTCTGCGTGCTTGCAGGGGCCTTACACAAAAATGGCTCTGAGCACTGTGGGACTTAACATCTGTGGTCATCAGTCCCCTAGAACTCAGAACTACTTAAACCTAACCAACCTAAGGACAGCGCACACACCCATGCCCGAGGCAGGATTCGAACCTGCGACCGTAGCGGTCACGCGGCTCCGGACAGAGCGCCTAGAACCCCGAGACCACCGCGGCCGGCGGGCCTTACACGAGATTAGGCAGGTGTACCAGTTTCTTTGGCTCTTCAGTGTAGAAAGGTTAACGTCGAAACACTCCATCCAAGCGTATGCTCCGTCACCAAAGGTCACTCTTTGAGGTAGTGAGGGCCTGGCACTTGCGGTCCAGTAAACCGAGCGACATGAAAAAAAAAGAAAGAAATACCAAATTTTGTAGACGATGGAAGAAGCTGACAATAGATGCCGCTCACAACTCACTCGCACACTTCAGAAACAAAACCAAGTAGCAATTTACAAACTGTATCAGCAAAAGGCAGTACATAATTTCACGTCTGTGACATGCATAAAACGGAAAAGATCATAACTGTTTTAATGTGTATGTAGAGTCAGAAATCTACTGTAACACGTTGGCCATGCCATGGGAACAAATTTTCCCGAATGTGTGTTAATTCATAGTGTGGGCTATCTCCATTACAGAGTTCCTCGAAATCCGTCCAGCCGCTCCTACCTGAAGGAGTAACGAACATACTAACTCGCCGAAGAAAGAAACAACCAATTCCTAGTAAGATGCCTCCCAGGTTTTATGATACCAGGTGGTTATCATTAAACGTACCCTATTTAACGCGTTATAACACGGAATTATGAATCACCTCGAAGGGAACGATCTATTGATACGTAATCAGCATGGTTTCAGAAAACATCGCTATTGTGCAACGCAGCTAGCTCTTTATTCGCATGAAGTGATGGCCACTATCGACAGGGGATCTCAAGTTTATTCCGTATTTCTAGATTTCCGGAAAGCTTTTGACACCGTTCCTCACAAGCGACTTCTAATCAAGCTGCGGACCTATGGGGTATCGTCTCAGTTGTGCGACTGGATTCGTGATTTCCTGTCAGGAAGGTCGCAGTTCGTAGTAATAGACGGCAAATCATCGAGTAAAACTGAAGTGATATCAGGTGTTCCCAGGGAAGCGTCCTGGGACCTCTGCTGTTCCTGATCTACACTCCTGGAAATGGAAAAAAGAACACATTGACACCGGTGTGTCAGACCCACCATACTTGCTCCGGACACTGCGAGAGGGCTGTACAAGCAATGATCTCACGCACGGCACAGCGGACACACCAGGAACCGCGGTGTTGGCCGTCGAATGGCACTAGCTGCGCAGCATTTGTGCACCGCCGCCGTCAGTGTCAGCTAGTTTGCCGTGGCATACGGAGCTCCATCGCAGTCTCTAACACTGGTAGCATGCCGCGACAGCGTGGACGTGAACCGTATGTGCAGTTGACGGACTGAGCGAGGGCGTATAGTGGGCATGCGGGAGGCCGGGTGGACGTACCGCCGAATTGCTCAACACGTGGGGCGTGAGGTCTCCACAGTACATCGATGTTGTCGCCAGTGGTCGGCGGAAGGTGCACGTGCCCGTCGACTTGGGACCGGACCGCAGCGACGCACGGATGCTCGCCAAGATCGTAGGATCCTACGCAGTGCCGTAGGGGACCGCATCGCCTTCCCAGCAAATTAGGGACACTGTTGCTCCTGGGGTATCGGCGAGGACCATTCGCAACCGTCTCCATGAAGCTGGGCTACGTTCCCACACACCGTTAGGCCGTCTTCCGCTCACGCCCCAACATCGTGCAGCCCGCCTCCAGTGGTGTCGCGACAGGCGTGAATGGAGGGACGAATGGAGACGTGTCTTCAGAGATGAGAGTCGCTTCTACCTTGGTGCCAATGATGGTCGTATGCGTGTTTGGTGCCGTGCAGGTGAGCGCCACAATCAGGACTGCATACGACCGAGGCACACATGGCCAACACCCGGCATCATGGTGTGGGGAGCGGTCTCCTACACTGGCCGTACACCTCTGGTGATCGTCGAGGGGACACTGAATAGTGCACGGTACATCCAAACCGTCATCGAACCCATCGTTCTACCATTCCTAGACCGGCGAGGGAACTTGCTGTTCCAACAGGACAATGCATGTCCGCATGTATCCCGTGCCACCCAACGAGCTCTAGAAGGTGTAAGTCAAGTACCCTGGCCAGCAAGATCTCCGGATCTGTCCCCCATTGAGCATGTTTGGGACTGGATGAAGCGTCGTCTCACGCGGTCTGCACGTCCAGGAGGAACGCTTTTCCAACTGAGGCGCCAGGTGGAAATGGCATGGCAAGCCGTTCCACAGGACTACATCCAGCATCTCTACGATCGTCTCCATGGGAGAATAGTAGCCTGCATTGCTGCGAAAGGTGGATATACACTGTACTAGTGCCGACATTGTGCATGCTCTGTTGCCTGTGTGTATGTGCCTGTGGTTCTGTCAGTGTGATCATGTGACGTATCTGACCCCAGGAATGTGTCAATAAAGTTTCCCCTTCCTGGGACAATGAATTCACGGTGTTCTTATTTCAATTTCCAGGAGTGTATATAAATGACCTGGCTGACAATCTGAGCAGTTCTCTTAGGTTGTTCGCAGATGATGCTGTAATTTACCGTCTAGTAAGGTCATCCGAAGACCAGTATCACTTACGAAGCGATTTAGAAAAGATTGCAACTGAGTGTCATCACAGTGACTGCAGGTGAAGATCGTCGCACTTGGCACTTCTGAGTGTTGACCTCACCCGTCAGAGGAAAGCGAACTTCGTCTGTCCAGGGCCATGCCCACCCAACTCCAATGCTTTCGAGAAAGTGGAGAGTGAAGTCAAGACATCGTTGTGCACCCTGTGGTCCAAGCTGCTGTACGGTATGGATCTTGTACAGATACTATTTGAAAATGGTTCTAAGCACCTCCTCGAGTACACTGTACCATGGGATGTTCAACTGCCGTGACACACGACGCTCACTGCCTCACGGTCGGGAATTGCGCGCAGCGTTGTCTGCCGTAGCGGCAGCGGTTTCATCAACATCCAAGGAGAGACGGGTCGTCGGCCCGGAGCGACGCCCCGTTCTCCAGTCGATTCCGACTTCTCCCTCAAGCTGCGCACAGCAGGTGCACAAGGACCCTTCCGTAATACTCTCAGCCGGCGACATTCCTGAAGTCCATCGGCATCACTACTGCTGTTTTGGTAACAGATGTATATGTGTGAATTCCTAAGGGACCAAACTGGTGAGGTCATCGACACACTACCTAAACTACACTCCTGGAAATTGAAATAAGAACACCATGAATTTATTGTCCCAGGAAGGGGAAACTTTATTGACACATTCCTGGGGTCAGATACATCACATGATCACACTGACAGAACCACAGGCTCATAGACACAGGCAACAGAGCATGCACAATATCGGCACTAGTACTGTGTATATCCACCTTTCGCAGCAATGCAGGCTGCTATTCTCCCATGGAGACGATCGTAGAGATGCTGGATGTAGTCCTGTGGAACGGCTTGCCATGCCATTTCCACCTGGCGCCTCAGTTGGACCAGCGTTCGTGCTGGACGTGCAGACCGCGTGAGACGACGCTTCATCCAGTCCCAAACATGCTCAATGGGGGACAGATCCGGAGATCTTGCTGGCCAGGGTAGTTGACTTACACCTTCTAGAGCACGTTGGGTGGCACGGGATACATGCGGACGTGCATTGTCCTGTTGGAACAGCAAGTTCCCTTGCCGGTCTAGGAATGGTAGAACGATGGGTTCGATGACGGTTTGGATGTACCGTGCACTATTCAGTGTCCCCTCGACGATCACCAGAGGTGTACGGCCAGTGTAGGAGATCGCTCCCCACACCATGATGCCGGGTGTTGGCCCTGTGTGCCTCGGTCGTATGCAGTCCTGATTGTGGCGCTCACCTGCACGGCGCCAAACACGCATACGACCATCATTGCACCAAGGCAGAAGCGACTCTCATCGCTGAAGACGACACGTCTCCATTCGTCCCTCCATTCACGTCTGTCGCGACACCACTGGAGGCGGGCTGCACGATGTTGGGGCGTGAGCCTCCCGCATGCCCACTATACGCCCTCGCTCAAAGTCCGTCAACTGCACATACGGTTCTCGTCCACGCTGTCGCGGCATGCTACCAATGTTAAAGACTGCGATGGAGCTCCGTATGCCACGGCAAACTGGCTGACACTGGCGGCGGTGCACAAATGCTGCGCAGCTAGCGCCATTCGACGGCCAACACCGCGGTTCCTGGTGTGTCCGCTGTGCCGTGCGTGTGATCATTGCTTGTACAGCCCTCTCGCAGTGTCCGGAGCAAGTGTGGTGGGTCTGACACACCGGTGTCAATGTGTTCCTTTTTCCATTTCCAGGAGTGTATCTTAAACTAACCTATGCTAAGTGCGGTGTCACCGCCAGACACCACACCTGCTAGGTGGTAGCCTTTAAATCGGCCTCGGTCCGTTAGTATACGTCGTACCCGCGTGTCGCCACTATCAGTGATTGCAGACCGAGCGCCGCCACACGGCAGGTCTAGAGAGACTTCCTAGCACTCGCCCCAGTTGTACAGCCGCCTTTGCTAGCGATGGTTCACTGTCTACATATGCTCTCATTTACCGAGACGACAGTTTAACATAGCCTTCAGCTACGTCATTTGCTACGACCTAGCAAGGCGCCATATTCAGTTACTATGAATGTATTCTGAACAGATAACATTGTGAATCATGTACCCTCAAGAGCGAGGTTCATCATTAATGGATTGAAGTTAACTATCAAACTAATTATATCCGCTTTCTGAATTCTAATTCCTTGTCATGTTCCATATCTCACGTAAGTATAATTCTTCCCTCCTCACGCCAGCCTGCGTGAGCTAAAAACGCGTGCATTTCGGCCTCCACTAGTGACACGGAGTTGGCTCTTCTGCTAGCACAAAACTAAGAAGAACACTCACACCACGCCCAAGGGAGGACTCGAACCTACAGTGGGAGGGGCCGCGCAATCCGTGACATGGCGCCTGAGACTGAGCGACCATTCCGCGCGGCTTTGATAACAGAGCTTCACCAATAATGCCCTGTATATGAAGATTGTATCTGTTCTTTCGGACATGTCCGAAAGAACAGATACCATCCTCATATATACTTGAGGCTAACCGCAATTGACCTTCTTCTGTGCTGGATGCACACATATTGCCCGAACTCTTTCGGGAGTCGGTAAGATTGTCTGCCGCGAGTAATGAATGTAATGGGCATGGACACTTTGAATGTAGTGTGTGGACATTACGTTAGGACTGGCGAGCGTGGAAGCGATAAATCCCTGTAGTCGCCTATCCTCTGTGCCCTCGGTGGCTCAGCTGGATAGAGCGTCTGCCATGTAAGTAGGAGATCCTGGGTTCGAGTCGCGGTTGGGCCACACATTTTCGACTGCACCCGTTTATGTATATCAACGCCTGTCGACAGCTTAGGCTCTCGATTTAATTATAAATAAAGCCCAGCTG
This sequence comes from Schistocerca gregaria, assembly GCF_023897955.1. Lineage (NCBI taxonomy): Eukaryota > Metazoa > Arthropoda > Insecta > Orthoptera > Acrididae > Schistocerca > Schistocerca gregaria. Next base: position 79,651,291 of record NC_064930.1, on the reverse strand, counting down.
CTTTTGTCCAGGCTTATGTTGATATGTTAACAAGTGCACTGTGACTGGCCAGGTTCCGTGAGACTACAAATCACTATGACTCATGATGGCACGTGGTGGCCACACTTTAAACTGGATAGTGGCTCTGTGGCCCTCCGAAATCATGCACCCCACGCTTTGGACATTAATGCTGCCAAGTTTGGTACTCCTACGTTAATTAGGTCCCATGTTATAACGTGTTAACACCCTGTATTTGTACACGCAACAATGTCAACTGCCCTCACGTGTGTGTGTGTGTTACCAGCAGGTGCGGTCACATATCATAATCAAATACAGCCTCATTAAGAGTCTACTACGTTCTGATTTTAAAGGTACGACGTCTCTCTGTCGTACACATCTTCAGCAGCCACTTTGAGAATCGTCACCAAGCAACTGTCGAGACGCTAGGGACAGCAGCATTCGCAGTTGCAGCAGCATTGCAGCCAGCAGCAGGATCTGCCATAGCCTTCCCGGAGTGGCAGCCTCCCCTGAGTCGCCACCTTCCCTGCGTCGGCCGTGCAGTCACCGTCGCCGACCCTGGTGACGAGTTCTTAAACATTCGGCAGCTTCGACTGCACTGGTCGCCTACGAGATCCCACGAACACCAGCCCCAGTCCCCGCGCACTGCCACCGCTGCCGTCACTGCAGCAGCAGCAGCAGCAGCAGCAGCAGCAGCCCCCTTCCTGGACTTATCCCACGTTGTCTGTCTTTTTCTACATTGTCGTATCCTCAGTGTTTTCCTTACTCTTGATTTGTTCTCTCTCTTTCCACCACGATCACCCCCCCCCCACAACCACCACCACCACCACCACCGCCATTACATACACCTCCCCCTCTGCAGCCGCCCCCATCGTTACATGGTGCACCCATCGCCTCCTCCCCAGTCTATCCCCCTTCCCCTTACCATAGCTACAGCCTCACCCTTCACTGCCCCACTACTATCACACCTCAGCAACCCTCCATGCTCACTCCCAATCGCTTCCCTCCCCTCCCCCCATTCAACAGCAGCGACTGCTGCTTGGGTGCTGCCCCCGAGGGCCACAGTCCACACCAGCCTTGCGTCACCTCTGATGCCGTTACTGGGACTTGCCACCCCCCACCACCTCCCAGTTCCTCCCAATCCTCATCCGTAGCCATAAAGTGCCCCCGCTCCTCCAATGCCTCCTCCACTCCCAAAATCCTCCGCTTCCCCCCACCCCCTGCTTGGCGCCACGCATGTCTTGCCGCCTGCGACCTTGGCTCTTGTCCATCCCAGAAACTCCCCCTCTGCCTCAACCTACAGATACATCCTTTCAGATCCTGACCCATCCCTTCTGAAAGCCGGTAATATTACGCTGCTTCTCCGCAAATACTACCCCAGCGCCCTTATCTCCCTACTCAACCCTCGTAGGGATCCGATTATTTAAGAAAATATCGTTATCAACCCTCGACATATCACAAAAATAGACGAAAAATACACTACGTGATCAAAAGTATCTGGAAACCCCAAAAACATACGTTTTTCATATGAGCTGCATTGTGCTGCCACCTACTGCCAGGTACTCCATATCAGCGACCTAAGTAGTCATTAGACATCGCGAGAGAGCAAAATGGGGCGCTCTGTGGAGCTCACGGACGTCAAACCTGGTCAGGTGATTGGGTGTCACTTGTGTTATACGTCTGTACTCGAGATTTCCACATCCCTAAACATCCCTAGGTCCACCATTTCCAATGTGATACGGAAATGGAAACGTGTAGCGACACGTACGGCACAAAAGTGTACAGGCCGACCTTGTCTGTTAACTGACAGAGACCGCGAATACTTGAAAAAGATCATAACATATAATAGGCAGACACCCATCAACAGTATCACAAAGGAATTCCAAACTGCATCAGGATTCATTGCAAATATGACAGTTAGGCGGGAGATAAGAAAACTTGCATTTCGTGGGTCAGCGGGTACTTATAAGCCACACATCACACCGCTTAGTGCCAAACGAGACCTCTCTTGGCGTAAGGAGCGTAAAAATTGGACGATTGAACAATCCGAAAATGTTCTATGCAGTGACTAATCATCGTACACGAGGTGGCGATCGCATGGCAGGGTGTGGGTATGGCGATTACCCGGTGAACGTCATCTGCCAGCGTGTGTAGTGCCAACAGTAAAATTTGAAGGCGGTGGTGCTATGGTGTGGTCGTGTTTTTCATGGAGTGGGCTTGCACCCCTCGTTGTTTTGCATGGCACTATCACAGCACAGATGTTTTAAGCACCTTCTTGCTTCCCACTGATGAGCCATTTGGGGATGGCGATTCTATCTTTCAACAGGATCGAGCACCTGTTCACAATGCACAGCCTATGGCGAAGTGGTTACATGACAATAACATCCCTGTAATGGACTGGCCTGCACAGAGGCCTGACCGGAATCCTATAGAACACCTTTGGGATGTTTTCGAACGCCGACTTCGTGCGAGGCCTCACCGACCGCCATCAATACCTCTCCTCAGTGGAGCACTCCGTGAAGAATGGGCTGCCATTCCCCGAGAAACCTTCCAGCACCTGATCGAAAGTATGCCTGTGAGAGTGGAAGCTGTCATCAAGGCTAAGGGTGGACCATCACTGTATAGAATTCCAGCATTACCGAAAAAGAGTACCACGAACTTGTGAGTCATTTTCAGCCAGGTGTCCGGATACTTTTGATTACATAGTGTAGTTCCACAATTTCAATTCTTTCATCTATAGAAAGCGATTTTGCAGACCGCAAAGAGAAACCTCTAACTACACTGGTGAAATAAACTGAAATCCTGACAGAAGAATGTTAAAAATCGATTATTGCATAAAACTGTCTCTTGTTGTAGCTGTTTACCTCAGAAGTCTTTATTGCATACGCATTCAAAGGAGATGCGGGTTACGTTCAACTGCGCCACCCTGTACGTTGGGGTCACCTTATTCGTCCATATACCACACCTTGCGTTTACGTCATTAACAGTTATTGGCCTCAGTTGTGCATTCTCTTCTTCAACGTTGAAAAACTTGACAAAATCCGATAGGCCGGACTTTTATACAGGGTGATTCAACAGATCGATGAGAGGATATGGAACAAAAATTGTCTAATGAACTTATATCCGGAAACGTATAGTTTTAATGATGTTGTTGTGGTTTTCAGTCCAGAGACTGGTTTGATGCAGCTCTCCATGCTTCTCTATCCTGTGCAAGCTCCTTCATCTCATAACTACTACAACATACATCCTTCTGAATCTGCGCAGTGTATTCATCTCTTTTTACCCTCCACACTTCCCTCCTACGCTAAATTGGTGATCCCTTGTTGTCTCAGTGTCCAACCAACCTATCCCTCCTAGTGAAACTCCACAAATTCCTCTTCTACCCAATTCTGTTCAGTACCTCCTCATTAGTTACGTGATCTTCCTATCTAATCTTCAGCATTTTTTTGTAGCACCACATGTGGAAGGCTTCTATTCTCTTCTTGTCTAATCTAGTTATCATGCATGTTTCACTACTGTACATAGCTACTTTCAGTAAATACTTCCTCTCTCTTAAATCTATACTCGATACATTTCTCTTCTTCAGAAACACTTTCTTTGCCATTGCCAGTCTACATTTTATATCCTCTCTACTACGACCATCATCAGTTATTTTGCTTCCCAAACAGCAAAACTCCTTTACTACTTTACATGTCTAATTCCCTAATCTAATTACCTCAGCATCACCCAATTTAATTTGACTACATTCCATTATCCTCGTTTTGATTTTGTTGTTGTTCATCCTATATCCTCCTTTCAAGACACTGTCCAGTCCATTCAACTGCTCTTCCAAGTCCTTTGTCTCTGACAGAATTACAATGTCATCGGCGAACCTCAAAGTTTTTATTTCTTCTCCATGAATTTTAATACCTACTCCAAATTTTTCTTTTGTTTCCTTTACTGCTTGCTCAATATACAGATTCAATAACATCAGGGAGAGGTTACAACCCTGTCTCACTCTCTTCGCAATCACTGCTTTTGTTTCATATCCCTCTACTCTTATAACTGCCATCTGGGTTCTGTACAAATTGTAAATAGCCTTTCGCTCCCTGTATTTTACCCCTGCCACCTTCAGAATTTGAAAGAGAGTATTCCAGTCAACACTGTCAAAAGCTTTCTCTAAGTCTACAAATGCTAGAAACGTAGGTTTGCCTTTTCTTAATCTTTTTTCTAAGATAAGTCGTAGGGTCAGTATTGCCTCACATGTTCCAATATTTCTATGGAATCCAAACTGATATCCCTCGAGGTCGGCTTCTAACAGTTTTTCCGTTCATCTGTAAAGAATTCGCTTTAGTATTTTGCAGCCGTGACTTATTAAACTGATAGTTCGGTAATTTTCACATCTGTCACCACCTTTGTTTTGGGATGTAATTATTATATTCTTGTTGAAGTGTGAGGGTTGTTCTCCTGTCTCATACATCTTACTCACGAGATGGTAGAGTTTTGTCAGGACTGGCTCTCCCAAGGCTGTCAGTAGTTCTAATGGAATGTTGTCTACTCCGGGGGCCTTGTTTCGACTCAGGTCTTTCAGTGCTCTGTCAAACTCTTCACGCAGTGTCATATCTCCCATTTTATCTTCATCTACATCCTCTTCCATTTCCATAATATTGTCCTCAACTACCTCGCCCTTGTATAGACCCTCTATATACTCCTTCCACCTTTCTGCCTTCCCTTCTTTGCTTAGAACTGGGTTTCCATCTGAGTTCTTGATAATCATACATTTCATGCAATTAATAATTTAATGCTAGAGACCACATATTCAATCATAATTTGGTACAGGGACTGCGTGCTAATACGCACTGTACCACGGAGCCACAGATACGAGGGCTATCCACAAAGTACATTACGTTTTGAAATTAAAAATAAATAAAGTATTGGAATTTTTTTATTATATACAGATGAAAGCCACACTTAAATACTACTTTTCTACATAGTTTCCATTTAAATTAAGGCAATTATCGTAGCGATGGACGAGCTTGGAAATTCCTTCGTCGTAAAATTCGGCCGCCTACGCCTTGAACAACGCGGTTACCTCTTCTCGAAGCTGTGCGTCGTCATCAAAACGCTGCACAGCCAACCACTTCTCCATTTCTGGGAATAAGTGGAAGTCGCTCGGTGCCAGGTTGGGACTGTACGGCGGACGAGGAAACAACTCCCACTTAAAAGATTCGAGAACTTCACGAGTGGCATTTGCCGTGTGGGCCCGGGCGTTGTGAAGCGGCAAGATCTTCGAGCCCAACTTTCCACTGCGCTTGTTTCGTACCGCTCTTCTGAGGTTGTGCAGAGTTTGGCAATACCTCTGAGAGTTTATTGTAGTGCCTCTTTCCAGGAAATCCACAAAAATCACACCTTTTCTGTCCCAAAAGATAGTCGCCATCACCTTCCTTGCAGACATTGTCTGCACGCATTTCTTGGGTTTTTGGGGGGAATTTGTGTGCCCCCACTGCATTGACTGCAATTTTGTCTCGCAGTTCACACGCTTAACCCATGTTTCGTCACCAGTAACGATACGACCGAGTAATGAGTCGCCATCTTTCTCGTAAGCGTCCAAAAACGTTAACGCTGCAAGCCATTCGTTGACTTGGTGTCCATCTTGCACAAAACGTGTGGTAACCAAGCTTTTCGGTATTGATTTCGTGCAGCAAACTTCGTGAAATTTGTGGAAAACACAGAGAGTGCAGTTAATGTGAAATTACGGTTTTCACGGACCGCGGCATCGACTTTTTCGACAAGTTCGTCAGTCACTATGCTGGGTCTTCCACTTCGCTCTTCGTCGTGAACGTTAGTTCGGCCATTTTTAAATTTTATGACCCATTGACGCACTCCACCTTCAGTGATTATGTTGTCCCCATACACTTCACAAAGCTGCCGATAGATTTCTATCGGTGTACAGTTTTTTGCAGTCAGAAACCTTATTACAGGACGCACATCACACTTCGCGGCATCTTCAACTAACGCTTACATTTCAAACTGTCACAGTAGCTCCACGGAGTACAGCACGAACCTCTCACTAGCACGGCACGATGCCGACTGAGCGGCGGACTGCCGTGACACCAAGATGGCCGCGCTAGCCCCGCCCCTAGCGGACACAGACGAAAACGTAATGTACTTTGCGGATAGCCCTCGTACATAATCGTTGAAATTGGTTTCCATGTGCCTTAACACATGTGTGTACGCGCCGTAGCAGGTCCTGTCTGACAGGTTGACATTGGCCAGGCTTCATCCGAACAGTGTCAAAGGCAGCATGCGTATGCCTCTCCAGCGTCTCCACATGTGGAACGGGCCCTGCATACACGATACTTTAGAGATGGCCCCATAACCAGGAATCGCACAGATATCCAGTCAACGATCAGGCCATGGAACTGGACCTCCTCGTCTGGTCCACCGAGCAGAGAAGAAACGACTGAGATGCGTCAGGACGTTAACGGCGAAGTGGGCTGGAGCACCATCGTGTAGCAGCCACATAGCCTTTCGAAGCATCAGTGCCACGTCTTCCAGCACGGGAGTCAAAGTCACTCACAAGAGACGCCGGTAGTTCCGGCCTGTTAGGCGACATGAAAGGGAGACCGGTCGCAAAATACGATCGCCAATTATCCCGGCCCACACATTCAGGCTGCACCGATGCTGATGATTCGCTGTCACCATACTGTGAGGCTTCTGCATACTCTAACAATACTCCCCTTGCAAAGTAGGTTAGACATCAGATTAATAATGTTACTCACGCAGCATATGTTCGCTTTATCAGACAACAACAAAGTAATTGACTGTGGATGGTATAGTCAGAATGGAAAAAATGAGGTCACTGTAAAAAAGTCATTAATTTGGCACTTATCTTGAATGGATTCCCACAGATTTCGTCGAAGTTGTTATGGCTCATCTTGTTGATTCTAGGGTGATTCCACTTTGGCTGCTAGAAGGTCCAGATCTGTATTTTAGCAATATTTGAAGACCTAACAAATGCGTTTTTCAGGAAATTCTTAATGGACAAACAATCCCAGATCAGAACAATGGTATGGTAGAAGTAATTTTTGATTTGGTGTTCACGATCCACATTTTTATTAAACTTCTTGTAAATTCACATATACTACTTAATTGTCACGTCATCAAGAAAACAGTTTTGTATCAATCTTCATATATTTAATTTCCACTTTAATCAAACACAAGACTTGGCCGTTCTTTTACAAAGCGAAATAACAACTTAACTTCTGCAAAAGTGAAACAAAGACTGCTCTGTGCGCATTCGCGCTAAAACGGTTACAAGTAAGTCAAAGATTATGACAGTCGACAGTCTCACAGAAATGAGTACACACTGTAATATATCGATGCATCGGAGTACCTATACATTAATAAAACCAAATGTGAATATTGTCACTTCGCAGAAAAGTTGTTGTTGTGGTTTTCAGTCCTGAGACTGGTTTGATGCAGCTCTCCATGCTACCCTATCCTGTCCAAGCTTCTTCATCTCCTAGTACCTACTGCAACCTACATCCTTCTGAATCTGCTTAGTGTATTCATCTCTTGGTCTCCCTCTACGATTTTTACCCTCCACACTGCCCTCCAATACTAAACTGGTAATCCCTTGATGCCTCAGGACATGTCCTACCAACCGATCCTTTCTTCTAGTCAAGTTGTGCCACAAATTTCTCTTCTCCCCAATCCTATTCAATACCTCATTAGTTACGTGATCTACCCACCTAATCTTCAACATTCTTCTGTAGCACCACATTTCGAAAGCTGCTATTCTCTTCTTGTCCAAACTATTTATTGTCCATGTTTCACTTCCATACATGGCTACACTCCATACAAATACTTTCAGAAACGACTTCCTGAAACGTAAATCTATAATCGATGCTAACAAATTTCTTTTTCAGAAACGCTTTCCTTGGCATTACCAGTCCACATTTTATATCCTCTCTACTTCGACCATCAGTTATTTTGCTCCCAAATAGCAAAACTCCTTTACTACTTTAAGTGTCTGATTTCCTAATCTGATTCCCTCAGCATCACCCGACTTAATGCGACTACATTTCATTAGCCTCGTTTTACTTTTGTTGATATTCATCTTATATCCTCCTTGCAAGACACTGTCCATTCCGTTCAACTGCTCTTCCAAGTCCTTCGCTGTCTCTGACAGAATTACAATGTCATCGGCGAACCTCAAAGTTTTTGTTTCTTCTCCCTGGATTTTAATACCTACTCCGAATTTTTCCTTTTGTTTCCTTTACTGCTTGCTCAATATACAGATTGCGTAACATCGGGGAGAGGCTACTTTGCAGAAAAGTAGTACGATATTACTGGTACCAAGAACTGGGGTTGGAGTGCCGTAATGGTAACCTAAATAGAGAACCATTACAATACTATCCCACAAATGACTGTTATGAGAGTTGAAGTAACACTCCGTGGAAAGGCGGCCTGTGAATAGGATGGATGGCACCAATCCCAGAATCGCGTTTGCCTGGTGAAGCAACCATTGACAAAACTGCTCCCGCTGTGGGAAGTCTGTCGCTAGTAAGCCCTGCAGACACTAAGTTATAAGCGTAGTAACAATGGTCATGGAGAATTTCGTCTGGCTTAACCTGTAGTGGGGAGCCAACTGCCCGGTACTGACACGGCAGTCTTCTACAGTGTTAGTCACATTTTGCTCCAAGTCTGAAGTTCTAACATTTCGGTTGCGTCCTTCATGATTTCCTGCTTCCTGAAACAACCCTGTCTCACACAAACGGCGAAACACTGTTGTAACCGCTGAACGCTGTGGATGTTGCCAGCGGGGATGGGTCTCCTTGCCTCCCGGCGCCCGTTGCCATTTGTGCCTCCGTCTGCAAGGTCTCGATTCAAATACGGAACCACTGTGTACAACGCTGTATCACATCCGCTAGGTGAGCAGCAAGAGAAGTGAATCGGACACGGCGTTACCAGTTACTATGGCAGGAGAGGGCGTTAGGGCATGACGTATGAGGAACAGCACCACCTCTAGGAGGAAACCAAACATACTGTAACTCTGGCTGCATGGTGAAGCTCGTATTAGATCGCAGTCTCTGTAACGATGCATGACCAAATAGATGGTCTCTAGCATGGAAACCATGCATTTCCGGACACAAGTTCGTTAGACCTTTTTAGTGCCGTATCCTCCCATCGACTAATTCCAGATTTTGCACACGGTGGAAAAAAATCACTCTGTACACATGATGATCCATTGATAGTGGCCAGCCCAAATATCTCACGAAATAAGCGTCAAACGAAAAAAACTACAAAGAACGAAACTTTTCTAGCTTGAAGGAGGAAACCAGATGATGCTATGGTTGGCCCGCTAGATGGCGCTGCCATAGGTCAAACAGATATCAACTGCGTTTTTTTTTAAAAATAGGAACCCCCAATTTTTATTACATATTCGCGTAGTACGTAAAGAAATATGAATGTTTTAGTTGGACCACTTTTTTCGCTTTGTGATAGATGGCGCTCTAATAGCCACAAACGTATAAGTACGTGGTATCACGTGACATTCCGCCAGTGCAGACGGTATTTGCTTCGCGATACATTACCCGTGTTAAAATGGACCGTTTACCAATTGCGGGAAAGGTCGATATCGTGTTGATGTATGGTTATTGTGATCAAAATTCCCAAAGGGCGTGTGCTATGTATGCTGCTCGGTATCCTGGACGACAACATCCAAGTGTCCGGACCGTTCGCCGGATAGTTACGTTATTTAAGGAAACAGGAAGTGTTCAGCCACGTGTGAAAGGTCAACCACGACCTGCAACAAATGATGATGCCCAAGTAGGTGTTTTAGCTGCTGTCGCGGCTAATCCGCACATCAGTAGCAGACAAATTGCTGAGGATCGGGAATCTAAAAATCGTCGGTGTTGAGAATGCTACATTAACATCCACTGCACCCGTACCATATTTCAAAGCACCAGGAATTGCATGGTGACGACTCTGAACGTCGTGTACAGTTCTGCCACTGGGCACAAGAGAAGTTACGGGAGGATGACAGATTTTTTGCACGCGTTCTATTTAGCGACGAAGCGTCATTCACCAAGAGCGGTAACGTAAACCGGCATAATATGCAACATTGGGCAACGGAAAATCCACGATGGCTGCGACAAGTGAAACATCAGCGACCTTGGCGGGTTAATGTATGGTGCGGCATTGTGGGAGGAAATAATAATTGGCTCCCATTTTATCTATGGCAATCTAAATGGTGCAATATATGCTGATTTCCTACGTAATGTTCTATCGATGTTACTACAAGATGTTTCACTGCATGACAGAATGGCGATGTACTTCCAACATGATGGATGTCCGGCACATAGCTCGCGTACGGTTGGAGCGGTATTGAATAGCATATTTCGTGACAGGTGGATTGGTCGTCGAAGCACCATACCGTGGTCTTCATGTTCACCGGATCTGACGTCCCCGGATTTATTTCTGTGGGGAAAGTTGAAGGATATTTGCTATCGTGATCCACCGACAACGCCTGAGAACATGCGTCAGCGCATTGTCAATGCGTGTGCGAACATTACGGAAGGCGAACTACTCGCTGTTGAGAGGAATGTCGTTACAGGTGTTGCCAAATGCGTTGAGGTTGACATCATTCTGAACATTTATTGAATTAATGTGGTATTTACAGGTAATCACGCTGTAACAGGATGCGTTCTCAGAAATGATAAGTTCACAAAGGCACATGTATCACATTGGAACAACCGAAATCAAATGTTCAAACGTACCTACGTTCTGTATTTTAATTTAAAAACCCCATCTGTAACCAACTGTTCGTGTAAAATTGTGAGCCATGCGTTTGTGTCTATTACAGCGCCATCTATCACAAAGCGAAAAAGTTGCCCAATTAAAACAATCATATTTCTTTACGTACTACACGAATATGTAATTAAAATGGGGGTTTCTATTTTTTTTAAAACGCAGTTGATATCCGTTTGACATATGGCAGCGCCATCTAGCGGGCCGCCATAGCGCCATCTGGTTTCCCCCTTCAAGCTCGGTAAGTTTCGTTCTTTATAGTTTTTTCGTTTGACGCTCATTTCGTGAGATATTTGGCCCGGTCACAATCAATGGATCATCATGTATTTCGCCGGATAAGACCGTAAATAACCAAACACCTGGCGACCCTGTCTGCGAAGCGCTATCTGAAATGCAATTTGGAACTTTTGGAATTACGTTCTGTCAAGAGAGTGAAATGAATGAGCCGTACATAGCATGTGTGAGGCGGTGTTGAAGAGAGCGTCCGAATGCGAAATGTCGGATTTTTGAAGACATCGAGGTTCCGTCTGTAAATATCGAGGTTAACATCGTCGTTTTGAATGACGATACATGACCGAGCATCGAGAACGAAAGTCCTTAAACATCGACAGCGCTCTACGCTGGATCGTTCGTTCCGTTCGTGGATGCTCGGTCGCTGACGCGTCGAGTCTCTTAGTTCGTGCAGTGCTACAGTTATTACTGTGTTCGTGATTTTTGCATGATTGAAACACTACGTGAGTAAAAATGAAGTTCACAAGATTATCATTTATTTCAAATAGTCTCCATTGAATTATACACTGCAGCAACTAAACATTGCAAATTTCGGTGATAAACATCTTAATAAATTACCTTACTACGCCTATGTCCACTCATTGCTTGCATATGGCATCATATTTTGGGATAATTCCTCACTGAGGAATAAAGTATTTATTGCACAAAAGCTTGTGATCAAAATAATAGCTGGAGTCCATCCAAGATCATCCTGTAGACATTTATTTAAGGAAATACGAATATTCACAGTAGCTTCTCAGTATATATATATATATATATTCTCTTATGAAATTTGTTATTAACAATCAAACCCAATTCAAAAGTACTAGCAGTGTGCATAACTACAATACTAAGAGAAAGGATGATCTTCACTATTCAAGATTAAATCTAACTTTGGCACAGAAAGGGGTGAATTATACTGCCACTAAAGTCTTTGGTCACTTACCAAATAGTATCAAAAGTCTGACAGAAAACCAACAAGTATTTAAGAAGAAATCAAAAGAATTTCTGAATGACAACAACTACTACTCCATAAGGGAATTTTTAGATATAAATTAAGAAAAACAGAAAAAAATTATGAAAAAAATACGAAAAAAAAATAAAAAGTTGTTAAATTAACTTAATTATGTTATGTATTGGAATATTTGACTCGTTCCACATCATTACGAAATATCATATTCATGATCCACGGAACTAGTATTAATCTAATCTAATGGAAACGGAAAATGGTTCAGCTATCATCACAGATAAAGACAGGGCCGTTGTGAAGGTCAGTACTAGGGCTGTTGATGTTTCTAAAGACATCGGGTTTCGATACAGTATATCGATATTGAAATGTCGTTATCGACCCTCGATGTATCACAAAAATAGACAAAAAATATACACGGTGTGGTCAAAAGTATCCGGACACCCCCAAAAACATTCGTTTTTGATATTAGGTGCATTGTGCGGCCTCTTACTGCCAGGTACTCCATATCAGCGACCTCAGTAGTCATTAGACATCGTGACAGAGCAGACTGGGGCGCTCCGAGGAACTCACCGACATCGAGCTTGGTCACGTGATTCGGTGTCACTTGTGTCGAACGTCTGTACGCCAGATTTCCACACTCCTAAACATCCCTAGGACCACTATTTCCGATGTGGTAGTGAAGTGGAAACGTACAGCAGAAAAGCGTATAGGCAGACCTCCTCTGTTAACTGACAAAGACTGCCGAGAGTTGAAGAAGGTCGTAATGTGTAATAGGCAGACATCTATCCAAACCATCACACAGAAATTCCAAACTGCATCAGGATCCACTGCAAGTACTTTGACAGTTAGGCGGGAGCTGAGAAAACTTGCATTTCATTGTCGAACGGCGGCTCGTAAGCCACACATCACACCGGTTAATGCCAAACGACGCCTCGCTAGGTGTAAGGCTCTGAGCACTATGGGACTCAATATCTGAGGTCATCTGTCCCCCAGAACTTAGAACTAACCTAAGGACATCACACATATCCACGCAACAGGCAGGATTCCAACCTGTAACCGTAGCGGCCGCGCGGCTCCAGACTGTAGCGCCTAGAACCGCTCGGCCACTCCGGTCGGCTAGGTGTGAGGAGCGTAAACGCTGGACCATTCAACAGTGGAGAAACGTTATGTGGAGTGACGAATAACGGTACACAATGTGGCGATCCAATGACAGGGTGTGGGTATGGCGAATGCCCGGTGAGCGTCATCTGCCAGCGTGTGTAGTGCCAACAGTAAAATTCGGAGCGGGTGGTGTTATGGTGTGGTCGAGTCTTTCGTGGAGGGAGCTTTCATCCCCTGTTTTGCGTGACACTATTACAGCACAGGCCTACATTGATGTTTTAAGCACCTTATTGCTTCCCATTGTTGAAGAGCAGTTTGGGGATGGCGATTGCATATGTCAACACGATCGAGCACCTGTGGCGGAGTGGTTACACTACAGTAACATCCCTGTAATGGACGGACCTGAATCCTACAGAAACCTTTGGGATGTTTTGGAACGCCGACTTGGTACCAGGCCTCAGCTGCCGACATCGATACCTCTCCTCAGTGCAGCACTCCGTGAAGAATGGGCTGCCATTCCCCAAGAAACCGTCCAGCACCTGATTGAACGTATAGCTGCGAGAGTGGAAGCTGTCATTGAGTTAAGGGTGGGCCAACACCATATTAAATTCCAGCATTCCTGAAGCAGGGCGCCATGGTCAGTCATTTTCAGCCAGCTGTCAGGATACTTTTGATCACATAGTGTATACATCGAAAATATTGGGAAGATATCGATATTTTATCAAGATCCCTTGTCAGAAGGGACATTTTTGGCGAAAAAAGATTATTCCTTATTTTGCCCATAAGTAAATTCGTTGATAATGCAAAACACTGCACTAAAGTGATGAGTAAAGTTCGAGGTGTTGTCAAATATGCTAAACGTAGCGTCAACGGCAAGCGGCGAATTATGGAAAACACGAGAAGTGACGAAAGGGAAAAAAGGAGAAATTAGATGTTCGCACATGACGGAATTTGTGCCTCTATATATCAGAACGTAGGAATCAGCATGGGTTTCGAAAAAGACGGTCGTGTGAAACCCAGCTCGTGCTATTCGTCCACGAGGCTGAGAGGGCCATAGACACAGGTTCCCTGGTAGATGCCGTGTTTCTTGACTTCCGTAAGGCGTTCGATACAGTTCCCCACAGTCGTTTAATGAACAAACTAAGAGCATATGGACTATCAGACCAATTGTGTGATTGGATTGAAGAGTTCCTAGATAACCGAACGCAGCATGTCATTCTCAATGGAGAGAAGTCGTCCGAAGTGAGAGTGATTTGAGGTATGCCGCAGGGGAGTGTCATATGACCGTTGCTATTCACAACATACATAAATGACCTTGTGGATAACATCGGAAGATCACTGAGGCTTTTTGCGGATGATGCTGTGGTATATCGAGAGGATGGAACAATGGAAGATTGTACTGAAATGCAGGGGGATCTGCAGAGAATTGACGCATGGTGCAGGAAATGGCAATTGATTCTCAATGTAGACAAGTGTAATGTGCTGCGAATACATAGAAAGAAAGATCCCTTATCTTTTAGCTACAAAATAGCAGGTCAGCAACTGGAAGCAGTTAATTCCATAAATTATCTTGGAGTACGCATTAGGAGTGATTTAAAATGGAATGATCATATAAAGTTGATCGTTGGTAAAGCAGATCTCAGACTCAGATTCATTGGAAGAATCCTGAGGAAATGCAATCCGAAAACAATGGAAGTAGGTTGCAGTACGCTTCTTCGCCTACTGCTTGAATACTGTTCAGCAATGTGGGATTCATACCAGATGGGGTCGATAGAAGACAGAGAATATCCAACGGAGAGCAGCGCGCTTCGTTACAGGATCATTTAGCAATCGCAAATGCGTTACGGAGAAGATAGATAAACTCCAGTGGAAGACTCTGCAGGAGAGACGCTCAGTAGCTCGGTACGGGCTTTTCTTGAAGTTTCGAGAACGTAGCTTCTCTGAGGAGTCGAGCAGTATATTGCTCCCTCCTATGTATATCTCGCGAGAAGACCATGAGGATAAAATCGGAGACATTAGAGACTACACAGAGGCATATCAACAATCCTTTCCACGAACAATACGAGACTGGAATAGAAGGGAGAACCGATAGAGGTACTCAAGGTATCCTCCGCCACACACCGTCAGGTGGCTTGCGGAGTGTGGATGTAGATGTAGAACGTCTGCTGGAGCTAGTATCCGTTGTTAGAGTGATTCTTTTAACTATACTTGACTCCCTCCTTTCCCCAATGGTTTCTAGCAGCGAGTTAGACTGGTAAATGAAATGGCGAAATTGCTACGACCACTTGGAAAATTAACAAAAGAAATTGTAGTGGGCACTTACATTTCAGTAAGCCAAATTGTCCTGTTAGTTGTTTTCGGCACACAGTAGAAAATACGAAGTATAGTGAAATCTGAAAACTAACTAAATAAAAAATAGGCTAGAATGCTATACTGTAAGCTACCGCTTCTGTTTTGCTCTTTTCTGCTGATGGTTAAGCCTGAGAGTCGAACGTATAAATAAGTGAAAAATTTTGCACAACGGATTTTATAACGCTAATTTGTCGCCCTGACACTTATACGCTCTCCGGAAGGGTAAGCTTATCCTTTGCTGTATATGTGAACGTTAACTAGTCGTATGCAAATCTGATTCGTTTCTAACCATATCCTCAGTATTCGCTAGAACGTTCAGATGTGCTGACCTACACACACTGCCTCCAGCAAGTGGTTGCAAATCATGAAATACACATAAGGACACAATAAAATGACAAAGGAAAGTACTAGCTATGAAATGATACACTCAGTAGTGTTAAATTGTTTCCTCTTCTGCAATTCACTCTATTCAAGATCACACAGTACGAGCAACATTATAGTTCTGCCTATTCACATTTGGTAATCGCTCTGTCTGGTGCTGTCCTGTATATACACTCCTGGAAATTGAATAAGAACACCGTGAATTCATTGTCCCAAGAAGGGGAAACTTTATTGACACATTCCTGGGGTCAGACACATCACATGATCACACTGACAGAACCACAGGCACATAGACACAGGCAACAGAGCATGCACAATGTCGGCAATAGTACGGTGTATATCCACCTTTCGCAGCAATGCAGGCTGCTATTCTCCCATGGAGACGATCGTAGAGATGCTGGATGTGGTCCTGTGGAACGGCTTGCCACGCCATTTCCACCTGGCGCCTCAGTTGGACCAGCGTTCGTGCTGGGCGTGCAGACCGCGTGAGACGACGCTTCATCCAGTCCCAAACATGCTCAATGGGGGACAGATCCGGAGATCTTGCTGGCCCGGGTAGTTGACTTACACCTTGTAGAGCACGTTGGGTGGCACGGGATACATGGGGACGTGCATTGTCCTGTTGGAACAGCAAGTTCCCTTGCCGGTCTAGGAATGGTAGAACGATGGGTTCGATGACGGTTTCGATGTACCGTGCACTATTCAGTGTCCCCTCGACGATCACCAGAGGTGTACGGCCAGTGTAGGAGATCGCTCCCCGCACCGTGATGCCGGGTGTTGGCCCTGTGAGCCTAGGTCGTATGCAGTCCTAACTGTGGCGCTCACCTGCACGGCGCCAAACACGCATACGACCATCATTGGCACCAAGGCAGAAGCGACTCTCATCGCTGAAGACGACACGTCTCCATTCGTCCCTCCATTCACGCCTGTCGCGACGCCACTGGAGGCGGGCTGCACGATGTTGGGGCGTGAGCGGAAGACGGCCTAACGGTGTGCGGGACCGAAGCCCAGCTTCATGGAGACGGTTGCAAATGGTCCTCGCCGATACCCCAGCAGAAAAAGTGTCCCTAATTTGCTGGGAAGTGGCGGTGCGGTCCCCTACGGCACTGCGTAGGATCCTACGGTCTTGGCGTGCATCCGTGCGTCGCTTCGGTCCGGTCCCAGGTCGACGGGCACGTGCACCTTCCGCCGACCACTGACGACAACATCGATGTACTGTGGAGACCTCACGCCCCACGTGTTGAGCAATTCGGCGGTACGTCCACCCGGCCTCCCGCATGCCCACTATACGCCCTCGCTCAAAGTCCGTCAACTGCACATACGGTTCACGTCCACGCTGTCGCGGCATGCTACCAGTGTTAAAGACTGCGATGGAGCTCCGGATGCCACGGCAAACTGGCTGACACTGACGGCGGCGGTGCACAAATGCTGCGCAGCTAGCGCCATTCGACGGCCAACACCGCGGTTCCTGGTGTGTCCGCTGTGCCGTGCGTGTGATCATTGCTTGTACAGCCCTCTCGCAGTGTCCGGAGCAAGTATGGTGGGTCTGACACACCGGTGTCAATGTGTTCTTTCCATTTCCAGGAGTGTATAATCGCGGTCGTTAATTCAAGCGCGGAATACTGACATCAGCTACGGCAATTGCAGTTATATTTGTAACTACGCTCGCGACTAGCAAAGTGAAGCCTCAACATACAACGAAAAAGACACGTTATCAGCAATTTGCTTTACTTCCCTAACGGCCGTTGCTATTGCACTACCACTACAGTGATCTGACACTTATCGCTGCAAAGGTTCTCGCCTCAGCGAGACAACAAGTTCTGCCTCACGAGAAGCTTCCGTGGGCACCTCCACGGCTGCCGTGGAACACCAGACGATCCTCAGGCTCTCGCTACAAGTCCTCTGTCCCAGCAACAAGGTCGCACACCTCGCCAGGAGCAACCTCTCATCTCGACCCCCAAGGACCAGACTTTCTCAGTCGCTACGCTTTTTCGTACCTCCTTTTTTCTTTCCCCTTTCAATGTGTGTGGCCAATCATGTTGCTGGAAGGCGTTCGTTTCCGAGCGCCGACCAATCTCATTTTTGCAATCGACCGAAGCTTCTAGGAGCTTCCAGACTGTTCCAGATACTTCCGCTACGGCCGTTGGGAAAACCACGTTGTGTATCTTCTCCTTGCCCTGGGCCACGTGGCTCCCGCTCAGCAGCGGTCCACCCGCCTGGCGTTTCCAGGAGCTTTCGGCGCTGTTGTCTTCAGCTCTCAGGCCTGCTTGCCACGCTTGTGTCTTTCCCGTTCCTCTGCCAGCCTCCCGTCTCCGTTCAAAAATGGCTCTGAGCACAATGGGACTTAACATCTTAGGTCATCAGTCCCCTAGAACTTAGAACTACTTAAACCTAACTAACCTAAGGACATCACACACATCCATGCCCGACACAGGATTCGAACCTGCGACCGTACCAGCCCCACGGTTCCGGACTCCAGCGACTAGAACCGCACGGCCACCGCGGTCGGCTTCCGTCTCCGTCCGCTTCACTATCGCTCAACGTGCAGATGTTGTTGTTGTTGTTGTTGTTGTTGTTGTGGTGGTGGTCTTCAGTCCTGAGACTGGTTTGATGCAGCTCTCCATGCTACTCTATCCTGTGCAAGCTTCTTCATCTCCCAGTACCTACTGCAACCTACATCCTTCTGAATCTACTTACTGTATTCATCTCTTGGTCTCCCTCTACGATTTTTACCCTCCACGCTGCCCTCCAATGGAAAATTGGTGATCCCTTGATGCCTCAGAACATGTCCTACCAACCGATCCCTTCTTCCGGTCAAGTTGTGCCACAAACTTCTCTTCTCCCCAGTCATATTCAATACTTCCTCATTAGTTATGTGATCCACCCATCTAATCTTCAGCATTCTTCTGTAGCACCACATTTTGAAAGCTTCTATTCTCTTCTTGTCAAAACTATTTATCGTCCATGATTCACTTCCATACATGGCTACACTCCATACAACTACTTTCAGAAACGACTTCCTGACACTTAAATCTATGCTCGATGTTAACAAATTTCTCTTCTTCAGAAACGCTTTCCTTGCCATTGCCAGTCTACTTTTTATATCCTCTCTACTACGACCATCATCAGTTATTTTGCTTCCTAAACAGCAAAACTCCTTTACTACTTTACGTGTCTCATTCCCTAATCTAAATCCCTCAGCATCACCCGATTTAATTTGACTACATTCCATTATCCTCGTTTTGCTTTTGTTGTTGTTCATCCTATATCCTCCTTTCAAGACACTGTCCAGTCCATTCAACTGCTCTTCCAAGTCCTTTGTCTCTGACAGAATTACAATGTCATCGGCGAACCTCAAAGTTTTTATTTCTTCTCCATGAATTTTAATACCTACTCCAAATTTTTCTTTTGTTTCCTTTACTGCTTGCTCAATATACAGATTCAATAACATCAGGGAGAGGTTACAACCCTGTCTCACTCTCTTCGCAATCACTGCTTTTGTTTCATATCCCTCTACTCTTATAACTGCCATCTGGTTTCTGTACAAATTGTAAACAGCCTTTTGCTCTCTGTATTTTACCCCTGCCACCTTTAGAATTTGAAAGAGTATTCCAGTCAACATTGTCAAAAGCTTTCTCTAAGTCTTCAAATGCTAGAAACGTAGGTTTGCCCTTCCTTAATCTAGCTTCTAAGATAAGTCGTAGGGTCAGTATTGCCTCACGTGTTCCAACATTCCTACGGAATCCAAACTGATCTTCCCCGAGGTCGGCTTCTACTAGTTTTTCCATACGTCTGTAAAGAATTCGCGTTAGTATTTTGCAGCTGTTACTTATTAAACTGATAGTACGGTAATTTTCACATCTGTCAACACCTGTTTTCTTTGGGATTGGTATTATTATATTCTTCTTGAAGTCTGAGGGAATTTCGCCCGTCTCATACATCTTGCTCACCATATGGTAGAGTTTTGTCAGGACTGGCTGTCCCAAGGCTGTCAGTAGTTCCAATGGAATGTTGTCTACTCCCGGGGCCTTGTGCTTTTTCTGCTACAAATTAAGATCCTAACCGATGTCAGTATCGTTAATGGTTTCCTGTCTCGATGTTTATACTTCCGGAGTGGTAGTTGTTATGTCGCTGAAAGTGATGCCACCTTACAAAAATACTTAGAACATTCCGACTTCCTGGCTATTTCACCAGCTTTCCACCCAAGATCCAAGTTCATACACTTTAAAGTTCCCGTTGCTGGATCAAAGTTAATTATTTGCTTAAAGAAATATGTACAACCAAGAACGACATATGGGATGAGTGCCGTAAAGAAGATTTAGTGTGACATTTGGAAATACCCCAAGCAGTTGGCGCACAGACATGACAAATGTGATCAACATCTGCTGGCAACATTAGTGAAAATAACTTTCAGATGTATCCGTCGTCACCTCTTACACCAGTTAAAAGAGACCACATTTGAAATCCGGAAAAGCATTAAGTCAATGTTTCCCAAATCTTCCAAACATGTATCTTTACATTGTCCCCACGTCTGTGCCATGAGAGCACTTGTTCTCGGGCACTTTAGTGACCGCCGGACAGCAAAAAACAGATTTCTAGGGGCTAGATTATCAAATCTTTTCCTAAATTTTGTGTTAAAAGTGTTAAATTCAGAGAAACCTAAAGGATACAAAATTTATTTTCATTACAAGATCCATTTTAGGACCAGATCTTTAGCTTACGGCAAATAATGGAGAAGTGTTTTGAGTGGAACAGGGAATTGTATCTATGCTTTATAGATCTAGAAACGGCATATGACAGGGTTCCTAGGAGGAAGTTATTGTCTGTCGTACGAGATTATGGAATAGGAGGCAAACTTTTGCAAGCAATTAAAGGACTTTACATGGATAGTCAGGCAGCAGTTAGAGTTGACGGTAAATTGGGTTCATGGTTCAGAGTACTTTCAGGGGAAAGACAAGGCTGCAACCTGTCTCCACTGTTGTTCATATTATTTATGGATCATATGTTGAAAACAATAGACTGGCTGGGTGAGATCAAGATATGTGAACACAAAATAAGCAGTCTTGCATATGTGGATGACTTAGTTGTGATGGCAGATTCGATTGAAAGTTTGCAAAGTATTATTTCAGAGCTAGATCAGAAATGTAAGGACTATGGTATGAAGATTAGCATCTCCAAAACGAAAGTAATGTCAGTGGGAAAGAAATATAAACGGTTTGAGTGCCAAATAGGGGGAACAAAGTTAGAACAGGTGGACGGTTTCATGTACTTAGGATGCATATTCTCACAGGATGGCGACATAGTGAAAGAACTGGAAGCGAGGTGTAGCAAAGCTAATGCAGTGAGCGCTCAGCTACGATCTACTCTCTTCTACAAGAAGGAAGTCAGTACCGAGACTATCTGTGCACCGTTCAATCTTTCAACCAATTTTGTTGTATTGGAGCGAAAGCTGGGTGGATTCAGGTTACCTTATCAACAAGGTTGAGGTTACGGATATGAAAGTAGCTAGGATGATTGCAGGTACTAGTAGATGGGAACAATGGCAGGAGGGTGTCCACAACGAGGTAATCAAAGAAAAACTGGGAATGAACTCTATAGATGTAGCAGTCAGGGCGAACAGGCTTAGATGGTGGGGTCATGTTACACGCATGGGAGAAGCAAGGTTACCCAAGAGACTCATGGGTTCAGCAGTAGAGGGTAGGAGGAGTCGGGGCAGACCAAGGAGAAGGTACCTGGATTCGGTTAAGAATGATTTTGAAGTAATAGGCTTAACATCAGAAGAGGCACCAATGTTAGCACTGAAAAGGGGATCATGGAGGAATTTTATAAGGGGGCTATGCTCCAGACTGAACGCTGAAAGGCATAATCAGTCTTAAATGACGATGAAGCATTTTATTTAATTTTACAGTCTGACTTATACGAAGGTAGCAGGCCCAGATCTGGTTGTGGGGGTTGGGGTGAGGGTGGGGGGGTGGGGGGGGGGGGAATGTGGAGGGTGGCAAACCGGGGTATCTGCCCCGGGCGGCAATGTCATAGAGCGTAAAATTCGTATTTTTGAAGAAAAAAAAAACCTTGTTTCAAGAAGCGTATGTAATCCAGCGCGCTTGATCTATCGATTTTTCATATGATTTTGAAATGCATCCCTGTTCGTTTTAGAATACTTTTGAACACATTCCAAGTTCATTTCTGAACGAATGATAAGTTAATTTTTGAATGCGTGCATAGTGCATGTCATGTCGCTCACAGGTGAATCCCCGTCGCATATAAAAATAAACTTTCCAGCAGACAAAATTTTTTTGCAGCTGTGACTTATTAAACTGATAGTTCGGTAATTTTCACATCTGTCAACACGTGCTCTCTTTGGGATTGGAATTATTATATTCTTCTTGAAGTCTGAGGGTATTTCACCTGTCTCATACATCTTGCTCACCAGATGGTAGAGTTTTGTCAGGAGTGACTCTCCCAAGGCCGTCAGTAGTTCCAATGGAATGTTGTCTACTCCAGGGGCCTTGTTTCGACTCAGGTCTTTCAGTGCTCTGTCAAACTCTTCACGCAGTATCATATCTCCCATTTCATCTTCATCTACATCCTCTTCCATTTCCATAATATTGTCCTCAAGTACATCGCCCTTGTATAGACCCTCTATATACTCCTTCCACCTTTCTGCGTTCCCTTCTTTGCTTAGAACTGGATTGCCATCTGAGCTCTTGATATTCATACACGTGGTTCTCTTCTCTCCAAAGGTCTCTTTAATTTTCCTGTAGGCAGTATCTATCTTACCCCTAGTGAGATGAGCTTCTACATCCTTACATTTGTCCTCTAGCCATCCCTGCTTAGCCATTTTGCACTTCCTGTCGATCTCATTTTTGAGATGTTTGTATTCCTTTTTGCCTGCTTCATTTACTGCATTTTTATATTTTCTCCTTTCATCAATTAAACTCAATATTTCTTCTGTTACCCAAGGATTTCTAGCAGCCCTCGTCTTTGTACCTACTTTATCCTCTGCTGCCTTCACTACTTCATCCCTCAGAGCTACCCATTCTTCTTCTACTGTATTTCTTTCCCCTATTCCTGTCAATTGTTCCCTTATGCTCTCCCTGAAACTCTGTACAACCTCTGGTTCTTTCAGCTTATCCAGATCCCATGTCCTTAAATTCCCACCTTTTTGCAGTTTCTTCAGTTTTAACCTACAGGTCATAACCAATAGATTGTGGTCAGAGTCCACATCTGCCCCTGGAAATGTCCTACAATTTAAAACCTGATTCCTAAATCTGTCTTACCATTATATAATCTATCTGATACCTTTTAGTATCTCCAGGATTCTTCCATGTATACAACCTTCTTTTATGATTCTTGAACCAAGTGTTAGCTATGATTAAGTTACATTCTGTGCAAAATTCTGCCAGACGGCTTCCTCTGTCATTTCTTAACCCCAATCCATAATCACCTACTATGTTTCCTTCTCTCCCTTGTCCTACTGACGAATTCCAGTCACCCATGACTATTAAATTTTCGTCTCCCTTCACTACCTGAATAATTTCTTTTATCTCATCATACATTTCATCAATTTCTTCATCATCTGCAGAGCTAGTTGGCATATAAACTTGTACTACTGTCGTAGGCATGGGCTTTGTGTCTATCTTGGCCACAATAATGCGTTCACTATGCTGTTGGTAGTAGCTTACCAGCATTCCTATTTTCCTATTCATTATTAAACCTACTCCTGCATTACCCCTATTTGATTTTGTATTTATAACCCTGTATTCACCTGACCAAAAGTCTTGTTCCTCCTGCCACCGAACTTCACTAATTCCCACTATATCTAACTTTAACCTATCCATTTCCCTTTTTAAATTTTCTAACCTACCTGCCCGATTAAGGGATCTGACATTCCACGCTCCGATCCGTAGAACGCCAGTTTTCTTTCTCCTGATAAGGACGTCATCCTGAGTAGTCCCCGCCCGGAGATCCGAATGGGGGACTATTATACCTCCGGAATATTTTACCCAAGAGGACGTCATCATTTAATCATACAGTAAAGCTGCATGTCCTCGGGATAAATTACGGCTGTAGTTTCCCCTTGCTTTCAGCCGTTCGCAGTACCAGCACAGCTAGGCCGTTTTGGTTAATGTTGCAAGGCCAGATCAGTCAATCATCCAGACCGTTTCCCCTGCAACTACTGAAAAGGCTGCTGCCCCTCTTCAGGAACCACATGTTTGTCTGGCCTCTCAACAGATACCCCTCCGTTGTGGTTGCACCTACGGTACGGCCATCTGTATCGCTGAGGCACGCAAGCCTCCTCACCAACGGCAAGGTCCATGGTTCATGGGGGGGAATATTACTTTATGAAAGGCAAAACGCCTCAGGGGACGAAAGAGAAGCACCTTCCAGGTCTAGTCAAGCAGGGGGTACAGCCCATCGGCTTTGACCAATGACGTCATACATTGCTCATAGATCCTAATGTCGTCACTTTCAACCATAGATAATAAAATAGTTCTGTGTTCCGGATAAACGCTATCATTGTACATTAAAATAATTGAATGATTTTAAAAAGAGATCGCTAAATATAGCTTAAAATATTCTTCGTGTGCATTTATTTAAATAATTGATTGCTTGCAATTCATTCGCTACTTAATTTCAGTCTCAGTGATATTGAGGTAATTTGGGTCTAGTTTAGCAGGGGATACACCCGTCGGCTTTGACCAATGACGTCACAATTGGCCAGAGAGCATGTATTACAAAGATGAAAGAGCTGAGAAGAATGTTCGGAAACAAAGGAAGGCAAGAAAGAAAAACTGTACTTCACATATATAAGGGACAGTAGTATTTTCACGTGAACGATATCGCGTGTTTGTATCTTAGTATTTCTCCGCAAAATACAATGGAATGAAATGAATGAAATATATTACTAGCAAAGAATACATCACGTTAGATGTATGTCAGTTCTATCTCGAAACTCTTTCGAACTGCATTGCTTAAGTGCAGTACGGGATACAAGTTTAGCGTACGTCGATTTCTTCGTTTTCAGTTGCAGTACTGTCCTGTTGTTCACTTGAACGATGTATCCTCCGCTTCAGTAAACCCTAAGTGGAACACGGGATACAAGTTGTAGATTTGTTGTTTATTTCGTCTCCGCTATTACTAACAGTCTTTTGTTACGTACATATCAGTACTAATGATGACAGAAGGACCTACTTATGTAATATATGTATACCAGACTTCCGTTCACCTCTACATATGTACGCTGGTAACGAAAAGGTGGAAATAGACGTACGTTACATTTGCAACCTGTACTTCAACTGAACTACACGAAGACAAGAAAACGACACATGCACAATTTTTATCCCGTACTTCACTATGAGGTACGGTTTTCTTGTTGCCTTGGACGCTAATAGTATACCATTCGTTACCTGAGCCATATAGCTATACGCAACATTTGTATCTTGCTCGTCAATTGACACATATAGTGTCAGTGTAAAGGCGGAGCGAAGGACGGGATGCAAATTTTAGTTGTGTCGTCAGTATAAAGGAGAAGTGAAGGACGGGATACAAATTTTAGTTGTGTCGGGGGTTTTGCCTGTAATATAGTAAGTACACATTCGAAAATGTCGCACTGATACTAATGCTGGGAAACGAAAGAAGATCGACAGCTGAGAAATTTCTAATACGTACTTCACAACATGAAAATACACATATTGGTGGAATAAAACGGTGAAATATGTCAAAATAGCGAAGTACAGTGAAAGAAGCAAATGGAAAACTGAACTTACCACACGGAAATATCGAGAAATAATCAAAGCTCGCCTAGAGAGACAGTAACGAAAATTACTTACCCACAGACAAATCCATTCATATAATGAAAATAAGACACTAAACATTGTTCTGCAATAACAAACTAATACTCCAAATTACCTCAATATCATTACGAATAATTATTTTAATGTACAATGATAGCGCTTATCCCG
Organism: Schistocerca gregaria; assembly: GCF_023897955.1. NCBI lineage: Eukaryota > Metazoa > Arthropoda > Insecta > Orthoptera > Acrididae > Schistocerca > Schistocerca gregaria. Next base: position 79,625,461 of record NC_064930.1, on the reverse strand, counting down.
AGCACAGAACTTTTATTTATTATTATGCCTCGAAGTGAAGACATTACTATCTGTGAGTAATGTATGACGTCAATGGTCAAAGCCGACGGGTTGTATCCCCTGCTTCACTAGACCCGGCAATTTGGACTATTAGTTTTTTTTTATTTCAGGACAATTTTTAGTAGCATTTTCCTTTGTAGGTATGAATTTATCTGCTCAGATGAACCTGGGTGATTTGAGGGAGGCTATGAGGGTATACATGTTGGCCACGATTTGTTTTTTTACAAATGTGTGGTGTCATCGCCGAGTATGTTCGATGTCGTGAGTGCGGCGAACATACAGGGTGTTTCAAAAATGACCGGTATATTTGAAACGGCAATACAAACTAAACGAGCAGCGATAGAAATACACCGTTTGTTGCAATATGCTTGGGACAACAGTACATTTTCAGGCGGACAAACTTTCGAAATTACAGTAGTTACAATTGTCAACAACAGATGGCGCTGCTGTCTGGGAAACTCTATAGTACGATATTTTCCACATATCCACCATGCGTAGCAATAATATGGCGTGGTCTCTGAATGAAATTTCCCGAAACCTTTGACAACGTGCCTGGCGGAATGGCTCCACATGCAGATGAGATGTACTGCTTCAGCTGTTCAATTGTTTCTGGATTCTGGCGGAACACCTGGTCTTTCAAGTGTCCCCACAGAAAGAAGTCACAGGGGTTCATGTCTGGCGAATAGGGAGGCCAATCCACGCCGCCTCCTGTATGTTTCGGATAGCCCAAAGCAATCACACGATCATCGAAATATTCATTCAGGAAATTAAAGACGTCGGCCGTGCGATGTGGCCGAGCACCATCTTGCATAAACCACGAGGTGTTCGCAGTGTCGTCTAAGGCAGTTTGTACCGCCACAAATTCACGAAGAATGTCCAGATAGCGTGATGCAGTAATCGTTTCAGATCTGAAAAATGGGCCAATGATTCCTTTGAAAGAAATGGCGGCCCAGACCAGTACTTTTTGAGGATGCAGGGACGATGGGACTGCAACATGGGGCTTTTCGGTTCCCCATATGCGCCAGTTCTGTTTATCGACGAAGCCGTCCAGGTAAAAATAACCTTCGTCAGTAAACCAAATGCTGCCCACATGCATATCGCCGTCATCAATCCTGTGCACTATATCGTTAGCGAATGTCTCTCGTGCAGCAATGGTAGCGGCGCTGAGGGGTTCCACGTTTGAATTTTGTACGGATAGAGGTGTAAACTCTGGCGCATGAGACGATACGTGGACGTTGGCGTCATTTGGACCGCAGCTGCAACACGGCGAACGGAAACCTGAGGCCGCTGTCGGATCACCTGCTGCACTAGCTGCGTTGTCTTCTATATTGTTCACATCACTTGCAGCGCCATCTGTTGTTGAAAATTGTAACTACTGTAATTTCGAAAGTTTGTCCGCCTGAAAATGTACTGTTGCCCCAAGCATATTGCAAACAAACGGTGTATTTCTATCGCTGCTCGTTTAGTTTTTATTGCCGTTTCAAATATACCGGTCATTTTTGAAACACCCTGTATGCGCCCACAAGTGTATCTCGTCGACTTACTGGAATGGCGCTGCAGCAGAGATCGGTCGTGGCGGTCTGTTAGACGAAGGGCGTGATTTCGAAAAATCTAAGCTCGCCTTGAGAGACTATGAAAATCACTGTTGGTGTTTGAGATATCCTGTGTACCTGTGTGTCCACGAATGTCGTGTGAGTAAGAGAACAGTTGTGGATTGGTATTCCTTTTGTAGGGGTGTTTGTGGGGAATAAATGAAATATAGGGGGCCATTGGGGGGGGGGGGGGGGATGGTCGAAATTGACGAGTCTCATTTTGGTAAAATGTATTACAACAGGGGCAACCTCCGATGGGATTGGGGGCTGTAGTTTCAGGTCAAGAGGGTGACAATGTAGAATTTAAAGTATTACCCAATCGAAGTTTTGGTCAACTTATTTGAACATCACGTTGCAGAGGGTTCCATTGTAATTTCAGATGTTTTTTTCTTCGTATAGGGATTTAGGGGAAAGGGGTTATCAGCATCTCGTAGTTAATCACAATATTGAGTTCAGATCATTATCCACAGGGGCTTGCACAAATAGCATAGAGGGTTATTGGTCAGCCACACTTCAAAGTCACTTGGACAAATATTCATGGAGGCGCACTATTCCCCAAACATTTTGCCCGTTTAAATACTTTGTTTTACGTGTTGGGCAAACGTACAGTACGAAATATGTTGGCTAATTTCACATTAGGAAGGGGGGTGGGGTGGGGGGTGAATGTGTGTGTCAGTGCGCGCGCGAAAAGGTGGAAATAGGCAGTTTGAAAACCGAGATGCAAGGAAAACGCCGGCGATTGGACCGCAGAAAAGTCCAGCATGACAATGCACTAGCACTCACCTTAACAGTTGTGGTCGCAAAATTAATGGAAATAGGATTCCAACTCGTTTTTCGTCCCCTCTATTCTCCAGACGTGACTCCCTCGGATTACTATTTGTTCCCCAATTTGAAGAAATCGCTGGCGGGACAAAGATTTTATTCAAACGAGTAGGTAATTGTGGCAACTAATATCTATTTTGCAGACTTAGACAATGTATATTATTCGGAAGGGATCAACAAAGCGTTGGACGAAGTGTATAAGTCTAAAAGGAGACTATGTCGAAAAACAAAACAAAAAAGGTTTATCCCAAACACGTAAGTAGTTTTTAATTTTTGCACGGACTTTTCAAACGCCTCTCGTTCTTTTCGATCTGATGCTTGAGAAACCGGAGCATATGAACAAAATATAAAACTAGTTTCTAACATAAAACTTTTTGCTTGTAGTAGACCTAATAGATTTTCATGTTGGTACTTGGTGCATTATATTCTGTTGAATTATTCACGTAACTCAGGTAAATAAAAATGACCATTTGTGGCGAAACAGTCTCGCTTATTTGGCATGTGTTTCACTTGCTACAGTATCAGAAAGGCCTATTTCGTTTTATCAGTGACAAATCAGACGTAATCAAATAGAGAAACCAAACCAGTCTTGGGTACTATTCGTATTAACAGCTATTTCAGTATCATACAACGAACGACATTTTGATTTTTCACGTAGCAAACCGTTTGACGAAATCTGATGAAGTAATAGAGTCCTCCGCAGGAAAGCACGCCGTGTAAAGCTATAGCAAGGTTAAAGAGAAAATATACGGAGACCTAAGGCTGAAGAAATCTGTACTATCTTGATTGTCTCTTTTCTTTACTGCTTTTAATTTTGCCATACTTAAATATAAGTGGCACAAAACAGAAAGTTATTGTCCAATAAGCAATAAAGAGTGAAAATTTTCTGGAGAATTCTTACTCTCCTGGTCACATACAATCCCACCCAGTATTAATGATGAGGTTTATTTATTTATTTATTTATTTTTAAGGAAGGAAGGATAATGGAGGGCTTAGGATGTCAAACCGACCGAGTGGAAGCAGGAGAGGCACCACAGGACGTTTTAATTTCCACTGTCCTCAATATATGGGTTTGAATTCCGAAGAGCGAAATACAGCGACGTGCGATAGAAGAATGCTGTGTTAACAAGTGTGGCACTGCACTTATAACACTTAATACCAAGTAACATGTCTTACATTTCCTCTAAATTACATGTTTCACATATCAGACTCTTCAGAAACGTGTGCGCTACAAAATGAACATATTGTTTTAAAAAAACTTTGTTTTAATTTTTAGGTCCTATCTCGAACACTCGATGGCGACAGCAGGGGGAAGGGGGGGGGGGGCAGCCGCATCACGTTTCCGCCCCGGTTTGGAAATATCGTAGCTCCAGGACTGGGAGACAGTTAATCATCTCATCGGTATTATTGCGCCTAAAGTAATTTAACATCAGGAATGGTAGGTGTATACAGGGTGGTCCAATGATAGTGACTGGGCCAAATATCTCACGAAATAAGCGCCAAACGAAAAAACTACAAAGAACGAAACTGGTCTAGCTTGAAGGGGGAAACCAGATGGCGCTACAGTTGGCCCGCTAGATGGCGCTGCCATATGTCAAACGGACATCAACTGCGTTTTTTTTAAAATAGGAACCCCCAATTTTATTACATATTCGCGTAGTACATAAAGAAATATGAATGTTTTAATTGGACCACTTTTTTCGCTTTGTGATAGATGGCGCTCTAATAGCCACAAACGTATAAGTACGTGGTATCACGTAACATTCCGCCAGTGCGGACCGTATTTGCTTCGTGATACATTACCCGTGTTAAAATGGACCGTTTACCAATTGAGGAAAAGGTCGATATCGTGTTGATGTATGGCTATTGTGATCAAAATGCCCAATGGGGGTGTACTATGCATGCTGCTCGGTATCCTCGACGACATCATCCAAGTGTCCGGACCGTTCGCCGGATAGTTACGTTATTTAAGGAAACAAGAAGTGTTCAGCCACGTGTGAAACGTCAACCACGACCTGCAACAAATGATGATGCCCAAGTAGGTGTTTTAGCTGCTGTCTCTGCTAATCCGCACATCAGTAGCAGACAAATTCCGCGAGAATCGAGAATCTAAAAAAAGTCGGTGTTGAGAATGCTACATCGACATCGCTTGCACCCGTATCATATTTGTATGCACCAGGAATTGCATGTCGACGACTTTGAACGTCGTGTACAGTTCTCCCACAGGGCACAAGAGAAATTACGGGACGATGACAGATTTTTTGCACGCGTTCTATTTAGCGACGAAGCGTCATTCACCAACAGCGGTTACGTAAACCGGCATAATATGCACTATTGGGCAACGGAAAATCCACGGTGGCTGCGACAAGTGGAACATCAGCGACCTTGGCGGGTTAATGTATGGTGCGGCATTGTGGGAGGAAGGATAATTGGCTCCCATTTTATCGATGGCAATCTAAATGATGCAATGTAAGCTGAGTTCCTACGTAATGTTCTGCCGATGTCACTACCAGAAGTTACACTGCGTGACAGAATGAAATGTACTTCCAACGTGATGGATGTCCGGCACATACCTCGCATGCGGTTGAAGTGATACTGAATAGCATGTTTCATAAGAGTCGAGGGGCATGAAAGGGAAGCAGTGGTTGGGAAGGGAGGGAGACAGGGTTGTAGCCTGTCCCCGACGTTATTCAATCTGTATATTTAGCAAGCAGTAAAGGAAACAACAGAAAAACTCGGAGTAGGCATTAATAACTTTGAGGTTCGCCGATGACATTGTAATTCTGTCAGAGGCAGCAAAGGACCTGGAACAGCAGCTGAACGGAATGGACAGTGTCTTGAAATGAGGATAAGCAAAACGAGGATAATGGAACGTAGTCGAATGATGAGACACTTGAAGTAGTAAAGGAGTTTTGCTATTTGTGGAGCAAAATAACTGATGATGGTTGAAGTAGAGAGGGTAGAAAATGTAGACTGGCAATGGCAACGAAAGCGTTTCTGAAGAAGAATGGAATTTGTTAACATGGAGTATAGATTTTAGTATCAGGAAGTCGTTTATGAAAGTATTTGTGTGGAGTATAGCCATGTATGGAAGTGAAACGTGGACGATAAATAGTTTGGACAAGAAGAGAATAGAAGCTTTCGAAATGTGGTGCTACAGAAGAATGCTGAAGATTGGATGGGTAAATCACATAACTAATGAGGCGTTGAATAGAATTGGGAGAAGGAGTTTGTGGCACAACTTGGCTAGAAGAAGGGATCGGTTGGTAGGGCATGTTCTGAGGCATCAAGGGATCACCAATTTAGTATTGGAGGCAGCGTGGAGGGTAAAAATCGTAGAGGGAGACCAAGAGATGAATACACTAAGCAGATTCAGAAGGATATAGGTTGCAGTAGGTACTCGGAGATGAAGAAGCTTTGCACAGGATAGAGTAGCATGGAAAGCTGCATCAAACCAGTCTTGTAACTGAAGAACAGAACAACAACAACAACATTTAATAACAGGTGGATTGGTCGTCGAAGCAGCATACCGTGGCCCGCACGTTCACCGGATCTGACGTCCCCGGATTTCTTTCTGTGGGGAAAGTTGAAGGATATTTGTATCGTAATACACCGACAACGCCTGAGAACATGCGTCAGCGCATTGTCAGTTCATGTGCGAACATTACGGAAGGCGAACTACTCGCTGTTGAGAGGAATGTCGTTACACGTATTGGCAAATGCATTGAGGTTGACGGACATCAATTTGAGCATTTATTGCTGAATGTGGTATTTACAGGTAATCACGCTGTAACAGCATGCGTTCTCAGAAATGATAAGTTCACAAAGTTGCATGTATCACATCGGAACAACCGAAATAAAATGTTCAAACGTACCTATGTTCTGTATTTTAAATGGAAAACCTGCCTGTTACCAACTGTTAATCTAAAATTGTGAGCCATATGTTTGTGACTATTACAGCGCCGTCTATCACAAAGCGAAAAAAGTGGTCCAACTAAAACAATCATATTTACGTACTACACGAATATGTAATAAACAATAGGGGTTCCTATTTTTTTTAAAAATGTGGATGATATCCGTTTGACCTATGGCAGCGCCATCTAGCAGGCCAACCATAGAGCCATCTGATTTCCCCCTTGAAGCTAGACAGGTTTCGTTCTTTGTAGTTTTTTTCGTCTGACGCTTATTTCTTGAGATTTTTGGCCCAGTCACGATCAATGGACCACCCTGTATATGGGTAGATATGTGAAGTACTTGCTTTCTCTTCTACAATGTCTCTGATCTCACAACTTACGTTCTTTTATTATGCTACTTAAAAATAAAATTATTTCAGCCTGCTTTTTATAATATTTAGTTCTGTAGAATTTCTAAAGCACTCAAGTTTGTAGTTGATGACTGAATCTATTGATTTTTACTATGTTTCTATTAAGTTATTTTTTTGTAATCAAATTCCTATTTTTTCCGAAGTACTTTATATTCTTATTTATTGACTATAAAAATAAAAACTTGTTATAACAAATATGTGTTTAATTGATAAAACTTTTCCGATTATCCATTTTTTATTTTACTCCGAAAACTAAATATTTGGAGGGTTGATCCAGCCCCACCTTACCGTGTATGTCACGAAACTTCACCTTACCGTTAGAGGGTTAATATCGATGCTTTTCTGTGTCATCATCGATGTCCCTATAGATTCATTGGGAGAGTCCTTAGAAAATGTAGTCCATCAACAAAGGAGATGGCTTACAAAACACTCGTTCGACCTATACTTCAGTATTGCTCATCAGTGTGGGATCCGTACCAGATCGGGTTAACGGAGGAGATAGAGAAGATCCAAAGAAGAGCGGCGCGTTTCGTCACAGGGTTATTTGATAACCGTGATAGCGTTACGGAATATTTAGCAAACTCAAGTGGCAGACTCTGCAAGAGAGGCGCTCTGCATCGCGGTGTAGCTTGCTCGCCAGGTTTCGAGACGCTGCGTTTCTGGATGAGGTATCGAATTTATTGCTTCCCCTTACTTATACCACCCGAGGAGATCACGAGAGTAAAATTAGAGAGATTCGAGCGCGCACGGAGGCTTTCAGACAGTCGTTCTTCCTGCGAACCATACGCGACTGGAACAGAAAAGGGAGGTAATGACAGTGGCACGTGAAGTGCCCTCCGCCACACACCGTTGGGTGGCTTGCGGAGTATAAATGTAGATGTAGATGTAGCGGTGTTGCCACCTTATATAGAAGACGCGTGTGCACGTTGCAGAAAGGGTAAGACGGGTGAACTGACAACGCAGCGGTATGTGACGTCAGACGCAACGCCGGCAGCTATCGTAGTTGTCTAGCCAGGCTCCGCAGCGCCAGTTGTTAGAGAGAGGAGCAGCTGTGAGGTGGAACCATGTGTGTGTCGCCAGGTCAGCGCAAGGCGAGAAGTGAGTGCGCTGCAACGTACAGTATTTATGGGGCCGTTTCTCCCTGTCTGCCGCTGCCTCCTACTGCTATTTTTTCTTGTCTTGTTTCTTTCTATCTTGGTTTGGCGGCTAGTTTGCTCGGTGGATATGTTTCTTCGGTAAACAATATCTACTCTCGCTGCCATGTATTTTTATATTTCCCAGACGCGTTTCGCAATTTACTTAAAGGCATCTCCAGTGGGATCTAGTATGATACAGTTTCGTTTTGATATGTCATATAAACATTGTCATTATAAAACAATTCCGCGTCTCGTTTTTTACGTAAATAAGTGTACTTACAGTTCTTCACGTTTTTAGTTGGAATCTGTGTTTCCTTTCATCTGGCCACATGCTGGAGGCCGTATTATAACTTCACTTATGCAACGTAAGCACGTTTATAGACGACATCCAGCATGTGGCCAGAGGAGAGAGAACGCAGATGGCGACCAAAAACAAGAACTCTAAGTAGCAATACATGTGTTGATGGTGTTAGGAAAGCAACCAGCCAAAAACTTACTTTCAGTTCCTTTATTCAAAGGGCACCGTTACCGGTTTCGGTCGTGATTTATCCTGAGACGGTTTACACGCTTTCATTATGACATGTGGTGTTTTTTTACAGATTAATTGTCCTGAAATATAAATACATAAGCATAAACACGCTACACACAGATGGTTGCGTTACAGATTTTCATTGCATGTGACTTACGTGAAACGTCGGTTTGTAGTGTTTGTTTTCATAACATTCGTTTAACAGATGTGAATACATTCCCACTGCATTCTTATTGTTGCACACTGAACAATTTACGAATGGTATATTGTTCTCACTGAACAATTTACGTGTGCGACAATAACAATGCAGTGGGAATGTATTCACATCTGTTGGGCGAATGTTATGAAAACAAACACTCCAAACTGACGCTTCACGCAAGTCACATGCAACGAAAATCTGTAACGCGACCACCTGTCTGTAGTGTGTTCATAATTATGTATTATGTATATTTTAGGATAATTAATGTGTAAAAAGGACACCACATGTCAAAGAGTGTAAACCGTCTGAGGATAAATCAGAACGATTCGAAACCGGTAACGGTACCTTTTGAATAAAGGAACAAAGTAAATTTTCGGCTGGTTGCTGTCTTCAAACAAGATCCACGGTCTCTATCATGTCATCATATGACAAAATTTCTGCAATACATATGTTTTTGGATGGGGTTCACCTTCAGCAAAACAGTTTTGTTTCTTCTCCCAAATTAATTTCACTGCAGTTGCAGCAGCATCAAAATGGTTCAAATGGCTCTCAGCACTATGGGACTTAACATATGTGGTCATTAGTCCCCTAGAATTTAGAACTACTTAAACCTAACTAACCTAACGACATCACACACATCCATGCCCGAGGCAGGATTCGAACCTGCGACCGTAGCGGTCGCGCGGTTCCCGACTGTAGCGCCTAGAACCGCTCGGTGCATCACCATCAGTGTTTTTTTTTATTTTATGGCTACTAAACATAAGGAATGTTCTTTACCGTTTATACACGTGTAAATATTAGTGTTTAAATCGTAATTACAGATTTTTGAAGAGCACATAAATTTATGTATTCCTACCTTCTTACCACATGGCGCTCTTCAAAAATCTGTGATTACGATTTAAAAACTAATATTTACACGTGTATAAACGGCGAAGAACATTCCTTATGATTAACAGACAAAAAACCACTGATGCTGCAACTGCAGTGAAACATGTTTGGGACAAGAAACAAAACTGCTTTGCTAAAGGTGGACCCCATTCAAAAACATATGTATTGTTAAAAGAAACACAGACTAAAGAGCTTTAACTTCAAGATGATTATCTAAGTAACCACTTATTCAGGTAAAAATGAGACGTGAACTGTCTTAAATCTACAAATATCACACATCAAAACAAAACTACCATTCTAGATCCCACCTAAGATGCCTTAAAGTAAAAGGCGAAATGCGCCTGTGAGAAATAAAATACATTACAGCAAGAAAAGATGTTTTGCAGCGGATGATGGCCACGCAAACAAACTTCTTATTAATGGTGGATTTTGTACTATCGTCATTTGGTCTTTTAGCTCATTATAGGATAATGGCTTTACAGTTAATTGCCGTTGCGGCCATTTCATAAGTTGCTAGCTACTTGTTTACATATTTCCTCTTGACACCCACAAACATTTTTGTAGAGTTTATAAGAAAAAGTTATTTTTGTGTTCTTTTAGGCCTAAAACTACTTGGCAAATGCTTTAAAAATATTTCACTGACAATTTCCATGAAGTGGTGGGTACAGTATACCGTACTTCTGTCGTGTGACCAGGGACTCCCGTCAGGTAGACCGTTCCCCAGGTGCAAGTCTTTCGATCTGACGCCACTTCGGCGACTTGCACGTCGATGGGGATGAAATGATGATGATTAGGACAACACAACACCCAGTCCCTGAGCGGAGAAAACCTCCGACCCAGCCGGGAATCGAACCCGGTCCCTTAGGATTGACAATCTGTCGCGGTCATTCTGTAGAATGAAAGGTGTATATAAATTCACTGCCGACATCGAAAGTAAAGTTTGACTAATGTTACGAATGAGTAACATTATTCAAACATTTATTGAAAGTATGTATGTTGAAAAACAAATTTTAGTTTAATTAAAACAATGGTTCAAATGGCTCTGAGCACTATGGGACTCAACTGCTGTGGTCATTAGTCCCCTAGAACTTAGAACTACTTAAACCTAACTAACGTAAGGACATCATATACATCCATGCCCGAGGCAGGATTCGAACCTGCGACCATAGTCACGCGGTTCCGAACTGACGCGCCTAGAACCGCTCGTCCACCGAGACCGGCTCACGTGATATCTGTGTATGGACAAGTGTACAATGTCTGCATACAATATAAAGGTGGTATTTACTAATTTTGTGGTAGTGGTTAACTTCAGACATACAACACACACCTCCTGAAAGATTCTAACTTACGATCTAATGGTGGACGTGTTTATTTTGTGTAAGTTGCTTTAACCTATGTCATATAACCCAGTCCCTCGTTAAGGTTTTTCCGTCCATCGTAAAGGTGGAGTATTGTGTATCTATTTGCGGACTAGTTCACACAGGTCATGTTCTAAGAGAAATGTAGTGATCTTTTGTGTGCAGGCAAGATTTCTTACAAACAAAGGGTGGAATGAATTCATTTTACAATGTTTTCTTACAAACGAAGCGTGCTCAAGCGTGCAATTTATTCATTTATGGTAGTGGTTTTAACCTAAGACGTATTACCCAGGCCTGGCACGGCTCGAGGCTTCCATACTGGGGAGGCTGTAAACTAATGTAGACCTCAGGATAAACTGCAGATCGTTCTCACCAGCTCTAAGGTTTTAGAAGGGGCGCAGGCGAGGCAGTATCACGCTCTAGCCAAACGTTAACATACTGTGTCATATCTTATTTCCATTTCATAATCAACTACTAAATAACCCCAAAAGCTAACTCCAAGATAAAATCTATAGGTAACGCATTTACCCCCTCCCACGTCACATTTCCCGACTGTTTGCCACAAGAAACCTTACTGACAGACGTGTTTCGGAGAGATCTTTCAAGCGGTGTATGTTATATTTGATGCATGCTGAACCGTGGTTTATTTTCAAAGAATACTACTAAAGAATTTGTTTTATTTACTATCGATTCATCAAGAACATTAACACATTTAATCACATTATGTAAGCGTGGAATTAGTTGCCAGGGAGTAACTGATGAAATCATAAGCAGTTTCCTTTCAGCAAATAAGAATTTTATTCCTAAAAGCACTTTTTTTAAAAAAGAAACAGATTTAAAATTATAATCAGAAAGTACCCTCTAAATATCAAGTTACAATTTATTCAGAGACAGAAAGGAACAAGTTTTGACTGTATGAGTTTTCGGGCAGAGAACCTTGCCACTCCCTTTTGACATGGCTGTAGTTAAGACTGCTCACAACAGCCTCTGGAAGACTACACTGGTGCAAATCTGCAACACTGCAGATTACTTTAAACTAAAACTTAACAATTTACACAATCACACAAACTATGCTCCGCCATAGGAGGGAAAGAAATGATACTTTGCCACCGAAGCTGCAACTTGATTTTAACTTCTAATAAAGTCCTACGGTCCTTGGGTGGCAACTTCATGTACTAAAATGATCATTTAAATAAAAGCCCATGAAATGCAATCTTATATAAAATTCTACAGGGTTGGCCAAACAAGATGCTCTACAATGTTACTTAAAAACCGTCTTGATTGCAAATTTTTTATTCATATGACCGGTTTCGGTTCACTCAGAACCATCTTCAGATCTGCTATTTCAGTTACAGGAGTAACCCGTCCAAATCCAGCAATTTTCACATGCTATGTCACGTCACGTTTATGTGACGTAGATGTGAAAATTGCTGGATTTGGACGGGTTACTCCTGTAACTGAAATAGATCTGAAGATGGTGCTGAATGAACCGAAACCGGTCATATGAATAAAAAATTTGCAATCAAGACGGTTTTTAAGTAACATTATAAAATCACTGATTGCTGTTATCCCATAAGACATTATGTCTGTTTTTGCAAAGATGCTCTACAGTACACAGATACCGTCTCTTAAAGATGATAGGCAAGATCAAAACATTTTTCAGGTTTTAGGCCGTTACACTCCAAGCAATAAATCCGTTAACACATCAAATCAGACGAACATGACAGAGGCAGCTCAGAGCGACAGACAGAAATTGCCTAACAAATGTGGACGCGAGAGCAAGCTGGGGACGAGAGACTGACCAAGAAAACAAGTAGAATTTAACAAGAGTAAATAACACATCACGAATCACTTAACTTCTAATAAACTGCGATTTCTGGCGAAGACCTGGCGCAGCACCTCCAAAACGCTCTCCCGATCCTTCCGCTGCCGGCCGCTTCAACGGACGCAGCAAGGCGCGCCGATCTCCTGTCTCACGGCGTCACAGCTCGCGCCGGCCAGTCCGACGTCGTAGGTTGACTCCTGTTGCTGTCGTGTCGGCCGCGAAGCCACTACCCCTCTACGGCGGGCCCCACTTGACTCACGTGGCGGCCTCACGTGCGCCGACGCTTGAGGCGGACAAGCCATCTCGTGTCTCAGTGCGCCACCGACCAACCGATCGATCCAACCGCCAATGACCGTTGCTTGAGCAAACTCTAGCAGACTGGCACTCCGTACGACAGACAGACACTGACTGACCCGCTGACCGGATGACCAGACTCCACTAGTGAGCTCATAGCGCCCCTTAAATGCACGTGAACAGGCAACCTCTCCCCTTTCCCACCAGAGGGAGACACCAAAGCTGCGACTGCCACAGCGGCGCCACCGCCAGAAACGGAGGGCGGCGACTGCTTCACACTACGCGCTGCGGCGCGCTATTCAAAACAGCAAATTTTACCACGGCTCACATGCTTAATGTTTTTCGTATTTCCATTTCTAAACTTCAGACGTTCACCGTTTTGTCTGCTCAAACCGTGGTGTTTGAGCTCGCGTGACGAAACAGTCACGCATCTTGTGCTGTGATTGGCTGACATGAGCAACCCCAACAACGGCCATGGAAATTTACACACCGTATTTGTCGTATTTATACTTGTGCATAACTAAAATACGTGATATAGCGTACATAACCATCCAGCTGTATTGTACATTACTCTGTTAAAATTGCGTGTATATCCTTGCCTGGATTTACAGTTTCTGTTCTTGATTCGTGTTTGCATCGGATCTGGGCTCACCAGATTCCATCATCTTAACGGCATCTTCGAAAAGCTTATCTGATAAATTGCACACTAAATTCACATTGTGTTATTTTGGAGTTCGTGGCATGTTGCTGTTATTCGCAAGAACGTAACTCAACCAACCCACGTATAATACTCATTTTACTAAGGTTAGAAGCTCCTCTTGCTGTTGTTCCGTGTTTGCGATTTAAAATTGCGTTGTTTTGAAAATTTTACAACTAGGGTACGGCAACATAAGTCTCACTGCCTAGCAAGAGCTTCACCAGTGATTAGAGGAACAACGACGCGAAATACAGGGTGTATGTAAAGTCCGGCAACACTTTCAATTATTTATTGCACAAATGTCATACATATGGCATTTTGAAGAGAAACTCTGAAAGATTTTTTTTTTCTTACAAATATTCCATAAGCGAGCCATAAGTGACCTGGCAGACGGCAATCGAATTCTTGCCACACCCGTCCCACCACGACATCGTCTGCTGTGGCAGTCGCTTCCCGTATTCTCTCCCGGAGCTCTGCTGTATCACGTGGTAGAGGCGGTACATACACCAGATCTTTAATGTGTCCCCACAGAAAAAAAGTCATGTGGAGTGAGATCTGGCGATCGCGGAGGCCATTTCATGAAACAGCTGTCCCCTTCTGTACCACGGCCAATCCATCGATGCCGTAGCTGACTGTCGGCAAATTACCAAACTACGCTCTGGCGGTATACGTGAAAAAAAGTTTTAGAGTTTTTCTTCAAAATGGCATATGTATGATGTCCGTACAATGTTTTGTTCTTGTGCAATAAATAGTTGTAAGTGTTCCAGGGCTTTATGTACACCTTGTACACTCCGTGAGCAAAATATGTCCGTTTCATTAGTTTCCTTCCTTGCTGACTGCAGGTAACGTGTCTGATTAGCAAGTTAGCGTATTATGCATGAATTGTTTTGAAACTCAGCCTTATGCGAACACAATCGTGTTATAATACGGCCACAAAAACGAACTTGCTAATCATGCACGTTAGCCATTGTCCTCAAGCAAGGAAACTAAAATAACGGCACACATTTCGCCCAATGGGTATATTTCGCGTCGTTTTTTCTATAATCACTCGTGAAACTCCTGCTAGGCGGTGATACTTCCACCATGTGATCAAAAGTATCTGGACACCCCCAAATACATACGTTTTTCATGTTAGGTGCCTTGTGCTGCCACCTACTGCCAGGTACTCCGTATCAGCGACCTCAGTAGTCATTAGACATCGTGACAGAGCAGAATGGGGCGCTCCGTGGAACCCAGGAAGCGAACGTAAGGTGATTGGGCATCACTTGTGTCATACGTCTGTACGCGGGATTTCCACACTCCTAAACATCCCCTAGGTCTGATGTGGTAGTGAAGCGGAAACGTGAAGGGACACGTACAGCACAAAAGCGTACAGGCCGACCTCGTCTGTTGACTGACAGAGACCGCCGACAATTAGTCGTAATGTGTAATAGGCAGACGTCTATCCAGACCGTCACACAGGAATTCCAAACTGCATCAGGATCCACTGCAAGTACTATGACAGTTAGGCAGGAGGTGTGAAAACTTGGACATCATGGTCGAGCAGCTGCTCACAAGCGCACACCACGTCGGTAAATGTAAAACGACGCCTCGCTTGGTGTAATGAGCGTTAACATTGGACGATTGAACAGTGGAAAGACGTTGTGTGGAGTGACGAATCACGGTACACAATGTGGCAATCCGATGGCAGGGTGTGGGTATGGCGAACTCCCGGTGTACGTCACCTGCCAGCGTGTGTAGCGTCGACAGTAAAATTAGGAGGCGGTGGTGTTATGGGGTGGTCGTGTTTTCATGCACACACTCTTGTTTTGCGTGGCGCTATCACAGCACATGCCTGCACATTGATGTTTTAAGCACCTTCTCGCTTCCCACTTTTGAAGAGCAATTCGGGGATGACGATTGCATCTTTCAACACAATCGAGCACCTGTTCATAATGCACGGCCTGTGGCGGAGTGGTTACACAGCAATAGCATCCCTGTAATGGACTGGCCTGCACACAGTCCTGACCTGAATGCCATATAAGACCTTGGGGATGTTTTGGAACGCGGTACCAGGCCTCACAGACGACATCGATACCTCTCCTCAGTGCAGCACTCCGTGAAGAATGGGCTGCCATTGCTCAAGAAACCTTCCAGCACCTGACTGAAGGTATGATTGAGAGAGTGGAAGCTGTCATCAAGGCTAAGGGTGGGCCAACACCATACTGAATTCCAGCATTACCGATGGATGGTGCCACGAACTTGTAAGTCACTTTCAACTAGGTGTCCGGATACTTTTGATCACATAGTGTAACTCACTCAACCCATGCTTAATACGGTCACAAAAAGAAACTTGCTAATCAGGCACGTTACCCGCACGCAGCAAGGAAGCTAACTAAAGTAATGGGGCATATTTCGCGTCGTTTTTCCTATAGTCACTTGCGAAGGTCTTACTAGGCAGTGACACTTATGTTGCCGTACTCTAGCTGTAAAATGTGAACTTTCACGGCTGGAATTGTCACAATTAATAAAATATTCCGGGTTCACAACCACGTACAATATTCCCAATGGAACGAAGAGTTCGCCGGCCGCGGTGGTCTCGCGGTTCTAGGCGCGCAGTCCGGAACCGTGCGACTGCTACGGTCGCAGGTTCGAATCCTGCCTCGGGCATGGATGTGTGTGCTGTCCTTAGGTTAGTTAGGTTTAAGTAGTTCTAAGTTCTAGGGGACTGATGACCACAGTAGTTGAGTCCCATAGTGCTCAGAGCCATTTGAACCATTTTGAAGAGTTCTATGGATAGACGGGCGGTGTCGCTACAGGGAGTCTCTTACGCTCGGTTATAGCGAACATCCTTATGGAAAAATTCGAGGAACAGGCATTTGAAAGTTCGAATAAGAAACCGAATATTTGTGTTTTTGTGGCGGCACGGCAAGGAGGAACTCGATCGTTTTCACGAACATCTGAACAGGAACAATCCGAAGATTCAGTTTACCAAGAAGAAGGAGAAAAGCGGGAGATTAAATTTCCTTGATGTGCTAGTTTTCGAGAAAGACTATGTTGGCTTGGGACACACGGTTTACCAAAGACTAACGTACATAGAACGTTAACTTCACTGGGGTTCAAACCACCACCCACACCAAAAGCGAGGCATCGTAAAAACGTTGGTGGATAAAGCAAGGAAAATTTGCGATTTAGAGCTGCTTGACGCAGAGTTAAGGCCTCACCAAAGCATCGCTCAAGAACGGTTATTCGTTCGCTGAGGTGAAAAGATCGTTAAGACCACGACGCAGAAATCATAATGACGCTCAAGCGCCGGTGAAATCGCAAATTTTCCTGCCATTCATTAAGGACGTGACAGACTGCATAGGAAAAACCTTGAGAAAGCGGAACATCGTGCTAATTTACACACGTACGTGGGAGATACATGATCAGGTTAAGTCGGCCAGGGATGCTCGCCACCCGCTGGAAAAAGCTTAAATTTATAGGGTTCGTAGTTGTACGTGGGTACTACAAAAATACGAGGGTATTTCGGAAAGTAAACGTACACCGTACGCCAGAGGAACAGAAGCGTTTTGGCGAGCAAGCTGGCAACACTGGTGTTAACCTTGAACCGTTAGCTTTCTCCTCGCCGTCATTCGGCAGTTGAACGTTGCTTCTGGTTGGAGGCGGTCGTGTTTAAAATGGCTGCGCCGATTCAGAATCCCGCCAAATGCGAAGTGCACTCCGTCATCGTTTTCTTCATGGAAAAGGTGTGCGACCGGCGGATATTCACAAAGAAGTTGTTTCTGTTTATGGGAACGTTAGGAATCGACAAAATGTAAAGAAATGGTGTCGTCATTTCTCTAAACGTAGGAGCGATGTTCATGACAAACAAAAAACAGGTCGGCCATCTGTGATCTCTTATGCCCTTCTTCGGAGAACTGAGGAAGAAATTCGTGCGAGCAGACGTCTGACATTGAAATAATTGCATCAGATCCTACTGGACGTGTCAATGACAACTCTTTATGACGTTGTGACTGTCAAGTTAGAGTACAGGAAAGAACACAAAAAGAAAAGGATGAGCTTTGCACTGGACTTCCTCACACGCTACGCTGAAGAAGGTGATCAGTTCCTTGATTACATTGTGACAGGTGACGAGCCGTGGGTTTATCACCATACACTTGAATCCAAGCAACAATCAATGCAATGGCGCTATTCGCATTGACCAAAAACCAAGAAATGCAAAACGTTGATTTCGGCGAAGAAAATCGTGGCTTCTGTTTTTTGGGACTGACAAGGCATGCTTCTGTTGGAATTTATGCCTCCTGGAACGACAATTAATGCTGCTGCATATAGCCCAGAATTTGAAACGTCTTCGAAGGGCAATTCTAAACAAACGCAGGGGAATGCTGACAATTGGAGTACGCTCGCTTCGTGACAACGCTCGGCCTCACACAGCGCTCGTAACCAAAGCACCACTCGGACAATTCCAATAGGACGTATTGGACCATCCGCCACACAGCCCGGAACTTGCACCCACCGACTTCCGTGTCTTCCGTTACCAGAAGTCACATCTAGGTGGAACATCATTCCACGACAATGAAGAGATCAAAGATGAAGGTTGAAATATGGTTCCGACAACAGGTGCCAACCTTCTATGACTGTGGGATACAAAAGCTTGTGCGCCGACTTTACAAATGTTTGGATAACGGGGGTGATTATGTCGAAAAATAAAAAATAATCCAGTTAATAAGATTTAACTGACGTTTTCTAAATAAGTGTTCTATTTAAGGACTGTGAGCCATTGTATCTTTACTTTTCGAAATGCCCTCGTAACTGTCGAGAAAGGACTGGGAGAACACAAGGGAAATTGCAGAAGAGGAGAGAATGACGGATCAGCTGTTGCGGAACGTGCTTTACAGCAAGGAGGTCACCACATTCATTTCGACAGGATTGCCAGCCACAAGCGAACACCACAGAAGGCCATACAAATTGTGAACCCCCCCAGGAGCCGCGCGACCTCTACTGTTGCAGGCTCGAATCCTGCCTGGCATGTATGTGCGGGATGTCCTTAGGTTAGTTAGGTTTAAGTAATTCTAAGTTCTAGGGGACTGATGACCTTAGAAGTTAAGCCTCCTAGTGCTCAAAGCCATTTGAACCATTTGAACTACCCCAGGAGTTTCAGCGGGAACGAGGATGGCCTGAAATTGAATGAAATTTGGATTCTGCTGCTGACGATGTACCAGTCTTCCACTGTGGGATGATAGCAACAGCGGACGATGGCAGTCGACAAAGTCCAATTCAAAGCATGTGACGTCACGCCGCTTGCGGAAGCGGAATTTTGCTGTAGTCAGTAGCGAGCCAGGGTGTGAATCGGACATTCAACAGAGCTGCGATCCCTCCGTACATTCGGACTAAACGTCGGGTTTTAAAGCGAAATGCCGGTCACGTTGGCCGAGCGGTTCTAGGCGCTTCAGTCCTGAACCGCGCGACTGCTGCGGTCGCAGGTTGGAATCCTGCCTCGGGCATGGATGTGTGTGATGTCCTTAGGTTAGTTAAGTTTACGCAGCTCTAGGTTCTAGGGGACTGATGATCTCAGAAGTTAAGTCCCATAGTGTTCAGAGCCATTTGGACCATCTGAACCAAAAGGATGTCGCCAAACACGGATGCGACCATCGTGATGCTGTAAACAGAACCTGGATTCATCCGAAAAAAGACCTTTTGCCATTCGTGCACCCAGGTTCGTCGTCGAGTACACCATCGCAGCCGTTCCTGTCTGTGATGCAGCGTCAAGGGTAACCGCAGCCACGGTCTCCGAGCTGATAGTCCATGGTACTGCAAACGTCGTCAAACTGTTCGTGCAGATGGTTGTTGTCTTACAAACGTCCCCATCTTTTGACTCAGGGATCGAGATGTGGCTGCACGATCCGTTACAGCCGTGCGGACAAGATGCCTGTCATCTCGACTGCTAGTGATACGAGGCCGTTGGGATACAGCACGGCGTTCCGTATTACCCTCCTGAACCCACCGATTCCGTATTCGTTGGATCTCGACCAACGCGAGCAGCAATGTCAAGATACGATAAACCGCTATCGCGATAGGCTACAATCCGACCTTTATCAAAGTCGGAAACGTGATGGTACGCATTTCCCCTCCTTAAATGAGGCAACGCAGGTCAACTGCTGTTTGTGGATGAGAAATCGGTTGGAAATGTTCCTTATGTCAGCACGTTGTAGGTGTAGCCACTGGCGCCAACCTTTTGTGAATGCTCTGAATAGCTAATCATTTGCATATCACAGCATCTTCTTCCTGTCGGTCAAATTTCCCATGTGTAGGACGTTATCTTTGTGGTATAGCAATTTTAATGACCGGTAGTCTATATGTTGAAGCTAATATAATCATGTTTTGTGTGAAACAACGTTTGATTTGTGTTGTAAATCTGAAATACCAAGTTGTATTGAAATTAACGAGCGGTTGTGTAGTTCACAATCTGTGTACTGAAATGGCAGGTTTGTTGGAAACCTCAAGTAGGCAAAATCTTTATTGGAAATCTCATGCATAGATTATAACCTGAAAAATTAATTTGTTCAAGTGAAGTGGGTGGCGTATCTTATATCCTTATAGCTACTGTATTGGATCTTTATTGTGGTAGATTGTCATTCAGTGTATACAATTTACTATTACTGCTTACTGGCGTTTTGTGCCAGTAGGTCAGTGATCCTGTTAATATGAAATGGTTTGCAAATGTGGCGTATGGTATGTACTTCCACTTTTATGTGCTTTAGGTTTTTACAGTACCTCATGCTACACTTCATGCTTGTCTTTCACTCGTGTGGTAAATGAGTCACTGAAGGTTAATGGACGTACGCCAGCACAACTTTAAATGTGTTATTGTTGTATTCTTCAGTCCAAAGACTGGTTTGACGCATCTCTCCATGCTACACTAACCTTGCAAGCTTCTTCCTTATCTCCCGGTACCTATTGCAGCCTACATCCTTCTGAATCTGCTTAGTGTATTCATCTCATGGTCTCTCTCTACGATTTTTACCCTCTACGCTTCCCTCCAGTACTAAATTGGTGATCCCTTGATGCCTCAGAACATGTCCTACCAACTGGTCCCTTCTTCTAGTCAAGCAGTGCTACAAATTCTTCTTCTCCCCAATTCTGTTCAGTACCTTCCTATTAGTTACATGATTCACCTATCTAATTTACGGAATTCTCCTATGCACCACATTTCGAAAGCTTCTATTCTCTTCTTGTTTAAACTATTTATCGTCCATGTTTCACTTCCATACATTTTCTACACTCCATAAAAATACTTTCAGAAAGAACACTTAAATCTATACTCGACGTTAACAAGTTTCTCTTCTTCAGAAACGCTTTCCTTGCCATTGCCAGTCTGCATTTATATCCTCTCTACTTCGGCCATCATCAGTTATTTTGCTCCCAAATAGTAAAACTCGTCTACTACTTCAGATGTACCACTTCTTAATGCAACTCCCTCAGCATCATGTGATTTAATTTGACTACATTCCATTATCCTCATTTTAATCTTGTTGATGTTCATCTTATATCGTCCTTTCAACACACTGTCCATTCCGTTCAACTGCTCTTCCAAGTCCTTTGCTGTTTCTGATAGAATTACAATGTCATCGACGAACCTCAAAGTTTTTATTTCTTCTCCATTCATTCTAATTCCTACTCCAAATTTTCCTTTTGTTTCCGTTACTGCTTGCTCAATATACAGATTGAATAATATCAGGGACAGGCTACAACCCTGTCTCACAACTGTAAATACATACAGCGAAACACTGTGTTCATAATTTGCATTTCAAGGACAAATGGTTCAAATGGCTCTAAGCACTATGGGACTTAAATGCTGAGGTCATCAGGCCCCTAGACTTAAGACAACTTAAACCTAACTAACCTCAGGATATTGCACACATCCATGCCCGAGGCAGGATTTGAACCTGCGACCGTAGCAGCAGCGCAGTTCCAGACTAAAGCGTCTAGAACCGCTCGGCCACAGCGACCGGCCATTTCAAAGACACCACGAATTATCTCTAGTATGTAACAAAAAGTTCCTCCCATCATCTTATATATTTGTAAAACTTGCCTGGTTATTCCGGTTAGTGAGGACAGAGCGTATAGTTCTTGCCATGTTCTTGAAGAGACAGTAAAGCATTATTAGGTGTGACACTATAACGTGGAAAAAAAGTTCGTTCAAGTGACAAGGCTGGCTTATGTTTTGCTTAAAGTTACTATAGTTGGGTTGTGGTAGGAGGACATTAGCTGACTACAAATTATTATTACAGCTTACTTGTGTTGTTTTTATGGCAGTAGAATGGTGATTCTGTTACGCGAAGTTGTTTGCAGTGTGGTGTATGTATGTTTTTCCACTCTTCACTGCTTTGTCTGTCCAGAGTATCTTACACAAAACTTTGTGATTGTCTTTCACGCGTATGCTGAATGACAGTCAGGGAAAGTTATTTGACGTATGTCTACACAACGTTAGATAAACACAGCAAAGCAATTTCGAGTAAGCCCCTCCTAGTGTAAGTGTGATTCGAGTTCTGTTAAAAAATCCAATTCCCACATTAAAGATACAGTTCTAGTTCAAGTAAACCCAGAAGTGACACTTTGGTATTTGCCATCTGTCGATTATCGATTACATCTTTCCAATACACACATCAAACAAAGTTTTGCAACACCCCGGTTCCCAGAACTCCGGAAGATAGACGTTGACTGTGGAGATTGTATCACAGACACAGCCCCTTTGACTGTTAAGAGATGTTGCCAAACCCGCCCAAAGATGTAAACAACCATGCAAGAGCAGCGCCTATTAGACAGAGGGGGTCCGACAGCCGATCAGTTCCAGTCATTCCACCAGGATGGAGGTTCACGGCTTGTGTTGTCTGTAGTTCAACTATGCCGCGGTTCGATCGCGTCCGCATTGTTACTTTGTGCCAGGAAGGGCTCTCGACAAGGGAAGTGTCCAGGCGCTTCGGAGTGAACCAAAGCAATGTTGTTTGGGCATAGAGGAGATACAGAGAGACAGGGCTACTACCGCAGTGGATGACCGCTACCTACGGATTATGACTCGGAGGAATCCTGGCAGCTACGTCAACATGTTGAATAATGCTTTTAGTTCAGCCTTAGGACGTCGTGTTACGATTCAAACTGTGCGCAATATGCTGCATGATGCGCAACTTCATTCCCGACGTCCATGGCGAGGTCCATCTTTGCAACCACGACACCATGCAGCGCGGTACAGATGGATACAAAAACATGCCGAATGGACCGCTCAGGATTGGCATCACATTCTCTTCACTGATGAGTGTCGCAAATGCCCCCAACCAGACAATGGTCGGAGGCGTGTTTGGAGGCAACCCGGTCAGGCTGAATGCCTTAGACACACTTTACAGCGAGTGCAGCAACGTAGAGGGTCCCTAATGTTTTGGGGTGGCATTATGTGCGGCCCACGTACGCCACTTTTGGTCATGGAAGGCGCCGTAACGGCTGTACGATACGTGAATGTCATCTTCCGACTGATAGTGCAACAGTATCGGGAGCATACTGGCAAGGCATTCGTCTTCATGGGCGACAATTAGCGCCCCCATCGTCCACATCCTGTGAATGACTTCCATCAGGATAACGACATCGCTCGACTAGAGTGGTCAGCGTGTTCTCCAGACATGAATCTCATCGAGCATGCCTGGAATGAATCGACCACTCTGAGGGATCTACGCCGAATCGCCGTTGAGGTGTGGGACAATCTGCACCAACAGTGCCTTCATGAACTTGCGGACAGTATGCCACGACGAATGCAGGCATGCATCAATGCAAGAGGACGTGCTGCTGGGTATTAGAGGTACCGGTGTGTACAGCAATCTGGACAGCCACCTCTGAAGCTCTCGCTGTATGGTGGTAGAACACGCAATGTGCCGTTTTCATGAGCAATAAAAAGGGCGGAAATAATGTTGCTCGCTATTTCAGTTTTCTGTACAGGTTCTGGATCTCTCGAAACCGAGGTGTTGCAAAACTTTTTTTGATGTGTGTAATTAGGCCTATATCACGTTTCAGAAATTCCTGTTTCAAAGTTTTTGTGTGAAAGATGTCATTTATAATGCTGTAAATACTAATTTAAAATCTAATATTTTCTCTCTTGCGCCTTAAATATCTGTCCTACGAAATTTTTAATTTTTTCTAAACCGAATTTTAACGTTGTGAACGTGCGCTAAAAGATACAGTAACGTTGATCTTCTTTATTAGGGGGAACATTCAATTTGAAATAATACTGCCACCAGGAATATTGTTACTTCCTTGCTCAAGTCCCCTAGATAACTGAAGTGTACTAGAATCTGATTATGTGAATATCAGCCAATACTGCATTGATTTCACCATTTTTAGAACAAAATGTGCTCCTGTGAAACCATAAATCTGTCTTTCATTACTTAGATCATACGTACTTCCTTGCATAAATTTTATCCCTGCATCATGAAATAGAAACATGTACTTTCACCATATAAATTAGCAGTTATTTGCTCATAAACTCATTGGCAAAAACATAAAGACCAAAGTCGCACATCGTGCCACTGTAGCATAGTAAACCACGCTCTGAACGTGTTTAGGAGAGATCATTAGTGCAGCCTATCACTGAAGGTACATATTTTCGTAATACACGCGTTTGTTGTGTTGTGGTGTTCAGTCCAGAGGCTGGTTTGATTCATCTCTCCTCGCTTCTCTCTCCTGTGCAGGCTTTTTCATCTCCGAGTAACATTACTACGTGATCAGGACCAGTAGACAGCAAGCATCCACAAATTTCCTCCTCCACTGTATTCTGCCCATTGTTGCAATCCGCCATACGTTCACATCAATTGACACTTGGTTTAAATCTTCATGGAGTCCATCCCTCCAGCGCTTTTTGCGTCTCCCTACATCCTCCTGAATCTGCTTACTATATTCATCTCTTTTTTCCCCTCCACGCTTCGCTCTTACGCTAAATTTGTGATCCCTTGATGGCTCAGAACGTCTCCTACCAATCGATCCCAAAAATTCCTGTTCTACCTAATTCTTTTCAGTACCTCCTCATTGCTTACGTGATCTACCCATCTAATCTTCAGCATTTTTCTGTAGCACCGCATTTGGAAAGCTTCCATTCTCTTCTTGTCTAAACTAGTTATCATCCATGTTTCATTTCCTTACATGGCTACACTCCATACAAGTACTTTCAGAAAAGACTTCCTGACATTTAAATCTATACTCGATGTTAACAAATTTTTCTTCTTCAGAAACGCTTTCCTTGCCACTGCCAGTCTACATTTTATATCCTCTCTACTTCGACCATCATCAGTTATTTTGCTCCCCAAACAGCAAAAATCCTTTACTGCTTTAAGCATCTCATTTCGTAATCTAATCACCCGACTTAATTCGACTACATTCCATGATCCTCGTTTTGCTTTTGTTAATGTTCATCTTATATCCTTTCAAGACACTGTTCATTCCGTTCAGCTGCTCTTCCAGGTCCTTTGCTGTCTCTGACAGAATTACAATGTCATCAGCGAAACTCAAAGTTTTTATTTCTTCTCCCTGGATTTTAATACCTACTCCAAATTTTTCTTTCGTTTCCTTCACTGCTTGCTCATTATACAGATTGAATAACATCGGGGATAGGCTACAGTCCTGTCTCACTCCCTTCCCAACCACTGCTTCCCTTCCATGCCCCTCTAATCTTATAACTGTCATCTGGTTTCTGAACAAATTGTAAATAGCCTTTCGCCCCCTGTATTTTACCCCTGTCACCTTCACAATTTGAACGAGAGTATGCCTGTCAACATTGTCAAAACCTTTCTCTAACGAGGGGACCCTCTATACTGTAAATCACAGATTTTGATGCGCTTCAAATACGTTGTAGAGGCCCTTACCCTGAGTGCCTGACTATCCGGCTTTTTAGCGATGGGCCTTGGGTTTTGAGAAAATCGATTCTGAAATTCATTGTGCGATTTGTATATGCGTAACATTAAGTGTATTCCGAGCAAGACAGCGTAGCGTACTGCTGGCATGGTAGCTCAGCGTGTTCGGTCCGAGGCTTAGTTGCCCTCTGTAATAAAACCTTTGAGTTAAACGATCAACAACGAACTTAAACGGATGTCTTACGATGTCCGCCCCGAGCAGATGCAACTGAAACGTCCTCTTTGAACAATTATACTAGACTGTGCTTAAACTGACACACAATATATTTTTAGCCCTACGCAATCTGACTTTCAATCATCCCTACAAAAGAATGGCCCTGACTAACTAACCTATACCTTTCACAAATCACTTACCTCTCCAAAAATCTTCGTTACTCGAACTACTGCAATACAGCGAGCGCCACTACTGCCAGCTAAATAAAAGACTCAAACTACGGAAGGCACTAACTACTGATAGGCACAGTTAGCAAATGAAAGATTTTGATAGAGAACAAACAATGTATTTATCTTAATAGTCATAATATATATAGCAGTTCATGATATCCAGTATTACAAATTACAAAACTCCATCTCTCTCCCCACGTCCACCACTGCTGGCGGCTCACCTCCAACTGCGCAACGCTACGCGCTGTTCACATCCAGCCGCCCAACACTACAATGGCGAGTATTAGAACAATGCCAACCAGCCACTGACTGCACACGGCACAGCCAGTGATTTTTCATACAGAGTGCTATGTGGCGTTACCAATAAAAAAAACTAAACAGCCTACTTACACAACGAACAAAATGAAGAAAAGAAAGAAGAAAAAAAAAAACGTAGTGATGAAGGTTCAAAGCTACCGCAGTGGATGTACCGTGTTCAAATCTTGCTCGAAACGTCTTTTTTTTTTTTTTTTTTTTTTGAAAAATCGACTTAATTTTTCGATTTTATTTCAGAGAATATCAACACAATGTAAGATTTTTATCATACACATTGCTTGATGTGCCAGAACAATGCTGTGGGTGATTAGAAACAACCGAAGCACAAATTTTCGCAGCACCAGGCGCATCTTACGAAAGCGACCGTCTTGCAGGTGCACGATTTCTTCATGAGCGATACCGGGAAACACAATTCTTTCGCATTCAAAAAGTTTCTCTGTCATCCGCTAATTTCGATGCGAACCATGCGAAACTAATCATGGTGCAAATGGCTCTGAGCACTATGGGACTTAACATCTATGGTCATCAGTCCCCTAGAACTTAGAACTACTTAAACCTAACTAACCTAAGGACATCACACAACACCCAGACATCACGAGGCAGAGAAAATCCCTGACCCCGCCGGGAATCGAACCCGGGAACCCGGGCGTGAAACTAATCATGCTTTTAAAATTAGGTACGCTGAGTTGATGTAGGATTAGCGAAAGTAATTTTATCGAACCTTCCCTAGAAGCGATCTCTCTATTACCTTTCATCATGTCTGGAACATTCTGAATAATTTCCGTGAAGATTTTCACCAGTCGGTAAAAGTAAACATCGCCGGGCTGGCAATAAGGTGTGGACTTTGGGGGGACCACTTTTAGGGGCCAGCCGGAGTGGCCGAGCGGTTCTAGGCGCTACAGTCTGGAACTGCGCTGCTGCTACGGTCGCAGGTTCGAATCCAGCCTCGGGCATGGATGTGTGTGATGTCCTTAGGTTAGTAAGGTTTAAGTAGTTCTAGGGGACTGATGACCTCGGAAGTTAAGTCCCATAGTGCTCAGATCCATTTGAACCAACCACTTTTATGGTGCAGGTTCTCACTTTCATTTCATCAGTTAGTAGATGATCGTATAAAGTTGAATTGGTTTGCCCTCCCCACGAATCGATAATGTACAAACATTTCTTCTATCCCGCGTACGGAAGAATTACAGAACGCAAAAAATTCTTCATACACCAGTTTCGTGAACTTCCCGGATTTCGTGCAGGACACAACTACATTTCTGTATTTCCAAATTAATTCGTCTACTCGTTTTTGTCGTGCATAAATAATAATAAAAATAAAAAAAATCCAGATGCAAGATTCGAACACGGTACCTCCAGCGCAGTAGCCGTGAACTTTCAACACTGCGCTACGCTGACTTGCTCGGAATAGCCGATGTTGCGCATGTACAAATCGCCCAATGAACTTCAAAATCGATTTTCTCAAGAATCAAGGCCCGTCGCTAAGTAACCGGATAGCCAGGCACTCAGGACAAGTGCCTCTACAACGTATTTGAGGCGCATCAAAATCCGTGATTAACGGTATGGAAGGTCCCCTTGTAAGTCTACAAATGTTAGAAACTGATCCTCCCCGAGGTCGACTTCTACCAGTTTTTTGCACGCTTACAAATATGAGAAACATAAATTACGGCCTGTTAGTTTCCAATGCGGTGGTTCCTTCTGAAGTTAGTCGCTGGTGAGAGAAGGAAAGTGGCGTCAGAAAGTGAGCGCGTTTTTAACTTTTGTGGCATGGTGTTTCTCCCTTCGTAAAACTTGTCTGGTAATTCCAGTAACTGAAGACAGTGTACAGTGCTCGCCACGTTCGTTTCGACACAGGTACAGCTCATTTATGGGCATCTTATGGTAGCAACAGGCAAACTAGAGCACTCGTGTCCAAGTTCACAGCTATCGTTCTGCCAGTCCTGCCCTTGTAGGCCATTAAAATTGGTACGCCAATTAGAAATGCAGATGATAAACGGGTATTTATTGGACAAATATATTATACTAGTACTGACATGTGATTACATTCTCACGCAATTTGGGTGCACACATCCTGAGAAATCAGAACAACCACCTCTGGCCGTAATAACGGCCTTGATACGTATGGGCATTGAGTCAAATGGCGTGTACAGGTACAGCTGCCCATGCAGCTCCAACACGATACCACAGTGCATCAAGAGTAGTGACTGGCGTATTGTAACGGGCCAGTTGCTCGGCCACTATTGACCAGACGGTTTCAGTTGGTGAGAGATCTGGAGTATGTGCTGGCCAGGGCAGCAGTCTAACGTTTTCTGTATCCAGAAAGGCCCGTACAGGACCTGCAACATGCGGTCGTGCATTATCCTGCTGAAATGTAGGATTTTGCAGGGATCGAATGAAGGGTAGAGCCACGGGTCGTAACATATCTGAAATTTAAAGTCCATTGTTCAAAGTGCCGTCAACGCGAACAAGAGGTGACCGAGACGTGTAACCAAAGGCACCCCACACCATCACGCCGGGTGATACGCCAGTATGGCGATGACGAATACACACTTCCAATGTCCGATCGTCGCGATGTCGAAAACACGGATGCGACCATCGTGATGCTGGAAACAAAACCTGTATTCGTCCGAAAAAATTACGTTTTGCCATTCGTGCACCCAGCTTCGTCGTCGACTACACCATCGCAGGCGCTCCTGTCTGTGATGCAGTATCAAGGATAACCGCAGCCACGGTCTCTGGGCTGATAGTCCGAGCTGCTGCAAACGAGACGTGGCTGCACGATCCGTAACAGCCGTGCGGATAAGATGCCTGTCATCTCTACTGGTAGTGATTCGAGGCCGTTGGGATCCAGCACGGCGTTCCGTATTACCCTCCTGAACCCACCGATTCCATATTCTGGTAACAGTCACTGGATCTCGACCAACGCGACCAGCAGTGTCGCGATACGATAAACCGCAATCGTGATAGGCTACAATCCGACCTTTATCAAAGTGGGAAACGTGATGGTACGCATTTTTCCTCCTTACACGAGACATCACAACAACGTTTCACCAGGCAACGCCGGTCAAGTGCTGTATGAGAAATCGGTTGGAAACTTTCCTCATGTCAGCATGTTGTAGGTGTCGCCACGGGCGCCAACCTTGTGTGAATGCTTTGAAAAGCCAATCATTTGCATATCACAGCATCTTCTTCCTGTTGGATAAATTTTGCGTCTGTAGCACATCTTCATGGTGTAGAGATTTTAATGGCCAGTAGTGTAAAATAGTCTAAACTAACGTTGGCCCTGCCAAAAATGACGAACGAGATATGACGCCTTGTGGGCCAGCTGTCGGCCCGTGTTACCGTGTGACCTCTGGCGAGAGCCTCTCACGACTGAGGCACTCTGATCGCAGCCTAAAGCCGTCGGCACACGGACCCTGCGTCAGAACGTTGAGCGTTGAGCGTGCCGATTTTCTGACGTCATGGCGTCGAATAGCACGCTCTGGAGTCTTTCCGAACGTGCAGAGCAATATCTGTCATGTCAGATATTCTGAGCGTGCGTCTGAGCGTCGACCAAAGACGTGGCACAACGCCACCAACGTCACACGTACGCCGTCTCCCTGTACAGAGTTGTGAGACGCCATATTGGCATTCATTTCAAGTCTATATGTATGTATGCCGTATCTGAGCACCAGCAAACTATCACTGGAAAACCCGTTGTTAGTTGTGTGATTTGTACCAATAAAAAATGAGGAACATCATATTTGTGGCAAAAGAAAAAGAATTATTGTAACATGCGTATTATCAGAGTAGGCTATTTGAAGCAGCGACGCACTGAAGATCCACCGAAAACGCATTGTTCTTGGTACAGTTTGTTATAATTAAATCTCAATTAGTAACATAGTATATAAGAAGGCCTAGTACAATATGATTGGGTTTAAGGGAATTGTTAGATTAGCGTGCCGGCATGGTAGCTCAGCGTGTTCCGTCAGCGGGTTACGTGCCCTATGTAATAAAAAAACTGAGTCAATCGATCAACAATGAACATAAATGGATGTCTTACGACGTCCGCCCAAGCAGATGCAACGAACTAAAGCGACCAAAATGAGATTTTTCTTTTTTTAAAAAAAGTGTAATGAGTAGCGTCTGTGACTACTCATTAGTATTGTTGGGGCGGTGGTTCGCGTCTTATCACTTCCAAATTTTTTTCCTAACATTCTCGTTTTTAGTAGGTTTTGATACTTTATAATGAGTTTCATATAAGTATATGCTATAATATTTGATGTTATGTAAATATAAGTTCACCTTTTTTGAGGGCTGACTTCGTTCGATTGGCTTAATCTACAGGACAGCTTGTGCTACTTGTATAAAGATATTTTGCTCCTTTTTCTTTTACGCACCGTAACTCACATGCTGCAAAGATTCTGCTACTGGGTAGGAATAGTGATAAAGTAAGACTAATCTTGGGGCTTTTACTAAAATGTGGGAATGATGAAATAATGTTTATCCTATGCGGAGAAGTATTCCAAATTTGTACCGCACTGTTTGTAACGGAACGTCTATAAGTCTGTGTCCTTATTGATTGGACATGGTACTTTCCTCTTCGTGGACGATGGAGGAAATGTGCGTTTTAATAGAGCTAAAGTGGGAATTTTACGAGCACCCGTTGAGTTAACAGTGTGATTTACGAGCTAGAAACATCCCTCAACTGCCGCTGGAGTGCGTTGGGATCGCGTATACCACGTTGGGACCCACGTACCGTGTGCACAAGTCGAATTGTTCCTGTGCGTTCAGCAACACGTTGAACTTGGCACGCTCAACGTTTGTGTTGCATAGAGATAAGCAGCATTTCAAGGGGTAGCCTTTAGACTAGCTACTACCCGTTCTAGAAACATCGCGTGATATCACATATTAACAGTTCCAAAAACGTTGACCGCCATTAATGCATTCTGATAATTCAGATTCTATAACTCGTTATTGAAAAAATGTTTTACAGGAGAGTCTCCATTATCTGATCTTCGGTTATGCTACTTTCTGTGTTATCCGACCCACCCTTTCACCAACCGGCGGCGGGCCAATGACTAACGTGTTATTTGTTAGTTCATTGTCGCCGTCTGATACTCTTCACTCCTCAGTAGAGTTGGGCAACATTATTCTTTTTCCCGATTTGATTCCTACGATTCAATCTCACATTGCGAATCGATTCCTACGATTCACGATTCATTGTAGTCTGCGATGGCACGATTCTTATGGAATGCCAAAAGTTCTACATCTTACAGACAGATGGCAGGACATGTCTGAATTGTCAGTGGTGTTAGAATCAAACTGTGTCATCATGAGATATGCCAGAAAGTTTATTTATGAGTAAACGTGCATATGGCGTTACAAGTGTGATTCTCGATCTATATGTGTAATGCCTTAACTGGTGAAAGGTCACGTTTGATTTGATTGCATCTATTGTTTTATTTCAGTATGCCAGAAAAGGAGTCGATTTGTGCAAAATTACGTGGTATGCAAGTTTGGTTGTGTGGCTTGGACGTATCTAACTATAGACGTCCGTTTTATTGTAACAAAATCTGGCAGTGAGGCAGACGTGGTTTGGCTCATATCATTCTATGTTTTTCTGTGCTAAGATGTCTTTCCAAGTCCACATCACCCTTGTAATTCATAACACAGCTGACAGACCTCCCACACAGCAAATTTAGCTTAACTTTCATTTCTTCTAAATACAAAGCATAGGTATTTTGCTTTTAATTTGTCTAAGAACTTGCCGCTGTCACTACTATTTACGTGAGAAGCCGATATACTTCTAAACAGTAGGATTCAATCGTATACAGCGACATTACTTAATTAAAATTTAATATGAATCAGAACACGATAACATTCGAAAACTCGAAATTATTAATTAAAAAGCTTTTGTTTAAAGACGGTATTACACGGCGATCCGCCAAGAAAGGTATTGGTTAGGGTGTTACAGAAAGATAAGGCCAAACTTTCAGGACACATTCCTCACACACAAATAAAGAAAAGATGTTATGTTGACATGTGTCCGAAAAAGTTTAATTTCCATGTTAGAGCTCATTTTAGTTTCGTCAGTATGTACTGTACTTCCTCGATTCACCGCCAGTTGGCCCAATTGAAAGAAGGTAATGTTGACTTCGGTGCTTGTGTTGACATGCGACTCATTGCTCTACAGTACTAGCATCGAGCACATCAGTACATAGCACGAACGTGGTTTTGCAGTCAGAGCAATGTTTACAAATGCGGAGTTGGCAGATGCCCATTTGATGTACAGATTAGCACGAGGCAATAGCCGTGGCGCGGTACGTTCGTATCGAGACATTATTTCCAGAACGGAGGTGTCCCGACAGGAAGACGTACGAAGCAATTGATCGGCGTCTTAGGGAGCACGGAACATTCCAGCCTATGACTCGCGACTGGGGAAGACCTAGAACGACGAGGACAGCTGCAATGGACGAGGCAATTCTTCGTGCAGTTGACGATAACCCTAATGTTAGCGACAGAGAAGTTGCTGCTGTACGAGGTAACGTTGACCACGTCACTGTATGGAGAGTGCTACGGGAGAACCAGTTGTTTCCGTACCGTGTACAGCGTGTGCAGGCACTGTCAGCAGCTGATTGGCCTCCACGGGTACACTTCTGCGAATGGTTCATCTGACAATAAGTCAATCCTCATTTCAGTGCAAATGTTCTCTTTACGGATGAGGCTTCATTCCAACGTGATCAAATTGTAAATTTTGACAATTAACATGTGTGGGCTGACGAGAATCCGCACGCAATTGTCCAATCACGTCATCAACGCAGATTTTCTGTGGGCAGGCATTGTTGGTGATGTCTCGATTGGGCCCCATGTTCTTCCACCTACGCTCAATGGAGCACGTTATCATGATTTCATACGGGATACTCTACCTGTGCTGCTAGAACGTGTGCCTTTACAAGTACGACACAACATGTGGTTCATGCTCGGTGGAGCTCCTGCACATTTCAGTCGAAATGTTCGTACGCTTCTCAACAACACATTCGGTGACCGATGGATTGGTAGAGGCGGACCAATTCCGTGGCCTCCACGCTCTCCTGACCTCAACCCTCTCGACTTTCATTTATGGGGGCATTTGAAAGCTCTCGTCTACGCAACCCCGGTACGAAATGTAGAGACTCTTCGTGCTCGTATTGTGGACGGCTGTGATACAATACGCCATTCTCCAATGCTGCATCAGCGCATCAGGGATTCCATGCGACGGAGGGTGGATGCACGTATCCTCGCTAACGGAGGGCATTTTGAACATTTCCTGTAACTAAGTGTTTGATGTCACGCAGGTACGTTCCGCTGCTGTGTGTTTTCATTTCATGATTAATGTGATTTGATGAGAAGTAATAAAATGATCTCTAACATGGAAAGTAAGCGTTTCCGGAAACGTGTCCACATAACATATTTTCGTTCTTTGTGTGTGAGGAATATTTACTGAAAGTTTGGCCGTACCTTTTTGTAACACCCTGTATAGGCTCTCTAATAATGGTCCAGTGCGACAGCCATTTACTGGCAGCACTGGTGCAACTAACAGAATTTTCGAGATACGCGAAATACAATACATAATCCAAGTGCTATTGCTCGTGTGTAAAGGTGTGTGTGTTTTGCATTGCATCTGCAACAAATAAGAGGTACGTATTTATTCATCATACTTGGATTTCTTGATATTAATCGTGTGTATTGGGAGCTGTGTACTCGCTGTATATCGTTTCTGCCTTCACTCGCGCAAACTAAACTGATGCCGGCGCGGTGGAAAATGGTAGCGTTAGTAAATGGGAAATGCCTTTACGCTCGTTCCCGTCATCCACCGCCAAGTGTCAGCTAGGTTTTCACGAATAATATTACGGCCCACGAACTTCGTTTGTTCGCTCCGAGCTTCCTTTGTTCACACGCATCCACCACTTAACTGCCATCTGGCGGTCGTAATCATTCGGCACGACTCGGCATGATTCGGAAGCTGCCTTCGAAGCATAGCGTACTAAGAATCGATGAATCGTTGGAACTTGGAATAGTCACGACTCGGAAACTTGCAATCGTTCTTACGATTCTTTTGAACGACGAGTCGCCCGTATCACGATTCGATTCATACGATTCTTTTTTCAGAGTCATTCACGAATCGCCACAACTCTACTCCTCAGTGCTAACTTAGGTCTGTAGTGGAGCGGACGTGTTGCACTTTGTTTATTGTAAAAATTTGTGGTGATGGCTTCAAAACGGAGAAAGGTGGTCGTTTCAATGGAAGAGAAACTTAAATCTATAAAAAGAATAGACAATGGTGAAATTTTATTAAAAGTGGCGCAAGATTGTAACGTCGGGAAAACAACAGTTGGAGACTGGAAAAGGAACCGTAATGAATTTGAGATGTGGTGTTCTCAGCGAGCAACCTCGGCTGTTTTGGAAGATAGGAAAACCGTGAAAAAAATGTGGTTATGAGACAGTAAGTGAAGCTCTGTTCCTATGGTTTACTCAACATAGAGATAAAGGTGTACCCATGTCGGGACCTATTTTGCAGGAAAAATCCTTAAAGTTTCGAAACGAACTAAACGAAGGTGAACCTGATTTCACAGGTAGTGTAGGCTGGCTCGATAGATGGAAGAAAAGATACGGAATTCGGCAACTTAATGTCTGTGGTGAAAAGCTTTCAGCAAATTTTGAAGCTGTTCAATTGTTTAGGAATAAACTTCACAAGGTATTGGACAAGGAAAACTTAACAGTTCAAAAATGGCTCTGAGCGCTATGGGACTTAACTGCTGAGGTCATCAGTTCCCTAGAACTTAGACCTACTTAAACCTAACTAACCTAAGGACAACACACACGTCCATGCCCGAGGCAGGATTCGATCCTGCGACCGTAGCTGTCGCGCGGTTCCAGACTGTAGCGCCTAGAACCGCTCCGCCACTCCAGCCGGCAAACTTAACAGTCGGTCAAATTTTTAACTGCGACGAGACTGGTCGCAATTACAAAATGTTCCCGGAAAAACATTAGCGTCAAAGGCCGAAAAGGCAGCGCCATGCTACAAACGTAGCAAAGAATGAGTGACAATTCTTGCATGCAGTAACGCAACAGCAAATTTGACAATGAAACTGTCCATGATAGGTAAGCCAAAAAAAGAGAGCATTTAAAAATATATGAAAAATGCATTACCGGTGAAATATTACAACAAAAAAAATGCTTGGATGAGCTCAGACATTTTTAAAGAATGGTTTTTTAACGAGTTCGTGCCACAAGCTGATTCGTTTTTGAAAGCCAACAACTTGCCCAGCAAAGCTCTGTTGCTTCTAGACAATGCCACTTGTCATCCTAATGAAGACGAACTTCAAGATGAAGATATAAAGGCCATGTTTTTGCCTCCAAATGTCACATCCTTATGTCAGCCTATGGACCAAGGGACCTTAGAGACACTAAAGAGAAACTACCGTAGAAACTTGCTCTCCTCTTTACTTACGGCTATGGACAAGGGAGAAGACATGCTAGAGCAGTTGCTCCGTATTAATTTGAAAGACGTAGCTTATGACGCGGCCCAATCTTGGAAGAGTGTTGGAGCAAATACAATTGCAAAATACTGGAAAATTTTGCTACAGGAAAATCGAGAAAATTCTCCAGATGATGAAAATCTACAGCAGCAGACCGGACCAGGAAATACTACATCTACATCTACATGACTACTCTGCAATTCACATTTAAGTGCTTGACAGAGGGTTCATCGAACCACAATCATACTATCTCTCTACTATTCCACTCCCGAACAGCGAGCGGGAAAAACGAACACCTAAACCTTTCTGTTCGAGCTCTGATTTCTCTTATTTTATTTTGATGATCATTCCTACCTATGTAGGTTGGGCTCAACAAAATATTATCGCATTCGGAAGAGAAAGTTGGTGACTGAAATTTCGTGAAAAGGTCTCGCCGCGACGAAAAACGTCTATGCTGTAATGACTTCCATCCCAACTCGTGTATCATACCTGCCACACTCTCTCCCCTATAACGTGATAATACAAAACGAGCTGCCCTTTTTTGCACCCTTTCGATGTCCTCCGTCAATCCCACCTGGTAAGGATCCCACACCGCGCAGCAATATTCTAACAGAGGACGAACGAGTGTAGTGTAAGCTGTCTCTTTAGTGGACTTGTTGCATCTTCTAAGTGTCCTGCCAATGAAACGCAACCTTTGGCTCGCCTTCCCGACAATATTATGTATGTGGTCCTTCCAACTGAAGTTGTTCGTAATTTTAACACCCAGGTACTTAGTTGAATTGACAGCCTTGAGAATTGTACTATTTATCGAGTAATCGAATTCCAACGGATTTCTTTTGAAACTTATGTGGATCACCCCACACTTTTCGTTATTTAGCGTCAACTGCCACCTGACACACCATACAGCAATCTTTTTCTAAATCGCTTTGCAACTGATACTGGTCTTCGGATGACCTTACTAGACGGTAAATTACAGCATCATCTGCGAACAGTCTAAGAGAACTGCTCAGATTGTCACCCAGGTCATTTATACAGATCAGGAACAGTAGAGGTCCCAGGACGCTTCCCTGGGGAACACCTGATATCACTTCAGTTTTACTCGATGATTTGCCGTCTATTACTACGAACTGCGACCTTCCTGACAGGAAATCACGAATCCAGTCGCACAACTGAGACGATACCCCATAGCTCCGCAGCTTGATTAGAGGTCGCTTGTGAGGAACGGTGTCAAAAGCTTTCCGGAAATCTATAAATACGGAATAAACTTGAGATCCCCTGTCGATAGCGGCCATTACTTCGTGCGAATAAAGAGCTAGCTGCGTTGCACAAGAGCGATGTTTTCTGAAGCCGTGCTGATTACGTGTCAATAGATCGTTCCCTTCGAGGTGATTCATTGTTACGAAAAGTTCCGGGATGTGCTGAGGCCACAGAAGATGACATAAATGAATGGATTGTCCAAGATGAAGAAATAGTCAACATGTTAAACGAAAAAGAAGAAGACGAAGAAGCGGATGTAGGGGAGGAAAGTGCGCCCAAGATTTCTCACAACGAAATACACAAGGCCTTAGATACTGCTTTAAAATATGTAGAGCAACTGGAGGAAACGTCGTCTACCGAGGTTTACTTCTTAAGGGACTACGTGATTTCGCGTAAAAAAAAAGGCAAATTGCAGACAAACAAAATCAATTACTACTTCACACACTAAATATCTATTCAGTCTAATCTGATTTGTGTTGTATTAAATGTTAACTCATTTGCCCTACTTTAGTTTAATTTTTGTGTTTCTTTGTATTATTTTCCGTGCTATCCGACTTTTCCGCTTACCCGGCCTTGCCGCGGCCGGTTTAGGTCGGATAATCGAGACGCTACTGTAATACATACACTCCTGGAAATGGAAAAAAGAACACATTGACACCGGTGTGTCAGACCCACCATACTTGCTCCGGACACTGCGAGAGGGCTGTACAAGCAATGATCACACGCACGGCACAGCGGACACACCAGGAACCGCGGTGTTGGCCGTCGAATGGCGCTAGCTGCGCAGCATTTGTGCACCGCCGCCGTCAGTGTCAGCCAGTTTGCCGTGGCATACGAAGCTCCATCGCAGTCTTTAACACTGGTAGCATGCCGCGACAGCGTGGACGTGAACAGTATGTGCAGTTGACGGACTTTGAGCGAGGGCGTATAGTGGACATGCGGGAGGCCGGGTGGACAAAGCGACGAATCGATGTTGTCGCCAGCGGTCGGCGGAAGGTGCACGTGCCCGTCGACCTGGGACCGGACCGCAGCGACGCACGGATGCACGCCAAGACCGTAGGATCCTACGCAGTGCCGTAGGGGACCGCACCGCCACTTCCCGGCAAATTAGGGACACTGTTGCTCCTGGGGTATCGGCGAGGACCATTCGCAACCGTCTCCATGAAGCTGGGCTACGACCCGCACACCGTTAGGCTGTCTTCCGCTCACGCCCCAACATCGTGCAGCCCGCCTCCAGTGGTGTCGCGACAGGCGTGAATGGAGGGACGAATGGAGACGTGTCGTCTTCAGCGATGAGAGTTGCTTCTGCCTTGGTGCCAATGATGGTCGTATGCGTGTTTGGCGCCGTGCAGGTGAGCGTCACAATCAGGACTGCATACGACCGAGGCACACAGGGCCAACACCCGACATCATGGTGTGGGGAGCGATCTCCTACACTGGCCGTACACCTCTGGTGATCGTCGAGGGGACACTGAATAGTGCACGGTACATCCAAACCGTCATCGAACCCATCGTTCTACCATTCCTTGACCGGCAAGGCAATTTGCTGTTCCAACAGGACAATGCACGTCCGCATGTATCCCGTGCCACCCAACGTGCTCTAGAAGGTGTAAGTCAACTACCCTGGCCAGCAAGATCTCCGGATCTGTCCCCCATTGAGCATGTTTGGGACTGGATAAAGTGTCGTCTCACGCGGTCTGCACGTCCAGCACGAACGCTTGTCCAACTGAGGCGCCAGGCGGAAATGGCATGGCAAGCCGTTCCACAGGACTACATCCAGCATCTCTACGATCGTCTCCATGGGAGAATAGCAGCCTGCATTGCTGCGAAAGGTGGATATACACTGTACTAGTTCCGACATTGTGCATGCTCTGTTGCCTGTGTCTATGTGCCTGTGGTTCTGTCAGTGTGATCATGTGATGTATCTGACCCCAGGAATGTGCCAATAAAGTTTCCACTTCCTGGGACAATGAATTCACGGTGTTCTTATTTCAATTTCCAGGAGTGTATTTGGGCCGGCACCGCCTCAGATCCTTTAATTACGAACCACGCCTCATGGAGACCTTACAAAAGAGTTTTGCCTAAAATCTAAGGCTTGGCGTCCTTACTTTGTGAAAATGACTTCTAGCTATGGCGTCTACACCGAAGCGCCAAAGAAACTGGTATAGGCATGCGTATTGAGATGGAGATATACGTAAACAGACCGAATATGCAGTCGGCAACGCCAATATGACAAGTGTCTGGAGCAGTTGTTACATCGCTTACTACTGCTGCTATAGCAGGTTATCAAGATTTGAGTTAGAACGTGGCGCTACAGTCGGCGCACGAACGATGGGACACAGCGTCTCAGAGGTGGCGACGAAGTGCGTATTTTCTCGTGTGACCATTTCACGAGTGTTTCGTGAATGTCAGGAATCCGGTAAAACATCAAATCTCCGACATCGCTGCAGTCGAAAAAAGATCCTGCAAGAACGAGACCAACGACGACTGAAGAGAACCGTTCAACGTGACAGAAGCTTCAACGCGGATTTCAGTGCTGGGCCATTGCCAGCGTGAGAACCACTGAACGAAAAATCATCGATATGGGCTATCAGAGCCGGAGGCCCACTCGTGTATCCTTGATGACAGCACGACACACAACTTTACGCCTCGCCTGGGCCCGTCGACACTGACATTGGACTGTTGGTGGCTGGAAACAAGCTGATTGTCGGACGAGTCTCGTTTCAGTGTATCGAGGGTATGGCCGTGTATGGGTATGGAGACAACCTCAACAATCCATGGATCCTGCATGTCAGCAGGGGACTGTTCAAGCTGATGGAGGCTCTGTAACGGTGTGGTACGTGTGCAGTTGGAGAGATATGGGCCGCCTGATACGTCTACATACGACTCTGACAGGCGATACGTAGGTAAGCATCCTGTCTACATCTACATCTACATCCATACTCCGCAAGCCACCTGACCGTGTGTGGCGGTGGGTACCCTGAGTACCTCTATTGGTTCTCCCTTCTATTCCAGTCTCGTATTGTTCGTGGAAAGAAGGATTGTCGGTATGATTCTGTGTGGGCTCTAATCTCTCTGATTTTATCCTCATGGTCTCTTCGCGAGATATACGTAGGAGGGAGCAATATACTGCTTGACTCTTCGGTGAAGGTATGTTCTCGAAACTTTAACAAAAGCCCGTACCGAGCTACTGAGCGTCTCTCCTGCAGAGTCTTCCACTGGAGTTTATCTATCATCTCCGTAACGCTTTCGCGATTACTAAATGATCCTGTAACGAAGCTCGCTGCTCTCCGTCGGATCTTCTCTATCTCTTCTATCAACCCTATCTGGTACGGATCCCACACTGCTGAGCAGTATTCGAGCAGTGGGCGAACAAGCGTACTGTAACCTACTTCCTTTGTGTTCGGATTGCATTTCCTTAGGATTCTTCCAATGAATCTCAGTCTGGCATCTGCTTTACCGACGATCAACTTTATATGATCATTCCATTTTAAATCACTCCTAATGCGTACTCCCAGATAATTTATGGAATTAACTGCTTCCAGTTGCTGACCTATTTTGTAGCTAAATGATAAGGGACCTATCTTTCTATGTATTCGCATGACATTACACTTGTCTACATCGAGATTCAATTGCCATTCCCTGCACCGTGCGTCAATTCGCTGCAGATCCTCCTGTATTTCAGTACAATTTTCCATTGTTGCAACCTCTCGATACACCACAGCATCATCTGCAAAAAGCCTCAGTGAACTTCCGATGTCATCCACCAGGTCATTTATGTATATTGTGAATAGCAACGGTCCTATGACACTCCCCTGCGGCACACCTGAAATCACTGTTACTTCGGACGACTTCTCTCCATTGAGAATGACATGCTGCGTTCTGTTATCTAGGAACTCATCAATCCAATCACACAATTGGTCTGATAGTCCGTATACTCTTACTTTGTTCATTAAACGACTGTGGGGAACTGTGTCAAACGCCTTGCGGAAGTCAAGAACCACGGCATCTACCTGTGAACCCATGTCTAAGGCCCTCTGAGTCTCGTGGACGAATAGCGCGAGCTGGGTTTCACACGACCGTCTTTTTCGAAACCCATGCTGATTCCTACAGAGTAGATTTCTAGTCTCCAGAAAAGACATTATACTCGAACATAATACGTGTTCCAAAATTCTACAACTCATCGACGTTAGAGATATAGGTCTATAGTTCTGCACATCTGTTCGACGTCCTTCTTGAAAACGGGGATGACCTGTGCCCTTTTCCAATCCTTTGGAACGCTTCGCTCTTCTAGAGACCTACGGTACACCGCTGCAAGAAGGGGGGGGGGGGGGGGGGAGGGTTTCTTCGCGTACTCTGTGTAAAATCGAACTGGTATCCCATCAGGACCAGCGGCCTTTCCTCTTTTGAGCGATTTTAATTGTTTCTCTATCCCTCACTCGTCTATTTCGATATCTACCATTTTGTCAACTGTGCGACAATCTAGAGAAGGAAGTACAGTGCAGTCTTCCTCTGTGAACCAGCTTTGGAAAAAGACATTTAGTATTTCTCCCTTTAGTTTGTCATCCTCTGTTTCAGTACCATTTTGGTCACAGAGTGTCTGGACATTTTGTTTTGGTCCACCTACCGCTTTGACATAGGACCAAAATTTCTTAGGATGTTCTGCCCAGTCAGTACATAGAACTTTACTTTCGAATTCATTGAAAGCCTTTCGCATAGCCCTCCTCACACTACATTTCGCTTCGCGTAATTTTTGTTTGTCTGCAAGGCTTTGGCTATGTTTATGTTTGCTGTGAAGTTCTCTTTGCTTCCGCAGCAGTTTTCTAACTCGGTTGTTGTACCACGGTGGCTCTTTTCCCTCTCTTACGATCTTGCTTGGCACATACTCATCTAACGCATATTGTACGATGGTTTTGAACTTTGTCCACTGATCCTCAACACTATCTGTACTTGAGACAAAACTTTTGTGTTGAGCCGTCAGGTACTCTGAAATCTGCCTTTTGTCACTTTTGCTAAACAGAAAAATCTTCCTACCTTTTTTAATATTTCTATTTACGGCTGAAATCATCGATGCAGTAACCGCTTTATGATCGCTGATTCCCTGTTCTGCATTAACTGATTCAAATAGTTCGGGTCTGTCTGATCACATGCATCCATTCACATCCATTATGCATTCCTACGGACTTGGGCAATTCCAGCAAAACAATGCGACATCCCACACGACCAGAATTGCTACACAGTGGTTCCAGAAACACTCTTCTGAGTTTAAACACTTCTACTGTCCACCAAATTCCCCAGACGTGAATATTATTCTACATCTACATCTACATGGATACTCTGCAGATCACATTTAAGTGCCTGGCAGAGGGTTCATCGAACCACCTTCACAATTCTCTATTATTACAATCTCGTATAGCGCACGAAAACAATGAACACCTATATCTTTCCGTAGGAGCTCTGAATTCTCTTATTTTATCGTTCCTCCTTATGAAGGTCGGCGTCAATAAAATATTTTCACATTCGGAGGAGAAAGTTGATGATTGGAATTTCGTGAGAAGATTCCGTCGCAACGGAAAACGCCTCTCTTTTAACGATATCCAGCCCAAATCCTGTATCATTTCTGTGACACTCTCTCACATATTTCCCGATAATACAAAGCGTGCTGCCTTTCTTTGAACTTTCTCGATGTACTCCGCAGTCCTATCTGGTAAGGATCCCGCACCGCAAGCGTAGTGTAGGCAGTCTCCTTAGTAGGTCTGTTACATTTTCTAAGTGTCCTGCCAATAAAACGCAGTCTTTGGTTAGCCTTCCCCACAA
Organism: Schistocerca gregaria; assembly: GCF_023897955.1. NCBI lineage: Eukaryota > Metazoa > Arthropoda > Insecta > Orthoptera > Acrididae > Schistocerca > Schistocerca gregaria. The sequence goes on along the minus strand of NC_064930.1, from coordinate 79,582,555 downwards.
CACTTTCTATGTGTTACTTCCAATTTAAGTTGTTCGTAATTGTAATACCTAGGTATTTAGTTTAAATTACGGCTTTAAATTAGACTGATTTATCGTGTAACCGAAGTTTGAGTTCCTTTTAGCACCCATGTGGATGACCTCACACATTTCGTTATTTAGGATTAACTGCCAATTTTCGCAGCGTACAGATTTCTTTACTAAACCGTTCGGCAATTTTTTTTATCTTGTGATAACTTTACTAGTCGATAAACGACAGCGCCATCTGCAAACAACCGAAGACGGTTGCTCAGATTATCTCCCAAATCGTTTATATAGATAAGGAATAGCAAAGGTCCTATAACACTACCTTGGGGAACACCAGAAATCACATCTGTTTTTACGCGATGACTTTCCGCCAGTTACTACGAACTGTGACCTTTCTGAAATCACAAATCCCGCCACATAACTGAGACGATATTCCATAAGCACGCAATTTCACTACGAGCCGCTTGTGTCAAAAGCCTTTTGGAAATCCAGAAATACGGAATCGATCTGAAACTCCTTGTCAGTAGCACTCAACACTTCATGTGAATAAAGAGCTAGTTGTGTCTCAGAGGAACGCTGTTTTCTAAACCCATGTTGACTGTGTGTCAATAGACCGTTTTCTTCGAGGTAATTCATAATGTTCGAATACAATATATGTTCTAAAATCCTGCTACATATCGACGTTATCGATATGGACCTGTAATTTACTGGATTACTCCTGCTACTTTTCTTGAATATTGGTGTGACCTGTGCAACTTTCCAGTCTTTGCGTACGGATCTTTCATAGAGCGAACGGTTGTGTATGAATGTTAAGTATGGAGCTAATGCATGAGCCTACTCCGGAAGGAACTTAATTGGTGTACAGTCTGGACCAGAAGACTTTCTTTTATTAAGTGATTTAAGTTGCTTCAATACTCCGAGGATATTTACTTCTGCGTTACTCACGTTGGCAGCTGTTCTTGATTCGAATTCTGGAACATTTACTTCATCTGCTTTTGTGAAGACATTTCGGAAGACTGTGCTTAGTAACTGCTTTGGCAGCACTGTCTTCGATAATACCTCCATTGCTATCGCGCAGAGAAGGCATTGGTTGTTTCTTGCCGCTAACGTACTTCACATACGACCAGAATCTCTTTGGATTTTCTGCCAAGTTTCGGGACAACGTTTCGTTGTGGAAGCTGTTATAAGCATCCAGTGTTGCAGTCCGCGCAAAATTTCGAGCTTCTGCAAAAGACTGCCGATCTTGGGGATTTTCGCGTCTGTTTAAATTTGGCATGTTTATTTCGTTGTTTCTGCAACATTGTTGTAACGAGTTTTGTGTTCCAAGGAGGATCAGCTCTGTCGTATTGAGCGTATCTGTAACGTGGGTTTCAGAAGAGATCTCCACCCCCTCGCTCTCTTACGGATTTATGGACAGCCCTGCAGGATTCAAAGCGTCAGTTCCCTCCAGCACTACTTCAGACATTAGTAGAGTCCACGCCACGTTGTGTTGCGGCACTTCTGCGTCCTCGCGGGGCCCTCACACGATATTAGGCAGGTGTATCAGTTTATTTGGCTCTTCAGTGTAAATCTGTTATAGATATTTCATAGAATGTTGTTTATATTAGCAGAACAGTACAAAATAAGGTTTTGGAACGAAGGGAAAACTCATATGCTCTTTATTTGGAGTATATCCAATGTTTTACGCCATAGAAACGACTCACGGGTTGGAACGGTCCAACATCCTGGCCACCCAGCTCTCCAGACATTACGACCCTTGTCTTTTTTTTCTGGGTCTACACCGACAGAGTCTTCGTCACACCTGTTGCTGACATCGACGAACTGAAGGCTAGGATGCAAGCTGCTGTGGGTACTGTGACAGAACACACGTTACCAAACACCTGGCGGGAACTGGAATACCGCCTCGACATTCTCCGAGCTGCCAAGAGCGCTCACGTTTAGGTTTACTAACGTAGGTGGTCTTAACAAAAACTACACTACTGGCCATTAAAATCGCTACACCACGAAGATGACGTGCTGCAGAAACGAAATTTAATCGACAGGAAGAAGATGCTGTGATGTGCAAATGATTAGCTTTTCAGACAATTCACACAAGGTTGGCGACACCTACAACGTGCTGACATGAGGAAAGTTTCCAACCGATTTCTCGTACACAAACAGCAGTTGACAGGCGTTGCCTGTTGAAACGTCGTTGTGATGCCTCGTGTAAGGCGGAGAAATGCGTACCATCACGTTTCCGCCTTTGATAGAGGTCGGATTGCAGCCTATCGCGATTGCGGTTTATCGTATCGCGACATTGCTGCTCGTGTCGGTCAAGATCCGATGACGCTTAGCAGAATATGGAATCGGTGGGTTCAGGAGGGTAATACAGAACGCCGTTCTGGGTCCCAACGGCCTCGTATCACTAGCAGTCGAGATGACAGGCATCTTATCCACACGGCTGCAACGGATCGTGCAGCCACGTCTCGATCCCTGAGTCAACAGATGGGGACGTTTGCAAGACGACAACCATCTGCACGAACAGTTCGACGACGTTTCCAGCAGCACGGACTATCAGCTCGGAGACTGTGGCTGCGCTTACTCTCGACGCTGCATCACAGACAGGAGCGCCTGCGATGGTGTAATCAATGTCTAACCTGGGTGCATGAATGGTAAAACGTCATTTTTTCGGATGAATCCAGGTTCTGTTTTCAGCATCATGATGGTCGCATCTGTGTTTGGCGACATCGCGGTGAACGCACATTGGAAGCGTGTATTCGTCGTCGCCATACTGGCGTATCACCCGGCGTGATGGTATGGGGTGCCATCGGTTTCACGTCTCGGTCACCTCTTGTTTGCATTGACGGCACTTTGAACAGTGGACGTTACATTTCAGATGTGTTACGACCCGTGGCTCTACCCTTAATTCGATCCCTACGAAACCCTGCATTTCGGCAGGGTAATGCACGACCTATGTTGCAGGTCCTGTACGGGCCTTTCTGGATACAGAAAATGTTAGACTGCTGCGCTGGCTAGCACATTCTCCAGATCTCTCATCAATTGAAAACGTCTGGTCAATGGTGGCAACTGGCTCGTCACAATACGTCAGTCACTACTCTTGATGAACTGTGGTATCTTGTTGAAGCTGCATGGGCCGCTGTACCTGTACACGCCATCCGAGATCTGTTTGACTCAATACCCAGGCGTATCAAGGCCGTTATTCCGGCCAGAGGTGATTGTTCTGAGTACTTAATTCTCAGCATCTATGCACTCAAATTGCGTGAAAATGTAATCACATGTTGTCGTAGTATAATACATTTGTCCAATGAATACCCGTTTGTCACCTGCATTTCTTCTTGTTGTAACAATTTTAATGCCAGTAGTGTAGTAACCACTAACCTATGTAATGACATCAAATGTAACTTATTATGTCAAGCGGTTATTCTGTTATAAATTTTTATAATGAGGGCATGAGTTTGTGCTCACCCTGTACAATAAATTTAGAGCGAAGAGGTTATTTTTATCCTTGCATCTTGCAACACGTTTCCCCTTCAGTGGCATCCTAACCTGGCTTAGCAAGAAGTCAAGGGCATCTGTTTTAAATATCGGGATCCTGTAGTCAGTATAATTGGTTTGTACTTCACTTGATCCTTTTGATACCGTTTCTGTTGCTGTCTGTACTTAAAATGATAAGCACTTTCCTTGTCCCGTAACAGTTTTGCGCGCAGTCTAGCGATCTGCACATTCTGTACTTCACACGCTTTCGCGAGACAGGAATAACTGCACTTAACGTAATGAGTCAGTCAATGCACCACTGTGTTGACGATTCAGAGGAATCTGGCATTGATATATGAAAAGTTGAACTGCCTGCTTCCGCATCTACATCTACATTTATCCTCCGCAAAGCCACCCAACGGCGTGTGGCGGAGGGCACTTTACGTTCCAATGTCATTACCTCCCTTTCCTATTGCAGTCGCGTATGGTTCGCGGGAAGAACGACTGTCTGAAAGCCTCCGTGCGCGCTCGAATCTCTCTAATTTTACATTCGTGATCTCCTCGGGAGGTATAAGTAGGGGGAAGCAATATATTCGATACCTCATCCAGAAACGCAACGTCTCGAAACCTGGCGAGCAAGCTACACTGCGATGCAGAGCACCTGTTTTTTCCTTTTTTTTTCCTTTCCAGAAATACTTACCCCGAAGCTAAGAATAGCACAATACTAACACCACCTCTTTCTGAGCTCAACATCTCACTCATTATGGAGGGATGCTGACTCAGTTTTTCAGGATAGCAAATGGGAAGCTCCAGTACAGAAAATGGCCCAGAGATCACCTGTGGTGTGTGTGTGTGTGTGTGTGTGTGTGTGTGTGTGTGTGTGTGTGCCCGCGCGCATCTGTGCCCTACGACTGTTTTACAGCTTTAGACGGATCGTCGAACTTTTTTTTGGCAGTTTCCTCTTCGTCGTCAGTTGAGGTGGCTGTTTTGGGATGTCAAACGGTGTCGGTTACTGCTTTCCACACGAGTTTATTGTTGTATGCATTCATGAACTGATTTTGTTCGAATTGTAGCAAACAAAACTTAACATTATATAAAAAAGTAATCACGGTTTTTTTTCATTAGATCTCCTCATCTGCTATTCACTGACCACTTCGTGCTCCTAAAACGAAACATTAATCATTAATTGCCGAGAAAGCAAATGAAGCTGTCAAGGAAGTTTGATTGGTCAATAAGTAATAAAGTGACATTGAATATAAAGAAAACCAATGCCATGAATTTCAGTTTGAAGAGGAGAAATGACATTGTTATGTAGATGGCACCTCTATAGACTGTGTAAACAAATGCAAAATGTCTAGGAATGAATATTGATTCTCAATTGTAGTGGCATGAAGACAGAAAGGTACTTGCAAACACAATATCAACAACATGTTATGCCCTTAGAATCCTATCATCACCGTGTAACACGCAGTGTCTTTTAGTTACATATTATTCATATGTACACTCAATTCCTAGCTATGAAATTTGATCTAAATTTGTAAATGCTTTGACATGTCCTATATCCTTGTAAAAATACACTCCTGGAAACTGAAATAAGAACACCGTGAATTCATTGTCCCAGGAAGGGGAAACTTTATTGACACATTCCTGGGGTCAGATACATCACATGATCACACTGACAGAACCACAGGCACATAGACACAGGCAACAGAGCATGCACAATGTCGGCACTAGTACAGTGTATATCCACCTTTCGCAGCAATGCAGGCTGCTATTCTCCCATGGAGACCATCGTAGAGATGCTGGATGTAGTCCTGTGGAACGGCTTGCCATGCCATTTCCACCTGGCGCCTCAGTTGGACCAGCGTTCGTGCTGGACGTGCAGACCGCGTGAGACGACGCTTCATCCAGTCCCAAACATGCTCAATGGGGGACAGATCCGGAGATCTTGCTGGCCAGGGTAGTTGACTTACACCTTCTAGAGCACGTTGGGTGGCACGGGATACATGCGGACGTGCATTGTCCTGTTGGAACAGGAAGTTCCCTTGCCGGTCTAGGAATGGTAGAACGATGGGTTCGATGACGGTTTGGATGTACCGTGCACTATTCAGTGTCCCCTCGACGATCACCAGAGGTGAACGGCCAGTGTAGGAGATCGCTCCCCACACCATGATGCCGGGTGTTGGCCCTGTGTGCCTCGGTCGTATGCAGTCCTGATTGTGGCGCTCACCTGCACGGCGCGAAACACGCATACGACCATCATTGGCACCAAGGCAGAAGCGACTCTCATCGCTGAAGACGACACGTCTCCATTCGTCCCTCCATTTACGCCTGTCGTGACACCACTGGAGGTGGGCTGCACGATGTTGGGGCGTGAGCGGAAGACGGCCTAACGGTGTGCGGGACCGTAGCCCAGCTTCATGGAGACGGTTGCGAATGGTCCTCGCCGATACCCCAGGAGCAACAGTGTCCCTAATTTGCTGGGAAGTGGCGGTGCGGTCCCCTACGGCACTGCGTAGGATCCTACGGTCTTGGCGTGCATCCGTGCGTCGCTGCGGTCCGGTCCCAGGTCGACGGGCACGTGCACCTTCCGCCGACCACTGGCGACAACATCGATGTACTGTGGAGACCTCACGCCCACGTGTTGAGCAATTCGGCGCTTTGTCCACCCGGCCTCCCGCATGCCCACTATACGCCCTCGCTCAAAGTCCGTCAAGTGCACATACGGTTCACGTCCACGCTGTCGCGGCATGCTACCAGTGTTAAAGACTGCGATGGAGCTCCGTATGCGACGGCAAACTGGCTGACACTGACAGCGGCGGTGCACAAATGCTGCGCAGCTAGCGCCATTCGACGGCCAACACCGCGGTTCCTGGTGTGTCCGCTGTGCCGTGCGTGTGATCATTGCTTGTACAGCCCTCTCGCAGTGTCCGGAGCAAGTATGGTGGGTCTGACACACCGGTGTCAATGTGTTCTTTTTTCCATTTCCAGGAGTGTAGAACGGCTGGTCGTAAAAGAAAATTTTGCACCTGGTTGGATCCGTGGATTCTGTTGTTGATAGGCTCGTTATCAGCGTAGCAGGTGACACTTCCTGAACTGAAATGTATTCCTCGGATTCGGATAAGGAAGGAGCTAAGAGATTACCAGAGGACTGACAGTAAGTACTATCTTCAGTTGCCTCAGTATTAAACTATACGGTGAATCCTTCAATACTCTCTTACGTTACAGACAGCTTATGCAGAAAAATAGCTCTGCGGTTAAGTCATCAATTTTCATCATTCTTTTTTTAATTACAATAGTACGAGGGCTATCCACAAAGTACATTACGTTTTGGAATTAAAAATAAATAAATTATTGGATTTTTTAAAATTATATACAGATGAAAGCCGCACTTAATTCTACTTTTCTACATAGTTGCCATTTAAATTAAGGCACTTATCGTAGCGATGGACGAGCTTGGAAATTCCTTCGTCGTAAAATTCGGCCGCCTGCGCCTTCAACCACGTCTAAGGAGCGTATTGTGGGAGTATTATTTGATTCTGCTTAAAAATTAAACGACATTCGGAGCTGTATTGCTCCTCTGCTCGTCTCTTTTCACGTGTGAACTGCAGCTGACCACGTCACTGCAGGCTATCTGTACCAGCTGACCGGCCAGTGCTGTCCAAGTCAAATGCGCCGGTAAAACTGTTGTCCCGTATTATCGCTAACTCGATTTGCGAGTAAAGCACAGCACAAAATGCACCCTTATAATCGTACTTGACAGTACTCGAGACAACTTGGCTGCAGTCCCACGTCAAACGGAAATCCAATGAGGTCCAAGCAAACGCGGAAGACTACATACTGCAATGTTTACATCAGGTTTATTCTTATGATGATCCGACTATAGGCAAGAAAACTGATGCGAAGTGTCGTGGCTGTTACTCTGCTGCCACTGAGACCGCAGCCTAACGGTGCAACAGAAACTGCTTGTCAGCTTTCACCGTGTTGAGCGTAGCACACACAAGGATAGTGCTAAAGCTAGAGCCGCACAGAAATGTGCTTGCAATATAAATCGCTCATTCCAAAAACAGCCATTCGCATGCAAAACTGAACGCCTTACTACGAGAGATATTAGAGTGATCACCCAGGCCCTATACAAGCTATAGAGTAACCTTCACAAAGCGAAGAAACAGAACATCGAAACAATACGAACAAAAACAGGCGTATATATCAATTGCGCGAGTTGTCACTATAGTTCGCTCTGCTTAAAATACACTCAAGAGCCAAAGAAAATGGTACACCAGCCTAATATCGTGTAGGGGCCTCGCGAGCAAGCAGAAGTGGCGCAACACGACGTGACATGGACTCCACTGATGTCTGAAGTAGTGCTGGAGGGAAATGACACCATCAATTCTGCAGATCTGTCCATAAATCCATAAGAGTACGAGGGGGTGGAGATCACTTCTGAACAGCACGTTGCAAGGCATCCCAGATGCATGTCTGGGGAGTTTAGGGGTCAGAGTAAGTGTTCAAACTCAGAAGGGTGTTCCTGGAGTCATTCCGTAGCATTTCTCCACGGGTGGAGCATTGTCCTGCTGGAATTGCCCAAGTCCACCGGATGCATAATGGACAAGAATGGATGCAGGTGATCAGACGGGGTGCTTACGTACGTGTCACCTGTCAGAGCCGTATCTAGACGTGTCATTGGCCCCATATCACTCCAACTGGACACGCCCCACGCCATTACACAGCGTCTACCAGCACGAACAGTACCCTGCTGACATGCAGAGTCCGTGGATTTATATCCGTACACGTCCATCCGCTCGACGCAATCTGAAACGGGACTCGTCCGAACAGGCAACATGCTTGAAGACATCAACAGTCCAATGTCGGTGTTGACGGGTCCATGTGAGGCGTAAGGCTTTGTGTCTTGCAGTCATCAAGCACACAAGACTGGAACTTTGGCTCCGAAAGCCCTTATCGGTGATGTTTCGCTGAATGGTTCGCACGCTGACATTTTCTGATGGCCCAGAATTGAAATCTGCAGCAGTTTGCGGAAGGGTTGCACTTCTGTCACGCTGAACGATACTCTTTAAGTCGCCATTGGTCCCGTTCTTGGAGGACCTTTTTCCGGCCGCAGCAGTCGGAGATTTGACGTTTTACCGGGTTCCTGATATGCACCACTATAACACTACATTCAAACTCACTTAAATCTTGATAACCTGCCATTGTAGCAGCAGTAAGCGATCTAACAACTGCGCCAGACACTTGTTGTCTTACATAGGCGTTGCCCACCGCAGCGCCTTATTCTGCCTGCTCAGGTATCTCTGTATTTAAATACGCATGCCTACAACAGTTTCTTTGGCGCTTCAGTGTAGTTCCACTATCTGAACGACGAATTGCGCAACTATTCAGTCTTGAAGGCGCAGGTGTGGGATTTCACTGAAGTAGTCAAAGCAAAGTGGAGGAGAGCAACATGCACAGCTAACTAAAGCCATTTTTCGACATTCAGCATCGTTTCTGCCTGCAAACACCAGGTATCAAACGCCACACTAAGTACACCCCTGGCCATTAAAATTGCTACACCAAGAAGAAAAGCAGGTGATAAACGGGTATTCAATGGACAAATATATCATACTAGAACCGACATGTGATTACATTTACACACACTTTGAATGCATAGATCCTGAGAAATCAGTACCCAGAACAACCACCTCTGGCTGTAATAACGGGCTTGATACGGCTGGGCATTGAGTCAAACAGAGCTCGGAAGGCGTGTACAAGTACACCTGCCCGTGCAGCTTCAACGCCATACCACAGTTCATCAAGAGTAGTGACTGGCGTATTGTGACGAGCCAATTGTTAGGCCACCATTGACCAGACGTTTACAATTGGTTAGAGATCTGGAGAATGTGCTGGCCAGAAACGCCCTAACAGGAACTGCAACATGCGGTCGTGCATTATCCTGCTGGAATGTAGGGTTTCGCAGGGATCGGATGAAGGGTAGAGCCACTGGTCGTAACACATCTGAAATGTAACGTCCACTGTTCAAAGTGCCGTCAATGCGAACAAGAAGTGACAGAGACGTGTAACCAATGGCACCCCATACCATCACGCAGGGTGATACGCCAGTATGGCGATGACGAATACACGCTTCCAATGTGCGTTCACCGCGATGTCGCCAAACACGAATGCGACCATCGTGATGCTGTTACAGAACCTGAATTCATCCGAAAAAATGGCGTTTTGCCATTCGTGCACCCAGGTTCGTCGTCGAGTACACCATCGCAGGCACTCCTGTCTGTGATGCAGCGTCAAGGGTAACCGCAGCCACAGTCGCAGAGCTGATAGTCCGTGGAGCTGCAAACGTCGTCGATCTGTTCGTGCAGATGGTTGTTGTCTTGCAAACGTCCCAAACTGTTGACTCAGGGATCGATACGTGGCTGCACGATCCGTTACAGCCATGCGGATAAGATGCCTGTCATCTCGACTGCTAGTGATACGAGGCCGTTGGGCTCCACCACGGCGTTCCGTATTACCATCCTGAACCCACCGATTCCATATTCTGCTAACAGTCATTGGATCTCGACCAACGCGAGCAGCAATGACGCGATACGATAAACTTAAACGCGATAGGCTACCATCCCACCTATATCAAAGTCGGAAACTTGTTGGTGTGCATTTCTCCTCCTTACACGAGACATCACAACAACGTTTCACCAGGCAACGCCGGTCATCTTCTGTTTGTGTATGAGAAATCGGTTGGAGACGTTCCTCATGTCAGCGCGTTGTAGGTGTCGCCATCGGCGCCAAACTTGTGTGAATCCTCTGGAAAGCTAATCATTTGCATATCACAGCATCTTCTTCCTGTCGGTTAAATTTCGCTTCTGTAGTATGTCATCTTCGTGGTGCAGCAATTTTAATGGCCAGTAGTGTATATTTTCAAATGGAGAAATCAGTGTGTTAGTATCATAACGTGGTATTTGCCAAAAAATGTTCCATTGTGTGTGAAATCTTATGGGACTCAACTGCTAAGGTCATCAGTCCCTAAGCTTACACACTACTTAACCTAAGTTATCCTCAGGACAAAGACACACACCCATGCCCGAGGGAGGCTCGAACCTCCGCCGGGACCAGCCGCACAGTCCAAGACTGCAGCGCGTAAGACCGCTCGGTTGACCCCGTCTAGGCGATACACTTATAATTTGGTGCATGAAGTTGATTAGACCTCACAGAGTGAAGTCTGATGATGAAATGACAAACATATCACTTTACTCCTGGCTACTTCTTCGGGTTGGTCACATGTTCAACATTTGTCATCCATTTTTGGGGTATGCCCGACATTTGTGGCCCCATGTGTTTTGTATTAAATTTCTTGTCTCAGCTTCATTTACTTCGTTTCGGATGTTATTAAACGTTAGTAAGAATCAACCCTGTATATCACATGGGGTGACGGGATGTCGAAAACAGTATGTTCTAGTGGTTGCAACGTGAAACCAGCACCAACTGATTGTTCAGTTTCTGCCATTTTCTTCTTGTATTCGTTGCCTGCGATGATAATAAAGGTTACTTTTGGGAAAAATTTTAAAATTCTGTTCCATAGCGAAACGACCTCCTTAAAAGAATTGAGGGTTTACTATTTTTTCTTGTATTCATTCCTTAATCTAATAGACCTTAATTTTGTTAAAATTTCAAAATAATATTAAATAAAAATGAAATCACTTCCTTTAAACAATAGATATACTTTCTTGTCAATTTCATATTGCATTCGTTGCTTACTATTATAATAAAGGCTGCGTGGAAAAATAAAGCTTCTGTAAAGTTTGGAAGGTAGGAGACGAGGTACTGGGAGAAGTAAAGGTGTGAGGACGGCGCGTGAGCCATGCTTGGGTAGCTCAGATGGTCCGGCACGGTAGCAGAGCGTGTTCGGTCAGAGAGTTAGCTGCTCTCTGTAATAAAAAAAGTGAGTTAATGGACCAACGACGAACTTAAACGGATGTCTTACGGCGTCCGCCCCGAGCAGATGCAACGAACGAAAATGCACAAAGTGAGGTAAAAGAAAAAAGGCAGAGTCCTTGCTCGCCAAAGGCAAAGGTCCCGAGACTCGATCCGGCACAGAGTTTTAATCTGCCAGGAAGTTTCATATCAGCACAAACTCCGCTGCAGAGTGAAAATCTCATTCTGGAAAATAAAAAGGGTTTCTCAGTTTAAATACTCGGGCCGGGGGGGGGGGGGGGGGGTGGTATCATACAAGAAAACGGTCTGGAAAAGCTGCAAACGAAGTTAGCTGTCAAAAAGACTGCATTCAGATTAACGCAAAATATTTATAACGGGCATTCAAATGTGATACCCAGTCACTAGTGTAAAGTAACGGCAACTGTTTTATTAACTCAAAAATGTTGTTATACACAGACTCAAAACAAGTCGCCAAAACTGTTGGCACGTTTATGCCATCGCGATTCTAGCCGGTCGGTTCCATCCTTGAAAAAGCCAGTGGGCTGCTGTCGGATCCAGGCCTGGATCCAGTCACACACTTCGTCATGTGTTGCGCATCCTTGTCCGCGAGTAGCTTGTTTGAGAGGTCCAGACAGGTGAGAGTCACACGGTGGAAGGTCGGGACTGCACGGCGGGTGTTCCAGCGTTTCCCCCCGAAACTGCCGCAGTGTCGTCTTCACTGCATCGTCCGCGTGTGGGCGGGCATTACCGTGCAGCAGGACAACACGCCACTGGACTACGTGCCTCGGCGTTTCGACTCGATGGCTCGTCTAAAGTTCTGTAAAGTGGCCTGATAAAATGATTCAAACGGTTCTGAACACTATGGGACTTAACAGCTGAGGTCATCACTCCCCTAGAACTTAGAACTACTTAAACCTAACTAATTTAAGCACGTCACACACATCCATGCCCGAGGCAGGACTCGAACCTGCGACCGTAGCGGTCGCGCGTTCCCGACTGAAGCTCCTACAACCGCTCGGCCACACCGCCCGGCGAGGAACTTGACTAACACTGGGTCCTTGTGGTCAAAAAAGGGCATGACCTTACCAGAACTGCTGTGCACGGCCTTTTGAGTTTTTTGGAGGTGGTGAAGTCGCATGTTTCCACAGCTTGCTCTGATGCTTGCTTCCTGCTTCAGAATGATGACATCACGTTTCGTGATGTGTGACAATACGCGACAGAAAGCCGTATTGCTCCTCATGATAACGTAGCAGATGACTCAAAGTGAGCGCCATTAGACTGCTGAGCTGTTCGGCGGTCAGTTGGCGGGGAACACACTGCGCACAGATAGTGTTGATGCATTATGGTGTGGGCGGTGACCGCGCTAATAGTCAGTAACCGTCGGATCTCGTCCCCGGTGATTCTGCGGCTGTCCGAGACTGAAGCATTCACTTCGGCAACCGTTTCCCGTGTGATGACACGATGAGCGTGTCCAGGACGAGCATCGTCTCCCAGTGACACGCGGAGCTCAAGGAATCGATTGCGCCATTCCACAACAGAATGAGATTTTCACTCTGCAGCGGAGTGTGCGCTGATATGAAACTTCCTGGCGCTGATATGAAACTTCCTGGCAGATTAAAACTGTGTGCCCGACCGAGACTCGAACTCGGGACCTTTGCCTTTCGCGGGCAAGTGCTCTACCAACTGAGCTACCGAAGCACGACTCACGCCCGGTACTCACAGCTTTACTTCTGCCAGTACCTCGTCTCCTACCAGGCTGTGGCTAAGCCATGTCTCCGCAATATCCTTTCTTTCAGGAGTGCTAGTTCTGCAAGGTTCGCAGGAGAGCTTCTGTAAAGTTTGGAAGGTAGGAGACGAGGTACTGGCAGAAGTAAAGCTGTGAGTACCGGGCGTGAGTCGTGCTTCGATAGCTCAGATGGTAGGGCACTTGCCCGCGAAAGGCAAAGGTCCCGAGTTCGAGTCTCGGTCGGGCACACAGTTTTAATCTGCCAGGAAGTTTCATTCCACAACAGTTTGACTCAGACTGTACCCACCGTACACAGCCTTCATCTGTCGATGCAATTCACGGCCTCCGACCCCCTCCGCCGCCAAAAATCGGATCAGTCCTCACCGTTCCTGCTTACTCACCCGTATATTCCGTAGTGTACGATAACTCGCGTGACCACCTTCCCTTATGCGTGAATCACACTGGCGCTGTGCAACATCAAACGTCAGTCTCTCTACCAATAGATGTCGCCACCGTACCCGCAGGTACGTGGTGGCACCTTACGTGTAAGGCAAAGGGAGACGCACTCACCAGGTTTCATTTGAATGAATCTCATATAATAAACAATCACTTTGTAAATTCAGTAAACTTAGGCAGTTCTGAACTGTGATCAAATCTGAATGTCTTTATGGAGCAGAAACTTTAATTTTAAATAGAAAGAGGAATAATGACGGAATTAAAAAGAAAGAAAGATTATTAGGAAAATATTAGACTCCAAAATTACCGATGCAGAAGTAACAAGGAAACAGAACAACACACAGTCATACATGGTGACATGAGATAACGAAGACTTAAATTTTACAGGCAGATTAAAAGAATGGCACCCACTAGGTTAAAAAAACAAGTGTTAGAATTCTACGATAACGGAAGTAAGGCGAAATCTGAGCCAATTAAATTCATGGCTGTGACGAAGGCAGACGTTACAGATAAAAAAACATTCAGACTAATACACTCCTGGAAATGGAAAAAAGAACACATTGACACCGGTGTGTCAGACCCACCATACTTGCTCCGGACACTGCGAGAGGGCTGTACAAGCAATGATCACACGCACGGCACAGCGGACACACCAGAAACCGCGGTGTTGGCCGTCGAATGGCGCTAGCTGCGCAGCATTTGTGCACCGCCGCCGTCAGTGTCAGCCAGTTTGCCGTGGCATACGGAGCTCCATCGCAGTCTAACACTGGCAGCATGCCGCGACAGCGTGGACGTGAACCGTATGTGCAGTTGACGGACTTTGAGCGAGGGTGTATAGTGGGCATGCGGGAGGCCGGGTGGACGTACCGCCGAATTGCTCAACACGTCGGGCGTGAGGTCTCCACTATACATCGATGCTGTCGCCAGTGGTCGGCGGAAGGTGCACGTGCCCGTCGACCTGGGACCGGACTGCAGCGACGCACGGATGCACGCCAAGACCGTAGGATCCTACGCAGTGCCGTAGGGGACCGCACCGCCACTTACCAGCAAATTAGGGACACTGTTGCTCCTGGGGTATCGGCGAGGACCATTCGCAACCGTCTCCATAAAGCTGGGCTACGGTCCCGCACACCGTTAGGCCGTCTTCCGCTCACGCCCCAACATCGTGCAGCCCGCCTCCAGTGGTGTCGCGACAGGCGTGAATGGAGGGACGAGTGGAGACATGTCGTCTTCAGCGATGAGAGTCGCTTCTGCCTTGGTGCCAATGATGGTCGTATGCGTGTTTGGCGCCGTGCAGGTGAGCGCCACAATCAGGACTGCATACGACCGAGGCACACAGGGCCAACACCCGGCATCATGGTGTGGGGAGCGATCTCCTACACTGGCCGTACACATCTGGTGATCGTCGAGGGGACACTGAATAGTGCAAGGTACATCCAAACCGTCATCGAACCCATCGTTCTACCATTCCTAGACCGGCAAGGGAACTTGCTGTTCCAACAGGACAATGCACGTCCGCATGTATCCCGTGCCACCCAACGTGCTCTAGAAGGTGTAAGTCAACTACCCTGGCCAGCAAGATCTCCGGATCTGCCCCCCATTAAGCATGTTTGGGACTGGATGAAGCGTCGTCTCACGCGGTCTGCACGAACGCTGGTCCAACTGAGGCGCCAGGTGGAAATGGCATGGCAAGCCGTTCCACAGGACTACATCCAGCATCTCTACGATCGTCTCCATGGGAGAATAGCAGCCTGCATTGCTGCGAAAGGTGGATATACACTGTACTAGTGCCGACATTGTGCATGCTCTGTTGCCTGTGTCTATGTGCCTGTGGTTCTGTCAGTGTGATCATGTGATGTATCTGACCCCAGGAATGTGTCAATAAAGTTTCCCCTTCCTGGGACAATGAATTCACGGTGTTCTTATTTCAATTTCCGGGAGTGTATATGTGATTCGAAAGTTGGTCAGAGGGAAATTAGGAAACTGTCTGGAATGCCGTGGTCTGATGAAAGAAAGAGACTTGGTTATGAAAGGGCAAAACAAATTTGAACACAAAGGAAGGCCAACCATCAAAAGTGCCATTGACAGACCGTACCTTGCTTGGTCTTATTTGGCCCATACATGAAGAATAATAATAAATGTTACGTTTGAAAAGCCAACCGGTGTGGCCGTGCGGTTCTAGGCCCTTCAGTCTGGAACCGCGTGACCGCTACGGTCGCAGGTTCGAATCCTGCCTCGGGCATGGATGTGTGTGATGTCCTTAGGTTAGTTAGGTTTAAGTAGTTCTAAGTTCTAGGGGACTGATGACCATAGTGTCCAGAGTCATTTGAACCATTACGTTTGAAAAAAAAATCTAAAACTAAACGAAACCACCTTGAAAAAAATGACTGTTTACATTTTGGCAAATGCTTCATGTATTCATTGCGTACTGTAATAATAGAGGCCACTTTTGTCAAAGATTTTGAAATAATATTACGAAATGAAACCAATACCTTAACACAATTGTTTACTTTATGAGAAATGTCTTGTTTTCTTGCTTGCTATAATAAGTTATATTTTGTGAAACAATTTAAAACTGTTTCCGTATTGTTGGGTCTCAAATGGTTATAGTGACAGTATGCAAGGCTTCTCCGATCCAACTTTCATCATACTGTTTATCTCATCTTAGCACAAAGAGTTCACCATGGAGAACACACTCGGCAGCAGCAATTGACCCAGGAACTGCCAAACAAAACTGTCTGTCTTTCTGACGTGATTGTGTTGATTTAGAATTGTAATCTATAACGCCTTCAGACTGCTCACCACAAAGGAAACGGAAACACTTACTGTCTAAACCAATCGAAAATACAACATAATAGGAATGGGTGCTACCAGCGTAATACCACCATGAGGATTGTATCACGAACTCTGGACTCAACTCCACTTCCCTGGCTTGATGCCGTTTGCCATATACACTACTGGCCATTAAAATTGCTACACCACGACGATGACGTGCTAGAGACGCGAAATTTAACCGACAGGAAGAAGATGCTGTGATATGCAAATGATTAGCTTTCCAGAGCTTTCACAGAAGGTTGACGCCGGTGGCGACACCTACAACGTGTGGACATGGGGAATGTTTGCAACCGATTTCTCTACACAAACAGCAGCTGACCGGCGTCGCATGGTGAAACGTTGTTGTGATTCCCCGTGTGAGGAGAAATGCGTACCATCTCCTTCCCGACTTTGATAAAGGCCGGATTGTAGACCATCGCGATTGCAGTTTATCGTACCGCGACATTGCTGCACGCTTTGGTCGAGATCCAATGACTTTTAGCGGAATATGGAATCGGTGGGTTCAGGAGGGTAATACGGAACGCCGTGCTGGATCCCAACGGCCTCGTATCACTAGCAGTCGAGATGACAGGCATCTTATCCGCACGGCTGTTACGGATCGTGCAGCCACGTCTCGATCCCTGAGTCAACAGATGGGGACGTTTGCAAGACAACAACCATCTGCACGAACAGATCGACGACGTTTGCAGCTGCACGGACTATCAGCTCGGAGACCGTGGCTGCGATTACCCTTGACGCTGCATCACAGACAGGAGACGCTGCGATGGTGTACTCAACGACGAACCTGGATGCACGAATGGCAAAACGTCATTTTTTCGGATGAATTCCGCTTCTGTTTACACCATCACGATGGCCGCATCCGTGTTTGGCGACATCGCGGTGAACGCACATTGGAAGCGCGTATTTGTCATCGCCATACTGGCGTATCACCCGCCGTGATGGCATGCGGTGCCATTGGTTACACATCTCGGTCACCTCTCATTCGCATTGACGGCTCTTTGAACAGTGGACGTTACATTTCAGATGTGTTACGACCCGTGGCTCTACCCTTCATTCTATCCCTGCGAAACCCTACATTTCACCAGTATAATGCACGACCGCATGTTGCAGATCCTGTACGGGCCTTTCTGGATACAGAAAATGTTCTACTGTCCCTGGGCAGCACATTCTCCAGATCTGTTAGCAATTGCAAACGTCTGGTAAATGGCGACCGAGCAACTGGCTCGTCACAATACGCCAGTCACTACTCTAGATGAACTGTGGTATCGTGTTGAACCTGCATGGGCAGCTGTACCTGTACACGCCATCCAAGGTCTGTTTGACTCAATGCCCAGGCGTATCAAGGCCGTTATTACGGCCAGGGGTGGTTGTTCTGGGTACTGATTTCTCAGGATGTATGCACCCAAATGCGTGAAAATGTAATTGCGTGTCAGTACTAGTATAATATATTTGTCCAATGATTACCCGTTTATCATCTGCGTTTCCTCTTGTTGTAGCATTTTTCCTCCTTACACGAGACATCACAACAACGTTTCACCAGGCAACGCCAGTCAACTGCTGTTTGTGTATGAGAAATCGGTTGGAAACTTTCCTCACGTCAGCACGTTGTAGGTGTCGCCACCGGCGCCAACCATGTGTGAATGCTCTGAAAAGATAATCATTTGCATACACAGCATTTTCTTCCTGTGGGTTAAATTTCGCGTCTGTAGCACGTTATCTTCGTGGTGTAGCAATTTTAATGTCCTGTAGTGAATATAGAGAGAGTCCATGACGAAAGGCCTAGGCGCCTGCAGGCTGGCAACCACCTTACACCTCTCCAGTCCGGCATGCCTACTAGCTGGTGGAAGGGACTCTCACGCGTTTTCTCTGGGCAGGTACGTTTTAAAGTGCTCACCTAACGTGAGCGGTAGCGCTAACACACTTGCCAGGATGCCATGTCCTAAGGGGAAAAGATAGGGTGGCAGACGAAACTAGATCTCAAATGCATTTTTTTTCTCTCTGTACTGGAATGTAGCAGACAAATGTGGTTTGCTGCATCGAGTATATATTAAAGCTATTATTGATGATATCTCATTGAAAAATATTAATACATTCACTGTGTACAATTGCGTTTTTCCCGAGACAGCTCTGAAAGGTAGATGTTGCACTGCGTGATCAAAAGTACCCGGTCACGTGGCTGAAAATGACTTGCAAGTCCGTGGCGCCCTCCAACAGTAATGCTGGAATTCCATATGGTGTTGGCCCATCCTTAGCCTTGACGATAGCTTGCACTCTCGCAGGGATACGTTCAATCACGCGCTGGAAGCTTTCTTGGGGAATGGCAGCCCATTCTTCACTGAGTGCTGCACTGAGGAGAGGTATCGATGTCGATCGGTGAGGCCTGGCACGAAGTCGGCGTTCCAAAACATGCCGAACGTGTTCTGTAGGACTCAGGTCAGGACTCTGTTCAGGCCAGTCCATTAGAGGCATATTATTGTCATATAACCACTCCGCCACGGACCGTGCGTTATGAACAGGTGCTCGATAGTGTTGAAAGATGTAACCGCCATCCCCGAATTGTTCTACAACAGTGGGAAGCAAGAAGGGGCTAAAAACATGAATGTAGGGCTGTGTTGTGATAGTGCCACGGAAAACAGGCAGTGCAAGCCCTCTCCATGAAAAACACGGCCTCCGAATTTTACTGTTGGCACTACACACGCCGGCAGATGACGTTTACCGGGCATTCACCATACCCACACCTTGCCATCGGACCGCCACATTGTGTACCGTGATTCGTCACTCCACACAACGTATTGCAACTGTTCAATCGTCTAATGTTTACGCTCCTTACACCGAGCGAGGCGTCGTTTGAATTACCGCCGTGAGGTGTGGCTTATGAGCAACTCACCTCCCGCCTAACTGTCATAGTACTTGCAGTGGATCCTGATGCAGTTTGGAATTCCTGTGTGATGGTCTGGATAGATGCCTGCCTATTACACACTACGACCCTCTTCAACTGTCGGCGGTCTCTGCCAGTCAACAGACGAGGTCGGCCTGTACGCTTTTGTGCTGTACGTGTCCCTTCACGCCACCATCACATCGGAAACTGTGTACCTGGGGATGAAAATCTCGCGTACAGGCGTATGACACAAGTCACACGCAGTCACCTGACCACATTCGAAGTCCGTGAATTCCTCGGAGTGCTCCATCGTGCTCTCACGATGTCTAATGACTACTGAGGTCGCTGATATGGAGTACCTGGCAGTAGGTCGCAGCACAAGTCACCTACTATGAAAAACATATGTTTTTGGTGGTGTCCGAATACTTTTGATTACATAGTGTATATACAGGATGAATCACCTAAAATTTTGCCCGCAAATACTGCGGGAATAGAAACTACTCCTGATGCATTTTTACAGAATGAATTGGCAGTCAGGGGTTCTTATAAAGTGCATTTCTTGTGCAAACATACAGTTGTTAAATCTGACAAGTCTATTGACCGTGACAAAATAAAAGCAGGGTAAATCAGGACGTCAGTGGTGTTTGTTGCAGAATCGTAGTGCGAGTCGCTCCCGAAATATCGTATTTTGAAACACAGACACTTGTACAATGCCTGTGGTAGCACACACTACACAGCAACACAACTGCATACACCAGTTATGTGCATTCTGACCAGTGGCATGACAACTATCACAGGTTTTGTTCAAAATGACCACCGGCGATGCCAATACACGCTTCCAGTCTGGTGAGAAACGACTGCTGCACACATGCTATCGCTTCAGCGGAGCTGTCCGAGCAGGCTGTAGTAACACGTCGTTGCATATCAGGTGTTGCTGGTATGTGCTTGTAGACAGCGTCTTTCAACTTTCCCACAGGAAGTCTGCAGGCGTCAAACCTGGGAAATAGGTGAGCCAAGGTACAGATCCTGTGCATCCAGTCTAACGATTTGGTTACAGTTGGTGAAGACTTGCTGTAGCAGTTTGTGCACTTTCACAAGCTGCGACATCGTGGCCAAAAAGCAATGACCAATATACGTAATAAGTTTCCTTTAATTTACGTCTATGGTCATAAACTTTTTGTTAACAGACAACCGCTTTCGGTCTTTATTGACCACCATCAGATCTATTTCATAAAAACAGTCCTGCGGTACATTAGGACTGTTTTTATGAAACAGATCTGATGATGGTCATAAAAGACCGAAACCGGTAATCTGTTAACAAAAAGTTTGTGGCCATAGACGTAAATTAAAGGAAACTTAGTTTGTGCACTCTCGTCTGGACACCCATCATGTTGGTACCTCCTGGTCTGCAGAGGAACATCTTCTAGCATCTGTGCAAGATGGTTTGTTAGGAGGCTGTGGTACTTGCGCACAGCCAGTGTTCTATGAAACATGCGCCTATGAACTAATGGTTCACTATCTGAGCCGGCCGCGGTGGTCTCGCGATTCTAGGCGCGCAGTCCGGAACCGTACGACTGCTACGGTCGCAGGTTCGAATCCTGCCTCGGGCATTGATGTGTGTGATGTCCTCAGGTTTAAGTAGTTCTAAGTTCTAGGGGACTAATGACCACAGCAGTTGAGTCCTATAGTGCTCAGAGCCGTTTTTTTTCTTCACTATCTGACGCCACACGATCTCACTCCATCGACACTGACATTCCACCAGAAGAAGCCAATGGGCATTGTCAACGCATCAGTATTGCGTGTTTCGGCAGTTTACCTGGCCATGATTGCTAAATGTGGCTTCAACACTAAAAGAGTATCCTGTCTTAATGCTCATGTTCAGAAGTTAACACGATTCTCATAATCGTTTCCATGCAACCCTTGATGGAGAGATCTCTGATAGGAATGGAACCTATTTCGATGGATGATGATGATAAACATGTTTGGTTTGTGGCGCGATCAACTGCACGGTCATCGGCGCCCGTAGTAAGTCCGAATTTTTACTGAGTCCAAGTTTTTCACAACCCAACCTAGGCAATGTCAGGAATTATAATGATAATGATGATGATAACACAAACACCCAGTCCCTGGGCAGAGAAAGTCCGCAGGGAGGTATCGTGTTGATGATCTGCAGCAGCAGCGAGAAATAAATTTCCCCTTTTTCTGTCGTTCCTTTCTGTTATGATGTCTAGCTGTTATACTCCCATCGTCACGTAACTGGTAACTAATTGCCGAGATAATGGTCATCTGTAGGGGAATAGTGCCATGTACACCTCACCCAAATGAACTGCATTCGTCCTACACTGACCATACACCTTGACAATGTCGACTTTTTCTGGCTTGGTAGATCCCATCGTCGACTTACGACCTACTGCTTGAGCTGTCACACACTGACTCTAGTCGCGATGCACTCGAGGAACGCACAAGCACACTGTAAACAAATATAATTGGAAGGAGAAACGGCATTGGTCGCATTTTTCGTTTTTTTCGTTTTTTTCGTTTGTTTTGTTTTACTATCCACAAACTCGGTATTCGGTCACTTAGCGACCTCACTCAGTGCTAGAAGTTAAAAATTTTCACATAACCATCAGAGAGTATAAAACAGAAAATCACAATTACACCTGCATATGACCATAACAGTTGGTAGCAACATACCTGTAATATACAATTAAAATTGGTAGGCACTGGTATCAACAAGCTTAGAGCGATCACATAAACTGAGGCCGCTCTTTGCATGCACCTCTTGTACAGCAGACCTCTATGTGACTGGGCTTGGAACGCCCTCTATGTGACATGTCACGTGAAGACTTAATATTAATGATTTGCGAGATATTAACACAAAATAACTCTTGTGCATTTGTGAATCATGAAGTACTTCAAATTTAACCGACATGATGATGTACATGTCGTTTGTCCCTTTGGACAAGCTAGCATTATTATAACAGTGGTTATACACTTCCGCTACGATCTCATTCCTTTCCCCCACCTCCTCCTTTTCCTTGAAAGAATACGGATCCTGTACACCTCCCACAAACTCGACCCTCCTCACCCGCTTGTTTCGCCCATCCTCTCCCCCCCCCCCCCTCTGCCGCGCCTGTATTCCCACATCCCACCCAGTCTCCATCTCTCCACCCTCCTCTTACCCTCTCCCAAGGTGGCTTCCGGCAGCTCCCCCTCGCTGATGATGTCCTCCTCCCCTCCTATCAACTTTGATCCTCCCTCCCTCTTCCTCTGTCTGTTTCTATGGGCACCCTCCCTCCCTCCTCCCTTTCTCCCCACCCCTCCCCCAGGCTTCCCCCCCTGTCCCTCTCCCCCTCCTCCCATCTCCTCAGCCATTGGCATCTTTGTTCTCCCCTCCCCGCCCTCTCCCCCCCTCACCTTTCTTCCCCTCTTGGCAGGTCCCCAGACTCGCACACGCTACGTGGACTTTCGCGCGCCGGAGATCATCGCCATCTGTGTCTCGTGTGTGTGTGACGTCGTTTTGTGTTTCTAGTGTCCGCCGTCCCGCTTCTACTTTCACTTGTGCCATCGGATTCGTCAGTGTTCTGTGTGCCGTGTCAACGTGTTTTCGGTGTCGTTATCGTCGAGTGTGAACGGCTCCTTTTTGTGTATCTGTGACCACTATTTTTTAGCCCGTCACTATGTTCATTCTGTTTCTCCAATCTGTGTTCTGTCATTGTCAACACTATGGCTGAAGAGTGGCGTAGCATGCCGCTGACAGCCTACCTGTTTGTATAGGTATTAAAATAACAATAAAGGAAAAAAAAAGCACTTCCGCATAAGCACTGGGTCAGAACCCATACATATCATTAATATTAAGTGTTAACGTGACATGTCACATAGAGGGCGTTGCAAGCCCTGTCACACCGAGGTCTGCTGCACAACAGGTGCATGTAAACAGCGGCCTCAGTTTATGTGATCGCTCTAAGCTTGTTGACACAGTGCCTACCAATTTACTTGTATATTACAGGCATGTTGCTACCAACTGTTATGGTCATATGCAGGTGTAGTTGTCATTTTCTGTTTTATTCTCTCTGATGGTTATGTGACAATTTTTAACTTCTGGCACTGAGGATGGTCGCTAAGTGACCGAAAATCGATTTTGTGGATAATAAAACAAAAAAATACGACCAATGCTGTCTCTCCTTCCAATTATATTCATTATCTGGTAGTGCTGCACAGAACACGCCATGGAGTCGCCAATCAATAAATATAACAAAGCACCCAGCAACTATGTAGGCCTCAATGGCACAAACAAGTGTCGCTGTGGAAACTTTCTCAACAGGAGATATCTCGTAAACGACTCGACTATTATCTTGCAAGAAACACCACTGATATTCCAATTTACCTTACGTTTACTTCAATGTCAATAGGCATTGTTTCATTTAAAAAAGTATGTTTGAACGAAAAATTCACTTTCTGAGTAAAATTGGAGTATGAATCCCTAACTACCAATGCATTTGGGAAAAACGCACATCAATAGCACTTAACATTTCAGCAATATTTTCCGTATAACTGTACAAACTCTGTTCCTGCGTATGTACGAGGGTGGTTGAAAAGTTCTCGGAACAGAACACAAATAAAGCACCTAAGTCACTGAAACTTTACTCTTCAGTGTAGTCTGCTTGTAGAATAATGCACTTGGGCTAACGATGTTCCAGTGCCTTGCCCATCTTGAAAATGTGTTTCCTCCAGACCGGCAAAATACACTACTGGCCATTAAAAATGCTACACCACGAAGATGACGTGCTACAGACGCGAAATATAACCGACAGGAAGAAGATGCTGCGATATGCAAATGGTTAGCTTTTCAGAGCATTCACACAAGGTTGGCGACACCTACAACGTCCTGACATGAGGAAAGTTTCCCACCGATTTCTCATACACAAACAGCAGTTGACCGGCGTTGCCTGGTGAAACGTTGTTGTGATGCCTCGTGTAAGGAGGAGAAACACGTACCATCACGTTTCCGACTTTGATAAAGGTCGGATTGCAGCCTATCGCGATTGCCGTTTATCGTAACGCCACATTACTGCTCGCGTTGGTCGAGATCCAATGACTGTTAGCAAAATATGGAATCGGTGGGTTTAGGAGGGTAATACGGAACGCCGTGCTGGATCCCAACGGCCTCGTATCTCTATCAGTAGAGATGACAGGCATCTTATCCGCATGGTTGTAACGGATCGTGCAGCCCATGTCTCGATCCATGAGTCAACAGATGGGGACGTTTGCAAGACAACAACCATCTGCACGAACACTTCGACGACGTTTGCTGCGTCTATCAACTCGGAGACCGTGGCTGCGGTTACCCATGATTCTGCATCACAGACAGGAGACCCTGCGATGGTGTACTCGACGACGAACCTGGGTGCACGAATGGCAAAACGCCATTTTTTCGGATGAATCCAGCTTCTGTTTACAGCATCACGATGGTCGCATCCGTGTTTGGCGACATCGCGGTGAACGCACATTGGAAGCGTGTATTCGTCATCGCCATACTGGCGTATAACCCGGCGTGATGGTATGGGGTGCCTTTGGTTACACGTCTCTGTCACCTCTTGTTCGCATTGACGGCACTTTGAACAGTGGGCTTTAAATTTCAGATGTGTTACGACCTATGGCACTACCCTTTATTCGATCCCTGCAAAACCCTACATTTCAGCAGGATAATGCACGACCGCATGTTGCAGGTCCTGTATGGGCCTTTCTGGATACAGAAAATGTTCTACTGCTGCCCTGGCCAGCACATTCTCCAGATCTCTCACCAACTGAAACCGTCTGGTCGATGGTGGCCGAGCAACTGGCTCGTTACAATACGCCAGTCACTACTCTTGATGCACTGTGGTGTCGTGTTGGAGCTGCATGGGCAGCTGTACCTGTACACGCCATTTGACTCAATGCCCATACGTATCAAGGCCGTTATTACGGCCAGTGGTGGTTGTTCTGGATACCGATTTCTCAGGATCTATCCACCCAAATTGCGTGAAAATCTAATCACATGTCTGTTCCAGTATAATATATTGGTCCAATGAATACCCGTTTATCATCTGCATTTCTTCTTGGTGGAGCAGTTTTAATGGCGAGTAGTGTAGTTATCAACTGCGGCTATTAATTGTTCGTTTGAAGTGCATCTTCCTCCTCCAAGAAAAATTTTCAGTTTTGGGAAGAGATGGAAGTCTGATGGAGCCATATCAGGTGAATGGAGCAGGTGTGGCAACAATTCATACCTCAGTGCGTGTAATTTTGCCATGGCGACGGCACATGTTTTTGACCCAGCGTCAGGGGTCGTGGCACCCCTCTTGCAGATAATTTCTTCGTTTCTAGTTCTTTAGTTAGCATGCGATATACACTTCCAGATGCAATCTGGCAAGCGTCAGCAATTTCACGCAATTTCAGTCGGCGATCCTCCGTCACCATTTTGTGCACCTTCGCAATGATTTCTGTAGTAGTGACACATCTTGGTCGAAATCTACACGGATCACTGTCTAAGCTTCCCGACCACATTTAAATTCATTTGTCCACTTGGCAACTGTTGAATATGAAGGAGAGTCCCCTAGTGTGTTCTGGACATGGGCACGAACGACCTTTGCTTTCATACCTTTCCTTAGGAAGTACTTAATCACTACTCGAATCTCGACTTTTTCCGGCTTTGCAAATCACTACGTGGGAACAACAGATACACGCCACCGCCACAGCTCTCTTCCATGGCAGGTGTTTACAGGCAACAGTCCGATAAGTGTCACGTGAACAACTCGTTGCGCTAGCGCTGACCTCTCGTGGTGATTCCGAGAACCTTTCAAACCAACCTCGTAGTGTAACATACAGTGTCCTACCTTGTGACACAGAGAGCCGGGCCAGACACAGGCAGAATATGAGATTATAGAACTCGAGTTGTTACACCGAGCAGCCTGACTGTGGGTTTCAGGCAGTTCCCCACACTTGTTTAGGCAAATGCTGGGCTTGTCCTGAAATTCCGCCTCAGACAACGATTAAAATACAATACCACACAGGACACAGTTCACACGATTCACAAACTTCTGGTGACCATGACTTTCCGCCCTTAGGTTGTGGCATGTAGAAGAGTGACCAGCTGTAAAGTTAAATGTTGTGGTTGTTGTCTTCAGTCCTGAGACTGGTTTGATGCAGCTCTCCATGCTACTCTATCCTGTGCAAGCTTCTTCATCTTCCAGTACTTACTGCAACCTACATCCTTCTGAATCTCCTTAGTGTATTCATCTCTTGGTCTTCCTCTACGACTTTTACCCTCCACACTGCCGTCCAGTACTAAATTGGTGATCCCTTGATGTCTCAGAACATATCCTACCAACCGATTCCTTCTGCTAATCAAGTTGTGCCACAAACTCCTCCCTAGTTTTATTCAGTGCCTCATTAGTTACGTGACCTACATATCTAATCTTCAGTATTCTTCTGTAGCACCACATTTCGAAAGCTTCTATTCTCTCCTTGTCCAAACTATTTATCGTCCGCATTTCATTTCCTTACATAGCTACACTCCATATAAATACTTTCAGAAACGGCTTCCTGACACTTAAATCTATACTCGATGTCAACAAATTTCTCTTCTTGAGGAACGCTTTCCTTGCCATTGCCAGTCTACATTTTATATCCTCTCTACTTCGACGATCATCAGTTTTTTTGCTCCCCAAATAGCAAAACTGATTTAATAATTTAAGCGTCTCATTTCCTAATCTAATTCCCTCAGCATCAGCCGACTTAATTCGACTACATTCCATTATCCTCATTTTGCTTTTGTTGATGTTCATCTTATATCCTCCTTTCAAAAAACAGTCCATTCCGTTCAACCGCTCTTCCAAGTCCTTTGCTGTCTATGCCAGAATTACAATGTCATTGGCGAACCTCAAAGTTTTTATTTCTTCTCCATGGACTTTAATACCTACTCCGAATTTTTCTTTTGTTCCCTTTACTGCTTGCTCAATATACAGATTGAATAACATCGAGGAGAGGCTACAACCCTGTCTCACTCCCTTCCCAGCCACTGCTTCCCTTTCCTGTCCCTCGACTCTTATAACTGCCATCTGGTTTCTGTACAAATTGTAAATAGCCTTTCGCCTCCTGTATTTTACCCCTGCCACCTTCAGAATTTGAAAGAGAGTATTCCAGTCAACATTGTCAGAAGCTTTCTCGAAGTCTACTAATGCTAGAAAGGTACGTTTGCCTTTTCTTAATCTTTCTTCTAAGATAAGTCGTAGGGTCAGTATTGCCTCGCTTGTTCCAACATTTCTACGGAATCCAAACTGATCTTCCCCGACGTCGGCTTCTACCAGCTTTTCCATTCATCTGTAAAGAATTCGTGTTAGCATTTTGCAGCTGTGGCTTATTAAACAGAGAGTTCTGTAATTTTCATATCTGTCAACATCTGCTTTCTTTGGGATTGGAATTATTATATTCTTCTTGAAGTCTGAGGGTATTTCGCCTGTCTCATACATCTTGCTCACCAGATTGTAGAGTTTTGTCAGGCGTGGCTCTCCCAAGTTAAATAACAAGATCTTTCAAATACTGAAAAAGTGCCCCCCCCCCCCCCCCCCCCGCTCTCTGCCCACTTAGGAAGTGTTGGGTTCGACCACTGTTGCAGGTGTCGGCTCCAGGAGGGCGCTGACTGCTGCTGCTGCCATTGCCGTGGCGCTGCTGTCTCTCTGGCTGTACCAGCCGGAGGAACAGGTTCACGTCCCGGAGTGGATACGTCGGGGCGAGGGCTCCGGTGGGACTCGAAATTACCACAAACAACCCGATGTTCCAGCTCCAAAGGGCGGTAAGGCTCAAGACTGCTGGGTCGTGTGTTAATATGTCTGGTCCAAAGGGTACTGACAGGCCAGTGTTCATGACGTCATGGTGTGGCCTACGATAAATACACACCTAAGCATCCTGCTGTGTGACGTCACCGATGAAGTGTTCGTGGCCGACGGTAAATGCTTATCAAAGCCTGCAGATAGATATATCTACACGGTGTGATCAAAAGTATCCGGACACCAACAAACACATACGTTTATCATATTAGGTGCATCGTGCCGCCACATACTGCGTGGTACTCCATATCAGCGATCTTAGTAGTCATTAGACAAGGTGAGAGAGCAGAACTGGGCACTTCCAGCGTGATCAGGTGATTGGGTGTCACTTCTGTCTGTTTGCGAGATTTCCACACTGTTTAAGACGCGAAGTAGAAACGTGGAGGGACACGTACAGCACAAAAACGTACAGGCCGCCCCCGTCTGTTGACTGACAAACCGCCGACAGGTGAAGAAGGTCGTAAAGTGCAATAGGCAGATTTCTATGCAAACCGTCAAATCGGCATTCCAAAGTCCTTCAGGATCCACTGCAAGTACTATGATAGTTAGGCTGGAGGTGAGAAAACTCCGCTGCTCATAAGCCGCACATCACAACAGTAAATGCCAAACGACGCCTCACTCCGACTAAGGAGCATAAACATTTGGCAATTGAACAGTGGAAGAACGTTGTGTGGAGTGACGAATCACGGCACACAATGTGGCGATCCGATGGCAGGGTGTGGGTATGGCGAATGGTGGGTAAACGTCATCTGCCAGCGTGTGTAGTGCCAACAGTAAAATTCAGAGGCGGTGGTGTTACGGGGTGGTCGTGTTTTTATGGAGGGGGCTTGCACCCCTTGTTGTTTTGCTTGGCACTTTTACAACACGGGCCTACATTGATGTTTTCTTCACCTTCTTGCTTGTTACTGTTGAAGAGCAATTCGGTGATGGCTAGTGCATTTTTCAACACGATCGAGCACCTGTTCATAAGGCACAACCTGTGGCGGAGTGGTTACGCGACAATAACACCCCTGTAATGGACTGGCCTGCACAGAGTCCTGACCTGAATCCCATAGAACACCTTTGTGATGGTTTGGGACGCCGACGTCTTGCCACGCCTCACCGACCGACATCGATGCCTCTCCTCAGTGCAGCACTCCCTGAAAAATCGGCTGCCATTCCCCAAGAAACCTTCCAGTACCTGATTGATTGATAATGAACCTGATGGCTGCGAGAGTGGAAGCTGTCATCAAGGTTAAGGGTGGGCCAACACGATATTGAATTCCAGCATTGCCGATGGAGGGCACCACGAACTTGTAAGTCAGTTTCAGCGAGGTGTCCGGATACTTTTGGTCACATAGTGTTATCTGTATGAGAGGCCTGTTGATCGTACCTTTGACAGTGTGGTAGGGGAGCTTTGAGCAGATATCTTGGATAATAGTGAGGCCATTGTCTACACGTCGCCTCGCTTGCTTTAGTAGTTTTAAGCTATAAAATGACGAAGTATATTTGTTGCGTTGCTAGCGCCACAGTGATCACTGCAATGTATGAACCATACAAACTTGTTCATACCACGAAGCGTGCTGACTAAAAAACCCGTATTAAGCGGTTGGAATCTTACAAAGAAATACCAGGAGCCATCAGCTGCATTGTGGATGATGTTAAACTTGCATGTACAAAAAAAAAAAATAAAATAAAATAAAAAAAAATGTGGAAGGAGATGGAGGTGCGATAAGTCAAGCTTGTTCAAAGTACACTTATATGAAATGAATGTGTTTATTTGTACCTCAATGGGTGATTCACATATTACTTCACATGTTTCTGGAATAACACTTGAAATGGTGCAATGAGGGAGAGGACTACATTGAAAGTTGGAATAGTTTTCGCCTGTTGCTAAAAATCTTAAATTGGCCACGAGACAATCTTTAGCAGAAATATCATGCCTGATTTAAATAACGAAACACTGCATCGTTACATATTTTTACATGAGTTGCTCAATGGTTTACGAGAATCTATTCCCATAATCAAGTACAAATATTTAGATTAGGAGTTTTATGTGATGTTTCAGAAAATCGCCCAAAAGAAGTGTCGGACTGCACTTGACAATAGCAACATAACTGTGGGGCAAGGGAGGCGCAACAGCACATGCAGGAACACCACGTAAAATACCTGTGTGAATATTTCCTTTTGATAATGACAATAAATTCTCGAAAATCGTCATATTAAACATTAAAAAATACGTTACTGTTATAATACTGCAGTGCTTCATTATTTAAATCATGACTGATAGAGTTGCAGGCTTTTCAAAAATATTCATTATTATGAATGATACTAATGTGTCTCTTCGCAAATTCTCAAATAATTTACTTTGTTCTTTATTTCCTCTCACTGTAGCTCACGAAGCAAATTCTGGCGAACACTTTGAGATTCTCCACCCGCTATCGCTGGTTTCACCCACAGTCGTTTCCATTTGTTCTTTTCTAGCAATGCAATCGCCACCAATATATGGTCATAAGTCCCCGAGAGGTAGTGTTGTTTTGTCTCACCAAGGCTCCCGGATTCCAGAACTCGTCATGCTAGTTTTTGTACTGTAGTATATACGAAACTGTTACATGGGACAACAGGTTCCCGACATGTAGAACGACTGTTCGGAATATAGAACAATGTTATATTAGCACTCAGCTTTCGCTTCGTTCACCACAAAGTAGCAAACCTATAGAGTAGATATATGGTATCACAGAATAAACATACAAAATCGGAACAGAAAAATGAAGTAAAAATTTCATCACATGTGGGATAGTACTGTATTAATAGTAATAACAACCATAAGAAAAATATTATTATTCAAATGATGATGACGATGGCGACGGTGACGATGACGACGATGACGATGGCGACGATGACGACATTTTCATCAGATGCTGAACTATTCTGAACCAGAATTCCCGATATTAATCAAAATTTGGCAGATTCACCACAAACTGTAGAAGAAATTGAAGTAATTAAGATTCTCAAAAACAATAACACTAGTGCAGAAGATTCTATTGGAGCTGATCTTTTGAAGTGGTCTTTGCCAAAAACAGCAAAGGAGCTAAATTTATTCCTTGAAAAAATCTGGAATACAGAGAAAAAAATCCCAGAGAAATGGAAAGTTGCCTTGATACATGCATTCTTTAAAAAAAAAGGGTAAAAAGCAGGATGCAAACAACAACCGTGGCATCTCTTTAGTGCCAGTAGCGTATGAAGTGTTTTCCAAGATTTTATTAAGCAGAATAGAAACAACAATAGATGGTCATGCTGGTTAATATATCAAGGTGGTTATACGCAAGGAAGGTCATGCTCAGAACAAATATTTTAATCTTGGGTCAGTAATTCGCCACAGTTTACTTAATGCAAAGGACATTGTAGTTACGTTTGTGCATTTCAAAAAGGCTTTTGATTCTGTTGACAGCGAAACTATACACAAAATAATTCGAAAATTTGGAATACAGCCTAAACTGGCAAACCTAATCCGTGAAACACAGGTACAGTCTGTAAAGTAAAATTTATGGAAGTAATTTCACAGCCTTTCAAAATAAAAACAGGTGGACGACAATGTGACGCCGTATCCCCAATTCTCTTCACTAGTGTGTTAGAGGAAACAGTGAAAATTTGGAATGGAAAACTTATTGAGCTCAACATCTCGCCTATAAGACTAGGAAGGGGAAGCAAAAAGATCGAAATCAACTGCCTTGCTTAGCAGACAATTTTGCTATACTTTCCGAAAATCTTGCATCTGCTATAACACAAATAAATCTCGTGGAAGAAATAGCCAGCAGAAATGGCTTAAGAATTTCTGAAGAAAAACAAAATTTGTAACACTCATAAAGGATACTCCAAATTCTGGAAACAGATATTTGGCAAATAGATATGACAACAAATATTCTAACATGTATGGGAGATAATCCAAGAAAACGATTTGGAAAATAATGCAATAGAGGAAAGTTTGCATAAAATGGGGAGAGCATATGGTAGCTCGAAAGACCTCTACAATCAAAAGTGCCTGTTCAAAATTGCAAAAGTGAGTCATTACTACACAGTAGTGAAACCGGAATGCCTGTATGCAAGCGAATGCCGAGCACTAAACTAAAATTTAGATAAATTATACACTCCTGGAAATGGAAAAAAGAACACATTGACACCGGTGTGTCAGACCCACCATACTTGCTCCGGACACTGCGAGAGGGCTGTGCAAGCAATGATTACACGCACGGCACAGCGAACACACCAGGAACCGCGGTGTTGGCCGTCGAATGGCGCTAGCTGCGCAGCATTTGTGCACCGCCGCCGTCAGTGTCAGCCAGTTTGCCGTGGCATACGGAGCTCCATCGCAGTCTTTAACACTGGTAGCATGCCGCGACAGCGTGGACGTGAACCGTATGTGCAGTTGACGGACTTTGAGTGAGGGCGTATAGTGGGCATGCGGGAGGCCGGGTGGACGTAGCGCCGAATTGCTCAACACGTGGGGCGTGAGGTCTCCACAGTACATCGATGTTGTCGCCAGTGGTCGGCGGAAGGTGCACGTGCCCGTCGACCTGGGACCGGACCGCAGCGACGCACGGACGCACGCCGAGACCGTAGGATCCTACGCAGTGCCGTAGGCGACCGCACCGCCACTGGCGTATCGGCGAGGACCATTCGCAACCGTCTCCATGAAGCTGGGCTATGGTCCCGCACACCGTTAGGCCGTCTTCCGCTCACACCCCAACATCGTGCAGCCCGCCTCCAGTGGTGTCGCGACAGGCGTGAATGGAGGGACGAATGGAGACGTGTTGTCTTCAGCGATGAGAGTCGCTTCTGCCTTGGTGCGAATGATGGTCGTATGCGTGTTTGGCACCGTGCAGGTGAGCGCCACAATCAGGACTGCATACGACCGAGGCACACAGGGCCAACACCCGGCATCACGGTGTGGGGAGCGATCTCCTACACTGGCCGTACACCTCTGGTGATCGTCGAGGGGACACTGAATAGTGCACGGTACATCCAAACCGTCATCGAACCTATCGTTCTACCATTCCTAGACCGGCAAGGGAACTTGCTGTTCCAACAGGACAATGCACTTACCCATGTATCCCGTGGCACCCAACGTGCTCTAGAAGGTGTAAGTCAACTACCCTGGCCAGCAAGATCTCCGGATCTGTCCCCCATTAAGCATGTTTGGGACTGGATGAAGCGTCGTCTCACGCGGTCTGCACGTCCAGCACGAACGCTGGTCCAACTGAGGCGCCAGGTGGAAATGGCATGGCAAGCCGTTCCACAGGACTACATCCAGCATCTCTACGATCGTCTCCATGGGAGAATAGCAGCCTGCATTGCTGCGAAAGGTGGATATACACTGTACTAGTGCCGACATTGTGCATGCTCTGTTGCCTGTGTCTATGTGCCTGTGGTTCTGTCAGTGTGATCATGTGATGTATCTGACCCCAGGAATGTGTCAATAAAGTTTCCCCTTGCTGGGACAATAAATTCACGGTATTCTTATTTCAATGTCCAGGAGTGTAAGTACTGGAATGGCGAATTATAATGAGAATGTTAGGGCCACAAAAACAGCAGAAGGTTGGAAATTACGCAACGATGGACACACAACATTAAAACAGAATGGACTACTGCAAAAGGGAAACAGACTATACAGTAAGCTACCTACAAACATTAAAAGACTAAAAGACACTTCAAAATTTAAAACTACTGTTCAAAAATATTTATTGCAAAAATGTTATTATAACATAGATGAATATCTCAAAACATAAAAACTTTTTTGCCAAGGTTAAATATAATGTATGGAATCTGAACCTTCAGTTGTGATAATATTAAGCCTAAGTCAATGTAAATATTCTTGTATGATTTAAAAACATGTATTGTAAATCACAATGACTTATCCAATATCATATTGTATACCTTGTAGAACAAATTATCAAAAGGACCAATAAAAATGTAATGTAATGATGCTGAAATATACCAAAATATAGAAAATTTTTCAAATGTAATGAGAAATAGAAGCCTCACGTTTTGTGGACATTTATTTCGAATGCAGGACCGTAGATTAACTTATAAGATTTTCAAATATTTGTGGGGTAAAAAGTCTACAAGCTGGATCAACGAAGTAAAAAGGGATTTAGAAAGAAACAATATAAAAACAGAAGATGTAAACAACAGAGGAGCCTTTTGGGAAAAAAGTATTGAAAGTGCAAGGATTACAAGGCAGGGTTGCTAAAAAGACTGATTCAAAATGGTCTGAAGACAGAAAGAAGAAACATAGTGAGCAGGTGAAAGCATACTGGAAGAAAACAGAACCAAGAACGAAGAACTGAAATTGGAACGTGGTTCTCAGATTGCCTGTTCACAGTAAAGAGTATGTAACGTTCAGGAATCCATATGTACACCATCACACATGCTCATTGTCTTCCATTTAGGAAAAATGGTTCTGCAATAGTAATTACGTATAAAGAAATGTCTTAATGAAATTACTTTCGTACATAAGTAGATTTGATGAATCCCATATTTGCGCATCCACTATGTAGATTACAAAATGGAAGCTTGAGTCTGAAAGAGAACTGTGCTGAAGCTTCAAATGGCCTGGATTCATCAGCGAGTTCAGTTGTTGTCCAGCCATGACGCTGAGAATTACAGAGCCACCGAGAACACAACTGAGTGTACGTGAGGGAATGCAGATTGAGAAAATTATTCCATTGCAGTATTCTACTGGCTGTTCCGACTGTTTATGTTTACTCCGTGAAACTACAAATGTACTCCATTGGTTTGCTAGTTTAAAATACACGAAGCGAAATTGACTGCTAATAGGTTGCTATAGACTCTGAACAGTCGTTTTACATATGAGGAGTATGTTGTCCCATACAACTGTTTCACACGTGCGACAGTACAAACACTGGGATGACTAAGACTCGAATCAGGGATCCTTGACACAGTAAATCGACTCTCTAGAGACTTGCCCAATGGAGCGTCACACGAGGGATGCTCAGTTATGCTGTTCCTCTACTCCGTAGCTGTTTACGTATTACTTAGCGTTCACGCACGTTCGCCTCGAGGACAGCACATAAAAGAAACTATATCAGAGTTTTGTTTGATAGTCTTTGAGGTCTCTATGAGGTACTGGATGGTGTAAACAAAAAGTTTCGAACGCTTGTCGTATTTTTCGATTTAACAAAGGCATTTGACTGTGTTGATCTCACAATAGTGTTCCATAAGTTGGACCATTACGGAATAAGGGGAGTAGCTCACAATTGGTTCACCTCTTACTTTAGCAACAGGCAGCAAAAGGTCATTATTCACAATGTTGATAACGGCTGCGATGTGGGATCTGAGTGGGATACTGTCAAGTGGGGTGTGCCCCAGGGATCAGTGTTGGGGCCGCTCCTGTTCCTTATTTATATTAATGATATGCCCTCTCGTATTACAGGTAACTCTAAAATATTTCTGTTTGCTGATGACACTAGCTTGGTAGTAAAGGATGTTGTGTGCAACATTGACTCGATTTCAGCACATGACCTCAGTTCATGGCTTGTAGAAAATTAACGTTAAATCACAGTAAGACTTAGTTTTTACAGTTTCAAACACACAATTCAACAAAACCTGACGTCTTAATCTCACAGAACGGGCATATCATTAGTGAAACTGAACGGTTCAAATTCCTAGGTGTTCAGATAGGTAGTAAGCTGTCGTGGAAAGCCCACGTTCAGGATCTTGTTCAAATACTTAATACTCCCATTTTTACTATTCGAACGGTATCAAAAGTGAGTGATACTTCGACATGTAAATTAGTCTACTTATTTTCATTCACATATGTCGCATTGTATTATATTTTTGGGTAACTCTTCTC
This sequence comes from Schistocerca gregaria, assembly GCF_023897955.1. NCBI lineage: Eukaryota > Metazoa > Arthropoda > Insecta > Orthoptera > Acrididae > Schistocerca > Schistocerca gregaria. The sequence continues at coordinate 79,546,511 of NC_064930.1, read as the reverse complement.
ATTCTAGAAGGATATTTTTGGCTCACAAACGGGCGGTTCGGGCAATAAGTGGTGTGCGTTCACGAACCTCTTGTCGACCTCTGTTCAAGAGTCTGGGTATTTTGACATTGGCCTCTCAATATGTACGAGGTGCATTCAAGTTCTAAGGCCTCCGATTTTTTTTCTAATTAACCACTCACCCGAAATCGATGAAACTGGCGTTACTTCTCGACCTAATCGCCCTGCAGACGTTCACATTTTTCACAACGCTGACGCCATGATTCCATGGCAGCGGCGAAGGCTTCTTTAGGAGTCTGTTTTCACCACTGGAAAATCGCTGAGGCAATAGCAGCACGGCTGGTGAATGTGCGGCCACGGAGAGTGTCTTTCATTGTTGGAAAAAGCCAAAAGTCACTAGGAGCCAGGTCAGGTGAGTAGGGAGCACGAGGAATCACTTCAAAGTTGTTATCACGAAGAAACTGTTGTGTAACGTTAGCTCGATGTGCGGGTGCGTTGTCTCGCTGAAACAGCACACGCGCAACCCTTCCCGGACGTTTTTGTTCCAGTGCAGGGAGGAATTTGTTCTTCAAAACATTTTCGTTGGATGCGCCTGCTACCATAGTGTCCTTTGGAACGCAATGGGTAAGGATTACGCCCTCGCTGTTCCAGAACATGGACACCGTCATTTTTTCAGCACTGGCGGTTACCCGAAATTTTTTTGGTGGCAGTGAATTTGTGTGCTTCCATTGAGCTGACTGGCGCTTTGTTTCTGGATTGAAAAATGGCATCCACGTCTCATCCATTGTCACAACCGACAAAAAGAAAGTCCCATTCGTGCTGTCTTTGCGCGTCAACTTTGCTCGGCAACATGCCACACGGGCAGCCGTGTTGTCGTCCGCCAGCATTCGTGGCACCCACCTGGATGACACTTTTCGCATTTTCAGGTCGTCATGCAGGATTGTGTGCACAGAACCCACAGAAATGCCAACTCTGGAGGCGATCTGTTCAACAGTCATTCGGAGATCCCCCAAAACAATTCTCTCCACTTTCTCGATCATGTCGTCAGACCGGCTTCTGCGAACCCGAGGTTGTTTCGGTTTGTTGTCACACGATGTTCTGCCTTCATTAAATTGTCGCACCCACGGACGCACTTTCGACACATCCATAACTCAATCATCACATGTATCCTTCAACTGTCGATGAATTTAAATTGGTTTCACACCACGCAAATTCAGAAAAAGAATGATTGCACGCTGTTCAAGTAAGGAAAACGTCGCCATTTTAAGTATTTAAAACAGTTCTCATTCTCGCCACTGGCGGTAAAATTCCATCTGCCGTACGGTGCTGCCATCTCTGGGACGTATTGACAATGAACGCGGCCTCATTTTTAAAACAATGCGTATGTTTCTATCTCTTTCCAGTTCAGAGAAAAAAAATCGGAGGCCTTAGAACTTGAATGCACCTCGTATATTCCTTATTGTCGTTTCTTGTTACCAATATTAGTTTATTTCCAACAATAAGCAGCTTTCAGTCGATTAATAGTCGGCAGAAATCAAACCTCCATTTGGATCGGACTTCCTTAACTCTTGTGCAAAAGGTGTGTAGTATACTGCTGCATCCATTTTCAATAAGCTGCCACTCGAATTCAAAAATCTTAGCAGTAATCCACGCGCTTTTAAATCGAAACTGAAGAGTTTCCTCATGGGTCACTCCTTCTATTCTGCCGAGGAGTTCCTTGGAAAATTCAGCTGATTCTCATTGTATTGCTGATAGCATTTGCTTAAACTTATGGACTACTTTTCTTTCATGTTCGTGAACATTTATTTTTATCTGTTATTACTTTTATGTTGTGTTCATGTACTGACACGTTCCATGACGTTGGAGATTTGCTCCCCAATTTGGTCCTACGAAACTTGACATGTAAATAAATAAATAAATAAATATACACCGTTTGGTACCGACCTGACTGCTTGACATGTGGAGGTTTGGGTATACAGGATGAAAAGTATTTAAAACGACAAACTCTGGGAGGTTGTAGGGGACATCAAAGCAAATATTTTTCCCTAATGTCATTTCTTCCTATAAGGATTATTTAAACCGGCGGAGGCCGTATTGCGCTCTTCAATTGTTAGAGGGAATATTACGCTCTTCAGTTGTAGGCAACTGCTGTCCACCAGTGTAGTAGCGCATTGTCTCTGTTTACTAATGGAGCGATACACCTGGAGTGAGTGCACTGATATGGTTGGTGCGTACTACGTAGCTCACCACAATGGACGAGCTACACAGCGGGTTGATCAACAACAATATCCTAACCGCCGTATCCCGCATCATATGACCTTTGCTGCTGTGTACCAACGTCTGCGTGATACCGGGTCATTTAGCAGATTACCTGGACAGGGACGCCGTCGCACGGTAACAACGCTGGAATTTGAGGAAGCTGTCTTGCAGCATGTGGAGCGGGATCCTTCAATCAGCACTCGTGCAATTTTACGTAACATGGGGACGAATCAGACGAATGTAAGAACAGTCCTTCGAGAGCAATTGTTGCGTCCATTTCAGTTACAGCGTGTCCACAACCTGGAACCAGTTGATTATCCACCCAAAGCACAGTTTTCGCAGTGGTACTTGGAACAGTGTGAAATGCATCCTACATTTCCATCCTCTGTGTTGTTTACCGATGAAGCAACGTTCGGGCGTGCTGGAGTCCTCAACATGCACAATTCGCATGTTTGGAGTGAGAATAACCCACATGCCACAGTTACTAGCGCTCATCAAGTGCGGTTCTTCGTTAATGTGTGGGTCGGTGTTGTTGGAGACTGTTTAATTGGGCCGTATCTGCTACCTACGCCATTAAATGGCGAGGACTATTACAGAGCATGGCCAGAATTACTGGAAGACGTCCCGCCCCCTACAAGACAACGCATGTGGTTCCAACATGAGGGGGCGCCGGCACATTTCAGTCGTCGTGTGCGTCGATTCGTGGACCGACGGTTCCCAGAAACGTGGACTGGCAGAGGTGGTCCTGTACCATGGCCTGCTCGACTCCCATTATGTCCCCTCTGGACTTTTTTGTGTGGGGAGAGATGCGCAACCTTGTTTACGCAACTCCTGTTGCATCAGAAGAGGATCTGGTTGCCCGGATAGCAGCAGCAGCAGGAACAATTCAGAATACTGCTGGGGTTTTTGCCCGTGTCAGACAGAACATGATCCAACGGTGTAACCTTTGCTTTCGTGTCAATGGAGGCATTTTTTGAATATCTACTGTAACTGAAATTATGTTAATGTGTTGTCTCTTGGTCATAAAAAATGTAAAAGTGTTTGTTAGTTTAATTAATTTGCCGCCAGAGAAAACTTCCTCTACCCATTTAAATACTCCTCATAGGAAAAAATGACCTTAGGGAAAAGTATTTGTTTTGATGTCCCCTACAACCTCCCAGACTTTGTCGTTTTAAATACTTTCAACCCTGTATACCATATCAGCCGTGGGATCAGTGAATGCTAACGGTCTTACAAAGTACATGTTGTTGTTGTTCAGTCCAGAGACTGGTTTGATGCTGCTCTCCATGCTACTCTATACTGCGCAAGACTCTTCATCTCCCAGTACCTACTGCAACCTACATCCTTCTGAATCTGCTTAGTGTATTCACCTCTTGGTCTCCCTCTACGATTTTTACCCTCCACGATATCCTCCAATACTAAACTGACGATCCCTTGATACCTCAGAACGTGTCCTACCAGCCGATCCCTTCTTCTAGTCAAGTTGTGCCACAGATTCCTCTACTCCCCAGTTCTGTTCAGTACCTCCTTTTTAGTTACCTGAGTCAGCATTGTTCTGTAGCACCACATTTCGAAAGCTTCTTGTCTAAACTAATTTATCGCCAATGTTTCACTTCCATACACGGCTACACTCCATTCAAATACTTTCAAAAAAGACTTTCTGGCACTTAAATCTATACTCGACGTTAACAAATTTCTCTTCCTCAGGAAAGCTTTCCTTGCCATAGCCAGACTACATTTTATATTCACCTTATATCCACCCTACTTCGACCATCATCAGGTTTTTGCTCCCCACATAGCAAAACTCCTTTACTACTTTAAGTGTCTCATTTCCTAATCTAATTCCCTCAGCATCACCCGACTTAATTCGACTACATTCCATTATCCTCGTTTTGCTTTTGTGGATATTAAGCTTATATCCTCCTTTCAAGACACTGTCCATTCCGTTCAACTGCTCTTGCAAGTCCTTTGCTGTCTCTGACAGAATTACAATGTCATCGGCGAACCTCAAAGTTTTTATTTCTTCTCCGTGGATTTTAATTCCTACTCCGAATTTTTCTTGTGTTTCCTTGAGTGCTTGCTCAATATACAGATTGAGTAGCATCGGGGAGAGGCTAGAACCCTGTCTTACTCCCTTCGCAACCACTGCTTCCCTTTCATGCCCCTGGCCTCATATAACTGCCATCTGGTTTCTGTACAAATTGTAAACAGCCTTTCGTTCCCTATATTTGACCCATGCCACCTTCAGAATTTGAAAGAGAGTATTCCAGTCAACATTGTCAAAAGCTTTCTCTAAGTCTTCAAATGCTAGAAACATAGATTTGCCTTTCCTTAACCTATCTTCTAAGATAAGTCATAGGGTCAGTATTGCCTCACGTGTTCCAACATTTACACGGAATGCCAACTGCCCTTCCGTGAGGTCGGTTTCGGCATCTACCAATTTTTCCATTCGTCTGCAAAGAATTCGTGTTAGTACTTTTCAGTCGTGACTCATTAAACCGATAGTTCGGGAATTTTCAGACCTGTCAGTACTTGCTTTCTTTGGGATTGAAAGCACGCCTAAAATGTAACTCGACGTTCTCGAAAACGGTCGAGACTTGCGTCTATTCGTTTACATGCGCTGAATTATCCATCTTTTGGTATGCAGCTCCTTGTATTGGCCGTGCTTGCAGTTAAAAAATTTTCGATGTGGGGTCCGCCAGTTATGCAATACACCGTTTTTCTCAGTAACCAAAACATGTTTCGGCACCACTGTGCCATCATCAGTGGGTTTTCGTTTTTTATTTATTCTGCAATGTGAACATTTTGTTAAATGATTATAAAATTATGCACATTTTTGCTTCAAACAGATCATTTCTTTTTGTAAATACTTTTACATTTGATGAACATCAACTTTCTGCATCACTTTTGTGTTAATTACTAAACGTAGATTGTCATCTGCAACCAAACGATGTTGATGAGAAAGTTTTTTGCTGGGAGTTAATCTATCTTCTAGGGCGTAACTCAGTTTTTCGCGATGTTTCGGCGCCTATTTTCGTATTTACTTACGGTTTCATGTGGCAAGCGCTTCCATTCTCCATATCATGCTGAAATGTTGTGATGCATACGTGACTATAACAAGTATTTTCCACAAATAACGTAGTAAAATACTTTTTCACTTCACCAGAACACAGTGTGATTGTGGTTTGTTATGTGTTCCAGTCAGTATTCATTTGTTGAGCAGAGACTTCGGCGCGAAATTTGAATTTTGTTTGCATTTTATCTCTGTGTGTGTGTGTTATCTGTTTGTGCTGTTTTTATTTGTAAAGCTCCTTTAATGTGTTAAAAGGTTTGCCCTTGCAGAGTGTAGTGTATTCATTTAAGACCTGTTTTCCTTCTGCTATTACCTTCTATATATGGAAGTTGCCCTCAATGGTCAGTTTGTTGTATAGGCTGTGGCTGGGTTTTAGTATTTTCAAGTCAGTTTTTATTGTGGTTGGGTGCCAACAATCACACCCCAACATGACATCATGACGTCCGCCCAGACAAAATGCCGAGAAAAACAAAAACGTACTGAATTAGAGTCCTAGCCTCGCATTCAGTTTGAATCTGTCACGAGGGTTCCACGTAATTGTACTGTTTTTAAAAATATTCACCTTGAAAATTTATACAATGTTGCGTTGCGTTCGTTTAGAGAAATTGTGGAAACGTTTTCCCACTCTGATGTTACTGTCTTGAAAATATTGTGTAGGAAGGATTTAACAGCTTCCGGAGGTGACGAAAATAGCTGCCCCCCCCCTTTTTTAAATGTATTCGCAATTGAAGCTATGGACAACCATCAGCTGTATAATGGAATGACAACGAAAATTCGTGCTGGACTCGAACTCATATTTCCGCTTATGGGGGGCAGTCGCCTGTTGGTCTACTGATCAATTTTCACACTATTTTTGTTTTCCTTATGCCATACGTTTTCCCCCTTCTCCAGTAATATTCCGTTGCAGTGTTGTTTCTATAGCGGTTTGGAAGATTGATTATAATCACCCAGTACACACGGCTGTCGACATACGGAATTTTGGATCTGGCTGTGAAGTGTGCTCGGATAGCCTAATAGATTTGCATTCCAACTGCAACTACTTAAAAAAAAAACAAGAACTTTTAGGAAAAACTGCGCCAGATTCCTAGAAGATAAAAAAAACATTATACACTCCTGGAAATGGAAAAAAGAACACATTGACACCGGTGTGTCAGACCCACCATACTTGCTCCGGACACTGCGAGAGGGCTGTACAAGCAATGATCACACGCACGGCACAGCGGACACACCAGGAACCGCGGTGTTGGCCGTCGAATGGCGCTAGCTGCGCAGCAATTGTGCACCGCCGCCGTCAGTGTCAGCCAGTTTGCCGTGGCATACGGAGCTCCATCGCAGTATTTAACACTGGTAGCATGCCGCGACAGCGTGGACGTGAACCGTATGTGCAGTTGACAGACTTTGAGCGAGGGCGTATAGTGGGCATGCGGGAGGCCGGGTGGATGTACCGCCGAATTGCTCAACACGTGGGGCGTGAGGTCTCCACAGTACATCGATGTTGTCGCCAGTGGTCGGCGGAAGGTGCACATGCCCGTCGACCTGGGACCGGACCGCAGCGACGCACGGATGCACGCCAAGACCGTAGGATCCTACGCAGTGCCGTAGGGGACCGCACCGCCACTTCCCAGCAAATTAGGTACACTGTTGCTCCTGGGGTATCGGCGAGGACCATTCGCAACCGTCTCCATGAAGCTGGGCTACGGTCCCGCACACCGTTAGGCCGTCTTCCGCTCACGCCCCAACATCGTACAGCCCGCCTCCAGTGGTGTCGCGACAGGCGTGAATGGAGGGACGAATGGAGACGTGTCGTCTTCAGCGATGAGAGTCGCTTCTGCCTTGGTGCCAATGATGGTCGTATGCGTGTTTAGCGCCTAGCAGGTGAGCGCCACAACCAGGACTGCATACGACCGAGGCACACAGGGCCAACACCCGGCATCATGATGTGGGGAGCGATCTCCTACACTGGCCGTACACCTCTGGTGATCGTCGAGGGGACACTGAATAGTGCACGGTACATCCAAACCGTCATCGAACCCATCGTTCTACCATTCCTAGACCGGCAAGGGAACTTGCTGTTCCAACAGGACAATGCACGTCCGCATGTATCCCGTGCCACCCAACGTGCTCTAGAAGGTGTAAGTCAACTACCCTGGCCAGCAAGATCTCCGGATCTGTCCCCCATTGAGCATGTTTGGGACTGGATGAAGCGTCGTCTCACGCGTCTGCACGTCCAGCACGAACGCTGGTCCAACTGAGGCGCCAGGTGGAAATGGCATGGCAAGCCGTTCCACAGGACTACATCCAGCATCTCTACGATCGTCTCCATGGGAGAATAGCAGCCTGCATTGCTGCGAAAGGTGGATATACACTGTACTAGTGCCGACATTGTGCATGCTCTGTTGCCTGTGTCTATGTGCCTGTGGTTCTGTCAGTGTGATCATGTGATGTATCTGACCCCAGGAATGTGTCAATAAAGTTTCCCCTTCCTGGGACAATGAATTCACGGTGTTCTTATTTCAATTTCCAGGAGTGTATTTAGATCAAGGAATTCAGAAGATTTTAAAGCAAGAAATTAAATCAGAATCGAATTATGTCCTTATCACTTTCACACAGAACAAGTTGGTTCAAATGGCTCTGAGCCCTATGGGACTTAACTTCTGAGGTCATCAGTCCCCAAGAACTTAGAACTACGTAAACCTAACTAACCTTAGGACATCACACACATCCATGCCCGAGGGAGGATTCGAACCTGCGACCATAGAGGTCGCGTGGTTCGAGACTGTAGCGCCTAGAACCATTCAGTTACCCCGGCCGGCCACAGAACAAGTATTTCATATTTATGTTTTAACTGCACTTTTACCTTTTTTTGTATTTTAAGGGCGACAAGAGGCCTTCATTTATTTTTCTCCTACACGCTCCATTAAAGACGTACGCCAGAAGAAGCTGATGTGTCTATTTAGTTTTTTCTGTATATTTCTTTTCTGAGAAGAAACTGATTTATTTCGCAGAAATATCGAGAACGATGCATACATCGCTACAAAAGGGACACACAAACACTAAATAAATCAATTTAAAGGAAATGGGCTCTGCCATGTTCTGGCAGCTGGTCCTTTCAGAATCATGAGAAGCTGAACTTATGAAGCACAAACAGATGACGTGAAGAACAACACCATCGTGAAAAGATTGTGGACACACTCCGAGAACACAAACTCTGAAGCAGTCGGTACAATGGAAAACAAATAGAAATGACGGAGCTACTCTACTATAAGCTATGGTACACAATGTGCTCGAAATTATCCGAACACTCCCCAAAAACACGTTTTTCATATTAGGTGCATTTTACTGCCACCTACTGCGAGGTTCTCCATATCAGCGACTTCAGTAGTCATTATACATCGTCAGGGAGCAGAATGGGGCGCTCCGCGGAACTCACGGACTTCGAACGTGGTCAGCTGATTGGGTGTCACTTGTGTCATACGTCTGTACGCGAGATTTCCACACTCCTAAACATCCCTCGGTCCACTGTTTCGGATGTGATAGCAAAGTGGAAACGTGAAGGGACACGTACAGCACAAAAGTGTACACGTCGACGTCGTCTATTGACTGACACAGGGCCGGCCGCTGTGGCCGTGCGGTTCTGGCGCTGCAGTCCGGAACCGCGGGGCTGCTACGGACGCAGGTTGGAATCCTGCCTCGGGCATGCGTGTGTGTGATGTCCTTAGGTTAGTTAGGTCTAAGTAGTTCTGAGTTCTAGGGGACTTATGACCTAAAAAGATGTTGAGTCCCATAGTGCTCAGAGCCATTTGAACCATTTTTTTGACGGACACAGACCGCCTATGGTTCAAGAGAGTCGTAATGTGTAATAGGCAGAGATGTATCCAGACCATCATACAGTAATTCCAAACTGTCTCCGAATCGAATGAAAGTACTGTGACAGTTAAGGGGCAGGTGTGAAAAAGTGGACTTCATGGTCGAGCGGCTGCTGATAAGCCACACATCACGACGGTAAATGGCAAACGACGCCTCACTCGATGTAAGGAGCGTAAACATTGGACGATTGAACAGTGGAAACACATTGTGTGTAGTGGCGAATCACGGTACACGATGTGGCGACCCGATGGCAGGGTGTGGGTGTGGTGAATACCCGCCCAACGTCATCTGCCGGCGTCGATACCTCTCCTCAGTGCAGCACTCCCTGAAGAATGGGCTGCCATTCCCCGAGAATGTCATCAAGGCTAAGGGTGGGCCAACCTCATATTGAATTCCAGCATTAGCGATGGAGGGCGCCACGAACTTGTAACTCATTTCCAGCTAGGATACTTTTGATCACATAGTGTATCCGTAGCAACGATAGGTACTAAAGCTAAGAAACTAGCCGATTAAGACACACGAGGGGAGAGCACGGCTGGGCTATGAGGCGGTATGGGAGGCCCAAGAAAAGAATGTTCGAAAGAAAAGAAAGCAAAGAGAAATGGTAAGGCAGTCACCCGCTATAAGCCAGCAATCCGGGTTCGAGTCTCAGTCCGGCACAAATTTCTCCTGTTGTCATACAGGCGACGGTTGTCGTTATTCGCCACTGCAAATACATTTCTTGTATTTCATAATGCTTGTAGTCGCTGTTCCTTCAGATAAGAATGTGTGTCCAAAGAGATATTGCATTTTTTTAAAAATTTTTTTTGAGGAACCTACATAGAAAAGCAACTGAAATCACTGGACCTGACAGGATACCAATCCGATTCTACACAGAGTATGCGAAAGAACTTGCCCCCCCTTCTAACAGCCGTGTACCGCAAGTCTCTAGAGGAACGGAAGGTTCCAAATGATTGTAAAAGAGCACAGGGAGTCCCAGTCTTCAAAAAGGGTCGTAGAGCAGATGTGAAAAACTATAGACCTATATCTCTGACGTCGATCTGTTGTAGAATTTTAGAACATGTGTTTTGCTCGCGTATCATGTCGTTAAGAATGGAAAAGAAAACTGAGAATGCGCTAGGTGACGATCAGTTTGGCTTTAGGAAAAGTAAAGGGACCAGAGAGGCAATTCTGACGTTACGGCTAATAATGGAAGCAAGGCTGAAGAAAAATCAAGACACGTTCATAGGCTTTTGTCGATCTGGAAAAAGCGTTCGACATATAAAATGGTGCAAGCTGTTCGAGATTCTGAAAAAAGTAGGGGTAAGCTTGTAAGGTGTCAGGCAAATCCAACACCTTACATGAAAACCCTGACATGATAAGCAAATCCAGTAGTATGTCACATAGCTCGGAATAAATCGTGACATTAAATTAACCAAAGTAATACGAGTAACGAGTGAGCAAATGGAATACCACAGACTAACACAAGAATGCCTAAATGCGTGTCGTACCTTCCCACCGTGAGGCAGACGCAGTTCCGAGGGAAGAAACGAGGACAGAAGCCGAGAGCAGAACCGTGTTAAGCTAGATAAGGGAGGGGCTGGGCACCCACGCCGCGAGCCTACCTGTACAACTATACAACCTGCACGTTTTAGCGTGAGGCTTTTTCGCGTCTCAGGTATGTCAAGGACAACCCCCAGCCCATGTTAAAAGCTAGAGCCCTCCAGAAAAGCAGTATAGATCTTACGATAACACAAAAAGGGCCTCTACCACCCGCAAGTTTTAGCGTGAGACTTTTTCGCGTGTCTGTTACATTAGGATCACTCCCCAGCCCATGTTAAAAGATAGAGCCCTCCAGAAGAGCAGTATAGATCTCACGATAACGCTAAAAGGACCACACTAGCTGCAGGTTTTAGCGTGAGACTTTTTAGCGTCTCTGTTACGTTGCAAACTTTAAAAATATTACCCCACCACGAAAAGTATAACGTTTCTCATTGGATAGACAGAATTTTTGTAGGCGGAGCTTAAGGTTAACATTGAGACCCTGATTGGTCAGATGAAAACATAGCCAGATAGTTTTTTAAACTAACTTCGGTAAATTGTAGCAAGGAGAAGTTAGGACAGAGTTGGTTCCGAGACGGCGGGCTGGATGGCTGCTGCGCCGGCCGCTGCCGCCCTGACGCTGCCTAAACACCGACAAGGTAATGAACGCACGCGATGCCGCATTTTTGAGCGCATAAGGCTTCACTCAGAACTGCAGAAGTCTCATCTGTTACACCCCTTCTTTTTGCGTAATACTAGTGTCGATCGTTAATTAAAACTCATGGTGTTCACATTTGCCACTTGAAATAAAGATCTGAAACGCGATGATTTTTCTATTTTATAGTCATTGAGAAGCCACATCAGCCACTGTAATTTACGACAGGTTAAATAAGGAATTAAAGATAATTGAGGGTCACTGTAGACCATTTTGATAGTTTTTTCTTTTGTGAAACTTAAATTAAACCTAGATTATAGATGTGATATGGCATAGGTCATCCTTCGATCGATTGTAGGACTTGGAAACCCATTTAGGGAATATTCGTTAACATTTTTGTTGAACGCTGTTGGTTTTTACCATCCTGTATTAAAACATTTCCTTTTATCAATAGTGCAATTTATAAACGATGTTTTGTGATTAGAATAAATTTCCAATGGTAAACTTAACTGCTTTTTCGACGTTATTTTACCAGCTAACTAAAAATAGGAAAGCCTTGAACCCTTTCCACTATATTTAGTTAGAATTAAGATTCTTTTACAGGGAGTGCAGTGGAGCTGACGCTGAGATCATTTAGTATTTGGTTATATCATCGCTAGTCTCACTGAACTCTTCTGAATTCTACATGTCATGTGTGGTCTGGCGTCCCAGGTTCAAACTAGTCAATTCCCTAAAAAACACGCTCACACGCTCAGAGCGTCGTTGCGCGAAAGTGGTTGGGAGACACGATATAGTACAATCAGACACCACCATGAATGTTTAGAAGCTATAGGGAGAGACGGGTCATATACAATATGTACAACAACCCAGAGGGAATAATAAGAGTGGACGATCAAAAACGAAGTGCTCGTATTAAGAAGGGTGTAAGACAAGGCTATAGCCTTTCGCCCCTACTCTTCAATCTGTACATCGAGGAAGCAATGACGGAAATAAAAGAAAGGTTCAGGAGAGGAATTAAAATACAAGGTGAAAGGATATCAATGATACCATTCGCTGATGAAATTGCTATCCTGAGTGAAAGTGAAGAAGAATTAAATGATCTGCTGAACGGAATGAACAGTCTAATGAGTACACAGTATGGTTTGAGAGTAAATAGGAGAAAGACGAAGGTAATGAGAAGTAGTAGAAATGAGAACAGCGAGAAACTTAACATCAGGATTGATGGCCACGAAGTCCATGAAGTTAAGGAATTCTGCCACCTAGGCAGTAAAATAACCAATGACGGACGGAGCAAGGACGACATCAAAAGCAGACTCGCTATGGCAAAAAAGGCATTTCTGGCCAAGAGAAGTCTACTAATATCAAATACCGGCCTTAATTTGAGGAAGAAATTTCTGAGGATCTACGTCTGGAGTACAGCATTGTATGGTAGTGAAACATGGACTGTAGGAACACCGGAACAGAAGAGAGTCGAAGCATTGGAGATGTGGTGCTATAGACGAATGTTGAAAATTAGGTGGACTGATAAGGTAAGGAATGAGGAGGTTCTACGCAGAATCGGAGAGGAAAGGAATATGTGGAAAACACTGATAAGGACAGGATGATAGGACATCTGCTAAGACATGAGGGAATGACTTCCATGGTACTAGAGGGAGCTGTAGAGGGCAAAAACTGTAGAGTAAGACAGAGATTGGAATACGTCAAGCAAATAATTGAGGACGTATGTTGCAAGTGCTACTCTGAGATGAAGAGGTTAGCACAGGAGAGGAATTCGTGGCGGGCCGCATCAAACCAGACAGTAGACTGATGACCCAAAAAAGAAAAAAACATCTCGTTTCTAGAAACCCAGAATCTACCCTGCAGGAATCAACATGGATTCCGGAAACAGCGATCGTGTGAGACCCAACTCGCTTTATTTGTTCACGAGACCCAGAACATACTAGATACAGGCTCCTAGGTAGATGCCATTTTCCTTGACTTGCAGAAGGCGTTGGATACTGTTCTGCACTGTCGCCTGATAAGCAAACTAAGAGCCTACGGAATATCAGACCAGCTGTGTGACTGGATTGAAGAGTTTTTAGCAAACAGCATGTTGTTATCAATGGAGAGACCTCTACAGAAGTTAAGGTAACCTCTGGCGTGCCACAGAGGAGTGTTATGGGATCATTGCTTTTCACAATATATATAAATGACCTAGTAGATAGTGTCGGAAGTTCCGAGCGGCTTTTCGCGGATGATGCTGTAGTATACAGAAAAGTTGCAGCATTAGAAAATTGTAGCGAAATGCAGGAAGATGTGCAGCGGATAGGCACTTTGTGCAGGGAGTGGCAACTGACCCTTAACATAGACAAATGTTATGTATTGCGAATACATAGAAAGAAGGATCCTTTATTGTATGATTATATGATAGCGGAAGAAACACTGGTAGCAGTTACTTCTGAAAAATATCTGCGAGTGTGCGTACGGAACGATTTGAAGTGGAATGATCATACAAAATCAATTGTTGGTAAGGCGGGTGCCAGGTTGAGATTCATTGGGAGAGTCTTTGGAAAATGTAGTCCATCAACAAAGGAGGTGGCTTACAAAACACTCGTTCGACCTATACTCGAGTATTGCTCATTAGTGTGGGATCCGTACCAGATCGGGTTGACGGAGGAGATAGAGAAGATCCAAAGAAGAGCGGCGCGTTTCGTCACAGGGTTATTTGGTAAGCGTGATAGCGTTACGGAGATGTTTAGCAAACTCAAGTGGCAGACTCTCCAAGAGAGGCGCTCTGCATCGCGGTGTAGCTTGCTCGCCAGGTTTCGAGAGGGTGCGTTTCTGGATGAGGTATCGAATATATTGCTACCCCCTACTTATACCTCCCGAGGAGATCAAGAATGTAAAATTAGAGAGATTCGAGCGCACACGGAGGCTTTCCGGCAGTCGTTCTTCCCGCGAACCATACGCGACTGGAACAGGAAAGGGAGGTAATGACAGTGGCACGTGAAGTACCCTCCGCCACACAACGTTGGATGGCTCGCGGAGTATAAATGTAGATTTAGATTCATTGGTTACTGTGTAAAATTGTATTGATGATACAGCTGCGTCTGTCTTTGCAGTGCAAGGGAATCTTGCTGAAGAGCGAAGGCGCCCTCGCCGCCCTGTACGTCAACGAAAACCACCAGCAGGTGTCGGCGGCGACGGACTCTGTGGTGAAGGAGGCTGCCCGGCTGGTGAGTAGATGCATCCAGGGTTGCCAAGCATCTGCGTGAGAAATGTGACATTACACACATTATCTCAGGAAGGCTGACTAGCGAAAGTCGGCTCCTAACACTACTACGAAAAGTCCACGCAAAAATAAAAACTACTTACGTGTTGCAAGGATAGTTTGCAGCTGTTCAGGAAGAATCCACAGGACTTTGAGCGTCGTTCCATCACTGTGGATGAAACATGGACACATTACTGTACTCCTGAGACCAACAATCTAAACAATGGGTTAGCAAGGCAGAATATGAGAGGTGGCATACGCCCCGTCTCACATTTCTATCTTACTCTGAGTAATTCGATTTTCCTCTGTTATTGCATGCGGTGAAATGTTGCTATTCCTTCACACGCGGACTTCCCACGCAGCATCTCTCGTCACCCGAGTGGTCCACTGACAGGTGGGTTCTGCTGATCTTGAAGGGGTTAAGCCGACGGGTGTGAGGGAGTCGAGTTAATGCTTTCCAGACGCCGACATTCTCATAAGAGCCCGGGCGACACGCCGACTGGGGCCTGAAGGAGCGGCTAGGCCTAGAGAGTCCGTTACTTCACAGAAACTTAGTGAAAACACTTTCTGACGGGCTACCAGCGAAGCGTGGGAATAACTTGTGTTCCCAGGCAGTCTTGGCGGACAAATTCCCGCGTTTTCTGCAAAATCGTAACTGTGATTGGCTTGCTCAGGGGATAGATCCGTGACGCAGCAAAATCGGCGCAGCAATCGGCGCCAAGTATCTCCATTGGTGGAACAGTAGTGCTTCGGCAGTAGAGTGGACTTTCCCGCCGGTTTTCGAGTTGCTGATTGGCACGTTTTAACCACGGCCACTGTCGTGGGGGCGGGAATGTTCTGTGTTCGGTTTGTACGGGTGCTCTTAAGAGAGACGGCTGTCGCCTTTCGGAGGGATGGCGTGGTCTCGGGATAGCGTCTTTGATTCATAATCAAAACGTCTTCGGTTCCGGGTTCGATCCCCGCCACTGCCTAAATTTTGATAAATCAGCACTGCCGGACGAAGACTTCCGGCATAAGAAGTCTGCCTCATTCCTGCGAACGGCCTTGTCAAAGAGGGCGGAGGAGCGGATAGAGGTTCAGGGCACTCTCTTGTCCTAGGGGTGGGAAATTGCTCCTAAAGGCGGAAGAATCAGCAATGATCAACGACATGAGGATGCAGAAGGCAATGGAAACCACTGCATTAAAGACACGTTACGTGTAGCTGCAGGACATGTGGCCTGTAGTTGAAGAAGTGTCATGATGATCTCTCCATTGGCAAAAGATTCCGGAATAGTCCCCCATTCGGGAGGGGACTGCGAAGGGGGAGGTTACCATGAGAAAAAGATTGCATAATCAACGAAAGGGTAACGTTCTACGAGTCGGGGCGTGGAATGTCAGAAGCTTGAACGTGGTAGGGAAGCTAGAAAATCTGAAAAGGGAAATGCAAAGGCTCAATCTAGATATAGTAGGGGTCAGTGAAGTGAAGTGGAAGGAAGACAAGGATTTCTGGTCAGATGAGTATCGGGTAATATCAACAGCAGCAGAAAATGGTACAACAGGTGTAGGATTCATTATGAATAGGAAGGTAGGGCAGAGGGTGTGTTACTGTGAACAGTTCAGTGAACGGGTTGTTCTAATCAGAATCGACAGCAGACCAACACCGACAACGATAGTTCAGGTATACATGCCGACGTCACAAGCTGAAGATGAACAGATAGAGAAAGTGTATGAGGATATTGAAAGGGAAATTCAGTATGTAAAGGGGGACGAAAATCTAATAGTCATGGGCGACTGGAATGCAGTTGTAGGGGAAGGAGTAGAAGAAAAGGTTACAGGAGAATATGGGCTTGGGACAAGGAACGAAAGAGGAGAAAGGCTAATTGAGTACTGTAACAAGTTTCAGCTAGCAATAGCGAATACCCTGTTCAAGAATCACAAGAGGAGGAGGTATACTTGGAAAAGGCCGGGAGATACGGAAAGATTTCAATTAGATTACATCATGGTCAGACAGAGATTCCGAAATCAGATACTGGATTGTAAGGCGTACCCAGGAGCAGATATAGACTCAGATCACAATATAGTGATGAAGAGTAGGCTGAAGTTCAAGACATTAGTCAGGAAGAATCAATACGCTAAGAAGTGGGATACGGAAGTTCTAACAAATGACGAGATATGTTTCAAGTTCTCTAACGCTATAGATACAGCAATAAGGAATAGCGCAGTAGGCAGCAATGTTGAAGAGGAATGTACATGTCTAAAAAGGGCCACCACAGAAGTTGGGAAGGAAAACATAGGTATAAAGAAGGTAGCTGCGAAGAAACCATGTGTAACAGAAGTACTTCAGTTGATTGATGAAAGGAGGGAGTACAAACATGTTCCGGGAAAATCAGGAATACAGAAATACAAGTCGCTGAGGAATGAAATAAATAGGAAGTGCAGGGAAGCTAAGACGAAATGGCTGCAGGGAAAATGTGAAGACATCGAAAAAGATATGATTGTCGGGAGGACAGACTCAGCATACAGGAAAGTCAAAACAACCTTTGGTGCCATTAAAAGCAACGGTGGTAACATTAAGAGTGCAACGGGAATTCCACTGTTAGATGCAGAGGAGAGAGCAGATAGGTGGAAAGAATACATTGAAAGCCTCTATGAGGGTGAAGATATGTCTGATGTGATAGAAGAAGAAACAGGAATCGATTTAGAAGAGATAGGGGATCCAGTATTAGAATCGGAATTTAAAAGACCTTTGGAGGACTTACGGTTAAATAAGGCAGAAGGGATAGATAACATTCCATCAGAATTTCTAAAATCATTAGGGAAAGTGGCAACAAAACGACTATTCACGTTGGTGTGTAGAATATATGAGTCTGGCGACATACCATCTGACTTTCGGAAAAGCATTATCCACACAACTCCGAAGACGGCAAGAGCTGACAAGTGCGAGAATTACCGCACAATCAGCTTAACACCTCATGCATCGAAGCTGCTTACAAGAATAATATACAGAAGAATGGAAAAGAAAATTGAGAATGCGCTAGGTGGCGATCAGTTTGGCTTTAGGAAAAGTAAAGGCACGAGAGAGGCAATTCTGACGTTGCAGCTAATAATGGAAGCAAGGCTAAAGAAAAGTCAAGACACGTTCATAGGATTTGTCGACTTGGAAAAAGCGTGCTACAATATAAAATGGTGCAAGCTGTTCGAGATTCTGAAAGAAGTAGGGGTAAGCTATGGGGAGAGACAGGTCATATACAATATGTACAACAACCAAGAGGGAATAATAAAAGTGGACGATCAAGAACGAAGTGGTCGTATTAAGAAGGGAGTAAGACAAGGCTGTAGCCTTTCGCCCCTACTCTTCAATCTGTACATCGAGGAAGCAATGATGGAAATAAAAGAAAGGTTCAGGAGTGGAATTAAAATACAAGGTGAAAGGATATCAATGATACGATTCGATGTTGACATTGCTATCCTGAGTGAAAGTGAAGAAGAATTTAATGATCTGCTGAACGGAATGAACAGTCTAATGAGTACACAGTGTGGTTTGAGAGTAAATCGGAGAAAGACGAAGGTAATGAGAAGTAGTAGAAATGACAACAGCGAGAAACTTAACATCAGGATTGATGGTCACGAAGTCAATGAAGTTAAGGAATTCTGCTACCTAGGCAGTAAAATAACCAATGAGGGACGGAGCAAGGAGGACATCAAAAGCAGACTCGCTATGGCAAAAAAGGCATTTCTGGCCAAGAGAAGTCTACTAATATCAAATACCGGCCTTAATTTGAGGAAGAAATTTCTGAGGATGTACGTCTGGAGTGCAGCATTGTATGGTAGTGAAACATAGATTGTGGGAATACCGGAACAGAAGAGAATCGAAGCATTTGAGATGTGGTGCTATAGACGAATGTTGAAAATTAGGTGGACTGACAAGGTAAGGAATGAGGAGGTTCTACGCAGAATCGGAGAGGGAA
Organism: Schistocerca gregaria; assembly: GCF_023897955.1. Lineage (NCBI taxonomy): Eukaryota > Metazoa > Arthropoda > Insecta > Orthoptera > Acrididae > Schistocerca > Schistocerca gregaria. The sequence continues at coordinate 79,527,942 of NC_064930.1, read as the reverse complement.
GGAATATGTGGAAAACACTGATAAGGAGAAGGGACAGGATGATAGGACATCTGCTAAGACATGAGGGAATGACTTCCATGGTAATAGAGGGAGCTGTAGAGGGCAAAAACTGTAGAAGACAGAGATTGGAATACGTCAAGCAAATAATTGAGGACGTAGGTTGCAAGTGCTACTCTGAGATGAAGAGGTTAGCACAAGGGAGGAATTGGTGTCGGGCCGCATAGCGCTCAGAGCCATTTTTGAACTTTAGGAAACCCACATAAAGACAGCTGAGGTGTGGTCTTCTTGTTGTTGCTACAATTTATTTCGCTACAGACGCTCCCGTTTGTAAGATCCATCGTACAAACCAAAATAAACAACTACCACTCGCTCTCACAATAGCTCCTAACTCAACAGTTCTACTTAATGGACGCTGGCCCGCTTCTGGCGCACTATAATCCGTTCATCATAAGAATGAAGGTTACAAGACTGTGCTCTCGCTGCTCTGGACAGCCTGCTTTCCGTTGGCTGTCTAACATACTTTCGTTTAATTGTATCTGTTTGACGAAGTTGCTGAAGTTTCGACTTCAACGTAACTTTCCGAGTACAGTTGGCAATTGAGCGTTCTGCGCACAATCGGCCTATGTTGTCCGTCTTGAGCAGTTGTGCCTAAAGTTGACTGTATCGGAGTTACTGTGTGACTTCGCTTGTTAAAATCAATCACTGTACCACAGAGATTGTGTGGCGAGCCTTCTTAGTCTCCCTCAGAGGCGCATTTGTATTGATAGGAAGTCTATAGTCTGGAACAACCAGACAAGGATAATTTGTTTCTGGCTATACTCGCGATATTATCATCACCTTGACGGGACGTCGAAGCAACCAGCCATCGCCTCCGGTACGCCAGATCGTGTCCTTGTAGTTAAGAAGAGAGCCTGGTAATGTATGTCCGGAGCACCGTCAGATTAGGGAATTTTGCTAGGTGACAATCAGAGCTCAGCAGAGCGCGCCTGTTCCCGTCTTCTCTTACGTGGTTCTGTCTTGGATGTTCATTGTCTGAGTTCTCACTTCTGCAGCAGCAATTAATGTTGGGTTGGCTGGGTGTTTCTCTTAAAATTTCAGTTGCAAGGAATTGGCTCCACATACCACTCGGTCATAAACGTCACAAGCTAGTTTATGGACAATTTCACCTTCACAGCATTTATTTGAGTATCCAATTTGACGTATTGTAAATGTTTCATGTGCTTTGTTTATTATTTTCAGTTTAGTCATAATAAATCAAATTGTTATTTTGAACAGAACTTTTTATTCTGTGGATCTGTAAAGCAACCCTTTCATTTGTCACTGCGTTAATGAAACTTTCCTTTATCAAATTAATTTCTATCAAATTAAATTGTTGCAGGTGCCAAACCCTTTTCTGCTCCACTTGCAGGGTCGATTACAGTCAGTTCGCGTTTCTTCTTAATCCATGTGCAACAGCAAAAGTAGGAGTTAGAAAAGGGGGGCTTAGAGCATCATTTCCATATGAAGATTCTAGAACAATTTATTGTTAAATACGTTGCTAGCCCCGGCACCTCGCAAATATGCACCAAAAAAGGCGAAGACCATTCCTTCGGCCGGAAAGGTTATGGCGTGTTTTTTCGACGTAGTCTGTTTTTATACTTATCCACTTCGTCCAGCGCTGTTCTAATTTGTTGATCCCTTCCGAATAATATCAGTTATCCAAGTCTGCAAAATAGGTATTAGTTGCTGTGATCACCTCCTCGTTTGAATAAAATCCTTGTACCGCCAACCATTTCTTCAAATTGGGGGACAAATAGTAGTCCAAGGGACCCAAGTCTCCAGAACAGGGGGGATGTGAAAAGGGTTGAATCCTATTTCCATTAATTTTGCGACCACAACTGCTGAGGTGTGTGTTGGTGCATTGTCGTGATGGAAAAGCACATTTTTGCGGTCCAATCGCCGGCGTTTCCGTGCAGCTCGGTTCACAAACGGCCCAGTAACGATGAATAATATGCACCTGTAATAGTTCTACCCTTTTCCAGATAGTCGAGGATTATCCCTTGCAAATCCCAAAAGACAGTCGCCATAACCTTTCCGGCCGACGGAATGGTTTTCGCCTTTTTTGGTGCAGATTCTCCCTTGGTAAACCATAGTTTAGATTGTTGTTTGGTCTCAGGAGTATAGTAATGTACCCATGTTTCATCCACAGTGACGAAACGACGCTTAAAGTCCTGCGGATGCTTCCTGAACAGCTCCAAAAAATCCTTGATACACTTAACAGGATTCCATTATTGGTCAAGTGTGAGCAATCGCGAAAACCATCTTACGGATAGCCTTCTGATGTCCAAATGTTTATGTACCCGTTCATTCGAGATCCCCAAAGCACTAGCAATCTCACGCACCTTAACTCTTCTGTCATTCATCACCGTATCATGGAGTTTATCAATGGTTTCTGGAGTCGTAACCTCCGTAGGGCGTTCAGAACGTTACGAATCACTTGTGCCCATATGGCCACTCCGAAAATTTTGAAACCACTTATAAACTGTTCTCATGGAAGGTGCAGAGTCACCGTAATGTTTATCAGGCTTCTCTTTAGTCTCCTGAGGAGTTTTTCCATTCATAAAGTAATGTTTAATCACCACACAAAATTCTTTTTTGTCCATTTTTTGACAAACACTCGACTTCCTTGATTCACACGAATGCCAAACACAGAGAAATAGACTAATATGGCTGAAACTTGGCGTGCGTTCTTTCCAAAGATGCTACTAACTAAACATGACCTCGATACCCGCCGGTGGTGCCATCTCTCGGACTTTGCACGGACTATTCAAACACCCCTCGTACACCTAAATCTTGAAAGTTATCTAAATAAATAAAAAATGTGACTGAAGTACTCTGTTCCCGAATTTAAGCCGGAGCTGAGATAGTAAATCAACTGTCGTAAAGTGAAGGCAAAGCTGCGCTGTAATAATAATTAATTGTCGTAATGAAAAGGGAAGGCTTTCGTACTGTAAAAGTTAGCAATCTGACTGCAGGAATTTTGAACAGTATAAACTGCGTGAATAATTGACTTGGACATGAAACGTAGTCATTGGCTATGCAAAATTTGATCACAAAAACTGTGTCTGAATTACATAAGTTGGCCCTGAGTGAATAAATAACACAATCAAAGTTTTTACTCCTTACCTGGAATCTGCGCAATTCTGGATAACGCGTTGCAGTATTGCTCTGTCTTGCGCGCCGCTATGCTAAGGCTACAAATTACTGTATCTACACAGAGACACTCGAGAGGTGCAATGAGTTCTCTGTTAAATGCAGATCGACCATATTTGGATGGATCATCCGTTAAAAGTCTTCACCTGGTAGCAGAGTGGTCAGCGCGACGGAATGTCGTACCTAACGGCCCGGGTTCGATTCCCGGCTGGATCGGTCATTTTCCCCGCCCAGGGACTGGGTGTTGTGTTGTCATTATCATTTCATCCCCATCTCCACCGACGCACAAATCGTCGAAGTGGTGTCAGTTCAGAAGACTTTCACCCGGCGGGTGGCCCTAGCCACACGGCATTTACATTTTTATCCGTAAAAAAATATTTGTAAAAGAAAGTTTGGCAAGAAAATGAAATATGCACATAAATGGCAACACTGTTGTTTTTATATGGAGAACAGTGCTCAAGGCAGATTTTAAACTTAATGAACTTCTCAACATCCAAGCAATGCACTTTCATATCTCTGAAATCTAGCAGCTTTCAGTACAATAACCAAGTTCGTTCGATGGCGCAGCGCTAGTAAAAAATAATGTTGTTGTTGTTGTGGTCTTCAGTCCTGACACTGGTTCGATGCAGCTCTCCATGCTACTCTATCCTGTGTAAGCTTCTTCACCTCCAGCCTACATCCTTATGAATCTGCTTAGTGTATTCATCTCTTGGTCTCTCTCTACGATTTTTCCCCTCCACGCTGCCCTCCAATACTAAATTGGTGATCCCTAGATGCCTCAGAACATGTCCACCAACCTGTCCCTTCTTCTAGTCAAGTTGTGCCACAAACTCCTCTTCTACCCAATCCTATTCAACACCTCCTCATTAGTTATGTGATCTACTCATCTAATCTTCAGCATTCTTCTGTAGCACCACATTTCGAAAGCTTCTATTCTCTTCTTGTCCAAACTGTTCATCGTCCATGTTTCACTTCCATACACGGCTACACTCCATACAAATACTTTCAGAAGCGACTTCCTGACACTTAAACCTAAACTCGATGTTAACAAATTTCTCTTCTTCAGAAACACTTACCTTGCCATTCCCAGTCTCCATTTTATATCCTCTCTACTTCAGTCATCATCAGTTATTTTGCTCCCCAAGTAGCAAAACTCCTTTACTACTTTAAGTGTCTCATTTCCTAATCTAATTCCCTCAGCATCAGCCGATTTAATTTGACTACATTCCATTATCCTCGTTTTGCTTTTGTTGATGTTCATCTTATATCCTCCTTTCAAGACACTGTCCATTCTGTCCAACTGCTTTTGCAAGTCCTTTGCTGTCTCTGACAGAATTATAATGTCATCGGCGAACCTAAAAGTTTTTATTTCTTCTGCACGGATTTTAATACCTACTCCGAATTTTTCTTTTGTTTCGTTCACTGCTTGCTCAGTATACAAACTGAATAACATCGGGGAGAGGCTACAACCCTGTATCACTCCCTTCCCAACCACTGCTTCCCTTTCATGCCCCTCGACTCTTATAACTGCTATCTGGTTTCTGTACAAATTGTAAATAGCCTTTCGCTCCCTGTATTTTACCCCTGCCACCTTCAGAATTTGAAAGAGAGTATTCTAGTCAACATTGTCAAAAGCTTTCTCTAAGTCTTCAAATGCTAGAAACGTAGGTTTGCATTTCCTTAGTCTTTCTTTTACGATAAGTCGTAGGGTCAGTATTGCCTCACCTGTTCCAACATTTCTACGGAATCCAAACTGATCTTCCCCGAGGTCGGCTTGTACCAGTTTTCCCATTCGTCAGTAAAGAATTCGCGTTAGTATTTTGCAGCCAAGACTTATTAAACTGATTTTCACATCTATCAGCACCTGCTTCCTTTGGGATTGGAATTATTCTTCTTGAAGTCTGAGGGTATTTCGCCTGTCTCATACATCTTGCTGACCAGATGGTAGAGTTTTGTCAAGGCTCTCCCAAAGCCGTCAGTATATCATTATTGTATTTACCTGACATTCCATTAGATTTCTTCCTTCGCAAATTATAGCCATGTTGATTGAACATAATATCGAAATAGCTTCCTCACTAACATCGCTTAAAATTATCAACTTATCTCTAAGGCAGTTGTACTTCGACTCCACTCGCTACCAAAGCTATACATTGTCTGTCTCCACTGCTCTCTCGCACAGCTCAAAGGTGTTGACTTCTGCGATACAGCTTAGAATTTCCCTGCCGCCCGGAGTGGACGAGCGGTTCTAGGCGCTGCAGTTTTGGAACCGCGGGACCGGTACGGTCGCAGGTTCGAATCCTGCCTCAGCCATGGACATGTGTGATGTCCTTAGGTTAGTTAGGTTTAAGTAGTTCTAAGTTCTAGGGGACTGATGACCACAGCAGGTAAGTCCCACAGTGATCAGAGAGATTTGATTTTTTAGAATATCACTGCTCGCTCACATACCAAAATTATTCATGACACCTATCAATCTGATAAGTTAGTTTTCGTCGCTGCGAGTCTTAGATCTTCTTTTGTCCTCCGCAATGTGCTAAACAGTCGCCGGTCGTGGTGGTCTCGCGGTTCTAGGCGCACAGTCCGGAACCGTGCGCCTGCTACGGTCGCTGGTTCGAATCCTGCCTCGGGCATGGATGTGTGTGATGTCGTTAGGTTAGTTAGGTTTAAGTAGTTCTAAGTTCTAGGGGACTTATGACCACAGCAGTTGAGTCCCATAGTGCTCAGAGCCATTTGAACCTTTTTTTTAGCAGTCTGTCAGCCTAAGCCACATATACTAGTAGGAAACTAAATAAGATGTGACCAAAAATTATCTTTACAACTTAAGATTTTAATACCTCTAAAACTACACTAGATATTGCCCACCTTGCTAGCCACGCGGTCTAATGCGCTGCTTCCCCCGGCACGAATCCGCCATTCGGATTGGTGACTTCCAGTGTGCTGGCCAGTCTGTGGATAGTTTTAAGGCGGTTTTCCATCTACCTCAGCGAATGCTGGCTGGTTCCCCTTATTACACCTCAGTTACACTATGTCGACGATTGCTGTGCAAACACTGTCTCCGCATATGCATGCACAGTAATTACTCTACCATGCAAACGTTTGGGGTTACATTCGTCTGGTATGATATGTTCCCAGGGGAGTGGGGGAGTCTACTAGGGGCTGAACCGCACAACCACCCTGAGTTCAGTGTGAGGCGGCGGTGGGGTGGGTGGACTGCTGTCACCTGTTGTGGGGTTGTGGACCACTGGGGGCTATCGCGGGATGAAGCCTCTATGTCGTTTCTTGGTCCCGAGTTTAAATACACAATATACCCAATACTAGATATTAACAAATGTTTTTCAACATATGATTACTTACAAACTTTCGTTTTCTCGTCCATACACATCAGTGTGTGCACCCTTCGTCACACAGATGTCCAGGGGGAACTCCATTTCCCTTCGCATACATTACAAGACCTCCAAGGTGTTAAGTTCAAATGCATTGTTAGTGTGTGCTTTCGAGTCCTGTCGGTGTCTAACCTTGGTTCGGTACACCACATACTTTACGAAGCCCCACAGGAAGAAGAACCGCAAGATCAGGGCAGTGTGGCAGCCATCGAATTTGACCATCTCGTCCGAGCCAACTATCCTCAACTTTTACATCTAGGAATTGACAGGCATTCAGGGGCCATTGGATTGGTACCCTGTCCTGCTGGAATATGACAACAGGTTGCAGGTGTTACAATTGTGGCACAACAAACTCCTGTGACGTGTCCAGGTCAATATGACCCATCACGGAAGACTAGGTGAGAAAAAATGGACCAATGATGCAACTCGGCCCCAAATACTGACCTTGGGACTGTTCCTTTTGATTTCACGGCTAACATGAGTATGCTGTCAACCCCATACAGGATGTTTCTGTAAGAACGTGCAAACGTTTTAACAGGACATAGAGGGTGCTCCACTGAACAATGAGGTATGGAACATGGGATCGGAGAAGCGATCATAAGGATATACGAGGGTAATCTTAAAAGTAAGGTTTCCAATTTTTTTTATAAATGCAGAACTCTGTTTGTGTGGCAGTTGGTAACACTGTTATGGAGAGTGCTTCACGCGCTGTGTGTAAACATGCGCGCGCCGCGTTGAGGCGCTGTCTTGGCTTGGCAGGCGTTGAGAATGGAGCTCCCGTTGGATGTTATCGCCAAGTGCGCGCAGTTATCGGTTTTTGAATTCAAAGGGCACTGCGCCGATTGAAATCCGTTTCCAATTGACGGAAGTGTATGGTGAGTCGTGCGTGGAAGTCAAAAACGTTCGTAAGTGGTGTAGGTGTTTGCAGCAGGACGGACCGAAATTCACGACGAACAAAGCAGCGGGACATCGTCAATTTCTGAGGAGACAGCTTCGAAGGTTGAAGAAAGCATGCTTGAAGTTCAGCGGATCACGCTGGATGATCTCTGCACGTTGGTTCCCGAGGTTTCCCGAAGCACCGCTCACAGAACTTTAACGGAAACATTGAACTACCGGAAGGTGTGAGCAAGATGGGTGCCACGCATGCTGACTGAGGACCACATGCATGCGAGCTGATGCTTCCCACGCATTTCTTCACCGCCTTGCAGCCCAACAGGACAACTTTCTGGACTCAATTGTCACGGGTTACGAAACCTGGGTACACCACTTTACACCTGAGACCAAGCAACAATCACGACAGTGGCGGCATCCTTCTTCGCCAAAGCCGCGGAAATTCAAACGAACACAGTCTGCCGGTAAAGTCATGACAATCGTTTTTTTTTTTTTTTTGGGATCGGAAAGGAGTACTGTTGGTCGAGTTTATGCACACAGGGACCACAGTTGACGCTGACAGGTACAGTGAGACTCTGGAAAAACTCAAACGGGCAATTCAGAAGCGGGGAAGAGGAATGTTGAGCAAGGCCGTACACATTCTCCGTGACAACGCTCGCCCACACGTCGCTCGGCAAACCGTTGCTCTCCTGCAACAGTTTCAGTGGAACACAATCACCCACCCTATAGCCCTGACTTGGCGCCCAGTGACTATCACCTGTTCCCTAGGTTAAAAGAACATCTGGCCGGAGAGCGATTCAGCTACGTCGACGAGGTGAGAGAAGAGGTTCATAACTTTCTGGACAGCGTGGCAGAGAGCTGGTATGACATGGGCATACAAAAACGACCACAGCGTCTACAAAAATTCATCGACAGAAATGGTTATGTCGAAAAATAGCTAAATGTTCAAGCTGTAAACTGATGCAAACCATTGTAGAAATAATCAGGTCTATGTAATTATAAAAAAAATTAAGAGGCCTCACTTTGGGGATTACCCTCGTAGTAGGGGTAAAATCACATTGCTGAGTACTTTATTGACACAGGTTAACTGCAAATACCATCACTGACACAGTGAACGTACCATTCGTATTATATGCTAGAAAATGTGCTGAAACTGTCATCAACCTCAATGCAAGCAAGATACTGGCGAACGAGATTCACGCATCGCGACAAATATCCTTCATGTGTTTCGAATCACATCACAGGCTGCTACAATTCTGGCAACTAATTCCAAGTGCATATCCGCTGTAGTCTCATACCCCAGTGACTCTGGATATTCCCGCAGCAAATAACCAACGGGATTCAAGTCAGCTGACCTCGTCGGCCATGAATAGGTTCTTTAGCGACCAGGAAATACAGGGTGTATCAAAAAGAATATATTTCTGAAACTAATAAATATATACAATGAATTTTTTTTATGAACGGGAAGTTCATCAGTATTCCACACCTTTTCATAGGTGTTCATATGCTTCCCCCCCCCCCCCCCCCCCCCCGCCCTCCCTTGAGATGCCTGGCATATGTCAAAATTTTGGAGAGTCCCTCTCATGTTGTACAACTTCATGTGGTTGTTCCGTACCTCATATTCTAACATTACGACGATTCACCTTTCCACTTACAGGTAATGGAACTAAACACTACGCGTGGAAGAAACTGTCATCTTCTATCTTGCCGGGAACGGAATTACAGAACTCCACACTTTGCTGTATGTCACCTTCACGAAGAGCTTGCAGTGGCTGAATGTTGTACGGTCTCGTGCGTAAACGTCGACGCAACACACGCCAGACCGACGTCGGGGCCATGTTGAGCTGTCGAGCTGCACGGCGAACGGATTTCTGCGGACTCCTTGTGAAACTGTGGCGGATGCGTTCGACGTCTGTGTAATACACTCTGGGACGGCCCGGCGATTTGCCTCTGCACAAACAGCCTGTTTCTCGGAATTGTTCGTGCCATCGTCTAATGCTGTGCCAACGGCCTTGACGCAGTGGTAACACTGGTTCCCGTCAGATTAGCGAAGTTAAGCGCTGTCGGGCTGGGCTAGCACTTGCACGGGTGACCATGCTGTCTGCCTTGCGCTGTTGGCAAGCGGCTGCACTCAGCCCTTGTGCGGCAAACTGAGGAGCTACTTGATTGAGAAGTAGCGGCTCCGGTCTCAGAAACTCCTATGCAGCCGGGAGAGCGGTGTGCCGTCCACACGCCCCTCCATATCGGCATCCAGTGACGCCTGTGGGCTGAGGATGACACGGCGGCCGGTCGGTACCGTTGGCCCTTCCAAGGCCTGTTCGGGCAGAGTTTAATCATCTAATGCTCTGTGCTGTAGGAGGATCCACACCATACCTAGCACGAAAGTCACGCTAAACGGTCATTACTGACCCACACTGTGCGAAACGGAGAACACAAAACGCTTTCTCTTGTGCCGACACCATTCTTACTATAAATGGAGTGGGCACAGATTGCTGCTACCTAGCGGGAGCCGTGTAAAACTCGAGTTTGCTCTTTCCAATAGTACGTTGTTCACGCACATATCTCCAGTAACAAAACAGTTACGATTTTTTTTTAATTGTATGATTTTATTGGATACACCGTGTTATGTACCAGCACGGCTCAACCGAATTGTACTGTACGCCTCCGGTAAGCACTGAGTAATGAATTGATCTGTTGTTGAGTTACAGGACGTTCTGTCCTGGGACTGCAGCTCGTGGTCTTGCAGTAGCATTCTCGCTTCCTGCGTACGGGGTCCCGCGTTCGATTCCCGGCGAGGTCAGGGATTTTCCCTGCCTCTGGATGACTGGGTGCTGTTGTGTTGACTTTATCATCATCATTCATCTGCATTACCACCTCCGCTACGATCTTCCCTAGTCGGCGATGCGGGGCTCCCGCATGGTTCCCTACGCTCCTAAGAGTATGGGACATCATCATCATCATCATCATCATCTGTCATCGAACAAAGTAAATACAACGGAGCCACCTTATGAACAGGTAAAGTAAACGAAACCTGCATCATGACTTCCCAGTAATCAGATTAGCCCTCCTTGCTTCATCCCAATGAAATAATGAATCTACACATAAGTAAACAGCACAGTATGTGAAAACTTGTACGCATGTTAGTAGAAATTCAGCTGGAAAACAGTAACGCTAGACAAAGCGGCAGGCAAATTTACTAGCATATCTTCTAAGCCTGGCTTCTTCGACCACAGATTTCCTACCTTAAACTGTTCAGTGGTGCCTCCTTCACACTACCGGCCATTAAAATTGCTACACCAAGAAGAAATGCACATGATAAACGAGTATTCATTGGACAAATATATTATACTAGAACTGACGTGTGATAACATTTTCACGCAATTTGGGCGCATAGATCCTGAGAAATCAGTACCCAGCACAACCACTTCTGGCCGTAATAACGGCCTTGATACGCCTGGGCATTGAGTCAAACAGAGCTCGGACGCCGTGTACAGGTACAGCTGCCCATGGAGCTTCAACACGATACCACAGCTCATCAAAACTACTCACTGGCGTATTGTGACGAGCCAGTCGCTGGGCCACCATTGACCACACGTTTTCAGTTGGTGGGAGATCTGGAGAATGTGGTGGGCAGGGCATCAGTCGAACATTTTCTGTATCCAGAAAGGCCCGGGTAGAATCTGCAAAATGCGGTCGCGCATTATCCTGCTGAAATGTACGGTTTTGCAGGGATCGAATGAAGGGTAGAGCCACGGGTCATAAGAGATCTGAAATGTAACGTCCAATGTTCAAAGTGCCGTCAATGCTAACTACAGGTGACCGAGACGTGTAACCAGTGACACCCCATACGATCACGCCGGGTGATACGCCAGTATGACGATGACGAATACAGGCATGCAATGCGTTCACCGCGATGTCGCCAAACACGGATGCGACCACCGTGATGCTGTAAACAAAACATGGATTCATCCGAAAAAATGAGGTTTAGCCATTCGTGCACCCAGGTTCGTCGTCGTCGGATACACCATCGCAGGCTCTCGTAAGAGATGGAGACGTTTGCAAGACAACAAACATCTGCAAAAACAATTCGAGGACGTTTGCAGCAGGACGGACTATCAGCTTGGAGACCACGGCTGCGGTTACCCTTGACGCTGCATCACGCCTGTGATGGTGTATTCGACGACGAACCTGGTTGCACGAAAGGCAAAACGTTATTTTTTCGGATGAATCCAGTTTCTGTTTACAGTGTGATGGTCGCATCCGTGTTTGGCGATATGGCGGTGTACCCACATTGGAAGCGTGTATTCGTCATCGCCGTACTGGTGTATCACCTGGCGTGATGGTATGGGGTGCCATCGGTTACACGTATCGGTCACCTCTTGTTCGCATTGACTGCACTTTTAACAGTGGACGTTACATTTCAGATGTGTTATGACCCGTGGCTCTACCCTTCATTCGATCCCTGCGAAACCCTACATTTCAGCAGGATAATGCACGACCGCATGTAGTGGGTCCCGCTCGTGGCATTTCTGGATATAGAAAATGTTTGACTTCTGCCCTGGCCAGCACGTTCTCCAGATCTCTCACCAACTGAAAACGTCTGGCCAATGGTGGCCGAGCAACTGGCTCGTCACAATACGCCAGTCACTACTCGTGATGAACTGTGGTATCGTGTTGAAGCTGCATGGGCCGCTGTACCTGTACACGCCATCCGAGCTCTGTTTGACTCAATGCCCAGGCGTATCAAGGCCGTTACTACGGCCAGAAGTGGTTGTTCTGGGTGCTGATTTCGCAGGATCTATGCACACAAATTCCGTGAAAATGTAACCACATGTCAATTCTAGTGCAATATGTTTGTCGAATGAACACTCGTTTATCATCTGCATTTCTCGTCGGTATAGCAATTTTAATGGCCAGTCTAGGGCACTGATGATCTCAGATGTTAGTCCCATCGTGCTGAGAGCCATTTGAACCATTTAAACCAACTCTCTGACCACTCTACGCAGCAGTGTTGCCGAGTCCCTTGTTAACGCTAGACCTGCCTTGTCCATGTCGGCGCCTGGACCAATGGGACACCCGCTCTCTTTTCATGCAGAGCGGTACCTGTTTCCACAAATGACGGATGCCATGCCCCAGTAGTTGGTGGCGACGTTGGGTTGCTTTCCGCATCGTGCTTTGCAAGTTTTGTTACACTTGGTTTTCTGGCGCCGTCTGTACGACACACACTGAGCTTTTTGCTATGGCGTCCACAACTTATCAGGTGTTTCTGCGTCCGAAATGCGTCGGCTGCAAATTAAAAAAAACACCATGCGTTATCGTATCACATGTTAATAATCATTTGTTAACATCCAGTATAGTTTTAAAGTTATTAAAGTCTCAAGTGGCTGGAATCCACCGATATCGGTGCCAAAGTGAGCACATAGTAAGACGGACATTGTGACAGCATACGTTGCATAGATCACTGCGTCCTCCATGTCTAAAACTTCCTCACACTCCCATTGGTGATATGTAATACACACATCAAAGAACTTTAGTATCACCTAGGTTCCGACAGATCCGTAACCTCTACAGAAAATTGGAATAGAGATCAACATAAACATCATTCCTGCCCTTTTTATTGCTCATTAAAACCACACATTGCATGTTTTACCAGCATACAGCGAGACCTTCAGAGGTGGTAGTCCACACTGTTGTACACACTGGTACCTCTAATACCCAGTAGCACGTCATCTTGCATTGATTCATACATGCCTATACAGGGTGTTACAAAAAGGTACGGCCAAAGTTTCAGGAAACATTCCTCACACACAAATAAAGAAAATATGTTATGTGCACATGTGTCCGGAAATGCTTATTTTCCATGTTAGAGCTCATTTTAGTTTCGTTCTTCCACCTACGCTCAATGGAGCACGTTATCACGATTTCATACGGGATACTCTACCTGTGCTGGTAGAACATGTGCCTTTACAAGTACGACACAACATGTGGTTCATGCACGATGGAGCTCCTGCACATTTCAGTCCAAGTGTTCGTACGCTTCTCAACAACAGATTCGGTGATCGACGGATTGGTAGAGGCGGACCAATTCCGTGGCTTCCACGGTCTCCTGACCTCAACCCTCTCGACTTTCATTTATGGGGGCATTTGAAAGCTCTTGTGTACGCAACCCCGGTACCAAATGTAGAGACTCTTCGTGCTCGTATTGTGGACGGCTGTGATACAATACGCCATTCTCCAGGGCTGCATCAGCGCATCAGGGATTCCGTGCGACGGAGGGTGGATGCACGTATCCTCGCTAATGGAGGACATTTTGAACATTTCCTGTAACAAAGTGTTTGAAGTCGCGCTGGTACGTTCTGTTGCTGTGTGTTTCCATTCCACGATTAATGTGATTTGAAGAGAAGTAATAAAATGAGCTCTAACGTGGAAAGTAAGCGTTTCCGGACACATGTCCACATAACATATTTTCTTTCTTTGTCTGTGAGGAATGTTTACTGAAAGTTTGGCCGTATCTTTTTGTAACACCCTGTATTCTTCGTGGCATGCTATCCACAAGTTCATCAAGAAACTGTTGGTCCAGATTATCCCACTCCTCAAAGGCGATTGGGCGTTGATCCATCACAGTAGTTGGTCGGTCATGTGATCCATAAAAAGCACTTTTTCAACCTCTCCGAGGAATGTTCGACTGGAGAACATGGCGGCCATTCTAATCGAGCGATGTCGTTATCCTGAAGGAAGTCATTCACAAGATGTGGACGATGCGGCCGCGGATTGTCGTCCATGAAGACGAATGCCTCGCCAATGTGCTCCCGATACTGTTGCACTATCAGTCGGAAGATGACATTCACGTATCGTACAGCCGTTACGGCGCCTTCCATGACCACCAGCGGCGTACGTCGGCCCCACACAATGCCACCCCTAAACATCAGGGAACCTCCACCTTGCTGCACTCGCTGGATACTGTGCCTAAGGCGTTCAGCCTGACCGGGTTGCCTCCAAACTCGTCTCCTACCATTGTCCTGTTTGAAGGCATATGCGACACTCGTCGGTGGAGAGAACGTGATGCCAATCCTGAGCGGTCCATTCGGCATGTTTTTGTGTCCATCTGTACCGCGCTGCATGGTGTCGTGGTTCCAAAGATGGACGTTGCCGTGGACGCCGGGAGTGAAGTTGCGCATCAAGCAGCCTATTGCCCGCAGTTTGAGTCGTAACACGACGTCCTGTGGCTGCACGAAAAGCATATTTAACATGGAGGCGTTGCTGTCGGGGTGCTTCCCAGGCATAATTCTTAGGTCACCCACTGCCGTAGCAGCCCTTGTGTGGCCTGAGTGAGGCATGTCATGGACAGTTCCTGTCTCTCTCTATCTCCTCCACGTCCGAACAACACCGCTTTGGTTCACAGAGACGCCTGGACTCTTCCCTTGTTGAAAGCCCTTTCTGGCACAAAGTAACAACGCGGACGTTATCGAACCGCCGTACTGACCGTCTAGGCACGGTTGAACTACAGACAACACGAGCCGTGTACCTCCTTCCTGGTGGAATCACCGGAACGGATCGGCTGTCGTACCCCCTCCCTCTAATAGGCGGTGCTCATGCATACTCGTTTACATCTTTGGACGGCTTTAGTGACATATCTGGACAGTCTTAGGGACTGTGTCTGTGATACAATATCCACAGTCAACGTCTGCCTTCGAAAGTTCTGGGAACAGGGCTGAAGCAAAACTTTTTGGATGTGTGTTTATGCTCTTAATGAGCGGCGTCAGACATTTTTGGTGGAGAACCAATACTGACGATGTAGATGGCACCTCGGGTCGTATTTGCACAGATCTGATCAATCCCTTTTTTTTTTGTCATCAGTCTTCTGACCGATTTGATGCAGCTCGCCACGAATAACTCTCTTGCGCCAACTTCTTCATCTCAGAGTAGCACTCAATTATTTGCTGGATGTATTCCAGTGTTCCTTCTCTACGTTTTTTACCCATCTATAACTCCCTCTAGTACCATGGAAGTCATTCCCTGATGTCTAACAAGTGTCCTATCAACCTGTACTTTCTCCTTGTCAGTGGTTACCACGTATTCCTTTCCTCTCCGATTCTACGCAGAACTTCTTATTCCTTACCTTATCAGTCCACCCAGTTTTTCAACATCCGTCTGTTCCGGTTTTCCCTTAGTCCATGTTTCGCTACCATACAACAGTGTGCAACAGACGTACATTATCAGAAATTTATTCCTCAAATTAAGGCCTATGTTTGATATTAGTAGACTTCTCTTGGCCAGGAATCCTTTTTGCGAGTGCTGGTCTGCTTTTGATGTCCTCCTTGCTCCGTCCGTCATTGGTTAGTTTGCTTATTCCCTAATTTCAACTACTTCGTGACCATCACCCCTGATAAGTTTCTCGCTGTTCTCCTTTCTGCTACTTCTCATTACTTTCCACTTCCTTCGATTTCCTCTCAGTCCGTAGTCTGTACTCATCAGACTGTTCATTCCATTCAGCAGATCATGTAATTCTTATTGACTTTATCAATATCATGAGCGAATCGTATCATTGATATCCTTTCTCCTCGAATTTTAATCTCACTCCTACATCTACATCTATGTGCTTACTCTGCTATTCACAATAAAGTGTAGGTTCAATGAACCACCTTCAACCTGTCTCTCTACCGTTTGTAGTATATTTTACTGCTCAGAAGAAAAAATTAATGTTTTTTCGCTGGTAATATTAAATTCGTTGTTACTGAACTAGTGTGGGTACTGCCTCTGTTTGTGTGTCTGTGAAGAACACTGTCCCTCTCGGCGTCGACGATCCCTACAGCGTACGTAATTTCGCACACGTAGACAATTTACTCTCGTGTGATTTCCTGTCAGAGAGCTCACAGTTCGTAGTACTTGACGGAAAGTCATCGTGCAAAACAGAAGTGATTTCTGGCGTTCCCCAAGGTAGTGTTATAGGCCCTTTGCTGTTCCTTATTTACATAAACGATTTGGGAGACAATATGGTTGTTTGCAGATGGCGCTGTCGTTTATCGGCTAATAAAGTCATCAGAAGATCAGAACAAACTGCAAAACGATTTAGAAAAGATATCTGAATGGTGCGAAAAGTGGCAGTTGACCCTGAATAACGAAAAGTGTGAGGTCATCCACATGAGTGCTAAAAGGAACTCGTTAAACTTCGGTTACACGATAAACCAGTCTAATCTAAAAGCCGTAAATTCAACTAAATACCTAGGTATTACAATTACGAACAACTTAAATTGGAAGGAACGAACATAAAATGCGTTTTATTGGCAGTACACTTAGAAAATGTAACAGACCTATTAAGGAGACTGCCTACACTACACTTGTCCGTCTTCTTTTAGAATACTGCTGCGCGGTGTGGGATCCATACCAGATGGGATTGACTGAGTATATGGAAAAAGTTGTATTATCGCGAAAAATGGGAGAGAGTGTCACAGAAATGATACAGGATTAGGGCTGGGAATCATTAAAAGAAAGGCGTTTTTCGTTGCGACGGAATCTTCTCACGAAATTCCAATCACCAGCTTTCTCCTCCGAATGCGAAAATATTTTGTTCACACCGACCTACATAGCAAAGAACGATCGCCACGATAAAATAAGGGAAATAAGAGCTCGTTCGGAAATATATAGGTGTTCATTCTTTCCGCGCACTATAGGAGATTGGAATAATAGATAATAATAGATGAACCCTCTGCCAGGCACTTAAATGTGATTTGCAGAGTATCCATGTAGATGTACACTCCTGGAAATTGAAATCAGAACACCGTGAATTCATTGTCCCAGGAAGGGGAAACTTTATTGACACATTCCGGGGGTCAGATACATCACATGATCACACTGACAGAACCACAGGCACATAGACACAGGCAACAGAGCTTGCACAATGTCGGCACTAGTACGGTGTATATCCACCTTTCGCAGCAATGCAGGCTGCTATTCTCCCATGGAGACGATCGTAGAGATGCTGGATGTAGTCCTGTGGAACGGCTTGCCATGCCATTTCCACCTGGCGCCTCAGTTGGACCAGCGTTCGTGCTGGACGTGCAGACCGCGTGAGACGACGCTTCATCCAGTCCCACACATGCTCAATGGGGGACAGATCCGGAGATCTTGCTGGCCAGGGTAGTTGATTTACACCTTCTAGAGCACGTTGGGTGGCACGGGATACATGCGGACGTGCATTATCCTGTTGGAACAGCAAGTTCCCTTGCCGGTCTAGGAATGGTAGAACGATGGGTTTGATGACGGTTTGGATGTACCGTGCACTATTCAGTGTCCCCTCGACGATCACCAGAGGTGTACGGCCAGTGTAGGAGATCGCTCCCCACACCACGATGCCGGGTGTTGGCCCTGTGTGCCTCGGTCGTATGCAGTCCTGATTGTGGCGCTCACCTGCACGGCGCCAAACACGCATACGACCATCATTGGCACCAAGGCAGAAGCGACTCTCATCGCTGAAGACGACACGTCTCCATTCGTCCCTCCATTCACGCCTGTCGCGACACCACTGGAGGCGGGCTGCACGATGTTGGGGCGTGAGCAGAAGACGGCCTAACGGTGTGCGGGACCGTAGCCCAGCTTCATGGAACGGTTGCGAATGGTCCTCGCCGATACCCCAGGAGCAACAGTGTCCCTTATTTGCTGGGAAGTGGCGGTGCGGTCCCGTACGGCACTGCGTAGGATCCTACGGTCTTGGCGTGCATCCGTGCGTCGCTGCGGTCCGGTCCCAGGTCGACGGGCACGTGCACCTTCCGCCGACCACTGGCGACAACATCGATGTACTGTGGAGACCTCACGCCCCACGTGTTGAGCAATTTGGCGGTACGTCCACCCGGCCTCCCGCATGCCCACTATACGCCCTCGCTCAAAGTCCGTCAACTGCACATACGGTTCACGTCCACGCTGTCGCGGCATGCTACCAGTGTTAAAGACTGCGATGGAGCTCCGTATGCCACGGCAAACTGGCTGACACTGACGGTGGCGGTGCACAAATGCTGCGCAGCTAGCGCCATTCGACGGCCAACACCGCGGTTCCTGGTGTGTCCGCTGTGCCGTGCGTGTGATCATTGCTTGTACAGCCCTCTCGCAGTGTCCGGAGCAAGTATGGTGGGTCTGACACACCGGTGTCAATGTGTTCTTTTTTCCATTTCCAGGAGTGTAGATGTAAGTGGTGGAGAAGCACCTGCCGACTCCGACGGTTGCTTGTAAAATTCTTAAAATGTAAGATAAAGAAAACTTCTATAGGATCTTCTAGAACTGGAACACAGCCATTCGCATTTGGCCATTCGATGGTTGTCTGCGAGTGAAATGAGCTCTTTTTATCAAAGAAAATTTCTCTATGCTTTGATCGTGTGTTAGAAGCAGATTCTGCTGCAAACATCGGCCACCAAATGTTCGAAGTCCTGTACAGTTCCTCAGAGAATCCTTTGATAAAAGTTAAATACGCGGAATTACCTTTAAAATGCAAGAGACTGTATTCTGGCCGTTACTAAACTCCACATTAATGTTACACACTGCTTGTGACTCACAAAAACACAAATGATAGAATATGGCGGCTAACAATGACCGTTTCATTGTGCACACTTCCTGCACGTCCTCTCGTTATCCTGTCTCGTAACAAATACGATTTTCTTACTTTTCTCCGCTCGTCATGGAGCAATGCGCAGTCAAGGAGTAAATACTTCATTCGCGCAGGCGAAACGCACCTCCTCGCGATATATATTCACTTTAGACCTACACGAAATGAGATGTCGATTGACCAATCATTTCTCTGGGGTAGCAAATGTCAGGAGATATCACATGCCCCACTCTCGTACGGCGCGCGGGAAAAGCATGCGCTAAAGCTTTTCTGCGCGACTACCCTGTGTATTAGTGTCTGCTAGGTGTCCCATCCACACTACTGGCCATTAAAATTGCTACTCCAAGAAGAAATCCAGATGATACACGGGTATTCATTTGACAAATATATTATACTAGAACTGACATGTGATTACATTTTCAGTCAATTTGGGTGCATAGATCCTGAGAAATCAGTACCCAGAACAACCCACCTGTGGCCATAATAAAGGCCTCGCTACGCCTGGGCATTGAGTCAAACAGAGCTCGGATGGCGTGTACAGGTACACCTGCCCATGCAGCTTCAACACGATACCACAGTTCATCAAGAGTAGTGACTGGCGTATTGTGACGAGCCAGTTGCTAGGCCACCATTGACCAGGCGTTTTCAATTGGTGAGAGATCTGGAGACTGTGCTGGCCAGGGCAGCAGTCGAACATTTTCTGCATCCAGAAAGGCCCGCACAGGGCCTGCAACATGCAGTCGTGCATTATCCTGCTGAAATATAGGGTTTCGCAGGGATCGAATGAAGGGTAGAGCCACGGATCGTAAAACATCTGAAATGTAACGTCCACTGTTCAGTGCGAACAAGAGGTGACCGAGACGTGTAACCAATGCCGCCCCATACCATCACGCCAGTATGGCGATGACGAATTCACGCTTCCAATGTGTGTTCACCGCGATATCACCAAACACAGATGCGACCATCATGACGCTGTAAACAGAACCTTGATTCATCCGAAAAAAAGACGTTTTGCCGCACCCAGGTTCGTCGTCCAGTACACCATCGCAGGCGCACCTGTCTGTCATGCAGTGTCAAGGGTAACCGGAGCCACGGTCTCTGAGTTGATAGTCCATGCTGCTGCAAACGTCGTCGAACTGTTCGTGCATATGCTTGTTGTCTTGCATCTGTTGGCTCAGGGATCGAGACGTGGCTGCACGATCCGTTACAGCCGTGCGGATAAGATGCCTGTCATCTCGACTGCTAGTGATACGAGGCCGTTGGGATCCAGCACGGCGTTCCGTATTACCCTCCTGAACCCACCGATTCCATATTCTGCTGACAGTCATTGGATCTCTACCGATGCGAGCAGCAATGTCGCGATACGATAAACCGCAATTGCGAAAGGCTACAATCTGACCTTTATCAAATTCGGAAACGTGATGGTACGCATTTCTCCACCTTACACGAGGCATCACAACAACGTTTCACCAGGCAACGACGGTCAACTGCTGTTTGTGTATGAGAAATCGGTTGGAAACTTCGCTCATGTCAGCACGTTGTAGGTGTCGCCACCGGCGCCAACCTTGAGTGAATGCTCTGAAAAGCTAATGATTTCCATATCACAGCAACTTCTTCCTGTCATCTTCGTGGTGTAGCAATTTTAATGGCCAGTAGTGTAACTATGATGCGTTTGGTTCACTGCCTTTTTAGCCATCGCCATTTGTTAAGTAGCGCTCCCCCACTACTTTTCCACATTGCGCCCAAGTTGTAACTTTCTGACGGAATGAGCATTTTTTTTTTTAACCGCTTACGTTCCCGCTTGGTTTTGCCGTCTGAGTAATCTTCCATTTTAGCAAACTACGCGCGGACTGCCGGCCGTGTATTACTTTTTATACGTCGTAGTTATATGGCGGAGGCCATTTAATGTTTACTTCTGGACCTTCGTTTCTGTGTGGTATATTCTATAGCCCTTCTCTTCACGTCTCTATTTTAGCTGTCCTCTTACGTTGGTAGGGAGTGACGTATTGTCGTTTCTTAAATCCTCTGTTTTCGTGTCTTATAGTTTTGACTTGGGCGCGTACGACCCCAGTTTTTTGCGCGCTAAAACCAAAGAAACAAATAACATGTCTTACAAACATATGTGCTTTGTATGTTAAACTTTGCAAAAAGAAGTGAACGTATTTTTGAAAAATGTTTTTTTTTTTTTAAAAGTTTATGACGTCACATAAGGCGGAGGTGCGGCGCTATTATCAATGTTTTGCCCCCTGTTCTGAAATATCGCAAATCCGAGTAATGTGTACACAAGGTTTATTCTTACCGTGGATGCATTATTCAGAGTCCGCCAGAAAAATGTATACACCCTTTGTCAGGCTCTGTCAAGATATCGATATTGTCCTTCGGTTTGAGTTACCAGTGCCAGCCGGTGTGGCCGAGCGGTTCTAGGCGCTTCAGTCTGGAATCGCGCGACCGTTACGGTCGCAGGTTCGAGTCCTGCCTCGGGCATGGCTGTGTGTGATGTCCTTAGGTTAGTTAGCTTTAAGTAGTTCTAAGTTCTAGGGGACTGATGACCGCAGATGTTAAGTCCCCCAGTGATCAGAGCCATTTATTTTTGAGTTACCAGTGTGTTATAGTATGGTCTTTGGCTCAGCAGATGTTAGTACTTACATCGCGGTATTGAGAAAACGGCTGGAGCACGCTTGACATTCGAGCAACGAAAATGTAGTGTGAAGTGGTTTTTCAAGTTTAATACTGCCGTTGAAGTGCAACATCGGTGGAGGCGGGAGTTTGAAACAGAACCGCCAACCCACCCAACAATTAAATGCAGCTTTGACAAGTTCGAATTGCATGGAACGATTTGTGATACCCACAAAGGAAGACAGTGTACAGCTACAAGTCCTGCTTCGTCGGCTCTCGTGTTGGAAACGTTTGTTAATTCTTCACAGAAGTCTGCTACGCAATGTGCACGTGAAGTGGGCGTTAACAGTAGAAGGGCACGAAGAATTTGGAAAGGTGAAAAGTGGAAAGTTTACATTCCACGATTACTGCACACGATTAATGGTGACGATCCTGATAGTGTAGATGCAGTTTTGTCGAATGGTATCAGCAAATGGTAACTGATGACTAACAATTTGTGACAAAGGCAGTATGGAGTGACAAGGCACAGTTTAAATTTAATAGAAGCTCGAATCGGCATAACAGTGTGTACTGGGCACCGGACAATCCGCATGTTTATGTGCATAAAGCGGTCAATGTACGAGGAGTTCATGTGTGGTGTGGACTATCATCTAGGATCCTAGTAGGACCCTTCTTCTTTGATGCTACTGTCACTAGAGAAGTGTACCCGGAAGTGTTACACCCACCAATTTTGCCAGGTACATATGTGCTTTATGATGCTGATAAAGGGGTCTTCTACCAACAGGGTGGGGCGCCACCTCGCCATACGAGCTTTCCTGGATGACAATTTTCTGGGCCATCGGACTGCACCAAGAGGGCCCATTGAGGTTCCCTCCACGGTCGCCAGATCTAACACCTACGGACTTTCACTTGTGCGGAACTGTGAAAGATAACATAAGGTCTATCGACGTAAGCCACGCATGCTGGAGAAACTTCGCCAGGAGATTACGGCGATATACGGACCGATCTCGACGGTAACATTCACTGACATAGTTACAGCGACCGCTCATCGTTCTGTTGTGGGTATAGCCACTAACGGTGAACACTTTGAGTAACCATGTGCAAAAGTGAAGGCTGTTCAACATGAGCGATCTATTATAAGCACTCCGTCTTCAGGCCACGAGTAGCCTACCGGGACCATCCGACCGCCGTGTCATCCCCAGTGGAGAAGGTGGATAGGAGGGGTATGGGATCAGCACACCGCTCTCCACGCCGTGATGATGGTATTCTTGACCGAAGCCGTCACTATACGGTCGAGTAGCTGCTCAGTTGGCATCACGAGGCTGAGTGCACCCCGAAAATGGCAACAGCGCATGGCGGCCTGGATGGTCACCCATCCAAGTGCCGGCCACGCCCAACAGCGCTTAACTTCGGTGATCTCACGGGAACCTGTGTATGTACTGCGGTAAGGCCGTTGCCGGTTTGATCTATTATTACATGTAAAATAAACATATAAGTAATCATTTTCATTCCTTACAGTGTGTATACATTTTTCTGGCGGAGTCTGTAAGGGTTTGTAATGAGAATTTGCGTACACCCAGTGTTATTCCGTGGTGTGTCTGAACACAGTCTTTGAAGGCACCGCATTTTTTTTTTTTTTTTTGAAGCAGTGTAGTTCTGTCTCCCAATGGCCATGCCGCAGTGGCAACACCGGTTCCCGTCAGATCACCGAAGTTAAGCACTGTCGGGCTGGGCTAGCAGTTGGATGGGTCACCATCTGGTCTGCCGAGCGCTGTTGGCAAACAGGGTACACTCAGCCCTTGTGAGGCGAAACTGAGGCGCTAGTAGATTGAGAAGTAGCGGCTCGGGTCTCGTAAAGTGACACACGGACGGGAGAGTTGTGTGCCGACCGTATGCCCACATACACATCCAGTGGTGCTTGTGGCATGTAAGCAAATATCTTACTGCTTTCATTAGGCATTTCTACTTCATGGCATTCTTATATTCTTTAATTTTCGCGAGTTGCTATGAGGGCCTATATAAACAAAACGAATTTCACTTATTTGTATATAACGTTGATTTTAGACAACAGAGTTAGTTGACTGCATCCGTGGCTTTACTACCGACGTGAGAGACTCAAGACCATTGTTTTCACACTGTTTGTTTTCTCTGTTGTTTCCCCTCAAATAAACGTATTAAAATAATTGAATCAGTTAATGAAAATTTGTCCTTATTGCCCTTAAATAACATCACGTGAAACGTACTTTTAGAAAAATTAATGAATTGCTGTGCTGGAAAACTTCTTACGTTATTTGCTTTTCAAACAGTTGAGCAGAACTGAACGTACTGAGTCATTACTCCGTTTACTTATTCTGATCATCACTAAACTGACACACAATATTTTTAGCGCAACGCAATCTGACTTTTAATAATCCCTACATAAGAATGGCCCTGAGTAACAATAACCTATACCTTTCACGAATCTCTTACCTCACAGAAATCTTCGTTACTCGAGCTACTGCAATACAGTGTGCGCCAATACTGCCAGCTGAATAAAAGATTCAAACTACTGAAGGCACTATCTACTGATAGGCATATATATATATATATAATCTGTCCATGATATCCAATATTAGAAAATTACTGTTTCTGATGGATACACGTCCAGATCGCCCGCTCTCAAAACTCCACCATTTCTCTCGCCACATCCACCACTGCTGGCGGCTCACCTCCAACTGCGCAACGCTACGCGCTGTTAACAGCCAACTGTCCAACACTACAATAGCGAATATTACAACAATGCCAACCACCCACAGACTGCACACAGCACAGCCAGGGATTTTCATACAGAGCGCTACGTGGCGTTACCAACATAAAAACCTAAACAGCCTACTTACACACGTTATTTTTTGTTTTGTATTGCTGGCGATGCTTTCAATTCTGTATAAATACTTTTATTTCTTTAATAACGAACATTCATATTATATTACTATCCAGAAAAACTTAAATTTCTTATCATTACTGAATCTCATGACATTGATGTAGCTTCCAGCTTGTGGAACTGGCCTCTGTTTAGGGGAGGGCCTTACACTATGGATAGGTGTGGAGGGGAGTGAATGGGCGGGACTTGTTCCGGGTGAAATCCTAGCGCTAACACATTAGCGCCGCGCGTTGCCAAATGGCAACGTTTGTAACACTTTTTTTAAAATCGTTGATTCCACGACATCAACTGGATTCTGTTCCGCAAGACTGTAAAGATCACTACAATGCATCAGTTTTAACGGTACATTTAAATTCTGCGATGTAAGCAGTGTTGGAAGTCGTTGTTAGCTGAATGACGAAGCAAAATGGAGTATAAGTTCGAGTAAGTATGTTTTACACAGAAATTTACGATATATAATTTGGTTTTTTAGTATGGTTGTGCTTTAAACACTCAAATGTATACTCTTTGAAGGTTACTGCTTGCTATGAAATAAATTACGTTCATTTAGGCCGTTTGAAGGCCGGTGTTGCCTTATGGCAAAGCTTGCACTTGTACTCAGTAAAAGGACGAATTTTCTCTTTTTTGTTTTACAAGAGGTTTCTAGCATGATGAGGTGCTGGAGATTCTTTATGATGACGATATTGAAGGTGATGTGTTTGTTGAGCCCCCAGATCCAAATAGAGAAGAACGATGGATTATTCTATGTGCAGTGGCTGGACCACTCAGTTGAAACAATGATCTCTTCTTCATGTGGTGCATAAGGAAGTTGGCCATGTAAAGACATTCTCGAAACTTAAAAAGCGAAATATAATGATTGCCAGACCAAAACTGGTAGCCAAAAACACTCCTGGAAATGGAAAAAAAACATATTGACACCGGTGTGTCAGACCCACCATACTTGCTCCGGACACTGCGAGAGGGCTGTACAAGCAATGATCACACGCACGGCACAGCGGACACACCAGGAACCGCGGTGTTGGCCGTCGAATGGCGCTAGCTGCGCAGCATTTGTGCACCGCCGCCGTCAGTGTCAGCCAGTTTGCCGTGGCATACGGAGCTCCATCACACTCTTTAACACTGGTAGCATGCCGCGACAGCGTGGACGTGAACCGTATGTGCAGTTGACGAACATTGAGCGAGGGCGTATAGTGGGCATGCGGGAGGCCGGGTGGACGTACCGCCGAATTGCTCAACACGTGGGGCGTGAGGTCTCCACAGTACATCGATGTTGTCGCCAGTGGTCGGCGGAAGGTGCACGTGCCCGTCGACCTGGGACCGGGCCGCAGCGACGCACGGATGCACGCCAAGACCGTAGGATCCTACGCAGTGCCGTACGGGACCGCACCGCCACTTCCCAGCAAATTAGGGACACTGTTGCTCCTGGGGAATCTGCGAGGACCATTCGCAACCGTCTCCATGAAGCTGGGCTACGGTCCCGCACACCGTTAGGCCGTCTTCCGCTCACGCCCCAACATCGTGCAGCCCGCCTCCAGTGGTGTCGCGACAGGCGTGAATGGAGGGACGAATGGAGACGTGTCGTCTTCAGCGATGAGAGTCGCTTCTGCCTTGGTGCCAATGATGGTCGTATGCGTGTTTGGCGCCGTGCAGGTGAGCGCCACAATCAGGACTGCATACGACCGAGGCACACAGGGCCAACACCCGGCATCATGGTGTGGGGAGCGATCTCCTACAATGGCCGTACACCTCTGGTGATCGTCGAGGGGACACTGAATAGTGCACGGTACATCCAAACCGTTATCGAACCCATCGTTCTACCATTCCTAGACCGGCAAGGGAACTTGCTGTTCCAACAGGACAATGCACGTCCGCATGTATCCCGTGCCATCCTACGTGCTCTAGAAGGTGTAAGTCAACTACCCTGGCCAGCAAGATCTCCGGATCTGTCCCCCATTGAGCATGTTTGGGACTGGATGAAGCGTCGTCTCACGCGTCTGCACGTCCAGCACGAACGCTGGTCCAACTGAGGCGCCAGGTGGAAATGGCATGGCAAGTCGTTCCACAGGACTACATCCAGCACCTCTACGATCGTCTCCATGGGAGAATAGCAGCTTGCATTGCTGCAAAAGGTGGATATACACTGTACTAGTGCCAACATTGTGCATGCTCTGTTGCCTGTTGCCTGTGTCTGTGAGCCTGTGGTTCTGTCAGTGTGTTCATGTGATGTATCTGACCGCAGAAATGTGTCAATAAAGTTTCCCCTTCCTGGGACAATGAATTCACGGTGTTCTTATTTCAATTTCCAGGAGTGTATAATACATATATGGGAGGTGATGATCAGATGGATCAGAGTCTAGCATACTGTCGCATTGTAATAAGAAGCAAGAAATGGTACTGGTGTCTCTTTATACGGATGTTAGATGTCGCCATACAAAACGGTTGCTTTTTGTATAATAAAGCAAGGAACCAAACAGCTCGATTTCAAGAGAGAAGTAGCAACAGTGTACTTGCAAAGACACCAAGCTTTACCAAAAGGAGCCAGGAGACCATCTGTATCAAGGGCATGTTCCGACAGCCGCATATCAGATTCAGTTACGTTTGATAAGACTGACCACCTCGTCCAGCACACAGAAGGAAAGAAGAAGAAAAGGTGTGCACACAGGGACTGTAAATCTATTGTGAGGACAATGTGTTCAAAGTGTAGTGTAGGATTGTGTATTGACTGTTTTATTCCATTTCACGTAAAATAATGCTGAGTTCAAGGTTTGATATTTGATTATTAATTGTACTGTGTTATAAAGTATCAATTGTATAATAGAGACTGAATAATAAATTTTGTACAAAACTTGTATATGTAATAAGAAATTTCAATAACCTACTTATTTTAGTTGAAGTTGTAATCGATATAAATCTAGGTAGTGAAAGCGCCTAGCGTTGCCATACGGCAACATCAAATATCTCGCTAATGGCGGTAAAGACTTTCGTAGAAACAACTCTGTTGTGCAATTTATACCTTTTACAGACATGTTGTTGTTGTGGTCTTCAGTCCTGAGACTGGTTGGATGCAGCTCTCCATGCTACTCTATCCTGTGCAAGCTTCTTCATCTCCCAGTACCTACTGCAACCTACGTCCTTCTGAATCGGCTTAGTGTATTCATCTCTTAGTCTCCCTCTGCGATTTTTACCCTCCACGCTGCCCTCCAATGCTAAGTTGGTGATCCCTTGATGCCTCAGAACATGTCCTACCAACTGATCCCTTCTTCTAGTCAACTTGTGCCACAATCTCCTCTTCTCCCGAATTCTATTCAATACCTCCTCATTAGTTATGTGATCCACCCATCTAATCTTCAGCATTCTTCTGAAGCACCAAATTTCGAAGGCTTCTATTCTCTTCTTGTCCAAAGTATTTATCGTCCATGTTTCACTTCCATACATGGCTGCACTGCATAGAAATACTTTCAGAAACGATTTCCTCACACTTAAATCAATACGCGATGTCAACAAATTATTGTTCTTCAGAAACGCTTTCCTTGCCATTGCCAGTCTACATTTTATATCCTCTCTGCTTCGACTTTGTCTCATTTCCTAATCTAATTCCCTCAGCATCGCCCGACTTAATTCGAATACATTCCATTATCCTCGTTTTGCTTTTGTTGATGTTCATTTTATATCCCCCTCTCAAGACACTGTCCATTCCGTTCAACTGCTCTTTCAAGTCCTTTGCTGTCTCTGACAGAATTACAATGTCATCGGCGAACCTCAAAGTTTTTATTTCTTCTCCATGGATTTTAATACCTACTCCAAATTTTTCTTTTGTTTCCTTTACTGCTTGCCCAATATACAGATTGAATAACATCGGGGAGAGGCTACAACCCTGTCTCACTCCTTTCCCAACCACTGCTTCCCTTTCATGTCCCTCGACTCTTATAACTGCCATCTGGTTTCTGTACAAATTCTAAATAGCCTTTCGCTCCCTATATTTTACCCCTGCCACCTTCAGATTTTGAAAGAGAGTATTCCAGTCAACATTGTCAAAAGCTTTCTCTAAGTCTTCTAATGCTAGAAACGTAGGTTTGCCTTTCCTTAATCTAGCTTCTAAGATAAGTCGGAGGGTCAGTATTGCCTCACCTTTATACGGAATCCATACTGTTCTTCCCCAAGGTCGGCTTCTTCCACTTTTTCCATTCGTCTGTAAAGAATTCGCGTTAGTATTTTGCATCCGTGGCTCATTAAACTGATTGTTCGGTTATTATAATAAGTCAGTTAGTTGATGAAAATTTGTCCTTATTGCCGTTAAATAACATCACGTTATTTTTTTGTTTTGTATTGCTGGCAATGCTTCTTTAATAATGCACATTCATATTATATTACTATCCAGAAAAACTTAAATTTCTTATCCTTACTGAATCTCATGACTGTGTAACATGTTGGACTGTGACATTAACAACTTTGATGTAGCTTCCACTCTGTGGAACTGCCGGCTGTTTAGGGGAGAGCCTTACACTATTGATAGGCGTGGAGGAGGGGTGAATGTGCGGGACTTGTTCCGGGTGAAATCCTAGCGCTAAGGGCACGTGGGTTGAGGGTGACACGGCGGCCGGTCGGTTCCGATGGGCCTTCCGAGGCCTGTTGGGGCAGAGTTTCAGTTTTTAGTAGTTGTGCCTGCCAGGAGGTGTGTAGCAGAGGTTGAGTGTTTGCGGTTCCAGATTCGGAGGCGGGCAGCGGCGACTCTGGCGGCCCGGGCGCAGCGGCCGGCGCCGCCCTGGTGCTGGGGGTGCAGGCGCTCTGCCTGCTGCTCTGCAAGTGCGCGTCTCGTCGCCACGGTAAGGGCCACGCTCGCGCACGCCGCACCTGCCAAAATACTACGTACTCGTCCATTCTAGAAGCCGAAAGCACTACCAATCTTACCCGCCTTACCCACCTTATCCATCACCATATAGTGGATTTTATCAACGATTTATGGAATGATAACGTCCACAGGGCATCCAGAACGGTCAGCACGACTTGTGCCCATATGCCCGCTCCAAAAATTTTGAAACGTAGCGCCGTATAACGATCCTGCCTTGGAGGCGGTTCTACATCTACATCCATACTCCGCAACCCACCTGACGGTGTGTGGCGGAGGGTACCCTGAGTACCTCTAATCGGTTCTCCCTTCTATTCCAGTCTCGTATTGTCCGCGGAAAGGAGGATTGTCGGTATGCTTCTGCGTCGGCTGTAATCTCTCTGATTTTATCCTCACGTTCTCTTCGCGAGATATACGCAGGAGAGAGCAATATACTGCTAGACTCCTCGCTGAAGGTATGTTCTCGAAACTTTAACAAAAGCCCGTACCGAGCTACTGAGCGTCTCTCCTGCAGAGTCTTCCACTGGAGTTTATCTATCATTTCCGTAACGCTTTCGCGATTACTAAATGATCCTGTAACGAAGCACGCTGCTCTCCGTCGGATCTCCTCTCTCTCTTCTGTCAACCCTATCTGGTACGGATCCCACACTGCTGAGCAGTATTCAAGCAGTGGGCGAACAAGCGTACTGTAACCTACTTCCTTACGATTCTTCCAATAAATCTCAGTCTGGCATCTGCTTTACCGACGATCAACTTTATGTCATCATTCCATTTTAAACCACTCCTAATGCGTACTCCCAGATAATTTATGGAATTAACTGCTTCCAGTTGCTGACCTGCTGTATTGTAGCTAAATGATAAGGGATATATCTTTCTATGTATTCGCAGCACCTTGCACTTGTCTACATTGAGATTCAGTTGCCATTCCCTGAACCATGCGTCAATTTACTGCAGATCCTCCTGCATTTCAGTAGAATTTTCCATTGTTACAACCTCTCGATACACCACAGCATCATATGCAAAAAGCCTCAGTGAACTTCCCATGTCATCTATTTATGTATATTGTGAATAGCAACGGTCCTACGACACTCCCCTGCGGCACACCTGAAATCACTCTTACTTCGGAAGACTTCTCTCCATTGAGAATGACATGTTGCGTTCTGTTACGTTCAATCCAATCACACAATTGGTCTGATAGTCCATATGCTATTACTTTGTTCATTAAACGTCTGTGAGGAACTGTATCGAACCCCTTGCGGAAGTCAAGAAACACGGCACCTACCTGGGAACCCGTGACTATGGCCCTCTGAGTCTCGTGGACGAATAGCTGGGATTCTCACGACCGTCTTTTTTGAAATCCACGCTGATTCCTACCGAGTAGATTTCTAGTCTGCAGAAAAGTCATTATACTCGAACATAATACGTGTTCCAAAATTCTACAACTGATCGACGTTAGAGATATAGGTCTATAGCTCTGCACATCTGTTCGACGTCCCTTCTTGAAAACGGGGATGACCTGTGCCCTTTTCCAATCCTTTGGAACGCTACGCTCTTGTAGAGACCTACGGTACACCGCTGCAGCAAGGGGGGCGAGTACCTTCGCGTAGTCTGTGTAATCGAACTGGTATCCCATCAGGTCCAGCGGCCTTTCCTCTTTTGAGCGATTTTAATTGTTTCTCTATCCCTCTGTCGTCTATTTCGATATCTACCATTTTGTCATCTGTGCGACAATCTAGAGAAGGAACTACAGTGCAGTCTTCCTCTGTGAAACAGCTTTGGAAATAGACATTTAGTATTTCGGCCTTTGTCATCCTCTGTTTCAGTAACCATTTTGGTCAGAGTGTGTCTGGACATTTTGTTTTGATCCACCTACCGCTTTGACATAAGGCCAATTTCTTAGGATTTTGTGCCGAATTGTTAAGTGGGAAAAGTGTCTCACAAGGAGACGGCACGAGCGTGGGGTCGGGGATTTGTCCGAAATTTTGTGTGGTGAAAGAGGACCCCTAACACGTCACGTGGTCTAAATATTAGGACGCACTACCCGGAAAATCCCGGGAAAAATCGATCCAAACTTTGTTAGGTGCCTTATGAGTATAAAATGTTAGTTTATTGCCGAGGCGCCGTCTGGCCACAGGCATTGTACGTCTGTAAAACACTGAAACTGTGGAAGCGTTCAGTCGACAGTGTTGCCGCATTTCTGTTAAATGAAATAGCGCCCGCCAGCCAGGACGCCCCAATTGACGTTCGCCACATCCCACATGAACTTTACCACCTAAAACATTTCTTTGTAGAATATAGCTACATTACACTGAGAACACCTGAGAAAGATGTCATCAAAGTCAAGAAAATATACCAAAACTTAATGAACTTTCAGACTTAGAACATCATAGAACAAAAATACGGTCACTCTTGATATATCTGGAGGAACATACACCACCCGTACTTACCGACAAAAGTGCGGTCATTGTGGTACTATTTTGTGAATAGGAAATTTCCAACGAACTCCAGACTACATTCCACTCACCTGGCTGATTCCCCTTTGTGTACCACTTGCAACCTGATTGATACAGATGAACATAAATTTGTCTGTGGAATTGCGAATAATATATGTTTGTCAATCAGGAAAAAATTAGCAACTATGCAGAGAAAACCGCCGTAATTGATATCGCCAGCGTGCCTTTTATACCCGGAAGAAGAACTATATCCCACTTGGAAGAAAAATGCCGTCAACTGGTTGAAGGGACACGCGGTATTTTACTTGCTGTCCAGTAAAGAAAGGAGCGAAGGAGATTTTTGGACGTACATTTCCGACCAGCATCCAAAGCCACATTACTCATGAATGATTACTATGATACATACGCCAACTTCCTCAGAAGAACAGTCATGTGAACTCCATTTTCGATTATGCGATTCAGAACATGAAGAAACGAGAGACAATTTGATCTTTGAAAAACAAATACGATCAAGTGACGAACATTACTATCTGGTTTAGACTTGGTTTTTTTTCCAAAATGCCGAGGAACCTGTAATTAATTTTAGTTTGTTTTATTACTTTTAAATGTCAGTTGAAAATTATGTACTACTGTGGAATGTTATGACTAATAAATTGGAAAAAAAGATGTTTAGGGCTCGGACTCTTACGCCAGAGGTCTCGGGTTCTATTCCTCCTCTGGCACCTTTCTCCTTCTGTTTCATTTTCTTTTGTTATTCCCCCAATTATTCAGAAATTTTCCCAAACCTACGTTCTTTAACAAATTAGTTACATAATTGAATAAAAATTATTTTCTTTTTGTCCAACAACACAATTCATGACGGTGGGTTTTCCATTTTTCATTGTACAGTATATAAGGAGAATTGGGTTTTTAATCAGAATAACAAATTCGAATGGGGCACATTCAATTTTTATACATATAATAATTATAAACAAGAACTGCAGTAAAAACAATCAAAGCAATAATTTTTGCGCCATCTTGCGCAACATATAAAAGCGGATTTTTTACAATCACAGGGCGTTTGCAATAAGTCTGTACAAAAATATTCCCCATTAACATTTACGAAAATGTTTCAAGTTTCTGATAATTTTGAGGCAAACCAGGCATATTGGTTCATGTCTCGGAACATTGGTGACGATAACTGATGGTGAATTATAGAATCAATTTTTATACAGCCTTCCCGGGAATTAATTTCACGATTCTCCTGTAACAATGCGCTGCAATTTTGCAAGCAACAGAAGGAAAAAAGAAAAGTGCCAGAGGAGGAATCGAACCCGAGACCTCTGCCGTAAGGGTCCGACCGCTAACCATGTTTTTGATCTCATGTTGTTCTAGATTGTTCGTTGAATTTGTTCGTGGCGGACGTCCGATGATGCCTGTTCAGGTTGATCGTTGATTCGTTCTCTCAGTTTTTTTTGTTACAGAGGGTAGCTAAACCCTCTGACCGAACACGCTGAGCTATCGTGCCGGCAACCATGTAGGCCAGACAGCGACTCGGCAATGGACTAACATTTTAGACTCTTTTTTTTGGGGGGGTCATCAGTCTACTGATTGGTTTGATGCGGCCCGACTCGAGTTCCTCCCCTGTGCTAACCTCTGCATCTCAGAGTAGCACTTGCAACCTACGTCCTCAATTATTTGCTTGACGTATTCCAATCTCAGCCTTCCTCTACAGTTTCTGCCCTCTACAGCTCCCTCTAGTACCATGGAAGTCATCCCCTCATGTCTCAGCAGATGTCCTATCATCCTGTACCTTCTCCTTATCAGTGTTTTCCACATATTCCTTTCCTCTCCGATTCTGCGTAGAACCTCCTCATCCCTTACCTTATCAGTCCACCTAATTTTCAACATTCGTCTATAGCACCACATCTCAAATGCTTCGATCCTCTTCTCTTCCGGTTTTCCCACAGTCCATGTTTCACTACCATACAATGCTGTACTCCAGACGTACATCCTCAGAAATTTCTTCCTCAAATTAAGGCCGGTATTTGATATTAGTAGACTTCTCTTGGCCAGAACTGCCTTTTTTTTGCCATAGCGAGTCTGCTTTTCATGTCCTCCTTGCTCCATCCATCATTGGTTATTTTACTGCCTAGGTAGCAGAATTCCTTAACTTCACTGACTTCGTGACCATCAATCCTGATAAGTTTCTCGCTGTTCTCATTTCTACTACTTCTCATTACCTTCGTCTTTCTCCTATTTACTCTCAAACCGTACTGTGTACTCATTAGACTGTTCATTCCGTTCATCAGATAATTTAATTCTTCTTCACTTTCACTCAGGACAGCAATGTCATCAGCGAATCGTATCATTGATATCCTTTCACCTTGTATTTTAATTCCACTCCTTAACCTTTCTTTTATTTCCATCATTGCTTCCTCGATGTACAGATTGAAGAGTAGGGGCGAAAGGCTACAGCCTTGTCTTACACCCTTCTTAATACGAGCACTTCGTTCTTGATCGTCCACTCTTATTATTCCCTCTTGGTTGTTGTACATATTGTATATGACTCGTCTCTCCCTATAGCTTACCCCTACTCTTTTTCAGAATCTCGAACAGCTTGCACCATTTTATATTATCGAACGCTTTTTCCAGGTCGACAAATCCTATGAACGTGTCTTGATTTTTCTTCAACCTTGCTTCCATTATTAGCTGTAACGTCAGAATTGCCTCTCTCGTGCCTTTACGTTTCCTATAGCCAAACTGATCGTCACCTAGCGCATTTTCAATTTTCTTTTCCATTCTTCTGTAAATTATTCTTGTAAGCAGCTTTGATGCATGAGCTGTTTGCTGATTGTGGAATAATTCTCGCACTTGTCAGCTCTTTGCCGTCTTCGGAATTGTGTGGATGATGCTTTTCCGAAAGTCAGATGGTATGTCGCCAGACTCATATATTCTACACACCAACGTGAATAGTCGTTTTGTTGCCACTTCCCCTAATGATTTTAGAAATTGTGATGGAATGTTATCTATTCCTTCTGCCTTATTTGACCGTAAGCCCTCCAAAGCTCTTTTAAATTCCGATTCTAATACTGGATCCCCTGTCTCTTCTAAATCGACTGCTGTTTCTTCTTCTGTCACATCAGACAAATCTTCACCCTCATAGAGGCTTTCAATGTCTTCTTTCCATCTATCTGCTCTCTCCTCTGCATTTAACAGTGGAATTCCCGTTGCACTCTTAATGTTACCACCGTTGTTTTTAATGTCACCAAAGGTTGTTTTGACTTTCCTGTATGCTGAGTCTGTCCTTCCGACAATCATATCTTTTTCGATGTGTTCACATTTTTCCTGCAGCCATTTCGTCTTAGCTTCCCTGCACTTCCTATTTATTTAATTCCTCAGCGACTTGTATTTCTGTATTCCTGATTTTCCCGGAACATGTTTGTACTTCCTCCTTTCATCAATCAACTGAAGTATTTCTTCTGTTACCCATGGTTTCTTCGCAGCTACCTTCTTTGTAGCTATGTTTTCCTTCCCAACTTTAGACTCATAAGGCACCTAAGAAACTTTGGATCGATTTTTCCCTGGATTTTCCGAGTAGTGCGTCCTAATATTTTTACCACGTGAGATGTTACGGGTCCTCTTTCACCACACAAAATTTCGGACAAATCCCAGACCCCACCGTAGTGCCGTCTCCTTGTCAGAGCTGGAGAGTGACAGATGGTGACGCGAGACTGGACGCGCAAGTAGTTTATGTATCAGCCGATAGAGGACAGCTTTGAATAGGGGGACTGTGATTTTGGAAGGCTTCTCATTGGGGTAGTGGCCGATACTAAACATGAATAATATATATTAATGTGACTGTGACGGCTAACTACCACTAACTACTGAATCAAAAGCGATATTGTAAATAACTTGTATTTATTGTAAATTATCTCACGATAGAAATTAGATCATATTGAACAAATCATGAATGAAAACAAATTAAACGAATTGTACACTGTTCTTAGATATACTACGCTGGTAAGGTTGGCTCTGAGCTTTTAATGTTAATTTGATGCGGGGTTAGATTTAATTATGCCCCTGGATAAGCAAATGGTAAATGCGATCTGACTGCGTTTCTATAATCTGTTTTGTGTCTGAAATAATACGTACTTCCGACACCACTACCGGGAAACAAACCAAACAAGATGCAAAAAGACAAATAATCAATACCGAATCGTAAGCAAAACTGCACGGATGCTCAGTGGATGGCAAGAACACGATACCAACAACTATTTCTGAGCTTTACTGCCGCCGCTGCAAGTTTTACAATACCGTCTACCAGCGTGCAGGCTCCGTCGATACTGCTGGGGCGACGACTGCAGCACTGAAGCCGCTGAATTGAGATAAGTCTCTCGAATATCTTGAGCCGAACAAACTACTCAGAAACTGCTAATACCACAAGCCCTATATTTCCTCTAAATGGTATACAACGCTGAACACCCTTTAAGGTGCAGCCCAGTGTGTCTTGTACTAACGTCCAATACCAGTATGATAGCTCTGAGCACTGGTTGACTACGTTCAATGGCGACTGCCAGCCTATACGGCGGAATCAGCTGCAATTATACTAGTAGTCAATGCAATGCTTACCGGGGACGCCGATGTCCTACTGTAGCTGCAGACTCTAGATCAGGGATCCCCAAACTATTTTGGACAAGTTGTAAGTAGGCTGTTTAGGTTTTTTTTTTATTGGTAACGCCAACGCCACGTAGCGCTCTGTAAGAAAATCACCGGCTGTGCCGTGTGCAGTCTGTGGCTGGTTTGCATTGTTGTCTGCCATTGTAGTGTTGGGCAGCGGCAGCTGGATGCTAACAGCGCGTAGCGTTGCGCAGTTGGAGGTGAGCCGCCAGCAGTGGTGGACGTGGGGAGAGAGATGGCGGAGTTTTGAAATTTGTAAGAATTGGTGTCACGAACTGCTATATATATTATGACTAGTGAGGTAAATACATTGTTTGTTCTCTATTAAAATCTTTCATTTGCTAACTATACCTATCAGTAGTTAGTGCCTTCAGTAGTTTGAATCTTTTATTCAGCTGGCAGTAGTGGCGCTCGCTCTATTGCAGTAGCTTGAGTAACGAAGATTTTTGTGAGGTAAGTGATTTGTGAAACGTATAGGTTAATGTTAGTCAGGGCCATTCTTTCGTAGGGATTTTTGAAAGTCAGATTGCGTTGCGCTAAAAACTATTGTGTGTCAGTTTAAGCACAGTCGCGTACAAATTTTTCAAAGGGGACGTTTCAAAGTGACCCCTTTTCCAAAATGAACTGTTATCTCACACCCCATTGGCCAAATTACCTACTTTTAGGATCAACCCCCTTATTCATAATGGTCCGCTAACTTAAAACAGCTGCTACAGAGTGTTATTTTTCATTCTGACTTAGGTCAATAGAAGAACACAGAGTGAAAATTAGCAATGCTTTAAGTTAGCGGACTATTATGAATAAGGGGTCCTATCTTTAGTTTTTTCCTATTGATACAAAATACCTAGTTACTAAGCGCCAGATAGAGAGCAAGTCAAAACGCGCCTGAAAGACCTACGCTCGAACTCATTATCTTGCACAAACTTGTCCACACAGACTTGCCGAGTTTCTCATCTTGTACGAACTTGAGACTTTACATTACTACAACAATGCTATTTCCTACAAAAGTATTAATGATTCTTAGTACACGTAACAGAACATAAACAATACAGTACCTACCTATCTTGAAAGTTTTAAATAAGAACTTGTGTTAATTTAATAGGGATCGATTTTTAGACCTCGTCGACCCCCAAAATCTGTTTTCGTTTATGTCGACCCTTGGGAATCCATACACAGCACATTATTCAGAATCTTAAGTCCCTATCTCAGAGCCACCGAACTTTGCGACTGTCCGCTTTCAGGGCACAAGACGCTTCTCCTTCCTGTCGCTCTCTGCACGATACTCCTGCGACAATCTTGCGGCCAAACTCTAATCAGCCAATCCCGACGCTGCAAAGGCCTCCCACATCTCCCTTGCGGAGTGATACAATTTCTCCACCTATCCAAAACTGTCTCTGTCCAAACAGCGGGCGTTGACCCTCAGCATTTCCCACACTTTCTTATCAACTGCCCAACCAGAGCTCAGCCCACTTGCCGCTAAAACAGCGCGCGACCGGGCGGCGCCAGCGCGTACGTTGGACGCTCTCTGTCTGCTCGACATTTCCCCTCTAACAAAGAGATAGAGGGGCCGGCCAGTACTTACCTCAGCTCAGTACAGCCGATAGATACACAAAAAACAGAACCGAAAATTTACGTTCCTAGCTTTCGGGTCAAATATTCCTTCATCAGGGAGGAGAGAGGGGAAAGAAAGGGAAGAAGGGAAAGTGGGTTCAGTTACTCACAACCCAGGTTATGAGGCAACAGGGAAAGGAAAACAGGGAGGGTAGCAAGGATGGAGACATGGTTGTCAGAGGGAAGCCAAAGATATTCTACTGTAAGTACTGTGCCAGCTTCAAACCAAAGAGGATGCATACAGAACTAAAGAGGTATATAGTATAAAGATAAACACAACTATGTAGCCAGAATGAGATTTTCACTCTGCAGCGGAGTGTGCGCTGATATGAAACTTCCTGGCAGATTAAAACTGTGTGCCCGACCGAGACTCGAACTCGGGACCTTTGCCTTTCGCGGCCAAGTGCTCTACCATCTGAGCTACCGAAGCACGACTCATGCCCAGTACTCACAGCTTTACTTCCGTTTGGAAGGTAGGAGACGGATACTGGCAGAACTAAAGCTGTGAGTACCGGGCGTGAGTCGTGCTTCGGTAGCTCAGTTGGTAGAGCACTTGCCCGCGAAAGGCAAAGGTCCCGAGTTCGAGTCTCGGTCGGGCACACAGTTTTAATCTGCCAGGAAGTTTCATATCAGCGCACACTCCGCTGCAGAGTGAAAATCTCATTCTGGAAACATCCCCCAGGCTGTGGCTAAGCCATGTCTCCGCAATATCCTTTCTTTCAGGAGCGCTAGTTCTGCAAGGTTCGCAGGAGAGCTTCTCTAAAGTTTGGAAGGTAGGAGACGGATACTGGCAGAAGTAAAGCTGTGAGTACCGGGCGTGAGTCGTGCTTCGGTAGCTCAGATGGTAGAGCACTTGCCCGCGAAAGGCAAAGCTCCCTAGTTCGAGTCTCGGTCGGGCACACAGTTTTAATCTGCCAGGAAGTTTCATATCAGCGCACACTCCGCTGCAGAGTGAAAATCTCATTCTGGAAACATCCCCCAGGCTGTGGCTAAGCCATGTCTCCGCAATATCCTTTCTTTCAGGAGCGCTAGTTCTGCAAGGTTCGCAGGAGAGCTTCTGTAAAGTTTGGAAGGTAGGAGACGGATACTGGCAGAAGTAAAGCTGTGAGTACCGGGCGTGAGTCGTGCTTCGGTAGCTCAGATGGTAGAGCACTTGCCCGCGAAAGGCAAAGGTCCCGAGTTCGAGTCTCGGTCGGGCACACAGTTTTAATCTGCCAGGAAGTTTCATATCAGCGCACACTCCGCTGCAGAGTGAAAATCTCATTCTGGAAACATCCCCCAGGCTGTGGCTAAGCCATGTCTCCGCAATATCCTTTCTTTCAGGAGCGCTAGTTCTGCAAGGTTCGCAGGAGAGCTTCTGTAAAGTTTGGAAGGTAGGAGACGGATACTGGCAGAAGTAAAGCTGTGAGTACCGGGCGTGAGTCGTGCTTCGGTAGCTCAGATGGTAGAGCACTTGCCCGCGAAAGGCAAAGCTCCCGAGTTCGAGTCTCGGTCGGGCACACAGTTTTAATCTGCCAGGAAGTTTCATATCAGCGCACACTCCGCTGCAGAGTGAAAATCTCATTCTCGAAACATCCCCCAGGCTGTGGCTAAGCCATGTCTCCGCAGTATCCTTTCTTTCAGGAGTGCTAGTTCTGCAAGGTTCGCAGGAGAGCTTCTGTAAAGTTTGGAAGGTAGGAGACGGATACTGGCAGAAGTAAAGCTGTGAGTACCGGGCGTGAGTCGTGCTTCGGTAGCTCAGATGGTAGAGCACTTGCCCGCGAAAGGCAAAGGTCCCGAGTTCGAGTCTCGGTCAGGCACACAGATTTAATCTGCCAGGAAGTTTCACAACTATGTAGGATGAAAAGATGCCACGAATACCTAGGCTGTAGGGAAATGGCAAACGTATCTGCTCCAGTGACAAATCCCTCAACAATTACACCAATAACCTGACCAGTGCTTTCCTCTCCCGCAACTACCTTGCACACCTTGTCCACAAACAGATCTCCCGGGCAATACATTCCTCCCCGTCCAACAACGATGTTCCTACCCCCAGACCACACAGAAGCATCCCCCTCGTCACCCGATATTTTCCTGGCCTCGAATACATCAATAAATTACACCGCCAGGGATATGACTTTCTCATTTCGAGCCCTGAAATGAGATCATCCCTTGACAATATTCTCCCCACACCACCCAGAGTTGCGTTTCATCCCCCCCCTTACCTCTGTAACATCCTTGTCAAACCCTACAATATTCCCAGACTACCTTCTCTACCCAGCGGTTCCTACCCCTGTAACCGACCCCGCTGCAAAACCTGCCCCATGCATCCCCCCACAACCACCTACTCCAGCCCCGCTACTGGTAAAACATACACAATTCAAGGCAGGGCCACGTGTGAAACTACACATGTCATTTATCAGCTAACATGCCTGCACTGCACAGCCTCTCACATCGGTATGACGACAACTAAACTGGCTGAGCGCATGAACGGACACAGACGAACTGTCCGCCTAGGAGATGTCCAGTACCCAGTAGCAGAGCATGCTCTCCAGCATAATTCTAGGGACCTAGGAACCTGCTACACCGTATGTGCCATTTCGCTTCTCCTACCCGACACCAGTTCCTCTGAACTGCGGAGATGGGAACTTGCACTCCAACACATCCTTTCATCCCGCCATCCCCCTGGACTGAACCTACGTTAAACAGCCTCACTCCCATTTACGCTTCAGTCTTCTCCTCTTTCCCTTTCCTCTTCACCCATTCACGCATCTTTATACTATATACCTCTTTACTTCTGTATACATCCTCTTTGGTTTCAAGCTGGCACAGTACTTACAGTAGAATATCTTTGGCTTCCCTCTGACAACCATGCCTCCATCCTTGCTACCCTCCCTGTTTACCTTTCCCTGTTGCTTCATAACCTGGGTTGTGAGTAACTGAACCCACTTTCCCTTCTTCCCTTTCTCTCCCCTCTCTCCTCCCTGATGAAGGAATATTTGACCCGAAAGCTAGGAACGTAAATTTTCGGTTCTCTTTTGTGTGTATCTATTGGCTGCACTGAGCTGAGGTAAGTACTGGCTAGCCCCTCTATCTCTTTGTTAGTATTTGTTTCACATCTTTATATGAGATTTTCCATTAATCATTTGCCCTCTCTCTCTCACCTGGCACCCGGCGGCGTTCCTTTCTTTTGATGCTTGCCGGTTCCACTGGCAAATTTACTTTGCTTACACCTACAGCATGCAACTAAATATTATTATTGCCAAAGTCCGTATTACTTCAGACATGTGTTTAATCATCACGTGTCTCTCTTTCTAATCTGCCTAATAAGACTAATTAACCATTATACGAGTTTATTTACTTCAAACGTGCAGAATAATCTGCGAAATGAACGTCACAAATGAAAGCCACCTTTCAATTTTAGTTTCGATTGTGACCACTAGAGTGCACTAAAGTCATAGAATGTTTTCATAAACTGTTTTAGTATTTTCATAAACTGTTATTACGTATTTTTGTCTATGTAAAATGCTACAACTCATCTTAGAAGCTACATTAAGGACAGGCAAACCTACATGTCTAGCATTTGTAGACTTAGAGAAAGCTTTTGACAATGTTGACTGGAATACACACTTTCAAATTCTGAAGGTGGCAGGTGTAAGATACAGGAAACGAAAGGCTATTTACAGTTATAAGAATCGAGGGGAATGAAAGGGAAGCAGTGATTGGGAAGGGAGTGAGACAGGGTTTTACCCTCTCCCCGAGGCTATTCAGTCTGTATGTTGTGCAAGCAGTAAAGGAAACAAAAGAAAAATTCGGAGTAGGTATTAAAATCCAGGGAGAAGAAATTAAAACTTTGAGGTTCGCTGATGACATTGTAATTCTGTCAGAGACAGCAAAGGACTTGGAAGAGCAGTTGAACAGAATGGCCAGTGTCTTGAAAGGGGGATATAAGATGAACATCAACAAAAGCAAAACGAGGATAATGGAATGTAGTCGAGTTAAGTTGGGTGATGCTGAGGGAATTAGATTAGGAAACGAGGCACTTAAAGTAGTAAAGGAGTTTTGCTATTTGGGGAGCAAAATAACTGATGATCGTCAAAGTAGAGAAGATATAAAATGTAGATTGGCAATGGCAAGGAAAGCGTTTCTGAAGAAGAGAAATTTGTTAACATCGAGTATAGATTTAAGTGTCAGCAAGTCATTTGTGAAAGTATTTGTATGGAGTGTAGCCATATATGGAAGTGAAACATGGGCGAGAAATAGTTTGGGCAACAAGAGAATAGAAGCTTTTGAAATGAGGTGCTACAGAAGAATGCTGAAGATTAGATGGGTAGATCACATAACTAATGAGGAAGTATTGAATAGGATTGTGGAGAAGTTTGTGGCACAACTTGACCAGAAGAAGGGATCGGTTGGTAGGACATGTTCTGAGGCATTAAAGGATGACCAATTTAGTATTGGAGGGCAGCGTGGAGGGTAAAAATCGTAGAGGGAGAACAAGAGGTGAATGCACGAAGCAGATTCAGAAGGATGTATGTTGCGGTAGGTACTGGGAGATGAAGAAGCTTGCACAGGATAGAGTAGCATGGAG
The DNA here is from genome assembly GCF_023897955.1 of Schistocerca gregaria. Classification (NCBI taxonomy): domain Eukaryota; kingdom Metazoa; phylum Arthropoda; class Insecta; order Orthoptera; family Acrididae; genus Schistocerca; species Schistocerca gregaria. Next base: position 79,485,211 of record NC_064930.1, on the reverse strand, counting down.
AGCTGCATCAAACCAGTCTCAGGACTGAAGACCACAACAACAACAACAACAACAACATAAATGTGTTTTAGCAGTATGAATGATGCGTGAGTGTGGTTTAAGGTTAATATGAAGTAATTGTTTAACGAGTTGTATAGAAAGTGTAGTGTGGGAACATTTCAAAGAATTAGTAATATGAACATAGGGGATTTTTGTAGAATAGATTTGTAAAGTAAGTTTATGGTAAAGGGAAAGTTAATTCAGGTATAAATAACAATAGTAAATAACTTTATGCACAATCAAACTTCAGCATATTAGATAATTACGTCGGTAAAAAGTGCAGTCGTTAGATTTACTTATTTTGCGATTGGTTATTGATGAAAAGCGCGGATTGACGCGGGAGAGTGTTGTTTTGCTATTGGCTGTTGAGTAAACTGACCAATGGTGAAAGCAATATTCTTCGCTCGCCTTTCTCTGCTGGTAGAGTAGACTTAAGAGTATTCTAGAGAAGAATCTGAGCCTAGCCGTGAAACATTTTGGACGCCTGTAGTAATAGTTCGATGGAAACGATAAGTTGCCGGATCTAGAAGTGTTTCATACATCAAAAGTGTTGTAAAGTGACGGCATAATTATTCCGATGGGTGTGAAGAAATTTCGGAATTAAGTGAATTCTGTGACGAGAAAAGACATATATTCCGCGTGGCGTATTGAGCAGGTCGCTGGCTAAAAACTGTGACTGCATTTGGTACCGACAGACTTCATATTTGGCGAGCATTCTCAATCAAAAACAATCAGTATTTTTGTAGCTATTACGTTTTCGGGAAATGCAACACCGTAAACTTGCTAACGTGAGTGAAAGGGATTATGAGAGACTGTGTTAAGACTAACACGGGCTTGGCAGTGATAATTGTTCACCTAACTTTCAGAATATATTAATTAAGGACAAAATTTCCAACCTTTCATTTCGTGTGAAAAGTTTCTCCCGAAACATAGATTAGTGACTTTAATTGCAGCCTGGTTCACGTCGAAGTACAGTAGGTTTCGCTCGGCTTCCCTACTGATGATCTGCTGAGACAATGTTCACAGGTAGGTGCAGGTCCGTCGTAAACGGACGGGAAAAACCGCGCCGCCGCACACTTATAAACTGTTCTGATCGAAGGTGCAGAGTCACCGTAATGTTTATCAAGCTTCTCTTTAGTCTCCTGAGGCGTTTTGCCTTTCATAAAGTAATGTTTAATCACTACACGAAATTCTTTTTCGTCCATTTTTTGACAATCACTCGACTTCCTTTATTCACACGACCACCAAACACAAAGCAATAGACAAATATGGCTGAAACTTGGTGTGCGTTCTTTCCAAAGATGCTACTAACTAAACATGACCTCGATACCCGCCGGTGGTGCCATCTCTCGGACTTTGCACAGACTTTTGCTTTGCACAGACTTTTCAAACGGCCCTCGTATACGTATCCAATACTGAATATGACAGAAAGCCCCCAAGACGTGGGGCAAATTAAGTACCTTCCCATTCCAGATGTATAGAGTGGCTCTCATCAACTGCAATTATCATCAGAGGACCAGCCAAAAACTGTGTTTATACTTCCTTCTGGGCACTAGCATCATAAGTTTTTATTTTTTTTAGAAACGAGCCAACCACCTTCCAAACTTTGTTGCATGGAATTTTGAAGATAGTAAAGTCGAAAAAATGTATTGTTTGTCTAGACAATATTACTGTGTTTGCCAAAGATATGAAAGAGCAAATACAACTGCTGAGTAAGTATTTAAAGAAGTTACACACAGAACAACTAACCCTTAGCGTAGAGATGCATCATATTGCACTGTGGGGTGTAATTTGGGCATGCAATCTTCCAAGATGGAGTACGAATGGATCTAAGATTGGTGAATGCTATATAGAGTTTTACAACGCCTAGACAGGTTGCGGATTTCAGTCGTTTTTTGGGGTTAGCAAATTGCTATAGGAAATTTGTCCCATGGTTTGCAAAAACACTTTTTCACTTATTAAACAAAGTGGTACATTTTCATTGGACATTGCAGTGCGTAAATGCATTTCAAAAACTGATGGAATTGCTGAAATCTAATCCAGTAATAGTGTCTCCAGATTATGACAGAGAGTTCATGTTGCTATGTAATGCTAGTAATCATACATTGGTTTGTATTTTCAGTCAAGAAGCAAAGGGCAAGGGACATTAAGTTACTCACACTTAGTGATAACAGAACAAAACAGAGAGGCTCTTCTGAGCCTCATATATGGCAGGGCACTTCTGCTATTATTCTTATGGGAAAAGTTTAATGTGACAATGGATGACACAGTGTTGAAATGGTTAAATGGTCTGCGTAGTGGACTTACACTTTAGGAAGTGAAACTGGTTTGTCTGGAACTCACTGATAAGTATTTTGGAACAATTTAATGTGTGCCTCATTGTTATGGTACAGTGATCAGGAATTTAATTTCGGATTTCGCACATATTGTCGCAAAAATTATTTTAAAAGCTTACAAATTATACTTTACGAACAAATAACACAGTGAAACTTCCTGGCAGATTAAAAATGTGTGCCGGACCGAGACGCGAACTCGGGACCTTTGCCTTTCGCAGGGCAAGTGCTCTACCAACTGAGCTATCCAAGCACGACTCACGCCCGGTCCTCACGGCTTTACTTCTGCCAGGACCTCGTCTCCTACTTTACAACCTTTACAGAAGCTCTCCTGCGAACCTGTGGAAATATACACTACTGGCCGTTAAAATTGCTACACCACGAAGATGACGTGCTACAGACACGAAATTTAACCGACAGGAGGAAGATGCTGTGATATGCAAATGATTAGCTTTTCAGAGCATTCACACATGGTTGGTGCCAGTGGCGATACCTAGAACGTACTGACATGAAGAAAGTTTCCAATCGATTTCTCATACACAAACAGCAGTTAACCGGCGTTGCCTGGTGAAACGTTGTTGTGATGCCTCGTGTAAGGAGGAGAAATGAGTACCATCACGTTTCCGACTTTGATAAATGTCGGATTGCAGCCTATCACGATTGCGGTTTATCGTATCGTGACATTGCTGCTCACCTCGGTCGCCATCCAATGACTGTTAGCAGAATATGGAATCTGTGGGTTCAGGAGGGTAATACGGAACGCCGTGCTGGATCCCAACGGCCTCGTATCACTAGCAGTCGAGACGACAGGCATGTTATCCGCACGGCTGTAACGGATCGTGCAGCCACGTCTCGATCCCTGAGTCAACAGATGGGGACGTTTGCAAGACAACAACCATCTACACGAACAGTTCGACGACGTTTGCAGCAGCACGGACTATCAGCTCGGAGACCGTGGCTGCGGTTACCCTTGACGCTGCATCACAGACAGGAGCGCCTGCGATGGTGTACTCAACGACAAACGTGGGTGCGCGAATGACAAAACGTCATTTTTTCGGATGGATACAGATTCTGTTTACAACATGATGGTCGCATCCGTGTTTGGCGACATCGCGGTGAACGCACATTGGAAGCGTGTAATCGTCATCGCCATATTGGCGTATCACCCGGCGTGATGGTGTCGGGTGCCATTGGTTACACGTCTCCGTCACCTCTTGTTCGCATTGACGGCACTTTGAACAGTGGACGTTACATTTCAGATGTGTTACGACCCGTGGCTCTACCCTTCATTCGATTCCTGCGAAATCCTACATTTTAGCTGGATAATGCACGACCGCATGTTGCAGGTCCTGTACAGGATAGAGAAAATGGTCGACTGCTGCCCTGGCGAGCACATTCTCCAGATCTCTCACCAATTGAAAACGTCTGGTCAATGGTGGCCGAGTAACTGGCTCCTCACAGTACGCCAGTCACTACTCTTGATGAACTGTGGTATCGTGTTGAAGTTGCATGGGCAGCTGTACCTGTAGACGCCATCCAAGCTCTGTTTGACTCAATGCCCACGCGTATCACGGCCGTTATTACGGCCAGAGGTGGTTGTTCTGGGTACTGATTTCTCAGGATCTATGCAGCCAAAATGCGTGAAAATCTAATCACATGTCAGTTCTAGTATAATATATTTGTCCAATGAATAACCGTTTATCATCTGCGTTTGTCCTTGGCGTAGCAATTTTAATGGCCAATAGTGTAGAAACATTATCTTCGCCCTCTTTGATGATGGCTGCTTCTCCAATTTTCCAATTTGAGAACGTCGCTGAATTATGCATGCACGGACTAATCTCTTCATGTAAGGCACTACATAGGGATTTAAAGACTGTACCACTTCCGCTAGTATGCCATCAGGAGAAAAGTTTGAAGTTATCGCTGAGTAGGAAAAACAATATTATAATGGGCAGGTACAGAATTGGTCGTGTGCTGCTTGACAGTTACTTGAATTAATTACCTAGGCATACCATTACTAGCGATATAAAACGGAATGAGCATGTATTGACGACAGTAAGTGGTGGTGATTGGTTTGTGGGGCACTCAACTGCAGGGTCATCAGCACCCGTACAAAGTCCCAATTTGTACACAGTCCAGTCTAGCCGCTGTCACGAATGATGATGATGATGAGGATGAGATGATGAAGACAACAAAAATACCCAGTCCCTAGGACGATGGTAGGGCGGCCGAATGGTCGACTATGAATTTGTACCTCATCTTTAAAGGAGGTGACTCATTCTTGACTGCTGCTAGAGTGTTTGGGATCCCCACCAGGTCGGATTAATGGAAGACATCAAAACAGTTCATACGTCTGCTGCTACATTTGTTTCCACTAGGTTGACCAACATGTAACTCTTACAGAAATGCTTCGTGAACTCAAATTGAAATCCCTGGAGGGAAGGCGACATTCTTTTCGTGAAATGCTATTGAGACAGTTTGGAGAACCGGCATTTGCGACAGACAGCAGGATGGTCCTAGCACTGTGAATGTACAGGGTGTTTCAAAAATGACCGGTATATTTGAAACGGCAATACAAACTAAACGAGCAGCGATAGAAATGCACCGTTTGTTGCAATACGCTTGGGACAACAGTACATTTTCAGGCAGACAAACTTTCGAAATTACAGTAGTTACAGTTGTGAACAACAGATGGCGCTGCGGTCTGGGAAACTCTATAGTACGATATTTTCCACATATCCAACATGCGTAGCAATATTATGGCGTAGTCTCTTAATGAAATTACCCGAAACCTTTGACAACGTGTCTGGCGGAATGGCTACACATGCAGATGAGATGTACTGCTTCAGTTGTTCAATTGTTTCTGGATTCTGGCGGTACCTGGTCTTTCAAGTGTCCCCACAGAAAGAAGTCACAGGGGTTCATGTCTGGCGAATAGGGAGGCCAATCCACGCCGCCTCCTGTATGTTTCGGATAGCCCAAAGCAATCACACGATCATCGAAATATTCATTCAGGAAATTAAAGACGTCGGCCGTGCGATGTGGCCGGGCACCATCTTGCATAAACCACGAGGTGTTCGCAGTGTCGTCTAAGGCAGTTTGTAGTGCCACAAATTCACAAAGAATGTCCAGATAGTGTGATGCAGTAATTGTTTCGGATCTGAAAAATGGGCCAATGATTCCTTTGGAAGAAATGGCGGCCCAGACCAGTACTTTTTGAGGATGCAGAGACTATGGGACTGCAACATGGGGCTTTTGGGTTCCCCATACGCGCCAGTTCTGTTTATTGACGAAGCCGTCCAGGTAAAAATAAGCTTCGTCATAAACCAAATGCTGCCCACATGCATATCGCCGTCATCAATCCTGTGCACTATATCGTTAGCGAATGTCTCTCGTGCAGCAATGGTAGCTGAGGGGTTGCCGCATTTGAATTTTGTATGGATAGAGGTGTAAACTCTGGCGCATGAGACGATACGTGGACTTTGGCGTCATTTGGACCGCAGCTACAACACGGCGAACGGAAACCCGAGGCTGCTGTTGGATCACCTGCTGCACTAGCTGCGCGTTGCCCTCTGCGGTTGCCGTACGTGGTCGCCCTACCTTTCTGGCATGTTCATCCGTCACGTTCCCAGTCCATTGAAATTTTTCAGACAGATCGTTTATTGTATCCCTTTTCGGTCCTTTGGTTACATTAAACGTCTGTTCAAAACTTCATCTTGTTGCAAGAACACTGTGTTCTAGGCGGTGGAATTCCAACACCAGAAAAATCCTCTGTTCTAAGGAATAAACCATGTTGTCCACAGCACACTTGCACGTTGCGAATAGCACACGCTTACAGCAGAAAGACGACGTCCAGAATGGCGCACCCACAGACTGCGTTGTCTTCTATATCTTTCACATCACTTGCAGCGCCATCTGTTGTTGAAAATTGTAACTACTGTAATTTCGAAAGTTTGTCCGCCTGAAAATGTAGTGTTGTCCCAAGCATATTGCAACAAACGGTGTATTTCTGTCGCTGCTCGATTAGTTTTTATTGCCGTTTCAAATATACTGCTCATTTTTCAAACACCCTGTACATCTCGGATAAGGACTACAAAGACGAGTTAAGAAAGACGAGGGCTGGTGCCGACGAGTGTAGACAATCGTCTTTCTCTCGCTCCACTTGCGAGTGCAAAAAGAACGAGAATGGCTAGTGGTGGTACAATGGCCACTATGTGATCAAAAGTATCCGGACACACCCAAAAAATACGTTTTTCAATTAGGTGCACTGTGCTGCGACCTACTGCCAGGTAATCCATATCAGCGACCGCAGTAGTCACCAGACATCGTGGAAGAGCAGAATGGGGCACTCTGCGGAACTTGATGACTTCGAAAGTGGTCAGGTGATTGGTTGTCACTAAGGTCATACATCTGTACGCGAGATTTCCACGCTCCTAAGTATCCCTAGGTCCACTGTTTCCGATATGATAGTGATGTGGAAACGTGGAACGGCAAGTACAGCACAAAAGAATATAGGTCAACCTCATCTGTTGACTGACAGAGACCACCGACAGTTGAAGAGGGTCGTAATGTGTAATAGGCAGATATGTACCGAGACCCTCACGCAGGAATTCCAATGCATCAGGATGCACTGCAAGTATTATGACAGGCGAGAAAACTGATTTCATGGTTGAGCAGCTGCTCATAAGCCACACATCACGCCAATAAATGCCAAACGACGCCTCGCTTGGTGTAAGGAGCGAAAACATTGGAGGATTGGACAGTGGAAAAACGTTGTGTTGAATGACGAACCACGATTCACAATGCGGCGACCTCATGGCAGGGTGTGGGTACGGCCATTGCCGGGTGAACGTCATCTGCCGGCGTGTGTAGTGCCAACAGTAAAATTCGGAGGCTGTAGTGCTATGGTGTGGTCATGTTTTTCATGGAGTTGGCTTGCACCCCTTGTTATTTTGCGTGGCACTATCACAGCATAGGCCTACATTGATGTTTTAAGCACCTTCTTGCTTCCTACTGTTGAAGAGCAATTCGGGGATGGCGATTGCACATTTCAACACAATCGAGCACCTGTTCATAATGTACGGCCTGTGGCAGAGTGGTTACACGGCAATAACATCCCTGTAATGGTCTGGTCTGCACAGAGTCGTGACCTCAATCCTACAGAACACCTTCGTGCCAGTCCTCACCACCAATATCGATACCACTCCTCCGTGCAGCACTCCGTGAAGAATGGGCTGCCATTCCCTGAGAAACCTTCCAGCACCTGATTGAACCTATGCCTTCGAGAGTGGAAGCTGTCATCAAGGCTTAATATGGGCCAACACCACACTGAATTCCAGCATTACCGATTGAGGGCGCTACAAATTCGTAAGTCATTTTGGCCAGGTGTCTGTATACTTTTGATCACAGTATACTTTCCGCTATGCACTACAGGGTGGCTTGCTCGGTATTTATGTAGATGTAGTTGTGGAATAGGAGCTGTGTTCTTGGAAGGATATATGGTAGCCGTACTGTTGGAGGGTTCTTCGAACTCCAGTCTTAGGTTTATTTGGTCGTCAGTGTCATCCTTTTCGTCATCTGTAGGAAGAATGTGAAGAACAAATACACCACACTAAACACATACTGACTACACTCCCCTATACTAACAGATACATAAGTCTCACACACTGCAAAGATGGACCTACCTCTCAGGATCTCCCAGCTGACAGTGACCTGAGTCTCCCGTGAATTTCAAAATTTTCCCTGAACACTGAATGTTCAAACAAATTTCGGGCATGCAGCTGGTCCTCGTTTAATTCCTCCCATGGCATTTCGACAGGACACTTGCCAGTCACTGTCACGTGAGCCATCGAAGACTGCTAAGGCTCACTTGAAGAAGACTGGCAGGTTCCCAGTAGAAACATCATGGGAGGAATTAAACGAGGACCAGCTGCATGCTCGAAATTTGTTTGAGCACCTAAAGTCTCTTTCTACAGTAAAACTCCATATTCCGGCAATATTTCGTCATAGTAGCACTGTGGTCTCCTCATTCCAGGCTCAGCCAACACATCTGCAAGCGGGCACCAGAGGACCCTGGCAGCAGACCTGGGCGCGCTCCTGCGCTCTGGACACTCTGCAGACGTCACCTTCTCAATAGGGGAGAGCCAGCTGAGGGCACACAGGGCTGTCCTGGTGGCCAGGAGCCCCGTGTTCGCTGCCATGATGGCCCACGACTGCCTGGAAGCCAGCAGTGGCCACATCCCCGTCGCAGACATCGAAGCGGACGTGCTCTGCCAGCTGCTGACGTTCTTGTACACGGACGAGATTCAGCTGGACGATCCCCTGATGGCCCAGAAACTTCTGGCGGCCGCCGCCAAGTACCAGGTGCCCATCTTGAAGGAACAGTGTGAGCTCGTCATCTCCCAAAACCTCTGTGTGAGAAATGCAGTGGCCTGTGCTGTCCTCGCCATTGAGCATTCCTGCTCCCGCCTGGAAGAGTCCGCCGCACACTTCATCGCTGCCCACTACCGGGAGGTGATGGCCACAGAGGAGTGGGCCGAGGCTGTCCACAGGTACCCGGACCACGTGGTGGAACTCAGTCGCCTGGTTGCAGCGGCTTCCCTGGAATCCAGGTGTGCACTTCTAACTGTTCAGCACGTCTTTGTTATGTGTGTGTGTGATATAAAATGTGAAGCACCCAAAAGACAAGGCAGATGTCCATGTAACTTTGTACATGCATGCACTCTCTGTGTGTATGTAAATGATTAAAGTGACCATTCCCTCTAGCAGACAGAATGGCCGCCAGAGTGCATTCTCTCCCCGTTCCACTCCCAAACAGAACGAGGGAAACATGACTGCCTATATGCGTCTGTACGAGCCCTAATCTCTCTTATCTTTGTGGTCTTTCCGCGAAATATAAGTTGGCGGCAGTAAAATTGTATTGCAGTCAGCCACAAATGCTGGTTCTCTAAATTTCCTCAGTAGCGATTCACTAGAAGAACGCCTCCTTTCCTCTAGAGACTCCCACCCGAGTTCCTGAAGCATTTCCGTAACACTCGCGTGGTGATCAAATCTACCAGTAACAAATCTAGCAGCCCGCTCTGAACTGCTTCTATGTCCTCCCTCAATCCGACCTGATAGGGATCGCAAACGCTCGAGCAGTACTCAAGAATAGGTTGTATTAGTGTTTTATATGCTGTCTCCTTTACAGATGAACCACATCTTCCCAAATTTCTACCAATGAACCGAAGACGACTATCCACCTTCCCCACAACTGCCGTTACATGCTTGTCCCACTTCACATCGCTCTGCAATGTTACGCCCAAATACACTCCTGGAAATGGAAAAAAGAACACATTGACACCGGTGTGTCAGACCCACCGTACTTGCTCCGGACACTGCGAGAGGGCTGTACAAGCAATGATCACACGCACGGCACAGCGGACACACCAGGAACCGCGGTGTTGGCCGTCGAATGGCGCTAGCTGCGCAGCATTTGTGCACCGCCGCCGTCAGTGTCAGCCAGATTGCCGTGGCATACGGAGCTCCATCGCAGTCTTTAACACTGGTAGCATGCCGCGACAGCGTGGGCGTGAACCGTATGTGCAGTTGACGGACTTTGAGCGAGGGCGTATAGTGGGCATGCGGGAGGCCGGGTGGACGTAGCGCCGAATTGCTCAACACGTGGGGCGTGAGGTCTCCACAGTACATCGATGTTGTCGCCAGTGGCCGGCGGAAGGTGCACGTGCCCGTAGACCTAGGACCGGACCGCAGCGACGCAAGGATGCACGCCAAGACCGTAGGATCCTATGCAGTGCTGTAGGGGACCGCACCGCCACTTCCCAGCAAATTAGGGACACTGTTGCTCCTGGGGTATCGGCGAGGACCATTCGCAACCGTCTCCATGAAGCTGGGCTAGGGTCCCGCACACCGTTAGGCCGTCTTCCGCTCACGCCCCAACATCGTGCAGCCCGCCTCCAGTGGTGTCGCGACAGGCGTGAATGGAGGGACGAATGGAGACGTGTCGTCTTCAGCGATGAGAGTCGCTTCTGCCTTGGTGCCAATGATGGTCGTATGCGTGTTTGGCGCCGTGCAGGTGAGCGCCACAATCAGGACTGCATACGACCGAGGCACACAGGGCCAACACCCGGCATCGTGGTGTGGGGAGCGATCTCCTACACTGGCCGTACACCTCTGGTGATCGTCGAGGGGACACTGAATAGTGCACGGTACATCCAAACCATTATCGAACCCATCGTTCTACCATTCCTAGACCGGCAAGTGAACTTGCTGTTCCAACAGGACAATGCACGTCCGCATGTATCCCGTGCCACCCAGCGTGCTCTAGAAGGTGTAAGCCAACTACCCTGGCCAGCAAGATCTCCGGATCTGTCCCCCACTGAGCATGTTTGGGACTGGAAGAAGCGTCGTCTGACGCGATCTGCACGTCCAGCACGAACGCTGGTCCAACTGAGGCGCGAGGTGGAAATGGTATGGCAAGCCGTTGCACAGGACTACATCCAGCATCTCTACGATCGTCTCCATGGGAGAATAGCAGCCTGCATTGCTGCGAAAGGTGGATATACACTGTACTAGTGCCGACATTGTGCATACTCTGTTGCCTATGTCTATGTGTCTGTGGTTCTGTCAGTGTGATCATGTGACGTATCTGACCCCAGGAATGTGTCAATAAAGTTTCCCCTTCCTTGGACAATGAATTCACGGTGTTCTTATTTCAATTTCCAGGAGTGTATTTAATTGACGTGACTGTGTCAAGCGCTACACTACTAATGGAGTATTCAAACATTACGGGATTCTTTTTCCTATTCATCTGCATTAATTTACATTTATGTACATTTAGAGTTAGCTGCCATTCTGTACACCAATCACAAATCCTGTCCAAGTCATCTTGTATCCTCCTACAGTCACTCCACGACGACACCACAGCATCATCAGCAAACAGCCACACATTGCTATCCATCCTATCCAGAAGATCATTTATGTAGATACGAAACAGCAGCGGAGCTACCACACTTCCCTGAGGCACTCCAGGTGATAGCCTCACCTCCGATAAACACTCACCATCGAGAACCACATATTGGGTTCCATTACTTAAGAAGTCTTCGAGCCACTCACATATTTGGGAACCAATCCCATATGCTCGTACCTTAGTTAGGAGTCTGCAGTGGGGCACCGAGTCAAACGCTTTCCGGAAGTGAAGGAATATGGCATCCGTCTGATACCCTTCATCCATGGTTCGCAAGATATCAACTGAAAAAAGGGCGAGTTGCGTTTTGCAGGAGCGATGCTTTGTAAAGCCGTGCTGATGCATGGCCAGCAACTTCATTATATTCGAACTGAGAATGTGTTCGGGAATGCTGCAACAAATCGATGTTAAGGATACTGGTCTGTAATTTTGAAGATATGTATATATATATAAGGGGCTTTGAATACTGTGATACTTGAGTGATCACTCGAAGGAGACAGGGGTGCCGTGTGCTTTTGGCAGACAGTATTATCGGCAGCTGACAGAATTTGAAAGGGATCTCATAGTGATTCTCCATTTAGCCAGCTGGTCGAATTATGCAATACCCAGGTTTGCGGTCAGTCGGATGTGACACTGTTTCAATATTGGACTGGCTGGCAACTTGAGGGTGAGCATACTCGTCAAGGTTCCAATCGTCTGTGCCAGACCACCACAAGGAAAGATTACAGTATTTTGCATCAAGCACATCATAACCCCTTCATATATAGGTCTATCATCTGACAACAAATAATGAACCCCTTGCAGCATTCGTACCACCAAAGACCATTGGGCAGAGAGTAGCAGCAGGCAGACTAGGGAACTATCATTCCATGCACAGACTGCCATTAACACCATAATGGCTGCATTTGCAGTGGTGCTCTGGCTGGGATGCATGGATTGTTGATGAATAGTGTCATATGGTGCTCAGCGATGAATCGAGGTTCTGAAGTACCCTGAATGACCGTCACTGGCGAGTTTGGCGGTGACCAGGTGAGAGAGAGCCTATTCCACCAATATTTTGGATTGGAGACATGAAGCCATGTTATCCTTGGCATCATGGTGCAGGGAGCCAATGGCTATGACTTCTGACCACAGCTGGTAGTGATTGAGGGAACCTAGATGGCACAGGCGTATCTTGCAGGCTTTCTGTGTCCTAATGAGTTACCTCTCATGCAACTGAATCGTTATGCCTTTTTTCAATAAAAAAACGCTGCTCCAAACATTTCACGTGTATCTGTCGTATGTGGCCCCACCACCAGGTACAAATCTTTCAATGTGCTGTCATTTATGTGACTTGTGCGTCGGTGATGATGAAATGACGATGAAGGCAGCACAATACCCAGTCCTCGAGCAGATAAAATCTCCGATCTTGCTAGGATTCTAACCCACCCCCCTTCGATTAGCAATCTGCTGTGCTGACACCACAGCTAGGGAGGCAGACGCGTGTCTGAAATGTCCGCATCATTATTAAGTACTCATGTGTCCCAGACACATGTGTGCGGAGCAGCTTGGATGTCAACTCCATCCCAGTGTCAGCTTCCAGGATATCGAGGACCAATTACAAAAGATGAGGTCCAGCTTATCTCAGGCGGGGATGCAGCTTTACAGCTTTACAACACCCTCCCGAAACAGATCAGTGAAGCACACTGATAAGTGGGCTCGTATTGGCACTTCCTTTGTAAATTTGAATCGATTTTGTGATCATTAAAATACCAGCGCATGACCCCTCAGCTCAGGAAGTTTCAATTTGTTTCCTCCTCCCTTCTGGGTGCTCACAGAGGGGTCCAGAAAATATGGGCTCCCTCTGATAGTTAATGTCTTTGCAAGGAAATTACATGTCGTGGCAATTCTGGGCGCCAGAGTCCTCCATTGTTTTCTCGACAGACGTTGGCGTGCATATGAGGAGTTGTCATGGCTGCAAAGTGTACATTCCAAGATCACTGACGCTACGAACGAGGATGACCCGGGCCCAAGGATGGACTACTGCGAGTGATTTGAAGGCATCCTTCACAAGGATAAATGGTTTACAGGGATGTCAGAATACAGAATCTAACATTGAATAAAAAGTTCTCAAGTGTCTGACTCCGTTAAGTAACTAAAATTGCACGAGCTTTTGGCGGCTTTCTCCTCGGCCATTGTCAAGTGGTATGACTGCCAGTGGGCTGTTGGTACGCCCCTTACGTACACTAGCTGCCTAGTGTGATGTCAGTGGTGCCTGTGGCATCGTCGTATAAGGAAATATGTCGAGTATTGGCTAAAACAGTCTTGGTTGCAATTTTAGTTTTTTATTTTTCAACGACGCGTTTCACCTTATTTAGGCATCTTCAGGTTATCTTAATTTGGTATTTCTTAGAAGAATACATTAGTCAGTGTCGAGTATATCAGGCCAATATCGACTTCATTAAACTCAGTTAAAAATTTTCTAGATGGACGTATGTCGACTCGGCGATTGATGCACACACTTCAGCCACATGATCATTGGATCCCAGGCCGCCATCTGTATTTAGGGTGTTATTTGTGATTTTCATTTCAATGGCTTCTTTAATTACACAATCCCAGAAGCTTGCGTGGGGTGGAGATCATTTTACGTTTTCAAAGCGAACCCCACTGGCAGCTAAACAACGTTGATGCCGCTGAACTGTTGACCGAACTACGGCTGTACTGTTGCTGGTGCGATAGCCACACAGAGTGCCTCAACGATTTCGCATAGCTCGTTCAGTATAGTTGGCTTCTGTTGATAAACTTCGTTTTTCAAGTTCCCCATAGGGCAGAATTAAAGCGGTGTAAGGTCCAGAAACGATGGTGGGTACTTAGCAGCTCCTCTTTGATCTGCCCATCGTCTAGATAGATTCAGTCAAGGGAGCCCTGACATCACTGTGACCGTGAGCTGGAGCGCCGTCTTGTCGCAGGTAAAATCTTTCGTTTCCAATCACTTCTCAGATGGCAGGTAAAATCCCCGTTTGCAGCATATGAAGACATATCTCACCAGTTACAGTATCTTCAAAGAAGAATGAGCTGATCGAACTGTGCAATTAGAGACACCAGACCAGACACTTACACCCGGTAGGTAACCATGTCTGTCCACGTGAATGTGAGGGTTTTCAGCAGGCCAGTCCACACAGTTGTGGCAGTCGGTTTTGCACCTGTGTCAAGTAATTTCAGGCACACACTCCTTGTCCTCTGGCAAGTGGTATCACTGCCAGTGGGCTGCTGGGCGCCCCTTACATACACTACTGCCCATTAAAATTGCTACACCACGAAGATACGTGCTACAGGCGCGAAATTTAACCGACAGGAAGAAGATGCTGTGATATACAAATGATTAGCTTTTCAGAGCATTCACACAAGGCTGGCACCGGTGGCGACACCTACAACTTGCTGACATGAGGAAAGTTTCCGACCGATTTCTCATACAGAAACAGCAGGTGCCCGGCGTTGACTGGTGAAACGTTGTTGTGATGTGTCGTGTAACGAGGAGAAATGCGTACCATCACGTTTCCGACTTTGATAAAGGTCTGATTATAGCCTATCGCGATTGCGGTTTATAGTATCGCGACACTGCTGCTCGCGTTAGTCGAGATCCAATGACTGTTAGCAGAATATGGAATCGGTGGGTTCAGGAGGGTAATACGGAACACCGTGCTGGATCCCAACGGCCTCGTATCACTAGCAGTCGAGATGACAGGCATGTTATTAGCACGGCTGTAACGGATCGTGCAGCCACTTCTCGATCCCTGAGTCGACAGATGGAGACGTTTACGAGGCAACAACCATCTGCACGAACAGTTCGGCGACGTTTGCAGCACCACGGACTACCAGCTCGGAGACCACGGCTGCGGTTACCCTTGACGCTGCATCACAGACAGGAGAGCCTGCGACGGTGTACTCGACGACGAACCTGGGTGCACGAATGGAAAGCGTCATTTTTTCGGACGAATCCAGGTTCTGTTTACAGCATCACGATGGTCGCATCCGTGTTGGGCGACATTGTGGTGAACGCACATTGGAAGCGTGTATTCCTCATCGCCATACTGTCGTATCACGCTGCTTGATGGTATGGGGTGCCATTGACTACACGCCCCAGTCACCTCTTTTCGCATTGAAGGCACTTTGAGCTCTATGTTACATTTCAGATAGGTTACGACCCGTGGCTCTACCCTTCATTAGATCCCTGTGAAACCCTACATTTCAGCAGGATATTGCACGACCGCATGCTGAAGGTCCTGTAACGGCCTTTCTGGATACAGAAAATATTCGACTGCTGCCTTGGCCAGCACATTCTCCGACTCTCACACCAATTAAAAACGTCTGGTCAATGGTGGCCGAGCAACTGGCTCGTCACAATACGCCAGCCAGTACTCTTGATGAACTGTGGTATCGTGTTGAAGCTCCATGGGCAGCTGTATCTGTACCCGCCATCCAAGCTCTGTTTGACTCAATGTCCAGGCGTATCAAGGCCGTTATTACGGCCAGAGGTGGTTGTTCTGTGTACTGATTTCTCAGGATCTATGCACCGAAATTGTGTGAAAATGTAATCACATGTCAATTGTAGTATAATATATTTGTCCAAAGAATACCCGTGTATCATCTACATTTCTTCTTCGTGTAGCAGTTTTAATGGCCAGTAGTTACAATAGCACCCAGTTGCGACGCCACTGGTGCCCACTGCATCGCCATGTAGGGGCATACGTTGCGATGACCACGCCATCACTGCATCCCACGCTGTGCTCAGATGTAGGCCACCATCTCTGCTCAGGGCATTATTGGTGGTTTTCATTTCAATAACTTCTTTAATTACACAATCCCACAGTGGATATATCTGGTCTGATGAGGCGGAAGGCATACTAAACAGTACTGTAAACTGCCACAACTGTACTGGCCTCTGGACAGCACACAAACTGCGTACTGGCCTGCTGAAAATCCTCACATTCACATGGACAGACATGGTTATCTACCTGGTAGTGTGGTCTGTCTCATTGCACAGTTTGATTGGCCCATTCGTCTTTGAAGATACTGCAACTGGTGAGGTGTGTCTTCATAAGCTGCAAATGTGGATGTTGCTTGCCATCCAAAAGGTGTTTGGAAACGAAAGATTTCACCTCCGACAAGATATTGCTCCAGCTCACTACCACAGAGATGTCAGGGCTCACTAGGATGATGGGTAGGTCGAAGAGTAGCTGCTGACTACCCAGTGTGAGCTCTTTGTATATTTGTGTGTGTGTGTGTGTGTGTGTGTGTGTGTGTGTGTGTGTGTGTGTGTGTGTGTGTGTGTGTGTGGACAGTATACACCATACTGGCAGGTGCAGATGTTTACTAACAACCACAATCACCATATGTCCCCAGGATATCTCATGAAGTCATTTTATTGCATGTCCTCAGTTATCAGTCTGTTTTTCAAATTCTCATACGCCAAATATGACAGATTATCATGGGTGCTACTTTGATACATTATGTATTTGACGCTATGTGAAGTGAGTAAGGAGATATGTATTATCACAGAATGTTTTCATAGTGGCTATTAACCTGTAACAGCATACAGCGTTCAATGTATGTTACAAGTCAGGCACAAATTCTCTTTACTCAACTTATGCCTCTAATTTTTTAAAAAAAAATTCCGTGTTATATATTATTGCAGTCAAAAATTTTCATTGTAATTTCCACTGTTTTCCACAGTTAGCTCACTAGCAATTGGCTGTGTTTGTCCACAGGTAACTTCAGCTGAAGGATTTTCATTTCTACGTTCACGGGCCAGTGAACATCAACGGGACCATTGTTGTTATCACCAGTTTCCACCAGGTGTTCCCACCAACAATATGGCTGTCAGCCTGCCAACTGGTTTGATGGACTCACCATGGCTTCGCCACTGAATTCAAGCTCTACATCTCAGAGACGCGCCTGTACTTTTGGCTTAATGTATATAACTGTTTTTGGTGAATTGTACCGTGCATGACATTACATATTGTAGCAAGATCTCTTTATCAGTACTTCCCTTCATTCTACAACAGGTTTAATAGCTCTATCCTTTTTGTAGCATTAACAATAACGCGTGAAAATGTTATGTGAGATGTATATCCTGGAAAAAAAGTTCATTTTGGTGGTCAGGAGCATTGTCATAATACCCACAGTTTAGATTTCTTCAAACACTATTTTTTCCTCTGAAAAATATTTCATACTGTTTGACATTACAAGTCTGCAATACTTTCTCACAGATTTGATCCCCACCACCCTAAAAAATGCATCTGTGCCAGGCCCACATAATCCTTGTCAAAATTATCGTAATATGGCTGAGACTGGCTTGTACTGCAATCTTGAAAACGTGTGGTAAAGGTGAAACTCAGAATGCGAATGCCTTGTAGATTTCCACAGCAGTTGAGCCACTGTGAAGTCAATCTACTCAACTAGGACTTCCTAGGAAAGTAACGTCAAACACACTAGTATTTGAAAATTAGTGCTAGGCTACTGCTGGAATCCAGAATGGAATCTTTTGCTGGAGGTTGTATGATCTAATACTGGTGTAGCACAAAGTTTTGATCTGCCAGAGAGTTGCAAATCGGCGTACACTCCCCTGCAAGGTGAACAGTTGTTGTGGATAGTCTAGTACTTCTGAGATGGAGTTGACTAGCATCATGTCGCTGAAAATGATACAAAAGAGACGTACAGCCAGGCTGAAACCATTAAGCCAGCCGGTGCGACAGAGCGTTTCTAGGCGCTACAGTCTGGAACCGCGTGACCCCAACGGTCGCAGGTTCGAATCCTGCGTCGGGCTTGGATGTGTGTGATGTCAGGTTAGTTAGGTTTAAGTAGTTCTAAGTTCTAGGGGACTGATGACCTCAGAAGTTAAGTCCCACAGTGCTCAGAGCCATTTTGAAACCGCTAACAGCAAAACAGTGTGTTTATAAAGTCCATGAAACAATATGTAGGTATAGGTAATTGGCTAAAGACAAAAACCAATTGATGCAATAGGTGAAAGACAAACTTTTTTTTTAATGTGATGTTGGCAAGTCTTGTTTAAGGTGGTCCCAACGACTGTAGTTGCAGCAGATGGCTGCGAACTGGGCAGCACACTTTTCTTTTTTTTTGCTAGAATTTGCCCATTTGTAGTCTCCAGTGGGTTTCAAAGAGCTGGCACAGGGAAGTGGCATAAAAAAATCGAGAAGGATGTTTGTTTTACGCAGTGTAAATCATTCAGGCCAACTGGGAATATCAGAACAGACGGTGGACCATGTGAGGGACGTTGTGTTGAGATATCCCACAAAGCCTACACATCAAGTTGGTGCAGAATTGAACATCCCCCAGTTAAAAGTGTGGAAAATCCCTCATAAGCGATTAAGACTGGAGCTGTACAAATTATAGCCCCTGCAAGCGACAAGAGGTATGCCATACTGAAAAATTCCGCCATCAGCAGTTGTGCAATGATATGATGAAGCCTCTTCTCATCATTCAGAAAACTCAACCAACACAACACGTGCATATGGAGATAGATAATCGACATGCACCTGTTGAACACACCTGGGAATCGTAGTGTGTTCTATGCTGTGTCATTGGTATCACCTATATCGAGGTGCTGCAATTGTGGCTCATGTGACAATTTCAAACTGATAGCAAGGATTTCATATTCCAATAGCATGGCGTCCATCAACCTTTCGACAGCTGTTCAAGGCATTACCTGAACCAGAGATCGCTACATGACTGGATGGGCCACTGATCTGATGCTACTCGAGTGGCTGCCCCAATCAATGGACTTTCGCTTGTGGGATTACACCTAGAATAGCGTTTGTGTTCCATGCCTACCATGGAACCTCAAAGATTTGCAACATGGCATCGCAGCACCTGTTGTTATCGTTACTCCTCGTACTCGGGGTTGGCACTGGACTACTGATTAAAAGTGTGCTGTGTGATGAAGATGGGTAGATAGAAAATTTAGAAATCTAAAACGAAAGTGTTAGAGAGCTTGCCTTCCACATACTCCATCATTCATTACAAAGCTCTTGGCTAATAATCTATACCATTTTTTCAAATGTTTCATGGACTTTATAATTACCATGTAGGTAGATAGGCTGAAGCATCTAGTGAGCAAGTTGAAGTGTTTAATAATCGTGTTGCAGGGATTAACTAGTAGCTTCAAACAGTAACCAGACTGACAGCATCAAAATGGGATTAGATCAGCTCATTTTGCTTTGCTGGCCAGTGAGCCGTGGAAACTGCATAGACAGACTACTGACCTTGGGGTCAAATTAAAATCCTGTGTGACTGATCAGCAAAGTGAGTAGTGGAACTTTGAGTGTTTCTGCGCAGGCCGCATTGTTGCCAGATATCTGATGTCATGGATGATGTCATCTGTGGAGTCATCATTTGTTACCACATTTCTCCCCCACATCTCTCCCCACTCCTATGAGGCTGCAGTGGACAAAGCACAAATGCCCTATGTATATACTGATGGGAAATTCAAAAATTGGCAGAAAATTAAAAAAATCCAAGATCTGAACATAGGCCAATTGCCCTACAGAGTTTTCCACAGCCCCATGAGTCACAAACAAAGACGGAGGATCTGGGATATGGACTCATTTTGCGTGGTTGCCAGGTCAGCTAAGTATAGAATCGATTATGGCCATTTGGTTTACCTGTGGCGTCACATTGGAACTAGACCACTTTTCTTAAGTATAAAATCAAAGAGCTCAGCTTAACATGGAAGGAAATTAAAACAGCACAATCAAAATGACATCTAAGAAGTTTTCCCCATCCCTCTGATGTCATGGTTCTGTCAGGTCCCCAGAGGATTTAATTAACAAAATGACATAGCTATTCATAATGTAAAGGTTCAGCCAGTAATTCTTAGACGGACGCCGCGCAGCGAAAGCCGAGGTTCTGCAGACACAGAAGGGAAAGTGTGGCACAGTACAAATAGCCTGAGCTAGTAAACACGTAGAGGGTACGAACAGCGCGTCTCTCGCACCATGGAGGGCGAGAAGGAACTTTCCGCGCCGGGACTCTGCCGGACATAGCGAAACCAATATAGGTCCACAGCGACGAAATGTCCAGGAAGACCGAAAAATAAGTTAGAGAAAGCGGATGCGAGGGCTGTGTCCGAGCAGGTCAGACCTCCAAAATGGGTATCTAAGGGCACCCACGAGCAGCAAGAAGCAGAGTCGGCGCAGAAGTTGAAGAGGGCACAAGCAGACGAGACCCGGCAGCATCGAGAAGGTACCAGCCGCTACTGATGAGTCAATAGGAACTGCACCTACGAGAAGACGGTGATGCTCTGGTGGAAGCAACTACAACTGTCAGTTAAGTAGGAGTTTTGCATTGGAATAGTTTGGAACAGGGACAGTTGCCTCTGTCTCAAGTAGCCTCTACAGTTAGGTTCAGCAATAGAAGGAACAAGACACTGGCTGGTGCTTGTCTCCTGTGAGACAGGACAAGGGTCCATTATTTAGACGAAGAGTGAATTCAGAGGTGGTAGATCTCGTGAGTAGTCGTTTCTGACATAGAGTGAGAAGTGGAGATTCTGGCTGAATCCATAGAAGTGTACAGAGTAAGGGGGAGGGTCTGACGCCTCACATGTCCTTTGTGATATTAGTTCAATAAATTGCGTTAAAGGAGAAATCTCACTGCTTTGACAGTTCAGTCCGCCCTTGTACCCGATGCCTATTGGAAGTACTGCCTAATGTATCTACACCTCCTACACGCCCTTAGACAGTCCAGGAGATTCTACTCCCTCTCACCTCCATAATAAGGCCTAGTTAAAGGGAACCACAAACTCATAATTGTCGCCAATGTCCCGACTGCGCCACACAGGCTCGACCAACTCTACATTGGTATCTGGGACCTGTGCTGGGCCGCGACAACAATGTTTCGGTGTGTGTCTGTGTAGATCCATAATACCAGGGTGGGGGAAAGATATGGAGCAGCAGACAGTTATACCACTGAGTATCATCGCAAGAAGAGGCCAGTACGAATAGCAGTGGCAGACCACAGGAGCCCAGCAGTCCAGCGAGAGATCGAGCAGCAGAGCCAGCAATAGGGGGGCCCAGCAGAGCCCAGCGGACGGGATGAGTGGCCCAGCAGCAAGCAGCAGACACAGCAAGACAGCGCGTCGAAGTAGTAATAAGGTCCTTTGTAATTAGAAACAACGACGTTCTCCAATACTGATAAGAGTGGCATAAGCGCGAAAGATGCGTTACTTTCAGTTCCTAAGGTTTTCGAGGGTTGTTGTTGTGGTCTTCAGTCCTGAGATGGTTTGCTGCAGCTCTCCATGCCACTCTATCCTGTGCAAGCTTCTTCACCTCCCAGTACCTACTGCAGCCTACATCCATCTGAATCTGCTTAGTGTATTCATCTCTTGGTCTCCCTCTACGATTTTTACCCTCCACGCTGCCCTCCAGTGTTAAATTGGTGATCCCTTGATGCCTCAAAACATGTCCTACCAACCGATCCCTTCTTCTAGTTAAGTTGTGTCACAAACTTCTCTTCTCCCCAATCCTATACAATACCTCCTCATTACTTACGTGATCTACCCATCTAATCTTCAGCATTCTTCTGTAGCACCACATTTCGAAAGCTTCTATTCTCTTCTTGTCCAAACTATTTATCGTCCATGTTTCACTTCCATACATGGCTACACTCCATACAAATACTTTCAGAAACAACTTCCTGACATTTAAATCTATACTCGATGTTAACGAATTTCTCTTCTTCAGAAATGCTTTCCTTGCCATTGCCAGTCTACATTTTATATCTTCTCTACTTCGACCATCATCAGTTATTTTGCTTCCCAAATAGCAAAACTTCTTTACTAGTTTAAGTGTCTCATTTCCTAATCTAATTCCCTCAGCATCACCCGACTTAATTTAACTACATTCCATTATCCTCGTTTTCATTTTGTTGATGTTCATCTTATATCCTCCTTTCAAGACACTGTCCATTCCGTTCAACTGCTCTTCCAAGTCCTTTGCTGTCTCTGACAGAATTACAATGTCATCGGAAAACCTCAAAGTTTTTATTTCTTCTCCATGGATTTTAATACCTACTCCGTAATTTTCTTTTGTTTCCTTTATTGCTTGCTCAATATACAGATTGAATAACATCGGGCAGAGACTACAACCCTGTCTCACTCCTTTCCCAACCACTGCTTCCCTTTCATGTCCCTCGACTCTTATAACTGCCATCTGGTTTCTGTACAAATTGTAAATAGCTTTTCGCTCCCTGTATTTTACGCCTGCCACCTTCAGAATTTGAAAGAGAGTATTCTAGTCAACAATGTCAAAAGCTTTCTCTAAGTCTACAAATACTATAAACGTAGGTTTGCCTTTCCTTAATCTTTCTTTTAAGATAAGTCATAGGGTC
The DNA here is from genome assembly GCF_023897955.1 of Schistocerca gregaria. Lineage (NCBI taxonomy): Eukaryota > Metazoa > Arthropoda > Insecta > Orthoptera > Acrididae > Schistocerca > Schistocerca gregaria. Next base: position 79,462,492 of record NC_064930.1, on the reverse strand, counting down.
AGTATTGCCTCTACGGAATCCAAACTGATCTTCTCCGAGGTTGGCTTGCACTAGTTTTTCCATTCGTCTCTAAAGAATTCGCGTTAGTATTTTGCAGCCGTGATTTTCACATCTGTCAACACCTGCTTTCTTTGGGATTGGAATTATTATGTTCTTCTTGAAGTCTAACCGAAGGGAAATACAAGATTTCATTGAGAATGTCATTGCTTCATTCGATGTTGTTAAAAGTGATGACGAGAAGTTATTGTTCCGTATGTAATGTCCAAGATAACAGGCTAGGCCAGGTCGAAGCTATTAGTGAGGGATCAGACAAATAATTAGCCAGAGGTTCGAAGCATGTTGGAAGAGAATTATAAAGATAAGAGAACCATAGATTTTTGCGCATGTCGCGTGTTGCAAGCAATGCAATATCCGGGAGAATCTGTAGCATCTTGGGGTAATAGGATAGACGAGTAACGCGAGTAACAGAGAATGCGCAGCTGAAAGGCGCATTAGAACTGGTTTACTCCATAGGTCGTGCATGCTTTATTCAGGGACTAGTAAATGATAGAATACAGAGAATTGTGCGCAGCAGAGGGGAAGAAATGAGTCGTGGGGATGCAGTAGAAATAGCACAGCAGGAGGACTCGTCGAGAGACGGAAATTAGAAATAAATGGGGAGAAAAAGGCTATAATTGTGGGGAAAAAGGGTCACTTTGCTGGAGAATGTGGGGAATCAAAGATGATTAGTAAAGTACGATGGGTAAAGACACCCATTAGGGCAGAAGAAGCTAGGAGGTTCCAAAATGTTTGTTATAATTGTGATGAGTCAGGGCATACAGATGCTAAGTGTAGTAAAATTATAATTTGTGAGAAATGTCAGAGACGTGGGCATTAGGCGACGGACTGCCGAACTCCCAAGTGTTTTATACTCTACTGGCCATTAAAAGCGCTACACCAAAAAGAAATGCAGATGATAAACGGGTAGTCATTGGACATGTGATTACATTTTCACGCAATTTGGGTGCATAGATCCTGAGAAATCAATACCTAGAACAACCACCTCTGGCCGTAATAACGGCCTTGATACGCCTGGGCATTGAATCAAACAGAGCTTGGATGGCGTGTACAGGTACAGCTGCCCGTGCAGCTTCAACACTATACAACAGTTCATCAAGAGTAGTGACTGGCGTATTGTGACGTGCCAGTTGCTCGGCCACCATTCACCAGACGTTCTCAGTTGGTAAGAGATCTGGAGAATGTGATGACCAGGGCAGCAGTCGAACATTTTCTGTATCCAGAAAAGCCCGTACAGGACCTGCAACATGCGGTCGTGCATTATCCTGCTGAAATGTATCGTTTCGCAGGGTTCGAATGAACGGTACTGCTACGGATCGTAACACAACTGAAATGTAACGTCCACTGTTCAATATGCCGTCAATGCGAAAAAAGAGGTGATCGAGACGTGTAACCAATGGCACTCCATACCATCAAGCCAGGTGATACGCCAGTATGGCGATGGCGAATACATGCTTCCAATGTGCGTTCTCCGCGATGTCGCCAAACACGGATGCGACCATCGTGATGCTGCATACAGAACCTGGATTCATTCGAAAAAATGACGTTGTGCCATTCGTGCAACCAGGTTTGTCGTCGAGTACACCATCGCAGGCGCTCCTGTCTGTGATGCAGCGTCAAGGGTAACCGCAGCCACGGTCTCCCAGCTGATAGTCCATGCTTCTGTAAACATCGTCTAACTGTTCGTGCAGATGGCTGTTGTCTTACAAACGTCCCCATCTGTTTACTTAGGGATCGAGACGTGGCTGCACGATCCGTTACAGCCATGCGGATAAGATGCCTATCATCTTGACTGCTAGTGATACGAGGCCGTAGGGATCCAGCACGGCGTTCTGTATTACCCTCCTGAACCCACCGATTCCGTATTGTGGTAACAGTCATTGGATCTCGACCGACACGAGCAGCAATGTCGCGATACGATAAACCGCAATCGCGATAGGCTACAACGGAAACCTGATGGTACGCATTTCTCCTCCTTACACGAGGCATCACAACAACGTTTCACCAGGAAACGCCGGTCAACTGCTGTTTGTGTATGAGAAATCGGTTGGAAACTTGCCTCATGTCAGCACGTTGTAGGTGTCGCCACCGGTGCCAGCCTTGTGTGAGTGCTCTGAAAAGCTAATAATTCGCATATCATAGCATATACTCCCTGTCGGTTAAATTTCGCGTCTGTAGCACGTATCTTCGTGGTGTAGCAATTTTAATGGCCAGTAGTGTATGTAATAAATACGGGCATACCGCATACCAATGTATTGAAAAAGTAGGAGTAGCCTCGGGAAACTAAGGAGGTGGGACACGGAGCAGACTCGTGTTGCCACCATCAAATGGCCCGAGGTTAGGGTGATGGACTGCGAGGCAGAAACTGGTGTTATGACGATCCATTGCGAAGAAATCGGTAGAGGATTGAAGTTTTTAATATATACAGGAGCTCATATTAGCCCAATTAAGGAAGAAGCTATGATCCCAGGAATACCAGTTAACAGAGCACAAGTGCGGAGTTTAAAAGGTGTAACAAATGGTACAGTAAGTACGGTTGGTACTGAGATATTAACTTTGAGAATAGTCGAAACTGTGTTGGGGAAACACACATTTCACGTGTTAAGCAAGGGAACAGATGTCGCGTATAATGGTGTAGTGGGCAGAGATTTTCTACAAAAGCAAAGAGCAGCCATTGATTACAGAAACAGAAAGTTAGAAATAAGTGGATGGTCAATGCCATTATTAGCGGTGCCCGAAGAGGAAGCAACAAGAGAACCAAGAGTACAAAGCATGAGAGAGATAAATGCGCATCAGAAGGATATGGACCCGAGAAATGGAAAATGTGGGAAGAAACGATATTACAGGCCGCGCCAGGAAATTTTAAAGGACCGGAGTTTCGTGGGTGAGAGTAACGGGCTGAGACAGCCATCAGGCGGGATGACGCACAGCCAGGAACGCGGAAGTCGCGACAGAAGTGGAACAATCTGACCAAGGGAGGAGAAAGTTGTGAGAATTTGCGTCAAGGGACACGAGGCTATTTCAGAAGGCGAAGAGACTATTGTACCGAAACAACAGATAACACAGGGTATTTATGTTCCAGAAGCGATAGTGCGAAACGTACAAGGGAGATGTATCATTAGTGTACTGAATACAAGAGAGGAAGAATGTGATTTAAGTTCCATACAATTAGTGGCAGAAAAGTTATGCAATGAAGCCGCAGTACGGAGCATTTAAACGAAGAAGAAAAGCATCAGAAATTGTGTAGTGCATATTGCCATGTGTTTCATTTAAAGGGGGACAGGTTATCCTTTACAGAAACAGTAAACCATACCCTTCCGATACTGCCTGAGCATAAAGGTACAGTTATCAATCTTCGACCATATCTAGAAGCACAGAAACAGATATTGAGGGAACATGTAGAGAAAATGTTGTTGTTGTTGTTGCTGTTGTCTTCAGTCCTGAGACTGGTTGGATGCAGCTCTCCATGCTACTCTATCCTGTGCAAGCTTCTTCATCTACCAGTACTTACTACAACGCACATCCTTCTCAATCTGCTTAGTGTATTCATCTCTTGGTCTCCCTCTACGATTTTTACCCTCCACGCTGCCCTCCAATGCTAAATTGGTGATCCCTTGATGTCTCAGAACATGTCCTACCAACCGATCCCTTCTTCTGGTCAAGTTGTGACACAAACTCCTCTTCTCCCCAATTCTATTCAATACCTCCTCATTAGTTGTGTGATTTACCCATCTAATCTTCAGCATTCTTCTGTAGCACCACATTTCGAAAGCTTCTATTCTCTTCTTGTCCAAACTAGTTATCGTCCATGTTTCACTTCCATAAGTTGGCTGATGATATTATTGCGAAAAGTCAGAGTCCCTGGAACGCACCAGTGTTGTTAGTTCCAAAGAAGATTGCTCCTAGTGGGCAAATGCAGTACAAGTTGGTGACGAATTACAGAAAGTTGAATGAGATTTCAGTAGGGGAAGCGTTCCCAGTACCGAATATATCGGAATACTGGACCAGTTAGGAAAGCCCAAGTATTTTTCCACGTTAGACTTAGCAAGTGGCTACCATCAGATATTAATGGACCCTCAGGACAGAGAGAAAACAGCTATCAGTGCCAATATCAGCACTAGGAGTGCAAGAGAATTCCAATGGGATTAAATTAAAAGGGGCACCCAGTACATTTCGGAGATTAATGAATGTTGCACTAATGGGGTTACAAGGAACCAAGTGCTTGGTGTATTTAGACGATCTAATTTGTTATGGAAGCTCATTGGTATAACACAATGAAAAATTTAAGGAAATTTTCGATCGACTAAGGGAACACCGGCTAAAGTTGCAGCCACATAAGTGTGAATTTTTGCGTGAAGAAGTAGTATTTCTTAGACATAAAATCACAGACAGACGGATACAGCCGGGCGAGAGGAACGTAGGAAAAGTGAAGAAGTTCCCAGTACCGAAAACCAAAAAAGAATGAAAAGGATTGCTAGGATTAATAGGCTACTGTAGAAAATTTCTGAAAGACTTCAGTAAGATTGCAGCACCCTTGCACAAATTGCTGAAGGGGAATGAAAATTATGAATGGGGAGGACAGGAGCAAGATGCGATTGAACAGTTAAAAAGAAAAGTTATTCAACCCCCCTCATATTACGATATCTGGATTTTGAGAAACCGTTCGTTATTACCACAGATGCTAGTGGCGACGCGATTGGAGCAGTTTCATGTGAGGGGAAGATTGGAAGCGATTTGCCAATAGCATATGCTTCAAGACCATTAAATAAAGCAGAGAGGAATTACTCAACAACTGAGCTAGACTGTTTAGCGTTAGTATGGGCAACAAAACAGTTCAGATCATATGTATATGGGAGAAAATTTACAATTGTCACAGACCCTAAGCCACTAACTTGGATTTTCAGTGTGAAAGACCCATCACCGCGTTTATTAAAATGGAGGTTAAAACTAGAAGACTATTCATACGAATATATATAAACCAGGGCGACTGAACGCCAATGCAGATGCATTAAGCAGACTCAGGCAAAGTGACGAAGAGGCACAGGCGAAGGAAAGCCAAGAGCTAATAAGAATGATAACCGAGACTAGTGAGTTAGAGGAAGAGGCGGCAGAGCTACGTGAGGAACAGAAGGCCGAAATTTTGAAGGAGGTACATGATAATCCACTAGGCGGACACCAAGGTATTCACCGAACTCTAGAACGTTTAAAGAAATACGGTTCATGGAAAGGAATGAAACGTGATGTCGAGCAATACATTAGAACATGTGATAAATGTCAGCGAAATAAGTTAACGCAGAGTAAGATAAAGATGGCATTAATTGTTACAGACACAGCAGAAACTGTGTTTGAGAAGTGTGATATGGACGTAGTTGGTGCTTTAGATGTAACAACAGGAGATAATAGATACATTTTATCATTTCAGAATGATTTGAGTATTTTCACAGTAACTATTCCAGTGGAGAGGCAAGACGAAGATACAATAGCTGAGAAAATCGTTGAAGAAATTATATTACGATATGGAATCCATCAGTATTGTTAACAGACCAAGGATCAAGTGTTTAAGGGATTATGTAAAATATTGAGAATCAAAAATATCCAGATCACTGCTTTTCACCCCCAGACGAATGGAGCGTTAGAAAGGACGTATCAAACGCTAGTGGAATATTTAAGGCACTTTATAAACGAGGACCATAGCAATTGGGATAAGTGGGTTCCTTGCAGCACCCCTCATAGCAGCACCGGGTATACCCCATTCGAGTTACTGTTTGGGAGAATTGTGAATGTACCAGGAGTCTTACAGGAGACAGCCACAATAGGGTACAATTATGACGATTATGTACACCAGGTCAAAACAAGAATGCAGGAAGCACATAGGATAGCACGAGGGAAAAGAAAAGAGGCGAAATTAACCAACAAGGCTTACTCTTGTGTACACAGTTCCGCGTAGTCAGCGCATACACAACTTTCCCACTAGAGGGCGCCCCGCTAAGCACAACAGCGCAGGCGCAGCACTCGTCCGTCTCCGCACTACGAGATGGCGCTGCCTTAGAGACGGACCAAATTCTGCTTCCGCCGATCCGCGTATTAATATGTAACACAGCCAATGAGATTGGTGCTAACGTAGAACCTTTTCTCCTCGCGGATCACACGCAGTGATACATGAATGCGCGAGGTATTATAACGAGTGTACAGACCTCCGATTACTCAGTCAGCATCAGTCTGCATTTGTCTGTACCAGTCTACAGTCAGGTTTCAGTCTGCGCCTAATAAGATTATCATATTCCTGTACATAGCCATGAAGATAAATGTATAGACACTTTGTCAAGCACCAGAGATATGTGAGAATAAGATTAACGTATCGAGACCAAAGGAACTTCAGATTGTCAATTGTAAACAGCATCCAGAATCAAGTTACCAAGGTTTATGCTTGTTACTATTTTAATAAATGTGTGTGAAAATTAATCAAGTTCTGTTTAAAGTTGGTCACCGTCAATCTGCTACTCTAAGCGTGCGAGTGGCATTTCTATCGTCTGACCTAACGGCAGAAGATAAACACGCCACAATAAGACCACGAGACGTATTGCTGACACTCGCCTACTTCATTAGAGCGACTAGTCAAATAATCTGATGGTGTGTGTACCGAAGGTCTTACAGCCCACACACCACACTTACTATGACAAAGAGAATTCCTGAAACTTTAAGATAGGTGACAGAGTGCTGGTACATGACGAGACCGTAAGGCGCGGGAGATCGAAGAAACTACATTCCCAATTTACAGGTCCCTACGAAGTAGTAGAAGTAGATGTGCCTAACGTAGTATTGAAAACGCATAGAAAGCAACAATTAAAAGCACATGCTAACAGGCTGAAGCCACATTATTGGGCTATAAAATTTCGCTTACAGACCCAGCACGGTGCCCAGACCAGTGACGTTTTGGATTTGGATTGTCATTTGCGTGGGGTGGTCACACTGTTTTCAAGCGCTTGGAGAAGCGGACAATGTCGTGGAAATTCACCCGATAAAGGCGTCTCCAGGTCTGTACTACCACCATGAAGGAGAAGTAGAAATTACTAGAACAACGTAGAAACTGTTAACATGTGTTAACCTTAAAAAACTGGATGAGAAATTCTATGCTGCTGCAAGGATGGGATCAATGGCGGTGCCACAATGTAGGGAAAAGCTAGCGCGTTTAAACATTAGCAGAACTGAGTGTAACGTATTAAGTAATGGAGTCGAACAGAGTGCTAGTTCTGCAAGGTTCGCAGGAGAGCTTCTGTAAAGTTTGGAAGGTAGGAGACGAGGTACTGGCAGAAGCAAAGCTGTGAGGACTGGGCGTGAGTCGTGCTTCGGTAGCTCAGATGGTAGAGCACATGCCCGCGAAAGGCAAAGATCCCTAGTTCGAGTCTCGGTCGGGCACACAGTTCTCATCTGCCAGGAAGTTTCAGAGTGTAGAAAGGTTAGGAGAAACAAAATCACTTATACATCAACTAACAAGGCCCGGAAGGCGGCAGAAAAGAGGTATTTTTAACTTTGTAAGAGATAGCAGTAAAATATTGTTCGGCACTTTGGACGAGGCGGATGCTGCATATTATAAAACGCACATCGATCGGATGGCAGCAAGATCCGAGCAGTTATTGAAGTTGTCAAAAGAGCAAGTGGCTGTAGCCAGAGCCACGCTGACTGGTCTAAATGGAACGGTAGAGTCAATCATTTCGAATGAGCAATTGCTCCAGAACGGAATGGCCAACCTGGAACAATTTATCACCTATTCATTGAAAACAACTGATCATCGTTTGAAACGGATGTGAGCATTCATGACGATCAATGAGCAGCTCCTACAGTTGCAAGGCTTGTTTAATGAGATTGGTGCGCAATATGAACAATTGGTAAGTGCCATAGTTCATGCACAGAAGGGTATCCTTGCACCTCATATTGTGAATCCACTGCAGATTGTTCAGAATTCAAGATTAATTCAAGACGACTTACAAGACATAAGATTTCCCATCCCTCTAGTAGAAGAATATGGGTATATGCTTTTAAAAGTTATGGATCTTGATGTATTTGTAACCAAGGAAGTATTAGGTTATGTGATTAATATACCTCCAATTGAAAATAAGGAATTTAATCTATATAAGATGTTATCACTACCAGTGAAAGTAACGGCTGGCACAGGACAGTTTATTTACATACAGCCGGATAAAGAGTATCTACTGTTAGATAGTTCTAAAAAGTTGTGTTCTAAGGTATCCTATGGGCATTTAGAATGTAAGGAAATAAGAATAGGAAAAGGACTTTGAAGTGAAGTTACTACGAGATTTACAGATCCTAACTAATTGTGTTAAGAAAATGATTTCCTTGGAACGAAGTTTATGGACTCGGTTAAGTACCAATGAATGGTTCTATATAGTACCTGAGGAGGAAGACATCACGATTTTATGCAGTTCACATCCGTCACAGGACGTAAAACTTCTTGGGAGAGGAATAATAAAATTCGAAACGAATTGTAAAGGATATGGGACACACATATATATCCAATCAGACAAAGTGATTCAAAGCAATTATACTAGGAAAGATATTATACCTAACGTAGATATTAATTTGTTGTATGGTTGTGAAAACGAAAATTAATGAGTCGGAAATAAGATTTGATTTACCTTTGAAACACGTCACTTCCCATCTAGATGATTTAAGAGTAGCAGGTAAAAGAGTGGACGAAATTAGTAAATTCATAGACAAGGAACAAATTGAATTAGAGAGGGAGAAAAGGGTCCAAACATATTCAATTACTACGTATATCAGTATAAGTTTAATTATCATAGTCATTGTATTTCTGTGTTGTGTGAAGTGTAATTGTTGTAAATATTTATACAAGAAGTTGTTTGATGAGAAGGGGAGGGAACTGTTGTCGCTTGTTGGTTAATACAAACATCTAGTCTACCTGTAAGATAGAGATGAAGAAATAGTAATTAATGAAAGGCATCCAAAAGATGCGGACGACAGAGTATTTAGATTATAGAACATAGCAAGCAGTCATTTTCTTTCAGGGTAATATAAGGGCAATTTTTGTAATACTGTGATCCAAAGTTGTTTCTCTTTCAAAAAAAAAAAAAAAAGAATTGTAATAATTTGATGTATTAACGGCACTTTGAGTAGTGCGCATTAATGTACTTTTGGGAGGAAGTGTCAGGTCCCAAGAGGATTTAATTAACAAAATGACATAGCTATTCATAATGTAAAGGTTCAGCCAGTAATTCTTAGACGGACGCCGCGCAGTGAAACCCGAGGATCTGCAGACACGGAAGGGAAACTGTCGCACAGTACAAATAGCCTGAGCTAGTAAACACGTAGAGGGTACGAACAGCGCGTCTCTCGCACCATGGAGGGCGAGAAGGAACTTTCCGCGCCGGGACTCTGCCGGACATAGCGAAACCAATATAGGTCCACAGCGACGAAATGTCCAGGAAGACCGAAAAATAAGTTAGAGAAAGCGGATGCGAGGGCTGTGTCCGAGCAGGTCAGACCTCCAAAATGGGTATCTAAGGCCACCCACGAGCAGCAAGAAACAGAGTCGGCGCAGAAGTTGAAGAGGGCACAAGCAGACGAGACCCGGCAGCATCGAGAAGGTACCAGCCGCTACTGATGAGTCTATAGGAACTGCACCTACGAGAAGACGGTGATGCTCTGGTGGAAGCAACTACAACTGTCAGTTAAGTAGGAGTTTTGCATTGGAATAGTTTGGAACAGGGGCAGTTTGTCTCTGTCTGAAGTAGCCTCTACAGTTAGGTTCAGCAATAGAAGGAACAAGCCACTGGCTGGTGCTTGTCTCCTGTGAGACGGGACAAGGGTCCATTATTTAAACGAAGGGTGAATTCAGAGGTGGTAGATCTCGTGAGTAGTCGTTTCCAACATAGAGTGAGAAGTGGAGATTCTGGCTGAATCCATAGAAGTGTACAGAGTAAGGGGGAAGGTCTGACACCTCACATGTCCTTTGTGATATTAGTTCAATAAATTGCGTTAAAGGAGAAATCTCACTGCTTTGACAGTTCAGTCCGCCCTTGTACCCGATTCCTATTGGAAGTACTGCCTAATGTATCTACACCTCCTACACGCCCTTAGACAGTCCAGGAGATTCTACTCCCTCTCACCTCCGTAATAAAGCCTAGTTAAAGGGAACCACAAACTCATAATTGTCGCCAACGTCCCGACTGCGCCACACAGGCTCGACCAACTCTACATTGGTATCCGGGACCTGTGCCGGGCCGCGACAGTACATTGACCCAGCTTGCCTCTTGAAACAGTTTTCTCCAACCTTGGATTATAACTGTGAGAGCCCAGTTACCTTAACTTTAAAATGGTATAATGTTGAAAATCAGTGTGTGTGTGTGTGTGTGTGTGTGTGTGTGTGTGTGTGTGTGTGTGTGTGTGTGGAGAGAGAGAGAGAGAGAGAGAGACAGAGAGAGAGAGAGAGAGAGAGAGAGAGAGAGAGAGATAGATGGTGTAGTAGGATAAGATGGGGTCACTTATTGTTTTAAACAAGTGCCATGCCAGGCTCCTGCACCATCCCACAACACTGCTGCAGACCCTGTGCGTGCTGTATGCCACAACCACTGCATAGAGCAGGGTTGATGGGATAATGTGCTGTAGAGAGCCACATGTTCAGACACCATGTGTATTGACTAGATGAATCAACCACTGCATAGGGCAGGGTTGATGGGATAATGTGCTGTAGAGAGCCACATGTTGAGACACCATGTGTATTGACTAGATGAATCATCAGCAGCTGCCACTGCGGCACCACACATCCATTCATTGGCAGACAGTGCCCTGCACATGGTTGCTTCTGTGCAATCACCCCCACATAGCTGAAAACCACAGGCAGTGAGTCTCGAAGTTAGAATGAAAGAGGCCGCACACCCTAAGCTACAAAACTGCAGGAAATTCAAAAATCTAGGATGGTAACTTCCATTTGTACCATTATTGCACTGTTTGTGATGGTGCTGCAGTCACTCCCAAAACTCCTGTAGCTTCACAGCCTGTGTGACTTAAGTTAAAACGCAAGAAATCTTAAAATACAAGAAGCACACACACAGTTTAGGCCAAATTGGTTGGGAATTGAAAACTGTTCTATGCTTCAAACTGCGTCAGTTGTGCAATGGCTCACACGTAAGTCCAACAGAACAATGTTATTTCAAGTGTCCTGCAGGAATATACAGAAATCACAGATACACATTCGTCCTCTTGTAAGAACTTTTATGATGGATTGGAAGCTGAAACGTTCAGGCTGTAGGTCTTTAAAATCCACAGTTGAAAACATAATGTGTGGAACGAGTAGCAGCTATTAAACAAACAAATCCTGTCAATAGCCAGCTCCCATTTCTATTATAAATGTGTGAAGTTAAATGTGCGAAACATGTATCCAAGACATCTGAGACCTAACTTGTTTATGCGAAAAGTAAAATCGTAACTGATAAGTGATAACAGGGCACAGTGCAGTTGGAGTGGAATACTCAAACTCAATTGAGGATACAGTGTGACAATACTCTTTACTTGCACACTGGTAAAAAGATAAACATCCAGATTACAACAGCCAGGGCTAACCTCGTAAAAATTAAAAGAAATACAATGCATAAAAAATTGAGTTCAGAATATATGCACTAGTTCAATACATGTTAGCTATTATTACAAGGCACTTTTAATGTGAACTGGGGTATCACAAGTAGAACGATATTTGAAAATAAATTACGAATTTAATACAGTAATAATAGTTTCATGGATCATAAGAAAAATAAATCTCAAAGATTCAACTAACCTCCAAAAAACGGAACTTTAAGCAAGACACAATTCTAAAAACATTATCTCCGTCCAGATGGGCCCAATAGAATCATAACTTATTACTCTTTTAACTTAAAATAGAATGACATAAAAACTGTACTTTAAAGAGCAAGTGCTTTCGTACAACATACAAATACTCGGTTATGGTGCCATTCCACTGTGGCACGTTTCAGAGAGCATGGACCATCCAGCACAACTGGACAGTGACAACACCTGACATGTCTCAGACAAATAAGTCGCACTCTACAACATTTGCTAAGCCACCAAGCTTTTGGAAGCATCGATATAATTCAACATGAACTTTCCATGTAATCAACCAGTGAAGGCAAAAAAGTTCTTTTAAAAATAAATCAAAACAACGACAGCAGTTGAAGTTCATCTGGAGAACATAATTCTATCTTTAAACTGCCACACAGGAAAGTGAAAATTAATTAAATCACTACTTGGCCTTTTTTAGATAACTACAGCTAAAGCAGGCTGCAAAGCAGTGCTTAATTACATAAGACAATTCACAGAAGTACTAGACAATTAAAAACCAGACTACCTTAGGCAACACCAATATGCTGTGAAATGAAGCAGACTGCTTGGAATCTTAAAGTATTTTACGTATAATGCCACAACTACTGGTAGTTAGAATTTGGGTTCTGGCTTCACACAAGAACACCTTAAATAGTACGTGCCTTCGACAGTGGGTACTGTGGTGTGCGGGCTGTAAGACCTTCGGTACACACACCATCAGATTATTTGACTTTTCGCTCTAACGAAGTAGGTGAGTGTCAGCAATATGTCTCGTGGTCTTATCGTGGCGTGTTTATCTTCTGCCGTCAGGTCAGATGATAGAAATACCACTTGCACGCTTAGAGTAGCAGATTGACGGCGATCAACTTTAAACAGAACTTGATTAATTTTCACACACATTTATTAAAATAATAAAAAGCATAGACATTACGTAGCTTGATTCTGGATGCTGTTTACAATTGACAATCTGAAGTCCCTATGGTCTTGGTACGTTAATCTTATTCTCACATATCTCTGATACTTGACAAAGTGTCTATACATTTCTCTTCATGGCTATGTACAGGGATATGGTAATCTTATTAGGCGCAGACTGAAACCTGACTGTAGGCTGGTACAGACAAATGCAGACTGATGCTGACTGACTAATCGGAGGTCTGTACACTCGTTATAATACCTCACACATTCAGGTATCACTGCACGAGTGTGATCTGCGAGGAAAAAAGGTCCTACGTTAGCAGCAATCTCATTGGCTGCGTTATATATTAAGACATGGATCAGAGGAAGCAGAATTTGGTCCGTCTCTAAGGCAGCGCCATCTCGTAGTGCGGAGACGGTCGAGTGCTGCACCTGCGCTGTTGTGCTTAGCGGGGCGCACTCTAGTGGGAAAGTTGTGTATGCACTGACTACACAGAGCTATGTACACAATAGTTAGCAAACCACTTCAAAGGCACAACTATTAACACTGGTCTCAACAGACTCAACCTACCACTTTGAGCATATGCATCACTATAGGAAAGACAGTGTTTGGACACTACCAGATCAGAACAGTAAGGTAGTGCAAACACAAAACAGCAAGATTTCAAACAAGTTAATACACTCCTGGAAATGGAAAAAAGAACACATTCACACCGGTGTGTGAGACCCACCATACTTGCTCCGGACACTGCGAGAGGGCTGTACAAGCAATGATCACACGCACGGCACAGCGGACACACCAGGAACCGCGGTGTTGGCCGTCGAATGGCGCTAGCTGCGCAGCATTTGTGCACCGCCGCCGTCAGTGTCAGCCAGTTTGCCATGGCATACGGAGCTCCATCGCAGTCTTTAACACTGGTAGCATGCCGCGACAGTGTGGATGTGAACTGTATGTGCAGTTAACGGACTTTGAGCGAGGGCGTATAGTGGGCATGCGGGAGGGCGGGTGGACGTACCGCCGAATTGCTCAACACGTGGGGCGTGAGGTCTCCACAGTACATCGATGTTGTCGCCAGTGGTCGGCGGAAGGTGCACGTGCCCGTCGACCTGGGACCGGACCGCAGCGACACACGGATGTACGCCAAGACCGTAGGATCCTACGCAGTGCCGTAGGGGACCGCACCACCACTTCCCAGCAAATTAGGGACACTGTTGCTCCTGGGGTATCGGCGAGGACCATTCGCAACCGTCTCCATGAAGCTGGGCTATGGTCCCGCACACCGTTAGGCCGTCTTCCACTCACACCCCAACATCGTGCAGCCCGCCTCCAGTGGTGTCGCGACAGGCGTGAATGGAGGGACGAATGGAGACGTGTCGTCTTCAGCGATGAGAGTCGCTTCTGCCTTGGTGCCAATGATGGTTGTATGCATGTTTGGCGCCATGCAGGTGAGCACCACAATCAGGACTGCATACGACCGAGGCACACAGGGCCAACACCCGGCATCATGGTGTGGGGAGCGATCTCCTACACTGGCCGTACACGTCTGGTGATCGTCGAGGGGACACTGAATAGTGCACGGTACATCCAAACCATCATCGAACCCATCGTTCTACCATTCCTAGACCGGCAAGGGAACTTGCTGTTGCAACAGGACAATGCACGTCTGCATGTATCCCGTGCCACCCAACGTGCTCTAGAAGGTGTAAGTCAACTACCCTGGCCAGCAAGATCTCCGGATCTGTCCCCCATTGAGCATGTTTGGGACTGGATGAAGCGTCGTCTCACGCGGTCTGCACGTCCAGCACGAACGCTGGTCCAACTGAGGCGCCAGGTGGAAATGGCATGGCAAGCCATTCCACAGGACTATATCCAGCATCTCTACGATCGTCTCCATGGGAGAATAGCAGCCTGCATTGCTGCGAAAGGTGGATATACACTGTACTAGTGCCGACATTGTGCATGCTCTGTTGCCTGTGTCTATGTGCCTGTGGTTCTGTCAGTGTGATCATGTGATGTATCTGACCCCAGGAATGTGTCAATAAAGTTTCCCCTTCCTGGGACAATGAATTCACGGTGTTCTTATTTCAATTTCCAGGAGTGTAGTCTGGGGCACAGTACTTACAGCAGCAACCAGCTCACCAGCAAGAAAGAGTGCAGCCAGCAGCAGTACCAGCGGGAAGGCCGAAGACATCCCACAAGGCAGGACACTGCTCGTGGACAGCGAGGGGTTCCACTGCGTGAACTACCAACCCCATGTCCGCCACACCCAGGAGGCCTTGCACCGCGCAGCCCCATTAAGCTTTGCCATCCCTCTGTGTTTTGTTGAACCAACAGTGATCCCGTTGGCATTTTAAGGTGGTTCGTGGTAGCATTACAAACCAAGTGACACCTCTGGGAAACTGTATCCAAGATGTAACTTTTATTTGAATCCAGATATAATTCTACATCTACATCAATGTAACCCACTGTTAAGCGCATGGCAGTGGGTATGTCCTGTTGTACCAGTTGCAAAGGCATTTTTTCCTGTTCTATTCACGTACAGACTGTGTGAAAAATGAATGTTTAAATGCCTCTGCGGATACTGTAATTAGTCTTTGTCCACACGATCCACATGCGAGCGATACCTAGGGGACTGTACTATATTCCTAGAGTCATCACCAATCCGGTTCTTGAAACTTTGTAGGTAGGCTTTCTCAGGCTAGTTTACTTGTATCTTCAGCATCTCAATGACACTCTCCCTCAAGTCAATCAAACCCGTGACCATTCTTGCAGCTCTTCTCTGTATACCTTCTGTGTTTAATAGGGGTTTCGCACACTTGTACAACATTCCAGGATGGGGTAGGCGCTTTAGTCAGGAACCGCACGACCGCAGATTCGAATCCTGCCTCGGGCATGGGTGTGTGATGTCCTTAGGTTAGTTAGGTTTAAGTAGTTCTTAAGTTCTAGGGGATTGGTGACCTCTGATGCTGAGTCCCATAGTGCTCAGAGCCATTTGAACCATTTTGAGGATGGGTTAGTTAAGTGATTTGAAGGTTGATTGCATTTCCCCAGTATCTCAGCAACAAAACCCAAGTCTGAAAACTGCCCCCCACTACCCATGACTGAGACTATCCGATCGTTCCATCTGATATCCCTGCAAAGTGTTACAACCAGGTATTTGTGCGACTTGGCTGATTGCAATTGCAGTCATAGGATACTTCGTTTTGTAAAGGGCGCAACTTTATGTCTCTGAACATTTAAAGCAAGTTACTAATGTGTGCACCATCTTGAAATTTCAGCAATACCCCAGTAATATTTACGCACCTTCTTTCAGCCAGTACTTCACAGCAGATAATTAAATCTGCAAAAATCTGACGCTACTATTAATATTGTTTGTAAAGTACATAACATGAACTGCAAGGGTCTCAACACACTTCGTGGAATACACAAGAATTTACACATCTGTTGATGGCTCTCCATCCAAACAAAAGCTCCTCAATCCAAATTTCATTTAACCCCCAGTTACTATCGTGGGTCATTTTTGGTCCCAATACAAACATTATCTTACTTATCTGTGGAAAGATGACGCTCTTATGCCAAAGATTGTATGTATTCTCTTAGAAGTCAACTGTCTTCAAGGAAACATGAAAAGTGCAAGTGTTGACGTTCTTTCTTACAGAGTAATTGGATTTTGGGGTCACTGAAGATCCTAGGATAGTTCTTATGTGCATATTATTTCTGAATATTCCATTGTGTTTTCTGAGTTGCGTGTGTACTCTAACAATGAGTAGTGAATCTATTCACATTGATGGACATTTTATGACAGCTGAAGAGGTTATGGACTATTTAGATAACATAGAAAATGAAACTGCAGATGAAGAACGAAGCAAGGAGTATGATTCCAATATAAGTCATTGCGAAAGTGAAAAAAGTTTACATTGAAGCAGCTGCAAACAAGTTTAAATGAATGTGCATAAAACAATTACCTTAAAAATTGAATCAAAGCAAATAACAATAGTATCTCAGGGTTAATATCCGATACGATTGTACTTTTGATAATAAGCATATGTGTGGTACTCAGTTAAATGCTTTTGGGAAATCGAAAAATATTGCATCTATCTGACTGTCTTTATTTGTGCCTTTCAGTATGTCATGTGAGAAAACTGCGTGCTACGTATCACATGACTGGTGTTTTCGAAACTGGCATGGAGGAGGTCATTCTCTTTAAGATACCTCTTTGTTTGAGATCAGAATGTGTTCCAAGAGACAACAAATTTACCTGAAGAATATTGGACAGCACTATTGTGGATCAAGTCTGCTACCCTTCTTTAGATGTGGCCTGTGCTTCCTTCCAATTACAGGGCACTTTTTTTGTTAGAGGCATCTACGACAGACTATAGTTAACAGGGGGAGCTAACTCAGCCCCACTATGTAATTTCGTAGAGATTCCATTGGGCCCCTGGGACTTTGTTTGAGTTTAACGAGCAGGTAATAGGAAATATTAATTTAAATTGTATTATTAATAGAGCTTATGGATTAACGTAATAGTAAATGAGAAAAATTTACGATTTCGTTAAACGTATATCTGAAGTTTGGAATTCGTACTAAACTTGAATTATCATGTAGCGTGTTGTAACTGCGAGTGGTGTGCTTATTGTGTGTTATTGTTGGGAAAACTTTACACGAATCGACTGGGCAATGCAACTCCCAATACCAATAAAGAAATACAGTAACTGCAAAGCACATTCAGCCCCCTTGGGCACTGAATCATCTGGCCCTGTTCAAAACTGATGACTTTGGTCCATGTGCATGAAACAAATAAATTGTCTTACCTGTAAAACAGGAACAGAGTAACGCAATATATTCTGGTGTCTCATAAAAAAATATAAATATGCTAGCTACAGGCTCAGCAATGTGCAGTGCTGGCCATAATACTTGAAGCGTACATGAAATTCATTTGGCTGATAAACGAGAACATTTAAGAAAATCCAACTTCTTTAAAAAAATATATGACCTGGACAGGGAGGCGATACTGATTATGGTGAATTATAAACACTCAGTTTTTTAGCAACATTATATTGCAAGTTAAGTATAGCTTTTCAAAAACATCCGACAATTGAAGTTAAATTACTCTCAACCGATTCACAAACAATGAGATTAAAACGGCAAATATTATATAACTTCATTAATCCAAGATAAATGCAAATCATGAAATTAAATATAGCTCTGTTAACAAATCTTAGAATCCTTACAAAAATGAAATATCTAACTAGCCTTTTTATCGGAACGGTTTACATTCATTCTGGGGCTACTCGACAATTATAAATTGTCAGCCAGCTCATCTGTACTAACGCGCTGGCCGAAACAGAAATAATAGTTATTTATCATCTTCGATCTTGCTTGCATGAAGGCTTCTGCTTCCCTGTTCAACAATATTGACATACCAACATTAATCTAACTCTTGGTGGCTACACACAGCACACCACAGAAGCCGCCTACTCCACCGCTCTTCCCACACTGTCAGCTACCTACGACTGACCCCAGCGATCTCTTACTCCATGAAAGCGGTACAGTATCTTTGGATCTGCGGTCGCATTATCGAGCCTATCAGAGACATTCATTGTTTATAGTACACTACTTTCTTTTAATTTATCAATATTCTTCTCTTATTCTGGTGCCACACACAAGTGTGTCTTTCAATCTTCAGGTGTTAGTGTTAGAAACAATCGCGGAAGAAATTCGTTTTAACCATCAGAAATACCATGTGAGGCTAGGCAACTAATTTTCTTTTGAATGGGACACGTAACTGTCGTAAATGAAGTTCGATTTTCTATGTGTTGTTTCCCGTTTTGATCACTTAGTTGCTTACCCGACTTACTGTTTTCAGATGCAATATACACTGACCGATTTCCAGTAATTAACACTGTACTGTACTTCATTTTATCTAACTTATCGCTTGCGCGAAAATTAAAGTTTTTACAAAAATATTTACTGTTTCAAAACCAGTTTAGCAACTATATGCCTCCATGCTTCAGCCTTCTTCAGACTTCTTATAATCTGCATCGCTTGTATCGCACAAGGAGTTGTCCTTCCTCAGCTGTTCGATACGTTTTTTTCTGTTTGCATGATTTCCACTACCAACACGACAGATCTGTATGCCGCCGCCAGACCGCGTTCTGTGTGGCCACACCTTAAACACACAGGTGAGCAGTTCAGTTGCTGTTCAGATGCGGCCCATAACATGCTACGCGTAATTCGAAAAAGTTTGCAATGAAAAATAAGGATTGCTATGATTTTGCGTTTGATGCATATTACATAATATGTTACTGTGTAAGATTTAGCTAGCGTACTGAATTTTTCTTTAGACTTGGGTGGAGGTATCGAACTGTTACCAACCTAGAGGAAATTGTTCTGCCGTAGAGCACTCATTTGGGAGCGTGCTGCGCCAGGGATAAAGGCAGAGTGAAATCTCCACAACATTCTACATCTACATCTACATCTACATCCGTACTCCGCAAGCCACCTGACGGTGTGTGGCGGAGGGTACCCTGAGTACCTCTATCGGTTCTCCCTTCTATTCCAGTCTCGTATTGTACGTGGAAAGAAGGATTGTCGGTATGCTTCTGTGTGGGCTCTAATCTCTCTGATTTTATCCTCATGGTCTCTTCGCGAGATATACGTAGGAGGGAGCAATATACTGCTTGACTCTTCGGTGAAGGTATGTTCTCGAAACTTCAACAAAAGCCCGTACCGAGCTACTGAGCGTCTCTCCTGCAGAGTCTTCCACTGGAGTTTATCTATCATCTCCGTAACGCTTTCGCAATTACTAAATGATCCTGTAACGAAGCGCGCTGCTCTCCGTTGGATCTTCTCTATCTCTTCTATCAACCCTACCTGGTGCGGATCCCACACTGCTGAGCAGTATTCAAGCATTGGGCGAACAAGCGTACTGTAACCTACTTCCTTTGTTGTCGGATTGCATTTCCTTAGGATTCTTCCAATGAATCTCAGTCTGGCATCTGCTTTACCGACGATCAACTTTATATGATCATTCCATTTTAAATCACTCCTAATGCGTACTCCCAGATAATTTATGGAATTAACTGCTTCCAGTTGCTGACCTGCTATTTTGTAGCTAAATGATAAGGGACCTATCTTTCTATGTATTCGCATCACATTACACTTCGCTACATTGAGATTCAATTGCCATTCCGTGCACCATGCGTCAATTCGCTGCAGATCCTCCTGCATTTCAGTACAATTTTCCATTGTTGCAACCTCTCGATACACCACAGCATCATCTGCAAAAAGCCTCAGTGAACTTCCGATGTCATCCACCAGGTCATTTATGTATATTGTGAATAGCAACGGTCCTATGACACTCCCCTGCGGCACACCTGAAATCACTCTTACTTCGGAAGACTTCTCTCCATTGAGAATGACGTGCTGCGTTCTGTTATCTAGGAACTCCTCAATCCAATCACACAATTGATCTGATAGTCCGTATGCTCTTACTTTGTTCATTAAACGACTATGGGGAACTGTGTCAAACGCCTTGCGGAAGTCAAGAAACACGGCATCTACCTGTGAACCCGTGTCTAAGGCCCTCTGAGTCTCGTGGACGAATAGCGCGAGCTGGGTTTCACACGATCGTCTTTTTCGAAACCCATGCTGATTCCTACAGAGTAGATTTCTAGTCTCCAGAAAAGACATTATACTCGAACATAATACGTGTTCCAAAATTCTACAACTGATCGACGTTAGAGATATAGGTCTATAGTTCTGCACATCTGTTCGACGTCCCTTCTTGAGAACGGGGATGACCTGTGCCCTTTTCCAATCCTTTGGAACGCTTCGCTCTTCTAGAGACCTACGGTACACCGCTGCAAGAAGGGGGGCAAGTTCCTTCGCGTACTCTGTGTAAAATCGAACTGGTATCCCATCAGGACCAGCGGCCTTTCCTCTTTTGAGCGATTTTAATTGTTTCTCTATCCCTCTGTCGTCTACTTCGATATCTACCATTTTGTCAACTGTGCGACAATCTAGAGAAGGAAGCACAGTGCAGTCTTCCTCTGTGAAACAGCTTTGGAAGAAGACATTTAGTAATTCGGCCTTTAGTCTGTCATCCTCTGTTTCAGTACCATTTTGGTCACAGAGTGTCTGGACATTTTGTTTTGATCCACCTACCGCTTTGACATAGGACCAAAATTTCTTAGGATTTTCTGCCAAGTCAGTACATAGAACGTTACTTTCGAATTCATTGAAAGCCTCTCGCATAGCCCTCCTCACACTACATTTCGCTTCGCGTAATTTTTGTTTGTCTGCAAGGCTTTGGCTATGTTTATGTTTGCTGTGAAGTTCCCTTTGCTTCCGCAGCAGTTTTCTAACTCGGTTGTTGTACCACGGTGGCTCTTTTCCCTCTCTTACGATCTTGCTTGGCACATACTCATCTAACGCATATTGTACCATGGTTTTGAACTTTGTCCACTGATCCTCAACACTATCTGCACTTGAGACAAAACTTTTGTGTTGAGCCGTCAGGTACTCTGTAAACATTCCTCATCGGCTTGAGATATCGACAGGCGATTTTCGCAAATGATAGGAAGTAAAGAGGAGAGTATCTTGCCGTATGGCTATTATGCAAACCTCCGTTATATACCTTGGCATTCTACTAACTACAGATTTTCTCCATGAAAGAATATGATTTATAAGGACCCTTGGTAGCTGGTGACACCAGAAATGCTATGAGTTTTGGAACAAAGTAACTGAATATATTACACGTGTATTTTGTACCGAGGATATGCTTTTTCACACTGATGACCATAGATGTTAAGTCCCATAGTGCTCAGAGCCATATGCTTTTTCATAAGGGACTGACCTTTTTTCCCTCACTTCCCCTTGTAACTACAGGCCATTAAAATTGCCACACAAAGAAAAAATGCAGATGATAAACGGGTATTCATTGGTCATATATATTATACTACAACGGACATGTGATTACATTTTCACGAAATTTGGGTGCATAGGTCCTGAGAAATCAGTACCCAGAACAACAACCTCTGGCCGTAATAACGGCCTCGATACGCCTGGGTATTGAGTCAAACAGAGCTCGGATGGCGTGTACAGGTACAGCTGCCCATGCAGCTTCAACGCAATATCACAGTTCATCAAGAGTAGTGACTGGCGTATTGTGACGAGCCAGTTGCTCGGCCACCATTGACCAGAAGTTTTCAATTGGTGAGAGAACTGGAGAATGTGCTGGCCAGGGCAGCAGTCGAACATTTTCTGCATCCAAAAAGGCCCGTACAGGGCCTGCAACATGCGGTCGTGCATTATCCTGCTCAAATGTAGGGTTTCGCAGGGATCGAATGAAGGGTAGAGCCACGGGTCGTAACACATCTGAAATGTAACGTCCACTGTTCAAAGTGCCGTCAATGCGAACAAGAGGTGACCGAGATGTGTAACCAGTGCACCCCATACCGTCACGCCGGGTGATACGCCAGTATTGCGATCACGAATACACGCTTTCAATGTGCGTTCACCGCGATGTCGCCAAACACGGATGCGACCGTCAAGATGCTGTAAACAGAACCTGGATTCGTCCGAAAAAATTACGTTTTACCATTTGTGCACTCAGGTTCGTCGTCCAGTACACCATCGCAGGCGCCCCTGTCTGTGATGCAGCGTCAAGGGTAGCCGCAGCCACGGTCTCCAAGCTGATAGTCAGTGCTGCTGCAAACGTCGTCGAACTGTTGGTGCAGATGGTTGTTGTCTTGCAAACGTCCCCATCTGTTGACTGAGGGATCGAGACGTGGCTGTACGATCCGTTACAGCCGTGCGGATAAGATGCCTGTCATCTCGACTGGTAGTGATACGAGGCCATTGGGATCCAGCACGCTGTTCCGTATTACCCTCCTGAACCCACCGATTCCATATTCTGCTAACAGTCATTGGATCTCGACCAACGCAAGCAGCAATGTCGCAATACGATAAACCGCAATCGCGATAGGCTACAATCCGACCTTTATCAAAGTAGGAAACGTGATGCTACGCATTTGTCCTCCTTACACGAGGCATCACAACAGCGTTGCACCAGGCAACGCCGGTCAACTGCTGTTTGTGTATGAGAAACCGGTTGGAAACTTGCCTCATGTCAGCACGTTGTACGTGTCGCCACCGGTGCCAGCCTTGTGGGAATGCTCTGAAAAGTTAATCATTTTCATATCACAACATCTCCTCCCTGTCGGTTAATTTTCGCGTCTGTAGCACGTCATCTTCGTGGTGTAGCAATTTTAATGGCCAGTAGTGTAATAAACTTAATATACCACTGTTTCAGAATTCTGTCGCAATTGTGTGTGCTCAACATGTTGGTGAGGTGAGACTGTGTAATCTCCGCTGAGGTTTGGCAAAAGAAGCAAATTTTAACTGGGCAACCAAACAAAGTTGTAGGTTTTACTCGAAATTCACCACTGGTGACGCTTCTCTGAAATTGTTTTTCGAGGAACAGACAGCAAGCATTCAAATAATTGGTAAACCCAGCTGGGCAACGGATCCACTTCCTTCAGTGCTTAGCCACAAATACACCTTGTAGTAACATCAGTAGAACATTACGTAGGTAATCCGCATACATTGCGCCATTTAGATTGCCATCGATAAAATGAGGGCCAATTATCCTTCCTCCCATAATGCTGTACCATACATTAACCCACCAAGGTCGCTGATGTTCCACTTGTCGCAGCCATCATGGATTTTACGTTGCCCAATAGTGCACATTATGCCAGTTTACATTA
The DNA here is from genome assembly GCF_023897955.1 of Schistocerca gregaria. Lineage (NCBI taxonomy): Eukaryota > Metazoa > Arthropoda > Insecta > Orthoptera > Acrididae > Schistocerca > Schistocerca gregaria. The sequence continues at coordinate 79,438,900 of NC_064930.1, read as the reverse complement.
CCGATGATGGTGAATGACTTTGCCACTAAATAGAATGCATGCAAAAAACCTGTGATCATCCCGTAATTTCTCTTGTGCCCAGTGGCAGAACTGTACACAATGTTCGAAGTCGTCGCCATCCAGTTCCTGGTGTATATAAATATGGTACGAGTGCAGTCAATGTTGATCTAACATTCTCAACACCAACATTTTTGAGATTCGCAATTCTCACTCAGTTTGTTTGCTACTGATGTACGGATTAGTCGCAACAGCATCTGAAACACCTACTTGGGCATCATCATTTGTTGCAGGTCGTGGTTGACATTTCACATATGGCTGAACACTTCCTGTTTCCTTAAATAACGTAACTATCCGGCGAACGGTCCGGACACTTGGATGATGTCGTCCAGGATACCGAGCAGCACACATAGCACATGCCTGTTGGGCATTTTGATCACAATAGCCATACATCAACAAGATATCGACCTTTTCCACAATTGGTAAATGGTCCATCTTAACCCAGGTAATGTATCACGAAACACTGGCAGAATGTTACGTGATACCAAGTACTTAAACATTTGTGACTATTACAGCACCATCTATCACAAAGCGAAAAAAGAGGTCCATATTTCTTTACATACTACACAAATATTGCTATTTTAAAAAAAACGCAGTTGATATCTGTTTGACCTATGGCAGCGCCATCTAGCAGGCCAACCATAGCACCATCTGGTTTCCCCTTTCAAGATAGACAAGTTTCATTCTTTGTAGTTTTTTCATTTGATGCTTATTTCGTGAGATATTTGGCCTGGTCACTACCAATGGATGTATAGAAACCAAGCAGATACTAAATCTTTTAAAATGGTCACCATGCAAAAAATGTGAGCTTCAATTTAAAACGGCGCTTCCCCTCCAGTGCTCGGCATTTCCCCTACAGCGCCTGCCTGCAACCCCCACCACTGCCGCCCTCGCCACACTGCCGACTGCACATCTACTGCCGACAGTATTCTGTGTGGTGTCTACCTCACCTCTCCTGCGCATTTAGACGCAAACGCCAGCTGTGTGGCGTTGTCATGCATACTGTTGTGCTCTCTCTTGCAAGTTTTTCTGTCGTTTGGCTACAGTACATGATGGGATAGTGGCCTTCTCTCTCGTACATGCTTATCAGCCATCTGCAGTACATGTCACCATCACCACCATGGTGGAATTTACAGACTGAAGCTTATGATTGATTGGCTGCATTAAAAAAAACATAAGAGGCTGATTTAGAAAGGAACTGAAGAATGTTTCTGACCATAAGTGTCGTGGCATGTCTCTCGATTATGTTTATGTGCCAACTTTGTTGTATTACAATTTACTTTTGTTTACTGCACATCAAAAGTGGCTGAGGGTTTCTGAAAACGTTGGCTACACGGACTGACTCATATGGTAATAATATATGCAAAGTCCGTTTGTTACCAGCGACATTCCATGCTTCAGCACATTTTTCTCCATTCTCTTCTCCTGCATCTGCGAGGTACCACACTTCTTTTCAGGTCAATGCACTGTTCCCATCAATATCATACCACATAGTAGTAACGGTGGCGTGTCTTTCCACCCACTTTAAGCAATGATGTCGTAAAAAAATTTATATTCGCGCAAATAAAGTTGACACTCGGCGCCATCTGGCTCATGGGGGAGAACTGTAAATGGGAAACGCCTTTACGTGTGTCCCACCAGCTACCACATTGAGTCTCAAACTTCTGTGGCCCTAGTGCATCATAGAGTAGCTAGCATGTCTCGTGAATTGTATTAGACACCAATGATGGGGAAAGAGCTGTAGCAAATTTAACCTTTGAGGAAGTCACCCATTGCTAGAAATCTGAGACCATTTTTAGTACGTTCCTTTGCAGAAATGCTCTTCCCCATGTGTCATTGTAGCTGATTTTGTCTTTCTTGATGTCTGGCAATATATCGTTCCTAAAAGGAATAGGAATTAAAATCTGCCGAGGACAAATAAAAATTTGAGGTTTGCCAATGACATTGTAATTCTGTCAGAGACAGCAAAGGACCTGAAAAAGCAGCTGAACGGTATGGACAGTGCCTTGAATGGAGGATATAAGATGAACATCAACAAAAGCAAAAGGACGATGATGGAATGTAGTCGAATTAAATCAGATGTTGCTGAGCGTATTAGAAAATGAAACACTTAAAGTAGTTAACGAGTTTTGCTATTTGGAGTAATAACTCAGGGTGGTCAAGTAGAGAGGATGCAAAGTTTAGATTAGCTATGGCAAGGGAAGCGTTTCTTAAGAAGAGAAATTTGTTAACAACGAGTATAGATTTAAGTTTCAGGAATTATCGGCATGTATGGAAGTGAAACGTGGAAAATAAACAGTTTAGACAAGAAGAGAATAGAAGCTTTCGAAATGTGGTGCTACAGAAGAATGCTGAAGATTAGATGGGTAGATCACATAACTAATGAGCAGATACTGAATAGAACTGGGGAGGAGTTTGTGGTACAATTTGACTAGAAGAAGGGATCGGTTGGTAGGACATGTTCTGAAGCATCAAGGGGTCACCAAGTTAGAGCTGGAGGGCAGCGTGGAGGGTAAAAATGGTAGAAGGAGACCAAGAGATGAATACACTAAGCAGATTCAGAAGGATGTGGGCTGTAGTTGGTACTGGGAAATGGAAAAGCTTGCACAGGGTAGAGTAGCATGGAGAGCTGCATCAAACCTGGCACAGGACTGAAGACCACAACAACAAGAAAAGATTTCGATAACTGCATATCTTGCCACAGCTCTTTGATCTAAGAAGTATGATTGTGACAGTGACTGTTCAAATGGTTCAAATGGCTCTGAGCACTATGGGACTTAACTTCTGAGGTCATCAGTCCCCTAGAACTTAGAACTACTTAAACCTAACTAACCTAAGGACATCACACACATCCATGCCCGAGGCAGGATTCGAACCTGCGACCGTAGCGGTCTTGCGGTTCCAGACTGTAGCGACTAGAACCGCTCGGCCACTCCGGCCGGGGACAATAACTGTATTCGTTAATCCCAGTGCTGCTCTTTTTTCGGTTTACGTTCGTGTTCACAACTGCAACATCTACTGCTATACTACTGACAGTTACAGGTCTTCAATCCGTTTTTGCACGGAACATGGCTGCAACTAACACACTAGCCGCGCAAGATTTTAGAACTGATCCAATTCGACACGCCATGCTTACGAGCAGATGCATCCCGCTCACTCGCATGGTTAAAACGGGAAATGTGAGGGCCCTTTATTCGTGAATCGCCATCTGAAATGCATTTTGGAACGTTATGGAGTTCCATTCCGTCAACTGAATGAAGTGAATGGGATATTGACTAGGAGCATTTATCCAAAACTCGGTATGTGCATATTTCTCGATTTCCTGAAAGCATTTGACAAGGTACCCCATTGCAGGCTGTTAACAAAGGTACGAGTGTATGGAATTAGTTCAGAGATATTTGAGTGGCTCAAAGACTTCTCAAATAATAGAAGCCAGAATGTTGCCTTTGACGACAGGTGTTCATCAGAAACAAGGGTATCGTCAGGAGTGGCTCAGGGAAGTGTGCTAGGACCACTGTTGTTCTCTGTATACATAAATGATTTGGCGGGCAGGATGGGCTGTATCTACAGTAGTTTCCTGATGATGCCATGCCGTGTCCGGTAAGGTGCCGAGTGACTGTAGGAAGATACGACTTAGACAATGTTTCCATTTGGTGTGACAAATAGCAGTTAGGACAAAATGTGGAAACATATAAGTTAATGCGGATAAATAGGAAGGTCAAAACTCTAATGTTCGGGTACAGTATTATGAGGGTGAATCAAAAGAAAACCTTATTTTTAAAAAATATTATTTATTGCGCTGAAGTGGTACAGAGCTGTATCACTTTTAAACATAATCTCCCCCACGCTCAATGCAAGTCCGCCAGTGCTTACAAAGTGCGTATATCGCTTTAGAAAAATTCTTTTGGTAGTCTGCACACCCACTTGCGCACTGCATGGCGTACCTCTTCATCAGAACGGAACTTCTTTCCTCCCATTGCGTCTCTGAGTGGTCCAAACAAATGGAAATCACTTGGGGCAAAGTCTGGTGAGTATGTTGGATGAGGAAGGCACTCAAAATGCAGGTCTGTGATACTGTACGGGCAGTGTGGGGCCTCGCATTGTCATGTTGGAAAAGGACACCTGCTGGCAGCAATCCACGTCGCTTTGATTTGATCGCAGGCCCCAGATGACCTTTTAGGAGATCTGTGAACGATGCATTGGTGACGGTGGTCCCTCTAGACACGTAATGCTCCAAAATGACGCCTTTTTCGTCCCAAAAGAGAGTCAGCATAACCTTCCCTGCTGATGGTTCTGTTCGAAACTTTTTTGGTTTTGGTGATGAGGAATGGCGCCATTCCATGCTCGCTCTCTTCGTTTCCGGTTGGTAGAAGTCAACCCAGGTTTCGTTCCCAGTAACGATTCTTGCAAGGAAGCCGTCACCTTCTCGGTGAAAGAGCCCAAAATGTCTTCACAAACATCGACACGTCGTTCTCTCATTTAAGAAATCAGCTGCCGTGGCACCCATCTTGCAGACACTTTGTGAAACTGGAGCACATCGTGCACAATGTGCTGTGCTGACCCGTGACTAATCTGTAGACATGCTGAAGTGTCATTGAATGTCACTCGGCGGTTTTCCTTCACTACGGCTCCAACTACTGCAATGTTCTGAGGAGCCACAACTCGTTGTGCCTGACCTGGACGAGGATCATCTCCCACTGAAGTCACACCATTTGCGAACTTCCTACTCCATACGTAGACTTGCTGCTGTGACAAATATGCGTCACCGTACTGAACCTTCATTCGTCGACGAATTTCAATAGGTTTCACACCTTCACGACCGAAAAACCGAATAACCGTACGCTGTTCTTCCCTGGTGCAAGTCGCAAGTGGGGCGGCCATCTTTATAGTGATACTGAGACGGTGTGTGTGCATCTGCACTATGCTGCCACCTACAGGCCATTCTGCACGGTGTTTGTAGCAGGCTTACCAACTTACAGGATAACGGCGCGAAAATTCGATTTGTTGTTACAAATTTAAGGTTTTCATTTGACTCACCCTCGTACTAACGTCCTGCTTGGCAAAGTCAAGTCGTCTAAATATCTGAGTGCAACGTCGTAAAGCGATATGAGGTGGAACGTAGCATGTGGGAACTGTGGTACGAACGGCGAATGGTCGACTTCCGTTTATTGGAAGAATTTTAGGAGAGAGTCGTTCATCTGTAAAGGAAACGGCATATAGGACGCTGGTGCGACCTGTTCTTGAGTACTGCTCGAGTGTTTGGGATCCGTACCAGGTAGGATTGCAGGAAGACATCCAAGCAGTTCAGAGGCGGGCTGCATGATTTGTTACCGATACGTTGGAACAACACGTAAGTGTTTTGGAGATGCTTCGGGAACTCAAAGGCGGCGTTCATTTCGGGAAACAATATTGAGAAAATTTAGACAACCGGCCTCTGAAGCTGACTGCCGAGCGATTCCGCTCTCGCCAACATGCATTGTACCTATGGACCACGAAGGTAGGAGAAATTAGGACTCGTACGGAGGCGTATACAGTCGCTTTTCCAATGCTGTATTTGCTGGGTGGACCAGGAGGGGAAATGACAAGTTGTCACCTTGCGGTGGCTTGCGGAATATCTACGTGGAGGAGATGCAAAAAATTTCACAATTGAGTTTGGCATGGTAGCGGCGTAATGCTGGCCTTTTGCATCAACCCCTGAACGAAGTTTTATCAAAAGCCGACTACTGCTGTGTGTACGAACGCTCCAAATCACAAGGTTTTGGCAAAACACGGAATAAGCATTCTTACAGTTACAATAAAACTCGACAAGTACAATGTAATTACTTTCTAGTGTGTCCGCTCTCTTTCTGCAGCAATCAATCAACGGTAATGGAGTACATTGGTAGCCTTAAGCGTTGTTACTCATTGTTGCAGCAATGTCTACCGGCGGGAACAGATTTCCAACCAGACTTCACTGGCGCCGTAACACCTGCATCTTACTTTTACACGAATATTCACCTGACGCTCATGTGTACGTCTACAAAAGAAGTTTTGTAAGTGGGAGCTGAATAGATGGCGATTCTAGTGATCCAGGAAATGGCATACAGATCAAAGAACGCTCCGGTGGTAGAAAATGCCGATTCAAGAAGGGCTACCGCGGACATGAAACGCAAAGCAAAAAGTGTATGTAGGGACTTATCATTAAATGCAATCATAGTCTTGGGGTTTGGCCTTGAAGAGCTAAAGGAACGAAACAGTCCATTGCTGCTGATCACTGCTACGAAGATGCTTCCCTCTTCCACCATCATGTAACATCATTCAATAAAATGGATCGAGATAAGTTCCTGTTATAATTTCTTACTACACTATGTGATCAAAAGTATCCGGACACCCCCAAAAACATACGATTTTCATATTGGGTGCATTTTGCTGCCACCTACTGCGAGGTACTTCATATAAGCAATTTCAGTAGTCATTAGATATCGCCAGAGAGCAGAATGGGCCGCTCTGCGCAACTCACGGACTTCGAACGTGGTCAGGTGACTGGGTGTCACTTGTGTCATACGTCTGTACGAGAGGCATCCACTCTCCTAAACATCCCTAGGTCCTCTGCGATATGTGATAGTGAAGTGGAAACGTGAAGGGACACGTACAGCACAAAAGCGTACAGGCCGACCTCGTCTGTTGACTGACAGAGACCGCCGAGAGTTGAAGAGGGTCGTAATGTGTAATAGGCAGACATCTATCCAGACCGTCACACAGGAATTCCAAACTGCATCAGGATCCACTGCAAGTACTATGACAGTTAGGCAGGAGGTGAGGAAACTTGGATTTCACGGTCGAGCAGCTGCTCACAAGCGCACATCACGTCGGTAAATGTATAACGACGCCTCGCTTGGTGTAAGGAGCGTAAACGTTGGAGGATTGGACAGTGGAAAAACGTTGTGTGGAGTGACGAATCACGGTACATGATGTGGCAGGGTTGGGTACGGCGAATGCCCGGTGAACGTCATCTGCCAACGTGTGTAGTGCTTAACAGTAAAATTCGAAGGCGGCGGTGTTATGGTGAGGTCGTATTTTTCATGGACGGGGCTTGCACTCCCGTTGTTTTGTGTGGCACTATCACAGCACAGGCCTACACTGATGTTCTCAGCACCTTTTTGCTTCTCACTGTCGAAGAGCAATTCGGGGATGGCGATTGCATCTTTCAACACGATCGAGCACCTGTTCATAATGCACGGCCCCTCGCGGAGTGGTTACATGACGATAACATCCCTGTAATGGACTGGCCTGCACAGAGTCCTGACCTCAGTCGTATAGAACACGTTCGGCATGTTTTGGAATACTGACTTCGTGCCAGGCCCCACCGATCGACATCGATACCTCTCCTCAGTGCAGCACTCCGTGAAGAATGGGCTGCCGTTCCCCATGAAACCTTCCAGCACCCCACTGAACGCATGGCTGGGAGAGTGGAAGCTGTCATAAAGGCAAAGCGTGGGCCAACGCCATATGGAATTCCAGCATTACCGATGGAGGGCGCCACAAACTTTTAAGTCAGTTTCAGCCAGGTGTCCGGGCACTTTTGATCACATAGTGTTTTTCTTCACTTCAGTGCAGAGTAATGGATACTCAGAATGCAAAAAGGAAGAAATCGGTGACAGTGCAGTATACCATTCGAAAAAGGTAGAGTGAAGTTGCAACTGTTAGTACTGCCACTTTCCAACGATTATCTGGCACGTCAAAGGATAGTTTGCCCTACCTAGGAAGCAGTTTCCATGAAGGAAGAAGGTTGCGATACTAAAGGAGAGTAGGGATCACTTTATTGTCATTATGAAACAAAAGGTGTAAACTTACAGAGAGGCACTATGTGTGAGCAGGTGATACATACTCCGGATATCAGGTATAAGTTGACATCCTGAGACAAAAGCAACCATCCCATCCAACAGTACTAACATCTACACTTTTACTAAAACAAAATATGGGACGCAAAGAAAAGGAGAAATATGTCTCTGCTTTGCTAAAGTATTTTGAAATTCCTGATAGTGCAAACGGGTTTTCTAAAGATGAACTTGACGAATAGTGTATAGATGTAAGAGGGAAAACTTGACAACAACAATGTGTTTGTAACACACAAATCTTTTCGTATTGTTCATTTCGTACTTCGTGTACTATTGATAATAATGATACAAGCTACACAAATTATGTCACAATAATTATCACTGATACTATTGTATTATGACACTGTATTTCTGTTATTGTTCTTTGTATTCCCAATGAATTCAAAAACCACAAATTTAAAAACATGCTACATAATGCACTCAAAAATATGCATTTTACAACAATGCACGCATTAATAAGCGATATAGCATATAAAAAATTTTGCTGTGGAAAAAAATACACGGAATTAAAGAAGGCAGCATAACTGACACCGGCAATAATTGTAAGCATTTATCGATTTTTGAAAACTTTTGTTGTTGTGGTCTTCAGTCCTGAGACTGGTTTGATACAGCTCTCCATGCTACTCTATCCTGTGCAAGCTTCTTCATCTCCCAGTACCTAGTGCAACCTCCATCCTTCTGAATCTGCTTAGTGTATTCATCTCTTGGTCTCCCTCTACCATTTTTACCCTCCACACTGCTCTCCAGTACTAAATTGGTGATCCCTTGATGCCTCACAACATGTCCTACCAACCGATCCCTTCTTCTGGTCTAGTTGTGCCACAAACTTCTCTTCTCCCCAATCCTATTCAATACTTCCTCATTAGTTATGTCATCTACCCATCTAATCTTCAGCATTCTTCTGTAGCACCACATTTCGAAAGCTTCTATTCTCTTCTTGCCCAAATATTTATCGTCCATGTTTCACTTCCATACATGGCTACACTCCATACAAATACTTTCATAAATGACTTCCTGACACTTAAATCTATACTCGATGTTAACAAATTTCTCTTCTTCAGAAACGCTTTCCTTGCCATTGCCAATCTACATTTTATATCTTCTCTACTTTGACGATCATCAGTTATTTTGCTCCCCAAATAGCAAAACTCCTTTACTACTTTAAGTGTCTCATTTCCTAATCTAATTCCCTCAGCAGCACCCGACTTAATTAGACTACATTCCATTATCCTCGTTTTGCTTTTGTTGATGTTCATCTTATATCCTCCTTTCAAGACACTATCCATTCCATTCAACTACTCTTCCAAGTCCTTTGCTGTCTCTTACAGAATTACGATGTCATCGGCGAACCTCAAAGTTTTTATTTCTTCTCCATGGATTTGAAAACTGAGACTGGAAAAAATCACAAATCGTTCAAATGGCTCTGAGCACTATGGGACTTAACATCTGAGGTCATCAGTTCCCTAGAACTTAGAACTACGTAAGCCTAACTAAGCTAAGGACGTCACACACATCCATGCCCGATGCAGGATTCGAACCTGCGACAGTAGCGGTCACGCGGTTCCACACTGAAGCGCCTAGAACCGCTCGGTCACGGCGGCTGGCGGAAAATCACACATTAATATACTGTCATACAAATATCTAGCAGTCGCATTTACCGCAGTGTGGAAGAGAGCGACCGAATTAGGGAGCTGTGCGGTAAGCCCGGATCAGCGATACTTCCGAACCGGGGCAAAAACTTGATACTGTACTGCATCCGCCTCCCCCCCGAGCGTTTGAGATAGGACGTAAATTTTTTTTAAAAAACATAGATTTTTCGAAAATATGTTCATCTTTCTGAGCGTTTGCTGCATAAAACATATATGTTCGAGGAAGTGTAAGAATGTTTTTCCGTCTTAAAGTGTGCCACTCGTCTTCATACTCCATTCCCCTGCCGCACATGACTGTATTTCGCTCTGTGGAATTCAAAAGTGTGGACTTTGTAATGGAAGCCATCAAAGCTGCACTACTGGCCATTAAAATTGCTACACCACGAAGGTGACGTGCTACAGACGCGAAATTTAACCCACAGGAAGAAGATGCTGTGCTATGCAAATGATTAGCTTTTCAGAGCATTCACACAAGGTTGGCGCCGGTGGCGACACCTACAACGTGCTGACACGAGGAAAGTTTCCAACTGATTTCTCATACACAAACAGCAGTTGACCGGCGTTGCCTGGTGAAACGTTGTTGTGATGCCTCGTGTAAAGAGGAGAAATGCGTACCATCACGTTTCCGACTTTGATAAAGGTCGGAATTGTAGCCTGTCGCGATTGCGGTTTATCGTACCGCGACATTGCTGCCCGCGTTGGTCGAGATCCAATGACTGTTATCAGAATATGGAATCGGTGGGTTCAGGAGGGTAATACGGAACGCCGTACTGGATCCCGACGGCCTCGTATCACTAGCAGTCGAGATGACAGGCATCTTATCCGCACGGCTGTAAGGGATCGTGGAGCCACGTCTCGACCCCTTAGTCAACAGATGGGGACGTTTGCAAGACAACAACCATCTGCACGAACAGTTCGACGACGTTTTGCAACAGCACGGACTGTCAGCTCGGAGACCACGGCTGCGGTTACCCTCGACTCTGCATCACAGACAGGAGCGCCTGCGATGGTGTACTCGACGACGTACCTGGGTGCACGAATGGCAAAACGACATTTTTTCGGATGAATCCAGATTCTGTTTACAGCATCACGATGGTCGCACCCGTATGTGGCGACACCGCGGTGAACGCACATGGCAAGCGTGTATTCGTCATCGCCGTACTGGCGTATCACCCAGCGTGATGGTATGGGGTGCCATTGGTTACACGTTTCGGTCACCTCTTGTTCGTACTGACGGCACTTTGAACAGTGGAAGTTACGTTCCAGATGTGTTAAGACCCGTGCTCTACCCTTCATTCGATCCCTGCGAAACCCTACATTTCAGCAGGATAATGCACGACCGCAAGTTGCAGGTCCTGTACGGGCCTTTCTGGATACAGAAAATGTTCGACTGCTGCCCTGACAAAACATTCTCCAGATCTCTCACCAAATGAAAACGTCTGGTCAATGGTGGCCGAGCAACTGGCTCGTCACAATACGCCAGTCACTACTCTTGATGAACTGTGGTATCGTGTTGAAGCTGCATGGGCAGCTGTACCTGTACACGCCATCCAAGCTCTGTTTGACTCAATGCCCAGGCGCTTCAAATCCGTTATTACGGACAGAGGTGGTGGTTCTGGGTACTGATTTCTCAGGATCTATGCAACCAAACTGCTTGAAAATGTAATCACATGTCAGTTCCAGTATAATATGGTTTGTCCAATGAATACCCGTTTATCATCTGCATTTCTTCTTGGTGTAACAGTTTTAATGGCCAGTAGTGTAGATTGACGCCAGTGCTAATTAAAATGTCCTGTGGTGCCTCTGCTGTTCTCAGTCGGCCGGTTTGACATCCTGACACCCTTAAAAAAAAAGCTCACAGTTAATACTCGGTGGCATTATTTGCGGAAGGGGAATAAGAAATCGTCAGAAAATTTGCACTTTTTTATTGCGTATTAGCTAATAACTTTGTCCTCTGTATGACATAAAATTAAATATAGGAAACATAAACGTTTTTGCTACATAACAAATCAAAGTAAAAAGTTGTTAACACGAATAGTACCTGCGACTGGTGTGGTTTCTGCATTTGATTACGTCTATTTTTTCACTGTCTGCTACATCAGACGAAATAGACATTTCTAATATTGCGGTAATTGTAACATACGCCACATAAGCGAGACTGTTTTGGCTCAAATGGCCATCTTTATGTACCTGAGTTACAGAAATAACACGACGGTACACAATCGACGAAGTACCAATGTCAAGTGACTATTATGCCTTATACATCCAAAACGTTTTGTGATAAGAAACAAAACAAAAAATGCTTCAAATGGCTCTGGGCACTATGGGACTTAACATCTGAGGTCATCAGCCCCCTAGAACCTAGAACTACTTAAACCTAACTAACCTAAGGACATCACACACATCGATGCCCGAGGCAGGATTCGAACCTGCGACCGTAGCGGTCGCGCGGTTCCATACTGAAGCGCGTAGAACCGCTCGATCTTACCGGCCGGCGTTAACAAACAGTTTCACCTTTCATTTATACGTTCCAGTTTCTCAACCATCAGATCGAAAATAATACTAGTACGAAATTTTTGTATAAATTTGGAATCGTCACATTCTTCCTTATAATCTGTGTGTTGTCCCGGTTTTTTCTGCTTCCTCATTCTAACAAACAATCCCGTCATCACTAATTTTGTAACTGTTTCTGGCGTTGCCAAAACTTGTTCTCCAGTTAACTTCACTATCCTTGCCAGAATCAGCGAAACAGTTATCTCGTGTTTATTCTCCGGTTAGGATTATTATGTGTTCGTACGCCGCGTTTTCTGCGCTATTGCGAGAATAGAACTCAAAGCGACTGCTAACTGGGGACTGTACAACTGGTACGGTAGTGTAGGATTTGGCAAAAATTTTCTATCAAAATTTTGTTTTCTTGGATACACCTAGATATATCCATAATTGAAACGGACGACTTGGGACGTCAGCTAGTACAATATATGTTAAAAAATGACGGAATTCCTCCAGCTGTATGTGTTGGTTTTATTAGCAAGTAGTTTCGATGTTGTTACACCATCTTCAGGCCCAAACTTGTTGACAGTAACCGTATGTAGTCAGTGGTGAGATAGGCGTGTTCCATCACGTATATCTCACCACTGCCTACATACGGTTACTGTTAACAAGTTTGGGCCTGAAGATGATGTAACAACATCGAAACTACTTGCCAATAAAACCAACACATACAGCTGGAGGAATTTCGTCATTTTTTGACATATAGAAGGTAATATGTGATCTTTCTGATCTGTTATTCCTGTTATAATCCGTTCATCATAAGAATAAACCTGATGTAACCAAACACAAACATGATGACTGATCAGAAGCCGTAGCAGACGTACACTGGTGTTGTTACGCTCTTGGAAGTAGGTCCTACTTATGTATTACATATATTATTACTAAGTTACGTTAAATGAAACTTAAAGATATTCAAATGTAGTAACGGCCATCAATGTTTCTCTTAATCACGATTTAGCTACCTAGTTTTTATTTCAAACATTGTGTACATTCACTGCCTGTGCAGTGTTGTCCTCTGACTGTCGCGCTGTTGCTGCGCAGAATGAAAATGGCTGAGGCTGCTTTTTGCTCAGTAGTGAAACACGCGCGTGGAACACGGTTAAAAAGTGGCGAGAAACAGGCTGTTCGTAATGTTTTTCATAAATATACGGAGATAATCGGCGTTGAAGTTTCCCCAGCGCTGTATACAATACAGTTTATAAAAACAAATAGGATAACTGAAAGTATAGCTTAACCGGTGCCGGCACGGTAACTCAGCGTGTTCGGTCAGTGAGTTAGCTGCACTCTGTAATGAAAATACTGAGTTAATGGGTCAACGACGAATTAAAACGGGTGTCTTGCAACGTCCGCCACGAGCAATTACAACGAACGAAAGCGAACAAAATGGGATTACCGTAATGGAAAGTGAACGAAATACGCTTATACATTCTCACCAATACCAAATTGTTTTCTTGTTCCATTTGAAATACGTACATCTCGTAATTATAAAACTCATCAAATTTTTTTTTATGGGCAATGCAGGTCTTCTTGTTTCTAATTACATATTGGACGCGAGATTCCTGTTTCCATTTCAAACACAAATTCTTCATTATCGATTTTTATGGAAGACTGTTCATACACGTTGTTTAAATTAAGGAAACTCAATAATTTATTTTTTAAGGCAAAAATGAAAAACCAAATCCTCTTTATTTGGACTACGTCCATCATTTTATACCACAGAGGTACAAAAGTATCGTAGAAACATGAAAAACAATCATTTTGACAGCATCGAGCACATCATAAAAATGCTGCATTTTTAGATTTGCCACTGTACGATAACAATATGAACCTAACAGAACTGATCTGGAGCCGAGCTGCGGGATTTGACCCGACAAGTAACGAGACTGTTAAGACGTCAGACGTACCGGAACTAACGCACGCAGCTTTTTCACACGTCTCTGCCGAATGCTGGCGGGATATAGAACGGCTCGTCATAAAAGGAGAAGAGAAAATGGTGCGCCTAGTTAACATCGTGGATTATGTTGTTGACAGGCTCATTGTCAACGTAGCAGGTGACATTTCCGAAACTGAAACGTATTTCCGGGATTAGTATAAGGAAGGAGATAAGAGATGTTCAAAATATGTGTGAAATCTTATGGGACTTAGCTGCTAAGGCCATCAGTCCCTAAGCTTACACACTACTTAACCTAAATTATCTTAAGGACAAACACACACACCCATGCCAGAGCGAGGACTCGAACCTCCGCCGGGACCAGCCGCACAGTCCATGACTGCAGCGCTTTAGACCGCTCGGCTAATCCCGCGCGGCGGATAAGAGATTACCAGACGAGTGACTGTAAATAATACCTTCAGTGGTTTCAGTGTTTAACTTTACGGTGAAGTCTATCAATTCTGTCTTACGTTACACACACCTTAGGCAGAAAAATTACCCTGTGGTTAAGTCAGCAATTTTCATCGCCCTTTTTTTTAATTACAGAAGTACGTCAGCTAAAAACGATAAAATGTTGCCGCTTTCGTCTAGTCATCTAAGGAGCATACTGAGGAAGATTTGCAGTGTATTATTTCATTCTGCTTGAAAATTAAATGACATTCGAAGCTATATTGCTCCTCTGCTCGTCTCTTTTTACGTGTGAACTGCAGCTGGCCCCGCCACTGCAAGCTAGCTGTACCAGCTGACCGGCCAGTGCTGTCCAAGTTAAATGCACCGGTAGAGCTGTTGTCCCGTATTATCGATGAGTCGATATGCGCGTAAAGCACAGCACAAAACGTACTCTTTAATATCATACTTGACAGTAGTGATGGGCTAAACTGCGATTTTCCGATATCAGTGATTTCTGTGAATGCTGCTTTTCAGTATCTGCTATTCTTAATTGTGATTTGTCGCAGTTAAGAGTCGCAGTTAAGGAACGTAGGTTGCGTATCCCTCCGCCACTGCTATTTCTGCTACTTCCGCGATTTCTGCGACTTCTGCGATTTTTCTGACTTCTGCTACTTCTGCGATTTCTGTGACTTCTGCTACTTCTGCGATTTCTGTGACTTCTGCGATTTTTGCGACTTACCACCGTATGAAAAAGTTACATCTGCCCACACAGAAAATTGCATCTCAACAAATCTGTCATTGGTAAGTAAGTTTTACGTTTGTTCTTCCGTTGGCTTTAATTATGTATTAAAGAAACAACTGTGAAAATATTAATAGTGTAATTAATATGTAAGTAGCCATACAGTAGCGTAATAGTTCGTGTTTAGAAAATGAATTCTAACATATTGTTATGTTCACAGGTACCCGAACTACATTTCAGTCACTCAGTAAATTGATAACTGAAAATATCATTGTCACCAGATCTGGAGAAATTGCCACTGCGTCTTTAGACCGTTTTCGTCAGACGAGAGGAAAGTTTCTAAGTGTTTCGATGGACTTGATTACTTCAGTGAGATCGTTCTTGCAAATGTGAAATATACCCCATTGAGTGGCTTTCATTACAGCAAATATTAGCAATCTACTCTGTCAATTATATTTCTTGTAATTAGTGACAGCAAAAATTGTTTAATAATCCTTGTGATTTTGCAGACACAGTTCTGACTCTTGATTACTGGTTGCTGTACGTATCTATCCACATCAAGGCAATTGAGAGAGACTTGTGAAGATTCAAGGCAGCTCTTAGAGGATTTGCAGTTTAAAAGTGACATAATTGTGAAATAAGTGTGCAGATGAGTGATTAAACTGTGTTTTATTGAATTTATTATGCGATTTTAAAGAAATAATAAATGTTAAATACAGTGATTGAATAATGAAAATCTCATTTTCCACATGTCCTATACCCGTAATTTTCCGCCACATATTTACTGGTAAACACTAGTTGAAGAGTGACATGTCGCCCCCCCCCCCCTTTCTCCACCATCTTGGTGTGACACTGACCTGTAGCATAGCCCGAGGTATAGAATATGCATTTTGAAGCTGTTGATATGAAAGTGGGAAGTACAGATCTTCCAGTTAAATCAGGAATAGCTTAAGTGCAGTACTTGAAAGTAACACAGGAAAAGCTAACTTATGTAGGTGGTTGTAGTGTCGGCAAAAAGTTCGTGTGTGTGAAGTTGCCATGTAGAACACCAGGGGCAAAACTTTTATCCCGAGTCTTGAACTGTGCCGGAATAAAAGTGAGGCATTCATATGACTCAATAATGCTGTTTTCATTTCACTACACTTATGCAGAGGTCTGAGTTCTGCTGTGTTAACATTGCAAAGTCCTGTAGACATGTGGAGTATTAACCAAAATTGTCACATTGGAAGCAGAATCACATCTGTTACGTTACTTGATATTTTCAGGAGAAAAAGGCAATGTTGCTTCTTATTAATATAATACATTCAGAGTCACAGCTGTGTTTGACCAATCATAACTGATGCTGATTTTGCATGTCGTAATATAATGTGAAGGGCTTATTTCATAGTGGTACAAGTCCATTACCTCCACTTTTCTGTCTATAATGCTTCTGAAATTAATGATCCAAACAAACATTAATAAAGGTTCATTTCTAGCAAGAAGCCATATGCTTCAATATTTCTGGTATCTCAACTATTGATTTTTCAGCGCTCATTTAACTTTACGACTCCGTATCTCAAAATGAACAAAAATGGACTTGTACCACTAATGAAATAAGTCCTTCATACGCACACACAGCACACCGATCTCTTGAGGCACAAGGCTCTTATAACGAAGTACGTACGTCGTTCAACAGATGGCACTAGGAAAAGAATGTTAACTGCGCTTTTTAGTTGCTACTTGTGACTCTTAGTTGCGATTTGTCACGGAAATCGCAGTTTGACTCGGTAGCGAATAGCATAGTATGAGCTTTGCTCAACAGATGGCACTGCTAACTGCGCTTTTTAGTTGCTACTTGCGACTCTTAGTTGCGACTTGTCACGGAAATCACAGTTAGACTCGATAGCGTGTCGCAGTTAGATTTTGTAAAGTTGTTGCTGTGATATCGTTGTTGTTGTTGTTGTCTTCAGTCCTGAGACTGGTTTGATGCAGCTCTCCATGCTACTCTATCCTGTGCAAGCTGCTTCATCTCCCAGTACCTACTGCAACCTACATCCTTCTGAATCTGCTTAGTGTACTCATCTCTCGGTCTCCCTCTACGATTTTTACCCTCCACGCTGCCCTCCAATGCTAAATTTGTGATCCCTTGATGCCTCAAAACATGTCCTACTAACCGATCCCTGCTTCTAGTCAAGTTTTGCCACAAACTTCTCTTCTCCCCAATCCTATTCAATACCTCCTCATTAGTTACGTGATCTATCCACCTTATCTTCAGTATTCTTCTGTAGCACCACATTTCGAAAGCTTCTATTCTCTTCTTGTCCAAACTAGTTATCGTCCATGTTTCACTTCCATACATGGCTACACTCCAAACAAATACTTTCAGAAACGACTTCCTGATACATAAATCTATATTCGATGTTAACGAATTTCTCTTCTTCAGAAATGCTTTCCTTGCCATTGCCAGTCTACATTTTATATCCTCTCTACTTCGACCATCATCAGTTATTTTACTTCCTAAATAGCAAAACTCCTTTACTACTTTAAGTGTCTCATTTCCTAATCTAATTCCCTCAGCATCACCCGATTTAATTTGACTACATTCCATTATCCCCATTTTGTTTTTGTTAATGTTCATCTTATATCCTCCTTTCAAGACACTGTCCATTCCGTTCAACTGCTCTTCCAAGTCCTTTGCCGTCTCTGACAGAATTACAATGTCATCGGCGAACCTCAAAGTTTTTACTTCGTCTCCATGAATTTTAATACCTACTCCAAATTTTTCTTTTGTTTCCTTTACTGCTTGCTCAATATACAGATTGAATAACATCGGGGAGAGGCTACAACCCTGTCTCACTCCTTTCCCAACCACTGCTTCCCTTTCATGCCCCTCGACTCTTATTACTGCCATCTGGTTTCTGTACAAATTATAAATAGCCTTTCGCTCCCTGTATTTTACCCCTGCCACCTTTAGAATTTGAAAAAGAGTATTCCAGTCAACATTGTCAAAAGCTTTCTCTAAGTCTACAAATGCTAGAAACGTAGGTTTGCCTTTTCTTAATCTTTCTTCTAAGATAAGTCGTAAGGTCAGTATTGCCTCACGTGTTCCAACATTTCGACGGAATCCAAACTGATCCTCCCCGAGGTCTGCATCTACCAGTTTTTCCATTCGTCTGTAAAGAATTCGCGTTAGTATTTTGCAGCCGTGGCTTATTAAACTGATAGTTCGGTAATTTTCACATCTGTCAGCACCTGCTTTCTTTGGGATTTGAATTATTATATTCTTCTTGAAGTCTGAGGGTATTTCGCCTGTCTCATACATCTTGCTCACCAGCTGGTAGATATCTGTGACTTCTCAATCACTGTGATTTCTAACAGATACGCGATTTCCTGCCCACCACTACTTGACAGTACTCGAGACAGGTTGGCTGTAGTCCCATGTGATACGGAAATACAATAAAGTTCCAGCAAACACGGAAGAATGGATAGTGCAATGTTTACATCAGGTTTATTCTTATGATGAACGGATTATAGTCGGTTATTTCGACTCTGGTAAACTGAATCTATGGATTTCGCTAACAATTACAATGACGCTGACCATTGGCACACCCAATCAACCATATGAACAAACCGCGATCATTCGGCTGAGCTGGTGCTGCCCCGTCCCGTTTTTTATTTCTAGATGCGGCGGGGATTCCCCTGGCAGACACATCGCCTGCACTATGCTCCAGATGGGAAGCGTTTCAAAATTATATGCGTAACCGATACACTGACGTGTGCTGCATACTAGGCGCTTTGTGAAACAATTTTTTTCTACATGTACATCATACTCCGCTACCCACCTAATGGTGTGTGGCGGAGAGTACTTTCGGTACCACTGTCTGATACCTTCGACCCTGTTCCACTCGCGAACAGTGCGGTCAGACTCTGTATTGGCTCTAATTTCTCTAATTTTCTCCTCGTGGTCAACACGTGAGATTCATGTTGGGAGAACTAATATGTTGTCCAACTCCTCCGGAAAAGTGCTGTCCCGAAATTTCAGTAACAAATCTATCCGCGATGCACGACGCCTCTCCTGTAACGTCTACCAGTGGATATTACAATATATTGATAATTTTTACTTATCGACCGTCTGACAGCAACTGAATAACACACAATTTTAGTGCGATACGCGTTTTGCCTTTATTTTCTGCAAGGCATCATCAGTGGCCTGGAATATGTACATACGTTTGCTTTTTAATTTACATTTTTGTCACTGTACATATAGGTTATAAGCAGTCCTGGTGGTTGGTATTTCCTATTAAGTAGTAATGTTTTGAACTGTACTTACAGGTTGCGTGGACAATTTTTTACATATTACTCTCCTGTTGCATTTTTGTTGTTGTTCTCCTTGTAAAGAGTGCCAATTTGCGTTTTTTCCCCCACATTCCACAGCACTACGAACTAAACGCTTGTTTCAATGCAATGTTTTGGTTTCTGTTGCCGACTGTCAAATGTTTTTGCCAAAGACCGAATGTTATTGCCAAACTTTCGAGCGTAATTACTGAAGTATCTGCAATCTGTTCGTGTATGCATTTGTGTGTGTGTTTTTTGGTATATATATATATATATATATATATATATATATATATATATATATATATATATATATAATGAAAGGAGAAAATATAAAAATGCAGTAAATGAAGCAGGCAAAAAGGAATACAGACATCTCAAAAATGAGATCGACAGGAAGTGCAAAATGTCTAAGCAGGGATGGCTAGAGGACAAATGTAAGGATGTAGACGCTTATTTCACTAGCGGTAAGGTAGATACTGCCTACAGGAAAATTAAAGAGACCTTTGGAGATAAGAGAACCACTTGTATGAATATCAAGAGCTCAGATGGAAACCCAGTTCTAAGCAAAGAAGGGATAGCAGAAAGGTGGAAGGAGTATATAGAGGGTCTATGCAAGGGCGATGTGCTTGAGGACAATATTATGGAAATGGAAGAGAATGTAGATGAAGATGAAATGGGAGGTACGATACTGCATGAAGAGTTTGACAGAGCACTGAAAGAGTTGAGTCGAAACAAGGCCCCTGGAGTAGACAACATTCCATTGGAACTACTGACGGCCTTGGGAGAGCCAATCCTCACAAAAATCTACCATCTGGTGAGCAAGATGTATGAGACAGGTGAAATACCCTCAGACATCAAGAAGAATATAATAATTCCAATCCCAAAGAAAGCAGGTGCTGACAGATGTGAAAATTACCGAACTATCAGTTTAATGAGTCACAGCTGCAAAATACTAACGCGAATTCTGTACAGATGAATGGAAAAACTAGTAGAAGCCGACTTCGGGGAAGATCAGTTTGGATTCCGTAGAAATGTTGGAACACGTGAGGCAATACTGTCCCTACGACTTACCTTAGAAGGTAGTTTAAGGAAGGCCAAACCTACGTTTCTAGCATTTGTAGACTTAGAGAAAGCTTTTGACAATGTTGATTGGAATACTCTCTTTCAAATTCTGAAGGTAGCAGGGGTAAAATGCAGGGAGCGAAAGGCTATTTACAATTTGTACAGAAACCAGATGGCAGTTATAAGAGTGGAGGGGCATGAAAGGGAAGCAGTGGTTGGGAAGGGAGTGAGACAGGGTTGTAGCCTCTCCCCTATTTTATTCAATCTGTATATTGAGCAAGCAGTGAAGGAACAAAATAAAACTTCGGAGTAGGTATTAAAATCCATGGAGAAGAAATAAAAATGTTGAGGTCTGCCGATGACATCGTAATTCTGTCAGAGTCAGCAAAGGACTTGGAAAAGCAGTTGAACGGAATGGATAGTGTCTTGAAAGGAGGATATAAGATGAACATCAACAAAAGCAAAACGAGGATAATGGAATGTAGTCGAATTAAGTCGGGTGATGCTGAGGGAATTGGATTAGGAAATGAGACACTTAAAGTAGTAAAGGAGTTTTGCTATTTGGGAAGTAGAGACGATATAAAATGTAGACTGGCAATGGCAAGGAAAGCATTTCTGAAGAAGAGAAATTTGTTAACATCGAGTATAGATTTAAGAGTCAGGAAGCCATTTATGAAAGTATTTGTATGGAGTGTAGCCATGTATGGAAGTGAAACATGGACGATAAAGAGTTTGGACAAGAAGAGAATAGAAGCTTTCGAAATGTGGTGCTACAGAAGAATGCTGAAGATTAGATGGGTAGATCACATAACTAATGAGGAAGTATTGAATAGAATTGGGGAGAAGAAAAGTTTGTGGCACAACTTGACCAGAAGAAGGGATCGGTTGGTAGGACATGTTCTGAGGCATCAAGGGATCACCAATTTAGTATTGGAGGGCAGCGTGGAGGATAAAAATCGTAGAGGGAGACCAAGAGATGAATACACTAAACAGATTCAGAAGGATGTAGGCTGCACTAGGTACGGGGAGATGAAGAAGCTTGCGTTAGATATAGCATGGAGAGCTGCATCCACCCAGTCTCAGGACTGAAGACCACAACAATATATATATATATATATATATATATATATATATATTGTGGGCTCTGCTTGTGTGTGTGTGTGTGTGTGTGTGTGTGTGTGTGTGTGTGTGTGGCAGAGGGTCCATAAGTAAAAATTATCAATATACCGTAATATTACACGCAACTGAGGAAGACAGGACTGCAAAAGTTGAAAATGTCTACCAGTGGAGTTTGTTTAGCATCTCCGTAACACTCCCTTGCCAGCAAAACCATCCCGTGACGAAACACTCCGCACGTCGTTGGATCTTCTCTATCAGCCCTACCCGATAGTGGTCCCAGATAAATGAACAGTAGTCAAGAATCGGGGGAACTACCACCTTATAAGTCACTTCTTTCGTAGATGAGCTACATTTCCTTAAGATTCTTCTGATGAATCTATTGTCTGCTTTTCCCACTGTTTCATAAGGTCATTCCACTTAAGGTCGCTCCGGATAGTTACGCCTAGATATTTTAGGGCAGACGCTGTCTTCAGCTGTTTGTCATCAATACTGTAGCTGTACAGTAGTGGATTTCTTTTCCTATGTATGCGCAGAGTGTTACATTTATTCATGTTCAGGATCAACTGCCACAGCCTGCACCATTCATCAATTCTCTGAAGGTCGTTGTGCAAATTCTTGCTATCTTCTACATCTGCATCTACATCTACGTGATTACTCTGCTATTCACAATAAAGTGGATGGCAGAGGGTTCAATGAACCACCTTCAAGCTGTCTCCCTACCGTTCCACTATCGAACGGCACGCGGGAAAAACGAGCACTTAAATTTTTCTGGGCAAGCCCCGATTTCTCTTATTTTATCGTGATGATCATTTCTCCCTATGTAGGTGGGTGCCAACAGAATGTTCTTGCAATCGGAGGGGAAAACTGATGATTGAAATTTCATGAGAAGATGCCGTCGCAACGAAAAAGTTTTTGTTTTAATGATTGCCACTCCAACTCACGTATCATGTCTGTGGCCTTATCTCCCCTATTTCGCGATAATACAAAACGAGCTGCCCTTCTTTGTACTTTTCCGATGTCATCCGTCAGTCCCACCTGATGCGGATCCCACACCGCACAGCAGTACTCAAGAACAGGGCGGACAAGCGTGGTGTAAGCAGTCTCTTTAGTAGACCTGTTGCGCCTTCTAAGTGTTCTGCCGGTGAATGGCACTCTCTGGTTTGCTCTACCCACAATATTATCTATGTGATCGTTCCAATTTAGGTTATTTGTAATTGTAATCCCTAAGTATTTAGTTGAATTTACAGCCTTCAGATTTGTGTGACTTATCGGGTTGCTACTTTGGCACAGACAACTGCATCAGCGAATAGCCTTAAAGAGCGCCCGACGCTTTCTACTAGATCATTTATAAATATATATATTGTAAACAGCAACAGTCTTATCACACTTCCCTGCGCTACCCCGAACATTACCTTTACATCTGTCGATTTAGTTACCTCAAGAGCCACGGTTTGAGTTGTATCTTCAAGAAAGTCTTGACTCCAATCGCAGGTCTGCTCCGATACTCCATAAGTTCGAATTTTTTCATTAAACGGCAATGCGGGACGGTGTCAAATGCCTTTCTGAAATCGTACCCAGTTTTCGGTCGTGCGGTAGCGTTATCGCTTCTCGCGCCCGGTTTCCCGGGTTCGATTCCCGGCAGGGTGAGAGATTTTCTCTGCCTCGTGATGACTTGGTGTTGTGTGCTGCCTTTAGGTTAATTAGGTTTCAGTAGTTCTAAGTTCTATGGGACTGATGACCATAGCTGTTAAGTCCCATAGTGCTCAGAGCCATTTGTACCATTTTTAGCCTTACTGAAATCAAGAAACACGGCATCAACCTCAGCGCCGTTGTCCACTGTGCTGTGGATCTCACGGGGGAACAGAGTTTCGCAGGACCTCTGTTTGCGGAATCCAAGTTGATTTTTATACAGGAGGTGTTCATTTTCCAAAAACGTCATAATTCTTGACATGCTATTTTTTCCTAGTCGTTAGGTGCCTTTAGTTGCTCAAGAAACCTGCGACAGATTACTGCTAGAAGGGGAGCAAGTTCTTTGGCATAATCTTTGTACAATCTTACAGCTATCTCATCTGGTCCTGAAGCCTTTCCACTACTAAGCGATTGTAGCTGCTTTTCAGTTCCGCGATCAGTTATATCAAGATCTGCCGTTTCGATGATCGTACGACTATTGAAAGGAGGGACAGTGTTACAATCTTCCGCGGTGAAACAAATTCGGAAGATCGAAATCAGTATTTCGGCCTTCTCTCTGTTATCTTCCGTGTCGGTGCTGGTGTGGTCACTGAGAGAATGAGTACATGATTCTGACACACTTACTGATTTTACATACGACCAAAATCTATCAGGGTTTTTACTCAGATCGGTCGACAACGTCTTACTTTCGAAATCATTGAACGCTTCTCTCGTTGCTCTCCTTACGCTCATTTTCGCTTCGTTCAGATTTTGTTTGCCAGCTGGGTTTCTACTTGGCTTGAATCTGAGATGAAGTGCTCTTAGTTTACGCAGTGCTCTTCTAACACGACTATCCCTTAAAACCTTACTCTGAACATGCTAGTCTAGGGCGTATTGAACGATGCCTTTGAATTTTTTCCATGTGTTCTCCACATCTTCGTGCTCATCACCGAATATTCGATGCTGACACCTGAGATATTCTGAAATTTGTATCCTGGCACCCTTGCTGAGCAAATATATGTTCCTACCTTTCCATGTAGGACCCATCGTTATAGATGCTGTCACAGCCTTATGGTCACTGATACCTTCCTCTAAGTTAAGTTGCCAGGAGGTGTAAGATGTTAACCCTCACGAGTTGGTTCTCTAACTATCTGCTCAAGATAATTTTCAGACAAGCCATCCGGAACAATGACACACGAATCGTTGTATCTGACAATAGTTTTGATGGCATAACACTTCCGATCTATACCTGGCAAGTTGATGTTACCCCCCCCCCCCCCCATGGTCAGGCAAATTACTAATGATATTCTGCAAAATTCTGTCTGAACCACTTTATAACTACAGATCCTGACCCAGGTGGTGTATAAAAGTATACAATCACCATTTTTGACCTTTCTTTGATAATCATTTCGCCCAGATTGATTCACACTCGGAACTCGTCAGGAATATGGATTTGGCGCCCCCTGAAATCGCCGCCCAAGGCAGATACACTGGTTGCCCCCCCCTCCCCCCCTCCCCCCCTCCCCCGCCCCATCCAGATCCGGGCCTGCGAAGCTGGTATTACACTGTCAAATTTCTTTGTCAAAAATCTTTCTCAAAGATATTTGATGGTGTAATAGGAACTTTGTCAAATGTCGTGCAATATTTGATGAAATCTGGGGCCTCGCTGTAGATTTGATCAAAGAAATCGCTTGTCTTCTCTTCACTGCAATGTGACATGTTACCACGTGCAGCGCTAGCACCGCTGCAGCGTTCTGTCGTCTGTAGTGTGTTTCTAAACATTGGCGGTAAATACAATTGGTGTGTGTGTCGACAACTACAACATTAATAGAGATGAATGGAGCTGATGAGGCACCCTGAATACAAAAATAGATTAAGAAGACTATAGACCACAGCTGACCTAACCTAACCTAACCTAACATAACCTAACCTAACATACCATCTCCTGTAGCAAGGAATCGGAGTACTACAGGGAGCCTGCCTTCTGAAGATGTAGCAGCTCTTAAGTGAATATTGTGCTTCGTGATATGAGGATACACTTCGCTCAGTAAATACTGAAATGTATGCTCATCCATTCTTAAGTAATTGATGTACTACTTGACATCTTCCACTGTAACCTCACATAACAAGTTTTGTTGAATGCTTTTATCGTGTCGTCGTAAAACCCACGGCTCCACCCAAATTAGATTAGTTTTTCGTTCCATAGATCCGTGCTTAGGAGATCCTCGTGGATGTCGAATATGTCAGTTTATTTAACCTGAAACAACAATGCTAATACTATGAATAAATACAATACATCATTTGTTTCTCTTACAAAATTCGTCAGTGGAGTAGAAGGAGTTGGCCACTAGTAAGTGTTTCAGGCTCCTTTTAAACTGATCTTTATTTGTAACTAAGTTTTTTATGTTTGCTGGCAAACTATTGAAGATGAGTGTTCCTGAGTAGTGGAGCCCTTTCTGAACTAAAGTAAGTGCTTTTAAGTCCTTGTGCACATCAGTTTTGTTCCTGGTATTGTATGTATGAACTGAGCTGTTTTTTTTTGGAAAAAGAGATATATTATTTAGGACAAATTTCATTATGGAGTAAATATACTAAGAGGCAGTAGTTAGTGTACCCAGTTCTTTGAAGAGGTTTCTGTAGAACATCGGTAAATTGACTCCACAAATAATATGTATTACACACTTTTGGACCCTGAAAACTTTTGTTTGACTTAAAGGTCTACCCCAAAATATTATACCATATGACATTATGGAATGAAAGTAGGCAAAGTATGGCAGCGTTTTGATTTTTATGTTGCCTTAGTCTGCCAACACTCGAATTGCAAATACATATTTGTTAAAGCGTTTCTGCAGTTCTGTGGTGTGCTCCTCCCAAATGAATTTATTATCAAGTTGTAATTCCAGGAATTTAAGACTGTCAACCTCGTATGTATGGTTCCTTTTTTTTCCCCACTTCTCTTCCGCATATGCACACAGTGAAACTGTGGTACATGTAACTGCTATGGTTAATAACAAGATGTTGTTGTCAGCCATCCTGAACTTTGACGAAAAATATGATGACCGTGTAATACCCCTTCTAGCGCTACATCAAAGATCTTTATCAAATATATTTGACGGAATATTTGATCACATCTTTGATCAAATCTTTGACAAAGAAATTTGATAGTGTAATACCGGCCTTTTAAGCGGTGTGGAGCTCGTGTGAACTTGTTACAGGACTGTGAAACCAGAGCAGTTGCCAGCGGGCGCGTGCGCATGCGCAGATGTGAACTCGCTTAGGCCGGTATTACACTATGAAATTTCTTTGTCCAATATCTTTGTACAATATCTTTGTCAAAGATATTTGTTGGTGTAATAGGGACTTTGTCAAATGCCGTCCAATATTTGATCAAATCTAGGGCTTCACTGTAGATTTGATCAAAGAAATCGCTTGTCTTCTGTTCACTGCAATGTGACATGTTACCACATGGAGCGCTAGCATCGCTGCAGCGTTCTGTCGTCTGTAGTGTTTTTATAAACATTGCCGGTAAATACAATTGGTGTGTGCCGACAACTACAAAATTAATAGAGATGTATGAAGCTGATGAGGCGCTTTACAACGTGAGGCACCCTGAATACAAAAATAGATTAAGGAGATTGGAGACCTGACTTGACCTAACCTAACCTAACATAACATAACCCTTTCCCGCAGCAAGGAATCGGAGTGTTACAGTGAGCCTGCCTTCTGAAGATGTAGCAGTTCTTAAGTGAATATTGTGCTTTGTGATATGAGGATACACTTCAGTGAGCACATACAGAAATGTATGCTCATCCATTCTTAAGTAATTGATGTACTATTTGACGTCTTTCACTGTAAGCTCAGGTAACAAGTTTCGTTGAATGCTTTTATCGTGTCGTCGTCAAAGATCTTTGTCAAATATATTTGACAGAATATTTGATCAAATCTTTGACAAAGACGTTTGATAGTGTAATACCGGCCTTATGAGCATCGCCTTCCCCCCGCTTCTGGGTACTTACTTGAAGCGTGGCTCTTTGCCGTACGAGCAGTAGCAGCGAGTAGCCAGATGCAACCCGGAAAAAATTATTCCGGCGCGCCCAAGCTGCCGGATTCGCGCATGCGCAGAGCAAGCTGAGTTATACGAGCGCTGGGTGAGGGGGCGACTTTCTCCACGTGAGCCGTGTGTATGTTCCGTGATATTGCTGGTCTCTCTTCGTTTACAGCTCCCACGTCAAATGAAACCATAACAGATTTCTGTGGCCGGGAGCCATCAAGTTAATTAATATGGATTCTCGTAATCATGAAAGACCAAAATAAGTTAGAAGTTTCAATTTTCTGATTTTAATTTATTTCCACGTTGAAATGAAATGAAGTGAGCGTATGGCATCGTTCGCCGGGTGGTCCCATACGGGGCAGTTCGGGTGCCATGTGCAAGTCTTATTTCAGCCGACGCCACATTGGGCGACTTACGCGCCGATGATGAGGTTGAAATGATGATGAGAGCAACACGACACGCAGACCGCGAGCGGAGAATATCTCCAACCCGGCCGGGAATCGAACCCTGGCCCGCTTGCATGAGAGGCGAGCACGTTACCACCCAGCTAAGCAGACGGACTATTTCCACGTTATTAGCAAATCAACCATTAATGTCTTAATGAAGCTATTTCTGTCAGTTTTCTAGAGAAATTTGCTTCTATTAATTTTTTTCCGCTCAGGCAGTTAGTTTATTTGAAAACTAAGTGTTTCATTCCGCACTATTTGCTACTTTCAATTTCGTTCAATTCCAAGTGCAAATTTTCATTTTCTCGGTTGAATGACATTATAACATAATAAAGAACCAACATGTGAATAGAGCAGTGGACCAATAAAATCTCAAGAACCACAAAGAAAAGCTGAATATCAGGTACTTCAGAGTCAGCATCTGGACATAGAAATGTGCAATTAGAGAGGAATGAAGCATTTTAGTGTGGTTCATGAAATTCCGATGCTGGCTGGAGTTGTCTCTGATGTCCTGTTCCTTTTATGACACTGTAAGATCTCTTAATGCTATATGGGTACGAACACACGTAAACACTAACTTGAAGCTGACGAAGCAGGCAAATTTGGTCAGCAGTTTTGAACTAAATATTTTGTTTCAAATATAATGACAGCTGTAGCAGAATTTACAAATCCGCCTTCTGCGAAAGTGTTTTTCGATCACAAGGCACTTGTCTAGTACATCCTCTAGACCTGAAGTTATTTCTTAATTTGTGTTGCTTACATCTTAAATTTATACAGGGTGTTACAATTGGTACGGCCACACTTTCAGGAAACATTCCTGAAACACAAATAAAGAAAAAATGTTATGTGGACATGTGTCCGGAAACGCTTAATTCCATGTTAGAGCTCATTTTAGTTTCGTCAGTATGTACTTCAACGTGATCAAATTGTAAATTTTCACTATCGACATGTGTGGGCTCACGAGAATCCCCACGCAGTTGTGCAATCACGTCATCAACACAGATTTTCTGTGAACGTTTGCGCAGACATTGTTGGTGATGTCTCGATTTGGTCCCCAAGTTCTTCCACCTACGCTCAATGGAGCACGTTATCACGATTTCATACGGGATACTCTACCTGTGCTGCTAGAACATGTGCCTTTACAAGTACGACACAACATGTGGTTCATGCACGATGGAGCTCCTGCACATTTCAGTCGAAGTGTTCGTACGCTTCTCAACAACAGATTCGGTGACCGACGGATTGGTAGAGGCGGACCAATTCCGTGGCCTCCACGCTCTCCTGACCTCAACCCTCTCGACTTTCATTTATGGGGGCATTTGAAAGCTCTTGTCTACGCAACCCCGGTACCAAATGTAGAGACTCTTCGTGCTCGTATTGTGGACGGCTGTGATACAATACGCCATTGTCCAGGGCTGCATCAGCGCATCAGGGATTCCGTGCGACGGAGGGTGGATGTATGTATCCTCGCTAACGGAGGACATTTTGAACATTTCCTGTAACAAAGTGTTTGAAGTCACGCTGGTACCTTCTGTTGCTGTGTGTTTCCATTCCATGATTAATGTGATTTGACCTTTATTGTATGATTATATGATAGCGGAACAAACACTGGTAGCAGTTACTTCTGTAAAATATCTGGGAGTATGAGTGCGGAACGATTTGAAATGGAATGATGATATAAAATTAATTGTTGGTAAGGCGGGTACCAGGTTGAGATTCATTGGGACAGTCCTTAGAAAATGTAGTCCATCAACAAAGGAGGTGGCTTACAAAACACTCGTTCGACCTATACTTGAGTATTGCTCATCAGTGTGGGATCCGTACCAGACCGGGTTGACGGAGGAGATAGAGAAGATCCAAAGAAGAGCGGCGCGTTTCGTCACAGGGTTACTTGGTAAGCGTGACAGCGTTACGGAGATGTTTAGCAAACTCGAGTGGCAGACTCTGCAAGAGAGGCGCTCTGCATCGCGGTGTAGCTTGCTCGCTAGGTTTCGAGAGGGTGCGTTTCTGGATGAGGTATCGAATATATTGCTTCCCCCTACTTACACCTCCCGAGGAGATCACGAGTGTAAAATCAGAGAGATACGAGCGCGCACGGAGGCTTTCCGGCAGTCTTTCTTCCGGCGAACCGTACGCGACTGGAACTGGAAAGGGAGGTAATGACAGTGGCACGTAAAGTGCCCCACGCCACACACCGCCGTTGGGTGGCTTGCAAAGTATGAATGTAGATGTAGATGTAGATGCTTTGAAGAGAAGTAATAAAATGAGCTCTAACATGGAAAGTAAGCGTTTCGGACACATGTCCACATAACATATTTTCTTTCTTTGTGTGTGAGGAATGTTTCCTGAAAGTTTGGCCGTACCTTTTTGTAACACCCTGTAGAATGCCATTCTATGCTAAATAGTAGACTGGCAGCATACCGTGTATTATGGTGCAATCTCCCTACATAACTTTATATTTATTCCTGTAGTAGTTTCTTTGCCCCACAAACAACCTTGTTAATTTTTTACGCATTTTGAAACAATCATGAAATTTAGTGTCCTTTATTCTGGTGCAAGTTACTCAAGGAACTGTTTTTCTTTCCTTCTATTTTTTCTTTTTTGCTAGAATTTTGTATTCTTTCTTACTAGCTTTTTGAAGTGCTGTGTAGATGTAAACCTGATTGAAAATGCTACAAAACAATATTGCAGAGTGTGAATTAAAAAATCTGTCATGCACCACATAGCAAAATGTTATGGTATTGTATTGTATGTTTACCTGGGGTCTGGAAACGACGGAGAGACGCCGTCTCCACCGCAGCCGCAGTGGTCGACAACCCCACGCCGACTACCACAGTCCACTTCACCCCTCCGCCACCCCACACCGAACCCAGGGTTATTGTGTGGTTCGCTCAGATAGTGTCAGACCATCTATGTTGTGACGCACATGAGGGTCTCAGCGGCAGCAATAAGTTGCTTATTTTTGTAATCAACATCACTGAAATCCCACAAACACCTATTCAAAGCATATACAGGGTGAGTCACCTAACGTTACCGCTGGATATATTTCGTAAACCACATCAAATACTGACGAACCGATTCCACAGACCGAAACGTGAGGAGAGGGGCTAGTGTACTTGGTTAATACAAACCATACAAAAATGCACGGAAGTATGGATCAAAATGGTTCAAATGGCTCTGAGCACTATGGGACTTAACATCTATGGTCATCAGTCCCCTAGAACTTAGAACTACTTAAACCTAACTAACCTAAGGACAGCACACGAGGCAGAGAAAATCCCTGACCCCGCCGGGAATCGAACCCGGGAACCCCGGCGTGGGAAGCGAGAACGCTACCGCACGACCACGAGACGTGGGCACGGATGTACGGTTTTTAACAAAAACCTACGTTTTTTTTTACATGGAACCCCGTTAGTTTTGTTAGCACATCTGAACATATAAACAAATACGTAATCAGTGCCGTTTGTTGCATTGTAAAATGTTAATTACGTCCGGAGATACTGTAACCTAGAGTTGACGGTTGAGTACCGCTCCTCTGCTGTTCGATCGTGTGTATCGGAGAGCACCGAGTTACGTAGGGATCCAAAGGGAACGGCGATGGACCTTAGGTACAGAAGAGACTGGAACAGCACATTACGTCCACATGCTAACACCTTTTTATTGGTCTTTTTCACTGACGCACATGTACATTACCGTGCTAATCTGTCCTGTGCAAGCTCCTTCATCTCCCAGTACCTACTGCAACCTACATCCTTCTGAATCTGCTCAGTGTATTCATCTCTTGGTCTCCCTCTACGATTTTTACCCTCCACACTGCCCTCCAATGCTAAATTTGTGAACCCCTGATGCCTCAGGTCACGTCCTACCAATCGATCCTTTCTTCTAGTCAAGTTGTGCCACAAACTTCTCCCCAATCCTATTCAATACCTCCTCATTAGTTACCTGATCTAGCGACCTAATCTTCAACATTCTTCTGTAGCACCACATTTCGAAAGCTTCTATTCTCTTCTTGTCTAAACTCTTTATCGTCCATGTTCCACTTCCATACATGGCTACACTCCATACAAATACTTTTCAGAAATAACTTCCTAACATTTAAATCTATACTCGATGTTAACAAATTTCTCTTCTTCAGAAACGCTTTCCTTGCCGTTGCCAGTCTACATTTTATATCCTCTCTACTTCGGCCATCATCAGTTATTTTGCTCCCCAAATAGCAAAACACCTTTACTACTTTAAGTGTCTCATTTCCTAATCTAATTCCCTCAGCATCACCCGACTTAATTCGACTACATTCCATTATCCTCGTTTTGCTTTTATTGATGTACCTTTTATATCCTCCTTTCAAGACACTGTCCATTCCGTTCAACAACTCTTCCAAGTCCTTTGGTGTCTCTGACAGAATTACAATGTCATCGGCGAACCTCAAAGTTTTTATTTCTTCTCCCTGGATTTTAATACCTACTCCGAATTTTTCTTTCGTTTCCTTCACTGCTTGCTCAATATACAGATTGAATAGCATCGGGGAGAGGCTTCCTGCTTGCAGGAAATAGAAATTAATCCTAAAAGCTGCAAGTTACCTGCAGATACTTCTCGCGTGGTGTTCACACTGGAAGCGGAAAACGTGCAGCAAGTCACTTCCGCAATAAATTGCTACGGTCGCAAGTCGACTTGGCGATATGTTTACACTCGCAAATCGCGCGGCAAATTCCTCCGCGCTAGTAAATTGCTGCCATAACTTGCTAGTGTAAACCGAGCGTTAGCTGCGCATGCGCAGTACGGCCTGTTGTCTGGAGCTCAAACGAACCGTGGTAGTGGGTGCGGGAGCGGGCGATACAGTGAGAGCGGCTAGCATTCATCTCACGCTAGGTGAGGGGAGCCCTGTTTCACGAGTTGTCCTATCGAGTGTTGTGTGCATTCTGTATATATCGACTGTTGTGTGCGTCTCGAATCTGCACTGTTATTTGTTTATGTGCTTTCATTGCTTTCCGAAATTCCTTCACCAGGGAAGACGAATGGAATATTCCAGAATTTGAAACACGAACATCTGCTAGCATGAGTTTCTTAGAAGTAGATACCTTAGGGGTTGCGAAGCAACTCAAATCGCTTGATACGGGCAAGTCTTCAGGTCCAGATTGTATACCGATTAGGTTCCTTTCAGATTACGCTGATACTATAGCTCCCTACTTAGCACTCATATACAACCGCTCGCTCAACGATAGAACTGTACCTACAGATTGGAAAATTGCGCAGGTCGCACCAGTGTTCAAGAAGGGTAGTAGGAGTAATCCATTTAACTACAGACCTATATCATTGACGTCGGTTTGCAGTAGGCTTTTGGAGCATATACTGTATTCAAACATTATGAATCACCTCGAAGGGAACGATCTATTGACACGTAATCAGCATGGCTTCAGAAAACATCGCTCTTGTGCAACGCAGCTAGCTCTTTATTCGCACAAAGTAATGGCCGCTATCGACAGGGGATCTCAAGTTGATTCCGTATTTCTAGATTTCCGGAAAGCTTTTGACACCGTTCCTTACAAGCGACTTCTAATCAAGCTGCGGAGCTATGGGGTATCGTCTCAGTTGTGCGACTGGATTCGTGATTTCCTGTCAGGAAGGTCGCAGTTCGTAGTAATAGACGGCAAATCATCGAGTAAAACTGAAGTGATATCAGGTGTTCCCCAGGGAAGCGTCCTGGGACCTCTACTGTTCCTGATCTATATAAATGACCTGGGTGACAACCTGAGCAGTTCTCTTAGACTGTTCGCAGATGATGCTGTAATTTACCGTCTAGTAAGGTCATCCGAAGACCAGTATCAGCTGCAAAGCGATTTAGAAAAGATTGCTGTATGGTGTGTCAGGTGGCAGTTGACGCTAAATAACGAAAAGTGTGAGATGATCCACATGAGTTCCAAAAGAAATCCGTTGGAATTCGATTACTCGATAAATAGTACAATTCTCAAGGCTGTCAATTCAACTAAGTACCTGGGTGTTAAAATTACGAACAACTTCAGTTGGAAGGACCACATAGATAATATTGTCGGGAAGGCGAGCCAAAGGTTGCGTTTCATTGGCAGGACACTTAGAAGATGCAACAAGTCCACTAAAGAGAGAGCTTACACTACACTCGTTCGTCCTCTGTTAGAATATTGCTGCGCGGTGTGGGATCCTTACCAGGTGGGATTGACGGAGGACATCGAAACGGTGCAAAAAAGGGCAGCTCTTTTTGTATTATCACGTAATAGGGGAGAGAGTGTGGCAGATATGATACACGAGTTGGGATGGAATCATTACAGCATAGACGTTTTTCGTCGCGGCGAGACCTTTTTACGAAATTTCAGTCACCAACTTTCTCTTCCGAATGCGAAAATATTTTGTTGAGCCCAACCTACATAGGTAGGAATGATCATCAAAATAAAATAATAGAAATCAGAGCTCGAACAGAAAGGTTTAGGTGTTCGTTTTTCCCGCTCGCTGTTCGGGAGTGGAATAGTAGAGAGATAGTATAATTGTGGTTCGATGAACCCTCTGCCAAGCACTTAAATGTGAATTGCAGAGTAGTCATGTAGATGTAGATGTATGGTTGTGTGTTGCTAGTGTGTACGTCATTCTGAACACGGGCTCTAACGGAGATGGGAGAACTTTCGAGCAGATCCATGAAGATAGTCTGAAAGATTTCACTATCTTTCTTAGTTGATTCACAACACGAAGGCAAAATTAAATGCAACTAGATGGTTTAATGTTTCTAGCAACATTCGGAATTATCTTCAGAACCACTTCAATTTCTCAGTTTAACGTTTCTGCGCACATGAATTATGTGGAATTCATTGGATTTTATAAAAATAAGGAACACTTTAATTTCTTCCTATTTCACGTTTTTATCCACATGATTTATTCAATATTAATCGGATTGAAAACATGACGAGACACTTTTTTAACTTTCGTTATGGTTATGACTCCTTCATTCAGATATTTGTTATGTTCACGAAACACACAATAACATCCCACATTCTTTGGATTGCACCTTAATAATTAATTACTTCCCTTTTCTGTTTACACGATTTATGCACGATTCATTGGATTTTTGAATGACAAGCTTTTTTTTATTTCGTTATGGCTCCTTCGCTCAGACATTAATTATGTTCATGAAATACACAATAACAGCGCAAATTATTGGGATTACATTTAACAATTCATTCAGCTGGGATGAACGTAACAGGTAACTCCGGTCACTTCGCTCGTACACACGTATTTACATTTAGCTTTCACGTTATCGGTACAACTGCAAAGATCGATATACGTTCTCATGTAGTCGATTTAGGATAGTTACGTCACGATGACGTAGCGTTACGTCATTATGAGGTAGCGTTCTCCTCACCTAGCGTGAGACGAATGCTACCCTGAGAGAGCTGACAACGTAGCGCACCGGCGTGTGACGTCACACGTTGGCCTCGA
Organism: Schistocerca gregaria; assembly: GCF_023897955.1. Classification (NCBI taxonomy): domain Eukaryota; kingdom Metazoa; phylum Arthropoda; class Insecta; order Orthoptera; family Acrididae; genus Schistocerca; species Schistocerca gregaria. The sequence continues at coordinate 79,403,584 of NC_064930.1, read as the reverse complement.
GCTGCCGCTAGAGCAGTTGCGGCACAGCAGTGGACTCGCTCTGCAGTTGCTGGCGAGAGGTACAGCTGTGCAGCTGAAGCATGTGCGCGGAGCCAGCTGAGCGGAAGGCAGAAGGTGAGTGCTCACAGCGGCAGCCTTCTAACAACACCTGTCCGGAAAGCTCCCGGACCATCAAGAGGCGTGATTTTCATGTAACTATAGGACCTTACACATGCGCCAGCCGACTCACCGACCAATTTCGTGTGCTGCCTGCACGTGTCCCGAAGCGAATGGACTCTGCGATTACAGCACCACAGTCACAAACGACGTACTTTTATCGGGAGTCTGCCTAAAAAAAAAAATAAAGGTAGGCGCCCTATAGGCTTCTCAGACCCACGTAAACGATCAAACGTTTTGACAAAACCGCTCTTGTCTAGTATCAACGAAACAAAAACGAGGATAATGGAACGTAGTCAAATGAAATCAGCTGATGCTGAGGGAATCAGATTAGGATATGAGGCGCTTAAAGTAGTAGATGAGTTTCTAGAATGAAATTTTCACTCTACAGTGGAGTGTGCGCTGATATGAAACTTCCTGGCAGATCAAAACTGTGTGCCGGACCGAGACTCGAACTCGGGACTTTTGCCTTCCGCGGGCAAGTGCTCTACCATCTGAGCTACCGTAGCACGACTCACGCCCCGTCCTCACAGCTTTACTTCTGCCAGTACCTCGTCTCCTACCTTCCAAACATTACAGAAGCTCTCCTGTGGTAGAGCACTTGCCCGCGAAAGGCAAAGGTCCCGAGTTCGAGTCTCGGTCCGGCACACAGTTTTAATCTGGCAGGAAGTTTCAACGTCTGCAATCTTGTCAGCCTTCCCGTCAATCAAAAATTCCCGTCAAACTCGTTCTATGCTTGGAAAGCACGTCAAACAGCAGCGTACACCGTCAAATGTTCAGGAAGCACGGTCGAGTTTGACAAAATGTGACTGTTTGCAGAGGCCTTTACTAGAGGAAATAGGGATTTATGAACAGAAAAACGTTCCCCATTTGTCTTCCTGTCACTATGTTATTCACGCGAGCACAATAATTTTTACTATTTAAAACACGTGCTACCCAAGCACGACTCACTCACCGTCCTCAAAGCTTTACTTCTGCCAGTACCTCGTTTCCTACCTCTCCTGCGAACCTTGCAGAACCAGCACTCCTGAAAGAAAGGATATTGGGGAGGTAGGAGACGAAGTACTGGTAGAAGTAAAGCTGTGAGGATGGGGCGTGAGTCGTGCTTGGGTAGCTCAGATGGTAGAGCACTTGGCCGCGAATGGCAAAGGTCCCGAGTTCGAGTCTCGGTCCGGCACACAGTTTTAATCTGCCAGGAAGTTCCATATCAGCGCACACTCCGCTGTAGAGTAAAAATTTCATTGCATACGTTGTTTGTGTAGATGAATCGCCGCATTTGTTTAGTGAAAAGCTGATAAGTTTATCTCACTGTTTCGTCTAGGCAAATTACCATCAAGGATAAAAACGAAACAGCACTGACAATTACCAAAATGGTAGACGTGTCATGATGTTGTAATGTTGTGTCAGCCGCACTGCCTTTTTTTAAAACCAGTTTGTGTCTGATTTTAGTCTGAGAAGCTCAGTAATGTATGTAAATACCGTAAATGTAAATTTCATTCAAAAGTACCTTAAGTCAAGTGAAGCACAGCTGGATAGCAACAAACTCTTTAGCGCGCAATCGCCGCAACGATAGTAGTTTTGAGTATGGACTCAAAAAAAAAATTATTAGAAAAAGAGAACTGTTAATCTGTGTATCTTGTGGAAAGAGGGCGTATTGCTAGGCCGTCGCCCAGAACGTATTGTTGCATTTAATGAAAATTGATATTTTAACGATAAAACCGAGTGAAGTATGGGTAAGAGTTGCCAAACATTTATGTATACAAATTTTCTGGAAGTGAAGAATAGAAATATCTTGAAACTTCCTGGCAGACTAAAACTGTGTGCCCGACCGAGACTCGAACTCGGGACCTTTGCCTTTCACGGGCAAGTGCTCTACCAACTGAGCTACCGAAGCACGACTCACGCCCTGTACTCACAGCTTTACTTCTGCCAGTTTTACGCTTCTACACACTTTTTATCTGCCAAGAAGTTTCATATCAGCGCACACTCCGCTGCAGAGTGAGAATCTCATTCTGGCAACATCCCCCAGGCTGTGGCTAAGCCATGTCTCCGCAGTATCCTTTCTTTCAGGAGTGCTAGTTCTACAGATTTCGCAGGAGAGCTTCTATAAAGTTTGGAAGGTAGGAGACGAGATACTGGCAGAAGTAAAGCTGTGAGTACCGGACGTGAGTCGTGCTTCGGTAGCTCAGTTGGTAGAGCACTTGTCCGCGAAAGGCAAAGGCCCCGAGTTCGAGTCTCAGTCGGGCACACAGTTTTAATCTGCCAGGAAGTTTCATATCAGCGCACACTCCGCTGCAGAGTGAAAATCTCATTCCCGAAATATCTTGTTTTTGGAAAAGGTGGTCAACTTCATCGACGTCGCAGTCAATCAGTCGACAGCCATTGTAGGGGACAAAGTTCACTAAAGTACAGGGAACGAAATGCATTCTCTGTGGTTTAATAGCTTCTCATAATTTCTTACTTACAGTAATTGGATTATGTTCTTGTACAACAGTATATTGCTAAACTCCACTGACCTATTTAGATGTAGCAGGACGTGTAGTTTGAAGGGTGTTTGAGTTTTTCACAAGAAAAGCAGATTTTTGTTTGATCTTATTTGCTTACAGCAGTGGTCCCCTAGGTATGAAAAGCTACGAAGGCTTGGACTCAAAGCTATCCGCAATACGGCCAAGTATTTTAAACCTTAAAGAACAATAACTTCCTCTAAAATGTAATACGCCACCAACTGGGGCAGAAGCTGATCACGAAAGGAGGCAGCAACCAAAATTCAGGTACCAGTTACGACTTAACAAGCAAAAATCTCAATCAAAAATCTCTCTCTCTCTCTCTCTCTCTCTCTCTCTCTCTCTCTCTCTCTCTCTCTCACACACACACACACACACACACACACACACACACACTCCAAACACATATATAAATATTCATATTAAAAAAAAGTCATTTTATAATGTCTTTCCCAGACCTATATTACGCAGGAAGGGATAAGAAGAAAAATCGTTAGTTTACGCATAACATACAATCGGGAATGCAATGAAATCAAAGAAATTGAAATACTCCGGTTCTTCCGTGGACGATGTGGGCTGCATGTCCCTGTGTTGTGGTATTTCTTCGAAATGTCGTCAAAGGAGCAAGTAGAAGAGAATACATTTTCGCGTTCATGTGTCATGTTTTTCCCTGTGAGGACGAAGTAATGCTAGACAAGTTATTGAACGTTTCACTGCTCCAACCGCAGAGAGTTACGTAATCATCAGGTTCTGAGTGTAACATTTCCGTTAAGTTTTCATGTGTGCGTTTCTCTCTCATGCTAAAACTGTTCCTTCGCCCAGCAGTTTGTATTAGTTCTTTTTTGTTTAGAAATGCTTTATCTCCATTTGCAGCCTTTCTCACTGGTGCCAAAATACAGTATGGGCGTACACGAAAAGCATCTTATCCACGTGTGTTCTAGTTGACAATCTTCCTTCTAAGTGTACGAGCTTGTTTGATATATCTGTGGCGAGAGACTAAGCGAATTTGACACAGACGTTTCCTCTTTTACATGGGCCCCTACAAGTTTTAAAGTTTAATTGCCCACTCGAAGAATGCTGATGCAATCACCGCGTTTCCGGAGTAAAATTTCCTTTAGCAGATTTTCGTGGGTAAATCTCTCACGTCAAACCATTCCCTAGACCAGCGTCTCGAAACGCAGTACCAAAGTCAGTATCAGGTCTGCTTTGTCCGTATTTGTGGCCGTTCCCGCTGCTGTCAAAATACGGACACAAACAGCGCCTGTTTCAAAGTGACGTTCAAATGACGAAGTTTGTATGTATGTGTACGGATTTTTCATAGATTAGCGGTTACACAAGTACGAATTTGACAAACAAATTCGTTCCTTTACAAAAGCGAAGCAAGTTTATCTGTGTAGCACGAGTAATGGAAGGCAGATTTCAGACGACCGAACAGATCAAAACGAAAATTTCTGTTCCGAAACTGACAATGTTGAGTGTTTATGGAAAAAGTTAAAGCCAATCGTAAAATGCTTTTTAGACAGGTACGTGCCGAGTAAAACTACGAGGAACGGGAAAAACCCACCGTGGTTCAACAACAAAGTTAGGAAACTACTGCGAAAGCAAAGAGAGCTTCACTGCAAGTTCAAACGCAGCCAAAACCTCTCAGACAAACAGAAGTTAGCGTGAAGCGTGCAGTGAGTTCGAAAGTAAAATTCTATGTACCGACTTGACAGAAAATCCTAGGAAGTTCTGGTCTTACGTTAAATCAGTAAGTGGCTCGAAACAGCATATCCAGACACTCCGGGATGATGATCATGGCATTGAAACAGAGGTTGACACGCGGAAAGCTGAAATACTAAACACCTTTTTACAAAGCTGTTTCACAGAGGAAGACCGCACTGCAGTTCCTTCTCTAAACCCTCGCACAAACGAAAAAATGGCTGACATCGAAATAAGTGTCCCAGGAATAGAAAAGCAACTGGAATCACTCAACAGAGGAAAGTCCACTGGACCTGACGAGATACCAATTCAATTCTACACAGATATGCTCGAAACAACTTGCCCCCCTTCTAACAGCCGTGTACCGCAAGTCTCTAGAGGAACGGAAGGTTCCAAATGATTGGAAAAGAGCACAGGTTGTCCCAGTCTTCAAGAAGGGTCGTAGAGCAGATGCGCAAAACTATAGACCTATATCTCTGACGTAAAATTGTTGTAGAATTTTAGAACATGTTTTTTGCTCACGTATCATGTCGTTTCTGGAAACCCAGAATTTAATCTGTAGGAATCAACATGTATTCCGGAAACAGCGATCGTGTGAGACCCAACTCGCTTTATTTGTTCATGAGACCCAGAAAATATTAGATACAGGCTCCTAGGTAGATGCTATTTTCCTTTACTTCCGGAAGGCGTTCGATACAGTCCCGCACTGTCGCCTGATAAACAAACAAAGTAAGAGCCCACGGAATATCAGACCAGCTGTGTGGCTGGATTGAAGAGTTTTTAGCAAACAGAACACAGCATGTTGTTCTCAATGAATAGACGTCTACAGACGTTAAAGTAACCTCTGGCGTGCCACAGGGGAGTGTTATGGGACCATTGCTTTTCACAATATATATAAATGACCTAGTAGATAGTGTCGGAAGTTCCGTGCGGCTTTTCGCGGATGATGCTGTAGTATACAGAGAAGTTGCAGCATTAGAAAATTGTAGCGAACTGCAGGAAGATGTGCAGCGGATATGCACTTGGTGCAGGGAGTGGCAACTGACCCTTAACATAGACAAATGTAATGTATTGCGAATACATAGAAAGAAGGATCCTTTATTGTAAGATTGTATGATAGCGGAACAAAAACTGGTAGCAGTTACTTCTGTAAAATATCTGGGAGTATGCGTGCAGAACGATTTGAAGTGGAATGATCATATAAAATTAATTGTTGGTAAGGCGTGTACCAGGTTGAGATTCATTGGGACAGTCCTTAGAAAATGTAGTCCATCAACAAATGAGGTGGCTTAGAAAACACTCGTTCGACCTTTACTTGAGTGTTGCTCGTCAGTGTGGGATCCGTACCAGGTCGGGTTGACGGAGGAGATACAGAAGGTCCAAAGAAGAGCGGCGCGTTTCGTCACAGGGTTATTTGGTAACCGTGATAGTGTTATGGAGATGTTTAGCAAACTCAAGTGGCAGACTCTGCAAGAGAGGCGCTCTGCATCGCGGTGTAGCTTGCACGCCAGGTTTCGAGAGGGTGCGTTTCTGGATGAGGTACGAATATATTGCTTCCCCTTACTTATACCTCCCGAGGAGATCACGAATGTAAAATCAGAGAGATTCGAGCGCGCACGGAGGCTTTCCGGCAGTCGTTCTTCCCTCAAACCGTACGCGACTGGAACTGGAAAGGGAGGTAATGACAGTGGCACGTAAAGTGCCCTTCGCCACCCACCGGTGGGTGGCTTGCGGAGTACAAATGTAGATGTAGACGTAGAAAACGAGAATAATGGAATATAGTCGAATTAAGTCGGGTGAAGCTGAGGGAGTTCGATTAGGAAATGAGAGAATTAGTTAAGGAGCTTTGCTATTTGGGGAGCAAAATAACTGACGGTCGAAGTGGAGAGGATATAAAATGTAGACTGGCAATGGCAAGGGATGCGTTTCTGAAGAAGAGAAATTTCTTACCATCGAGTGTAGATTTAAGTGCCAGTAAGTCGTTTATGAAAGTATTTGTATAGGTTGTAGCCATGTACAGAAGTGAAACGTGGACGATAAAAAGTTTGGACAAGAAGAGGATAGAAGCTTTCGAAATGTGGTGCTACAGAAGAATGCTGAAGATTAGATGGATAGATCACATAACTAATGAGGAGGTATTGAACAGAATTGGGGAGGAGTTTGTGGCACAACTTGACAAGAAGAAGGGACCGGTTGGTAGGACATGTTTTGAGGCATCGAGGGATCTCAAATTTGGCATCGGAGGGCAGTGTGGAGGGAGACCAAGAGATGAGTACACTAAGCAGATTCAGAAGGATTTAGGCTGTAGTATGCACTGGGAGATGAAGAAGCTTGCACAGGATAGAGTAGCATGGAGAGCTGCATCAAACCAGTCTGAGGACAGAAGACGACGACGACGACAACAACAACAACAACAACAACAACAACAACAACAACGGTGCCGTTAATACGACGCACGTGACCTCGTTAAAGTAACCTGCTTATTGTTGACATATGTCGAATAAGCGAGAGGAGAGGGAAGTGATGTGAAAAGTGTTGTTTCTATATCCACTTAATTCCACTTTTACTGTATTTGTATCTATAGCAAATGTAACTGGAACTTCAAAACAAGTGCTTGTTTGCTTATAGGTATCGGTACTGCTTCTTGTTCGTCACAGCTTTGAACTCGAACGCACAGAATTTGCATCTTGCGGATATCAATAAAGTGAATGATTATTGAAATATCAAAGAAATAGAATGGCATAGAGCTATACCACTACAGCGCATTAGTTTAACTGTAATTTACACATCTTCTCACTTTGAAATCTTAGAAGGTGAATAAGACAGCCAACCCGCTGCAATAAATGGTGGTTTTTAATTAACCTAAACCATGGTTTCGACGGATTCGTGGACATGAGCTTATCTCTCTCAACGAAGTTTTTTATTCTTGTGCCGGCCGATGTGGACGAGCGGTTCTAGGTGCTTCAGTCTGGAACCACGCGACCGCTACGGTCGCAGGTTCGAATCCTGCCTCGGGCATGGATGTGTGTGATGTCCTTAGGTTAGCTAGGTTTAAGGGGGGGGGGGGGGGGGGGTAGGACGTCAAACGGGCCGACTTGGAGCAGGAGAGGCACCACAGGACATTTTAATTTCCACTGTCTATAATTTTACAAAAAAATTCATAGAACTTTGTCAGCATTACCAGGAAGGATTTAGGATTCACTCTCATTGCAGTGGAAGTTCGAAAGCATAAAATAATTTTTTTTACGTGTGAAATTTCATTATTTTTTCACTTACTAATGGCTGCATTTCTTGCTGTAGGTACACTTTTCTTCATAAGTTAGAGAGATTCTTCGATGAATTTTGCACAGCATACATACCATAGTTACAGGTGTATGAAACTCTAGAATTTATTTAATTTATGAAAAAGCGAATGATGTGTTGTATTTAAAACTTAATGTTTAGAAAAACACAAATTTTGTAGTTCATTACCTCAATTTTTATCGAAGTTTTTAATAGATTTGTAAAATTCTAGAGTTTCATACACCTTTGAGTATGGTTTGTATGCTGTGCAAAATTCATCGAACCATCTCTCTTACTTATGAAGAAAAGTGTACCTATAGCAACAAATGCTGCCACTAGTACGTTTTCGAACTTCCACTGCTATGCGTGTGAATTCTGAATCCTGAAAGTATAGACAGTGGAAATTAAAATGTCCTGTGGTGCCTCTCCTGCTACAAGTCGGACCGTTTGACGTCCTGCCCCCCCCCCCCTCCCCCCCATTAGTAGTTGTAAGTTGTAGGGGACTGATGACCTCAGATGTTAAGTCCCATAGTGCTCAGAGCCGCAAAACTCCAACTGAGAACTTGTTAAAGGGTTCTGCAGCAAACCGAAGTTAGGGCTATTCAAAAATGATTCAAATTGCTCTGAGCACTATGCGACTTAACTTCTGAGGTCATCAGTCGCCTATGACTTAGAACTACTTAAACCTAACGAACCTAAGGACATCACACACATCCATGCCCGAGGCAGGATTCGAACCTGCGACCGTAGCGGTCGCGCGGTCCCAGACTGTAGCGGCTAGAACCGCTCGGCAACCCCGGCCGGCAGGGATATTGTTCCGTAATTTTGTGGGTCCGTTCTTTTACCCTTCTTACTTACTGGAGTCACCTGCGATTTTTTTCAGTCCCTTAGGACTTTGTGCTGGGCGAGAGATTCACGATAAATGCAGGCTAGATAAGGGGCCAGTGCTGTAAAGTAAAGTTTGTAAAATAGAATTAGGATTCCACGCAGACCTAGTGATCTATTTGCTTTCACATCTCTGTTTTTTCTACGATGCTTCCTACTGTGTCGTCCATACGGGAGTCTGTCCGATAGTGAAATGACGGTACGTTTGTACGTTTCTTGTGCGAGAAAGTGAAACGTCTCTGCGAAGTCGTTTCATACGATACTTGTCGAATTCTGTACAACTTATTCACGTTACTACCTGGTTTTAGCTCAATTCATGAGCTCTTCCAGAAAGACTGAGCACGCAAATAAGGCCTATTGAATGTTATATGTGTGTGTTTTAATGTGGGGGTTTCGGTTTTGTTTTTTTGGGAAACGCGGAGTTGGTCATCGTCTGCTGAGGGCGGACGATGTTGCTTCTCGTTCGAAGGAGAGCACAGGATGACCAACTTAGGTTTCCAGTACCTGAACAGAGAGGTTTACCCATCTTAGCCGAAGGCTGTTTCTGTGTGTGAGGTTGGTGACGGAGGGCTACCCCTCTGGTAGCTTCCGCCGCACGGGGAGCTAGGTATAATGAAGTGAGAGAAAGCGGCTCTCTTCGGTGAACGCTTGCTGAGTACGGATCGTAGCTCTTAAGGGGGGTTTCAGGTGATAGGAAGCAGATGGAGTTAGGACTTCGTTATGTTTAAGTGTTCAAATACTTAAGAACTTCAGCTCATCAGAAGCGTGTGAAGCGAGTTATTTTTTTAAATGACCTTTAATCTTATATTTTGTGGAAATTGCTTTTGTCTTTGAGCGTCGATTTTGTGCCACTTGTTTGGTAATCAATGACCCTTCTGGTCCAGCACGGCACCGCAGTAGGCTTTATTTTAACAGTTTGCTTGTTTAATCAGCTGTAATTTCTGCAAGAATGTCTGTTGTTTCGTGCGCTGTCTACAAAGCAGCACAACAGCTTGAGTCAGAATGCATCACGTGCTCTAGTTTGGCCTTTTGCAAGCAGCAGACACAGTTAGTATGTTGAATAATTACGCACAACCTCGTGCATTGGTTAAACCCCTGTCCAGTATAGTGCACGCGTAGAATCGTAACACGAATCTCACTGAGATATTTTTATGGTATGAATGCAAAGGAGATGATAGTATCATTGTCTCCCACACCTGTATTCTGTGTATCTTCTTGCTGTAGTTAAATTGTGCTCTGTTTCATTCTCACGTAATTCTTACTTAAATATTTCGAGTCAGGCAGCAGTTATGTGTAGTTAGGATGTGCAACCAAATATTTAGTTACGATAAATAATCTACGAGAAAGATAAATTCTTTGGTGTCGATCTTACCCCCTTACCCTGATTTCCAATCCTGAATTAATCAAGTTGCTTCATGCACGACATGGAGTGCTATTTATCTGGCCGCTTAAAAAAATTTGAGTACTTCTAATTAAATTATTAAAGTAATTAAACTAATAATTTTCCAGCTCCGTTTTTTCTAGATGGTTAGGAAATGCTTGGGTTGGTGGCGTCCCTTAATTCCTTGAATGTGAAATTTAAAACTTCACCCTTCGTTTTGCTGTCTTCCACTGCCACAACAGACCGGTCAACAAGGGGTTGAATGGAAACTTTAAGCCCCCCCACACACGCGCTACTCCATGCTTACTCAAGCGTGATCGAATTGCTCTCGCCTCCACACGACTCAAGCACGCACGTAGAAGCATCAGTTTCCACGGTCCCCGGGTTCGATTCCCGGCGGGGTCCGGGATTTTCTCTGCCTCGTGATAACCGAGTGTTGTGTGATGTCCTTAGGTTACTTAGGTTTAAGTAGTTCTAAGTTCTAGGGGACTGATGACCTCAGATGTTAAGTCCCATAGTGCTCATAGCCATTTGAACTATAGCATCAGTTTGTTTACCACACAACAGGTCTGTAAACTTCATTTGCTGCAGCCCCTTATTTGTAAGTGCCGTAACGTTTCCTTTTTCCTCCTCTCCAATTCGTTCGTATTGTATTAATTTCTTAATAACAGTCTTTACAGACGAATGGAAAATCTCGTTGAAGCCGACCTCGGGGAAGATAAGTTTGGATTCCGTGGAAATGTTGGGACACGTAAGGCAATACTGACCCTACGACTTATCTTAGAAGAAAGATTAAGGAAAGGCAAACCTACGTTTCTAGAATTTGTAGACTTAGAGAAAGCTTTTGACAATGTTGACTGGAATACTCTCTTTCAAATCCTGAAGGTGGCTGGGGTAAAATACAGGGAGCGAAAGGCTATTTACATTTTTTACGGAAACCAGATGGCAGTTATAAGAGTCGAGGGACGTAAAAGGGAAGCAGTGGTTGGGAAGGGAGTAAGACAGGGTTGCAGCCTCTCCCCGATGTTATTCAATCTGTATATTGAGCAAGCAGTAAAGGAAACAAAAGAAAAATTAGGAGTAGGTATTAAAATCCATGGAAAACAAATAAAAATTTTGAGGTTCGCCGATGACATTGTAATTCTGTGAGACAGCAAAGGACTTAGAAGAGCAGTTGAACGGAATGGATAGTGTCTTGAAAAGAGGATATAAGATGAACATCAACGAAAGCAAAATGAGGATAATAGAACGTAGTCGAATTAAGTCGGGTGATGCTGAGGGAATTAGATTAGGAAATGAGACATAGTAGTAAAAGAGTTTTGCTATTTGGGAAGCAAAATAACTGATGATGGTCGTAGTAGAGAGGATATAAAATGTAGACTGGCAATGGCAAGAAAAGCGTTTCTGGAGAAGAGAAATTCGTTAACATCGAGTAGAGATTTAAGTGTCAGGAAGTCGTTTCTGAAAGTATTTGTATGGAGTGTAGCCATGTATGGAAGTGAAACGTGGACGATAAATAGTTTGGACAAGAAGAGAACAAAAGCTTTTGAAATGCGGTGCAACAGAAGAATGCTGAAGATTAGATGGGTAGATCACATAACTAATGAGGAGGTACTGAATAGGATTGGGGAGAAGAGAAGTTTGTGGGACAACTTGCCAAGAAGAAGGGACTGGTTGGTAGGACATGTTCTGAGGCTTCACGGGACCACCAATTTAGCATTGGAGGGCAGCGTGGAGGGTAAAAATCGTAGAGGGAGACCAAGAGATGAATACACTAAGCAGGTTCAGAAGGATGTAGGTTGCAGTAGGTACTGGGAGATGAAGAAGGTTGCACAGGATAGAGTAGCACAGAGAGCTGCAGCAAACCAGTCTCAGGACTGAAGACAACAACAACAACAACAACAACAGTATCTTTAGTTGATGATGGCTCTATTTCTTTGTATTTTATGAGAAGTACCACAAATAACGCGTCTCTTTTCATTTTATCGTGATATTCTTTACTTTTGATATTCCATAAACATAGGTGTCTTTCGTAGCACCAAATAAATTCCTCCAACATTTCCAGGTCCGAGATCAGAACGAAGAAGGGACCGACAGAAAATCTGGATAAATGCGCCCTCTCCAGAGTCTGTGTCCGAATGGCAGATGTGTGCTCCATTTTAAATCACGCCTAATGCCTATTCCCAGATAATTTATGGAATTAACTGCTTCCAGTTGCTGACCTGCTGTATTGTAGCTAAATAAGGCATTTTTCTTTCTATGTATTCACAGCACTTTACACTTGTCTACATTGAGATTCAATTTCCATTCCCTGCACCATGCGTCAATTCGTCGCAAATACTCCTGCATTTCAGTACAATTTTCCGTTGTTACACCCTCTCGATGTACTACAACATCTTCCGCAATAAACCTCAGTGAACTTCCGATGTTATCCACAAGGTCATTTATGTGTATTGTGAACAGCAACGGTCCTACAACACTCCCCTGCGCCACACCTGAAATCAATCTTACTTCGGAAGACTTCTCTCCATTGAGAATGACAAGCTGCATTCTGTTATTTAGAAACTCTTCAATCCAATCACACAATTGGTCTGATAGTCCATATGCTCTTACTTTGTTCGTTAAACGACTGTGGGGAACTATATCGAACGCCTTGCGGAAGTCAAGAAACACGGCATCTACCTGTGAAACCGTGTCTATGGCCCTCTGAGTCTCATGGACGAATAAATTGAGCTGTTTGCGATACTTTATCCTAGACACGGTCAAGTAAGCTTGCACAAGCTACGTTCCTACGTTTCTAGCGTTTGTAGAGTTAGAGAAAGCTTTTGACGATGTTGACTGGAATACACTCTTGCAAATCCTGAAAATGGCAGGGGTAAAATACAGGGAGCGAAAGGCTATTTACAATTTGTACAGAAACCAGATGGCAGTTATAAGAGTCGAGGGACATGAAAGGGAAGCAGTGGTTGGGAAGGGAGTGAGACAGGGTTGCAGCCACTCCCCGATTTTATTCAATCTGTATATTGAGCAAGCAGTGAAGGAAACAAAATAAAACTTCGGAGTAGGTATTAAAATCCATGGAGAAGAAATAAAAATGTTGAGGTCTGCCGATGACATTGTAATTCTGTCAGAGACAGCAAAGGACTTGGAAGAGCAGTTGAACGGAATGGATAGTGTCTTGAAAGGAGGATATAAGATGAACATCAACAAAAGCAAAACGAGGATAATGGAATGTAGTCGAATTAAGTCGGGTGATGCTGAGGGAATTAGATTAGGAAATGAGACACTTAAAGTAGTAAACGAGTTTTGCTATTTGGGGAGCAAAATAACTGATGATGGTCGAAGTAGAGCGGATATAAAATGTAGACTGGCAATGGCAAGGAAAGTGTTTCTGAAGAATACAAATTTGTTAACATCGAAAATAGATTTTAGTGTCATGAAGTCGTTTCTGAAAGTAGTGGTATGGAGTGTAGCCATGTATGGAAGTGAAACATGGACGATAAATAGTTTGGACAAGAAGAGAATAGATGCTTTCAAAATGTGGCGCTACAGAAGAATGTTAAAGATTAGATGGTTAGATCACATAACTAATGAGGAGGTATTGAACAGGATTGGGGAGAAGTTTGTGGCACAACTTGACTACAAGACTACAGTCTGGAACTGAGCGACTGCTGTGGTCGCAGGTTCGAATCCTGCCTTGGGAATGGATGTGTGTAATGTCCTTAGGTTAGTTAGGTTTACTTAGTTGTAAGTTCTAGGCGACTGATGACCTCAGAAGTTAAGTCTCATAGTGCTTAGAGCCATCTGAACCATTTGACTATAAGAAGGGATCGGTTGGTAGGACATGTTCTGAGGCATCAAGGGATCACCAATTTAGTATTGGAGGGCAGCATGGAGGGTAAAAATCGCAGAGGGAGTCGAAGAGATGAATACACTAAGCCGTGCAGTGCGGTAGGTACTGGGAGATGAAGAAACTTGCACAAGATAGAGTAGCATGGAGAGCTGCATCAAACCAGTCTCTGGACTGGAGACAACAACAACAACAACAACATTATTCCAACGAGTAGAGAAGTAATGAAAAGCTCGAAACAGATGAGGCACTCTAACTTGTGGCATCCAGGGTTTAAAAATAGACAAAGTAGAATGCAAAGGTTAGGCCTTTTTATTTTAGAGAGTGCCCACATCCTCTATTCAGGCTTGCTGAAAAGCTTCCTGAATGTTTCCAGATGTAGAGGTGGGCGTCTGTAGCTGTGTTTGCGGATATGAAGTCGCTGCAGCATATCCCACCAGCACACGACTAACAGCATTCAGTGTGCTCCCTGCTCACCCCCACCCAGTCGAGGCAAGGTTATTAACACTTTGCTGACCAGCGACTCCACAGTACGTCGTGAGCATAGTACCGCACAGTGGCCGGTGATAGCACTTTAGCATCTTTTCGTTATGTTGGTGTTTTGTTTAGGTTACAATAAGTTCACATTGTTCAACTGGCTGTAAGCACTATGGGACTTAACTTCTGAAGTCATCAGTCCCCTAGAACTTAGAACTACTTAAACCTAACTAACCTAAGGACATCACACACATCCACGCTCGAGTCAGGGTTGGAACCTGCGACCGTAGCAGCAGCGCGGTTCCAGACCGAAGCGCCTAGAACCGGTCACAGATGCCGGTCTACACCAAGTTACAAACTTCAACAAGTTTGTTTTTGTAAGCACTTGTGCACTTTCATCATGGCAGACGAAAAAGACGATACGATTATTTACGATGAATGAGCGGACTTCTTGTCTGACGTTCCGGAGAACTTGGCCGATTGGGAAGAAGGCATTGAATATCAAAAAAATGAAAGTGAAGCAGAATCGTCGGAAGATAGTGAAATACTTCCAAGAAGAATTGGCGAACGCTATGGTTGCCAGCTGATTCGGATGCAGACGAAGAAGACAGACTATGATTTATTGAGGACCAATAATAAATTTTAAGGATCTCCGGGCCCACACAAATTTCCCAAAGATACACAGAGCGTCGTGGCTATCGTGGAATTATATATTGCGAACGATCTTTTGAATATATTAGCAACGATACCAACCAGTATTACACTCAAAATTGCAATGAAAAGAAACTGGATAAAAGCGCCAAATTTGTCGACCCGTACTTAGAAAATGGTTTGGGTTTGCTAGCCTTATGGGAATTATAATAAAAAAGCAAGGATCGATGATTACTGGTCAACGAATCCGTTGATGGACACACCGATATTTGGCAAAACGATGTCCCTCATCTGATTCAGACATATTTTTACATTTTACCGACAACAACAATAAACCGGATAATGACGACCGATTTTTCAAAGTGCAGTTCGAAATTGATTATTTTTCCAAAAAGTTTAAAGA
Source organism: Schistocerca gregaria (assembly GCF_023897955.1). Classification (NCBI taxonomy): domain Eukaryota; kingdom Metazoa; phylum Arthropoda; class Insecta; order Orthoptera; family Acrididae; genus Schistocerca; species Schistocerca gregaria. The sequence continues at coordinate 79,388,294 of NC_064930.1, read as the reverse complement.
AACTTTTAATCTAAGTCAAAACGTCTCAATTGATGAAGGAATGATACCGTGGCGCGTGGACAGTTAAATTTTAAAGTCTACAACCCGTCGAAAATTACCAAATACGGCGTACCCATACGAGTGCTGTGTGCTTCGAGTAAGAGATACATATCCTCGTTCAAGATAAATTCCGGCGCTGGACAACCTTTAGCAAAAACAATGGTGGAACTATTGACACCTTCTTATGCAAAGTGGCATCACCTATACATGGATAATTATTATAGCAGTGTAGAACTTGCAGAGAGGTTACTTTAAAAGAAAATTCGTGTTTGTGGAACGATAGGGCAAAATAGAGGATTTCCGGAAAAACTAAAGCCCGCAAAATTCAGTGTGTTTGAAGCTTGTCATCAACGGAAAGGTGACAAGCGACCGGCGACAAGGTAAGTAATAAAAATATAAGAAAAAGTAAAAAATGGCTCTGAGTACTATAGGACTTAACTTCTGAGGTCATCAGTCCCCTAGAACTTAGAACTACTTAAACCTAACTAACCTCAGGACATCACATACATCCATGCCCGAGGCAGTATTCGAACCTCCGACCGTAGCGGTCACGCGATTCCAGACTGTAGCGCCTAGAACCGCACGGCCACTTAGGCCGGCGGTAAGTAATTCGAATTAGCGCTGCAGGCGCCAAGCGAATAAATTTGTGCGAGACGTGCGGACGGCAAAGTGTTCAAAAGAGTCGAAGGAACACGCCAGCTGAACTTTGAGACCATATTTACAAACACCACAGATTCGTCAAATGGGTGTAGCGACGCCAGCGCTTCGAGCGGTTAGATTTCACTGCACAGATGTCGAACGACTTGTGATCAAATATACAGCGAGGCTCTAGATTTGATCATGTTTCTTTGACGAAAGGCTAGGTTTGATGAAGTTCCCTATTACATTGTTTGACAAATATATGAGATCAACTTCGACAGAGAAATATGATAGTGTAATACCGTCCTTAGCGCTGTCGTGAAAACGTCCCATGGAGGCACAAAAAACGAAGGGAGTTGTCACTGCAGCACAAACTTGAAGCCGACTTCCGCCATCTTGCATAGCCCATAGATTAGGGTGACCAAACGTCCCGGAAAACCGGGATGTCCCGGTTTTCATCCCTGTGTTCTGGTGTCCCGAAAAATTGTTTCTGGACGCTCAAAAGTCCCGGAATTCAGTTTTTAAATACATCTCGTGAAACTTTCTCAAATTTTTGGGATTTCGCTATATTAAAGGAAATACAACACAAGAAATTAATATATTTTAACTTATTTGTCTAAAACTTCCATTGTCCCATACTAGTAATCACAGTATCAGTATTGACACACTCAGGCAATAATTTACTTTGGGCGGTACTTTGGCCAACAAGTAGTAAGTTGTATTATTGTAACAGAGCTATGAAACCGTCCGATTGTCGCGCCACTTACACACTCATTGTCAGAACAGAGTAGCAGTTGATGTTTTGTCAGACAAACTGCAATAGTTTTTTCTCATATTGGTGGTATTACTGCTGCAGTACTGTGAAACGCAATGCCGGAACGTGCCTGCAAGTTCAGTGACTGTCATTCCAAGGAATGGAATTTCATTAAGAAAGATCGTTTTTGATTACGAAGCAGCGTGTTCCGCATGTAACTGTTTTACTAGTATAAGTAATGGTGGACGTTCCGACATAGTTGATCACATCAGGTCAAAGAAACACATTAACAGATACAGTGCACCGAGCTGCAGTAAAACTCTACAAAATTATTTTGTGAAACATCAGTCAAGTGAAGAGACGAAAGTTCGAGCAGCCGAGCTTACACTAGCCTACCACACGGTAAAACATCACCAAACTTATAGATCTAGTGATTTACTAATAAGCTTAACAGCATTATGTTTGATGATTCTTCCATTGCAAAAAAGTTTAGTTCAGCAACAACTAAAGTGTCAGCCTTAGTGAAAGGAGTTATTGCTCCCCAGAGTGTAAAGAAAAGCCTTGAATGCTTCAAAAAGTCTTCTTTCTACGGGATATCCACTGATGCCAGCAATCATAAGGCCACTAAAATATTTCCGTTTGTGGTTCAGTTTTTCGATATTAATCAGGGAATTCAGACTAAACTTTTGAAGGTGAGTTCCCTGCCTAATGAAACATCTGACAAAATTTCAAGATTTTTGTATGAATACTATCGAAATGTTTGATCTTGAGAAAAATAAATGTGTGGCATTTTGTGGAGACAACGCCAACACAAACTTTGGTGGTTTAAAAAGACAAGGCAAATGCAGCGTATTTACCAAATTCAAGGCAACATTGCATGAAAACATTGAAGGCATAGGGTGCCCTGCACATGTTTTACACAATAGCGTGCAGACATCTGCTGACAGTTTAAGCTGTGGTATTGAAACTATCGTCATGAAGGTATACTCGCACTTTTACATATATAATTGTAGAACAGAGAGGCTTAAGGAGTTCTGTGATTATGTGGGAACTGAACATATGAAAGTAATGTGTCACTCGAAAACTCGCTGGTTATCACTGTTTCCAGCAGTTGAAAGAGTAATCCGCCTGTTTGAACCGTTGAAAGATTTTTTCCTAAATGAAGACAAAGCCCCGAAAATATTGGTTGTTTTTCAGTAACCCTTTAAGTGAAGCCTACTTATGGCTTAGCACTTTGCAGCTTGGGATAAAGGAAATTGAGGGAAGCACGAAAAGTGTAATAGAGGTAAACGATGTTTTGAAAAATACTCTGTAAACTGTTACTAAGAGGAGAGAACAGCAGTTCATTTCTTTTAATGTTAAATCGGTCCCTAAAAGAGCAGAAGTATCAGAAGCAGCGGAAAGGAGTTTTAGAGAAGAAGTTAACAAGCTTTATGACAGTTGTGTAGAATATCTAAGCAAGTGGAGCGCCTCATATCTATCCTCATGGCCGGTGTTTGGTTGGATGTTACTGAAGAGAGTGCCAAAATGCGAAAATGTTGAAGAGACAGTTTCTTATTTGAAGAGTAAAGATATTGAAATCGATATTTCCATTCTCTTTTATCAGTTCGGCGTACTGACAAACTTTGTTGAAGAAAGTCTTCACAAGTGGAATGATGAAGAAAAAAACTATTGGAATGTCATGAGAAGTGGGTGAGTTTTTTTAAAAGCTGTGACTGTCTTCAACATTACTCTCAGATGGTAATAATTGCAAGGTATTTATTTGCAATTCCAGCCCATAATGCCAATGTGGAAGAATATTTTCGTTCATGAATATCCAGTGGACTGATGAAAGAAAAAGAATGGAGATGGACTCTCTTGAAGCAATCCTGCAGATCCTGTACAACTACAAAATGGATTGTGCCGAGTTTTATGACTTTGTCTCGAAGAACAAAGACATGATCAAGAAGGCTGGAGGCAGTGAAAAATACCCTTTTCTCCAAGGACAGTGAATTCCATCTACAAGTGCTCAGTAATATTAAAGCTCATGTCAACATTAATTGTTTAAAAGTTGAATGGCTGTAAAATTTTGTAAAAACGTAATAATTTCTTTATTACTGTATACGTTTATTAAATGTCATTAATTATGCAGATAATCTAGATTATATTAATCTTTTGTATCCTCTTATTAGTTATAATAATCGGGTTAACAAAATGTATCAACAAAACATTAATATTTAAAATCAAGAAACCTGGGTACATGTGGAATGAGGTGTCCATTGGCACTCAGGTGAATGTGTTACGGTTTTCACCGAAAATAATTTGGTCACCCTACCATAGATTCACTGCATCCCAGCTTGCGTCGTTTTCTGGTGTACTAATCGATCCGATCATAACCTAAAGCTTAAAGAAATCACATTTAATTTGCAACTGCAGCCATCCAGGCAGTATCCTGTGGTGTACACTCGATTTATGATCGCGCTATTTCTTTTTATTGTTTCCTGCCGTTTTCATTTCCTCCCGAACCGAAAAACGCTCCGATATCCGAATCACACAGTCACATCGCTTACACAACGCTCCCAAAACCTCATTTCCTAAACCGATTTTCCAATACCGCTTCTAGTGGTCATGTAAACGCATCAAAATCGCACAATTGAAAGGAAACAGCTCTGTCACTATTTTTAACGAATTAACCGGGTTTCAACACTGCTAGGAGTGTCTTCCTCAGAATTCAAATCAAAGAATGGTCTGTAACATGGTCACAGAATTATGGCTAAAAACGTAGAATACAGAGTATAAGTAGAGAATCATCGTGAAAGACTGGCAGTACTTATGTCATTTATAAAAATAATAAATATGCCAAAAGGGCATTAGTCGCAAAGATATTTAAGATAAATTGTGATGGCGAGCCCTAAGCGCTGCTCATTACCTACGCAGTTACAGGTTTGCAACCTGCATATTTATTATTTTATAAATGACCTAAGCACTGCCAGTGTTTCACGATGATTCTGTACTTATACTCTGTATTCTACGTTTTTAGTCATAATGTCACCATGTTACAGACCATTCTTTGATTTGAATTCTGAGGAAGACACTCCTAGCAGTTACCAAACCCGGTTACATCGTTAAAAATAGCGACCAAGGGCTGTTTTCTTTCAATTGTAATTATTCACGGTCTCTGAACGTGCAGTTACGTAGAAAATTTTACTTCAAAATCGATTGTGAGAATCCGCTTCCAGTTGCCGGTTTTCCAGTTCCGCAATCGATTTTCGCTGCCATGTAAAAGCAACCGGTTTTGAAACCTGCTTGGGCTGTCAGGTTCCGTCTTGTTTTTGAAAATTTTCGGAGAGTCTTTTCGTATAGCGAGGAATGAGAAGAGATATTAAACCTAAGGAGTTTACACCTCGTCTAACTAAAAAGAAATAGCGATTGTGCTGACAAACTGTAACAGCTGTTTTCCAGAAGCCCTGTTTAACTGGGCTAGCAAATTCGCTTCAACGTGAACATGTAAACACGACAGCGAAAAAACTGTTTCGGAAATTCGGCTTCAGTCTTTCGGGAGTTGTGTGTCATGCAAACACACGGCTGCGTGACCTCGCTTATTGCAGGTGCAGTTATCTCGAGCTCCAAATCTCATCCTTCCGATAATTATTCATGGTTCACATTTCCTCACTCTACAAACGATATTCTGCCTAGAACAACCAGAGAAAGCTGTCATGTTTATCTGAGTTTTGTCTATGTATATATAGTGTGTGTGTGTAAGCGCGCGCGCTCTTTGTTTCCTTTCTGAAGAAGGATTTGGCCGAAGACTTTTGTGAACATAGTTTTCGTCGAGCCTGCCCATTGCTCGGCAAGTGAGTAGCAAACTGCCGTCCGCTGTGGCCGAGCGGTTCCAGGCGTTTCATTCTGGGACCGCGTGACCGCTACGATCGCAAGTACGACTCCTGCCTCGGGCATGGATGTGTGTGATGTCCTTACGTTAGTTAGGTTTAAGTAGTTCTAAGTTCTAGGGGACTGATGTCCTCAGAAGTTAAGTCCCATAGTGGTCAGAGCTAAACCACCTCCGAGGTGGTGATGAAGTAGGGACTTCCGTACACCCATTTCACGAGTGTACCCTGAATATCACGAATCCGATAAAACGTCAAGTCTCCGACGTCGCTGCAGCTGGAAAAAGGTCCTGCAAGAACGGCAGCAACTTTCTGCAGATTTCAATGCTGGACCATCAACAAAGCGTGCGAACCGTTCAACGATACATCACCGATATGGGCTTTCAGAGCTGAAATCCCACTCGTGTACCCTTGATGACTGCATGAGACAAACCTTTACGCCTTGCCTGCACCTGTCAACACAGACATTGATGACTGGAAACTTGTTGCCTGTTCGGACGAGCCTCGATTCAAATTGTATCGAGCGGATGGACGCTTACTGGTACGGAGAAAATCTCATGAATCCGTGGAACCTGCATGTCAGCAGCGGAATGTTGAAGATGGTGGTGGCTCTGCAATGGTGTGGGGCGTGTGCAGTTTGAGTTACATGAGACCCCTGTTACGTCTAGACATGTCTAGATACGGAGATGCTAGACAAACTCCAGTGGAACACTGTGCAGGAGACACGCTCAGAAGCTCGGTATGGGCTTTTGTTGAATTTTCGAGAACATACATTCACCGAGGAGTCAAGCAGTATATTGCTCCCTCGCGAAGAGACCGTGAGGATAAAATCAGAGAGATTAGAGCCCACACAGATGCATGCCGACAATCCTTTTCACGAACAATACGAGACTGGAATAGATGGGAGAACCGATGCAGGTACTCAAGGTACCCTCCGCCACCCGCCGTCAGGTGGCTTGCGGAGTATAGATGTAGATGTAGACTGACAGGTTACACGTGCATAAGCATCCTGTCTCATCGCCTGCATCCATTCGCGCCCACTGTGCATTCCGACAGCGTTGGGCTATTCCAGTGGGCCAGTGCGACATCCCACACTTCCAGAATTGCCATAGAGTGGCCCCAGGAACACTCTTCTGAGTTAAAACACTTCCGCTGGTCAGCAAACTCCCCACAGATGAACATATTGATTATTGCAATGTTCTGCTCAGAAGTGAAATCCACCCTGCCGTACTCCTATGGATTTATGGACAGCCCGGCAGGACTGATGCTATCCATTTCCTCCAGCACTTGTTCAGACGTAACGTCGTTTTACGGCACTTCTGCATGCTCGTGAGGGCCCTCATCGACATTAGGTTTCTTTGGCTCTTGATTGTTTATACAACCGCCAGCAGTTTGGTCCCATCCTATTTCTAATTTATCAGATCACATTTTTTTCGCTGTAGGGAGCTCAGTGAAGTGGGTAACGAAATAGTTTGGATGTATCAATGATTGATAGCGTCTTACGGGGCACTTATAACTTTAAAATAAGCGGTGGCTAGTTTTATAGTTATGCAATTGAACAATCTGATCATCTAAAGGCTGTCAAATCATTTGAGTAGTACAACTGGTAGATAAATTAATCTGTGTAAAAATGTGTATGTGTCATAGATTAAACTTTTCCTTCGAATGTACACTACTGGCCATTAAAATTGCTACTCCAAGAAGGAATGCAAATGATAAACGGGTATTATGCTAGAACTGACACGTCATTACATTTTCACGCAGTTTTGGTGCATAGATCCTGAGAAATCAGTACCCGGAACAACCACCTTTGACCGTAATAACGACCTTGATGCGCCTGGGCAATAAGTCAAACAGCTTGAATGGCGTGTACAGGTACAGCTGCCTATGCAGCTTCAACACGATACCACAGTTCATCAAGAGTAGTGACTGGCGTATTGTGACGAGCCACCATTGACCAGACGTTTACAATTGGTGAGAGATCTGGAGAATGTGCTGGGCAGGGCAGCAGTCGAACGTTTTCTGTACCCAGAAAGGCGCGTACAGGACGTGCAACATCCGGTCGTGCATTATCCTCCTGAAATGTAGGGTTTTGCACCGATCGAATGAAGGTTAGAGCCACGGGTCGTAACACATCTGAAATGTAACGTCCGCTGTTCAAAGTGCCGTCAATGCGAACAAGAGGTGACCGAGACGTGTAACCAATGGCACTCCATACCATCACGCCGGATGATATGGTATTGGCAATGACGAATACACGCTTTTAATGTGCGTTCACCGCGATGTCGGCAAACACGGATGCGACCATCGTGATGCTGTAAACAGAGCCTGGATTCATCCGAAAAAATGAGTTTTTGCCATTCGTGCACCCAGGTTCGTCGTCGAGTACACCATCGCAGGCGCTCCTGTCTGTCCTGCACCGTCAAGGGTAACCGCAGCCACGGTCTCCGAGCTGATAGTCCGTGCTGCTGCAAACGTCGTCGAACTGTTCGTGCAGACGGTTGTTGTCTTGCAAACGTCTCCATCTGTTGACTCTGGGATCGAGATGTGGCTGCAAGATCCGTTGGAGCCGTGCGGATAAGATGCCTGTCATCTCGACTGCTAGTGATACGAGGCCGTTGGGATCCACCACGGCGTTCCGTATTGCCCTCCTGAACCCACCGATTCCATATTCTGCTAACAGTCATTGGATGTCGACCGAGGCGAGCAGCAATGTCGCGATACGATAAACCGCAATCGCGATGGGCTGCAATCCGACCTTTATCAAAGTTGGAAACGTGATGGTACGCATTTCTCCTCCTTACACGAGGCATCACAACAACGTTTCACGAGGCAACGCCGGTCAACTGCTGTTTGTGTACGAGATATCGGTTGGAAGCTTTCCTCAAGTCAGCTCGTTGTAGGTGTCGCCACCGACGCCAGCCTTGTGTGAATGCTCTGAAAAGCTAATGATTTGCATATTACAGCACCTTCTTCCTGTCGGTTAAATTTCGCGTCTATAGTGCGTCATCTTCGTGGTGTAGCAATTTTAATGGCCAGTAGTGTAATTAAACAAGTGACGCAAAGTTTAATTTTTCCAGGCGTACGGAGTCCCTCCTCGCCGTTAGTTTATGATTCGATTTTTGTGGATTTTGTCTTGACTTTAGTAACAACATTTATGATAATCCTCCTTTAACAGGAACAATGATGTACATCATCATAATACCGGAAAGTAATGGACAATTACGTCACATTAAGATTGTCTGTAGCTCAAACACTGTTTCACAATAAGGCAGCAAAAAGTTCTGAGCATATAAAATTGCCTGACAGACACAAAGTAAAATTTGAAACTAAACTTTGGGTTGGAAACTGTGGCGTTGATAGTTAACGATGCCACGACGCAGGTGCCCGCTCTCGTTAGTTAACACTACGGGAGAAGACTAAACCCATCACAGGGCCCTCTAGCTGACGCTGTGGAGCTCATGGAGAGCTGTGCTGATTTCAGCCTCATTTCATCAAGAGCAGACGGCCTGGAAATATCGCTTGTACTACCTTGTGGGCTGGCTTGCTATTAGACTTTGTATTAGTTACGTTCAGTTAAAGTTTGGTCAGCAACGAGTATTTGTTAGTTTTGAGATTATACAGAGCACTCATAGTAACTTCACAGGATTAGACATGGACTACAGCTTCACACCTAAGTGCTCATCCTAGCCAAAGTTACGTATGCAATTGACACATGGGTCACTCCAAAAGAAATGCGCAATATTTTTGTAAAAATACAGTTTTCATTCTGCACGTGTGAAAGTTTTACAGTGTGTAGATACATGCTTCCCGCTTGTTTTCAAACTTAGTTCAACCTGTTCCCGTGAGTGGCGCCGTCACAGCACGTCTTCAAGATGGCTGCTACACTTGACGTTCGTCAGAAGCAATGTGCTGTCATAGAATTCCAGTGCTGTGAAAACGAGACAGCGGGAAACAGTTCGATGCTTCCCGCTTGTTTTCAAACTTAGTTCAACCTGTTCCCGTGAGTGGCGCCGTCACAGCACGTCTTCAAGATGGCTGCTACACTTGACGTTCGTCAGAAGCAACGTGCTGTCATAGAATTACAGTGCTGTGGAAACGAGTCAGCGGGAAACAGTTCGTAGTAATGGATGGAAAGTCATGGAGTAAAACAGAAGTAATATTCGACGTTCCTCAAGCAGGTGTTATAGGCCCTCTATTGTTCCTGAGCTATATTAAGGACATAGGAGAAAATCTCAGTAGCCGTATTAGATTGTTTGCAGATGATGCTGTCGTTCACCATCTTGTAAAGTAATCAGATGATCAAAACGAATTGCAAAATGATGTAGATAAGATATCCGTATGTCGCGAAAAGTGGCAATTGACCCTGAATAAAGAAAAGTGTGAAGTTATTCACATGAGTACTAAAAGAAATCAGCTAAATTTCGATTACGCGACAAGTGACTCAAATCTGAGGGCTGTAAATTAAACTAAATACTTAGGGATTACAATTACAAATAACGTAAATTGGAACGATCACATAGATAATATTGTAGGTAGAGCAAACCAAAGACTGCGATTCATCGGCAGAACACTTAGAAGGTGCAACACCGAGCGAGGTGGCGCAGTGGTTAGCACACTGGACTCGCATTCGGGAGGACGACGGTTCAATCCCGTCTCCGGCCATCCTGATTTAGGTTTTCCCTGATTTCCCTAAACCGTTTCAGGCAAATGCCGGGATGGTTCCTTTGAAAGGGAACGGCCGATCTCCTTCCCAATCCTTCCCTAACCCGAGCTTGCGCTCCGTCTCTAATGACCCCGTTGTCGACGAGACGTTAAACACTAACAACCACTAGAAGGTGCAACAGGTCTACCAAAGAGACTGCTTACACCACGCTTGTCCGCCCTATTCTGGAGTACTGCTGTGCGGTGTGGGATCCGCATCAGGCGGGACTGACGGATGACATCGAAAAGGTACAAAGAAGGGCAGCTCGTTTTGTATTATCGCGAAATAGGGGAGATAGTGTCACAGACATGATACGTGAATTGGAGGGTAAATCATTAAAACAAAGGCGTTTTTCGTTGCGGCGGCATCTCCTCATGAAATTTCAATCATTAGTTTTCTCCTCCAATTGCGAATACATTCTGTTGGCACCCACCTACATAGGGAGAAATGATCATCAAGATAAAATAAGAGAAACAGGGCTCGCACAGAAAAAATTACGTGCTCATTTTTCCCGCGTGCCGTTCGAGAGTGGAACAGTAGAGAGACAGCATGAAGGTGGTTCATTGAACCCTCTGGCAGGCACTTTATTGTAAATAGAGTAATCACGTAGATGTAGATGAGGATTGTCCTCGCAGCGGCAAGCCTCGGTACTGCACACACTCCAGACAATGTGTATAAAGTTAACGAATTGGTGACTGCTGACAGACCCATCACAGTGAACGAATTGTCACGCTACGTTAGGATAGGGGAAGGAAGTATTTGCAAAATACTGAGCGTGTAGCCGTTAAAAAAGGTTTGTGCCAGGTGGGCTGCCAGGGTATTGACAGTGGCTCACAAAGAAACAAGAAAAACGGTATGCAGCGAACTTTTGGAACATTACAAGAATGGTGAAGATGAATTTCTTGGAAGAATTGTGACGGGTGATGAAACATGGCTCCACCATTTTTCACCAGAAACGAAGAGGCAATGATTGTAGTGGCATCATGCAAATTCACCCGAGAAAAAAAAAAGAAGAATCAAGCTTTGTCAGGACTGGCTCTCCCAAGGCCGTCAGTAGTTCTAATGGAATGTTGTCTACTCCGAGGGCCTTGTTTCGACTCAGGTCTTTCAGTGCTCTGTCAAACTCTTCACGTAGTATCGTATCTCCCATTTCATCTTCATCTACATCCTCTTCCATTTCCATAATATTGTCCTCAAATACATCGCCCTTGTATAGACCGTCTATATATTCCTTCCACCTTTCTGCTTTCCCTTGTTTCCCTAAAACTGGGTTCCCATCTGAGCTCTTGATATTCATACAAGTGGTTCTCTTTTCTCCAAAGGTCACTTTAATTTTCCTGTAGGCAGTCTCTACCTTACCCCTAGCCGTATATGCCTCTACATCCTTAGCTTTTGTCCCTTAGCTATCCCTGCTTAGCCATTTTTCACTTCCTGTCGATCTCATTTTTGAGACGTTTGTATTCCTTTTTGCCTGCTCGTTGGAATATTAATTCTATTAATTAAAAATTATTCATACATAAAAATAGTTCTTATTCCACATATAGTGTACTGAACATTTATTTACCTTCAGATATTCTTCCTTCAGTGTCTTATAAATCGCTTCACATGTTCCTGGAATTACTTTGGTTAATGTGCTCTGTGATGTCAGGTTGCTGTATTGTAAACTAGAGCAGCTGTCCTTTGCATCAAGAAATCACACTGTGTCAGTGAGTCTGTCTTCTGCACATGTTGCATTTCTGAAGTATTCTTAGAAAATACAGAAATGTACTCTCATCCATTCTCGCAACAAATTTTGCTGAATGCTTTTATCATTTCGACGTAAAACTCACGGCTTCACTCAAGTATGTTTCAGTTTTCTCTGCCATTCTCTTCCAAATGCAATTGTCATACAAGCAACTGCAGCGAATAGCCGGAACCGCGCTGCTGCTACAGTTGCAGGTTCGTGTCCCATCGTGCTTCGAGCCACTTTTGCTGCGCCTAACGAGAAGTTGTTGTCGTGCGCCATCTTGAACTTTGACGAAAAAGATGGCGACAATGTAATTTGCCCCATTAGCGCCACGTCAAAGGTTGTAGTCAAAGAAATTTGACGAATGTTTGACCCTATTACTTTGTCAAAGACATATGACAATATATTATCGGCCCAAGCACGGCACAATATGTGTGTGTGTGTGTGTGTGTGTGTGTGTGTGTGTGTGCGGAAGGCTGTCTTTAATCTATAGGAGGCCCTGGGCACATTACGATATGGCGGCTTTATGACTTTGACACAGCGCTATTTTGTCAAAATAGACAAAGAAAGTAAATAAGCGAGGCTCTAGATGTATTGTTATATGGTTAGTGCTTAGAAATCTATGTTGACTGAAGAGGTATCCTTCTAGATTTGAGATGGGCAACATCGTTAATCACTTCTTCAAAATCTACAGTTTTAATTCTTTTCAGTTTGGAGAAGGAGCGTTTCGTACTGCGGTTGTTTGCCATCATGCATATTCTCAATGCAATTTCTACATTTGGAAATGTCTCCAATTTTGTTTTCTTTCCAAAGGTGATATATTTCAAATATACTATTAGTTCCCTCATTTTTACTATGAGCAATTGACAAATATACTGTTAAATGCAGACGTTCCGTTTCCAACTCTTGCTCATTCACATGCTCATAATAAATTTCAGCAAATTATTTGTGACTTTATCTCAGCTATTCGGAAATCAGAGTTTTCAAGCGAAAAAATAAACCGAAACGTCGACTGGTGTTCTCATACGAACGTAATCGCTGTTTTAGATTAACGCTCAGGGTATCAGTTATGGGAAGAAAGGTTTCTACTTTGAATTTCTCTTTTCCATTCACTTGGACTGACTGTGCAGAGCCATCAGAAAAACTCTGGCGTGAGCTTCTACCGTTTGTTCTTCGAGGTAGGTCCTTGTAATCAGATTCCGGGTTTCTTTCTTTAGCAGTCGATTCGAAGTCTCAGCCGGCCGGAGTGGCCGAGCGGTTCTAGGCGCTACAGTCTGGAGCCGCGCGACCTCTCCGGTCGCAGGTTCGAATCCTGCCTCGGGCATGGATGTGTGTGATGTCCTTAGGTTAGTGAGGTTTAAGTAGTTCTAAGTTCTAGGGGACTGATGACCACAGATGTTAAGTCCCATAGTGCTCAGAGCCATTTGAACCATTTCTCAAATTTTTCCCTGACGTTAATGATAAAATCAAGTGGAGCAAACACATTAGTTGCACCGTGCGGTGTTTGTTTCTTTCTGAAGATAATTACTTGTTTCGTCTATTCTTTCCAATATAGAGCTCCAAATTTACGTTAGTGAATTTTTGCCTTTCCATTTTTCTGGACAGACTAAGGGCTTCGTCTCTAGTTTCTAATGCCTGGTCTGTTTTTTCTGCGATAGACATTCATGCAAGGCGCTTGCTGCATTAACTCGAGCTGAGTATCAGGTTTGTCAAACCCTTTTAACAATATTTTTTGAACCGAAATGTTATGTCAATATATTCCATCGGTGGGTAGATCTCGACAAAAAGTTGTACACTCTCTGAACCATTTTAAAAAACTTCGTTACTCTGTTACAGACCCAGAAGCTTGGACACCTACCAACTTTTCTGAATGTCTCGCACATGGTAAAAATGTGGCAAATTCACATCTCTCCTTGATTGTTGCTTGTAGACCAGTATACTTCACCGACATATTTGAATCATTGTTGTAGCTTTATCTTCTGCAATCTTTTATGCAAATATCATGGTTCTATACAAAATTCAAGATGGTGTCCGCTAAATACTCAGGCTTATAGTCTTTAATAGGTATGAATTTCAGGAACCTTTCAACAGGAATACGTTATTTTACGTATCTAATTATAAACGTTAGCTGTTCAACATGAGACAGATCGGGTGTTCTGTCAACGGTAATGGAAAAATATTTTGCTAATTTAACTTCATTTATAATTGTTTTTAGGACCTGTTTCCCCATTACGTCAATAAACTCAATACAGATATTCGCTGATAAATAAGAAGTGTCACCTTTTCCAGGATTCCCAAATTGTTATAAATGTTCTGTAAGAAATTGATCGAATTCACTCAATAATTTCCATTGTTGGGAGATCCTAGGCTTTCATTGTCACTTCGGAATGGAAGACCTCTCGAAGCCAAAACTTTTATGACAGCTATACAATCCGTTTAAGTACATTTCTTCAGTAATCGTATTCTTTTAGATGTTGAGATAACAGGTCTATATCTATTCTCCCAACGGCATTACTTCGTGCCTGATAAGTCATCATAGATTGCCTATATTATCTGCGTTTTCTTCCTCGCAGCCGGTTTTAACAGATAACCTTTACATCACTAAAGTTGTACCTGCGGTCTATCGGCTGTGCTACCTACTCAGAGATTAAGATTACGCGAAATAATGTCATTCAAGATGTCACCTTCACAGATACTGCAGCTGGTAAGGTGTCTCTCATACCCAATATAATAATGATATGAATCAGATTATGCATTCGTTTTCGAGGCTTGCAGTAGCCTGCCGGGGTGGCCGAGCGGCTCTAGGCGCTACAGTCTGGAACGCTACGGTCGCAGGTTCGAATCCTGCATCGGGCATGGATGTGTGTGATGTCCTTAGGTTAGTTAGGTTTAAGTAGTTCTAAGTTCTAGGCGACTGATGACCTCAGAAGTTGAGTCCCATAGTGCTCAGAGCCATTTGAACGATTTTTTTTTTTTTTTTTTAGGTTTGCAGTAACAATAAAGAAGGATTTAGGACAGACATTCAGATATGTTGCAATTGATTTATGATCAGAGTGCTTTACCATGGTCAATTGTATGTCTGCTTTGACTTGTAGTTCAGAAAACTAGTTCACGTTAATACCACGCAATATCCAAAATGCGAAATATGTTGTACATGCTGAAGTTCTGTAATTGTATCGTGTACAAAAATTTAAAGAACACTTTAAAACAACAAAAACGAAGGACGAAAACAAAGGAGAGTTTTTCATTTATTTTGCTTATGATGTATTAAAGTTGCGAGTTCCATACCTTCAATGTGGACCAAGTCGCAACGAGGAGCACAGATTTGGGTCCAAGGAGCAGGTTTTAAAGCCGAACCAGCCGGTTTTCCGTTACATCGGTTATTTTCAACCTACTCCTTAAAAATTGCTCGAACTTTCTGAAATAACCGGTTTTCGGTTTTTTTATTGCTGTTATTTCCAAAGATAAATCGAACAAAGATAGAAAGATTATAAGATTCCCTCAGACTTTTGCATTATAGATATCAAGATACACAGTATCAAACTATTAAATAAAATACGTAAATAAAGGGAACAGTTAGTTCACCCACGATACACAGCTTTTCTCGAGGAATCCTCCTAGCGATTCTAAGGTTTTAAAACTCTGCTAGAACTCACGTCGTAATGTAGGTTTGAGCACTACGAATAGTCAGTACTAAAGTGTGAAAACACAGGTTGAAGTACCTCTCTTTTTCTTGTTAATTTGTCCGTTTATAAGGGCTACAAGCAGGGAAAGGCATATTATGTAGACACCGGTAGTAGATCAACTACTTTCTACTTTTATCATAAACTGTGGATGAATTGTTAGTTTCTAGTTTTCTCATCATATGATGTCTAGAGTTCTTTGTGGCCTCTCACGTTTTCAGTCTTCCAAAGCAAATATAGAATTGTACTTCACTGATAGCCCACTTCGCAAAATACTTGGTGATCAAAAAGTCAGTATAAATTTGAAAACTTAATAAACCATGGAATAATGTAGATATGTAGATAGAGAGGTAAAAATTGACACACTTGCTTGGAATGACATGGGGTTTTATTAGAACCGCCCCCAAAAAAACAATTGCTAGACGCGTGAAAGATCTCTTGCGCGCGTCGTTTGGTGGTGATCGTGTGCTCAGCCGCCACTTTCGTCATGCTCGGCCTCCCAGGTCCCCAGACCTCAGTCCGTGCGATTATTAGCTTTGGGGTTACCGGAAGTCGCAAGTGTATCGTGATCGACCGACATCTCTAGGGATGCCGAAAGACAACATCCGACGCCAATGCCTCACCGTAACTCCGGACATGCTTTACAGTGCTGTTCACAACATTATTCCTCGACTACAGCTATTGTTGAGCAATGATGGCGGACATATTCAGCATTTCCTGTGAAGAACATCATATTTGCTTTGTCTTAATTTGTTATGCTAATTATTGCTATTCTGATCAGATGAAGCGCCATCTGTCGGACATTTTTTGAACAATTGTATTTGTTTGGTTCTAATAAAACCCCGTGTCATTCCAAGCATGTGTGTCAATTTGTGCCTCTCTATCTACATTATTCCGTGATTTATTCAGTTTTCAAATTTATACTGACTTTTTGATCACCTGGGCCTTTCAGACTAGGGGTGGTGCCATTCTGCAATACATCTGATGTCCAACGGCGACGGCGAAGTGCGGCATGTATTGGCCACTGCGTGTGTAGACGCACCGTCTAAGAGACCATGCCACGGGGTAACAGACTCATTACTGTCTCAGCAATGCCCTACAAAGTCTTACGCCGTGCGTTTGTTGCTGGTTTCTGGCAGCTTTGTTGTGTGTGTATTCTGTATTAAACCGGGGACGCAGAAACGACAGGCTTCGACCTGCCACAGCCCTCAGTGGTTCAGAACCCCACAACAGCCCACAGCAGTCCACCCACCCCACCGCCGCCCCACACCGAACCCAGGGTGGGTTGGGGACCCAGTGGACCTCCCTGGGAATGTCTCATACCAGACGAGTGTAACCCCAGGTTTTTGCGTGGTAATCATGGTGTACGTGTATGTGGAGACAGTGTTTGGGCAGCAGTCGGCGACATGCTGTAACTGAGGCAGAATAAGGGGAACCAGCCCGCATTCGCCGAGGGAGATAGAAAATCGCCTTCAAAACCATCCACAGGCTGGCCGGCACACCAAACCCCGACGCCAATCCGCCGGGCGGATTCGTACCGCGGACCGGCACGCCTTACCGCTCGGGAAGCAACGCGTTAGACCGCACGGCTAGCCGGGCGAGCTTTTTTTTATAAGAGGTGGAGCCCCTCCACGCCCACACCGGCATGATGGCCAACACATCTACATCTACATCCATACTCCGCAAGCCACCTAACGGTGTGTGGCGGAGGGTACCCTGAGTACCTCTATCGGTTCTCCCTTCTATTCCAGTCTCGTATTGTCCGTGGAAAGAAGGATTGTCGGTGTGCTTCTGCGTCGGCTGTAATCTCTCTGGTCTTATCCTCACGATCTCTTCGCGAGATATACGTAGGAGGGAGCAATATACTGCTTGACTCTTCGGTGAAGGTATGTTCTCGAAAATTTAACAAAAGCACTTACCGAGCTACTGAGCGTCTCTCCTGCAGAGTCTTCCACTGGAGTTTATCTATCATTTCCGTAACGCTTTCGCGATTACTAAATGATCCTGTAACGAAGCGCGCTGCTCTCCGTCGGATCTCCTCTATCTCTTCTATCAACCCCACCTGGTACGGATCCCACACTGCTGAGCAGTATTCAAGCAGTGGGCGAACAAGCGTACTGTAACCTACTTCCTTTGTTTTCGGATTGCATTTCCTTAGGATTCTTCCAATGAATCTCAGTCTGGCATCTGCTTTACCGACGATCAACTTTATATGATCATTCCATTTTAAATCACTCCTAATGCGTACTCCCAGATAATTTATGGAATTAACTGCTTCCAGTTGCTGACCTGCTATTTTGTAGCTAAATGATAAGGGACCTATCTTTCTATGTATTCGCATCACATTACACTTGTCTACATTGGGATTCAATTGCCATTCCGTGCACCATGCGTCAATTCGCTGCAGATCCTCCTGCATTTCAGTACAATTTTCCATTGTTACAACCTCTCTATATAGTACACCATCATCTGCAAAAAGCCTCAGTGAACTTCCAATGTCATCCACAAGGTCATTTATGTATAATGTGAATAGCAATGGTCCTACGACACTCCCCTGCGGCACACCTGAAATCACTCTTACTTCGGAAGACTTCTCTCTATCGAGAATGACATGCTGCGTTATGTTATCTAGGAACTCCTCAATCCAACCACACAATTGGTCTGATAGTCCATATGCTCTTACTTTGTTCATTGAACGACTGTGGGGAACTGTATCGAACGCCTTGCGGAAGTCAAGTAACACGGCATCTATCTGTGAACCCGTGTCTATGGCCCTCTGAGTTTCGTGGACGAATAGCGCGAGCTGGGTTTCACACTACCGTCTTTTTCGAAACACATGCTGATTCCTGCAGACTAGATTTCTAGTCTCCAGGAAAGCCATTATACTCGAACATAATACGTGTTCCAAAATTCTACAACTGATCGACGTTAGAGATATAGGTCTATAGTTCTGCACATCTGTTCGACGTCCCTTCTTGAAAACGGGGATGACCTGTGCCCTTTTCCAATCCTTTGGAACGCTTCGCTCTTCTAGAGACCTACGGTACACCGCTGCAAGAAGGGGGGCAAGTTCCTTCGCGTACTCTGTGAAAAATCGAACTGGTATCCCATCAGGTGCAGCGGCCTTTCTTCTTTTGAGCTATTTTAATTGTTTCTCCATCTCTCTGTCGTCTATTTCGATATCTACCATTTTGTCATCTGTGCGACAATCTAGGGAAGGAACTACAGTGCAGTCTTCCTCTGTGAAACAGCTTTGGAAAAAGACATTTAGTATTTCGGCCTTTAGTCTGTCATCCTCTGTTTCAGTACCATTTTGGCCACAGTGTGTCTGGACATTTTGTTTCGACCCACCTACCGCTTTGACATAAGACCAAAATTTCTTAGGATTTTCTGCCAAGTCAGTACATACAACTTGACTTTCGAACTCATTGAACGCCTCTCGCATAGCCCTCCTCATACTACATTTCGTTTCGTGTAATTTTTGTTTGCCTGCAAGGCTTTGGCTACGCTTATGTTTGCTGTGAAGTTCCCTTTGCTTCCGCAGCAGTTTTCTAACTCGGTTGTTGTACCACGGTGGCTCTTTTCCATCTCTTACCATCTTGCTTGGCACATACTCATCTAACGCATATTGTACGATAGGTCTACTGCTATCTTTGCATAAGGGTAAGATTCACTAAAGTGATGTGTCGCAGGGTGTGGGTACTGCAGTGTTTGTGTACGTCTGGTTAGGGTTAACCATTAATACGCATTCATCTGGCGATAGATTGGTCGAAATCGAACGAAGGGTAGCTGTTTCAAGGGCAGAGGAAAAGAAGTGCCGAGACAAGAGCCAAGGGAAAAAAACCTCAGCGATAGTTAAATGGCTCTGAGCACTATGGGACTCAACATCTTAGGTGATAAGTCCCCTAGAACTTAGAACTACTTAAACCTAACTAACCTAAGGACATCACACACACCCATGCCCGAGGCAGGATTCGAACCTGCGACCGTAGCAGTCGCGCGGTTCCGGACTGATCGCGTAGAACCGCTCGGCCACCGCGGCCGGCAGTGGCCTGTTGGTCGCCTCTAAATAGCAGCTGGTAATTACCAGTCAGTGTTGCTGATATGCAGGGGATTACCGACGTTTGTCGCTGTTTGCGTATGTTACCTTACCATAGGTGGCTATGCCCCAGCTAGCAGTGTCTTTGGAAGCTTGTGCTTCAACCTGTGGTTGTGATATCCGCCGGGCGGGCTGTCAGCATTGTTACTAAAATACCTCTGATTTCTCTTCCCATTTTCTAGTATATCGGAATATTTCAAAGCAATGGCAATTTTGCGAATAAAAGTGACTGCCTTTTCTAACGAAGAAGGTTTATTTAAAAACCAAAAACATTAGCTCTGCTGCTATAGTTAGCTGATATTTCTTCATCCAGATGCCAAGTTCGTTTTGTTGCCGATGATACGGATATTGCAATAAATAGCATATCAAGCGTAGTCTCAGAAAGATCAGCTAATAAAATATTTGTGGACCTTAATCACTGGTTCCTAGCCAATTCTATGCCACTAAACTTTGAAAAAACACACTATGTGCACTTCAGAACTTGTAAGAGGTGTCCCACGAGTATATTCCCAACATACAATGACAAGCAGATAGAAGTGGACTGTGTTAAATTCTTAGGATTACAGCTTCATAATAAGTGCATCTGGGAGGAGCATACCACAGAACTGCTGAAGCGTCTTGACAAATCTCTATTTGCAATGCGAATTGTGTCAGACATAGGGGATATAGAAATTAAAAAGCTGGCATACTATGTCATAGGGGATTATTTTTTGGGGTAATTCATCAAGTTTTCTGGGCACAAAAACGTGCTGTAAGAGTTATATGTGGTGTGAACTCAAGAAGCCTGTTTAGGGAGCTAGGGATACTAACTACTGCTTCCCAATATATTTATTCTTTAATGGAATTTGTAATTAAAAATATATCACTTTTTCAAACCAACAGCTCAATTCATGGATCAGTACTAGAAATAAGAATAATCTTCACAAGGATTTAAAGTCACTTAGTCTTGTACAAAAAGGTGTGCATTATTCAGGAACACCCATTTTCAATAACTTGCCGGCAGCCATAAAAAGCTTAACAACCAGTGAAATTCAGTTTAAGAGAAGGCTAAAGGATTTGTTGGTGGCCAACTCTTCCTACTCCGTTGATGAATTTCTCAGTAAAACCATCTGATTTGTGTGTGTATAACTTCTGCACCATTTCAGTGCAGTAATGTGTTCATTGTAATTAAGTATTATAGTAGTTGTATTACATGTTTATTACGTTATAAATAAATAAATAAACTTTTTTATTCTAAATTCAGTGCATTCGTATTTGTAAAATGACTTTCTTGTAGTGTTTATTAAAAAATGACGGTCATTTCACTTGGGACCTGTGAAATGGTACATTAGCTTATTTGTTTTAGTTGTAAATATTTGCCATCTATTGTCTTTCTGACATGTTCTACATACTGGAGGACCTCCTCACTACGGATCAATTGAAATGAAAGTAAGTCTAATTTAAAATCTAATCAACCGTTTATTAGTAAAAGAAGCACATGTTATCACTGAGACCAAACAGATACCGAAAAATTCCCGTTATTCACGACTAAAATACCGGTATCGGTTTTAACTGATCGGTTTTTCCCGTCCCTACAAGGGATACTCCAAGTTGGGGCGTACATCAAATTCTCATGCATACGAGAGTGGTGCGAGAAGTTCTTGGAATTACCAAGAGAGGTCAGAATTAGCGCAACGAGTTGTTGACGTGATATTCAGTGGTTTGTTGCCTGTAAACACGGGCCACGTCAGTGCTTAAGCTGTGGCGGTGACGTGGTTCTGTTGTTGTTCCTGCGTGGTGATCCGCGAACATGGAAAAAATCGAGTTTCGAGCAGTGATTGAGTACTTGGTAAAGAAAGGTCAAAGACCCTGCTCCTTCATATGCAGCCACTGCCAAGTGCAAAAATGAATGTAAATTTGGTCGGGAGAGCTTAGATGGTGATCCACGCAGTGGTTGGCCAAGATGTGTCACTACTCCAGAAATCATTGCAAAAGTGCACAAAATGGTAACGGAGGATCGCCGATTGAAAGTGCGTGAAACTGTTCAGGCTTGCCAGATGTCATCGGAAAGGGTATATCACACTTTAACTGAAGAATTAGAAATGAAAAAATTACCTGCAAAGATGGGTGCCGCGACTCTTGGCGCTGGATCAAAGACGCAGGAGAACGGACATCTCGGAACAACGTTTCGCTCGTTTTAGGAGAAACGAACGAGATTTTTTGCCGGTTTGTGACCACAGATGAAACTTGGGTAAGCCGGCCGCAGTGGCCGTGCGGTTCTAGGCGCTACAGTCTGGAGCCGAGCGACCGCTACAGTCGCAGGTTCGAATCCTGCCTCGGGCATGGGTGTGTGGGATGTCCTTAGGTTAGTTAGGTTTAATTAGTTCTAAGTTCAAGGCGACTGATGACCTCAGAAGTTAAGTCGCATAGTGCTCAGAGCCATGTGAACCATTTTGAAACTTGGGTGCACTGCTATACCCCAGAGAGAAAACTACAATCAAAGCAGTAGAAACATGCTGATTCACCGCCACCAGAGAAAGCAAAGATAATTCCTTCTGCGGGAAAGGCCATGGCGCCAGTGTTCTGGGATGTGAAGGGGATTCTGCTTGTAGGTTATCTCCCTATCGCACAAACAATTACTGGAGAATACTCAGATAATGTCCTGTACAATCGCTACAGAAGATACGCGAAAAAAAGCCAGGTTTATCAAGGAAGAAAGTCTCCTTCAATGAAGACAATGCACGCCCGCACACATGCGCCATCGCCGTGGCAGTACAACACAAACTAAGGTATGAATTGTTGCCGCCACCTCCCCCCTCCCCCCCCCCCCCCCCCTTATTCACCTCATATGGCTCCGTCAGACTCCCATATCTTCCCAAAACTGAAATTTTTCTCGGCGTATGAAGATTAACTTCAAACAAAGCACGGATAGCTGGAGTTGACAACCACTTTGCAGACCTGGAGGAAACTCATTTTCGAGATGGGATCAGGCACTCGAACATCGTTGGACCAAGTCCATTAATCTACTAGGAGTTGTTGTTGTTGTGGTCTTCAGTCCTGAGACTGGTTTGATGCAGCTCTCCATGCTGCCCTATCCTGTGCAAACTGCTTCATCTCCCAGTACCCACTGCAACCTACATCCTTCTGAATCTGCTTAGTGTATTCATATCTTGGTCTCACTCTACGACTTCTACCCGCCACGCTGCCCTCCAAAGCTAAATTTGTGATCCCTTGATGCCTCAGAACATGTCCTACCAACCGATCCCTTCTTCTTGTCAAGTTGTGCCACAAACTTCTCTTCTCCCCAATCCTATTCAATACCTCCTCATTAGTTATGTGATCTACCAATCTAATCTTCAGCATACTTCTGTAGCACCTCATTTCAAAAGGTTTTATTCTCTTCTTGTCCAAACTATTTGTCGTCCACGTCTCACTTCCATACATGGCTACACTCCATACAAATACTTTCAGAAACGACTTCCTGATCATTAAATCTATACTCGATGTTAACAAATTTCTCTTTTTAAGAAACGCTTTCCTTCCCATTGCCAGTCTACATTTTATATCCTCCCTACTCTGACCATCATCAGTTATTTTGCTTCCCAAATAGCAAAACTCCTTTACTACTTTAAGTGTCTCATTTCCTAATCTAATTCCCTCAGCATCACCCGACTTAATTCGACTACATTCCATTATCCTCGTTTTACTTTTGTTGATGTTCATCTTATATCCTCCTTTCAAGACACTATCCATTCCGTTCAACTGCTCTTCCAAGTCCTTTTCTATCTGTTAGAATTACAATGTCATCGGCGAACCTCAAAGTTTTTATTTCTTCTCCACGGATTTTAATACCTACGCCGAATATTTCTTTTGTTTCCTATACTGCTTGCTCAATATACAGATTGAATAACATCGGGGAGAGGCTACAACCCTGTCTCACTCCTTGCCGAACCACTGCTTCCCTTTCATGTCCCTCGACTCTTATGACTGCCATCTGGTTTCTGTACAAATTGTAAATAGCCTTTCGCTCCCTGTATTTTACCCTTGCCACCTTTAGAATTTGAAAGAGAGTATTCCAGTCAACATTGTCAAAAGCTTTCTCTATGTCTACAAATGCTAGAAACGTAGGTTTGCTTTTCCTTAATCCTTCTTCTAAGATAAGTCGTAAGGTCAGTATTGCCTCACGTGTTCCAGTGTTTCTACAGAATCCAAACTGATCTTCCCCGAGGTCGTTTTCTACCAGTTTTTCCATTCGTCTGTAAAGAATTCGCGTTAGTATTTTGCAGCTGTGACTTATTAAACTGATAGTTTGGTAATTTTCAAATCTGTCAACACCTGCTTTCTTTGGGATTGGAATTATTATATTCTTCTTGAAGTCTTAGGGTATTTCACCTGTCTCATACATCTTGCTCACCAGATGGTAGACTTTTGTCAGGACTGTCTCTCCCAAGGCAATCAGTGGTTCTATTGGAATCTTCTCTACTCCCGAGGCCTTGTTTCGCCTCAGGTCTTTCAGTACTCTGTCAAACTCTTCACATAGTATCGTATCTCCCATTTCATCTTCATCTACATCCTCTTCCATTTCCATAATATTGACCTCAAGTACATCGCCCTTGTATAGACCGTCTACATACTCGTTCCACGTTTCTGCTTTCCCTTCTTTGCTTAGAACTGGGTTTCCACTGAGCTCTTGATATTCACACAAGTTGTTCTCTTTTCTCCAAAGGTCTCTTTAATGTTCCTGTAGACAGTATGTTTCTTACCCCTAGTGAGATAACCCTCTACAAGTCTACATCCTTACATTTGTCCTCTAGCCATCCCTGCTTAGCCATTTTGCACTTCCTGTCAATCTTATTTTTGAGACGTCTGTATTCCTTTTTGCCTGCTTCATTTACTGCATTCTTATATTTCCTCCTTTCATCAATTAAGTTCAATATTTCTTCTGTTATCCAAGGATTTCTACTAGCCCTCGTCTTTTAGCCTACTTGATCCTCTGCTGCCTTCTCTACTTCATCCCTCATAGCTACCCATTCTTCTTCTACTGTACTTCTTTCTCCCATTCCTGTCAATTGCTCCCTTGTGCTCTCCCTGAAACTCTGTACAACCTCTGGTTCTCTCAGTTTATCCAGGTCCCATCTCCTTAAATTCCCACCTTTTTGCAGTTTCTTCAGTTTTAATCTACAGTTCATAACCAACAGATTGTGGTCAGAGTCCACATCTGCCCCAGGAAATGTCTTGCAAGACTACATTGAAAAATAAAAAAAGTTTCAGTGTTGTACGTACTTTTTTCTATTCTGTTTTGGGAACTTTTCAAATCACCCTTGTATTAGGCAACTGTGAAGTAAAATATAAAATTCGCCAAATCCTGAAAATACGTACTGGAGAGGGTAAACGCCAGGTAAAAGAGAGATGTGCAGAAATTCTACGGCCGGCCTCTGTTGCAGATGGTGACTCGGACTCAGGAGGGTTTGGCGCCACCGTCGCTGCCACTGCCTTTGTGTTGGTGTTGCTCTGGCTCTCCACGCCGGTGGAGGAGAGACCGAAGGCCTCGTCTTGGGTACAGACAGGTATGTAATTGTGGTGTGCGTACTGTAAGACCTTCAGTACACACACCATCAGATCATTTGTCTTGTCACTCTAACGAAGTAGGCGAGTGTCAGCAATATGTCTCGTGTCTTATCGTGGCGTGTTTATCTTCTGCCGTTAGGTCAGACGATAGAGATGCCACTTGCACGCTTAGAGTAGCAGATTGACGGTGACCAACTTCAATCAGAACTTGATTAATTTTCACACACATTTATTAAAATAATAACAGGCATAAAAATTACTTATCTTGGTTCTGGATGCTATTTACAATTGTCAATCTGAAGTTCCTTTGGTCTTGGTATGTTAACCTTACTCTCACATATCTTTGATACTTGAGAAAAGTGTCTATACATTTATCTACACGGATATGTACAGGAATATGATAATCTCCTTAGGTGCAGACTTAAACTTGACTAAAGACTGGTACAGACAAATGCAGACTGAGTAACCGGAGGTCTGTACAGTCGTTATAATACATCACGCATTCAGGTATCACTGTGCGAGTGTGATCTGCGAGGAGAATAGGTTCTACATTAGCAGCAATCTCATTGGCTGCGTTACATATTAATACGCGGATCGGCGGAAGCAGAATTTGGTCCGTCTCTAAGGCAGCGCCATCTCGTAGTGCGGACATGGACGAGCGCTGCGCCTGCGCTGTTGTGCTTAGCGGGGCGCGTTCTGTTGGAAAACTGTGTACGCGCTGACTACGTGGAACTATGTACACAACAGATATCTATGTAGAGAGGCTATCCATCGTAGAGGTAAGAAAAGACGGGAGCTGGCATTACGTCACAAACTTGAAGCCGATGTCCGCCATCA
This sequence comes from Schistocerca gregaria, assembly GCF_023897955.1. Lineage (NCBI taxonomy): Eukaryota > Metazoa > Arthropoda > Insecta > Orthoptera > Acrididae > Schistocerca > Schistocerca gregaria. The sequence continues at coordinate 79,362,399 of NC_064930.1, read as the reverse complement.
TAAATAGCACTCCACCACATTCTTACTCCCATAGTCGACAGCGGTAACACTTCCCCGTGACATCATTCTTGACTGTGTCGTATTACCACAGCAAATACGCATTCGCAAACAGAAAAACGTTCGAAATTCCTTGCTGACGCTACACTGTGTGATCAAAAGTATCCGGACACCTGGCTGAAAATGACTTAAAATTTCATGGCGCCCTCCATAGGTAATGCTGGTATTCAATATGTTGTTGGCCCACCCTTTGCCTTAATGAACGCTTCAACTCTCGCAGGCATACGTTCAGTGAGGTGCTGCAAGGTTTCTTGGGGAATGACAGCCCATTCTGCACGGAGTGCTGCCCTGACGAGAGGTATCGATGTCGGTTGCTGAGGACTGGCATGAAGTTGGCATTCCAAAACATCCCACAGGCGGTCTACAGGATTCACGTCGAGACTCTGTGCAGGCCAGTCCATTACAGGGATGTTATTGTCGTGCAACCACTCCGCCACAGGCCGTGCATTATGAACAGGTGCTCGATCGTGTTGAAAGATGCAATCACCAATTGCTCTTCAACAGAGGGAAGCAAGAAGATGCTTAAAACATCAATGCAGGCCTGTGCTGTGAGAGGGCCGGCGCGGCATGAGCCGAGCGGTCTGAGGCGCTGCAGTCATGGACTGTGCGACTGATTCCGGCGCAGGTTCGAGTCCTCCCTCGGGCATGGGTGTGTGTGTTTGTCCTTAGGATAATTTAAGTTAAGTACTGTGTAAGGTTGGGGACTGATGACCTTAGCAGTTAAGTCCCATAAGATTTCCCACACATTTGAAAACTTTTTGCTGCTGTGAGAGTGCTACGGAAAACAACGTGTGCAAGCCCCCTCCACGAAAAACACGACCACAGCATAACACCACAGCCTCTGAGTTTTACTGTCGGCACTACACACGCTGGCAGATGACGTTCGCCGGGCATTCGCCGTACCCACACCCTGCCATCGGATCGCCGCCTTATGTGAGGTGATTCGTCACTCCACACAGCGTTTTTCCACTGTTTGATCGTCCAATGTTTACGCTCCTTACACCGAGCGAGGCGTCGTTTGGCGTTCACCGGCGTGGTGTGTGGCTTTTGAGCAGCCGCTCGACCATGAAATGAAAGTTTTCTCACATCCCGCCTGAGTGTCAAAGTACTTGCTGTGGATCCTGATGCAGTTTGGAATTCCTGTGCGACGGTCTGGATAGATGCCTGCCTATTACACATTACGACACTCTTCAAATGTCAGTCCGAAGCCTCTGTCAGTCAACAGATGAAGTCGGCCGATATGATTTTGTGCTGTACTTGTCCATTCAAGTTTCCACTTCACTATCACATCGGAAACAGTGGACCTAGGGATGTTTAGGAGTGTGGAAATCTCGCGCACAGACGTATGACACAAATGATACCCAATCACCTGACCACGTTCGAAGTCCGTGAGTTCCGCAGATTACTCCATTCTGCTCACGATGTCGAATGACTACTCAGGCCGCTGATATGGAGAACCTGGCAGTAGGTGGCAGCATAATGCACCTAATATGAAACACGTATTTTTTGGTGGGTGTCCGCATACTTTTGATCACCTAGTGTATCTTCATGTCGAGGTGGTACCCGCGTGGCCAGGAGAATTCTCAGACCTGCCCCCTATAGAACGCGTGTTCGGAGCTCAGTCAGCTCCGCCTCAGTGTCAGAATGCGGGATACTAAGGACCAGTTAAAACAGTTGTCGGAAAGCCCCCCCCCCCCCTCAGGAGAGGATACGGCAGCTCACTGTCAGCCTTCCAGTGTGGGCTAGAGACAGTGCGACATCGTCCTGGTAAGTGGGGTCATACTGCCGAGTTGTTGTTGTTGTTGTGGTCTTCAGTCCTGAGACTGGTTTGATGCAGCTCTCCATGCTACCCTGTCCTGTGCAAGCTTCTTCATCTCCCAGTACCTGCTGCAACCTACATCCTTCTGAATCTGCTTAGTGTACTCATCTCTCGGTCTCCCTCTACGATTTTTACCCTCCACGCTGCCCTCCAGTGCTAAATTTGTGATCCCTTGACGCCTCAAAACATGTCCTACCAACCGATCCCTTCTTCTAGTCAAGTTGTGCCACAAATTTCTATTCTCCCCAATGCTATTCAATACCTCCTCGTTAGTTACGTGATCTATCCACCTTATCTTCAGCATTCTTCTGTAACACCACATTTCGAAAGCTTCTATTCTCTTATTGTCCAAACTATTTATCATCCATGTTTCACTTCCATACATGGCTACACTCCATACAAATACTTTCAGAAACGACTTCCTGATACATAAATCTACACTCGATGTTAACAAATTTCTCTTCTCCACAAACGCTTTCCTTGCCATTGCCAGTCTACATTTTATATCCTCCCTACTTCGACCATCATCAGTTATTTTACTTCCTAAATAGCAAAACTCCTTCACTACTTTAAGTGTCTCACTTCCTAATCTAATTCCCTCAGCATCACCCGACTTTATTCGGCTACATTCCATTATCCTCGTTTTGCTTTTGTTAATGTTCATCTTATATCCTCCTTTCAAGACACTATCCATTCCGTTCAAGTGCTCTTCCAAGTCCTTTGCTTTCTCTGACAGAATTACAATGTCATCGGCGAACCTCAAAGTTTTTACTTCTTCTCCATGAATTTTAATACGTACTCCGAATATTTCTTTTGTTTCCTTTACTGCTTGCTCAATATACAGATTGAATAACATCGGCGAGAGGCTACAACCCTGTCTCACTGCTTCCCTTTCATGCCCCTCGACTCTTATAACTGCCATCTGGTTTCTGTACAAATTGTAAATAGCCTTTCGCTCGCTGTACTTTACCCCTGGCGATACCTTTGTAAAATTTGCCCAATTTTGTAGTCACTAAAATAACCTCACATTCCCTCTCAATCCATTACATTTCATCTCCTATCCTTCTCCTCTTCTTGGTGCTTCGCATTTTTTGAAAGGCTTGTATTCAGGGTGACTCACGAAGATACGCAAATATTCTAGAAGTAAAACTAAAGAAGAAAGCTCATATAAATATGTTGTTGTTGTTGTCTTCAGTCCTGAGACTGGTTTGATGCAGCTCTCCATGCTACTCTATCCTGTGCAAGTTGCTTCATCTCCCAGTACCTACTGCAACCTACATCCTTCTGAATCTGCTTAGTGTACTCATCTCTCGGTCTCCCTCTACGATTTTTACCCTCCACGCTGCCCTCCAATGCTAAATTTGTGATCCCTTGATGCCTCAAAACATGTCCTACCAACCGATCCCTTCTTCTAGTCAAGTTGTGCCACAAACTTCTCTTCTCCCCAATCCTATTCAATACTTCCTCATTAGTTATGTGATCTACCCATCTAATTTTCAGCATTCTTCTGTAGCACCACATTTCGAAAGCTTCTATTCTCTTCTTGTCCAAACTATTTGTCGTCCATGTTTCACTTCCATACATGGCTACACTCCATACATACACTTTCAGAAAAGACTTCCTGGCACTTAAATCTATACTCGATATTAACAAATTTCTTTTCTTCAGAAACGCTTTCCTTGCCATTGCCATTCTACATTTTATATCCTCTCTACTTCGACCATCATCAGTTATTTTGCTCCCCAAGTAGCAAAAATCCTTTACTACTTTAAGTGTCTCATTTCCTAGTCTAATTCCCTCAGCATCACCCGACTTAATTCGACTACATTCCATTATCCTCGTTTTGCTGTTGTTGATTTTCATCTTATATACTCCTCTCAAGACACTGTCCATTCCGTTCAACTGCTCTTCCAAGTCCTTTGCCGTCTCTGACAGAATTACAATGTCATCGGCGAACCTCAAAGTTTTTACTTCGTCTCCATGAATTTTAATACCTACTCCAAATTTTTCTTTTGTTTCCTTTACTGCTTGCTCAATATACAGATTGAATAACATCGGGGAGAGGCTACAACCCTGTCTCACTCCTTTCCCAACCATTGCTTCCCTTTCATGCCCCTCGACTCTTATTACTGCCATCTGGTTTCTGTACAAATTATAAATAGCCTTTCGCTCCCTGTATTTTACCCCTGCCACCTTTAGAATTTGAAAAAGAGTATTCCAGTCAACATTGTCAAAAGCTTTCTCTAAGTCTACAAATGCTAGAAACGTAGGTTTGCCTTTTCTTAATCTTTCTTCTAAGATAAGTCGTAAGGTCAGTATTGCCTCACGTGTTCCAACATTTCGACGGAATCCAAACTGATCATCCCCGAGGTCTGCATCTACCAGTTTTTCCATTCGTCTGTAAAGAATTCGCGTTAGTATTTTGCAGCCGTGGCTTATTAAACTGATAGTTCGGTAATTTTCACATCTGTCAGCACCTGCTTTCTTTGGGATTGGAATTATTATATTCTTCTTGAAGTCTGTCTCATACATCTTGCTCACCAGCTGGTAGAGTTTTGTCATGACTGGCTCTCCCAAGGCCGTCAGTAGTTCTAATGGAATGTTGTCTACTCCGGGGGCCTTGTTTCGACTCAGGTCTTTCAGTGCTCTGTCAAACTCTTCACGCAGTATCGTATCTCCCATTTCGTCTTCATCTACATCCTCTTCTATTTCCATAATATTGTCCTCAAGTACATCGCCCTTGTATAAACCTTCTATATACTCCTTCCACCTTTCTGCCTTCCCTTCTTTGCTTAGAACTGGCCTGCCATCTGAGCTCTTGATATTCATACACGTGGTTGTCTTCTCTCCAAAGGTCTCTTTAATTTTCCTGTGGGCAGTATCTATCTTACCCCTAGTGAGATAAGCTTCTACATCCTTACATTTGTCCTCTAGCCATCCCTGTTTAGCCATTTTGCACTTCCTGTCGATCTCATTTTTGAGACGTTTGTATTCCTTTTTGCCTGCTTCATTTACTGAATTTTTATATTTTCTCCTTTCATCAATTAAATTCAATATTTCTTCTGTTACCCAAGGATTTTTAGCAGCCCTCGTCTTTGTACCTACTTTATCCTCTGCTGCCTTCACTACTACATCCCTCAGAGCTACCCATTCTTCTTCTACTGTATTTCTTTCCCCTATTCCTGTCAGTTGTTCCCTTATGCTCTCTCTGAAACTCTGTACAACCTCTGGTTCTTTCAGTTTATCCAGGTCCCATCTCCTTAATTTCCCACATTTTTGCAGTTTCTTCAGTTTTAATCTACAGGTCATAACCAATAGATTGTGGTCAGAGTCCACATCTGCCCCTGGAAATGTCTTACAACTTAAAACCTGGTTCCTAAATCTCTGTTTTACCATTATATAATCTATCTGATACCTTTTAGTATCTCCAGGGTTCTTCCACATATACAACCTTCTTTCATGATTCTTAAACCAAGTGTTAGCTATGATTAAGTTGTGCTCTGTGCAAAATTCTACTAGGCGGCTTCCTCTTTCATTTCTTAGCCCCAATCCATATTCACCTACTATGTTTCCTTCTCTCCCTTTTCCTACACTCGAATTCCAGTCACCCATTACTATTAAATTTTCGTCTCCCTTCACTATCTGAATAATTTCTTTTATTTCATCGTACATTTCTTCAATTTCTTCATCATCTGCAGAGCTAGTTGGCATATAAACTTGTACTACTGTAGTAGGTGTGGGCTTCGTATCTATCTTGGCCACAATAATGCGTTCACTATGCTGTTTGTAGTAGCTTACCCGCATTCCTATTTTCCTATTCATTATTAAACCTACTCCTGCATTACCCCTATTTGATTTTGTGTTTATAACCCTGTAGTCACCTGACCAGAAGTCTTGTTCCTCCTGCCACCGAACCTCACTAATTCCCACTATATCTAACTTTAACCTATCCATTTCCCTTTTTAAATTTTCTAACCTACCTGCCCGATAAAGGGATCTGACATTCCACGCTCCGATCCGTAGAACGCCAGTTTTCTTTCTCCTGATAACGACATCCTCCTGAGTAGTCCCCGCCCGGAGATCCGAATGGGGGACTATTTTACCTCCGGAATATTTTACCCAAGAGGATGCCATCATCATTTAATCATACAGTAAAGCTGCATGTCCTCGGGAAAAATTACGGCTGTAGTTTCCCCTTGCTTTCAGCCGTTCGCAGTACCAGCACAGCAAGGCCGTTTTGGTTAATGTTGCAAGGCCAGATCAGTCAATCATCCAGACTGTTGCCCCTGCAACTACTGAAAAGGCTGCTGCCCCTCTTCAGGAACCACACGTTTGTCTGGCCTCTCAACAGATACCCCTCCGTTGTGGTTGCACCTACGGTACGGCCATCTGTATCGCTGAGGCACGCAAGCCTCCCCACCAACGGCAAGGTCCATGATTCATGGGGGGGCATATAAATATAGGTCTGCAAATTTTTGAGTTAAGACTAATAAAAAGATGGTTCAAATGGCTCTGAGCACTATGGGAGTTAACTTCTGAGGTCATCAGTCCCCTTAGAACTACTTAAACCTAACTAAACTAAGGAGATCACATACATTCATGCCCGAGGCAGGATTCGAACTCGCGACCGTAGCGGTCGCGCGGTTCCAGACTGTTGCGCCTAGAACCGCTCGGCCATCTCGGCCGGCGACTAATAAAAGATTTTGCTCGAAATTCAGTAACTTCGCTGTATGAAGCCATCGCAAAACTACACGAGGTCCAAGTAAAGCACGATTTCCATTTATTTTGTTGTTACTGGTCTGGTGAGCCTAATAAAACATGTCCCAGGTGTGTATCTGCAGTAGTTTTTCAGAACATCCAGAGAAGCAAAGATTATTGTACAAGTAAATTTATTTAGTCTTCTGAAACGAGCAACATCATCTGTTCATACACACGCGACTAAATGCATTGAACCATTTACTGTGAATATGCTGTGAAATTGTTAGTACACTGTCCAACTTCAACACTGAGCTCTGTTTTTCCGCTTTAACATGAACTCAGGTTTGCTTTTGTATTAATAAAAGCAGATTATCTAACATACTCATACAGTTTCACTTAACGTTATTACCATCATTTCGCCAAAATTAAATTCTCTACACCTTCTGTTGAAAGCTTTGTGCTATTGTCTGGAATTTAAGAAACAAATTGAGCCAAGTAGTCAATAAATTAAAAATCTTACGGAATTACTTCATTGCTTCTCTGGATGTTCTGGAAAACTACTGCAGATACGTATCTTGGACATGTTTTATTAGCTTCACCAGATCAGTAACAACAAAATAACTGGAAATTGTGCTTTACTTCGGCCTCACATAATTTGGCGATGGCTTCATGTTAGCAGAGTTGCTAAATTTCAGGTAAAATCTCTTACTGGCCATAACTTCGTAGCTAAACATAAGCGGACCATTGTTTGTATGAACTTTTTTCTTTAAATATTTGCATATTTTCGTGAATTACACTGCTTTCCCATTTTTCTTATCGCTTAAGCTTCCGTACCGTTAAGCGGAAGATTTTTCCTATAGTGAGGTGGTTGTAGCTCACATTTGCCCTTCTTTCCCCATTGCATTTGTAACAGTGACCTTTTGTAAACAGAACTCTACCTACTGTACGCTGAATTTATGCACAGTACTAATCTGTCAGCATATGTATTAATAATTTTATACGGAACGTACACCTGTAAATTTTTATACTTTTAATACCCCTGTAGAAGAATTTTCATACTTACTTTATTATAAAATGCTTCTGTTAAACACAACCAAGGTGCGCTTCTTATGCGCATGGGTTTAGCGCCCTCTGTAGCCCAAGTTTTCGTGGTCTCCTGAGTCTGTATATTTGCAGTAGTTGGCCTTAATTCTCTGACATAAGGTACATGTAACTTAGGCAAATATTTTATCTTGTGGCTCCCATTGCATCATGTGATGTAATACGTGAGTACATTTATTTCATAAATATTTCTCTTAACATTTTATTATGGTAATAAAAATTATTTTGTAACTGGTGTAGACATTTTTAGGTTCAATACGTCTGAAGACGGCATTTTGACAAATACCGAAACCGTCGTCAAGGGATGATAAAACTTTATTTGCAACTGGTTAGCTGATTTTTCAGTCTAGTTTGAATACAGTGTTGCTGTTTCGCAGGCATGTTTAAGATTTTATAGAGAGGCATCAAGAGTGATGAATTTTGAGAAAAACCAACACGTTTCTCTGGTTGCCATGTCAAAATTTGCTACTTTTGCCAAAACACTGTGGAATTTACACCGTCTTACCTCACTGACAAGTTGTGCAGACATAACTGCAAGAGTGTTCTGAAAAAGCTGTTTATTAACTTTATTAAGTGAGGAGCTGACGAAAAGTAAGGTCAGTAGGTTGTCAATAAGCACGTTCTCAGGATAAAATAAACGTGTAATGTCTTCACTTACTTTGTTGCAAAACTCATAGCATTTTCGTTTCTCTAGCTATTGACTGAAAATTGCATTCCTTCATCGAAAATGTCTAATTTATACAATAACACGGTAGGTAATGAAGTTTTGCATAATAAGCATGCAGCAAAATACTCTCCTCTCTGGATGATATTATTTTCCAAAATCTTATCTCGGTATCTCAAATCGTTTATGAAATATGAGTAATGTTGATATTTTACTCTGACTTTATCGCTGGCGTGGCGCGATTGCAAATGAATGCGATACGTCAGATCAATTTTCTCGAGATTGGTGACAGAGGACCTCCACCACAGTCTAAAGACAAATTCAATATGTTAGTTAGTTTTCCTACGCAGCAACATATTATGTAATATGTAACAGACGCAAAATCATAGCGACCTCTATTTTTCATTACAAACTTTTTTAAAATTTCGCGCAGTTCAAAAATGGTTCAAATGGCTCTGAGCACTATGGGACTTAACACCTGAGGTCATCAGTCCCCTAGAACTTAGAACTACTTAAATCTAACTAACCTAAGGACATCACACACATCCATGCCCGGGGAAGAATTCGAACCTGCGACCGGACTGAAGCGCCTAGAACCGCTTGGCCACCGAGACCGGTTTTCGCGCAGCGTCTTAGTTCCACGTAAATATCGCAGTTGTCCATTAACGAAATGATTGGCACGGCATCAAGAACCTGACATTTAGAGCTACAAGTAGAGAAAAAATGAATTTTTTTTTATCGAGTAGTTTCTGTAAAGATTGCAGGGTGTGCGCCTCCGGCCGCCCAGCGGTTCGGTCGAAAATTGGTCACTGTGGATCGGCCACCATATGCTACGCGGGCTACAACTCAACCGGTACACTACAACCACGAAGGACAATCTTTTAAGAAAAAAAAATTATTACTGCAAAATTATGAATAAAAATATACATAGATACTCGTGTGTGTTTATACGTTACTTACTCGAATATAATAGTTGGAGGTGAAGCTTCGCTTGTAAATTTCAAGTCCTCCAAACAACTCTCAGTAGCAAGGTTGTTGTTGTTGTTGTGGTCTTCAGTCCTGAGACTGGTTTGATGCAGCTCTCCATGCTACTCTATCCTGTGCAAGCTTCTTCATCTCCCAGTACCTACTGCAGCCTACATCCTTCTGAATCTGCTTAGTGTATTCACCTCTTGGTCTCCCTCTGCGATTTTTACCCTCCACGCTGCCCTCCAATACTATACTGATGAGCCCTTGATGCCTCAGAACATGTCCTACCAACCGATCCCTTCTTCTAGTCAAGTTGTGCCACAAACTTCTCTTCTCCCCAATCCTATTCAATACTTCCTCATTAGTTATGTGATCTACCCATCTAATTTTCAGCATTCTTCTGTAGCACCACATTTCGAAAGCTTCTATTCTCTTCTTGTCCAAACTATTTGTCGTCCATGTTTCACTTCCATACATGGCTACACTCCATACACACACTTTCAGAAAAGACTTCCTGGCACTTAAATCTATACTCGATATTAACAAATTTCTTTTCTTCAGAAACGCTTTCCTTGCCATTGCCATTCTACATTTTATATCCTCTCTACTTCGACCATCATCAGTTATTTTGCTCCCCAAGTAGCAAAAATCCTTTACTACTTTAAGTGTCTCATTTCCTAGTCTAATTCCCTCAGCATCACCCGACTTAATTCGACTACATTCCATTATCCTCGTTTTGCTGTTGTTGATTTTCATCTTATATACTCCTCTCAAGACACTGTCCATTCCATTCAACTGCTCTTCCAAGTCCTTTGCTGTCTCTGACAGAATTACAATGTCATCGGCGAACCTCAAAGTTTTTATTTCTTCTCTACGGATTTTAATACCTACTCCGAATTTTTCTTTTGTTTTCTTTACTGCTTTCTCAATATACAGATTGAATAACTTTGGGTAGAGGCTACAACCTTGTCTTACTCCCTTCCCAACCACTGCTTCCCTTTCATGTCCCTCGGCTCTTATAACTGCCATCTGGTTTCTGTACAAATTGTAAATAGCCTTTCGCTCCCTGTATTTTACCCTTGCCACCTTCAGAATTTGAAAGAAAGTATTCCAGTCAACATTGTCAAAAGCTTTCTCCAAGTCTACAAATGCTAGAAACGTAGGTTTGCCTTTCCTTAATCTTTCTTCTAAGATAAGTCGTAAGGTCAGTATTGCCTCACGTGTTCCAGTGTTTCTACGGAATCCAAACTGATCTTCCCCGAGGTCGGCTTCTACTAGTTTTTCCATTCGTCTGTAAAGAATTCGTTTTAGTATTTTGCAGCTGTGGCTTATTAAACTGATTGTTTGGTAAACTGATTGTTTGGTAATTTTCACATCTGTCAACACCTGTTTTCGTTGGGACTGGAATTATTATATTCTTCTTGAAGTCTGACGGTATTTCGCCTGTTTCATACATCTTGCTCACCAGATGGTAGAGTTTTGTCAGGACTGGCTCTCCCAAGGCCGTCAGTAGTTCCAATGGAATCTTGTCTATTCCGGGGGCCTTGTTTCGACTCAGGTCTTTCAGTGCCCTGTCAAACTCTTCACGCAGTATCGTATCTCTCATTTCATCTTCATCTACATTCTCTTCCATTTCCGTAATATTGTCCTCAAGTACATCGCCCTTGTCTAGACCCTCTATATACTCCTTCCATCTTTCTGCTTTCCCTTCTTTGCTTAAAACAGGGTTTCCATCTGAGCTCTTGACGTTCATACAAGTGGTTCTCTTATATCCAAAGGCCTATTTAATTTTCGTGTAGGCAGTATCTATCTTACCCCTAGTGAGATAACCCTATACATCCTTACATTTGTCCTCTAGCCATCCCTGCTTAGCCATTTTGCACTTCCTGTCGATCTCATTATTGAGACGTTTGTATTCGTTTTTGCCTGCATCATTTATTGCATTTTTATATTTTCTCCTTTCGTCAATTAAATTCAATATTTCTTCTGTTACCCAAGGATTTCTACTAGCCCTCGTCTTTTTACCTAGTTGATCCTCTGCTGCCTTCACTACTTCATCAATCAGAGCTACCCATTCTTCTTCTACTGTATTTCTTTCCCCCATTCCTGTCAATTGCTCCCTTATGCTCTCCCTGAAACTCTGTACAACCTCTGGTTCTTTTAGTTTATCCTGGTCCCATCTCCTTAAATTCCCACCTTTTTGCAGTTTCTTCAGTTTTAATCTACAGGTCATAACCAATAGATTGTCGTCAGGGTCCACATCTGCCCCTGGAAATCTCTTACAATTTAAAACCTGGTTCCTAAATCTGTCTTACTATTATATAATCTATGATACCTTGTAGTATCTCCAGGGTTCTTCCATGTATACAACCTTCTTTCATGATTCTTAAACCAAGTGTTAGCTGTGATTAAGTTGTGCTCTGTACAAAATTATACCAGGTGGCTTCCTGTTTCATTTCTTAGCTGCAATCCATATCCACCTACAACGTGTCCTTCTCTTCCTTTTCCTACTGTCGAATTCCAGTCACCCATGACTATTAAATTCACTATCTGAATAATTTCTTTGGTTTGATCATACATTTCATCAATTTCTTCGTCATCTGCAGAGCTAGTTGGCATATAAACTTGTACTACTGTAGTAGGTGTGGGCTTCGTATCTATCTTTGCCACAATAATGCATTCACTATGCTGTTTGTAGTAGCTTACCCGCATTCATATTTTCCTACTCCTGCATTACCCCTATTTGATTTTGTATTTATAACCCTGTAGTCACCTGACAAGAAGGCTTGTTCCTCCTGCCACCGAACTTCACTAATTCCCACTATATCTAACTTTAACTTATCCATTTCCCTTTTTAAATTTTCTAAACTACCTGCCCGATTAAGGGATCTGACATTCCACGCTCCGACCAGTAGAACGCCAGTTTTCTTTCTCCTGATAACGACATCCTCCTGAGTAGTCCCCGCCCGGAGATCCGAATGGGGGACTATTTTACCTCCGGAATATTTTATCCAAGAGGACGCCATCATCATTTAATCATACAGTAAAGCTGCATGTTCTCGGGAAAAATTACGGCCGTAGTTTCCCAATGGCTTTCAGCCGTTCGCAGTACCAGCACAGCAAGGCCGTTTTGTTTAGTGTTACAAGACCAGATCAGTCAATCATCCAGACTGTTGCTCCTGCAACTATTGAAAAGGCTGCTGCCCCTCTTCAGGAACCACACGTTTGTCTGGCCTCTCAACAGATAGCCCTCCGTTGTGGTTGCACCTACGGTACGGCCATCTGTACCGCTGAGGCACGCAAGCCTCCCCACCAACGGCAATGTCCATGGTTCATGGGCGGGAGTAGCAAGGTACAGAAGCGTAATAGATAAGCGCTAACTTCATGAAATTGTCTCGCGTCTCTGTAGGGTGTAATGAGGGGAGACTGTGAAAACTCCACCGTGTTTTGGCAAAAGAAGCAAATTTTGACATGGCAACCAGAGAAACGTGTAGGTTTTTTTTCAAAATGTGCTACTCTTGATGCTCCTCTGTAGAAAACTTAACATGCCTGCGAAACAGCAACTGTGTATTTAAAATAGACTGAAAAATCAGCCAACCAGTTACAAATAAAGGTTTAATGTCCCTTGACCATGGTTTCGATATTTGTAAAAATACCTACTTCAGACGTATTGACCCTAAAAATATGTACACCAGTTACAAAATAATTTTTATAGCCGTAATAAAATATTAGGAGAAATATTTTTGAAATGCCTCGGACCTTTGGAGGTGACGGAGCCCCACCTCTAACTGACAAACCAGAGACTCTATGATACGACTTGGCAAACAAATGGTAATGAGATGGGGAGCTATTAATATCAATGGGGGCTACTCTGGGAAGAAGGTAGAGCTGGCAGAGACTGCAAGTAAGATGGGGCTGGACGTTTTAGCTGTTAGTGACATTCGGATAAGGGGTGAGAAAGAAGAGGAAGTGGGAGAATACAAGGTCCACCTGTCAGGAGTCGAAGCAGGAATAGCACAATGGGGTGTAGGGCTTTACACCAGGAAAGAAATGGAACCCAGCGTAGTTGCAGTAAGGTATGTAAACGAACGACTAATGTGGATAGATTTGGCAGTGTCTAGCAAGAAAACTAGGATTGTGTCAGTATATTCGCATTGTGAAGGGACAGATCAAGATAAGATGGATAGTTTTTATGAGGCACTCAGTGATGTAGTTGTTAGAGTAAAGGACAAGGACAGTGTTCTGCTCATGGGGGATTTTAATGCCAGGATTGGAAATCGAATAGAAGGGTATGAAATGGTTATGGGTAAATTTGGAGAGGATATGGAGGCCAGGAGGAATGGGAAACAACTCTTGGATTTCTGTGCCAGTATGGGCTTAGTGAACACCAACTCCTTTTTTAAACAAGAACATTCTCCGGTATACTTGGGAAGGCAGGGGAACCAGATCAGTCATTGCCTATATAATAACAGATCAGGAATTCAGGAAGGCTGTGAGGGACACACGTGTATTCAGGGTATTCTTTGATGACACTGATCACTATTTAATCTGCAGTGAAATTGGGATTGTGAACCCGAAAGTGCAGGAGGTCAGGTCCATATGTAGGAGGATAAGAGTGGAGAAACTTCAGGATAAGGAAATCAGGCACAAGTACATAACAGCGATCTCAGAAAGGTACCAGTTAGTAGAATGTAGTCAGTTGTAGTCATTGGAAAAGTAATGGATAAGGTAGAGGGACACAGTACTACAAGTGGCTAAAGAATGTCTGGGAACAGTAGTGTGTGAAAGTAGGATGAAGCAAACAGCTTGGTGGAATGACACAGTCAAGGCAGCCTGTAAAAGGAAAAAGAAGGCCTATCAAAAATGGCAACATACTAGAACTCAGGTAGACAGAGAAAGTTATGTTGAAGAAAGAAAAAAAGCCAAACAGATAATTGCAGCATCCAAGAAGAAATCTTGGGAAGACTGTGGAAACAGGTTGGAGACTATGGGTCAAGTTGCTGGAAAACCATTCTGGAGTGTAATTAGCACTCTTCGAAAGGGAGGTAAGAAGGAAATGACAAGTATTTTGGACAGGTCAGGAAAACTGCTGGTGAACCTGTGGCTGCCTTGGGCAGATGGAGGGAATATTTTGAAGAGTTGCTCAATGTAGGTGAAAATACGATCAGTAATGTTTCAGATTTCGCGGTAGAATGGGATAGGAATGATGATGGAAATAGGATCACATTTGAGGAAGTGGAGAAAATGGTCAATTGATTGCAGTGCAATAAAGCAGCTGGGGTGGATGAAATTAAGTCGGAACTCATCAAATACAGTGAAACGTCGGGTCTTAAATGGCTACACAGGTTAATTGAAATGGCCTGGGAGTCGGGGCAGGTTCCATCAGACTGGACAAAAGCAGTAATCACACCAATCTTTAAACATGGAAACAGAAAAGATTGTAACAACTACAGAGGCATCTCTTTAATCAGCGTTGTGGGTAAAATCTTCTCAGGTATTGTTGAAATGAAAGAGCGAGTATTAGTTGAGGACCAATTGGATGAAAATCAGTGTGGGTTTAGCCCTCTTAGAGGTTGTCACGACCAGATCTTTAGCTTACGGCAAATAATGGAGAAGTGTTACGAGTGGAACAGGGAATTGTATGTATGTTTTATACATCTAGAAAAGGCATATGACTGGATTCCTAGGAGGGGGTTATTGTCTGTTCTACGAGATTATGGAATAGGAGGAAAACTTTTGCAAGCAATTAAAGGACTTTACATGGATAGTCAGGCAGCAGTTAAGAGTTGACGCTAAATTGAGTTCATGGTTCAGAGTAGTTTCAGGGGTAAGACAAGGCTGCAACCTGTCTCCACTGTTGTTCATATTATTTATGGATCATATGTTGAAAACAATAGACTGGCTGGGTGAGATTAAGATATGTGAACACAAAATAAGCAGTCTTACATATGTGGATGACTTAGTTGTGATGGCAGATTCGATTGAAAGTTTGCAAAGTAATATTTCAGAGCTAGATCAGAAATGTAAGGACTATGGTATGAAGATTAGCATCTCCAAAACGAAAGTAATGTCAGTGGGAAAGAAATATAAACGGATTGAGTGCCAAATAGGAGGAACAAAGTTAGAACAGGTGGACGGTTTCAAGTACTTAGGATGCATTTTCTCACAGGATGGCAACATAGTGAAAGAACTGGAAGCGAGGTGTAGCAAATCTAATGCAGTGAGCTCTCAGCTACGATCTACTCTCTTCTGCAAGAAGGAAGTCAGTACCAAGACTAAGTTATCTGTGCACCGTTCAATCTTTCGACCAACTTTGTTGTATGGGAGCGAAAGCTGGGTGGATTCAGGTTACCTTATCAACAAGGTTGAGGTTACGGATATGAAAGTAGCTAGGACGATTGCAGGTACTAGTAGATGGGAACAATGGCAGGAGGGTGTCGACAATGAGGAAATCAAAGAAAAACTGGGAATGAACTCTACAGATGTAGCAGTCAGGGCGAACAGGTTTAGATGGTGGGGTCATGTTACGCATATGGGAGAAGCAAGGTTACCTAAGAGACTCATGGGTTCAGCAGTAGAGTGTAGGAGGAGTCGGGGCAGACCAAGGAGAAGGTACCTGGATTCGGTTAAGAATGATTTTGAAGTAATAGGTTTAACATCAGAAGAGGCACTAATGTTAGCACTGAATAGAGGATCGTGGAGGAATTTTATAAGGGGGCTATGCTCCAGACTGAACGCTGAAAGGCATAATCAGTCTTAAATGATGATGATGATGATATTTATGAAGTAAATGTACTCACTTATTGCACCACATGATGCAGTGGGCGCCACAAGATAAAATATTTGCGTAAGTTACATGTACCTTATGTCAGGGACGTAAGGCCAACTGCTACAAATATACAGACTCAGGAGGCCAGGAAAACTTGGGCTACAGAGGGCGTTAAATACATGCGCATAAAAACCGCACCTTGGTTGTGATGAAGAACAGCATTTTATAATAAAGTATGAAAAATCCACAAGGGTATTAAAAATATAAAAATTTACAGCTGTACATTCCCTATAAAATCATTAATACATTTGCTGACAATAGTATTGGACATAAATTCAGCGTGCAGAAGGCAGATTTGTGTTTTCAAAAGATCACTGTTACGAATTCAGTGCGGAAAGAAGAGCAAATAGGAGCTAAAACAACTTCACTATAGGAAAAAACTTTTGCTTAACACTACGGAAGCTTAAGCGATAAGAAAAATGGGAAAGCAGTGGGCGATATATACATGCGCGTAAGCACTGCAGCTTTCTGGAGTTATGAAGCATAATTTTACATTAAAGCAATATGAGAATTTCTTGTAGAGGGCCGCTAACAGATGCTGCAGTTTGAGATTTACATTAAATACAAAATCCGTAATACATTTATGCACCACTGTGATACTGTGCATAGCTTTAGTGTGCAGAAGATAACGGTTAACAAAGTATACTTCTTTTACCGAAAAGGTGAAGGATATAATGAATGGATAAAGTTGTTACAACAAAAAATGTTGCATCACAACATAAAAAGAGTATCATATGTTAGACTGTACCAGTACCCTTTTCTTGATATATGAACTGTGGGAACATGTTGGTAAGGTCACGAATAATGAAACCCAGTGATACTGGATAGTTATCCTCTGATATTACAAGCCTGTACACGAACATGCCGATTGAAATCGTTGAGAAGAAATTATTACTGCATAAAAAGTTAATTGAAAGGCAAATTATCGAACTGATGAGTTTGTTAAAGGTGGTGCTCCAGTACAGTTTTTAGCTTTTAACGGTAAATTGTATGTTCAATTCTTTGGCCTTGCGATGGGTAGTTTCTTAGCTGGAATCCTCGCTGACGTTTTCATGGGCTCCCTTGAAGAAGGCTTTTTTCAAAACCAAGTCAGAATTAGTGAGTAAAATATCATTTTATGCGCGGTATGTAGACGACCTAATTTTTGCATTTGATGGAACTGACCAAGAAGTAGATTTGTTATTTTACACCTTCAGTGGATTCCACGAGAAAATTAAATTCACAAGGGAAATTCAAAACGAGAACGGTGACCCAAATTTCCTTGATCTGAAATTAGTCGTACAGAATGGCAGCGTCACTTTCGATACTCATCGTAAGACAGCGTACTCTGATAATATTATTCCATCACACTCTTCCCACCCTCAGACTCATACGGTTGCGTTTTTCCATTCATCATTAAATCGTGTTTCAACACCACAACTTTCCCATACGATTTTCAGAAAGAATGGTTAGAAACAAGACGTAGTCGACCAAATACTTAGCAACAAAAAGACAAATAAAAAAATTTTCAACACTACTTGATAAACTGAAGAATAATGAACAGGGAAATAGCAAGTTTATTCAGATACTATTTCTAGGTAATGTGTCCTACAAGATTAGCCGTCTTCATACTAGAAAATATGTTGTAAAGCTACTTTCTCTACGAACAATAGTCTGAAGAAAAATTTAATACATACATTAAAAACCGAAGAAGATCCTTTCACTAATTGGGGCGTCTACAAAATCGTCTGTAAAGATGGGCCTAGCTATTACATAGGGCAGACGGTTAGAGTTACTAAAGCCAGATATAAGGACCACGTGTTGTGTAAGAAAGGGGGAAAATGTGCATAACTCATTTTCTGAACACTTACTTATTTCAGATCATTCTCAAAGGGAATTAGAAGAAGCCATAGTTTTACATACACAAATAGGAGGCTTTAAATCAGATTCGTTAGAATAACTTGAAATTTATAAACATCTTGCTAAGGGAGACGGTAACATTTGAACGACCACTTGCAACTCGCGATTAAGAACTTCGTTGATGGATTTAAACCGCTGCTCACCATCACGTAATACATGGATACGATCTCCGCCAATGTTGATCATGACTTTTTCTCAAAAAATACTTCTCTGCTGTTGAGCTCTTGACAATATCAATGAGATTCATTTTCCGTGGCCTTATCGACGCATGTTGGTGCAATTCATATACAATAATATGATATTGGTAAAGTTTAACAGAAGATTCTCGTTTTACATTGTAACTTTTTACATTGTGATGTAACTTTTTACATTGTGATGTAACTTTTTACATTGTGATGTAACTTTTTACATTGTGATGTAACTTTTTACATTGTGATGTAACTTTTTACATTGTGATGTAACTTTTTACATTGTGATGTAACTTTTTACGTTGTGGTGTAACTTTTTTACGTTGTGGTGTAACTTTTTTACGTTGTGGTGTAACTTTTTTATGTTGTGGTGTAACTTTTTTATGTTGTGGTGTAAATTTTTACATTGTTGTGGTGTAAATTTTTACATTGTTGTGGTGTAAATTTTTACATTGTTGTGGTGTAAATTTTTTTACATTGTGGTGGTGTAACTTTTTTTACATTATGGTGGTGTAACTTTTTTTACATTGTGGTGGTGTAACTTTTTTTACATTGTGGTGGTGTAACTTTTTTTACATTATGGTGGTGTAACTTGTTTTACATTGTGGTGGTGTAACTTTTTTTACATTGTGGTGGTGTAACTTTTTTTACATTGTGGTGTAACTTTTTTACGTTGTGGTGTAACTTTATCCATTCATTATGTCATTTGGCTTTTTTGTATCAGAAGGTACCTACTACACACTAAAGCAACATAAATGTATTACAGATTTTACATTTACTGTTAAAAATGAACATAAAGTCCAAGTTCTTGACCATGTATGGACTCGATGTTCATCTTGAACCTTTATTATAAGCTTCACTGCTTTGTGTTTATAGATTGCGATTCAGGACATCCTGTTTTATGGCGCTATACGATAAACTCGTTGGTTCGAAAAAGGGTATGGGGCCTGAAGATAGCAAAATGAGTTGCCGAAACGGGTTGCGTTCGAAATAAAATATCTCAAAGTGTACGGCTATTGATAAAGTTTATTGAATTTGGAAGTCTATACCAGCTGATGTCCCCTGGCCATAATGGACCGACAGAGATGGTAAAAAATGGTATTTCCGAAAATGCAAAATCCGTGTCCAACACAAAGCCGTGCCGAGTATCTACTTGCATAAAGGCCAGAGATACGCAACACGTTATTGACTTGACCAGTTAGTGAAGCTCTTTCTCTTCAATGCTGTTGTTGTTATTGTTGTGGTCATCAGTACACATTTTTGACACGACCTGCATTTTCGGAAATACTATTTCTGACGACGTTACGATGATATGAAAATGGGTTCCTGCCCAAAACTAGCCATCTAGTGAATAAAAAAAGTGAAATTTGGAACTTTGGCTGGTTTTTCGTTGTACTGAGTTAAATGTTTACTCGACGCTAACAAATTTCTCTCCTTCAGAAACCCTTTTCTTACCACTGCCAGTCTACATTTATATCCTTTCTACGTCGCCATCATCATTTTGCCGCCGAAGTAGCAAAGCGTAAATCGTAAATTTTTTTCTGAAACTATAGTGATTTGTTTGTCTGTGCGTGTTGTGTAATCTTACCCTCCCAAACATCACTATTAAATTTCTCTTAGTGTCTTCATTAGTTTCAAAAGTTTTGAGAGGTATAAGGTAAAAATAAAAACATTTTTTACGTATCTTCATTTTCTCTTCTTTGTTGTTGCCACCAGTTGTTGCGTCTAGGGGTACATTCTTGTGGCAGAAATTTTGATTTACCGTTGTGGGTTCCTGATGACGAAATAACGGATGAAGATGTGCTTGTATATTTCTTGAATTTTATTCTTTGTCACGTTATTAAATATCACACCGTTTTTACCATTTCCACTTCTATCAAACTACAAATTGCTTTATTAGTCACACAATCAAAAACACACATGTCTCCATCAGAGACATGTCAACTACTATTAACATTCTGCGGTACTCACAGTATTCCAAAGAGTTTACAAAGCAAGAGAGTATGCATACTCTCTTGACAAAACAGAAATCTTCGCTAAAATCTGTCATTATTTTGTAAATGAGTTCAGAAATAAACTGTACAATTATTGTCAGATCGCGCAATTAATAATACGAATTTTAAGTTTACCAGAAATTTAGTAATTTCAAAAATTTTTTAAAGATGGATAATTTTGACTGCAGATACAGAGTGTAACAAATTACGAGGGTAAGTCAATTATAAACCGCAAAGTAGTTATAAAATTTTATTGTAATCAAACAGGAAACTGCGAAGAGCATCATTTTTCGACATAGTCTCTCCATGCGCTTTAGCGCACTAGGTCCTTCGTTGTAGAAGCTTCCTGATGCCCTCATAAGAGAAGGTTCTCGGTTGAGCTGCAAGCCAGGAATGCGCCGCTTCTTTCACTGCTTCGTCCGAGGCGAGTCGACGGCCTCTTAATGCCTGTTTGAGTGGACCAGACAAGTGATAGTCAGAAGCGGCAAGATCGGCAGTGTATGGAGGGTAATCCAGTACTTCAAATTTGAGTTTCTGGAGCGTTTCAGCAGAGTGGGCAATGTCGTGCAACAACGCAACACATTCTGACACAAATACTCGGCGTTTGCTTAGAATTGCAGACTTTACCCTGGCAGTAAGCATCTCACTGTAACGTACACTTTTTATTGTTATGCCCCTTTCCCTATAATGTTCCAGTACTGGACCTTGTGCGTCCCGAAAAACCCTAAGCATCAGTTTTCTTGCGGACGGTTGGGTCCTGAACTTTTTCTTGCACAGCGAATTTGGATGTTTCCATTCCTTACTCTGCCGTTTACTCTCCGGCTCGTAATGATGGATCCATGTATCGTCACCAGTAATGATCCTGCCTAAGAAGTTTTCCCCTTCGTTACCACAGCGACCCAAATGTGTTTTTGCAGACGTCCAAGCGCGTTTGCTTACGCTACTGTGTGAGTTGTTTTGAGACCTATCTTGCACAAACTTCATGAAACCCAAGTCTGTTAGGGCTAATTTCGTGACCAATTTGCAGACGATGTGCCACTTCGTGAATAGTTAATCGTCTGTCGTGCGTAACGCTCGTGCGACTGTTTCGGAATTTGTCAATCCATTCGTAGACACTCCGTAGTGGCAAAACACTGTTCCCGTACTGTGCCGAATGTCTTCGATGAATTTCGGCCCCTGATACGCCTTCAGACCACAAAAGCGGATCACTGAACGTTGGCTCTTCTTCGGCACAGACAGACAGCGCAGCAGCCATGATTAACAACACGGCAGCGATAAAGAAACTAACCTAGCAGCTTGAAAATTGCAAAGATGTAACAACAAATAAACAAAGCATGCGTCATAAACGTAAAACGACAGTACTACCAAAATAAACAATAACAGAATTGCGGATAAATATTGACTTACCCTCGTAATTTCTTTTTATGTATTTTAGTCTGAAATTTAATACATCGTATACAGAATCAGGGAAACAGCCGAGAATGTTCACCTATACAAGAATCGTTAGTATATATACAGGGTGGTCCATTGGTCGTGACCAGGTCAAATATCTCACGAAATAAGCGTCAAACGAAAAAACTACACAGAGCGAAACTCCAACTTGAAGGGGGAAACCAGATGGCGCTATGGCTGACCCGCTAGATGGCGCTGCCATAGGTCAAACGGATATCAACTGCGTTTTTAAAAATAAGAACCCCAACTTTTTATTACATATTCGTGTAGTACGTAAAGAAATATGAATGTTTTAGTTGGACCACTTTTTTCGCTTTGTGATAGATAGATAGATAGATGGCGCTGTAATAGTCACAAACATATGGCTCACAATTTTAGACGAACAGTTGGTAATAAGTAAGCGTTTTTAATCAAAAATACAGAACGTAGGTACGTTTGAACATTTTATTTCGGTTGTTCCAATGTGATACGTATACCTTTGTGAACTTATCATTTCTGAAAACGAATGCTGTTACAGCGTGATTACCTGTAAACACGACATTAATACAATAAATGCTCAAAATGATGTCCGTCAACCTAAAAGCATTTGGCAATACGTGTACCGACATTCCTCTCAACAGCGAGTAGTTCGCCTTCTGTAATGTTCGCACATGCATTGACAATGCGCTGACGCATGTTGTCAGGCGTCGTCGGTGGATCACTGTAGCAAATATCCTTCAATTTTCCCCACAGAAAGAAATCCGGGGACGTCAGATCCGGTGAACGTGCGGGCCACGGTATGGTGCTTCGACGACCAATCCACCTGTTATGAAATATGCTATTCCATATCGCTTCAACCGCACGCGAGCTATGAGCCGGATATCCATCATGTTGGAAGTACATCACTATTGTCTTGCAGTGAAACATAATGTAGTAACATCGGTAGAACTTTACGTGGGGAATCAGCATACATTGCACCATTTAGATTGCCATCGATAAAGTGGGGGCCAATTATCCTTCCTCCCATAATGCCGCACCATACATTAACCCGCCAAGGTCGGTGATGCTCCACTTGTCGCAGCCACAGTGGATTTTCCGTTGCCCAATAGTGCATATTATGCCCGGTTTACGTTACATCTGTTGGTGAATGACGCTTCGTCGCTAAACAGAACCCGTACAAAAAATCTGTCATAGTCCCGTAATTTCTCTTGTGCCCTGTGGGAGAACTGTACACGACGTTCAAAGTCGTCGCCATGCAATTCCTGGTGCACAGAAATATGGCACAGGTGCAAATCGATGTTGATGTAGCATTCTCAACACCGACGTTTTTGAGATTCCCGATTCTCGTGGAATTTGTCTGCTACTGATGTGTGGATTAGCCGCGACAGCAGCTAAAACGCCTACTTGGTCATATTCATTTGTTGCAGGTCATGGTTGACGTTTCACATGTCGCTGGACACTTCCTGTTTCCTTAAATAACGTAACTATTCGGCGAACGGTCCGGACACTTGGATGATGTCGTCCAGGACACCGAGCAGCATACATAGCACACGCCCGTTGTGCATTTTGATCACAATAGCCAAACATCAACACATTATCAACTTTTTCCGCAATTGGTGAACGGTCCATTTTAACACGAGTAATGTATCACGAAGCAAATACCGTCTCCCCTGCGGAATGTTACTTGATACCGCGTACTTATACGTTTGTAACTATTACAGCGCCACCTGTCATAAAACGAAAAAAGTGGTCGTACTACACGAATATGTAATAAAAATGGGGGTTCCTATTTAAAGAAACGCAGTTGACATCCGTTTGACCTATGGCAGCGGCATCTAACGGGCCAACCATAGCGCCATCTGGTTTCCTCCTTCAAGGTAGACGAGTTTCGTTCTTTGGTTTTTTCGTTTGATGCTTATTTCGTGGGATATTTGGCGCGGTCACTATCAATGGACCACCTTGTATATATCGATTTTTTATATATAAAAAAGGTAATGTTAGGGGTGTCCCATTACAATGTACATCACATCTACCGATTTCCGTCCCATTCCAATAATTCCTTCAGAATCCGTTCCTTTTTTTTTTTTTTTAATTCTGCTGTCGATCAAAAGTTGTCTCAAAAACGGTCTCTGACAAAAACATCAAACCGAGGCACACACTGTCGACCATTTGACAAAACTCGTAAAGCTTCGAGAGACTGTTTGATCGTTTATTCGGAGCTTTAGGCTGTGGTAGTACCTCAGAGGATTCGCAGCTCGTGGTCTTGCGCGCGGGGTCCCGTGTTCCATTCTCGGCGAGGCCAGGGACTTTCCTTGCGTCGAGATGACTGGGTGGTGTTGTGTCGTCTTCATCATTATCTACGTCTACATCCATACTCCGCAATCCATACGGTGTGTGGCGGAGGGTACGTCGTACCACAGTTAGCATCTTCTCTTCCTGTTCCACTCCCAAACAGAACGAGGGAAAAATGACTGCCTCTATGCCCCTGTACGGGCCCTAATCTCTCTTATCTTATCTTTGTGGTCTTTCTGCGAAATGTAAGTTGGTGGCAGTAAAATTGTACTGCAGTCAGCCTCAAATGCTGGTTCTCTAAATTTCCTAAGTAGCGATTCACGCCTCCTTTCCTCTAGAGACTCCTACCCGAGTTCCTGAAGCATTTCCGTAACACTCGCTTGATGATCAAACCTACCAGTAACAAATCTAGCAGCCCGCCCCTGAATTGCTTCGATGTCCTCCCTCAGTCCGACCTGACAGGGATCCCAATCGCTCGAGCAGTACTCAAGAATAGGTCGTATTAGTGTTTTATAAGCGGCCTTCTTTCCAGGTGAACCACATCTTCCCAAAATTCTACCAATGAACCGAAGACGACTAACCGCCTTCCCCACAACTGCCATTACACGCTTGTCCCACTTGATATCGCTCTGCAATGTTACGCCCAAATATTTAATCGACGTGACTGTGTCAAGCGCTACACTACTAATGGAGTATTCAAAGATTACGGGATTCTTTTTCCTATTCATCTGCATTAATTTACATTTATCTATATTTAGAGTTAGCTGCCATTCTTCACACCAATCCTGTCCAAGTCATCTTGTATCCTCCTACAGTCACTCCACGACGACACCTTCCCGTACACCACAGCATCATCAGCAAACAGCCGCACATTGCTATCCACCCTATCCAAAAGATCATTATGTAGATGGAAAACAACAGCGGACCTACCACGCTTCCTTGGGGCACCCCAGATAATACCCTCACCTCCGATGAACACTCACCATCGAGGACAACGTACTGGGTTCTATTACTTAAGAAGTCTTCAAGCCACTCACATACTTGGGAACCAATCCCATATGCTCGTATCTTAGTTAGGAGTCTGCAGTGGAGCACCGAGTCAAAAAGTTTCCGGAAGTCAAGGAATATGGCATCCGTCTGATACCCTTCGTCCATCATCGAGCCTCATTCCTGTCGGAGGAAGGCAATGCCAAACCAAATCCTGTCGGATGTTGCCTAGTCGGCGGTGCTGGTCTCACGCATCTTCCCCCCACCCTCCTCGGAGTAGGTGACCTCCATCATCATCATCATCATCATCATCATCAGTACCTTGGAGCCTGCGCAACTGAGACTCGCTGTTGTTGTTGCAGAAGAGCAGCAGACGGACAGCTACTTCTCAGCCGCCGGCAACGCAGCAGTCGGCGCCCTTCTCGTACTGCTGCTGCAGCGGCTCTGGCTGTTGCTCAAGTTGGTGCGTCTCTCCTGCGGTAAGTCCTGTATGGTAAGCAGAAGGGCGAGGAGACGATCACTCACACCGAATCTACGATATTTTTTCGGAACCGGGTCAAAAACTTGATAGTGGCGAGTCGCAGCGGCCCGTCCCCTTCCCACACCCGCGTTTGATATAGGATGTCAGAAGTTTAAAAAAAATCTATTTTTCATAACAATATGTTCATTTTGTAGAGCACATCTTTCTGAAGAGTTTGATATATACACTACTGGCCATTAAAATTGCTACACCACGAAGATGACGTGCTACAGACGCGAAATTTAACCGACGGGAAGAAGATGGTGTGATATGCAAATGATTAGCTTTTCAGAGCATTCACACAAGGTTGGACACACATAAAACCTGCTGACATGAGGAAAGTTTGCAACCGATTTCTCATACACAAACAGCACTTGACAGGCGTTGCCTGATGAAACGTTGTTGTGATGTCTCGCGTAACGAGGAGAAATGCGTACCATCAGGTTTCCGACATTGATAAAGCTCGGCTTGTAGCCTATCGCGATTCCGGTTTATCGTATCGCGACATTGCTGCTCGCGTTCGTCGAGATCCAATGACTGTTAGCAGAATATGGAATCGGTGGGTTCAGGAGGGTAATACGGAACGCCGTGCTGGATCCCAACGGCCTCGTATCACTAGCAGTCGAGATGACAGGCATCTTATCCGCACGGCTGTAACGGATCGTGGAGCCACAGATGGGGACGTTTGCGAGACGACAACCATCTGCACGAACAGTTCGACGACGTTTGCAGCAGCACAGACTATCAGCTCGGAGATCGTGGCTGCGGCTACCCTTGACGCTACATCACAGACACGAGCTCCTGCGATGGTGTACTCGACGACGAACCTGGGTGCACCAATGGCCAAACGTTATTTTTTCGGATGAATCCAGGTTCTGTTTACAGCATCGTAATGGTCGCATCTGTGTTAGGCGACATCGCGGTAAACGCACATTGGAAGCGTGTATTCGCCATCGCCATACTGGCGTATCACCCGGCGTGATGGTATGATATTGGTTACTCTTCTCCGTCACCTCTTTTTCGCACTGACGGCACTTTTGAACAGTGAACGTTACATTTCAGATGTGTCACGATCCGTGGCTCTACCCTTCATTCGATCCCTGCGAAAACCCACCTTTCAGCAGCATAATGCACGACTGCATGTTGCAGGTCCTGTACGGGCCTTTCTGGATACAGAAAATGTTCGACTGCTGCCCTGGCCAGCACATTCTCCAGATGTCTCACCAATTGAAAACGTCTGGTCAATAATGGCCGAGCAACTGGCTCGTCACAATAGGCCAGTCACTACTCTTGACGAACTGTGGTATCGTGTTGAAGCTGCATGGGCAGCTGTACCTGTACAAGCCATCCGAGCTCTGTTTGACTCAATGCCCAGGCGTATCAGGGCCGTTATTACGGCCGTAGGTGGTTGTTCTGGGTAGTGATTTCTCCGGATCTATTCACTCAAATTGCGTGAAAATGTAATCACATGTCATTTGTAGTATAATATATTTGTCCAAGGAATACCCGCATATCATCTGCATCTCATCCTGGTGTAGCAGTTTTAATGGCCAGTGTGATCAAAAGCATGACACCTGAATGAAAATGACGTACAAGCTTGCAGCGCCCTCCATCTGTAATGCTGGAATTCAGTATGGTGTTGGTCCACCCTTAGCGTTGATGACAGCTTCCACTCTCGCAGTCATACGTTCAATCAGGTGCTGGAAGGCATCTTGGGGAATCGCAGCCCACTCTCAAACCGTTCGAATAAAGTGATACCATCGACTTGGCGTCTTCCTCCAAGTGCAAACACTTTGATATGATGGGGGCTCTCCGTATAAGTAGTTCGCATCTTTTAGGGAGTTTCGACCGAGCGAGGTGGCGCAGTGGTTAGCACACTGGACTCGCATTCGGGAGGACGACGGTTCAATCCCGCGTCCGGCCGTCCTGATTTAGGTTTTCCGTGATTTCCCTAAATCGCTCCAGGAAATGCCGGGATGGTTCCTCTGAAAGGGCACGGCCGACTTCCTTCCCTTTCCTTTCGTAATCCGATGAGACCGATGACCTCGCTGTCTGGTCTCCTCCCCCGAACAACCAACCAGCCAACCAACCAGTGAGTTTCGATGTATCTCTTTTTGCAAAGCTATCTCTTGCTGTTTCCTTGGCTGATTGGTAAACAGTTTCAGAATCACTGCCTTGTTTTGATGCGCTCTTTCCTCAAAAAGAAGTTTCGCAGCACCGCGGTTTCCAGAACTCCTGAAGATAGACGCTCACTGTGGATATTGTATCGCATATACATTCCCTTTGGCTATTGTCACTAAACCTGCGTCATGGACTGTGCGGCTGGTCCCGGCGGAGGTTCGAGTCCTTCCTCGGGCATGGGTGTGTGTGTTTGTTCTCAGGATAATGTAGGTTAAGTAGTGTGTAAGCTTAGGGACTGATGACCTTAGCAGTCCCATAAGATTTCACGCACATTTGAACAACTAAACCCACCCAAATATGTAAACAACCATGCATGAGCACCGCGTATGAGATGGAGGGGTCCGACAGCCGATCAGTTCCAGTCATTCCACGAGGAAGGAGGTACACGGCTCGTGTTGTCCGTAGTTCAACCATGCCTACATGGTCAATACAGCGCATCGATCGCGTCCGGATTCTTACTATGTGCCAGGAAGGGCTCTGAACAAGGGCTGTGTGCAGGCATCTCGGAGTGAACCAAAGCGATGTTCGAACATGGAGGACATACAGAGGGACAGGAACTGTCGATGACATGTCTCGCTCAGGCCGCCCAAGGGCTATTACTGCAGTGGATGACCGCTACCTACGGATTATGCCTCGGAGGTACCCTGACAGCAACGCCACCATGTCGAATAACGCTTTTCGTGCAGCCACAGGATGTCGTGTTACGACTCAAACTGTGCGCAATAGGCTGCATGATGCGCAACTTCACTTCCGACGTCCGTGGCGAGGTCCATCTTTGCAACCACGACACCATGCAGCGCGTCAAATGGGCCGAACAACACGCCGAATGTACCGCTCAGGATTGGCATCACGTTCTCTTCACCAACGAGTCTCTCATATGCCCTCAACCAGATAATCGTCGGAGACGAGTTTAGAGGCAACCTGGTCAGGCTTAATGCCTCACATACTGTCCATATCAAAAAGCTTGTTTACGTTGACCTTGTTAAAAGCTTGTCTTCAAGCCACTGAGTTAGGCTTTGTAAGAATGTAGTCTGATTCATGAACGATGGCACTTCACGTAGGTCAACGTTTGGATTGGGAATGCAGTTTTGCTGATTCCGAGCAACAGCTGCAGGACGCGCATATGCAGGATGATTGAGAAAACGTTTACAAAGTGACATGGCACATTGGGGATACAACACTCAGAGCACACTCGGTCATCATTCATGCCGTGGAAACATTGCTAGCTACGTGCACTGCAAAATATCTGAGATGCAGTTGATTTGTGACACAGCTAGCGGCAGTGGATGAGAAGCTGTGTGATTTTTGCGTGGTAAATATCCTGATAGAAAGGTGCCACGACACACATTATGCGCCACCTGCCTCACCAGTTATGTGAAACCAGGTCTCTCCATGTGCACAAGCTGGATGATGGTCGTTGCAAACTAACAGACAGTTGCAGAGAAAGAAAGTGTTATCGAAAGGGTGCACCATAAACATCAACAAATACATGCCACTCACTGCCAAGCGGTTGGTCGGTCGGTCGGTCGGTCTGTCTGTCTGTCTCGAGTGACGTATCTGAACGGCCTCGTCCACCTCGGCAGAGCCAGACGGATGTCTCTGAAATACATCATTCATCTTTGAGAGGGTGCTCTGTTCAATGTAGCGTGAATGTCAGGCGTTTCTCGATGCACCTGGACAACACTTTGAGCATCTCCTATAGCGGGCATCCATTTGTAGCATGTGACTAAATAACTCAACGCCATTTAACAGCTGTGGATGGCCTGAAAAAGACAAATTTGTTAACATAGAGTATACAGGTAGATTTAAGTGTCAGGAAGTCGTTCCTAAAGGTATTTGGGTGGAGTGGAAGTGTGGAAGTGAAACATGGACGATAAATAGTTTGGACAAGAAGAGAATAGAAGCTTTCGAAATGTGGTGCTACAGAAGAATGATGAAGATTAGATTGGTAGATCACATAACTAATGAAGACGTATTGAATAGAACTGAGGAGTTTGTGGGACAACTGGACCAGAAGGAGGGATCGGTTGGTGGGACATGTTCTGAGGCATCAAGGGATCACAAATTTAGCATTGGAGGGCAGCGTGGAGGGTAAAAGTCGTAGAGGGAGACCAAGAGATGAATACACTGAGCAGATTCAGAAGGATGTAGGTTGCAGTAGGTACGGGGAGATGAAGAAGCTTGCACAGGGTAGAGTAGCATGGAGAGCTGCATCAAACCAGTCTCAGGACTGAAGACCACAACAACAGATGGCCTCGTGATCTCTGGTTCCTACGCGATTACTGATCTGTTGTATGCCCGATGGCCATGTCATTTTGTAAAAGTTTCTTCGAATCACCTTGTGGAGAGGCTCTCAGCTTGAAAAAAGCGTGTAGCCTGCAAATTATATCTCTCCACCCCTTATGTAGAATTTGTCACTTACCAGCATCATCAGCCATGACAACTCTCAACAAATGAAATAAATATTCACTAAATAAGTCGCAATACTTTAAAGAGGGGGATGTCTACCTGTAAAAGGTCGGGTGATATGGGAAGATTTAAGTTAGATTTAATCATGGCCAGACAGAGGTTCCGAAATCATATACTGGAGTCTAAAGCTTACCCAGTAGCAGATAGAGAATCAGATCACAATGTAGTAGTGATGAAGAGTAGGCTGAAGTTTAAGAGATCAGTCAAGAAGGACCAATACACAAAGAAATGTGATATGGAAGTACTAACGAATGACGAGATGTGCTTGAAGTTCTGTAAGGCTATAGACACAGAAATAAGGAATAGCTCAGAAGGCAGTACAGCTAAAGAGGAATGGACATCTCTGAAAAGGGCAATCACAGAAGATGGAAAGCAAAACATAGGCGCAAAGAAGGTAAATGCGAAGAACCCATGGGTAACAGAAGAAATACTTCAGTTGATCGATGAAAGAAGAAAGTGAAAAATGTTCAGGGAAACTCAGGAATACAGAAATACAAGTCGCTGAGGAATTAAATAAATAAGAAGTGCCGAGAAGCTAAGACGAAATGGCTACATGATACATGTAAAGACATCGAAAATGAATTGTTTGTCGGAAAGGACTGACTCACCATATAGGAAAGTCAAAACAACCTTCGCTAAAATTAAAACCAAGGGTGGTAACATTAAGACAGCAAGGGGAATTCCCCTGTTAAATGCAGAGGAGAGAGCGGATAGCGGGAAAGAGTGCGTTGTATGAGGAGCAAGGTTTGTGTGGTGTTATGGAAGAAGAAACAGGAGTCGATTTAGGAGGGGATCGAGTACCAGAATCAGAATTTAAGAGAGCTTTGGAGGACTTAAGAGCAAATAACGCAGAATTTCTAAAATAACTGTGGGAGATGTCAAGAAAACGACTATTCACGTTGGTGTGAGTGTGGCGACATACCATCTGACTTTCCGAAAAATATCATCCACACAATTCCGAAGATTGCAACAGCACATGCATCTATGTTGGTGACCAGAGTAATATACAGGAGAATGGAAGAGGAGATTTAGGATGTTAGATGACGATCAGTTTGGCTTTAGGAAAGGTAAAGGGTCCAGTCAGGCAGTTCTAATGTTGCGGTTGATAATGGAAGCAAGAAAAATGTGGACACGTTCATAGGATCTGTCGACCTGGAAAAGACGTAAGACTATGCAAAATGGTGCAAGATATTTGAAATTCTGAGAAATATAGGGGTAAGCTATAGGGAGAGATGGGTAATATACAATATGTAAGAGAGGCAAGAGGGGATAATAAGGGTGTAAGACCAAGAACGAAGTGGTCGGATTAAAAGGGTGTAAGGCAGGGATGTAGTCTTTCGCAAGTACTGATCTATCTCCACATCGAAGCAGCAACGGTGGAAATAAGAGAGATTCAGTAGTGGGATTAAAATCCAAGGTCAAAGAAGATAAGGAGATAATTCAGAGGCTTCATTGACCAGCATACAGGTTGGCTGGCAGCTTTTCTAGGAGCTCTTTGCGGTGTGGGGGAGTAGCCATGTATGTGAAAAATGGCATCCCATTTGAGTCAATTGATGTTTCAAAGGACTGCACTGAAAAGGTGTTTGAATGTTGGGCAGGTGTGGTTAAATTTAGTGGAGCTGAACTTCTAACTGTTGGTATTTATAGATCCCCAGGCCGATTTCACAACATTTTTGCTAAAGCTATAGGAGGTTCTTGGTTCACTTTATAAGAAATACAAAAAGTTAGTTATATGTGGTGACTTCAGTATTAATTGTATAAGTGATTGTGCAAGGAAAAGGATGCTGGTAGACCTCCTTAATTCAAATAATCTTATGGGAACAGTAGAACAACCATAGACAACATTTTTATTCATTCCACATTACTAGAAGGGCGTTCTGTCAGCAAAAAAGTGAATGGCCTTTCGGATCATGACGCACAAATCTTAACTCTAAAAGATTTTTGTTGTGCGACACATGTTAAATATAGTTATCAACTCCAGAATGAGATTTTCACTCTGCAGCGGAGTGTGCGCTGATATGAAACTTCCTGGCAGATTAAAACTGTGTGCCCGACCGAGACTCGAACTCGGGACCTTTGCCTTTCGCGGGCAAGTGCTCTACCACACACAGTTTTAATCTGCCAGGAAGTTTCATAGTTATCAACTGTTTAGGAAATCTGATCCAGTTGCTACAGAGACCTTTGTAAACCTTATCAAGGAACAAGAGTGGTAAGATGTTTATAGTGCTGATACAATAGACGATAAATATAACGCTTTTCTAAAAAATTTCTCGTGGTCTTTGAAAGTTGCTCTCCATTAGAATGTTCAAAACAGGGTACTAGCGCAAACAGGCAGCCTGACTAGAGGAATAAGAATATCTTGTAGAACAAAGTGGCAATTATATCAAAACGTCAGAAACAGTCAAAATCTAAATGCAGCAGCCCATTACAAACAGTATTGTAAGGTGCTGAAAAACGTTATTAGGAAGGCAAAAAGTATGCTGTATGCAGATAGAATAGCTAAGTCTCAGGATAAAATTAAAACCATATGGTCAGTCATAAAGGAAGTGGCTGGTCTGCAGAGACAGGTAGAGGATATAGAATCAGTGCATAGTGGGTATGTCCGTGTTACTGATAAGTCGCATACAGATACAGCATTTAATAACCACTTTCTGAATACAGAAGGTGAACTAAATAGAAACCTAGTCCCAAAAGGGAATCGTATAGCGCTCTTAGAAAAAAGTGTTCAGAGACTGTTACCTGAAATGCTCCTCCATGATACTGACAAAAGGTAGATTGAGTTAATAATTAAATCACTAAAGACCAAGAACACTCATGGATATGGTGGGGCTTCTAGCAGAGTACTGAAGTATTGTTCTGTGTATGTTAGCGCAGTACTTAGCCATACCTGTAACTTTTCCTTTAGGAGTGGTAGGTTTCCTGACCGATTAAAGTACTCGGTAGTGAAGCCACTTTATAAAAAGGGAGACAAGGGTAATGTTGACAATCATAGACCTATTTCTATGCCTTCGGTGTTTGCTAAAGTTATCGAGAAAGTTGTATATACAAGGTTACTGGAGCATTTAAATTCACATAATTTGCTGTCAAATGTACAGTTTGGTTTTAGAAATGGTTTAACAACTGAAAGCGCTATATTCTCTTTTCTCTGTGAGGTTTTGGACGGATTGAATAAAAGGTTGCGAACGCTAGGAGTTTTCTTTGATTTAACGAAGGCTTTTGACTGTGTTGACCAGAAAATAGTACTGCAGAAGTTGGACCATTATGGAGTAAGGGGAGTAGCTAACAATTGGTTCGCCTCTTACTTTAAGAACAGAAAGCAGAAGGTAATTCTCCGCAATATTGAGAGTGGTTGTGATGTTCAGTCCCAATGGGCCACTGTTAAGTGGGGCGTTCCCCAAGGGTCGGTGCTGGGGCCACTGCTGTTTCTTATTTATATAAATGATATGCCTTGTAGTATTACAGGCGATTCAAAAATATTTCTGTTTGCTGATGACACCAGCTTGGAAGTGGAGGATCTTGTGTGTAATATTGAAACATTATGAAATAAAGTAGTTCATGAAATAAGTTCATGGCTTGTGGAAAATAATTTGATGCTAAATCACAGTAAGACTCAGTTTTTACAGTTTCTAACTCACAATTCAACAAGAACTGATCTTTTGATCAGACAGAATGGGCATATTATAAGCTAGACGGAACAGTTCAAGTTCCTAGGCGTTAGGATAGATAGTAAGCTGTTGTGGCAAGCCCATGTTCAGGATCTTGTTCAGAAACTAAATGCTGCTTTATTTACCATTAGAACAGTATCTGAAATAAGTGGCAGTTCAACACGAAAAGTAGTCTACTTTGCATATTTTCATACGCTTATGTCGTATGGTATTATTTTTTTGGGGTAATTCTTCTGGTTAAAAAAGGGTTTTTTTGGCTCAAAAACGGGCTGTTCGAGCTACATGTGGTGTAAGTTCGAGAACATCTTGTCGACCCCTATTCAATAGTCTGGGAATTCTGACATTGCCCTCACAGTATATATTTTCTTTAATGTCGTTTGCTGTTAGCAATATTAGCTTATTCCCAAGAGTTAGCAGCTTTCACTCAGTTAATACCAGGCAGAAATCCAATATGCATGTGGAATGCACTTCCTTGACTCTTGTGCAGAAAGGAGTGCAGTATTCTGCTGCATCCATTTTCAATAAGCTACCACAAGAACTCAAAAATCTTAGAAGTAGTCCAAACACTTTTAAGTCTAAACTAAAGAGTTTCCTCATGGCTCACTCCTTCTATTCTGTCGAGGAGCTCCTGGAAGAGCTGAACAATTAAGCAAATTGCAGTGTTACATTGTTGATTTTCTTTATTTAAACTTACGACTTGTCGCCTGAACATGTTTCCTATATTTCATTTTATGTGTTTCTGCTATCGCGTTATAATTTCATGTATTGACACGTCTGCATGGTCATGGAGACTTCTCCTTAATTTGGTACGATGGAACAATAAGTAAAGATTCGCTGATGACGTTGCTATCCTCAGTGAAACTGAACAATCTGATGAGTAAGGAATATGGACTGAGAGTAAATCGAAGAAAGACGAAAGTAACGAGGAGTGGCAGAAATGAGAACAGCGAGAAACTTAATATGACGATTGATGGTCACGAAGCAGATGACGTTAAGGCATTCTACTCCCAAGCAAAGTAACCAGTGATGGCCTCATCAAGGAGGGCATCAAAGGCAGGTCAGCTCGGGCAGAAACGGGATTCCTGGCCAAGAGAAGTCTACTAGTATCAAACGTAGCCTTAGTTTGAGGAAGAAATTTGTGAGAATTGTATGTCAGTGAAACGTGGACTGTGGGAAAACCGGAACAGGAAAGAATCGAAGCTTTTGAGATGTGGTGCTGCAGACGAAAGTTGATAATTAGGTGGACTGATAAGGTAAGGAATGAGAAGGTTCTGTGCAGAAAAACAGAGGAAAGGAACATGTGGAAAACTCTGACAAGGAGAGGATGATAGGAGATGGGTTAAGACATCTACATCTACATCTACATCCGTACTCCGCAAGCCACCTGACGGTGTGTGGCGGAGGGTACCCTGAGTACCTCTATCTGTTCTCCCTTCTATTCCAGTCTCGTATTGTACGTGGAAAGAAGGATTGTCGGTATGCTTCTGTGTGGGCTCTAATGTCTCTGATTTTATCCTCATGGTCTCTTCGCGAGATATACGTAGGAGGGAGCAATATACTGCTTGACTCTTCGGTGAAGGTATGTTCTCGAAACTTCAACAAAAGCCCGTACCGAGCTACTGAGCGTCTCTCCTGCAGAGTCTTCCACTGGAGTTTACCTATCATCTCCGTAACGCTTTCGCAATTACTAAATGATCCTGTAACGAAGCGCGCTGCTCTCCGTTGGATCTTCTCTATCTCTTCTATCAACCCTACCTGGTGCGGATCCCACACTGCTGAGCAGTATTCAAGCATTGGGCGAACTAGCGTACTGTAACCTACTTCCTTTGTTGTCGGATTGCATTTCCTTAGGATTCTTCCAATGAATCTCAGTCTGGCATCTGCTTTACCGACGATCAACTTTATATGATCATTCCATTTTAAATCGCTTCTAATGCGTACTCCCAGATAATTTATGGAATTAACTGCTTCCAGTTTCTGACCTGCTATTTTGTAGCTAAATGATAAGGGATCTATCTTTCTATGTATTCGCATCACATTACACTTCGCTACATTGAGATTCAATTGCCATTCCGTGCACCATGCGTCAATTCGCTGCAGGCGAATCACGGCGATTACTTCCATGGTGCTAGAGGGAGCTGTAGAGGGCAAAAACTGTAGATAAAGACATAGACTCGAGTACATCCAGCAAATATCTGAGGACATAGGTTGCAAGTGCTACCAACTGAGGCTGGCGCAGGAGTGGAAATTGTGGCGGACCACATCAAATCAGTCAGAAGACTGATGACTCAACAAATAAAGTTGATGCTTAATACTCGAAGCGGCTAGAACATTCACAACAAGGCGATCAGAATCCTCCTTGGCTGTTCAAGAATGTGTGTCGTCTGGTGCGCATAACGAACCTACAACTCGACCGCGGTCTCGCTTGACTCCAACTATGCCATGCTGTTTGTAATCGGCTTGCTTACTTGAATAGTAACATGTTTCCAGCGGGCAGAATTCGTGGGAGGTTTCGATTCCCGGCCGGGTTGGAGATTTCCTCCGCCCGTGTGCTGGTTGTAGTGCTGTCATCATCTCATCATTAGTCGCCCAATGTGGTGTCACCTGAGGTACACTATGTGATCAACAGTAGCCGGACACCTGACTGAAGATGAATTACAACTTCGTGACGCCCTCCATCGGTAATGCTGGAATGGTGTTAACGGATGAATAAAGAGATTGATTGATTGATTGATTGGTGTTGGCACATCCTTAGCCTTGATGACAGCTTCCTCTCTCGCAGGCATACGTTCAATCAGCTGCTGGAAGGTTTCTAGGGAACTGGCAGACCATTCTTCACGGAGTGCTGCACTGAGGAGAGGTATCGATGTCGGTCGGTGAGGCCTTGCACCAAGTCGGCTTTCCAAAACATCCCAAAGCTGTTCTATAGGATTCAGGTCAGGACTCTGTGCAGGCCAGTCAATAACAGGGATGTTATTGTCGTGTAAGCACTCCGCCACAGGCCGTGCATTATGAAAAGCTGCTCGATTGTGTTCAAAGATTCAGTCGTAATCCCCAAATTGCTCTTCAACACTGGGAAGCAAGAAAGTGCTTAAAACATCAATGTAGTAGGCCTGTGCTGTGATAGTGCCACGCAAGACAACAAGGGTTGCAAGCCCCCTCCATGAAAAACGCGACCACACCGTAACAAAAAAATGGCTCTGAGCACTATGGGAAAACTTCTTAGGTCATAAGTCCCCTAGAACTTAGAACTGCTTAAACCTAACTAACCTAAGGACATCACACACATCCATGCCCGAGGCAGGATTCGAACCTGCGTCCGTAGCGGTCGCGCGGTTCCAGACTGTAGCGCCTAGAACCGCTCGGTCACTCTGGCCGGCCCACACCATAACATCACCTCCTCCGAATTTTACTGCTGGCACTACACACGCTGGCAGATGACGTTCGCCGAGCATTCACCATACCCACACCCTGCCATCGCATCGCCACACTGTGTACCGTGATTCGTCACTCCACACAACTTTTTTTCCGCTGTTCAATCGTCCAATGTTTAGGCTCTTTACAATCGAGGCGTCGTTTGGCATTTACCGGCGTGTGTGTGACTTGTGAGCAGCCGCTCGACCATGAAATCCAACTTTTCTCCCCTCCCGTCCAACTCTCATAGTTCTTGCAGTGCGTCCTCGTGCAGTTTGGAATTCCTTCAACTGCCGGCGGTCTCTGATAGTCAGCAGACGAGGTCGGCCTGTAAGCTTTTGTGCTGTACGTGTCCCTTAACTTCTCCACTTCACTATGACATCGGAAACAGTGGACCTAGGGATGTTTAGGAGTGTGGAAACAGACGTACGACACAAGTGACACCCAGTCACCTGAGCACGTCCGAAGTCTGTGAGTTCTGCGGATCGCCCCATTCTGCTCCCTCACGATGTCTAATGACTACTGAGGTCGCTGGCCGGAGTGGCTGAGCGGTTCTAGGCGCTACAGTCTGGAGCCGAGCGACCGCTACGGTTGCAGGTTCAAATCCTGCCTCGGGCATGGGTGTGTGTGGTGTCCTTAGGTTAGTTAGGTTTAATTAGTTCTAAGTTCTAGGCGACTGATGACCTCAGAAGTGAAGTCCCATAGTGCTCAGAGCTATTTGAACCATTTTTGACCACTGAGGTCGCTGATTAGGAGCACCTTGCAGTAGGTGGCAGCAAAATGCACGTCATATGAAAAACGTATGTTTCTGAGGGTGTCCGCATACTTTTGATTTCATAGTGTACGACTTGAACACGGCGGCCGAACGTAGCCGCATAGGATCTCCTGGCCAGCAGTGCTA
This sequence comes from Schistocerca gregaria, assembly GCF_023897955.1. NCBI lineage: Eukaryota > Metazoa > Arthropoda > Insecta > Orthoptera > Acrididae > Schistocerca > Schistocerca gregaria. Next base: position 79,324,321 of record NC_064930.1, on the reverse strand, counting down.
CGCGATCGTTTCATTTCATTTCCGACTGTTTTCGAAAAGTTGCGATATTCTGCTGCAATCTTCCAGCTGGAAGGCTAATCTTCATAGGTCATTCACTGTAAATCCATAAAATCGCTTTTAACTTCAAAAACATAACCAAGAATTTTTTGACATGTACGTTATTGAACACTACATAAGATTTTTACAAAGAGCTCTTTTCTTACGCGTATTTCGTGAAACGTGGAAGTGCATCGTTTCTGTACAAGAGGGAATCTTTTCATCGTTACTGCACCAGTTGCATTTTCGATTGCAGCAGGGCCCAAGTTCTTTGCTTGAAATACTAGCTTTAATTGTAATTCAAATACGGCTTTGGAGATAGATAAATAAGTAACTGTTGTTACTTTCTTTACTACTGTTATATCTGAAGAAAATAATCAACTGGAGCAGTAATCGGAAAGATAGATAATATCCAAGCTTCTTGAAACTACACTCCTGGAAATGGAAAAAAGAACACATTGACACCGGTGTGTCAGACCCACCATACTTGCTCCGGACACTGCGAGAGGGCTGTACAAGCAATGATCACACGCACGGCACAGCGGACACACCAGGAACCGCGGTGTTGGCCGTCGAATGGCGCTAGCTGCGCAGCATTTGTGCACCGCCGCCGTCAGTGTCAGCCAGTTTGCCGTGGCATACGGAGCTCCATCGCAGTCTTTAACACTGGTAGCATGCCGCGACAGCGTGGACGTGAACCGTATGTGCAGTTGACGGACTTTGAGCGAGGGCGTATAGTGGGCATGCGGGAGGCCGGGTGGACGTACCGCCGAATTGCTCAACACGTGGGGCGTGAGGTCTCCACAGTACATCGATGTTGTCTCCAGTGGTCGGCAGAAGGTGCACGTGCCCGTCGACCTGGGACCGGACCGCAGCGACGCTCGGATGCACGCCAAGACCGTAGGATCCTAGTGCCGTAGGGGACCGCACCGCCACTTCCCAGCAAATTAGAGACACTGTTGCTCCTGGGGTATCGACGAGGACCATTCGCAACCGCCTCCATGAAGCTGGGCTACGGTCCCGCACACCGTTAGGCCGTCTTCCGCTCACGCCCCAACATCGTGCAGCCCGCCTCCAGTGGTGTCGCGACAGGCATGAATGGAGGAACGAATGGTGACTTGTCGTCTTCAGCGATGAGAGTCGCTTCTGCCTTGGTGCCAATGATGGTCGTATGCGTGTTTGGCGCCGTGAAGGTGAGCGCCACAATCAGGACTGCATACGACCAAGGCACACAGGGCCAACACCCGGCATCATGGTGTGGGGAGCGATCTCCTACACTGGCCGTACACCTCTGGTGATCGTCGAGGGGACACTGAATAGTGCATGGTACATCCAAACCGTCATCGAACCCATCGTTCTACCATTCCTAGACCGGCAAGGGAACTTGCTGTTCCAACAGGACAATGCACGTCCGCATGTATCCCGTGCCACCCAACGTGCTCTAGAAGGTGTAAGTCAACTACCCTGGCCAGCAAGATCTCCGGATCTGTCCCCCATTGAGCATGTTTGGGACTGGATGAAGCGTCGTCTCACGCGGTCTGCACGTCCAGCACGAACGCTGGTCCAACTGAGGCGCCAGGTGGAAATGGCATGGCAAGCCGTTCCACAGGACTACATCCAGCATTTCTACGATCGTCCCCAAGGGAGAATAGCAGCCTGCATTGCTGCGAAAGGTGGATATACACTGTACTAGTGCCGACAATGTGCATGCTCTGTTGGCTGTGTCTATGTGCCTGTGGTTCTGTCAGTGTGATCATGTGATGTATCTGACCCCAGGAATATGTCAATAAAGTTTCCCCTTCCTGGGACAATGAATTCACGGTGTTCTTATTTCAATTTCCAGGAGTGTATTTTGTGAGTTGGAAGGTTCGCATTAAAAAAAAAAAGTGTGTGTAATCTTATGGGACTTAACTCCTAAGGTCATCAGTCCTTAAGCTCACAGACTACTTAACCTAAATTATCCTAAGGACAAACACACACACCCACGTCCAAGGGAGAACTCGAACCTCCGCTGCAACTAGCTGCACAGTCCACGACTGCAGCCCCTAAGATCGCTCGGCTAATCCCTCATTAAAGTTGAGTTGATTTAAAACCATTCATTATTATCTAAAACTAAACTCTGCCCGAACAGACCATGAAGTCCCAACGGTGGCGACCGGCGTCACTGGATACGGATATGGAGGGGCATGTGGTCAGCACACCGCTCTCCCAGCAGTATGTCAGTTTATGAGACCGGAGCCGCTACTTATCAATCGAGTAGCTCCACAGTTCTCCCTTCAAGGGCTGAGTGCACCCCGCTTGCCAACAGCACTGGGCAGACCGGATGGTCACCCATCCGAGTGCCAGCCCAGCCTGACAGCGCTTAACTTCAGTGATCTAACGGGAACCGGTGTTACCACTACGGCAACGCTGTTGGCTCGTTATTATCTATTCAGAGAATAGAATACCCATCACTGTCTTACACGATCACACTTCCCGTGATGATGATGATGAGTCCCATACTCCGTTTACCGAGCGTAGGGGAGCGACGCGGGAGACCCGCGCCGCCATACTAGGCAAGGTCCTAGTGGAGGTGGTTTGCCATTGCCTTCCTCCGACCGTAATGGGGATGATTGATGATGATGATGAAGACGACACAAACACCCAGTCATCACGAGGCAGGTGAAAAATCCCTGACCCCGCCGGGAATCGAACCCGGGACCCCGTGCTCGGGAAGCGAGAACGCTACCGCGAGACCACGAGCGTATGTTGTTGAAAATTCATTAGTCCCTGCCGAGAATTGTTTGACAGTTATTAACGGTACTCGGCGATCCCGTTGTGTAGGTGGAGACGCAGGTCGCCAGTAAATTGCAGGCCATATTCAGGACTCTGTGTAGAAGCTGGGGAAACTGATGCAGTGCAGTTCAGTTACTATACGGTTCAACGATGCAGCAGATCACATCAGTCAACAGTAAAATTACATCTTGATGTATCACAAGGCCGTGATGCAGATTCGTCGGCAAACGTTACGAATCAAATGTCCGAAATACTGAAGAGTCAATGAAACTGGTACCCGTCGGCATCATAATGCCTTACACGAAATCCACTGGAGCCACTGATGCCCACATGAATGTTCACCAGAGCGTAATGGATCCGCTGCCAGCTTCTCCCCACCCTGGAGTACCGGTGACGGGGAGCTGTTCCTCTGGAAGACGTGGATTCGCACCCTTTCCTTTGGCGTGGCAGAGGAGGTATCAGGATTCATCAGACCGTGCAATGCTCTGCCCCTGCGTCAATGTTCCAGTGCCTTTGGCCACGTGGCCAATTCAGTCACAGTTGCCGATGTCACGGTGTTAACGTTGGCACACGTACGGGTCCTCGGCTGCAGTTACGAGTGACCGGTGCATTCTGTGCTCGGATACACTCGTGCCCTGCTCAGCTTTGAAGTCTGATGTCAGTTCCACCACAGTTCGTTGCCTCTCCTGTTTTACCAGTCTGACCAGCCTACGACGTCAGATGCCTGTAACGAGAGGTGGCCACGCAACCCCACATCTGGATGTGGTTTCATCTCGGTTTCGCCACGTGGTAAACGCACTCCTCAGACACCCGACAAGTCACGGATTTTCCGAAATGCTCGTGCCGAGCTTCCAGGCCATCACAATCTGTCCTCGACCAAAATCGGGTAGACAGCACTGCCATTAATACTACGAGCCGTGCGTGTGTCTAGCACTTGTTCCTAGCAGCCAACGGCTGATGAGTGTATGAGGATTCCGTTTTTACAGATGAGGGATGGAACCCTAAAAAATAAGACATTTTACACGACTTAAGAGACTCTTTTTACAGTAAACTACGAGGGCTATCCACAAAGTACATTACGTTTTGGAATTAAAAATAAATAAAGTATTGGAAATTCTTTTTATTATATACAGATGAAAGCCACTTAAATTAAGGCACTTATCGTAGCGATGGACGAGCTCGCAAATTCCTTCGTCGTAAAATTCGGCCGCCTGCGCCTTCAACCACGTGGTTGCCTCTTCTCGAAGCTGTGCGTCGTCATCAAAACGCTGCATAGCCAACCACTTCTTCATTTGCTGGGAATAAGTGGAAGTCGCTCGGTGCCAGGTCGGGACTGTACGGCGGATGAGAAAACAACTCCCACTTAAAAGATTCGAGAACTCCACGAGTGGCATTTGCCGTGTGGGCCCGGGCGTTGTCGTGAAGCGGAAAGATCTTTGATTCCAACTTTCCCCTGCGCTTGTTTTGTATTGCTCTTCTGAGGTTGTGCACAGTTTGGCAATACCTTTTGAGAGTTTATTGTAGTGCCACTTTCCAGGAAATCCACAAAAATCACACCTTTTCTGTCCCAAAAGATAGTCGCCATCACCTTCCTTGCAGACATTGTCTGCACGCATTTATTGCGTTTTTGGGGGGAATTTGTGTGCCCCCACTGCATTGACTGCAATTTTGTCTCGCAGTTCACACGCTTAACCCATGTTTCGTCACCAGTAACGATACGACCGAGTAATGAGTCGCCATCTTTCTCGTAAGCGTCCAAAAACGTTAACGCTGCAAGCCATTCGTTGACTTGGTGTCCATCTTGCACAAAACGTATGGTAACCAAGCTTTTCGGTATTGATTTCGTGCAGCAAACTTCGTGAAAATTGTGGAAAACACATAGAGAGTTCAGTTAATGTGAAATTACGGTTTTCACGGACCGCGGCATCGACTTTTTCGACAAGTTCGTCAGTCACTATGATGGGTCTTCCACTTCGCTCTTCGTCGTGAACGTTAGTTCGGCCATTTTTAAATTTTATGACCCATTGACGCACTCCACCTTCAGCGATTATGTTGTCCCCATACACTTCACAAAGCTGCCGATAGATTTCTATCGGTGTACAGTTTTTTGCAGTCAGAAACCTTATTACAGCACGCACTTCACACTTCGCGGCATTTTCAACTAACGCTGACATTTCAAACTGTCACAGTAGCTCCACGGAGTACAGCACGAACCTCTCACTAGCACGGCCGGATGCCGACTGAGCGGCGGAATGCCATGACACCAAGATGGCCGCGCTAGCCCCGCCCCTAGCGGACACAGACGAAAACGTAATGTACTTTGTGGATAGCCCTCGTATATTCCTGTAAGACTGAGATGTGGTAACACTGTGATAACGTTTCAGAGCCAGCCAACACGCCATCTGCAGCCGTACACCAGAAGACCCTGGCAGCGGACCTGGGCGCGCTCCTTCAGTCTGGAGACTCTGCAGACGTCGTCATAACCGTGGGGGACACCACGCTGAGGGCACACCGGGCTATCCTGGTGGCCAGGAGTCCCGTGTTCGCGGCCATGATGGCCCACGACTGTCTGGAATCTAGCAGTGGCCACATCACCGTCACCGACATCGAGCCGGAGGTGCTGAACCAGCTGCTGGTGTTCTTGTACACGGACGAGGCTCAGTTGGACCCCCGACTGGTCTTGAAACTCCTAGTAGCCGCCGACAAGTACCAGGTGCACACTTTGAAGGCACAGTGCGAGTACGTAGTCTCCCGGAACCTGCGCGTGGGGAATGTGGTGGCGTGTGCGGTGCTCGCCATACAGCACTCGTGCTCGTGTCTCACGGAGTCCTCCGTGCGCTTCATTGCGGCCCACCTCAAGCAGGTGATGGCCAGCGAGGGGTGGGCGATGGCTGTGCGGAGGCACCCGGAGTGCATGGTGGAGGTCAGTCGCCTGGTTGCAGCAGTTTCCTCAGACACCAGGTGTGTACTCCCAACTATCTTCACTTTCGTATTGTGCCTTTCCTATGTCAGACATACACTACTGGTCATTAAAATTGCTACCCCAAGAACAAATGCAGATGATAAACGGGTATTCATTGAACAAATATATTATACTAGAACTGACATGTAATAACATTTTCACGCAATTTGGGTGCATAGATCCTGAGAAATCAGTACCCAGAACAACCACCTCTGGCCGTAATAACGGCCTTGATACGCTTGCGCATTGAGTCAACCTTCTGTACAGGTACAGCTGCCCACGCAGCTTCAACACGATACCACAGTTCATCTAGAGTAGTGACTGGCGTATTGTGACGAGCCAGTTGCTCGGGCGCCATTGACCTGACGTTTTCAGTTGGTGAGAGATCTGTAGAATGTGCTGGCCAGCAGTCTAACATTTTCTGTATCCAGAAAGGCCCGTACAGGACCTGCAACATGCGGTCGTGCACTATCCTGCTGAATTGTAGGGTCTCGCAGGGATCGAATGAAGGGTAGAGCGACGGGTCATAACACATCTGAAATGTAACGTCCACTGTTCAAAGTGCCGTCAATGCGAACAAGAGGTGACCGAGACGTGTAACCAATGGCACCCCATACCATCACAGCGCGTGATACGCCAGTATGGCGATGACGAATACACGCTTCCAATGAGCGTTCACCGCGATGTAGCCAAACACAGATGCGACCATCAAGATGCTATGAACACAACCTCAATTCATCCGAAAAAATGGCGTTTTACCATTCGTGCACCCAGGTTCGTCGTCGACTACACCATCGCAGGATCTCGTGTCTGTGATGCAGAATCAAGGGTAACCGCAGCCACGGTCTCCGAGCTGATAGTCCGTGCTGCTGCAAACGTCGTCGAACTGTTCGTGCAGATGGTTGTTGTCTTGCAAACGTCCCCATCTGTTGGCTCAGGGATCGAGACGTGGCTGCACGATCCGTTACAGCCATGCGGATAAGTTGCCTGTCATCTCGACTGCTAGTGATACGAGGCCGTTGGGATCCAGCACGGCGTTCCGTATTACCCTCCTGAACCCACCGACTCCATATTCTGCTAACAGTCATTGGATCTCGACCAACGCGAGCAGCAATGTCGCGATACGATAAACCGCACTCGCGATACGTTTACAATCCGACCTTTATCAAAGTCGGAAACGTGACGGTACGCATTTCTTCTCCTTACACGAGCCATCGCAACAACGTTTCACCAGGCAACGCCGGTTAACTGCTGTTTTTGTATGAGAAATCGGTTGGAAACTTTCCTCATGTCAGCACATTGTATATGTCGCCACCGGCGCCAACCTAGTGTGAATGCTCTGAAAAGCTAATCGTTTACATATCACAGCATCTTCTTCCTGTCGGTTAAATGTCGCGTCTGTAGCACGTCATCTTCGTGGTGTAGCAATTTTAATGGCCAGTAGTGTACATACACAGGCATTTTCTAAAACTGCTAGCTTGCTTACTCACAATCCGTCATAATTTCAAAACCACTGATAAGTGTTCGAAGCAGTGGGTAACAACCAGTAACTTTAAAAGCTGAATTTTTAGTGGAACTACAGAGTAATTGTGAGTATCTAACTTAGTAATTAAAGTACCTTAAAAATAAATTCATTGCATTTTGTTTAGGCAGCCTACTCTCTAGTTTTGTTGGCATTAAATAGCACAGTTTTATTTTCAGGTTACAATCTTTTGTGAAGTTATGTACAAATATGGAAAAGAAACGAAAGGTTGACAGTAAAAGTACAATTTTTAAAGAGCAGTGGGGATGTCAATATTTCGTGGTGGAGTCAAGCGACAAACCAATGTGTATTATTTGCAATGAAGCGATATCGGTCTTCAAGGAATACAGTATAAAACGTCACTGTGACACTGAGCACTCTCAGAATTACTCCAAAGTTTACAGGATGCGAACGATTAGAAATGTTAGAGCTTCTGAAACGCCAGCTAAAAACGCAGCTCCGACAATGTCGCGGTGTATTGGTCGCGATAGGTCTCGAAACTCAGTTGTTGGCAGTATAGGTAGCACCTCAAATATTTGGCGGGCCGGATACCGGAGATGTCCGGCCAGGTCACTCGGGCCGTACTTTGGAGACTCCTGGTCTACAACAATATATGGTTTAGCGTCATGAATCAACAGGGAGAGTAAGTGGAGTCGGTCCGAGAACATTTCTCCACACAAGTGTCATATCGTTTGCCATCCCTCTGCCATCCTGTCCCCTGTCTCCCTCGTTCATTAGCTCCTTGGGCTCTCGGTAACATCTGCAGAAACAAATTTCATGTGGTGAGCGTGGAAATGAGTTTCTTCGCTACTAATTATGATACATCCTGGGTGCAGATTTTGCAATAGGAGCGCCCCAAGCGGTCGATTGTATCACTCGACTTTACTCCAGCCCTGTCAGAACAACACGGAGGATAACCAGTACTACAGCAGCGACTGACCAGTGCTGCTGCAGGCAGGCTGGGGCGCAAGCAAGAACTGTTGCTGGAATACTGGTTATCCTTCGTGTTTTACAGTCCCTGTTAACAATTACGAGGATTGGAACTTAAATAGTGGCAACTATTTATTGACAACCGATGCAAAAGAGTTACATGTTTGCACCTGTTACTGTCCTTCGAAGTCGTCACCATCGACTACACCTACATTTATACTCCGCAAGCCACCCAACAGTATGTGGCGGAGGGCACTTTACGTGCCACTCTCATTACCTCCCTTTCCTGTTCCAGTCACGTATGGTTCGCGGGAAGAACGACTGCCGGAAAGCCTCCGTGCGCGCTCGAATCTCTCTAATTTTACATTCGTGATCTCCTCGGGAGGTATAAGCAGGGGGAAGCAATATATTCGTTACCTCATCCAGAAACGCACCCTCTCGAAACATGGCGAGCAAGCTCTACCGCGATGCAGAGCGCCTCTCTTGCAGAGTCTGCCACTCGAGTTTGCTAAACATCTCCGTAATGCTATCACGCTTACCAAATAACCCTGTGACGAAACGCCCCGCTCTTCTTTGGACCTTCTCTATCTCCTCTGTCAACCCGACCTGGTACGGATCCCACACTGATGAGCAGTACTCGAGTACAGGTCGAACGAGTGTTTTGTAATCCACCTCCTTTGTTGATGGACTACATTTTCTAAGGACTCTCCCAATGAATCTCAAACTGGTACACGCCTTACCGACAATTAATTTTATATGATCATTCCACTTCAAATCGTTCCGCACGTATACTCCCAGATATTTTACAAAAGTAACTGCTACCAGTGTTTGTTCCGCTATCATATAATCATACAATAAAGGATCCTTTTTTTCCTATGTTTTCGCAATACATTACATTTGTCTATGTAAAGGGTCAGTTGTCACTCCCTGCACCAAGTACCTATCCGCTGCAGATCTTCCTGCATTTCGCTGCAATGTTCTAATGCTGCAACTTCTCTGCATACTACAGCATCATCCGCGAGAAGCCGCATGGAACTTCAGACGCTACCTACTAGGTCATTTATGTATGTTGCGTAGAACCCGTTGCCAGCGATGTGGAAGGCGTAGTATACTGTTAGCAGAGCCTGTTCTGTTGATGGTCCGAATGGAGCGGTCTAAAGTTATGGTGATTCTCGTGTACGACTGTACAAATGGTTCAGATGGCTCTGAGAAGTATGGGACTTAACATCTGAGGTCATCAGTCCCCTAGAAGTTAGAACTACTTCAAGCTAATTAACCTCAGGAGATCACAACATCCATGCTCGAGGCAGGATTCGAACCTGCGACCGTAGCCGTCGCGTGGTTCCAGACTCAAGCGCCTAGAACCACTCGGCCACACCGTTCGGCTGTGATGCTGTTATCCTAACGCATTACGTACCTCCACGGGAGACTGTCAGTGCACAGCATTACTGTTCGTTTTTGGAGCATCACCTGCGACCAGCTTTGCGAAAGAAGCGGCGACACTTTCTGCGCAACCGCGGTTTGAAGTGCCGTGTCACGGATTGCGCTGCCCTCCTGCCGGAGGTTCGAGTCCTCCCTCGCGCATGCGTGTGTGTGTGTGTGTTGTTCTTAGCCAGCCGATGTGGCCGAGCGGTTCTACGCGCTTCAGTCTGGAACCGCCCGCCCGCTACGGTCGCAGGTTCGAGTCCTGCCTCGGGCATGGATGTGCGTGATGTCCTTAGGTTAGTTGGGTTTAAGTAGTTCTAAGTTCTAGGGAACTGATGACCTCAGATGTTAAGTCCCATAGTGCTCAGAAACATTTTCTTGTTCTTAGCATAAGTTAGTTCAAATTAGTTTCAGAAGTGTGTAAGTCTAGGGACCGATGACCTAAGCAGTTTGTTCCCTTAGGAACTGACACACATCTGAACATTTGAACGCGCCGGCGCATACAGCGCAAGCTGTGGCTGCTCTGTGAGGTCGATGGGACTGGGAAGTGCTGTACCATTCATCATACCACCCCGGACTTAATTCCTCGTGACTTTGATTCGATTCCAAAGATGAAGGCACCACTTCGTACCATTCGCTGCGAAACTATTCCAGAGATTCGACAGGCAGTAGACCGCTCCATTCGCACCTTAAACAGAACAGGCTCTGCTAACGGTATACCACGCCTGTCACATCGCTGGCAACGGGTTCTGCACAACGCTGGTGACAGTAACAGGTGCAAACATGTAACTATTTTGTATTGGTTGCGATAAACTGTTGCCACTATTTAAGTTCCAACCCTCGTACCTGTAAAAGGTAACCGTTTTGTCGAAAGGACACATTGTACTCCGCTTTAAAATCGTTTTGTTTACAACAAGAAACAAAAAAATTGCATTCCGTACAGAGTGGTTGTCACATGAAATATATGATTAGCAATATTTGTCTGGGATGACTCCAGCTACAGATTACAAAAATCAGGTTCGCAATATCTCCTGAAACTCAAGAGAAAATGCACCTGATGAATGTTATGTGAGACACGTGTTATACACACAGAGGTGACAAAAGTCATGGGGTACTTCCTAATATTGCCGGACCTCCTTTTGCCCAGTTAACTGGAGAATGTCTACGTGCCACGCGCACAAGAAGTCGTAGGAATCCCCCGCAGAAACACTTAGCCATGCTGCCTCTACAGCCACCCATAACTGTTGCTGGTGCAGCATTTCGTGCATTAACTGACCTCTCGATTATGTACCCTAAGTGATCAGTGGGATGTATGTCGAATTGTCCAGAGTGTTCTTAAAAGCAATCTCAAACAACTGTAATAGTCACTATTAAAAGCAGTTTTGATCCCCCATTTGTTTGTTCTAGTAACTGGTTTCGACCACGCCTGTGGCCATCTTCATACTTGTCAAATACAAAATCTGCCCAGAGGGGTACTTACATTAAAGAAAATTACATCTGTATGTCTATCTGTATCCGAATCCCGCTCCAGCTATCGCCAGGTCTGGGTGCTGATGAGTCCTCTCCATTTGGCTCGTTCCTCCCACCACTTTTCTTCCTCCACTTGCTGCCAGGTCACACCTCTCCTTTCTACAGATATTCTCACTCCCATTTTCCACCGTGTCCTTGGGCGCCCTCTAGGTCTTTTCCCATCCATCTTTTGTTCTACCATAATTTTGGGGAGTCTCTACCCATGCATCAACATGCCCATACCATCTTAATCTCTTTCTTTCGATTTCTCCTCTCATACTTTCTTGTTTGAGGTCCTTTCTAATCTCTACATTCCTTACTCTGTCCATTCTTGTTTTTCCCTTAACTGCTCTGAGAAATTTCATTTCCCCTGCTTGCAATCTGCTCCAGTCCCTTTCTGTCATTGTCCATGTTTCTCCACCATAGGTGACAATAGGGATGTAATAATTGTTATACATAAGGAGTTTTGCTCTTTCTGACACCTTCTTATTCCAAATCAGATGTTTTATTGTTTACATACAACTACTAAGTTATAAAACGATCAATTACCTAAGTGCTATATGAGCAGCAAGCAGCCTTCTTGTAAATCACTGCTAGAAAGAGCAGTGCACATCTTACTTATATACTAGAGGCTCCGCCTACTTTTAACAAAATGTCATCGCTAACCGATGGGTTAAAAGTCAAATAACAACGAAAACTTTCGCAATTAAAGTAACAATGGCAAGAATGAAACATAAAAATACGTGGAACTTAGCTGGTTTAACAGCTATTGTCAGATAAAATATGTAAAAATATTAAACCTAAAATTAAAATTAAAATCGTTACAACAGTACGTGGGTTGCCGTCTCTGGGCCTGTTGGAGAACCATTTAGAAGCTTCTGGTTGCCATATTTAGTATAGACGGGGTAGCATTCATCTTACGGTAGGTGAGGAGAACACTACGTCAAAGTGACGTAACACTACGTCATCGTAACGTAAATAACCTAAATCGACTACATGAGTGCGTATATCGATCTTTGCGGTTGTACCGATAACGTCAAAGCTGAATGTAAATACATGTGTACAAACGAAGTGTCAGGAGTTATCTGTTACGCTCATCCCAGTTGAATTAATTATTAAGCTGTAATCCCACCAATTTGGGATGGTATTATGTGTTTGAGGAACATAATGAATGTCTGAACGAAGGAACCATAATGAAAGTAAAAAAAAAAACTTTTAGTCAATTTTTTTTAAAAATCCGATAAACCGTGCATAAATCGTGTGCATAGAAACGTGAAATAATTAATTATTAAGCTGCAATCCAAAGAATGTGGGATGTTATTGTGTGTTTCATGAACATAACGGAAATCTGAATGAAGGAATCATAACCATGACGCAAGTGTCTAAGCATATTTTAGTCCGATTAATCGTGCATAAATCATGTGGATAAAAACATGAAATAGGGAGAAATTAAAGTGTTTCGTATTTTTATAAAAGCCAATGAATTGTACATAATTCATGTGGGCAGAAACGTTAAACTGAGAAACTGAAGTTCGAAGTAATTCCGAATGGTGCTGGAAATATTAAACCATCTAGTTCCATTTAATTTTGCCTTCGTGTTGTAAATCAGCTAAGGACAATGAACAGTGCAGATTCACGACGCACGCAACAGTCCATGTATACAGAATGCACACAACAGTCGATAGGAAACACATGATGATAGGACAACTCGTGAAACTCACGATGACGCGTGCCTACGTCACGTTGATGTAGGGCTCTCCTCACCTAGCGTGAAATGAATGCTACCCGTATAGACGCCATTGCAAAGATGTGGCAACAGGTTACTCTCCAACGAGGTTGTTGTAATATCGGTAGAAAGACGTTCCATGTCATGGAAGCGATAGACGCTCTAGCAGGGCGCTTTCCATTAAGGCGGCTGCAAAAATCGTTAACTGACGTGTTGTAGTAAATGCAGCACAGATATAATTTCAAGGTGTAACAAGAGCATCCATTTGTATAGATTATTCGATAGATAATAATTAGTTCTTGCAGACGAAACTGAGAAAGAACGTAATCTAGAGGGCACAGTACTTGTGTATATTCTTAAAAATACTGCCTATGACGCTCCTATATATATTACAAATGTTACATGTGACAATATTAAAGGCCATTCCAATGTTTTGTTTTACATGACAGTCGTATAAACAAAAGTATAGTTAAAGTAAAAAAATAGTACTAGAAGACTAAGAATAAAACAATGACACTGTAAGGTACGAAATTAACAGGTACCTGTGACAAACACTGAACCACGTGACATGCATTATTGGTCAATAAAATATATGCACAACATTATATACATACTAACAGTTTGTGTTAACTTTTGTTTCTTCATAAAATGTAAACGAAAAGGAAAAACTGAAGTGACTAAAACTTATGAGACAGACTGTTACTATAGAATAAGATCACTTTCACATAAGTATATAAAAACTGTTTATGAAACAAACATAGAAACATAAATCGTGTGTATACCGTTAGTCAGAAAGCAGAGGGAATTTAAAATTCAATACTACGAGCCGTAGTATCAGAATATTAAAAGGATCTGAATTTGCATGATGCAGTCTTAAAGCGAGACCGAAGTAAACATTCTACAAACAGATTGTCAGTCATAAAATAATATTTGGCAAAATAATTAAGGTTACAAAATATAAAATGTTTTATGAAGGTTTCAAAAATTTATTAACAAATGAGAGATGGAAGAGTGAGCATTCTAAAGCAAATAGTCAGAAAGCTCAAGGGAAAGTTTGTCTTTGAATTGAAGCTGCTCATTTAAAACAGATAATGGTTTACTTTTATAAAGTGAATATGTTTCAATTTCTTCTTAAGTATTTAGCAGAAGCCCTTTTGGTACATTATGTAATATTTTCTAATTGTTTGAAATGTAACCCTCAGGGTGTATGACATGCACTGCTCTATCGAGAAGTTATTTACCTCCAGGAAGAGACTCCTGCTCATACAGCATTTTCGTAATTAATCGTTTTGACTTTATAGTTGTATATAATTTTCTTTAATGTATGTAGCCCTCTGGTCACATTTTGTATCTGAGTTGTAGCTCTGAAGATGACCGTAGGTGTGGTCGAAACCGGTTTGTGGTCAAGACTGTATTTAATAGTAACTATTAGCAATGACTTTGATCACTGTCTACTCCCAGGTATTCAAAATTGACAAACAACTGTGATCCAGTGCCATAGTGCATTGTCATCCACAAAAATTCCACCTTTTTTGTGAACATGAACTCTGTGAACGGCTGAAAGTGGTTTCCAGGTAGCTGAACATAACCATTTCCAATCAATGCTGGTTCACTTGAACCAGATGACCCACTCCATTCCGTGTAAACACGGCCCACACCATTATGGAGCGACCACCAGCTTTTGCAGTGTCTTGTTGACAACTTGAATCCATGGCTTCATAGGATCTGCACCACACTTGAACCCTACCATCAGCTCCTAGCAACTGAAACTCATCTGAGCAGGCCACGTTCCTCCAGTCATCTAGGATACCACTGATACGGTCAAGAACCCAGGATAGGCGCTGCCGGCGATGTCGTGCTCTTAGCAAAGCCAATAACGCCGGTCGTTTGCTGCCGTAGTCCATTATCCCAAAATTTGCTGCACTTTCCTACTGGATATGTTAGTCATACATCCGACAATGACTTCTGCCGTTATTTCACGCAGTGTTGCGTGTCTGTTAGCACTGACAACTATGATAACGGTGATACTATCGGTCATTAAGTGAAGGACGTCGGCCAGAGCTTTGTCCTTGGTGAGAGGTAATACCTGAAATTTGGCCTTCTCAACACACTCTCAATAATGTGGCTCTCATAATATTGACTTCCCTAACATTTTCCACTGTCACTAGGGTGTAACATATATACTGCCTACAGGCAAATTATAGAGACCTTTGGAGAAAGCAGAACCACTTCTACCAATATCAAGAGCTCAAATGGAAAACCCAGTTCTAAGCAAAGAAGGGAAAGCAGAAAGCTGGAAAGTGTATATAGAGGGTCTACAGAAGGGCGATGTACTTGAGGACAATATTAAAGAAATGGAAGAGGACGTAGATGAAGATGAAATGGGAGATACGATATTGCGTGAAGAATTTGACAGAGCACTGAAAGACCTGAGTCCAAACAAGGCCCTGGGAGTAGACGACATTCCATTAGAACTACTGATAGCCTTGGGAGAGCCAGTCCTGACGAAACTCCACCATCTGTTGAGCAAGATGTATGAGACAGGCGAAATATCCTCAGACTTCAAGAACAATTCCAGTCCCAAAGAAAGCAGGTGTTGACAGGTATGAAAATTAGCAAACTGTGAGTTTAATAAGCCACAGCTGCAAAACACTAACACGAATTCTTTACAGATGAATCGAAAAACTGGTAGAAGCTGACATCGGGGAAGATCAGTTCGGATTCCGTAGAAATGTTGGAACACGTGAGGCAATACTGACCCTCCGACTCATCTTAGAAGAAAGATTAAGGGAAGGTAAACCTACGTTTCTAGCATTTGTAGACGCAGAGAAAGCTATTGACAATCTTGACTGCAACACTCTCTTTCAAATTCTGAACGTGGCAGGAATGAAATTCAGTGAGCGAAAGGCTATTTACAATTTGTACAGAAACCAGATGGCAGTTATAAGGGTCGAAGGGAGTAAAGGGGAAGCAGTGGTTGGGAAAGGAGTGAGACAGGGCTGTAGCGTATCTCCGATGTTATTCAATCTGTATATTGAGCAAGCAGTAAACAAAACAAAAGAAAAATCCGTGGAGAAGAAATAAAAACTTTGCGGTTTGCCGATGACATTGTAATTCTGTCAGAGACAGCAAAGGACTTGGAAGAGCAGTTGAACGGAATGGATAGTGTCTTGAAAGGAGGATATAAGATGAACATCAACAAAAGCAAAACGAGGATAATGGAATGAAGTCGAATAAATTCGGGTGATGTTGAGGGAATTAGATTAGGAAATGAGACGCTTAAAGTAGTAAATGACTTTTGCTATTTGGGGAGCAAAATAACTGATGATCGAGGTAGAGAATATATAAAATGTAGACTGGCAATGACAAGGAAAGCGTTTCTGAAGGAGAGAAATTTGTTAACATCGAGTAAAGTGGCAGTAAGTCGTTTCTGAAAGTATTTGTATGGAGTGTAGCCATGTATGCAAGTGAAACTTGGGCGATAAATAGTTTAGACAAGAAGAGAATAGAAGCTTTCGAAATGTGGTGCTGCAGAAGAATGCTGAAGATTAGATGGGTAGATCATGTAACTAATGAGGTGGTACTGAATGAATTGCGGAGAAGAGGAATTTGTGGCACAACTTGACGAGAAGAAGGGATCGGTTGGTAGGACATCAAAGGATCAACAATTTAGTATTGGAGGGAAGTGTGGAGGGAAAAAATCGCAGAGGGAGACCAAGAGATGAATACACTAAGCAGATTCAGAAGGATGTAGGTTGCAGTAGGTACTGGGAGAAGCAGCAGCTTGCACAGGATAGAGCAGCATGGAGAGCTGCATCAAACCAGTCTCTGGACTGAAAACAACAACAACATCATTTTCCAAACTGGAATGTTCCATGTGTCCTGCTCCAAGTACCATTCCCTGTTCTGTTCAAAGTCTATAAATTCCCACTGTGCAACCGTAATCACATCGGATCATTTTCACATGAATTACCTGAGTAAAAAACACAGCTCCACCAGTGCACTGTCATTTTACTGCATACCTTGTGTACTCATTATTACGGCCATTTTTATGTGCATACTGCTGTCTCATCACTTTTGTCACCCAATGTACACTAAAATTTGATGCACATGTACAACTAATGAAAGTTATTCCTCACACTGAAAAGTACAGGGTGTTCACTTAAAAGAGAATGTCCTCCAGATCTCTTCATTAAGCTTGTTTCACAACTTACTTGCCCGATAAGCGTTTGTGTAGTGACTGTTGATCTGTAAGAGGATCTGCATGGTACAAGTTGGCACCACATTCTTTCTACTTCATTTAGTCTCTAATTTAAAATACAGGGTGTTACAAAAAGGTACGGCGAAACTTGCAGGAAACATTCGTCACTCACAAATAAAGACAAGATGTTATGTGGACATGTGTCCGGAAACGCTTAATTTCCATGTTAGAGCTCACTTTAGTTTCGTCAGTATGTACTGTACTTCCTCGATTCACCGCCAGTTGGCCCAATTGAAGGAAGGTAATGTTGACTTCGGTGCTTGTGTTGACATGCGACTCATTGCTCTACAGTACTAGCATCGAGCACATCAGTACGTAGCATCAACAGGTTAGTGTTCATCACGAACGTGGTTTTGCAGTCAGTGGAATGTTTACAAGTGCGGACTTGGCAGATGCCCGTTTGATGTACGGATTATCACGGGGCAATAGCCGTGGCGCGGTACGTTTGTATCGAGACAGATTTCCAGAACGGAGGTGTCCCGACAGGAAGACGTTCGAAGCAATTGATCGGTGTCTTAGGGAGCGCGGAACAATCCAGCCTACGACTCGCGACTGGGGAAGACCTAGAACGACGAGGACACCTGCAATGGACGAGCCAATTATCGTGCAGTTGGCGATAACCCTAATGTCAGCGTCAGAGAAGTTGCTGCTGTACGAGGTAACGTTGACCACGTCACTGTATGGAGAGTGCTACGGGAGAACCAGTTGTTTCCGTACCGTGTACAGCGTGTGCAGGCACTATCAGCAGCTGATTGGCCTCCACGGGTACACTTCTGCGAATGGTTCATCCGACAATGTGTCAATCCTCATTTCAGTGCAAATGTTCTCTTTACGGATGAGGCTTCATCCCAACGTCATCAAATTATAAATTTTCACAATCGACATGTGTGGGCTGACGAGAATCCGCACGCAATTGTGAAATCACGTCATCGACACAGATTTTCTGTGAACGTTTGGGCAGGCATTGTTGGTGATGTCTGGATTGGGCCCCATGTTCTTCCACCTACGCTCAATGGAGCACGTTATCATGATTTCATACGGGATACTCTACCTGTGCTGCTAGAACATATGCCTTTACAAGTACGACACAACATGTGGTTCATGCACGATGGAGCTCCTGCACATTTCAGTCCAAGTGTTGGTACGCTTCTCAACAACAGATTCGGTGACCGACGGATTGGTAGAGGCGGACCAATTCCGTGGCCTCCACGCTCTCCTGACCTCAACCCTCTTGACTTTCATTTATGGGGGCATTTGAAAGCTCTTGTCTACGCAACCCCGGTACCAAATGTAGAGACTCTTCGCGCTCGTACTGTGGACGGCTGTGATACAATACGCCACTCTCCAAGGCTGCATCAGCGCATCAGGGATTCCGTGCGACGGAGGGTGGATGCATGTATCCTCGCTAACCGAGGACATTTTGAACATTTCCTGTAAGAAAGTGTTTGAACTCCCGCTGGTACGTTCTGTTTCTGTGTGTTTCCATTCCATGATTAATGCGATTTGAAGAGAAGTAGTAAAATGACATCTAACATGGAAAATATGCGTTTCCGGACACATGTCCACATAACATATTTTCTTTCTTTGTGTGTGAGGAATGTTTCCTGAAAGTTTGGCCGTACCTTTTTGTAACTCCCTGTATATATAAAAATTAGGTGCACATGTGGTACAAAATATTTACCATGTCCAACTAAATATGAAACAAAATAATAAAAAATGATTGCAGTGAAAATTGTAATTAAATCTTACATTTTTTACCCACGATTAGCGCACGATCAGCTAGCAGATCTGCTAGGTGACTTCAAGTGAAGGATCGTGGTTCTCACCTGGTGTGGAGCAGTGAGGATCGAAGGAGCCATTGTTGTCACCACCAATGACCATGAGGTTTCCAACAACAGTGTGATTTGCGTTTGGACACTCTGCCTGCTGACCTGTTTGATGTGGCTCACCATTTCTTCGCCACTGTATTCAAGCTCTCCATGTCAGAGTAGCACCTACACTGTTGACTCTGTAATAGTTTTTTTGTCAGTCATTATATACATAACATTAAACTGTACAAAATGAGCTATTTATTTTTATTTTTATCATAACTGTTTTGAATTCTGCAACAGGTTTCATGGCTCTATTCTTGTTGTCACATTAGAACTAAGCATAAAAATGAACTTATATGTTACGCCTAATGTGATTTGTATGACGTATACAGGGTGTTTCCATAAGTGTGTGCAAAGGTGTAACATGACATAGAGAATGCTCCGCTGAACAGTTTGAGGTAGGGAACTTGGGACTGGGGAAGCCAGCTTACAGAGGTAAGAAAGTGAACTTGTCTACCACTTATGAAGATGGCATCTGTGATTACGGACATGTCTAAAAGAATAGATGCCATTGGTGACTGTGCAGCACTCTAGAGCGAAATTACAAATAAATCATTACCATTAGCTGCTGATGGGCGTTGATATACATCATTGGAGACAGTTGAAAATGTGTGCCCCGAATGGGATTTGAACCTGGGATTTCCTGCTTAAATGGGAGATGCTCTATCTATCTGAGCCACCGAGGGCATAGAGGATATGTCGCCGGCACGCTCCCCATGGACCCACATTCTCAACTACATTCGTAGTGCCCCTCCCATTATACCCAATACTCATGGAAGACAATCCACCGAGTCCCATAAGAGTCAGGCACCACACCGAAGGAGGTCATCAACCGATTAGCCTTAAACGATATGAAGATGGCATCTGTTATTCGGACATGTCCATTCTAATGAATGGATTTGATTCATAGCACCTTCTGCTATTCACAGACATACAGAACAATACAATGGAGCAGCACTGGAGCTCACTGACATGCACCTTATCTATGGGGAAGTACATTTCAATGCTTTCAATGCTGAAAGGCTGTACAGGGAACGATTTCCTAAAATCGTTTCTTAAAGATACTTGTGTGTGAGAAGGAATTAGTTGCCGGAATTGTAGCTGCCAGTGATGTGATTCGAAATACACCAAGGTTATTTCTCATGGCGTGTCAGAACCTTGTTTGTCAATGTCAGCTTGCATTGACGTTGATAGCCATCAGTTTCAGCACATTTTGTAAAATACAGTACAAGTGTTACGTTCATTATGTCAATAATGGTGTTTGCAGTTACTGGTAACTAAGGTAAGTAAAAAAATAGACAGTAATGTGATTTTATTCTGATTATTTTCTTAAGTGAGCCTGATATCACATGCAGGCAAAGTCTTGCAGACGACGCTCAACGGAAGGCTAATGAAAAGCTGAATTGCGTACTAGATGAACAATTTGGTTTCAGGCAAGAAGTGGGAACCAGCGATACCATTGGGGGATGAGAGTGATAGGGGACAGGTACGCAGAGAAGAAACGGAAGGTGTACATTGTGTTCGTTGATCTTGAGAAGGTTCTTAGCTGTGTCAGATAGGACAAACTGATGGAAATCCTAAGGAAACATGCAGTTGATTGGAGGGACAAATGGCTAATTAGAAATTTATACTTCAACCAGAGAGCAAGAATAGGAGGTGTGATGAGTGAGGAAATTGATTTGGCGAGAGGTGTAAGACAAGGTTGTTGTTTATCACCAACACTGTTCGATATCTGTCTGGAGGAAATCATTAATGAAAGTTTTGATGGAAGGAGAGGAGTTTGTATAGGGGCTCAGAGAGTGGAATATACAAGATTTGCAGACGACATGGTTGTGATGGCAGAGTGTGCAAGAGAGATAGAACAAATGTTAGATGATCTAAACACAAAATGAGAAGTATATGGAATGAAGATTAACAAGAAGAAAACGAAAAGCATGGTAATTGAAGGAAAGGGGAGAAATTGCCATATGAAAATCAGGGGATAGGAAATAGAGCAAGTGAGTAACTTCAGTTACTTGGGATATGTATTGCTCAACAGAAATTTGGAACAGAATTGCAGTGGCAAAAGAGGGCTTCAAGAGGATACAGAAATTACTTTGAAGACCGCTAAACAAAGGTCTGAGGAAAAAACTTGCCAAGTGTTACATCTGGAGTGTTGCACTGTATGGTGTGGAGACCTGGTCATTGAGGAAGGAATAGAAAAGAAGATTGGAGTTACTTGAGATGTGGATATGGAGAAGAATGGAAAAAGCGAAATGGGAAGACAGAGTAAGGAATGAAGAAGTATTAAGAAGAGTAGGAGAAGAAATGGAGATGGATTGGACATTGTTTGAGGAGGGACTTTTTATTGAGGGAAGGAATAGAAGGAATGGTGGATTGATAATGGGGAAGAGGTTAAAGAAGATATAAAATGCTGGACAATATCAAAGGTGGCAAATATTCAGAAATGAAAAGACTGGCTGTGGACAGACAAAAGTGGAAGAGGCTTAACCCACGGCAAGACCTGCCGTGAGGCAGAATACAATACTACTACTACTACTACTACTACCACTCTTAAGCCAACTTCTCGGACTCCAGGTCTCCTACCTCAAATTGTTCAGTGAAGCGTCCTCTGGCGTGTTAAATTTTTGCACGCTCTTATGGAAACAACCTGGCAGTCAGGGAAAATAGTAATGGTGTCTGTGGCTTGGATTTAAATAGATTTTGTGAAAAAATAGCTTTTTCCACTCTTGAGTATTTCATGTTGTTTGGCATTAAATATTTCAACTCTTTTCCACAGATACCGTTTTTACCGCCAATAGCGCTTAAAAGTGCTTCTACGAGGGGCGTTTGAAAAGTCCGTGCAAAAATAAAAACTACTTTCGTGTTTGGGGTAAACCTTTTTTATGTCTCGACATAGTCTCCTTTTATACACTTCGTCCAACGGTAGTCAAATTTGTTGATCCCTTCCAAATAATACGAATTGCCCAAGGGTTCAAAATAACTATTAGTTGCTGCAATCACCACCTCATTTGTCCCGCCAGCCATTTCTTCAGATTCGGGAACAAAGTAGTCCGAGCGAGCCAAGTCTGGAGATTATGGGGGATGTGAAACGAGTTGGAGTCCTATTCCCATTAATTTGGCGACCACAATTGCTGAGGTGTGTGCGGTCCAATCGCCGGCGTTTTTCTTGCAGCTCGGTTTTCAAACGGTCCAATGACGATGAATAATATACACCTGTAATAGTTTTACCCCTTTCCAGATAGTCGATGAGGATTATCCCTTGCGAATCCCAAAAGACAGTTGCCATAACCCTTCCGGCCGAAGGAATGGTCTTCGCCTTCTTTGGTGCAGATTATCCCTTGGTAACCCATTGTATACATTGTTGTTTGGCCTTGGGAGTATAGTAATGTATCCATGTTTCATCCACAGTGACGAAACGACGCTTAAAGTCCTGCGGATTCATGCTGAACAGCTGCAAACGATCCTTGCAACACTTCACACGATTCCGTTTTTGGTCGAGGATGAACAATCGCGGAACCCATCTTGCGGATAGCTTTCTCACGTCTAAATGTTTATGCAAAATATTATGTACCCATTCATTCGAGATGCCCACAGCATTAGCAATCTCACGCACCGTAACTCTTCCGTCATCCATCACCATGTCATGGATTTTATCAATCATTCCTGGAGTCGTAACCTTCACAGGGCGTCCAGAACGTTCAGCATCACTCGTGCCCATATCGCCACTCCGAAAATTTTGAAACCACTTATAAACTGTTCTAATCGAAGGAGCAGAGTCACCGTAATGTTTATCAAGCTTCTCTTTAGTCTCTTGAGGCGTTTTGCCTTTCATAAAGTAATGTTTAATCTTCATGATAAAGGATGACAGCCAAAACAGTTGTAGGATAATCCTTGGCTGTCATCCTTTATCGTGAAGACTTTCAACAGTTGCCATGTTTAAAATCTTGAAGTAATGTTTAATCACCTTACATCATCCATTTTTTGACAATCACTTGACTGCCTTGAGTCACGTGACCTTGACACGCACTGGTGGTGTCATCTGTTGGACGTTGCACAGACTTTTCAAACGCCCCTCGTATTGCAGGCCCACATAATCAAAATTGTTGTTGCATGTTAGAGACTGCCTTCTACTGCAATCTTCAAAAGCTATGCTAAATGTGTGTTTACATCTGTGTGCCTTGCAGCTAGTCACCGTGTGGCTGTAGCCTGCCGCACACGGAACCAGAAGCACCCAGTGTGAACACAGGTGTGAATGCAATCACTCGCACCCCCACATGTTGAGGAACAGGCATGGACCTACATGCGTGCCTCTGCTTCTGTGTTGGGCAAGCACAGGCACACGGCGACTAGGCGCGAGTCGCACACGTGTAAACACACCTTAAGAGTGAAGCTCAGAGTGTGAACGCTTTTGAGGTTTCCACAACAGTTGAACCAGTGATAATTTCAATCAAATGTACAAAGGCTACGCTGGGAAGTGATGCCAAACGCTCCAAAATTTGAAACTGTGTACTGGACCAGGTGTACAGCGCAGAATCTGTTCTGCAGAGGTCTTGCATTCAAGTCTTAGCCAAGCACTCAGTTTTAACCCACCAGAAAGTTTCATATCAACCAACACACTCCACTGCAGATCTAAAATACATTCTGGAAAGTCTGGTAGCACTTCTCAGATCAATTGGCTGTTCTCATGGCGATGTTAACGGGTATTAAAAAGATTTATAGTCAAGCTGAAACCAATAACTGCAAAATAGACAGATGAGGTAAAGCTACTATTAAGCAAGCTGAAGCGTTGAATAAGCGTGCTGAAGGGGTTAACAAGCAGTTTTAGACAGTAATAACCGAGACTCTTCGCTAATGTGTTATTAATTCAGGCAGAAACTGATTTTCTCTTTGCTCACCTATCAGCTGGGGACAGTACATGGTCAGATAACAGACTGAGGAGTGCAGTTGAAATCCCATGAGACTTACCAACAGTGCGGGCAACTAGCTCACACAGAAAAATTTGGAGACTGAAAATTTAAGAAAAACACAAGATCAAAAACCGGAAACTACAGGAAACCAAAATACACACTGAGATTTGATAACAAAATAATCCACAAACAGAGAATGCAAGGTAGACATGTGGCATACAGAATAAAAATACACTACAGAACAGGTTAAAAACCAGCGTAGATTGTGATTCGGTATATGTGGGACAGATAGATAGAAATTTCAGAACAAGACACATTTAAGAGTAGGCATAGCTGGTAGTTAAAGGCTCTGAGGTGGAGTTGCCCAAAATACACATTACGAGGTGCATTCAAGTTCTAAGGCCTCCGATTTTTTTTCTCTGGACAGGAAAAGGACAGAAACATACGCATTGTTTTAAAATGAGGCCACGTTCATTGTCAATACATCCCAGAGATGGCAGCACCGTATGGCAGATGGAATTTTACCGCCAGCGGCGAAAATGAGAACTGTTTTAAATACTTAAAATGGCGACGTTTTCCTTACTTGAACAGCATGCAATCATTCGTTTTCTGAATTTGCGTGGTGTGAAACCAATTGAAATTGATCGACAGTTGAAGGAGACATGTGGTGATGGAGTTATGGATGTGTCGAAAGTGCATTGGTGGGTGCGACACTTTAATGAAGGCAGAACATTCTGTGACGACAAACCGAAACAACCTCGGGCTTGGACAAGCCAATCTGACGACACGATCGAGAAAATGGAGAGAATTGTTTTGGGGGATCGCCGAATGACTGTTGAACAGATCGCCTCCAGAGTTGGCATTTCTGTGGGTTCTGTGCACACAATCCTGCACGACGACCTGAAAATGTGAAAAGTGTCCTCCAGGTGGGTGCCACAAATGCTGACGGACGACCACACGGCTGCCCGTGTGGCATGTTGCCCAGCAATGTTGACGCACAACGACAGCATGAATGTGACTTTCTTTTCGTCGGTTGTGATAATGGATGAGACGAGGATGCCATTTTTCAATCCAGAAACAAAGCGCCAGTCAGCTCAATGGAAGCACACAGATTCACCGCCACCAAAAAAATTTCGGTTAACTGGCAGTGCTGAAAAAATGATGGTGTCCATGTTCTGCGTTCCAAAGGGCACTACGGTAACAGGTGCATCCTACGAAATTGTTTTGAAGAACAAATTCCTTCCTGCACTGCAACAAAAACGTCCGGGAAGGGCTGTGCGTGTGCTGTTTCACCAAGACAACACACCCGCACATCGAGCTAACGTTACGCAACAGTTTCTTCGTGATAACAACTCTGAAGTGATTCCTCGTGCTCCCTACTCACCTGACCTGGCTCCTAGTGACTTTTGGCTCTTTCCAACAATGAAAGACACTCTCCGTGGCCGCACATTCACCAGCCGTGCTGGTATTGCCTCAGCGATTTTCCAGTGGTCCAAACAGACTCCTAAAGAAGCCTTCGCCGCTGCTATGGAATCATGGCGTCAGCGTTTAAAAAATGTGTACGTCTGCAGGGTGATTACGTCGAGAAGTAACGCCAGTTTCATCGATTTCGGGTGAGTAGTTAATTAGAAAAAAAATTGGAGGCCTTAGAACTTGAATGCACCTCGTAAAATCCATTTCTCGCTAATGAATTACAGGATTTATATTTTCACATGGCATTTCACATACTTCCCAGACAAATTTACACAACAAGAGTGAAAATTTTGAAACAGTTGATACTGACTAACGTTTTTTGGACAGAATGTAGTTAAGACTGCACTATGAAACGCCGGTAGCTTTTGTGGGTGAGCGTCTACAGAGTACACCTAATAGGGGCATCTCGAAGTCTCAGTCCCATCAGCCTGCCCATCATACACCTTGTGTATGTCGTGTCCACATCGTGGGGATAACTTGCAAGACGCTGTGTTGTATTTCTTTCTAATCAGTTGAAGCCCCTATTTGGTGGGTTTTATTCCATTTCATTGGTGAAGTCATCACTTCACGCTACCCTTCTTTCCAGTTCCTAGTACCTCCACCCACCACCCCATGAGTATTTTTCTACTCACCTCCCCCTCATCCCTGCCCCACCTCATCTGCTATTTCCCTGTCCTTCGTGGCCTCCTCACCGCCCTCTCCTATCTGTCCATCCCCAGTCCATCCAGCATGGTTAGAATATTTGTTATTTATGATAAGGTCTTGGTTGTTTTGATATTGCCCACCTGTGGTATCAGTTAGCTTAAGTTGATTGCTTAGTTTGAAAAATAATTAATAAATGCACATCGTTTTCCTTTAAAATGATGGCCTTTACATTGCTGTCACTTGATGGAATATTTAAAACATTGTATCCTGCGTACCTTATGTTCATTGTACATGTCCCATGATAGGATTTATTTATAAAGTATGATATGTTTTATATTTTTCAATTGACAATATCATGCTTATTGTGAAAAAAAACAGACGTAATTGGTATGGGATATTTACATTGTTTTGTACACTGTAAACACTATGCCATGGTATGCTTTGATCGCCCATATGGGGCGAGGGGAATGAAATTAGGGGCTCAGGCACAAAACGTGGGAACTGACATTTTAGTAGTTTGGAGATATTAGAATATAACGTTTCATAAAAATATATAAACTATATATACTATGTTATCTCTTTTCCTCAAGTTTTCACTAAGTATTTCAACATTACGAGGGGTAGGACGTCAAACGGGCTGAATTGGGGCAGAAGAGGCACCACAGGACATTTAAATTTCCACTGTATATACTTTTACAAATAAATTCATAAAACTTTGTCAGTATGACCAGGAAGGATTCAGGATTCACACTCATAGTACTGGAAGTTCAAAAACATAACGAAGTAATTTTTTTACATGTGAAATTTCATCATTTTTTCACCTACTATTGGCTGTCTTTGTTGCTAAAGGTACACTTCTGTTCATAAGTTAGAGTGATGAATTTTGCACAGAATAGAAATCATACTTACAGGTGTATAAAACTAGAATTTTCCAAATCTGTTAAAAACTGTGGTAAAAATTGAGGTAATTAACTATAAAACTGGAGTTTTTCTAGACATTAAGTTAAAAATGTAACAGCTCATTCATTTTTTCATAAAGTAAATAAATTCTAGAGTTTCATACACCTGTAAGTATGGTTTGTATGCTGAGAAAAATTCATCAAAGAATCTCTTACTTGTGAAAAAAGTGTACCCATAGCAACAAATGCAGCCAATAATAAGTAAAAAAAATGATGAAATTTCACATGTAAAAAGATTCATTTCGTTATGTTATTGAACTTTCATTGCTAAAAGTGCGGATCCTGAATCCTTCCTGGTCATTCTGACTTAGTTTTATGAATTTATTTGTAAAAGTATAGACAGTGGAAATTAAAATGTCCTGTGGTGCCTCTTCTGCCCCAATTCAGCCCGTTTGACGTCCTACCCGACCTTAAGGAATGCACTGGTAAGGTTAAAAAATCAAAATAAGTTTTTTTATCGGAAAAAAGAAGCAATGCATAACACATTGACAAAAATATATGGTAGGTACCATGTTATTCATTGCTTTAGAAATGTTAATATCCCATAGGAAAATTTGACATTATTAAGTTAGTTGGTAATAATTTAAGCCACTATATTAATGACACAATATAATGTAATTAAATTTAACAGTTTTAATGACTGGAAACACTAATAGTGGTATTCAAATTTCACTGTCACTGCTCTCATCGTTTGCCTTGTATTCCACAGCTGTATTTAATGTCTTGTAAGAAGCATGATGTACTGCTGGTATGTATGGTAAACAAGATAGATAATCATTCAATTTGGTTGTGTCAATGGGTTTTGGACTTCTGTGTGGGATTGGAAGAGGACATTTGAAGCCTTCGAGGAACTGTACTGGACGACCTCTTCACCTTAGTGATACAGTATCCATTTCACCACCGTACAAAT
Organism: Schistocerca gregaria; assembly: GCF_023897955.1. Classification (NCBI taxonomy): domain Eukaryota; kingdom Metazoa; phylum Arthropoda; class Insecta; order Orthoptera; family Acrididae; genus Schistocerca; species Schistocerca gregaria. The sequence goes on along the minus strand of NC_064930.1, from coordinate 79,296,407 downwards.
TACATACTTTCATTTTTCCGGTTCCTGTCTTGACGACTACACCTTTGCAATATTTCTACTTCCAAACTTTTCACCTGAGCCTGATTTACAAGTCTGATCAAACTTGATCTGCAAGTTTGAATTCTTTTCAAAATCACCTTTAGTTGTAAGGTACACAATCATAGGTTTCTTCTTCTGACACTTCAAGACCTCTATCCACTCCTTAGGCGAGAATACATACTGACAGTGATTCTGAAATATTCTGTGAAAGGAATTTTCACTTACTGCAACAGTAAGGTATTTATGCAACAGAAAAGCCCTAAGATTTGGAATATTTTCCACAGAAATTTGGAGAGCTGTAAAAATATACCGAAATAAAACATCAATATTCTGTTCCACAGATATTTGTAATAATGGGATATCAAACTTTGTGCGAAAATACATTAACTTTGTACTGTCAAATTTTTCAAAAAAGGAAAATTTGTACTCATCTTGTTGAATACATTTGTTATTTATTATTAAAAACGAATAACTTCAACAAGCATGAAAACGTATGTGTTTATCCATCTAATACTCCCTAACAACTGTGCCAAATTAAGTTACTGTACTCTGAAAACTTTGGACGTTATAAGGGTTTTTATTTTTTTCTCGCCAAAGTATTCCAACTTTGTGTACATCCACCATTAATTATACTGGCAGAGTTTATGACAAAGCAAGAAGTGTCAGACATGGAGTGAGTGACCACACTGTTGGTACTGTGTGTACAGGGGTGTAGGCATGGGGGACGATGAGTGGAGCCAACCACACACCCTCCCCCAAGACCTGTGAAGATCTTTTTTTTTTATTAGGTCACTTTCTTGTCTCTCTTCTTGGTACAAATTTGAAATTGAATTTAAACGAGCTTCCTGATGAACTGGAGACTTGAAACTTGCGACAGAGGTCAGAACTGGATAAAAATGCTGTGTTAACTCTCTGTTTTGTCTGGTGTGTGGTGAAGAGTATTTAGTTTTCATTGTCTCTGTCAGTTCGGTACATCCTTGGCACTGATTTTAAACTTACATTCCGATGAGCTAGAGGCAAGAAACTTCCAAAGCATAAGGGGCGATGAAAAAGAATTACAGTAACCACTACCTGTATGTTAGACGTGTTGACCCTGGCTGTTGAGACACTTGTGCCACTGTGACTGTCAATGGCTGTCTCATAAAATTCCCGGGGCTGCGATGTTAACCAGTTCCTCACTTACAGCTGGACGTCATCGTCTGAGGTGAATCGTTTGCCCCTACGCTGACGATCTCATTTGAGCAAGATGGCCCCCTCCCGATTCCTTTCCTGCAGCATGAGACGTCAGTGAATGCCCAGCGTCACGCGACCGCCCTCCGGCAAGCGATCAAATCAAAACGACCAGGCAGTCTCACCTGTGGGGTCATTCTGATCGACGACAATGGAAAGCCTCATACGGCCAACACAGTTGCGACACTCCTGCAGAAACTCAAATGGGAGGGTCTCGGCCACCCGCCGTACAGTCCGGACCTCTCCTCCCGTGATCACGCCATTGTTGGTCCCCTTGAAAAGGCTCTGAGGGGCAAACGATCCACCTCGGACGACGACGCGCACCTGGTGTGAGGAAGTGGTTAACACCGCAGCCCTGGGAATTCTATGAGGCAGCAATTCACAGTCAAAGTGGGACAACTGTCTCAACAGCCAGGGTCACTATTTCTAACAAACAGGTACTGGTTTATGTAATTATGCCTCTGGCTCGTTTCCTTTTTGAATGCCCCCTTATAGCTCATAATTGGCTGACAATGCTATACTAACTCGCTTTCGTGTCTTGTGTATGCCGAAGGATACTTTTCGTTCAGGCGGTACTTCCCACTTACTCTGTTCCAATCATGAATGGTTTCACATTAAGAACGATTGCTGTTAAGCCTATATGTGACTCTGGATCTGATTTTCACCTTCACGGTCTTTTCATGAAACATGTGTAGGAGGAAGCAATATATTGTTTGAGTCATGTGAAGAGAAACTGAAATTTACCATGTCTCTGTTATAATCTCATCCATTGAAAATTTTCACACACAAGATTAAAAAGCAACAATGAAAGGTGGCTGTACTGAGCCACAGCGCCAGAGATTGCGCCAAAGAGTATTATTCAGCCGCCTCCACTGTCAGTTGCCGCTGAGAAGTTGGAGAGTGCAGTAGTAGTTCTGAGGTAGGTGTGATCTGTGCTTGTTGAGACGTCAATGGAGTACTAGTTGTTCTGTTGGGCAAGACACCATATGTTGTTGGATTGGGGATGTTGTAATGATCAGAGTGTATTTTCCGTCAATATATATGAAGGTAAAGAATTTTTTTTATTTCAGTCCTAAATAACAATGCCTCTTGGTCACAGGTTCAGTCAACAAAGCATCTGGCTTGTGTTCATGTATTAGAGTGTAATTATGGTTTCTATGTGCAATCATAGTATTTCTGTTTTTTTTTAAATTACTTCAGTGTAATTTGCGTTCAAAGCATCTTGTATTGAGGAAGAACCGTGCCAGATGTGTACGTTGAATCACACTTACACACACAGAACAGTTACATTTGTGCTTTGTTGTTTCGTAGCTTTATAGTTGCTGGGGACTTAATTAATTAATTGTGTTAACGGAAATTTCCTTTCATTCCTTGTTGTTATTCTATGCAGTCAGATTGCGTACTAATATTATTCAGGGCCAACCGATTATGAGATTACGTAACCGGACAAACAGCGACAAAAATTAAAATCATTTGCATTTTATTTAATTAAGCCCCATGCAACAAATAATTAATTAAAAACTTTTTAATATAGCGCTTTTTTTAAATGGAGTAAAAATATAAAAATTTCTCCTGGCACCATACAGATTTGTAACTCTTGAACATGTGTGCTTGTGAATTTTTAACAGCTATGACAATACCTGTAAAACTTGACATGGAAAACGTGGAGCACAAGCGGTGAATAATAGGAAGGAATGTAGACAGTAGCTAAAGTTGAAAGAAACTGCATAACAGTTCACATCACTCCTAGTGACTTAGGTAAACGTTTAATGCTTCAACTGACTTTTATGTCCTTACACTATCACAACAATCACACTAAAAGATGCATACAGTATGGGAGAAGTCTTTAATACAAACTGTTTGAAAAAGACCTGATTTCAAAACTCCTAATTTATTGATAAAAACATACTACAAACATGACAAACTGAAAAATACTCTCAAAATCTTTAAGTTTTAGCTACACTATTACAAAATCTCTATGTGCCCAGAAGCAGCAGCATGAAGAGTTCATAGACGATTGCTAAATTCGTCATAAACTTTACACAATGTATCTGCCTTTACAGAAGTTACGGCAGCTTTCATTCTATTCTTCACTTCGATGTTATGAGGTAAAGGGGAGATGAACACACTTTCCTTCACATATCCACACAACTTAAAATTGCATAGGATAATGTCTGGTGATCTTGGAGGCTAAGAATGCAGGACAGGATCTTGGGGGTCCAGTACAGCCAATCAAGCATAGAGACAGAGTATCGCTGAGAAACCGATGCATGCTGTTGTGTCAGTGTGGTGGGGCTCCATCCTGTTGGAAAATGAAGTCGTCACAGCCTTCCTGAGGTTGTGAAGAAAGATAATACTGCAGAATTTGAAGACAGCTCGTTCCAGTCACTGCTTTTCCTCGAAAAAGAAGAGTCCGTACAGTTCTTGACGAGAAACAGCACGAACAATGTTCACTTTAGGTGAGCCTCTTTTATGCTCAATAATGTCGTGAGGGTTCAGCAGTTCCCACATGCACTCGTTATGTCGGTTTACTTTACTGCTAACATGAAATGTTGCTTCACCACTGAAAATTAACCGTGTATTGTCTTCAATGTCCTCCAGCAGAGGACTGCTTCCTTTTTGCCACCAACCCAAAGAGTTTCTACTGATTATAGTCTGTATGGTTTATACACCAAACGACGCCTTAGTCCTCGCCAGAGGGTTGTATGAGGCATTTACAGTTCCCTGCTTGCACAGCGAATATACTTTCGTGGACTGCTTCAAACGTTTGCAAAATTCTTTCAACCATGTCACCACAAGTGTGAGGGCAACTTGGACTGTTAGCTTTATACAAGCATCATGTCTCTTCAAATTAGTGATACCAACGAGGAATGTTTTGGGGTGCAAGCGGATCAATACCAAAAACCGACACAAAGCACAGAGGACCGAAATCTCTGACTCACTCTGTGCAAATTGCAGCACACAAAACGTCTTCTGTTGAGCGTGAGCGGACGCCATCTTACATCTGATTGTCAACTGAGACGACGTACTGGCTGACATCTAACAGCGATTTTTTAAAACTCTAGGCCACGCCCATTCAAACAAGACATTTCCTTGCAGCACGTACCATATTTCGTGATTATTGCCGTCTAAAATCATGTCATCCCTTTTCAAAACACCCTGTTGCGTATGTTAGCTTCACTACATATATTTCGTATATTCAGTTTTGAACTTGAGACTTTTAATGTTTTGTATGTCTTCAATATGCAGTGTTTATTGAGTCCGTGGGGTGGAAGAGTGATGTTTCCGAGACATCACGAGTCTTGCTTGTGCTGCGATTGTGAGTTTTGGATGGTTAAATAAATACTGAACTGCGATTCAATCAGGCAGTGATATAGAAACCAGTCTTACAGTTCTTTTGTCGATATTATATAGTACATCAAACAATGTCAAATACTGACTCTTAAGATAAATTTTATACATACATAACATCTAGTATTACAGTAGATACTTCTGTTAAATTAATAAGAAAGTTCCAGAATCCTTTAGAAAAGAGAACAAAAAAAGAATTGGGAGTGCAGGACTCACGATCTCTGTCGCTAAAAATAGGTGCTTGTATCATCTACACAGCCATAATCTGCGCGCTTTTGTGTCTGGTATTACGTGATCCAACAATCGCCGACAGATCGTTAGCAGAAAATTATAACAAATCGCTTAAATAACGACGCGTTTTTGATGCATCTTCAGTGCATTATTACCTTGAAACTGCATACTTTCATAACGTACGTTATAATACGAAAATAATGAAATACAAAAATTATTTAACCACCCACATAATGTTTCCCGTCATTTTCTTGCCGTAAATTATCTCAATAACGATGCGTTTCCGACGTGCAGACGCTTTGAAACAGCGCATATCAATAAGACGTAAATTGCAATATGGTAAGTGGTAATTCCTTGCAAACATCTTGGTAGCTAAATAGTTTATTTATGACGCATTTCCAGTAATAAGAATGAGATAACTGTGGCCAAAATCATCACAAAAGACATTTTTTCCCCTGTATTATTATTTGAGGGGCTCGGCCGTAAAACATGGTAATTGATATTTTGGCCAAAAAGTCTTACGCCACTTACGATGTAGTATCTTGCAGATGGCAGAAGGATACAGATTCTTTTTTGAAACTTCCTGGAAGATTAAAACTGTGTGCCAGACCGAGACCTGAACTTGGGACAGCTTCAATCTGCCAGTAAGTTTCATAACAGCGAACACTCCGCTGCAGAGGAAAAATGTCGTCATGGAAACATCCCCAAGTTGTGGCCAAGCCATGTCTCCGTAATATCCTTTCTTCCAGGAGTGCTAGCTCTGCAATGTTCGCTGAAGAACTTTTGTGAAGTTGGGAGGTAGGAGATAAGGTACTGGCAGATTTGAAGCTGTGAGGACGAGTTGTGAGTCGTGCTCGGGTAGCTCAGATGGTAAAGCACTTGTCTGCAAAAGCCAAAGGTGGCGAATTCGAGTCTCGGTCTGCCAGGAAGTTTAATAACAGAGCAAATCCACTGCAGAGTGAAAATGTTTCTTCCTGGTAAGTAGTGACATAGGGATGTATAACATGTTCTCTGTGAGAAAATGGCTACAGTGAGGAAATTTGAGTTTTTAGAAGAGCTATTAAACAGTGATCTTGAGTGCGATGACAGCGATAAAGATCTAGATTACACGAGTCAGGCTATGAAAGTAATGTTAACAGTAATAATGAAGGAAATACGGTAAGTAGTGTCACTAACTTCATATTTGCCTTTGCTTGTAAACAATGGTACCGACTGTGGTTAACATGTTATACGGGCTATGGAGAAATGGAGATGCTATTTGCCCTAATTATCATGTTATACACGCTAGGGATTAATACAGAGAACTACAACTGATGCCTATGTACTGTAACAGTTTCATGTGCAAACGTTTATGTGCATATTATGTTTTAAAACGTGTAACTCGCTTAGTTAGGTAATGTAACGTATCTACAAAATAATGTTCGACGTATTTTTGATTAAGGTTTGTTAATAAGAACTGTAGTAGAATTAAAATTGTAAACGAATTTCAGTGTGGGTTTTTTTTTTCAAGCAAATCTTTTTACAATTACATTAGGCCTACCGGTTTTTCATTTTTCTTTTAAAATAACGCAGATCCTAACAAAGGCGAAGAGAGACGTGGTAGAAAAAGGAAAAGGGGTATGAACCAACAACAGAAATGCCAAGAAGCTCGCAATAGAGGTTTTGCTTCTATTCGGAAACGAGGGAAAGGGAACGAGAGACACAGCCACGAACCTGGTCCTAACAAACAGCAGAAAAAGACTTTTTCAATAATTCAACGAGGGAGAGAGAATGGATATCTTTCAGAAGTTTTGGAATATGGGAAATTATGAGTTGCAGAATGCCTACCTTCATGGTTGCATGCAAGCAACCGAAACAAAGAGAAAAACAAAGAAACTGACAGTTCATCAAGACAGGATACAAGGTTTTCTGTGAGATCATCTAGTGGAAAGCTCACTGAATTTGGTGAGACTGCTCTACTGAATATTAATGGACTGCAAAGATGTAAGAGTCGTTTAAAATATTTAACATCCAAAATAAAGAAAGGTTGTTAAATCCCCTCAGGAGGTGGAAGGGGAAAACATCAGCATCATCCTAAAAGGTATTCGAGTGCAGATATTGAATTTGTCAATACTTTCAGCATATACCAGTCATTACAATAGAGTTGATATCCAAATGGAGTACACATTAGAAAGCTGTTATGAACAATACAAAGAAGAATGTCAACTACAGAAAATGCTTATATCTAGTGATAAATATTGGCGGATTTTTGTAGGAGAGCACAATATATCCTTTAAAAACCGTAAATCACTTAGAGCACTTGCTATTTCGTACATATTAAAACAGAAAATGCAGAAAAGGAAAAAGTTCAAAACTTAACTCTTCTGTTACAATCTTAGTGTCCATTCTTGTTCAGAAAAGCAAAGATATTTTTATGTGTGGGATAAAGGAATTTCTGGTTGAGGAGCAGATGAGACTGGCAGTTTTTACTGAAGCACTTTGAGGAACACAACATTCGGGGAAAGAAATTGATGCTCTTATCTGACAACTGTGGAGGCCAAAACAAAAACTGGACCATTGTTGCAGTATGTTTGAAACTTATAGCAGAAGGTAGATTCAAAAACTGTCACACACACATTTCCGCAGGTAGGGCATACAATACTTCCTTCTGATCGCGATTTTGGCGCTGTTGACTAATTGCTGCCAAATGAGAGTGCTGTAAACGCAGTGGTTTGTGACTAAAATGTACATAAATTTGCCAAAATGGAAGTTATGGAAACCTGAGTCAAAGAGTTGACAGTGTTTGTATTAGGCCTTACCTTGCAAGTGTGCAGTACTGCAAACCATATACACTCTACCCTTCATCCTCAAGCAGTCTCCTCTTTACTTGTCCTCTTATGTTAACATGAGTTTCAAATTTAGTAACAATAATGTCATCTGCATCAATTCTCCTGTTAGCGACTCCCTTCAGTATCGACAGTGTGAAAGGTCCTGGATCAAATTCTAGCATCTGTAAAACCTGAACAAGCATCATATGCTGCAACTTCGTCAGAGTTGTGGGAACAACTGTTGCCGTGGGGCATGGTTTTCCTATCACAGAGTTACAGCTTCTATTAGGATTTTGATTTTTTCCATGCACATACTTTTTTTTAAGTTCAGACTTCGCTGTACACTGAAATATTCCCCGCATCGCGACTGCATAAAACTGGAAGAAAACGTCAGAACATTTCACTACAGGAAATAAAGAACAACAAAGGCGGTTGGCACAGTTCAAGCTGTTGTTAATTATTGTTTTATCAGATTTAGCAATGAAATTGGAAAATAATATTCAGCAATTAAAATTTCAGTACCATGTGGGAAATGAAGAGCCAATAAAATTTCGGACGCCTTCACGTAATCCCCCCTTAAATCTTTCATAACATTCTCTGATGCCCCTGACATCTGGTGGATCTTGACCATAAGCACTTAGGAACAGTAAGAGCCGACCGCGTTTCAGAAAAAAAGACACATCGCACCCTCTCCGGCATATAAACTATTGTGACAGCAACTCTCCTGGATAGAGAAAGGAAACCAGATGCTGTCAGAGGAGACACAGAAGTACATCAATAGAAACTACATGAGGTAAGCTATAAGTTGCAACAAACTGCACGCCAGTTGAAACGTCTCTGTGAAGTCGTTCCATAAGGCGCTTGTCGAATTCGGTACAATGTATTCACTTTACTACCTAATTTTAGCTCAATTCATGAACTCTTCCACAAAGACTGAGCACTTAAATAAGGCCTGTTGAATATTATATGTGTGTTTTAATGTTGGGTTTTCGATTTTGTTTGTGGGAAACGTTGAGTTGGTCATCGTCTGCTGAGGGCAGACGACATTGCTTCTCGTTCGAAGGAGAGCACAGGATGACCAACTCAGGTTTCCAGTACCTGAACAGAGAGGTTTACCCATCTTGGCCGAAGGCTGTTTTTGTGTGTGAGGTTGGTGACGGAGGGCTACCCCTCTGGTAGCTTCCGCTGCACGGGGAGCTAGGTATAATGAAGTGAGAGAAATCGGCTCTCTTCGGTGAACGCTTGTTGAGTACGGATCGTGGCTCTTAAGGGGGATTTCAGGTGATAGGAAGCAGGTGGAGTTAGGACTTCGTTATGTTTAAGTGTTCAAATACTTAAGAACTTCAGCTCATCAGAAGCGTGTGAAGCGAGTTATTTTTTTAAATGACCTTTAATCTTACATTTTGTGGAAATTGCTTTTGTCTTTGAGCGTCGATTTTGTGCCACTTGTTTGGTAATCAATGACCCTTCTGGTCCAGCACGGCACCGCAGTAGGCTTTATTTTAACAGTTTGCTTGTTTAATGAGCTGTAATTTCTGCAAGAATGTCTGTTGTTTCGTGCGCTGTCTACAAAGCAGTACAACAGCTTGGGTCAGAATGAATCACGTGCTCTAGTTTGGCCTTTTGCAAGCAGCAGACACAGTTAGTATGTTGAATAATTACGCAGAACCTCGTGCATTGGTTAAACCTCTGTCCAGTATAGTGCACGCGTAGAATCGTAACGCGAATCTCACTGAGATATTTTTATGGTATGAATGCAAAGGAGATGATAGTATCATTGTCTCTCACCCCTGTCTTCTGTGTTTCTTCTTGCTGTAGTTAAATTGTGCTCTGTTTCATTCTCACGTAATTCTTTCTTAAATACACTCCTGGAAATTGAAATAAGAACACCGTGAATTCATTGTCCCACATTGTCCCAGGAAGGGGAAACTTTATTGACACATTCCTGGGGTCAGATACATCACATGATCATACTGACAGAACCACAGGCACATAGACACAGGCAACAGAGCATGCACAATGTCGGCACTAGTACAGTGTATATCCACCTTTCGCAGCAATGCAGGCTGCTATTCTCCCATGGAGACGATCGTAGAGATGCTGGATGTAGTCCTGTGGAACGGCTTGCCATGCCATTTCCACCTGGTGCCTCAGTTGGACCAGCGTTCGTGCTGGACATGCAGACCGCGTGAGACGACGTTTCATCCAGTCCCAAACATGCTCAATGGGGGACAGATCTGGAGATTTTGCTGGCCAGGGTAGTTGACTTACATTTTCTAGAGCACGTTGGGTGGCACGGGATACATGCGGACGTGCTTTGTCCTGTTGGAACAGCAAGTTCCCTTGCCGGTCTAGGAATGGTAGAACGATGGGTTCTATGACGGTTTGGATGTACACTGCACTATTTAGTGTCCCCTCGACGATCACCAGAGGTGTACGGCCAGTGTAGGAGATCGCTCCCCACACCATGATGCCGGGTGTTGGCCCTGTGTGCCTCGGTCGTATGCAGTCCTGATTGTGGCGCTCACCTGCACGGCGCCAAACACGCATACGACCTTCATTGGCACCAAGGCAGAAGCGACTCTCATCGCTGAAGACGACACGTCTCCATTCGTCCCTCCATTCACGCCTGTCCCGACACCACTGGTGGCGGGCTGCACGATGTTGGGGCGTGAGCGGAAGACGGCCTAACGGTGTGCGGGACCGTAGCCCAGCTTCATGGAGACGGTTGCGAATGGTCCTCGCCTAACCCCAGGAGCAACAGTGTCCCTAATTTGCTGGGAAGTGGCGGTGCGGTCCCCTACGGCACTGCGTAGGATCCTACGGTCTAGGCGTGCATCCGTGCGTCGCTGCGGTCCGGTCCCAGGTCGACGGGCACTGCACCTTCCGCCGACCACTGGCGACAACATCGATGTACTGTGGAGACCTCACGCCCCACGTGTTAAGCAATTTCCAGGAGTGTATTTCGAGTCAGGCACCAGTTATGTGGAGGTAGGATGTGCAACCAAATATTTAGTTACGATAAATAATCTACGAGAAAGATAAATTCTTTGGTGTCGATCTTACCCCCTTACCCAGATTTCCAACCCTGAATTAATCAAGTTGGTTCATGCACGACATGGAGTGCTATTTATCTGGCTATGTAAAGAAATTTGAGTACTTCTAATTAAATTATTAAAGTAATTAAACTAATAATTTTCCAGCTCCGTTTTTTTCTAAATGGTTAGGAAGGGCTTGGGTTTGTGGCGACCCTGAATTTCTGACTTTTTATCATTTGTGTGAGAGAAGCAGCTAGGAATGCGAGATAACGTATATGGCTCGATGAGCAACGTCGTAAAGATAGTAATACGTTACACAGTGTATACAACAGTTGCTTCGAGACAAACTTTTGCATTTATGGTAAGTATGCTCACCCTTTTTGTTTATTTCATCACAGACAAAATTAATATTAGCGGAGACAAATACGTGTGTAAATTCAAGGAATTGTATTCCTTCTATGCAACTAAATGAAGGACAGTTTGTTTATTACCATACGCGTTTCGCTTCTTTTATTTATGAAGCATCTTCAGTGGCCTGTAATACATGTTTCTTTTTATACATATAATAAATGGATTAGTGGCAGTTACAATATGTAACCATGTTTTTCTCTTGTTTTTCCGATTAGAACCAACTTTTTTAACACAAATTTCGTGGGGCGAAATTATCGTTTGGTGTTACTTGCGATTTCCAGCGCTGTTAGCCCATGAATTGTGATCCTGGAGATGTGTTCATTAGTTTCCGTGCACCTACTGGCCGATTTCCTGCGTTATTTAACACACATTTCTTACAACACATCACTTGCACTTTAAATTTTCTGATCAACATGTATATGTTTATGGTGTTTAGTGCTGCCAACTGTCGCTCTGTGTTTATATCTTTCGTCTTTTGTTTGTGTTGAATGCGTGGTTTGATATTTTTCATTTGTTTTGTTTTTTGTTTTGTGTGTGTGTGTGTGCGTGCGTAAATGCGTCGTTCTTTGCGAGAGTGTGGGTGTTTTTTTAATTATTAAATCGAAGTGTGTGTATGCGTGCGTATATCCTCTTCCCCCTATTCTCTCTCTCTCTCTCTCTCTCTCTCTCTCTCTCTCTCACCAAATCAAAAGTATCACACTACACACACAACACAAACAAAATAGGTAAGATAAAGATAAATACATAGCGACAGTTGGCAACACTAAACGCTTGTACACATACATCTCGATCAGAAAATTTAAATTACTAGTGATGTAAGTGATGTGTTGTAACAAATGTGTGTGAAAGAACGCCGGAAATCGGCATGGAGACTAATGAACATATCTCCAGAACCACACACATGTGATAACAGCACTGGAAATCGAAACACCGAACAATAATTTTACCTGACGAAATTTGTGCTACAAAAGTTGATTCTAATCTGAAAAACAAGAGAGAAACGTGGCAAAATGTAACATGGTAACATATTGTATCTACCACCATAATACATTTATTGTATGTATAAAAAGAAACTTGTATTACAGGCCACTGAAGATGCTTCACAACTAAAAGAAGCGAAACGTGTAAGGCAATAAACAAACTGCCACGAATTTTGAAGCAACTGAGGAACGACGGGAAATAGACAAAATAACGTGTGTAAATGCTACGCGAGGACAGAGGTTGCTATGGATATACGCCTTTATTATGCAATTCCGTGACAATGAGCTCTTAGGTTTTAAAAATTATTTACGGCTGCTCAGTGCCACATTTTCAATGTTATTAGAGCACTGATATCGAAGCAAGATACTGTTGTGAGAGAGGGCGTACATCCAGGTGAACGACTCGTTACCTGGCAAACGGGCGGCCACCTCAGCTCTTACAGTTCTCTACCTCAACACCCACGGCGCCCTTGTGTCGTATTATACCACAGCCACGCTGCACAATTTGCATCGCACTGAAGGAAGAGTTTTTAACGGTAAGTAGGCACACGTATTTGCAATAACTCTAAAAATTGTAGAATAAAATCATACAAAGACGAGTGATACATACTGGCGTTCACAGAAACATATCCAAGGGGGGGAAGATTAAACGAAGGTAATTATTTATGTTGGTTAGATCAGATACAGTTTCTTGTTCCATAGGTCCGTTGTGAGAAGATCCCCTTTGATGTACAACAGATCATAAAACCAGAATACTTAGGTCATGTCCGCAGCTCCTGGTCGTGCGGTAGCGTTCTCGCTTCCCACGGGTTCCCGGGTTCGATTCCCGGCGGGGTCACGGATTTTCTCTGCCTCGTGATGACTGGGTGTTGTGTGATATCCTTACGTTAGTTAGGTTCAAGTAGTTCTATGTTCTAGGGGACTGATGACCATAGATGTTAAGTCCCATAGTGCTCAGAGTCATTTGAACCATTTTTGAACTTAGGTCATAATTATATAAAGAGACATTACTTCCACAAATCATTGGTGACATGTTCCTCATGAATGTGGAACAAATTAAAATACCTTAAGCATATTTTTACTCGAGAGGTACTAACAAACATGCCACGGAACATGTACATGAATAATGTACTGCACATAAGACAGGCTGTTGCAACCATCATCACACGGAATCAGTTTAAAGCACTTATTTGTGTTGATCATTTACTGCGGTATTGATGCGCAGAAGTCAGATTAGTCACGATGCACATGTCATTTGGTATTACTGATAACGTGTACAACAGTTAATTCCGCTAAGAAATTAGTCAGTGGAGGAAGAACTGGCCACCAAAAAAATCATTTAGGTTCCTTGTAAACTGTGCTTTCCTGGTAGCTGAACATTTTTACAGCTCATGCAGACTTACTCAAAGTCTGAGTTCCTTCAAAAATGGTTCAAATGGATCTGAGCACTATGGGACTTAACATCTGAGGTCATCAGTCCCCTAGAACTTAGAACTACTTAAACCTAACTAATCTAAGGACATCACACACATAAATGCCCGAGACAGGATTCGAACCTGCAACAGGAGCGGTCGCGCGGTTTCAGACTGAAACGCCTAGAACCGCTCGGCCACACCGGCCGGCTGAGGTCCTTCATAATGGACATATTCGTGTAGTAATCGAAGTGACATTACATTTTCATAATGATTACATTTATTTCTTGTGTTCACCTGTTGGTTTGAAAAAGAGGTACACTATGCGACCAAAAGTACGTGGACACCCCGAAAAACATACGTAATCAATATTAGGAGAATTGTGCTGCCGCCTACTGCCGCGTACTCAATATCAGCGACGTCCGCAGTCATTAGACATCATGAGAGAGCAGAATGGGGCGCTCCGCGGAACTCACTGACTTCGAACGTGGTCAGGTGATTGGGTGTCACTTGTGCACGCGAGATTTCCATACTCCTAAAGATCCCTAGGTCCACTGTTTCCGATGTCATAGTGAACTGGAAACGAGGAAGGACACGTACAGCACAAAAGCGTACAGGCCGACCTCGTCTGTTGACTGAGAGAGACTGCCGATAGTTGAAGAGAGTTGTAATGTGTAATAGACAGTGGTAGCTCATTCTTCACGAAGTGTTGCGTAAGGAGAGGTATCGATATCGGTCGGTGAGGCCTGGCACGAAGTCGGCATTCCAAAAGATACCAAAGGTGTTATATACGATTCAGGTCAAGACTTTGTATAGGCCATTCCATTACAGGAATCTTACTCTCGTGTAACCACTCTGCCACAGGGCGTGCATTATGGACAGGCGCTCGGTCGTGTTGAAAGATGCAGTCGCCATCCCCTAATTGCTCTTCAACAGTGGGGAGGGAGAAGGTGTTCAAAACATGAGTGCAGGCCTCTGCTCTGATAGTGCCACACAAATCAACAAGGGGTGCAAGGCCCTCTCCACGGAAAACACGACCGCACCGTAACACCACCGCCTCCGAATTTTACTGTTGGCACTACACACGCTGGCAGATGACGTTGACCGGGCATTCGCCATACCCACACCCTGCCATCGGATCGCCACATTGTGTACCGTGATTCGTCACTCCAGACGACGTTTCTCCAGTGTTCAATCGTCCAATGTGTACGCTCTTTACGCCAGTGGAGGCGTCGTTTGTCATTTCCTGGCGTGATGAGTGGGTAACGCAGCTGGTCGTCCACGAAATCCCAGTTTTCTCACCTCCCGCCTAAATGCAAATGGTTCAAATGGCTCTGAGCGCTATGGGACTTAACATCGGAGGTCATCAGTCCCGTAGAACTTAGAACTACTTTAACCTAACTAACCTAAGGACATCACACACATCCATGCCCGAGGCAGGATTCGAACCTGTGACTGAAGCGCCTAGAATCGCTCGCCCACCGAGGCCGGCTCCCGCCTAAATGTCATAGTACTTGCAGCGGATCCTGATGCAGTTTGGAATTCCTGTGTGACGGTCTGGATAGATGTCTGCCTATTACACATTACTACCACGGTCTCTGTCAGTCAACAGACGAGGTCGGCGTGTACGCTTTTGTGCTGTACGTGTCCCTCCACCTTCGCTATGACATCGGAAACAGTGGACCTTTAGGAGTCTGGGAATCTAGCGTACAGACGTATGACAGAAGTGACACCCAATCCGTGAGTTCTGCGGAGCGCTTCATTTGCTCTCTCACGATGTCTAATGGCTACTGAGGTCGCTGATATGGAGTACCTGGCAGTAGGTGCAAGTACAATGCACCCAATATGAAAAACGTATATTTTTTGGAATGTTTGGATATTTTTGGTAACATCGTGTAAGTAATCTTTAGTCACGAGAAGCTGTTTCGGCTTTATCCCCATCATCAAGTACGCAAAGATTGGTGTGAGGTCCATATTCGTCGTTAGTCGACTGAACAGTAATGTCGTTATCAGACACGTTGGTTGCAGGCCCTCAACTGCTCTTCTTCTGACCCACACACAGCCGTCGCTGGCAGTGAGGCAGAACCAACCTTCACCATAAAACACAACAGGTCTCCACGCTGCCCTCCGTAGACTTCTCGCCTGACGCGGCTGAAATGAGACATGGCGGTGTGGTGGGGACAGTGGCATGCATGCTACAAGGCGTCTGGCTCCGAGCTGTCCTTGAAGTAACCCACTTGTAACAGTTCTTTGTATCACTGTACTGCCAGATGCTGCTCATATAACTGCTGCAGACACAGCACGATCTGCCAGAACGATACACTGAACTCTATGATCTTCTCTCCTGGTAGCACCACGTGCGTATCCAGAGCCTGGTTTTCTTGTGACCGTACATTTTCGTGACTACCTCTGCCAGTACTCACGTACAGTGGCTACATTCATGTCAAGCAGTTCTGCAGTGAACACGTGGTGTGTCGTGGGGGCGATCACCCCGTTTTTAAAATAATTGAAAAGCCACGGTGGCTTCAATCGTTTATTAGACGACCGGTTTCAGCACTCTGAAGGTGCCATCATCAGACCTGTGGAGGTTTAACATAACAGCTTTGAGGGACGGCTTACACGAGTTAACTACGAGGTGCATTCAAGTTCTACATCTACATCTACATCTACATCCGTACTCCGCAAGCCACCTGACGGTGTGTGGCGGAGGGTACCCTGAGTACCTCTATCGGTTCTCCCTTCTATTCCAGTCTCGTATTGTACGTGGAAAGAAGGATTGTCGGTATGCTTCTGTGTGGGCTCTAATCTCTCTGATTTTATCCTCATGGTCTCTTCGCGAGATATACGTGGGAGGGAGCAATATACTGCTTGACTCTTCGGTGAAGGTATGTTCTCGAAACTTCAACAAAAGCCCGTACCGAGCTACTGAGCGTCTCTCCTGCAGAGTCTTCCACTGGAGTTTATCTATCATCTCCGTAACGCTTTCGCAATTACTAAATGATCCTGTAACGAAGCGCGCTGCTCTCCGTTGGATCTTCTCTATCTCTTCTATCAACCCTACCTGGTGCGGATCCCACACTGCTGAGCAGTATTCAAGCATTGGGCGAACAAGCGTACTGTAACCTACTTCCTTTGTTGTCGGATTGCATTTCCTTAGGATTCTTCCAATGAATCTCAGTCTGGCATCTGCTTTACCGACGATCAACTTTATATGATCATTCCATTTTAAATCACTCCTAATGCGTACTCCCAGATAATTTATGGAATTAACTGCTTCCAGTTGCTGACCTGCTATTTTGTAGCTAAATGATAAGGGACCTATCTTTCTATGTATTCGCATCACATTACACTTCGCTACATTGAGATTCAATTGCCATTCCGTGCACCATGCGTCAATTCGCTGCAGATCCTCCTGCATTTCAGTACAATTTTCCATTGTTGCAACCTCTCGATACACCACAGCATCATCTGCAAAAAGCCTCAGTGAACTTCCGATGTCATCCACCAGGTCATTTATGTATATTGTGAATAGCAACGGTCCTATGACACTCCCCTGCGGCACACCTGAAATCACTCTTACTTCGGAAGACTTCTCTCCATTGAGAATGACGTGCTGCGTTCTGTTATCTAGGAACTCCTCAATCCAATCACACAATTGATCTGATAGTCCGTATGCTCTTACTTTGTTCATTAAACTACTATGGGGAACTGTGTCAAACGCCTTGCGGAAGTCAAGAAACACGGCATCTACCTGTGAACCCGTGTCTAAGGCCCTCTGAGTCTCGTGGACGAATAGCGCGAGCTGGGTTTCACACGATCGTCTTTTTCGAAACCCATGCTGATTCCTACAGAGTAGATTTCTAGTCTCCAGAAAAGACATTATACTCGAACATAATACGTGTTCCAAAATTCTACAACTGATCGACGTTAGAGATATAGGTCTATAGTTCTGCACATCTGTTCGACGTCCCTTCTTGAGAACGGGGATGACCTGTGCCCTTTTCCAATCCTTTGGAACGCTTCGCTCTTCTAGAGACCTACGGTACACCGCTGCAAGAAGGGGGGCAAGTTCCTTCGCGTACTCTGTGTAAAATCGAACTGGTATCCCATCAGGACCAGCGGCCTTTCCTCTTTTGAGCGATTTTAATTGTTTCTCTATCCCTCTGTCGTCTACTTCGATATCTACCATTTTGTCAACTGTGCGACAATCTAGAGAAGGAAGCACAGTGCAGTCTTCCTCTGTGAAACAGCTTTGGAAGAAGACATTTAGTAATTCGGCCTTTAGTCTGTCATCCTCTGTTTCAGTACCATTTTGGTCACAGAGTGTCTGGACATTTTGTTTTGATCCACCTACCGCTTTGACATAGGACCAAAATTTCTTAGGATTTTCTGCCAAGTCAGTACATAGAACGTTACTTTCGAATTCATTGAAAGCCTCTTGCATAGCCCTCCTCACACTACATTTCGCTTCGCGTAATTTTTGTTTGTCTGCAAGGCTTTGGCTATGTTTATGTTTGCTGTGAAGTTCCCTTTGCTTCCGCAGCAGTTTTCTAACTCGGTTGTTGTACCACGGTGGCTCTTTTCCATCTCTTACGATCTTGCTTGGCACATACTCATCTAACGCATATTGTACCATGGTTTTGAACTTTGTCCACTGATCCTCAACACTATCTGCACTTGAGACAAAACTTTTGTGTTGAGCCGTCAGGTACTCTGTAATCTGCTTTTTGTCACTTTTGCTAAACAGAAAAATCTTCCTACCTTTTTTAATATTTCTATTTACGGCTGAAATCATCGACGCAGTAACTGCTTTATGATCGCTGATTCCCTGTTCTGCATTAACTGATTCAAATAGTTCTAAGGCCTCCCATTTTGTTTCTCCGGACTGGAAAGAGATATAAACATGCGTATTGTTTTAAATTGAGGCCGCGTTCATTGTCAATACGTCCCAGAGATGGCAGCACCGTACGGCAGATGGAATTTTACCGCCAGCCGCGAGAATGAGAACTGTTTTAAATACTTAAAATGGGGACGTTTTCCTTACTTGAACAGCGTGCAATCATTCGTTTTCTGAATTTGCCTGGTGTGAAACCAATTGAAATTGATCGACAGTTGAAGGAGACATGTGGTGATGGAGTTATGGATGTGTCGAAAGTGCATTGGTGGGTGCGACACTTTAATGAAGGCAGAACATTCTGTGACGACAAACCGAAACAACCTCGGGCTCGGACAAGTCGGTCTGACAACACGATCGAGAAAGTGGAGAGAATTGCTTTGGGGGATCGCCGAATGACTGTTGAACAGATCGCCTCCAGAGTTGGCATTTCTGTGGGTTCTGTGCACACAGTTCTGCACAACGACCTGAAAATGTGAAAAGTGTCATCCAGGTGGGTGCCACGCACGCTGACGGACGACCACACGGCTGCCCGTGTGGCATGTTGCCGAGCAATGTTGACGCACAACGACAGCATGAATGTGACTTTCTTTTCGTCGGTTGTGACAATGGATGAGATGTGGATTCCATTTTTCAACCAGAAACAAAGCGCCAGTCAGCTCAATGGAAGCACACAGATTCACTGCCACCAAAAAAGTTTCGGGTAACCACCAATGCTGAAAAAATGATGGTGTCCATGTTGTGGGACAGCGAGGGCGTAATCCTTACCCATTGCGTTCCAAAGGGCACTACGGTAACAGGTGCATCCTACAAAAATGTTTTGAAGAACAAATTCCTTCCTGCACTGCAACAAAAACGTCCGGGAAGGGCTGCGCCTGTGCTGTTTCACCGAGACAACGCACCCGCACATCGAGCTAACGTTACGCAACAGTTTCTTCGTGATGACAACTTTGAAGTGATTCCTCGTGCTCCCTACTCACCTGACTTGGCTCCTACTGACTTCTGGCTTTTTCCAACAACGAAAGACACTCTCCGTGGCCGCACATTCACCAGCCGTGCTGCTATTGCCTCAGCGATTTTCCAGTGGTCAAAACAGACTCCTAAAGAAGCCTTCGCCACTGCCATGGTATCATGGCGACAGCGTTGTGAAAAATGTGTACGTCTGCAGGGCGATTATGTCGAGAAGTTACGCCAGTTTCATCGATTTTGGGATAGTAGTTAATTAGAAAAAAAAATCGGAAGCCTTAGAACTTGAATGCACCTCATATATACATTACAATTATTGCAGAACCACATACCTGAAACGCAGATAAACATTTATAAAACCATATAGACATCGTGGCATATGAGGCAGACCATCTGATAAAATCATTGTCACAACCAATAAAAAATAATAAAAAACTGCTCTCGTGGTCGTTCTTTCCACAAAATATAAAACTGAAGTCACCAGATGAAACCAGAACTGCCCGCCTAACACCGGTCGGCATCACCACTGCAGGCCCACCTGCTGTGATTCCAGCGGGTCTCCAGACAGCGCTGCCCAGGCACCGCACACACAGTCCCACGGTATAACCACTCATTACTACTAGAACACAACCTTACTATCACTGCTCGTCACATACCCATGACGAGCCCACATTTGCGCATACGTACTACAATCACTATAAAGTACGTCAATTACTAAGTAAAAGCTTCTGAGGCACAGACATTATCCATTAGCGCCTTACAAAACTACATATTATAATTTACCTTTATTCACATAAGGACATCAGGAATATGCACACAGAAAGCTGTTCATACCACAGCTTAGGTACAATGTGACGAGCGATTAAAATCTGTATTCTGGGGTTTACCTTGAAAGTGTTGTTAATAAAAGTTCTGTATTCAAACTAGACTGAACTGCATGTGACTGCTTTAGTTTTTAATAAAACTTGCATCTGACTGCGTATTTAACTGAATGCAAGAAAATATTGTTGGAAAATTAATACTAAAAAAAAAAATCTGACTGCATGAAAGTTTAGTGGTAGAAATAAATGAGTCACCAACCTGCATCTGACTGCGTCTGTGGACTTAGCTCGTGCACTCCTTCCCGTTTAGCCGATAATAAAACATATATTCAACCCAGTCGTAGTGCAGTGGCATAAAATTGTCATTCTAGATAACTTTACTCATTTTGGCCCTGTTTATTACTTAATAGAAATTCTGCCCTGATCTGAATAATTTGCCAACTGTGCAATGGCGTAGAGATTATTTTACTCTGATAAATGAAATTATTAGCTTTACTCACAGGAACTTTAATGTACCTTTTGGTTCAATGCAGAGAACGACATAAGGTGTGAGGTGAAACTCTAATTTTATCTAAAAATATTTATTGTTCAAACTTTTAAGGCACATGTGAAAAACTAAAAAAGACTTCTATAGCATGGATTTATGAGAAAGTTTCACAAAACGCTTATTGCATCAACAATGGGATTTCTATCTAGCCTTTAGACATTATTTAACCAAAGAAAACCTGTTTTATTAATTATTCTTTCTAGTTTCCCGAGGTATGTGCCGAGTTTCGCTCAATATATAGCTCATTATGTGCGTAGTGCCAATTCTTACTTTGATGCTGTCACAGCCCGGCTGCCTCCTGCAGGCATCTAGCTCCGACTCGAAACACGTCTGCTGTCTGTGAGCATCTCCTCACCACTACTCAAACTTTTATCGCGTGCACCTATCTCTGCTAGGTGTCAAAGATCTTACTACTCGAAGATGTACTACTCGTCCAACCTTGCAGTTGGGAACTATCGACATTTTTCACTGCCTCTGTCCCGATCGAATCTCAGCACATACCTTTCAACCTGTCTGCAGTCTCACATAACGAACATCTGGCTTCTCGTGACCCTGTTACACGACCTCGTTCAGACTGTTTTTATTTATTTTATAGTATGGCTACGGCCGCCCGTCCGGCAAAACGTCCGCAGTGTGCCAGTCTTTCAATATGACGCCACTTCGGCGACATGCAGTCGATGAGGATGAAAGGATGATGATGATGATGGCAGGACAACACCCAGTCCCTGGGCGGAGAAAATCCCCTGACCCAGCTGCGAATCGAACCCGGGTCCAGAAGATTGACAATCCGTCACGCTGACCATTCAGCTACCGGGGGCGGACTTCAGAGTCAGTGAGGTGCTGATAACGGCGCCTTTGTCACCTTAAAAACTTCTTCTCTAACATCAACTCACTGCGTCCGATCTCGAAGGTAACTACCGCTCACGACCGTTACAGCGCGTGTTTAAGGCAAACCTGATTTGCATCCTCGTATGAAACTGCCGCAAAATTTGAACAGGCATCATCTTTCAGATGTAGAAACACACCTATCACCTTCATTTACGTCGCACAACCCGTTCTTAATGTTGCGATTTTTTTTTTCCATCTGCGTATGACACAAGAGTCGGGCGTCTCACGTGGGCAGCTGATACAGCCCCTTGTGGCAATACCGTGTACCGATTTTACACACAATGCTAGGAAGATTTTTTGGTGTTACTTAAAAACCGTCTTGATTGCAAATATTTTTATTCATATGACCGGTCTCGGTTCATTCAGAACCATCTTCAGATCTGATATTTCAGTTACAAGAGTAACCCGTCCAAATCCAGCAGTTTTCACATGCTACGTAACTGAAATATCAGATCTGAAGATAGTTCTGAATGAACCGAAACCGGTCATATGAATAAAAATATTTGCAATCAAGACGGTTTTTAAGTAACATTATAATTTCACTGATTGCTGTTGTCCCATAAGACATTATGTCTGTTTTTGCAAAGATTTTTTGGTGCTGTGTTAGATCAGTAAAACCATTTATCGAGAGGACCTGTAACCATAATGGCACTGAGACCGAGGATGAGACAGAAATTGCCGAAATACTCGTCTTCTTCGAAATCTTTAAGTCGTTGCTCGAACGTAAAATGGCAGTTATGACAATTAGCATGGGATCTCAAAAATACATAAATGATCTGGCGGACAGGGTAGGCAGCAATGTGCGAGACTTACACAAAATTTCCAGTTGGCGTAATGAATCGCAACCGGCCCTATACGTGGAAAAATGTAAGTTAATGAGGGTGAGTAGGAAGATCAAACCTGTGATGTTCGGACACAGTATTACTATTGTCTTGCTCGACATAATCAAGTGGTTTAAATATCTGGGCGTTACGTTACAAAGCAGTGTGAGGTGAAACGACCATGTAAGAACTGGTAGAGGAGGCGAATGGTCGACTTCGGTTTATTGGAAGAATTTTAAGAAAGAGTGGTTCACCTGTAAAGGAGACTGCATATAGGATGCTGATGCGACCTATTCTTGAGTACTGCTCGAGTGTTTGGGATCCATACCAGGTACGATTGAACGAATACATCCAAGCATTTGAGAGGCGGGCCGGTAGATTTGTTACTGATAGTTTTGAACAACACATAAGTGTTGCGCAAATACTTCAGAAACTCAAATGGAAATCCCTGGAGGGAGGGCGACGTTCTTTTTCAGAGACACTAATGAGAAAATTTAGAGAACCGGCATTCGAAGCTGACTGCCAAACGATTCTATTGTCACCAACATTCATTGTGCATAAGGACCACGAATATAAGATACGAGAATTTAGGGCTCATACGGAGGCATATACATTACTGGCCATTAAAATTGCTACACCAAGAAGAAATGCAGATGATAAACGTTTATTCGTTGGACAAATATATTATACTAGAACTGACATGTGGTTACGTTTTCACGCGATTTGGGCGCATAGGTCCTGAGATATCAGTACCCAGAACGTCCACCTCCGGCCTAATAACGACGTTGATACGCCTGGGCATTGAGTCAAACAGAGCTCGGATGGCGTGTACAGGTACAGCTGCCCATGCAGCTTCAACACGATACCACAGTTCATCAAGAGTAGTGACTGGCGTATTGTGACGAGCCAGTTGCTCGGCCACCATTGACCAGACGTTTACAATTGGTGGGAGATCTGGAGAATGTGCTGACCAGGGCAGCAGTCGAACATTTTCTGTGTCCAGAAAGGCCCATACAGGACCTGCAACATGCGGTCGTGCATTATCCTGCTGTAAGGTAGGGTTTCGCAGGAATCGAATGAAGGGTAGAGTCACGGGTCGTAACACATCTGAAATGTAACGTCCACTGTTCAAAGTGCCGTCAATGCGAACAAGAGGTGGCCGAGACGTGTAACCAATGCCACCCCATACCATCACGCCGGGTGATACGCCAATATGGCTATGACGAATACACGCTTCCAATGTGCGTTCACCGCGATGTCGCCAAACACGGATGCGACCATCACGATGATGTAAACAAAACCTGGATTCATCCGAAGAAATGACGTTTTGCCCAGGTTCGTCGTCGAGTATACGTTCGCAAGCGCTCCTGTCTGTGATGCAGCGTCAAGGGTAGCCGCAGCCACGGTCTCCGAGCTGATATTCCGTGCTGCTGCAAACGTCGTCGAACTGTTCGTGCAGATGGTTGTTGTCTTGCAAACGTCCCCATCTGTTGACTCAGGGATCGAGACGAGGCTGCACGATCCGTTACAGCCATGTGGATAAGATGCCTGTCATCTCGACTGCTAGTGATACGAGGCCGTTGGGATCCAGCACGGCGTTCCGTATTACCCTCCTGAACCCACAGATTCCACATTCTGCTTGCACTCATTGGCTCTCGACCAAAGCGAGCAGCAATGTCGCGATATGATAAACCGCAATCGTGATGGGCTCCAATCCGACGATTCTCAAAGTCGGAAAAGTGATGGAACGCATTTCTCCTCGTTACACGAGGCACCACAACAACGTTTCACCAGGCAACGCCGGTCAACTGCTGTTTGTGTATGAGAAATCGGTTGGAAACTTTCCTCTTGACAGCACGTTGTAGGTGTCGCCACCGGCACCAACCTCGTGTGAATGCTCTAAAAAGCTAATGGTTTGCATATTACAGCATCTTCTTCCTGTCGGTTAAATTTCGAAGAAGACGAGTATAGGCGTCTCGATAAATGGTTTTACTGATCTAACACAGCACCAAAAAATCTTCCTAGCATTGTGTGTAAAATCAGTACACGGTATTGCCACAAGGGGCTGTATCAGCTGCCCACGTGAGACGCCCAACTTTTGTGTCATACGCAGCTGGAAAAAAAAAATCGCAACATTAAGAACGGGTTGTGCGACGTAAATGAAAGTTGATAGGTGTGTTTCTACACCTGAAAGATGATGCCTGTTCAAATTTTGCGGCAGTTTCATACGAGGATGCAAATCAGGTTTGCCTTAAACACGCGCTGTAACGGTCGTGAGCGGTAGTTACCTTCGAGATCGGACGCAGTGAGTTGATGTTAGTGAAGAAGTCTATAAGGTGACAAAGGCGCCGTTATCAGCACCTCACTGACTCTGAAGTCCGCCCCCGGTAGCTGAATGGTCAGCGTGACGGATTGTCAATCCTCTGGACCCGGGTTCGATTCGCAGCTGGGTCAGGGGATTTTCTCCGCCCAGGGACTGAGTGTTGTCCTGTCATCATCATCATCATCATCATCATCCTTTCATCCTCATCGACTGCAGGTCGTCGAAGTGGCGTCATATTGAAAGACCGGCACACTGCGGACGTTTTGCCGGACGGGCGGCCGTAGCCATACTATAAAATAAATAAAAACAGTATGAAGAGATTCTCCCAATAAACTGAAGTAAACCATTTGCCTTCTCTACAACACTTCTCACATTTGGTGAACTTTATACAGTTGTGTAGACTGAGATGGGCTGGACATGTAATGCGATTCGATGAGACAGATCGTGAAAGGGAAGCTTGCTGCAGTGAACCTGGAGGAAGAGGAGCAAGAGGACGAATAAGGCTGAGACAGAGTGTCGATGTTGGAGAAGGCACTGCCCGTGTTGGATGCCGTAACTGTACAGTACAGTCTCGAGATAAGTCCAAGTTCCATCTTGGGATGTTCTGCCAATGCAAGAAGAATAAGTACAAAAGAAAGGAAACAAAAGGATCGCGTCAAACCCACCTCATTCTGTTAATCCACGAGAACCAAAAAGCATGTCCCCAGGTTGACACAGGGCTCCTTCACTTCCATAAGCTGTTCGACACAGTTCCGCAATGCTCCTAATGAACAAAGTACGAACGTCCAGAATATCAGGCCAGTTGTGTCATTGTACTGAAGAGTTTCCAGCCAACAGAACACAACATGCGATTTCCAGTGGAGAGTTGTGGTGAGACGATAAAGTTACTTTGGGTGTACTCAAAGTGTTATAAAACCATTATGTTCACAACTGTGGTAACGGCAAAGGGGGGGGGGGCGGTTATGGAGGCTATAGCCCCATCCCAAATGGAGTATCATATTACACTGGATAAATTACTTCAGAAATCAGCGAATGTATTACTCCAACAGATTCAATCATTCTTTTCACAGTTATGTAGCAATATAGGTTGCAATGTATTCAAAACACATTTTAACAAAAGAATATGAGCGGCAAATACCCTACAGGCCATTAAATTTGCCACACATACGAAGATGACGTGCTACAGACGCGAAATTTAACCGACAGGAAGAAGATCCTGTGATATGCAAATGATTAGCTTTTCAGACCATTCACACGAGGTTGGCGCCGGTGGCGACGCCTACAACGTGCTCACATGAGGAGAGTTTCAGACCGATTCCTCATACACGGACAGCAGTTGACTGGCGTTGACTGGTGAAACGTTGTTGTGATGCCTCGTGTAAGGAGGAGAAATGCGCACCATCACGTTTCTGACTTTCATAAATATCGGATTGTAGCCTATCGCGATTGCGGTTTATCGTATCGCGACATTGCTGCTCGCGTTGGTCGAGATCCGATTACTGTTAGCAGAATATGGAATCTGTGGGTTCAGGAGGGTAATACGGAACGCCGTGCTGGATCCCAACGGCCCCGTATCACTAGCAGTCGAGATGGCATCTTATCCGCACGGCTGTAACGGATCGTGCAGCCACGTCTCGATCCCTGAGTCAACAGATGGGGACGTTTGCAAGACAACAAACATCTGCACGAACAGTTCGACGACGTTTGCAGCAGCACGGAATATCAGCTCGGAGACCGTGGCTGTGGCTACCCTTGACGCTGCATCACAGACAGGAGCGCTTGCGAACGTATACTCGACGACGAACCTGGGCAAAACGTCATTTCTTCGGATGAATCCAGGTTCTGTTTACAGCATCGTGATGGTCGCATCCGTGTTTGGCGACATCGCGGTGAACGCACATTGGAAGCGTGTATTCATCATCGCCATACTGGCGTATCACCCGCTGTGATGGTACGGTGTGCCATTGGTTACACGTCTTGGTCACCTCTTGTTCGCACTCACGGCACTTTGGACGTTTAATTTCAGATGTGTTACGACCCGTCGCTCTACCCTTCATTCGATCCCTGCGAAACCCTACATTTCAGCAGGATAATGCTCGACCGCATGTTGCAGGTCCAGTACGGGCCTTTCCAGATACAGAAAAAGTTCGGTTGCTGCCGTGGCCAGCACATTCACCAATTGAAAACGTCTGGTCAATGGTGGCCGAGCAACTGACTCCTCACAATACGCCAGTCACTACTCTCGATGAACTGTGGTAGCGTGTTGAAGCTGCATGGGCAGCTGTACCTGTACACGCCATCCGAGCTCTGTTTGACTCAATGCCCAGGCGTATCAAGGCCGTTATTACGGCCAGAGGTGGTTGTTCTGGGTACTGATTTCTCGGGATTTATTCACCCAAATTGCGTGAAAATGTAATCACATGTGAGTTCTAGTATAATATATTTGACCAATGAATACCCGTTTATCATCTGCATGTCTTCTTGGTGTAGCAATTTTAATGGCTAATAGTGTAGCTTACTATGTAAACCAATAAATCATTTAACCTAAAATAGACGCCTTATTATTTATTATTAAACTTTTTTAATCTGAACTCCAAAGCAGTTACCAAAAACTACTTTAAGCAATACCAATTTTACCAATTTGTCGGTAGATGATCCCAACTCTCCTTTTGTTAAGCCATATTCCATTTCCCAGACCCCTTCCCCCCCCCCCCCCCCCTCGATTAGCGCCCTCCTCCTTGACTGACTTCTAGAATCGCCCCTAGTTCATAATACCCATGGTGTTCGGAAATTCGCGTTTCAAACTTCTAGGACATGTACAGGGGGGCGAGTACATAATATTTTTAATACGAATCTATGCCTGAAAACTTATCGTGTCCACTGTATGATGGTTTCAGTTCAGATGTGTAACGCATCCACGTCTGCTGAGGGAGAGAGAAAAGTCTCAGAGTTGCTCGTCCTGGTATGCAACAGGGTAGATAGGATGGCGTTCACTACGTCAGACGTCAATCGTGAAGTGCGGTTTCAGCTTGATGGTGCACCATCCCACTTCTCTTGTGAACTTCGTAGACATCCCAGCTGGTAGACCTAGGTGGTCCAATCACGTGGCTGCCGCAAACGCCAGATTTAACCCCTGTGGACGGCTTCTTGTGGGTCGCACGCAAAGCTCAATTTACGAGACTCTCGTAGCGATCGAGGAAGATTTGCTAGCACTAGTTCCGACCACTGCACTACAAAATGAAGAGGCACCAGATGGGATGGAGAGCAAGCACCACGACATGCTTCGTATGTACCAATGTCGGTAACACCGCTGGGTGTCGCAACATAGAGCCACTGTTGTAACACATCGATACTGCTCTGTATGTACAGTGTGATGGCTACTTTTTGTTTTGGAATAATACACTACGTGATCAAAAGTATCTGGACACCTGGCTGAAAATGACTTACAAGTTCGTGGCGTCCTCCATCGGTAATGCTGGAATTCAGTATGGTGTTGGAGCACCCTTAGCCTTGATGACAGCTTCCACTCTCGCAGGCATACGTTCAATCAGGTGCTGGAAGCTTTCTTGGGAAATGGCAGCCCATTCTTCACGGAGTGCTGCACTGAGGAGAGGTATCGATGTCGGTCGGTGAGGCCTGGCACGAAGTCGGCGTTCAAAAACATCCCAAAGGTGTTTTATAGGATTCAGGTCAGGACTCTGCGTAGGCCAGTCCATTAAAGGGATGTTATTGTCGTGTAACCACTCCGCCACAGGCCGTGCATTAAGAACAGGTGCTCGATCGTGTTGAAAGCTGCAATCGCGATCCCCGAATTGCTGTTCAACAATGGGAAGCAAGAAGATGCTTAAAACACCAATGTAGGCCTGTGCTGTGATAGTTCCACACAGAACAAAATGAAAAACACAACCACACCATAACACGACCGCCTCCGAGTTTTACTGTTGGCACTACACATCCTGGCTGACGTCGTTAACCGGGCATTCGCCCTACCCACACCCTGACATCGGGTCGCCACATCGCGTACCGTGATTCGTCACTCCAAACAACGTGTTTCCACTGTTCAATCGTCCAGTGTTTACGCTCCTTAGACCTAGCGAGGCGTCGTTTGCCATTTACCGGCGTGATGTGTGGCTTATGAGCAGCCGCTCGACCATGAAGTCCACTTTTTCACACCTGCCCCGTAACTGCCATAGTACATGCAGTGGATTCTGAGACAGTTTGGAATTACTGTGTGACAGTCTGGATAAATGTCTTGAACCATATGTTTCAAATGGCTCTGAGCACTATGGGACACAACTGCTGTGGTCATTAGTCCCCTAGAACTTAGAACTACTTAAACCTAACTAACATAAGGACATCACACACATCCATGGCCGAGGCACGATTCGAACCTGCGACCGTAGCAGTCGCGCGGTTCCGGACTGCGCGCCTAGAACCACGAGACCACCGCGGCCGGCTGTCTTGAACCATCTATGGATAGATGTCTGGATAGATGTCTGGCTATTACACATTACGACACTCTTCAAACGGCGGCGGTCTCTGTCAACAGACGAGGTCGGCCTGTACGCTTTTATGCTGTACGTGTCCCTTCACGTTTCCACTTCACTATCACATCGAAAACAGAGGACCTAGGGATGTTAAGGAGTGTCGAAATCTCGCGTACAGACGTATAATACAAGTGACACCCAATCACCTGACAACGTTCGAAGTCCGTGAGTTCCACGGAGCGCCCCATTCTGCTCTCTCACGATGTCTAATGACTGCTGAGGTCGCTGATGTGGAGCACCTGGGAGAAGGTGGCGGCACAATGCACCTAATGTGAAAAAAGTATGTTTTTGGCGGTACTTTTGATCACATAGTGTATAGACACTGTTACTGTATTTATTTAAAGTTGTGCAGAAGTACATCAATTAACCTTCCATGACTGTCACTTAACACGCAAGTAAACGACAAGCATAAAGTGTAGTCATAAGATACTCTGAAAACCTAATGCAGTCGAAAGTGGAAATACATACCGTACACCACTTTTGTAAACCACTTAATATTAACAGAACCACTACCAAAATTGGCACAACACGTCAGTAACCAGTATTAATAATTTGTAGGCAGGTGACGTCGTCTTACAACAAAAAGGTTCCAGTACGTTATCCATTAGCATTTAAGATACGCAACCCTATACACTTGAACAAATTATTTTGCCTACCTGAGGTTTCAAATAAAGCTCCGATTTCAGTACACACATTACAAACTACACTACTGGCCATTAAAATTGCTACAGCAAGAAGAAATGCACATTGTAAACGGGTGTTCATTGGGCAAATATATCATACGGGAACTGACATGTGATTACATTTTCACGCAATTTCGTTGCACAGATCCTGAGAAATCAGTACCCATAACAACCACCTCTGGCCGTAATAACGGCCTTGGTACGCCTTGACATTGAGTCTAACAGAGCTTGGTGTGTACAGGTACAACTGCCCATGCAGCTTCAACACGATACCATAGTTCATCAAGAGTAGTGACTCGCGTATTGTGACGAGCCAGTTGCTCAGCCGCCATTTACCAGACGTTTTCAGTTGGTGAGAGATCTGGAGAATGTGCTGGCCAGGGCTGCAGTCGAACATTCTCTGTATCCAGAAAGGCCCGTACAGGTCGCGCATTATCCTGCTGGAATGTACGGTTTCCCAGGGATGGAATGAAGAGTAGAGCCATGGTTCGTAACACATATGAAATGTAACGTCCACTGTTCAAAGTGCCGTCAATGCGAACAAGAGCTGACCGAGACGTGTAACGAATGGCCCCCATACCATCACGCTGGGTGATACGCCAGTATGGCGATGACGAATACACGCTTCCAATGTGCGTTCACATCGATGTCACCAAACACGGATGCGACCATAACGATGCTGTAAACAGAACCTGGATTCATCCGAAAAACAGACGTTTTGCCATTCCTGCACCCAGGTTCGTCGTCGAGTACACCATCGCAGGCGGTCCTGTCTGTGATGCAGCGTCAAGGGTAACCGCAGCCACGGTCTCCGAGATGACAGTCCGTGCTCCTGCAAACGTCGCCGAACTGTTCGTGCAGATGGTTGTTGTCGACTCGGGGATCGAGACGTGGCTGCACGATCCGTTACAGCCATGCGGATAAGATGCCTGTCATCTCGACTGCTAGTGATACGAGGCCGTTGGGATCCAGCACGGCGTTCCGTATTACCCTCCTGAACCCACAGATTCCATATTCTGCTACATTGGATCTCAACCAACGCGAGCAGCAATGTCGCGATACGATAAACCGCAATCGCGACAGGCTAAAATCCGACCTTTATCAAAGTCGGAAACGTGATGGTACGCATTTCTCCTCCTTACACGAGGCATCACAACAACGTTTCACCAGGCAACGTCGGTCAACTGCAGTTTGTGTACGAGAAATCGGTTGGAAACTTTCCTCATGTCCACACGTTGTAGTTGTCGCCACCGGCGCGAACCTTGTGTGAATGCTCTGAGAAGCTAATCATTTCCACATCACAGCATCTTCTTCCTGTCGGTTAAATTTCGCATCTGTAGCACCTCATCTTCGTGGTGTAGTAATTTTAATGGTCAGTAGTGTTTATCTCGATTATGATGTTTTCATCCTTAGGATGCCACAAAGTCACTCTTTCTTAGACTAAACTTGTTTCTCACGCTCTATATTTCGTGTGCGAGAACGTCGGTCAATTTGACCGAAGATAAGTAATTTGTCTTTCACGGATTGTCGTCCAAAGTCTGTCGGGAGATAAGATCGGCTACAGTGTGACCAAGCACATAGTTGCGTAGTGATGTGAAAACATCGCCGTGTCCGTCGATGGTCGTCGGCGAAATCCACCGATATCGGAGCTACTGTGGCCCCAGCCTAAGGCAATGAGTTTTATTTTTATTTTATTTTTCGCCCAGTTCTGTATGACCAAATTGAGGAGCAAGTTTCCAAGGTTATGGAACGTGTCATTACATGAAGTTAAGCATATAACTAATAACAGCTAAAATAAAATGTTTATGAAACCAATAAAAGTTTAAGTAAAACCAATCAACAGTGTAACATAAGAATTAGCTTAATTTTTCAAGTATCTCTTCAACAATAGAGGAGTGGCCCACGAGGAAACTTCACAGTTTCGATTTTAAATCACGAGAATTACTGCTAAAATTTTTTTAATACTTCTGGTTGTTGTTGTTGTGGTCTTCAGTCTCGAGACTGGTTTGATGCAGCTCTCCATGCTACTCTATCCTGTGCAAGCTGCTTCATCTCCCAGTACCTACTGCAGCCTACATCCTTCTGAATCTGCTTAGTGTATTCATCTCTTGGTCTCCCTCTACGATTTTTACCCTCCACGCTGCCCTCCAATGCTAAATTTGTGATCCCTTGATGCCTCAGAACATGTCCTACCAACCGATCCCTTCTTCTAGTCAAATTGTGCCACAAATTCCTCTTCTCCCCAATTCTATCCAGCACCTCCTCATTAGTTATGTGATCTACCCATCTAATCTTCAGCATTCTTCTGTAGGACATTTCGAAAGCTTCTATTCTCATCTTGTCTAAACTATTTATCGCCCACGTTTCACTTCCATACATGGCTACACTCCATACAAATAGTTTCAGAAACGACTTCCTGACACTTAAATCTATACTCGATGTTAACAAACTTCTCTTCTTCAGAAACGCTTTCCTTGCCATTGTCAGTCTACATTTTATATCCTCTCTACTTCGACCATCGTCAGTTATTTTGCTTCCCAAATAGTAAAACTGCTTCACTACTTGAAAAGTGTCTCATTTTCTAATCTATTTCCCTCTGCATCATCTAATTTAATTCGACTACATACCATTATCTTTGTTTCCATGCTGTTGATGTTCATCTTATACCCTCCTTTCAAGACACTGTCCATTCCGTTCAACTGCTCTTCCAGGTCCTTTGTTGTCCGTGACAGAATTACAATCTCATCGGCAAGCCTCAAAGTTTTTATTTCTTCTCCACTGATTTTAATACCTACTCCGAATTTTTCTTTTCTTTCCTTTACATCGGGGATAGGGTACAACCCTGTCTCATTCCCTTCCCAACCACTGCTTCCCTTTCGTGCCCCTCGACTCTTAACCTGCCATCTGGTTTCTGTACAAATTGTAAATAGCCTTTCGCTCTGTATTTTACCCCTGCGTCCTTCAGAGTTTGAAAGAGATTATTCCAGTCAAGACTGTCAAAAGCTTTCTCTAAGTCTGCAACTGCTAGAATCGTAGGTTTGCCTTTTCTTAATGTAGCTTCTAAGATAAGTCGTAGGGTCAGTATTGCCTCACATGTTCCAACATTTCTAGGGAACCCAAACTGATCTTCCCCGAGGTCGGCTTGTACCAGTTTTTCCATTCGTCTGTAAGGAATTCGCGTTAGTATTTTGCAGCTGTGACTTATTAAACTGATAGTTCGGTAATTTTCACACCTGTCATCACTTGCTTTCAACGCGAATGGAGTTATTATATTATTCTTGAAGTCTGAGGGTACTTCGCCTGTCTCATACATCTTGCTCACCAGATGGTAGAGTTTTGTCTGGGCTGGCTCTTCCAAGGCTATCAGTAGTTCTAATGGAATGTTGTCTACTCCGGGGGCCTTTATGGTAGCTTGTTGAAAATGGATGCAGCAGTATCATGCACATCTGTCTGCACAAGAGTTGAAGAAATGCGATCGAAATGTTCCGAGACAGTGTGGGGGAATTTTGGAATCAGCACTGAATACTGATTCGCGGTTTTCGAGGAGGGTAGGGAGTTGAGCAATGTTGGTTTCGCTCTTGTGTCTCGCGGGTGCAGTGGGATTCGGGATCTGATCTTCATCGGAGTTGAATCGTCTTGCGACTTGGTCGCTCTTTTTCGGAAGAGCTTAGAATTCTCGGGCAGCCTTCGTGGTCAGGGGTTGACACAGAGTCGGTGCACGGCAGAAGTCGGCGCCTACACCATCAGGAAGCTGCCTACCGACAACGTGCTGCAGATTTCAGTACTGGTGCAGTATTTGGCAGCTCCGGCATTGTAGGACCTTATCAATTTTATACTGAATCCCTCAGCAGCACGAGCGCTCGCTTTGCTACAAGTCCACCTTGCTTGTTTCTCCTTGTGATCCCATTTGAGCTCTCACTATTAATTGCGATACTACTACATAGAGAGATTAATATTTGATTCATTAGGACCTCCAGTCATTATCGTCAATCTATTGCATCATAGAGAGTAGCAGCCCCTCGTTCTCGAGCCAACTCTTGTTCTCATAATAGAGGGTGCGTCAAAAAAATGTATACACACTTTGAAGCGTCATAGAAAATTTATTTGCCGTTTTACAATGTTAAATTTCTGAAAATGGAAAGCTTAAAGTCCAATTGCAAAACTAAATGTACTTTGCAAATGTGATTAACGTTCAAACTGGTGGCCTTCAGCATCAATACATTTCTGGGTACGAGTCACCACTGATTCCGTACATCGTACCAAAGTGTCCGATGAGATTTCTGTGCACACCGCCTGAATCGCATTCCAAAGTATGTCCAGGTTACATGGTTTACGTTTGTACACCTCGTCTTTTACTGTGCCACACAAGAAGAAATCCAGCCGAAATACTAAATATCTTCTTGCAAAGCTGTATCACAGAGGAAGAGTGCACTGTAGTTTCTTCTCTAGATTGTCGCACAGATGACAAAATAGTAGATATCGAAATAGACGACAGAGGGATAGAGAAACAATTAAAATTGCTCAAAAGAGGAAAGGCCGCTTGACCTGATGGGATACCAGTTCGATTTTACACAGAGTACGCGAAGGAACTTGCCCCCTTCTTGAAGCGGTGTACCGTAGGTCTCTAGAAGAGCGAAGCGTTCCAAAGGATTGGAAAAGGGCACAGGTCATCCCCGTTTTCAAGAAGGGACGTCGAACAGATGTGCAGAACTATAGACCTATATCTCTAACGTCTAACAGTTGTAGAATTTTGGAACACGTATTATGTTCGAGTATAATGACTTTTCTGGAGACTAGAAATCTACTCTGTAGGAGTCAGCATGTGTTTCGAAAAAGACGGTCATGTGAAACCCAGCTCGCGCTATTCGTCCACAAAACTCAGAGGGCCAAAGACACGGGTTCACAGGTAGATGATCATATAAAGTTGATCGTCGGTAAAGCAGATGCCAGACTGAGATTCATTGGAAGAATCCTAAGTAAATGCAATCCCAAAACAAAGGAAGTAGGTTACAGTACGCTTGTTCGCCCACTGCTTGAATACTGCTCAACAGTGTGGGATCCGTACCAGATAGGGTTGACAGAAGAGATGGAGAAGATCCGACGGAGAGCAGCGTGCTTCGTTGCAGGATCATTTAGTAATTGCGAAAGCGTTACGGAGATGACAGATAAACTCCAGTGGAAGACTCTGCAGGAGAGACGCTCAGTAGCTCGGTACGGGCTTTTGTTAAAGTTTCGAGAACATACCTTCACCGAAGAGTCAAGCAGTATATTGCTCCCTCCTACGTATATCTCGCGAAGAGACCATGAGGATAAAATCAGAGAGATTACAGCCCACACAGAAGCATACCGACAATCCTTCTTTCTAGGGACAATACGAGACTGGAATAGAAGGGAGGAGCGATAGAGGTACTCAGGGTACCGTCCGCCACACACCCTCAGGTGGCTTGCGGAGTATGTATGTAGATGGAGATGTAGGCGTGAGGTCTGGAGAGCGTGCAGGAAACTAAATCGGTCCCCTGCGTCCTCTCCACTGGCCTGGCACTTTGTGATCAAGGTATGCTCGTACGTCCCTATGATAGTGCGACGGGGCGCCATCTTGTTGGAAATAAAACTCATCATTACCGTATAATGCACGAGTGGCAGGGAATATGGGGTCAGCAAGCACTGTTAGGTACGTTTCTCCAGTAACAGTACCTTCGAAGTGGAAAGGCCCAACGAGTCCCCTTGCAGACAAACCACACCACACATTTACACGACACAAATTGACAGCCTTTTCAACTGTAATGTGTGGATTACCTTCAGCCCAGTACACACAATTGTGCCTATTGACAGTTCCATTGAGTTTGAATTGGGCTTCACCCGACCAAATTATGCTACCCATAAATCCCAGTTCACGTCTCACCATCTCTTGAACCCATTGACAAAATTCTAACCTTCGATCTGGATCGTCGTCACTTAGCTGTTGCACCAGCCTTGGAATGAACACACGAAACTTGCATTTCTTCAAGTGTGTAACACACTACTAGCACTTTTATTACTCTCTCGTGCCGCTTGCCTTGAAGATTTTTGAGGCGAACGGAAACAGTTTCGAGACCGCAGTTGTGGAATCATCACCAACAAATTTTACATATTCACATACACCTTTGCCTTTAACCCAAATGAATACAGATTCGTTTACAGATATTTTCCTCCTGTTACGAGTATATAATGACAAGGAAGAAGGAGAAACATATGCAGATTTACCAAAATCCTTATTAGCCAATTCAGAAATATGGTAAGTGCAAAAGGCGATAATGTCTCTGTCAACAAAACTTTCAAGTCCAGCAACACTTGGTACTCCAGTACCTCCTCGAACAATGGCAACAGTAAACCATCCGTTACCATGACCAAACGTATCGTTTATATCTAAACTAAAATTAAGTCTACAACCGACGAAAACAGCAGGACCATCCAGCAGAGCTTGTGCAGCGACAGACTTAAGTGGAATACGATTCTTCTTGTCTCCAGCTGTTGTAGCAAATTCGATGTTCTCGATGGTCTTGTAGACTGTTTGTTTAGAACGGCGGCGGTATCTTCTGTAAGGCATCTTGGCCATCTGCTGGATGGTCCTGCTGTTTTCGTCGGTTGTAGACTTAATTTTAGTTTAGATATAAACGATACGTTTGGTCATGGTAACGGATGGTTTACTGTTGCCATTGTTCGAGGAGGTACTGGAGTACCAAGTGTTGCTGGACTTGAAAGTTTTGTTGACAGAGACATTATCGCCTTTTGCACTTACCATATTTCTGAATTGGCTAATAAGGATTTTGCTAAATCTGCATATGTTTCTCCTTCTTCCTTGTCATTATATACTCGTAACAGGAGGAAAATATCTGTAAACGAATCTGTATTCATTTGGGTTAAAGGCAAAGGTGTATGTGAATATGTAAAATTTGTTGGTGATTGTACTGTACGAGATCGCCCTGGTCGACCTTTATGCACAGCTACATTCTCAAATGTCCATTTCCACTTAATTATCTGTTTCCGCGCTTCAAAGCTCAAACGCACGTCCGCCATGTTGCAGTTGCTTCCTTGCCACTGCTGCCACCTATTGAAGAAACATAACATTACTTTCTCACAGATATTTAACCTTGTAGAACGGGAAATAAATTGTCTATGACAGTTCAAAGTGTGTGTACATTTTTTATGCACCCTGTAGTTCAGTGTACCTTATTCTTTAACCTACTGTGTGTGGCGACAATCATGTGCATTTATGTTCTGATATATAATAAATCCCATTTGTAATATTTAATCCGCATATCATTTCGTAGATATAGGCACAGTCCCATTTCCTGTTGTTTATTATAAAGTTCTCTTTTTTTGAGTAGATTACGATTTTTATTAAATTATTGCGAGTGTGCACTCATTATTTTACCAACTAGCAGGGTCGACCATCCTTTCATTCCGTTAGCGTTGTGCTCATAATTAATTAGCTGGTAGATAAGGCGGGGGTGGGGGCATGTCTCGTTCTCATGCAAAATTCGTCTGAATTAAAGAGGTACAGACTCTTCTCCACCGCGACACCGCGCATAACATGGAGACCCTTGCCTCGGTTCTTTCCTGTCACTGCTCAGACGCTATCAGGACTTGATCGGTAGCTTTTCTGTTTAAAGAAAAACATCATAATTAATTTTCTTTGCT
The DNA here is from genome assembly GCF_023897955.1 of Schistocerca gregaria. Classification (NCBI taxonomy): domain Eukaryota; kingdom Metazoa; phylum Arthropoda; class Insecta; order Orthoptera; family Acrididae; genus Schistocerca; species Schistocerca gregaria. The sequence continues at coordinate 79,258,738 of NC_064930.1, read as the reverse complement.
GTAATCAGACTCCACGGTAGAAATATTTTGCGGCCTGCATGTAATAGCCATTGATTTTGTTCATTTATTTAGTAATTTCATGTTGTTTTATTTTGTGTGTGTTGGTTGATGTGTGTGTTGGTTCTGTACCACATCACATTCCGTTGAAACTGACAGCGTTCCTTCAGTGTTGAAATTTTTTTTGGAGCGGTTGTTTTATCGACATTTATACTAGTGAGTTGATTTTTTTTTAGTACTAGGAGTCGATTAGTGTAATTTTTGTGCCAAGTGTTATATGGGGTTTTCGCTGTTATATTTTTGTTGTTGATGTTCCGTGAATGATTGTTCACTCGTAGTAGGGCGCCACTGTTGCTGAACGGATCTCGAATAAATAGACTGCACACGATGGAGCAGGATCAGGGTAGTAACAGGGTTGAGCCAGATGAAGAATTGTTAAGTTTTGCTAGGGGACGGAAGGTGAGGAACACAGACGTTAGACGCGAATCGGAGGCAGACCGAGAACAGGAGGATCTGAACGGTGAAATCAGCGAGAAAGGAGGAGAGGTAGAAGGGAATAGGTATGTGGAGGCCCCTGTTCATATAAATAATAACGCGGATGAGAGCATACCGAGGACAACTCTGCGACAGCGTAACAGTGCTCAAGTGTCTAGACCAGGCTGTTGCAGCTCGTCGGCTCCGTTGCGAGTGCGAGCCGCAGACCGCTCCCTGCTCCAGGGAGCCGTGTCGCTCGCTGTGACCAGTCAAATGGGCCGGCACGGCAAGCTAATGCAGGCGGCAAGGCAAGCGTTTTGATGTGCCAGCTGCGTCTTACAAGATCGACAACTTCATACTCTTAGCTGCACGTGGTGACGTGCTACACCAGGAAATACGATGTTCAGGAAATAAATAAGAAACAACTGTTTTACAAGAAATTGCATTATTGGGTCTCTGTAGCTTGACATTTTCTTTTCATTACAAGATCGGAAATATCCAGCGTCAAAGTGTTTGCAGCGTTAATGCGGAGGATGCCCTTCTACATCTACATCTACATTCATACTCGTCAAGCCACCCAACGGTGTGTGGCAGAGGGCACTTTACGTGCCACTGTCGTTACCTCCCTTTCCTGTTCCAGTAGCGTATGGTTCACGGGAAGAACGACTGTCTGAAAGCCTCCGTGCGCGCTCGAATCTCTCTAATTTCACATTCGTGATCTCCTCGGGAGGTATAAGTAGGGAGAAGCAATATATTCGATACCTCATCCAGAAACGCACCCTCTCGAAACCTGGACAGCAAGCTCCACCGCGGTGCAGAGCGCCTCTCTTCCAGAGTTTGCTGCTTGAGCTTTTTAAACATCTCCGTAACGCTATCACGGTTACCAAATAACCCTGTGACGAAACGCGCCGCTCTTCTTTGGATCTTCTCTATCTCCTCCATCAACCCGACCTGGTACGGATCCCACACTGATGAGCAATACTCAAGTATAGGTCGAACGAGTGTTTTGTAAACCACCTACATTGTTGATGCACTACATTTTCTAAGGACTCTCCCAATGAGTCTCAACCGGGTACCCGCCTTACTAACTATTAATTTTACGTAATCATTCCACTTCAAATCGTTCCGCACGTAAACTCCCAGATATTTTACAGAAGTAACTGCTACCAGTGTTTGTTCTGCTATCATATAATCATACAATAAAGGATCCTTCCTTCTATGTATTCGCAATACATTACATTTGTCTATGTTAAGAGTCAGTTGCCACTCCCTGCACCAAGTGCCTATCCGCTGCAGATCTTCTTGCATTTCGCTGCAATTTTCTAATGCTGCAACTTCTCTGTATACTTCAGCATCATCCGCGAAAAGCCGCAAGGAACTTCCGACACTATCTACTACGTCATTTATATATATTGTGAAAAGCAATGGTCCCATAACACTCCCCTGTGGCACGCCAGAGGTTACTGTAACCTCTGTAGACGTCTCTCCAGTGATAACAACAGGCTGTGTTCTGTTTGCTAAAAACTCTTCAATCCAGCCACGAAGCTGGTCTGATATTCCGTAGGCTCTTACTTTGTTTATCAGGCGACAGTGCCGAACTGTATCGAACTCCTTCTGGAAGTCAAGGAAAATAGTACCTACCTGGGACCCTGTATCTAATATTTTCTGGGTCTCATAAACAAATACAGCGAGTTGGGTCTCACACGATCGCTGTTTCCGGAATTCATGTTGATTCCTACAGAGTAGATTCTGGGTTTCCAAAAACGACATGATACGCGAGCAAAAAACATAAAATTCTACAACAGATCGATGTCAGAGATATAGGCCTATAGTTTTGCACGTCTCCTCGACGACCCTTCTTGAAGGCTGGGACTACCTGTGCTCTTTTCCAATCATTTGGAACCTTCCGTTCCTCTAGAGACTTGCGGTACACGGATGTTAAGTTCACCATTGGAAATTTTATTCTACTCACAAAACATTGTTTATAAATTGCACTATTGATAAAAGGAAATATTTTAATACAGAAATATTCCCAGAATTTTTACAACGGTTCTTACAAAAAGTTTTACTTCTATTCATTTGTTTCTGTTTTTATTGAAACTACTTTCTTTTTCCCACCTTCCTCTCTCTTCATTCTTCTTTCTCCTGACGATCTTATCTGCAACATAATCTTGAAATATTGTGCTGATTATTTGCCAGTAATAAAATTAATCTTCAAACTTTTTGATATGGCTCACATGGTGAAGTCCTAAGGTTTCGCCTGTTTTACTTCAAACTTGTACTGAAAGTGTTTAATACTGCCAGTCTTAGGTAAAAATACCTCTGCTTTGTCTCGTAAAATTACCTCTAATTCTCTTTTACTGTGCTCCGAAATACCTTGAACATCTTGCAATTTTTCGTCGATTTCTTATGGACTTCTAACATGAGTTGAGGCGATTCCCCTTTTGTGCACACCATTCTAATTCTTCATCCTCTTTATCTCACGTCATTCTTAATTGTGTGTTTATAACTGGTATTTCTTCTCATTTCAGCTTTTGCTCAAAGAGAAGTGACATTCCCGAATGTTTCGCTACCTTTCCCCATATCTATTATCGCTCGTATATCATTTAAAAAATCTGCACCTATAATCAAATCCACAGTTAGTTTAGGTATAATCACGAAGTTGGCTTCGATGTTTTGACCTTGGCACGAAAGAGTTACCCTTGTTTGTCTCGTAACTTCCGCAGCATTGTTTCTAATAGGACCTCTTACTTTAATCTTACGTGTCTTCAGAACTGGCAATTCCTCATTGGCATTACACTGCATGAATAAATTTTCTGAGGTCGCAGTCAGTTCACCACCGCTATCAAATACAATATTGACTGGAATATGCTTTACCATGGCCTTCACAATTGGTTGAATTTGAAAGCGTTGGTTCTGTTCTTCTTCCTCTTGCATCAACGAATCCTCCACTGAATCATCTTTTCAGGAATTTACCTTGTGAATTCGAACTTTCTGTAGGATAAGCTTCGATTGCTACTTCTCTCTCTTTTATTTCCTCTTCTCTATTTCTTCCTTCATTTACGCTTTCTTCTACATCCTCTACTTTTTCCTCATCCACGTCTATCTTCTCCTTCTTCGTCGCTACCTCCACATAATCGCATCTAAATGCTCTATTTATCGCTTCATTACTTCCTTCATTATATACGTTGGGTTGTGTGCCCACTCGTAACTTATTTTCAACTTCTGTCGACTGCGCATTATCCTCATTGAATTCGCTTTCCCTGGTTTCCATCTCAAATAGCTCTGCAGTACTCATTACTTCGTCCTTTCCTCCTACATTCATTGTGCATGCCTCTGGTAATTCATCTTCCTCGTCGGTATTCTCCCAATTAATTTCGTCCCTACACGATATTGTTATTTTCTTGTCTTCGTTTTCATCTGTTCCCTGCGGATTTGTTTCTTCCTTCTTCTCTTCTCGTGATAAGATTTTTACTTCTCTGTTCAAGGTGCTGCAATTGTCCTGGGTCGGTGCACCATTCTCTTTGGCATGGGCGCTTAGCTGTCAATTCGAACGTTTATCGGGGTTTGGTGGTCTTACCTCAACCTCTTCTATCTGCATTCGCTTTTCTTGTTCAGCTTGTTGATAGTGGTTTCTTGGTTGATAATTTGTCGGTCTATTGGTTCTCCAGTACCCGTTCCGGTTGTCGTTATTCCCTCTGTAATAGTTGTTGCCGTTCCTGGGTGAATTATAGTTATTGCCATATTCTCTTCTAAATCCATAACCGGTTCTTTGTTGAAATCTATTGTAGTTTCTTGGTGCGAAGTTATCGCAGGGTAAGTAATTATTGTTTCTTCGTACTGTGTCTTGTGGGTTCCACCGCTTTTTGCTTTCGTTTTCACGTGCGCTTCGTCTTTTTCTTGCGTCATCTTCCGAAAATATGAACTCTAGTTCCCTTAGAATACCTTTAAATGCTTCGACGTCATTGCCTCCGCGACCTACTAATGATTGCTGGTATTTCAATGGTAGCTTCATCGCGCATAATTTAATCAACTCGCCGTCACTGTATGGTACATCTAAGCATTGATTTTTCTTTGCCATTAATTCGAAAAATTTCACGGGACTCTTCTCTCCTGAATTTTCAAAATATGGATTCTGTAATAATTCGTACTTAACACTGTTCTGTGCTTCGCTGGACCAATATCGAGAGAGAAACTTCTCTCTGAATTCTTTTTACGATCGGCATGTCGCTGCAACATTCTGCATGGTTTCTGCGACTGTTCCTGACATGTGTGCACATATAAAGTCTAGTTTGTGTGCTAGCGTCCAGTTTTCTGGTTATCCTACTCGGAATTGATCAATAAAAGTTCGTGGATGTAATGAGTTTCCTTCGCGAAAGTGTTGAAATTTTCTGACTGGGAGGAAATGATCGTTGTCGTACTTCGTCATAGTACCGTATGAAATTCGCGATTCTTCGCCACTTTTGTGTCTGATCATTTCTCCCGTCGTTCTTTCCGGTTGTGGTAGATCCACTGGATATTGTCCACTGTAACTTTCGCCTACCATTGCGTAGTATCGTTGGAGTGGTACGCAATAATTTTCTTCCATCGATTGTGAACGTGTAGCTGAATGCATTGCGCTGTACTCTTCGCGACCTGGCTTTCCATTGTCACGTATTGGTTGGGTATCTTGTCTGGCTAACCTTGCTGCTTCATTGCACGATCCAGACTGTCTTGAAACATACATTTGTGGTTCCACATGTGTTTGTGATGACGTTTGTTCATCAAGAATTTCGAAACGTGTTTGTTGCTGTGCATGCTGTCTGATTTCACGTATGTTACTTTCCGCCTGTGATTGGAATAGCAAATACATAATATCTTCGTTAATTGCTTGTTTTTCCGGTGCTGTTACAGATACGGATGTGGCTGCCGACTCTGTGCTTGTTTGATCCTGTTCACTACGCTCTTCAATGGTTTGCAGCAACTCTGTTCGCAATTTCTGAAACTGTTGCTTCGTTTGCGCTTCTATTTTGACTATGCGGTTATCATATCTTTTCAGCGCTGCTTTTGTGATACGTTTGTGTAACACACTGTTTTCAACAACTTCACGCGCTGTACCTGCTGCTTGTCTAGTAATTTCGTTTATCTGTTTCTCTAGTTTCCAGACTTCTCCCTGGGTGTTGTTACGTAATGTTTTGATCTCGTCCTGAGTGTCATTACGCAATGTTTGTACGTCCGCTTGTACCTTGTCAATGTCTGTTCTCAATTGATTGTGACCTGTTATTAAGTTTCCTATCACTTCTTGAATTTTTTTGTTTTGTTCTTTAATCTGACGCATTTGTCTCGTGGTTTTTTGCATTCTGAATTTGAATTTGGTTCGCTATGTCTTTATTTTGCCTTTTCATGGTTTCCATAATTTGTTGTAATAATTCTGCCAGATTGGTGGGTCCTATTGCGTTTTCTTCCGGCGTCCTACGCTCCGTGTTTTCGCCCAAGTGTTGGTTCGCAACCGATTGCATTGAACTGTGCTGTGACACGTTTCTTCTCGCATTCCTTGTACTCTGTGGAGAGGGAGCTCTGATTCCTTGTACTGTGGGTTCTACGTATTCAAGACGCAAGTTAGAATCCTCATCGACTGTCTCTCTACTTTCCTGCTCCTCTGTCGTATGCTGACCTAGGTTTTCTGTGCCTTGGCGTACATTATCCTCGTTATGGTGCGTTATCTGTCCTATTTCTCGCGATACTGCATCGTCTGTTGTACTGTCCTCTATTCTCTGTCCATTTTCATGCTGGGTCTCTACCTCAATTCGGTCAAGGTCTCGATCTGCCATTGCTAATCTTTCGGAATCCCTTATTTTCTGTTTTAAAAGCAATTCACGCGCCCTACTTCGAGTCAACATGCGCTCATACGATCTTACACGTTTCATAAACGTTTTGCAAACACGACTTGACAATCCATTCACTTACTTGTTTGGTCAGAACCAACTTTTTAACGATGTATCCGCCACCTGTGCACTTGCATTGAGGAGAAAACTTGATTCTAACAATTCATAACTTAATTATGCTATTTTCTCTGCTAGAATGTCTCACTTTTCTTCGCTGCAGTACTGTTTTCGACTATGTATGCCTTCCAAAAAAAATTTTTTTTTATTACGAAAATTTTTCAGCAGGATATTTTTCTGACCTAGTTAGGCATGTGGTCGACCTTCAATAATGGTATTTTACCTTCCTGGCAGGGTCGCCATTCTCTAACATTCTGCATGGTGTCTGTTTGTTCTATATTGTGTCTCCCTACCCCTTCACGCAACGACGCTCTGAGAGTGTTTTTTAGGGAATTGACTAGTTTGAACCTGGGATCTGTTGCTGGTAAGGAGACGCCAGACCACACATGACATGTAGAGTTCAGAAGAGTTCAGTGAGACTAGCGATGATATAACCAAATACTTAATGATTTCAGCGTCAGCTCTACTGCACTCCCTATAAAAGAATCTTAATACTAACTAAATTTAGTGGAATGGGTTCAAGGCTTTGCTATTTTTAGTTAGCTGGTAAAATAACGTCGAAAAAGCAGTGAAGTTTACCATTGGAAATTTTATTCTACTCACAAAACATCATTTATAAATTGCACTATTGATAAAAGGAAGTGTTTTAATACAGGATGGTAAACACCAACTGCGTTCAACAAAAATGTGAGTGAATATTCCCTGAATGGGCCTCATGCGCTCAAAAATGCGGCATCGCGTGCGTTCATTACCTTGTCGGTGTTTAGGCAGCGTCAGGGCAGCGGCGGGCAGCACATCTCCGCTCACCTCGCCATCTCGGAAGCAACTCCCACTCTAACTTCTCCTTACTACATTTACCGAAGTTGGTTTGAAAAAAAAAAAACTAACTGGCTGTGTTTTCATCTGACCAATCAGCGTCTCAATGTTAACCTTAAGCTCCCCCTACAAAAATTCTGTCTATTCAATGAGCAACGTTATACTTTTCGTGGTGGGGCAATGTTTTTAAAGTTTGCAACGTAACAGAGACGCTAAAAAGTCTCACGCTAAAAGCTGCAGCTGGTGTGGTACTTTTAGCGTTATCGTAAGATCTATACTGTTCTTTTGGATGGCGCTATCTTTTAACATGGGCTGGAGGATGGTCCTAATGTAACAGACACGCGAAAAGTCTCACGCTAAAACGTGCGGGTGGTAGTGGCCCTTTTTGTGTTATCGTAAGATCTATACTGTTTTTCTGGAGGGCTGCAGCTTTTAACATGGGCTGGTGGGTGGTCCTTGACATAACAGAGACGCGAAAAAGTCTCACGCTAAAACTTGGGGGTTGTGTGGCTCTAGTGGTTAGCTGGCGACGTGGGTGTCCAGTCCGTCCCTTATCGTAGGGCCTTCTAGCTTAACACGGTTCTGCTCTCGGCTTTTGTTCTCGTTTCTCCCCTCGGAACTGTGTCAGTCTCACGGTGGGAAGGTACAACATGCATTTAGGCATTCTTGTGTTAGTCTGTGGTATTCCATTTGCTCACTCGTTACTCGTATTACTTTGGTTAATTTAATGTCACGATTTATTCAGAGCTATGTGACATACTACTAGATTTGCTTATCATGTCAGGGTTTTCATGGAAGGTGTTGGATTTGCCTGACACCTTACAAAGCACTTACTTCAGTTCAAAAAGGGGTCCACTATTCAGAAACACTCATCTTCAGTAATTTGCCAGCAAACATAAAAAATTTAGTTACAAATAAAGATCAGTTTAAAAGCAGCCTGAAAGACTTACTAGTGGCCAACTCCTTCTACTCCACTGACGAATTTTTTAATAGAAACAAATGATGTATTGTATGTATTCATACTATTAGTATTGTTATTTCAGCTTAAAAAAATTGACATGTTCCACATCCACGAGGACCTCCTCAGCACGGATTTATGGAACGAAAAACTAATCCAATATTGGTGAAGCCGTGGGTTTTACGACTACACGATAAAAGCATTCAACAAAACTTGTTACGTGAGCTTACAGTGGAAGATGTCAAGTCGTACATCAATTACATAAAAATGGATGAGCATACATTTCTGTATGTGCTCAGTGAAGTGTATCCTCATATCACGAAGCACAATATTCACTTAAGAACTGCTACATCTGCAGAAGACAGGCTCCCTGTAACACTCCGATTCCTTGCTACAGGAGAGGGTTAGGTTAGGTTAGGTAAGCTCATGTCTCCAATCTCCTTAATCTATTTTTGTATTCAGGGTGCCTCACGTTGTAAAGCGCATCATCAGCTTCATACATCTCTATTAATTTTGTAGTTAATGGCACACAGAAAATTGCATTTACCGGCAATGTTTATAAAAACACTACAGACGACAGAATGCAGCGATGCTAGCGCTCGATGTGGTAACATGTCACATTGCAGTGAACAGAAGACAAGCGACTTCTTTGATCAAATCTACAGCGAGGCCCTAGATTTGATCAAATATTGGACAGCATTTGACAAAGTCCCTATTACACCATCAAATATCTTTGACAAAGATTTTTGACAAAGATATTTGACAAAGAAATTTGATAGTCTAATACGGGCCATAGAAAGGTATCCTCCAATAGAGGTACAGGGCTCCTGCGGTTAGACACAGCTGTCATTCAGCACAGATTACTGCTTCAGTTGAGGCTGCATGCGGCCAGGGAGCAGTGAGTTCTCTTTCCATCTCCACGCGGTCTCCGAGCTGCCGCAGTGAGCATTCCGGCTCCCTGGAGCTCGGTTGGGACACCCTGGTCTAGAGTAACATCACCAATTGGTGAGTCGGGCCTAGTTAGCCGAAAGATTTATTATTAGAGATTCTGGGGATGGTAAAGGACATAAAGAGAGTGGATGAAGTAGAGAAAAAGGTACTTGCGGTTGTGAACAAAGTGAAGAATGAAATAGCGGCGGTCGGTAAGACGAGTGTCGAGGCGATGAAAAGGGCCGTCGAAGCGAAAAAGGCAGCAGAGTTGGCAACTGTTGAAGCAGCTGCCGCCAAAGAAAATGGCGAAAGTCACAAATACCCGTGCAAGAATCACTAGGCGAATTGGACACGTCAGTGCAGCAGGAATTGATGCAATAAAAGCCCAGGGGAAGGAAGCACTTGCGAGCACAACGCAAAGAGTGGAAAGTGTTGAAGAACGCGTTGTGGGTACCACCCAAAGTTGCGAAAGTGTAGAAAAAGATGTAGTACAAACTGGTACACCGCGTCCAGAGGCGGTGACCGGCGGACATGAAAGTGTGGCAGCAGACAACGGCCAACCGCGCATCAGCTCCGCGCAAGGTAGTGGACTACGAAGCGGCCACAGCAGCCCAGAGAGCGCACGGATGCAAAATTACAACCCGACCACAACAACCAACGCTCAGTTGCAGCACCATTACGGGACACGACTCTGTGGTCAGAGCACACACCAGGGGCCCTATTCTGTATTTTTCCGCCATCGTGCCCATCGTTTCGGTACCCGAGACCACCAAACGGTCTAGTAGTCGACTTAGAGTCCCATCTTTATTTAGTATGCATTTCGGTAGCGAAACCACTTGTATGAATATCAAGAGCTGAGACGGAATTCGAGATCTAAGCGAAGAAGGGAAAGCAGAAAGGTGGAAGGAGTACATAGAGGGTCTATACAAGGGCGATGTACTTGAGGACAATATTATGGAAATGGAAGAGGATGTAGATGATGACGAAATGGGAGATATGATACTGCGTGAAGAGTTTGACAGAGCACTGCAAGACTTGAGTCAAAACAATGCCCCGGGAGAAGACAACATTCCATTAGAACTACTGACGGCCTTGGGAGAGCCAGTCATGACAAAACTCTACCATCTGGTCAGCAAGATTTATGAGACAGGCGAAATACCCTCAGACTTAAAGAAGAATATAATAATTCCAATCCCAAAGAAAGCAGGTGTTGTTGACAGATGTGAAAATTACCAAACTATCAGTTTAATAAGTCACAGCTGCAAAACACTAACACGAGTTCTATACAGACAAATGGAAAAACTGGTAGAAGCTGACCTCGGGTAAGATTCCGTAGAAATATTGGAACACGTGATGCAATACTGACCCTACGACTTATCTTAGAAGATAGATTAAGTGAAGGCAAACCTACGTTTCTACCATTTGTAGGCTTAGAGAAAGCGTTTGACAATGTTTGACTGGAATACTCTCTTTCAACTTCTAAAGGTGGCAGGGATAAAATACAGAAAGCGAAAGGCTATTTACAATTTGTACAGAAACCAAATGGCAATTATAAGAGTTGAGGGGCATGAAAGGGAAACAGTGCTTGGGAAGGGAGTAAGACAGGGTTGTAGCCTCTCCCCAATGTTATTCAATCTGTATATTGAGCCAGCAGTGAAGGACACAACAGAAAAATTCGGAGTAGGTATTAAAATCCACAGAGAAGAAATAAAAACTTCGAGGTTCGCCGATGACATTGTAATTCTGTCAGAGACTGCAAAGGACTTGGAAGAACAGTTGAACGGAATGGACAGTGTCTTGAAAGGAGGATATAAGATGAACATCAAAAGAAGCAAAACGAGGATAATGGAATGTAGTCGAATTATGTCAGGTGATGCTGAGGGAATTAGATTAGGAAATGAGACACTTAAAGTAGTAATTGAGTTTTGCTATTTGGGGAGCAAAATAACTGATGATGGTCGAAGAAGAGAGGGTATAAAATGTAGACTGGCAATGACAAGGAAAGCGTTTCTGAAGAAGAGAAATTTGTTAACATTCAGTATTCATTTAAGTGTCAGGAAGTCGTTTCTGAGAGTATTTGAATGGAGTGTAGCCATGTATGGTAGTGAAACGTGGATGATAGATAGTTCGGACAAGAAGAGAATTGAAGCTTTCGAAATGGGGTGCTAGGGAAGAATGCTGAAGATTAGATGGGTAGATCACATAACTAATGAGGAGGTATTGAATAGGATTGGGGAGAAGAGAAGTTTGTGGCACAAGGTGACCAGAAGGAGGGATCGGTTGGTAGGACATGTTCTGAGGCATCAAGGGATCACCGATTTAGTACTGGAGGGCAGCGTGGAGGGTAAAAATCGTAGACGGAGACCAAGAGATGAATACACCAAGTAGATTCAGAAGGATGTAGGTTGCAGTAGCTACTGGGAGATGAAGAAGCTTGCACAGGATAGAGTAGCATGGAGAGCTGCATAAAAACCAGTCTCAGGACTGAGGACAACAACAACAACAACAACAACCGTTCCGGTCTAGAGAACCGATGCGCTGTTGCCGGTTTGCGTCGCGCAAGTCAATCAAAAGCGAGCGGCCGCATATCCGCGCATGCGCGCTGCAGCACGCACAGAACCACTGACACAAAGCGCCTAGCAGACCGCACAGGCACGCTATTCTTCGCAGTACTTGCGTTTTCGCAGTACGAAGTGTTGCTAAAATACCAGCGGCAATGTGGGACGAAAATGAGATTAGTAGCTTCACAGTTCAGTGACACAAAGAGAGTTTAGGATTGAAATTGTGATTGTCGTTTATGGGTATTTTATTTGAAACAAAAACAACAACCCTGGGTATGGAGAGGCACTTATTGTTGAACAGTTTTGGCTAGTATTTATAGCCTGTGCTAAAAGAATAAGAAGATAAACAGAATGTGCCTCGCTCTTACAGAGCCAAATGATTATGTAGCCCATTTCCCTATATGATACGTCAACCATTAACGTCTTAAAAATAAAACTGAAAACAAACACCTTTTCGAGAGCTCCTGCAGTTTGTCGAAGTTTATAAAATGCATCTCGTGAATGAATATGTTTCGTATATGGTGCTACAGACTGAACATATTACGGCTGAGGTCTTTCATCTCTGTCTGCTGTTGTTGAGGATTCGATCACAAATAAAGACTTGTGACAAGCAAGGTTATGGAGGTGACAGCTGCTGGCTACATTCGCAGTAATTTAAGTTGCGCTCTTAGATTCCTGTCTAGCCGCACACTCGGAAATCACTACATATTCGGAAAAAATGGTGAATTATTTCTGACAAGAAAAAATAAAAAGGTCACTGTCGGTTGTTTCACTCATAGCAATTTCATCTCCAACAATTTCATATTTCGTATTTTAGACACACAGAAATCACGAAATCATTACTGAGGAAGTGCGCTCTTACATGTAAGTAATATTGCAGAAAAATCTTAACTTACACGAATAACAATGTCTCAGAACGTGTCGCATATGAAGAGGAAAAAGAAAATTTGTGCTCATACGGCAAAGACTACCAAATCCACCGGTTGGTCCCTCAACTGTTAGGAGTAAAACCCAATGGGACTCGGGGCAAGTAAGGCTAGCAACCTGCTTCCCCGATACTTTAAATATGATGCTGGCAACAATCAGAGCAAAATGCCTCGACCTTTGGAGGTCCCGCCTCTAACTGACAAACCAGGGACTCCTAAGATACAACTTGGCAAACAAAAGGTAATGAGATGGGGAGCTATTAATATCAGTGGGGGCTACTCTGGGAAGAAGGTAGAGCTGGCACAGGCTGCAAGTAAGATGGGCTGGACGTTTTAGCTGTTAGTGTCATCCGGGTAAGGGGTGAGAAAGAAGAGGAAGTGGGAGAATACAAGGTCCACCTGTCAGGAGTCGAAGCAGGAATAGCACAATGGGGTTTAGGGCTTTACATCAGGAAAGAAATGGAACCCAGCGTAGTTGCAATAAGGTATGTAAACGAACGACTGATGTGGATAGATTTGACAGTGTCTAGCAAGAAAGTTAGGATTGTGTCAGTATACTCGCTGTGTGAAGGGGCAGATCAAGATAAGATAGTTGTTAGAGTAAAGGACAAGGACAGTGTTCTGCTCATGGGTGATTTTAATGCCAGGATTGGAAATCAAACAGAAGGGTATGAAAAGGGTATGGGTAAATTTGGAGCGGATATGGAGGCCAACAGGAACGGGAAACAACTCTTTGATTTCTGTGCCAGTATGGGCTTAGTGATCACAAACTCCTTTTTTAAACATAACAACATTCACCGGTATACGTGGGAAGGCAGGGGAACCAGATCTGTCATTGACTATATAATAACAGATCAGGTATTCAGGAAGGCTGCGAGGGACACACGTGTATTCAGGGGATTCTTTGATGACACTGATCATTATTTAATCTGCAGTGACATTGGGGGTTGCGAGACCGAAAGTGCAGGAGTAGTCTTGCATATGCGGATGAGTTAGTTGTGATGGCAGATTCAATTGAAAGTTTGCAAAGTAATATTTCAGAGCTAGATCAGAAATGTAAGGATTATGGTATGAAGATTTGCATCTCCAAAACGAAAGTAATGTCAGTGGGAAAGAAATATAAACGGATTGAGTGCCAAATAGGAGGAAGAAAGTTAGAACAGGTGGACGGTTTCAAGTATTTAGGATGCATATTCTCACAGGATGGCAACATAGTGAAAGAACTGGAAGCGAGGTGTAGCAAAGCTAATTCAGTGAGTGCTCAGCTATGATCTACTCTCTTCTACAAGAAGGAAGTCAGTACCGAGACTAAGTTATCTGTGCACCGTTCAATCTTTCGACATACTTTGTGTTATGGGAGCGAAAGCTGGGTGGATTCAGGGTACCTTATCAATATGGTTGAGGTTACGGATATGAAAGTAGCTAGGATGATTGCAGGTACTAGTAGATGGGAACAATGGCAGGAGGGTGTCCACAATGAGGAAATCAAAGAAAAACTGGGAATGAAGTCTATAGATGTAGCAGTCAGGGCGAACAGGCTTAGATGGTGGGGTCATGTTACACGCATGGGAGAAGCGAGGTTACCCAAGAGACTCATGGGTTCAGCAGTAGAGGGTAGGAGGAGTCGGGGCAGACCAAGGAGAAGGTACCTGGATTCGGTTAAGAATGATTTTGAAGTAATAGGTTTAACATCAGAAGAGGCACCAATGTTAGCACTGAATAGGGGATCATGGAGGAATTTTGTTAGGGGGGCTATGCTCCAGATTGAACGCTGAAAGGCATAATCAGTCTTAAATGATGATGATGATGATGATGATGTGCGCGAACCGGTGTCCTTACGTGCAGTAATCCCGCGCGCTAGCCACTTGACGTCGCAAGACACCCGCTTCAGTTTCCCCGAACACGGTGAGTTACCGTATCGGCTGGCACTCGGCTACGCGTGGCTGAATTCTTGTACTGTTGCGGAGGAGCGTAGGCTGACCTCGTTGCCAAAACGATGCTGCGTAAGTCAGAAATGCGTAATAGTTTGGAAGGTTTATAGTATCAGGCTTCACGTAATTGCTTTACATTGTTACTTGAAAGTTGTAGAAACGTTTCGATAGTTACTAACTGAACAATTTGTGGGAAAAAGTACACAAAGGCACTAGTAACGTCAGTTCACACTCATGTAATACACGTAAGCAGAGCCGATGTCTTGCTATCTAATGATCTTTAAACTCTTATTTGCGTATTTTGAGAGAATATTGACCGAAACCGTTTTGTGTTTGGGTGTAATCACTCACGGTAACAACCTAACCATAGTGCTCAGAGCCATTTGAACAACCTAACCCAACCATATTTCTAACAAAGGAAAACAGTCTAGTATGAACTCACTTTCCAACAGGTGATTCTTTAGTAACGCAATCACTAAATACAAAGCTAAAACCGCTAACCATGTCTAAAATAACAAATTGTAGGTGTACACAAACCACATCTCACCGATCGACAGGGCCAGACCGAAACCCAAAACCTCTCTGTACAATTGCCGCAAAATCGGTGGGACAACCGTTCGGTAACAAGTCCCAGAAGCTTACCGAATAGGATATTTCGATAAAGAACCGAAAATGACGTCTCTACCGAGCCTAACCTACTACACCGGTCGGTAAGAACGATACAGAATAGGGCCCCAGGAGATGTCACCACGCGTCGAACAGACGGCCGCCTTTGATACCAGAACCAACAGAAATGTGCAAGAGAGATCAGAGTTTGATTACAAACACATTTGTCGGTTCTCACATTCCAAAATTTCCAGGGAAATTGAGACTCAATTCACCCAAAACTTTGATTGTCACAATTTTCTAACACCATACCTATGTTGTTGTTGTTGTTGTTGTGGTCTTCAGCCCTGACACTGTTTTGATGCAGCTCTCCATGCTACTCTATCCTGTCCAAGCTTTATCTCCCAGTACCTACTGCAACCTACATCCTTCTGAATCTGCTTGGTGTATTCATCTCTTGGTCTCCCTCTACGATTTTTACCCTCCACGCTGCACTCCAATACTAAATTGGTGATCCCTTGGTGCCTCAGAACCTGTCCTACCAACCGGTCCCTTCTTCTAGTCAAGTTGTGCCACAAACTTCTCTTCTCCCCAATTCAATTCAATACTTCCTCATTAGTTATGTGATCTACCCATCTAATGTTCAGCATTCCTCTGTAACACCACATTTCGAAAGCTTCTATTCTCTTCTTGTCCAAACTATTTATTGTCCATGTTTCACTTCCGTACATGGCTACACTCCATACAAATACTTTCACAAACGACTTCCTGACACTTAAATCTATACTCGATGTCAACAAATTTCTCTTCTTCAGAAACGCTTTCCTTCCCATTGCCAGTCTACATTTTATATCCTCTCTACTTCGACCATCATCAGTTATTTTGCTCCCCAAATAGCAAAACTCCTTCACTACTTTAAGTGTCCCATTTCCTAATCTAATTCCCTCAATCTAATTCACCCAACTTAATTCGACTACATTCCATTATCTTCGTTTTGCTTTTGTTGATGTTCATCTTAAATCCTCCTTTCAAGACACTGGCCATTCCGTTCAACTGCTCTTCCAAGTCCTTTGCTGTCTCTGACAGAATTACAATGTCATCGGCGAACCTCAAAGTTTTTATTTCTTCTCCACGGCTTTTAATAGCTACTCCGAATTTTTCTTTTGTTTCCTTTACTGCTTGCTCAGTATAGAGATTGAATAACATCAGGAGAGGCTACAACGCTGTCTTACTCCCTTCCCAACCACTGCTTCCCTTTCATGTCCCTCGACTCTTATAACTGCCATCTGGTTTCTGTACAAATTGTAAATAGCCTTCCAATATCTTGTCCATTGACAGCAAAATTAGAATTTATCTGCGGGCACACCGAGGGCACGGCAGCTGAGAAAATGCGCGGAGTTGCGAGTACTTGCCGAACGTATCAGGAATTCACCGAGGCGTTTCTCGGAACGTAAATGCAAGACCGAATAAAACAAGAAATCATTTTGTGTCCAGATCTGGAGTCGTCAGGATACAAGAGCCCCACGAGGTTCTTTGAGGTTCTAATTTAAAAGAATCAGTTTCTTTATGTGCCATATAGAGATGGTGAAATAATGAAGTTCTGTTTCGCGAAACTGCCAAGCGACTACCAGCAAGCGCTTGTAGGAAAGTACTGATCGAATATTGAAACATTCGAAACCTTTCTGCGCGAGTTGGAGTTAATTTTTGAAAAGAAACGGCACATGATCGAAGGAACGGGCAATATAACCATTACAATGGCGGCTTTCGTGCAGCACCGCGCAGTAACAACAGTAACCGGAGGAAGGAGAGTGTTGGAACGTCCGGGAGGCAGGACTATGGGAGACAAAATTCAGGACGGCAGAGTGACTTGCAGAGACGAAACGATACCCGCCAGTACGGCACGAGCTGGAGGCGCAGAGATTCAGATGAGCAGCGGGATGAGTCAGTCGAAGCACGTGGTCCCAACACGAGTTCCAAACACCCAAACAGAAATGGAGGGCGAGATTGAAGCCAGGACCGTGCGGATTCAGCACAAATACTCGGACAGAGCCGTTTACATACGTTGAATTGTAAGGAGCGCGAGAAAGTAGTTTTCGTACAGGGAAAAAGAAGTGTTGCCTGTGTGTGAAACAAAAGGAAAACATTAGTGAAATAGAATGCTGTGGAAAACATATTTCTGTTGCGTACATATTAGACATTAAGTGTGGTAATTTGTTTTTATTTACACTACTGGCCATTAAAATTGCTACACCACGAAGATGACGTGCTACGGACGCCAAATTTAACCGACAGGAAGAAGCTTCTGTGATATGCAAATGATTAGAGTTTCAGAGCATTCATTCAAGGTTGGCGTCGGTGGCGACACCTACAACGTGCTGACATGAGGAAAGTTTCCAACCTATTTCTCATACACAAACAGCAGTTGACCGGCGTTGCCTGGTGAAACGTTCTTGTGGTGCCTCGTGTAAGGAGGAGAAATGCGTACCATCACGTCTCCGACTTTGATAAACGTCGTATTGTAGCCTATCGCGATTGCGGTTTATCGTATCGCGACATTGCTTCTCGCGTTGGTCGAGATCCTGTGACTGTTAGCAGAATATGGAATCGGTGGGTTCAAGAGGGTAATACGGAACGCCGTGCTGGATCCCAGCGGCCTCGTATCACTAGCAGTCGAGATGACAGGCATCTTATCCGCATGGCTGTAACGGATCGTGCAGCCACGTCTCGCCCCCTAAGTCAACAGATGGGGACGTTTGCAAGACAACAACCATCTGCATGAACAGTTGGACGACGTTTGCAGCAGCACGGACTTTCAGCTCGGAGACTGTGGCTACGGTTACCCTTGACGCTGCATCAGACAGGAGCGCCTGCGATGGTGTACTCGACGACGTACCTGGGTGGACGAATGGCAAAAGTCTTTTTTTCGGATGAATCTAGGTTCTGTTTACACCACTATGATGGTCGCATCCGCGTTTGGCGACATCGCGGTGAACGCACATTAAAACCGTGTATTCGTCATTCCCATTACCATATCACCTGGCGTGACGGTATGGGGTGCCATCGGTTACACGTCTCGGTCACGCCTTGTTCGCATTGATGGCACTTTGAACGGTGGACGTTACATTTCAGATGTGTTACGACCCGTGGCTCTACCCTTCATTCGATCCCTGCAAAACCCTACATTTTAGCAGGATAATGCACGACCGCATGTTGCAGGTCCTGTACGGGCCTTTCTGGATACAGAAAATGTTCGACTGCTGCCCTGGCCAGCACATTCTCCAGATCTCTCACCAATTGAAAACGTCTGGTCAATGGTGGCCGAGCAAATGGCTCGTCACAATACGCCAGTCACTACTCTTGATGAACTGTGGTATCGTGTACCTGTACACGCCATCCGAGCTGTGTTTCACTCAATGACCAGGCGTATCAAGGCCGTTATTGCGGCCAGAGGTGGTCGTTATGTGTAGAGGAAAGATGCGTATTATACGACAGTTCCCTAATACGAGACAACCCAGCTGTGCTCATGTTAGGGGTTGCACTCTGGTGGAGAGTTTCTTAAACACGTCTACTACGTGCCAGACGACGACGCAGCGAGTAGGACGCCATAGTTGAGCCGGACACAGTACGAAGAGGTTGATACAAAATTTCTTGTGTTTGTAGTTTTTGCGACATCGGTCTTAAGGCAATATTTCAGCTTGAAGGTGAGTGGATATTACTGCACTCTTTTATTGTTGTTATTTGAAACGATATTACCTATAATTATTGACAGTTAGGTTTATTTTCCAACGAACGTTGTTAGCAATTGTGTGATTCTTTGCGTAAGATGGCGAAATTCCTAATGTGCGATGGAATGGTGATCCAAATACGCGACAGTGTCGCATATTACGATACCTATCGCATATTGGGGGGACTCGTTCTCTCACGATTTTTATATGTAATTTACGCAATACTATCATAACAATATTTCATCATTTATTTTAGTACAATTATGGCAACTGCGTTTATTTTAATTCGATTAAATTATCATAAACAGGGATTACTTTGACTAGTCTTGTGATCAGAAATTGGAATGTTTTCGGGACCTTTCTTTCAAAGAAGTATTTTGCTCAGAAGTTGATCAATATTACTCCAAATTCAAAGTACTCCGTTCACAGTACTTATAAAAAATAATCTAGCAAATAAAATTATAGAAGTTCAAGTCCTTTAAGAAGTATGTCTGATTATTGTATTTATTTTTTGTTGCTGTAATTGTATTTATTTTTTGTTGCTGGCATTGGCACCTAAAAGGGAAACGTGGGATAAAGACGCCACGGTTCGTGCCATTACATGTGTGAGAAATGGCGAGATGGGGTATTTGAAAGCCTCAAAAGTTTGTGCTGTACCGTAACGTAGTTTGGAAAGGTATGTGAAGGATAAAGCTCGTACATCCGAGAAGCTGGCAGAAGGCCTGGTCTCTCATCTCAACTGGAAGATGAAATAGTGAAATACTGCCTTGCAATGGAAGAGCGATTTTATGCTCTTAAATGTAAGGACATACGAAGCATGGCCTTCTAGTTATCCGTCAGGAATTGGCTGAAGAATCCCTTCAAACCAGAAAAGGCTTCAGCTGGAACGAAATGGCTCCGAGCTTTCCTTAAGAGACATCCCATTTTATCAATGAGAACTCCTCTGGGTCTTGCAGCAGCAAGAGTGAAAGCTTCCACTCCAGAAAATGTGGGGAGATTTTTTGATATTTTCGAATCTGTGCTATCTATAGTCAACCATAACCCGCATCGGGTCTTCAATGTTGACGAAACTGGGGTGACGTCTGTGCAGGACATACACAGCAAGGTTATTGCTGTGAAAGGGAAGAGACGAGTTGCTGCCTTGACTTCAGCAGAAAGGTGAAATCTCAACACAGTTGTAACGTGTATGAACGCAGCTGTCACTTATGTTCCACCACTAATCGTCTTCCCAAGGAAGAATATGAGGCAAGAATTGAGGGACGGTGCACCTGCAGGATCAATATCAGCTTGTCATCCAAGTGGCTGGATACAAACTCATTTTCACTCAGTGGTTTGATCATTCAAATGGACCTGACATTTTGATTCTTGATGGTCATTATTCCCACACAAAGAATCTCGATGTGTTAGACAAAGCACGCGAAAACAATGTTCATATCGTATGTAGATGCCGTGTTTCTTGACTTCCGCAAGGCGTTTGACACAGTTCCCCACAGTCGTTTAATGAACAAAGTAAGAGCATACGGACTATCAGATCAATTGTGTGATTGGATTGAGGAGTTCCTAGATAACAGAACGCAGCATGTCATTCTCAATGGAGAGAAGTCTTCCGAAGTAAGAGTGATTTCAGGTGTGCCGCAGGGGAGTGTCATAGGACCGTTGCTATTCACAATATACATAAATGACCTGGTGGATGACATCGGAAGTTCACTGAGGCTTTTTGCAGATGATGCTGTGGTGTATCGAGAGGTTGCAACAATGGAAAATTGTACTGAAATGCAGGAGGATCTGCAGCGAATTGACGCATGGTGCACGGAATGGCAATTGAATCTCAATGTAGACAAGTGTAATGTGATGCGAATACATAGAAAGAAAGATCCCTTATCATTTAGCTACAAAATAGCAGGTCAGCAACTGGAAGCAGTTAATTCCATAAATTATCTGGGAGTACGCATTAGGAGTGATTTAAAATGGAATGGTCATATAAAGTTGACTGTCGTTGCCAGACTGAGATTCATTGGAAGAATCCTAAGGAAATGCAATCCGAAAATAAAGGAAGTAGGTTACAGTACGCTTGTTCGCCCTCTGCTTGAATACTGCTCAGCAGTGTGGGATCCGTACCAGATAGAGTTGTTAGAAGAGATAGAGAAGATCCAACGGAGAGCAGCGTGCTTCGTTACAGGATCATTTAGTAATCGCGAAAGCGTTACGGAGATGATAGACAATCTCCAGTGGAAGACTCTACAGGAGAGAGACTCAGTAGCTCGGTACGGGCTTTTGTTAAAGTTTCGAGAACATACCTTCACCGAAGAGTCGAGCAGTATATTGCTCCCTCCTACGTATATCTCGCGAAGAGACCGTGAGGATAAAATCGGAGAGATTAGAGCCCACACAGAGGCATTCCGACAATCCTTCTTTCCACGAACAATACGAGACTGGAATAGAAGGGAGAACCGATAGAGGTACTCAGGGTACCCTCCGCCACACACCGTCAGGTGGCTTGCGGAGTATGGATGTAGATGTAGATGTAGATGTAGATGTTTGCCACCTCACTCAATGCAGCCACTTGACGTTGGATTTATGGGGCCTTTGAAAACCTACTATGCCCAGTTTGTGTTATCACCCCATTATTAACAGCCAAGCTATTTGGGGCAGCCTACATCGAGCAGCAACAATGGAAGCATCTGTGAATGCCTTCAGAAAAACGGATCTCATCCCATGCAACAGAAACATCTTTAGGCAACATGAATTTTCATTTCATCGCCATGCTAACGCTCTTCAAGAAAGGGATACCAAAAGCGAAATTGAAACTACTGATGGTGGTGGTGAAGCTGTCAGCCAGGCAGACATCAGACCTCTCCCACACATCGCAAAATCACCTGGAGTTAATAAAATAGATGAAACATCGCCTTCGTGCTCTGCTCTGTTACTAACTTCAACTCCTTATGTGAAGCAACTGCAAGAATCTAAACAGAAGAAATCGGAGCCTGGAGCTAAGAAAGCAGCGAGAAAGTTGTTTGAGGAGAAGAGTGGAAAATCATCCAATCGTAGACCTAAAGCAGAAGAATCGTCTAGTGCCTCGGCATGCGATGTCCGTCTTGATGGCAGTGGGGATTCAGACAGCAATGATGACGATGACGCAGAGTGTCTGTAGTACTGGGCGCCTTCCTGAAGACAAACACGGGGAGAAGTGGGCACAGTGCAGGAAATGTTGTCGCTGGCCTCATGAAGATTGCGGCGTCACAGAAGACAATTTTGTTTGCCCCGGATGTCGTAAATATAAACAGAAGTAGTGTGAAATGAGTGAAGGAAAACAGAAATGAATGAACATGTAAAAATTGTATATTCGTATGTCTTTATTACGTAATAAAATAGTTAAAGCAAAATATTATTACTGTCTCATAGCAGGAAACCTTGATCTCATTTCTACGGAATGCCTTGTTTGCGAAGATTTAATAACTACTCTGAAAGATTGTTTATTATTGAAAATACGATAATTGTATGATAAAATTAAATAATACAAGATCTTATTACCATTATAAAAAATACAAATGCACTTACTTTTAGGTCTTTCAATGCGTTTACAAAAGTGTGTCTCGTATTAGGCACCTTTCCTCTACTGATTTCTCAGGATCTATGCAACCAAATAGCGTGAAAATGTAATCACATCTCAGTTCTAGTACAATATACACTCCTGGAAATGGAAAAAAGAACACATTGACACCGGTGTGTCAGACCCACCATACTTGCTCCGGACACTGCGAGAGGGCTGTACAAGCAATGATCACACGCACGGCACAGCGGACACACCAGGAACCGCGGTGTTGGCCGTCGAATGGCGCTAGCTGCGCAGCATTTGTGCACCGCCGCCGTCAGTGTCAGCCAGTTTGCCGTGGCATACGGAGCTCCATCGCAGTCTTTAACACTGGTAGCATGCCGCGACAGCGTGGACGTGAACCGTATGTGCAGTTGACGGACTTTGAGCGAGGGCGTATAGTGGGCATGCGGGAGGCCGGGTGGACGTACCGCCGAATTGCTCAACACGTGGGGCGTGAGGTCTCCACAGTACATCGATGTTGTCGCCAGTGGTCGGCGGAAGGTGCACGTGCCCGTCGACCTGGGACCGGACCGCAGCGACGCACGGATGCACGCCGAGACCGTAGGATCCTACGCAGTGCCGTAGGGGACCGCACCGCCACTTCCCAGCAAATTAGGGACACTGTTGCTCCTGGGGTATCGGCGAGGACCATTCGCAACCGTCTCCATGTAGCTGGGCTACGGTCCCGCACACCGTTAGGCCGTCTTCCGCTCACACCCCAACATCGTGCAGCCCGCCTCCAGTGGTGTCGCGACAGGCGTGAATGGAGGGACGAATGGAGACGTATCGTCTTCAGCGATGAGAGTCGCTTCTGCCTTGGTGCCAATGATGGTCGTATGCGTGTTTGGCGCCGTGCAGGTGAGCGCCACAATCAGGACGGCATACGACCGAGGCACACAGAGCCAACACCCGGCATCACGGTGTGGGGAGCGATTTCCTGCACTGGCCGTACACCTCTGGTGATCGTCGAGGGGACACTGAATAGTGCACGGTACATCCAAACCGTCATCGAACCCATCGTTCTATCATTCCTAGACCGGCAAGGAAACTTGCTGTTCCAACAGGACAATGCACGTCCGCATGTATCCTGTGCCATCCAATGTGCTCTAGAAGGTGTAAGTCAATTACCCTGGACAGCAAGATCTCCGGATCTGTCCCCCATTGAGCATGTTTGGGACTGGATGAAGCGTCGTCTCACGCGGTCTGCACGTCCAGCACGAACGCTGGTCCAACTGAGGCGCCAGGTGGAAATGGCATGGCAAGCCATTCCACAGGACTACATCCAGCATCTCTACGATCGTCTCCAAGGGAGAATAGCAGCCTGCATTGCTGCAAAAGGTGGATATACATTGTACTAGTGCCGACATTGTGCATGCTCTGTTGGCTGTGTCTATGTGCCTGTGGTTCTGTCAGTGTGATCATGTGATGTATCTGACCCCAGGAATGTGTCAATAAAGTTTCCCCTTCCTGGGACAATGAATTCACGGTGTTCTTATTTCAATTTCCAGGAGTGTATTTGTCCAATGAATATCCGTTTGTCAACTGCATTTCTTCTTGGTGTAGCAATTTGAATGGGCAGTAGTGTTTAATCTTTAACATGTAGATGTGTAACTTGTAGGAGCTACGAAGCGACATATGATCCTTGCGCAATGTTGGTTAACTCTGCAAATGAAGAGTCGGTCTAACTCACTTTTCCGGACTTACCGTCGTTCGGTGGAGCCACCACTGTTCCGACTAAGTGGTAAAACAGACTCGATCTTCATGTGCGTTTTGTCTTTACACCACACCAATTACTGTGTCTTTGTTGAGGAAGAGCTACTGCATGCATATCGACAGTGTTTTGGGCACGCATTACAGCGTTGCACCGTCTGTTTGTGTTCGCGGTATTTGTGTATGGTGTTATGGGCACACAATTGCAGTGTTGCACCTATTTTCAGTGAGGCTTTATTTTTTCGATGGCGCGTTGGGCACGCCACAGCGCGTTGCACCATCCTCTTAGGGTTTGGAAGCGGATATACTGTGGTGTCACCGCCAGCCACCACACTTGCTAGGTGGTAGCCTTTAAATCGGCCGCGGTCCGGTAGTATACGTCGGACCCGCGTGTCGCCACTATCAGTGATTGCAGACCGAGCGCCGCCACACGGCAGGTCTAGAGAGACTTCCTAGCACTCACCCCAGTTGTACAGCCGACTTTGCTAGCGATGGTTCACTGTCTACATACGCTCTCATTTGTAGAGACGACAGTTTAGCATAGCCTTCAGCTGCGTCATTTGCTACGACCTAGCAAGGCGCCATATTCAGTTACTACACTCCTGGAAATTGAAATAAGAACACCGTGAATTCATTGTCCCAGGAAGGGGAAACTTTATTGACACATTCCTGGGGTCAGATACATTACATGATCACACTGACAGAACCACAGGCACATAGACACAGCCAACAGAGCATGCAAAATGTCGGCACTAGTACAATGTATATCCACCTTTCGCAGCAATGCAGGCTGCTATTCTCCCATGGAGACGATGGTAGAGATGCTGGATGTAGTCCTGTGGAACGGCTTGCCATGCCATTTCCACCTGGCGCCTCAGTTGGACCAGCGTTCGTGCTGGACGTGCAGACCGCGTGAGACGACGCTTCATCCAGTCCCAAACATTCTCAATGGGGGACAGATCCGGAGATCTTGCTGGCCAGGGTAGTTGACTTACACCTTCTAGAGCACGTTAGGTGGCACGGGATACATGCGGACGTGCATTGTCCTGTTGGAACAGCAAGTTTCCTTGCCGGTCTAGGAATGATAGAACGATGGGTTCGATGACGGTTTGGATGTACCGTGCACTATTCAGTGTCCCCTCGACGATCACCAGAGGTGTACGGCCAGTGTAGGAGATCGCTCCCCACACCATGATGCCGGATGTAGGTCCTGTGTGCCTGGGTCGTATGCAGTCCTGATTGTGGCGCTCACCTGCACGGCGCCAAACACGTATACGACCATCATTGGCACCAAGGCAGAAGCGACTCTCATCGCTGAAGACGACACGTCTCCATTCGTCCCTCCATTCACGCCTGTCGCGACACCACTGGAGGCGGGCTGTACGATGTTGGGGTTTGAGCGGAAGACGGCCTAACGGTGTGCGGGACCGTAGCCCAGCTTCATGGAGACGGTTGCGAATGGTCCTCGCCGATACCCCAGGAGCAACAGTGTCCCTAATTTGCTGGGAAGTGGCGGTGCGGTCCCCTACGGCACTCCGTAGGGTCCTACGGTCTTGGCGTGCATCCGTGCGTCGCTGCGGTCCGGTCCCAGGTCGACGGGCACGTGCACCTTCCGCCGACCACCGGCGACAACATCGATGTACTGTGGAGACCTCACGCCCCACGTGTTGAGCAATTCGGCGGTACGTCCACCCGGCCTCCCGCATGCCCACTATACGCCCTCGCTCAAAGTCCGTCAACTGCACATACGGTTCACGTCCACGCTGTCGCGGCATGCTACCAGTGTTAAAGACTGCGATGGAGCTCCGTATGCCACGGCAAACTGGCTGACACTGACGGCGGCGGTGCACAAATGCTGCGCAGCTAGCGCCATTCGACGGCCAACACCGCGGTTCCTGGTGTGTCCGCTGTGCCGTGCGTGTGATCATTGCTTGTACAGCCCTCTCGCAGTGTCCGGAGCAAGTATGGTGGGTCTGACACACCGGTGTCAATGTGTTCTTTTTTCCATTGCCAGGAGTGTATGTATCTTTGTGAATGATGTACCGTCAAGAGCGACGTTCATCATAAATGGATTAAAGTTAAGTATCAAACTAGCTACGTCCGCTTTCTGAATTCCCATTCCTTGTCATGTTCCACACCTCACGTCAGTATAGTCCTTCCCTCCTCAGGCCAGCCTGCGTGAGCTAAAACGCGTGCTTTTCGGCCTCCACTCGTAACACGGTGTTGGCCCTTCTGCTAACACAAAATATACAAAGGTGGCCATTGTGCCCGCCCGTGCCGCTGCTGCTGGGCGCAACCTTTCTGCATTGTGGCGAGTTTCTCGTACGATGGTACGTCACGTCTCTGAACGTGCGCGGTCGTCGGGATTTATTGTATGAGCTGTGTATTGCAGAAGGAATGGAAATCCTCAACAAGTCCGGTAATTGGTGTCTTGGTGTGAGACCTAGCACACATGGGAAGCCTAAAAGTATCATATTTACAAGAAATTGTTTACAGAGGTAGAGACTTTGCATTGTAACTTGCGAATTCTGCAGTTTTTTTGTGTATATTTTCCACCGTATGTTTCAGTACATCCAGTTCCATCTCAGATGAGCGACGAAAGACTCAGCGTATCGGCCACCCCAGAGACGTCAACACCAAATGGCTGTGAGCACTATGGGACTCAACTTCTGAGGTCATCAGTCCCCTAGAACTTAGAACTACTTAAACCTAACTAACCTAAGGACATCACACACATCCATGCCCGAGGCAGGATTCGAACCTGCGACGTAGCGGTCGCACGGTTCCAGATTGTAGCGCCTAGAACCGCTCGGCCACCTCAGGCGGCGACAGCAACATCCATCGTGTTGTGTCAGCGGTGCAGGACGGGAGAGTATGTATGGTAAACGGGTGTAGCCGATAAGTTACATATAGTTTTTTTATTAATTTCCATTACTAATGCAATAGCAGCTAATTTTATCCCGTCTAATATGTGTTCAGTGTGTATTTGTGTGTGGCCGTCATGTCTTGAGCAGTTTCAGGGATCCATGGAGGTCTCTGGGAACACCAGTAGGTGTGAGCATGCTCCAGTGAAGTGAAGGCGATGGTTGGGAATACATGTAGTATTTTAGGTTTATGGGTAGCGTACCTTGCCTTTTCTTTATCGTAATGAATCAGTAATTACACATACCCTGGTATTAACAATCGTAAGAGGCACCTGTTTTTCGCAAAGCTCGAAATCGCGAAATTTTCACGAAATTTTACTCATTTTGCTGAAAACGCTAAACTATTTACTTTGAAGCCAAATCGCGAAATAATTGACGAAACTTTGCAAAATCTCGTCATTTGAACTTAACTGCGGAAATTCGATTGGAGTTATGGTAATACATTCTGGATATCGCTTGTACACCAACATTTCGATATACATAATATATCGAGTATTCCAAGGACTTGCCCGCGAAAGGCAAAGGTCCCGAGTTCGAGTCTCGGTCCGGCACACAGTTTTTATCTGCCAGGAAGTTTCAGATCAGCGCACACTCCGCTGTAGAGTGAAAATTTCCTTCTATTCCAAAGACATTCTACAATGTTCTAGCGGTGTATTCAGTATTGCGTGTTGGAAATCGTTGCGTGCATTGAGTGTGGTATTTTATGTTTTGTTTTCGTGCTACAGATGATTAATATGGTAGTGACGGTTTTCGACCGAGAAAAGGAATTTTCGTAAGAAGGATTTTATGTTTTCGACAAAAGTAGGAAGATACTTATGTGCAAATACTGCAACGTGCGTATTGAGTGGAAGAGGAAGGACACGTGACTGAAACACATTAATATCAGTTCTTCCCAAAAGAAGAACAAGGAGAAGGCGCTAACAACTACCGGTATAAAAAGACAAACTACGCTCACGGAAGTCACTGCAGCGGCAAAACGAGCGAAAAATCATAAAGAAGAATTCATTTTATCGACTACTCGAACTTTCATTAACATTCCTATGGAAAAAGTTGATCATCCGAAGCTGAGAGAATGGATGAGCGAATACATACCACGTTTGTGTAGAGCTGCAGTGAAGGCTTTGTGGACCCCAGTCAGTAATGTTCATAGTGAGAGATCATTTTCTAGCTATTGCAACATAATGTCTGACAGGAAAACAGCTCTTGACTCTCAGCAATATGCAAGTCATGGTATCCTTGTCTTTCTCGGACTGACTTGTGTGTTGTGTACATAGACTAGAACAGGATAAATGTTGTCCAAACTTTCACGATTTGGTATTTGTGTTTAAATAAGATTTATAATTTTTATGCTTTTTCTATTTATGTAAAATAAAATATTTTTCACTGCAAATGTGCCATAAATGTATTTCCTGTACCTTTTAATGCTGAAAAAAGGAAATAAAATTTAACGAAATTATTGACGAAATGGAAAAAAGAGTAGCGAAAAATATACCGAAATAACTTTTTAAAAATGACGAAACCGGGCAAAAATTTTCACCACAAGCAGGTGGCTCTAACACTGGGCTCATAGGCTATGTCACTATTCTTTACCATAAGTATTAATTATAAAGTGTCTCAGCAGAGTTTAAGAATTTTGTATTGTATTAGTGTAACAGTTCTATTCATGTAAATATTCTTTTCTATTAATTTTTTTTTACTGAATGTACAAAATAGGATAAGACGATTTTTACGAATTGTGAATGCTGTTTTTGAAAAAAGTTTTGGGGAGGCACACTTTTTAAAAGGTCTTAAGTATTGTGCAGGTACTGCGGACAGTGAGTGACTGCTGTACGAGAATTGACGCCACAAGGTTGTCGATGTGGAGTTAATGGGGGCCGAGCCGCAGGGAGAGAATCAATGAAAATCGCGCCCAGTGAGAATCGCTCCCAACCAGAAATGTGTGAGATTCGCGCTGAATAGCTATACACAAACACAGCCTTAAGCCGTCGGCAGACGGACCGTCCATCCGAGCGTTGAGCGTGCCGAGTTTCTGACGTCATAGCGTGGAATAGCACGCTCGGGAGTCTTTCCGAACGTGCAGAGCGATATCTGGCATGTCAGATATTCCGAGCGTGCGTCTGAGCGTTCACCAATGAGGTGGCACAACGCCACCTACGTCAACCGCCCGCCGTCTTCCTTCAGTACATAGTTGTGAGGCTCCATATTGGCCTTCATTTCAAGACTATATGTATACAGGGTGTTACAAAAAGGTACGGCCAAACATTCAGGAAACATTCCTTACACACAAGTAAAGAAAAGATGTTATGTGGACATGTGTCCGGAAACGCTTAATTTCCATGTTAGAGCTCATTTTAGTTTCGTCAGTATGTACTGTACTTCCTGGATTCACCGCCAGTTGGCCCAATTGAAGGAACGTAATGTTGACTTCGGTGCTTGTGTTGACATGCGACTCATTGCTCTACAGTACTAGCATCGAGCACATCAGTACGTAGCATCAACAGGTTAGTGTTCATCACGAACGTGGTTTCGCAGTCAGTGCAATGTTTACAAATGCGGAGTCGGCAGATGCCCATTTGATGTATGGATTAGCACGCGGCAATAGTCGCAGTTACCGCCAGGAAGACGTTCCAAGCAATTGATTGGCGTCTTTAGGGAGCACGGAACATTCCAGCCTATGACTCGCGACTGGGGAAGACCTAGAACGACGAGGACACCTGCAATGGACGAGGCAATTCTTCGTGCAGGTGACGATAACCCTAATGTCAGCGTCAGAGAAGTTGCTGCTGTACAAGGTAACGTCGACCACGTCACTGTATGGAGAGTGCTACGAGAGAACCAGTTGTTTCCGTACCGTGTACAGCGTGTGCAGGCACTATCAGCAGCTGATTGGCCTCCAGGGGTACACTTCTGCGAATGGATCATCCGACAATGTGTCAATCATCATTTCAGTGCAAATGTTCTTTACGGACGAGGCTTCATTCCAACGTGATCAAATTGTAAATTTTCACAATCAACATGTGTGGGCTGACAAGAATCCGCACGCAATTGTGCAATCACGTCATCAACACAGATTTTCTGTGAACGTTTGGGTAGGCATTGTTCGTGATTTCTCGATTGGGCCCCATATTCTTCCACCTACGCTCAATGGACCACGTTATCGTGATTTCATACGGGATACTCTACCTGTGCTGCTAGAACATGTGCCTTTACAAGTACGACACAACATGTGGTTCGTGCACGATGGAGCTCCTGCACATTTCAGACGAAGTGTTCGTACGCTTCTCAACAACAGATTCGGTGACCGACGGATTGGTAGAGGCGGACCAATTCCGTGGCCTCCACGCTCTCCTGACCTCAACCCTCTCAACTTTCATTTATGGGGGCATTTAAAAGCTCTTGTCTACGCAACCCCGGTACCAAATGTATTGATTCTTCGTGCTCGTATTGTGGACGGCTGTGATACAATACGCCACTCTCCAGGGCTGCATCAGCGCATCAGGGATTCCGTGCGACGGAGGGTGGATGCACGTATCCTCGCTAACGGAGGACATTTTGAACATTTCCTGTAACAAAGTGTTTGAAGTCAAGGTGGCACGTTCTGTTAGCTTGCGTTTCCATCCCACGATTAACGTGATTTGAAGATAAGTAATGAAATGAGCTCTAACATGGAAAGTAAGCGTTTCCGGACACATGTGCACATAACATATTTTCTTTCTTTGTGTGTGAGGAATGTTTCCTGAAAGTTTGGCTGTACCTTTTTGTAACACTCTGTATATACCATTTCTGAGCACCAGCAAATTGAGAATCACTGGAAAATCCGTGGTTAACTGTGTGATTCGTTCCAATACAATAATGGCATACATCATATCCGTCGCAAAATAATTATTGTAACTTGCGTATTATGAGAGTAGGATACTTGAAGGCAGCCACACAGTGAAGATCCACCCAAAACGCATTGTTCTTGGTACAGTTTGTTATAATCATACTGCGATTAGTAACATATCTACGATTAAGGTACTCAGCAATGGCTAGTACACCAAGATTAGGTGCAAGGGATATGTTACTGGTTTGACACGCCGGCACGGTTGCTCAGCGTGTTCGGTCCTCAGAGAGCTGGTTGGCCTCCATATTAAAAAACTGAGTCCGGCCGGGGTGGGCGAGCGGTTCTAGGCGCTACAGTCTGGAACCGCGCGACCGCTACGGTCGCAGGTTCGAATCCTGCCTCGGGCATGGATGTCTGCGATGTCCTTAGGTTAGTTAGGTTTAAGTGGTTCTAAGTTCTAGGGGACTGATGACCACAGATGTTAAGTCCCTTAGTGCTCAGAGCCATTTGAATCATTTTTGAGTGAAAGGAACAACAAATGAACTTGGCCGGATGTCATGTGTCGTCCGGAACGACCAAACACAACGAAAAAAAAAAAAAAAAAAAAAGAGAGAGAGAGTAAGGCGTGTCGTTACCGCTCTGTAATGAGTGCTTTGTTGAGGCGGTCGTTCGCGTGTTTACACTTCCAATTTTTTTCCCTAACATTCGCATTTTATTAGGTTGTTAGTTTACATAAGTATATGGTGTAATATTTGATGTTATGCAAATACAAGTTCACCTTTTTTTGACTTCGTTCGATTGGCTTAATCTACTGGACAGCTTGCGCTACTTGTATAAAGATATTTTGCTCCTTTTTCTTTTACGCTTCGTAATTCACATGCTCCAAAGATCCTGCTACTGGGTAGGAACAGTGATCAAGTAAGACTGAGCTTGGGGTTTTACTAAAATGTGGGAATGACGAAATAATGTTTAT
This sequence comes from Schistocerca gregaria, assembly GCF_023897955.1. Classification (NCBI taxonomy): domain Eukaryota; kingdom Metazoa; phylum Arthropoda; class Insecta; order Orthoptera; family Acrididae; genus Schistocerca; species Schistocerca gregaria. The sequence goes on along the minus strand of NC_064930.1, from coordinate 79,226,808 downwards.
CTTATGTGGAGAAGTATTCTAAATTTGTACCGCACTATTTGTAATGGCACTTTTATAAGCCTGTGTCCCTACTCATTCGACATACTATTTTCCCTTTCTTGCACGATGGAGGAAATGTGCGTTTTAACGGAGCTAACGTGGGAATTTTACGAGCGCCCGTTGAGTAAATGGAGTGATTAACGAACTAGAAACACCACTCAACTGCCGCTGGAGTGCGTTGCGATCGCGTATACCACGTTGGGTCCCACGTACCGTGTGTACGAGTCGCATCGTTCCCGAGCGCTCAGCAGCACGTTGATCTCGGCACGCTCCACGTTAACGTTCGACAGCACGGTCCGTGTGCCGACGGCTTTAGTGCCGCTCTGGATGTCGAAGAGTTCACATCGCGCGATTTGTGTATTTTTGACACAAATACGGAATTTTCAACCACTAATCACGGTAAGCCATGATGCCACTGCGAAGGTTATTCTTACATAGTGAAGAGAACTAAAGAAGATGGAACAGTAACGTGGCGCCGTTCGAGACAGAGAGCAAACCACTGCCGAGGAGTGCTGAAAACGAACGATTCGACAGTGGTTTTTTTTCATTCGAGCATCAATGTGGACCTCCGGATGTCGCTCGGTTGGAAGTAAGGAAGGCGGAACCACGCAAAGATGAGGGCAAGAGACGAAGAGACGTCTGTTTTCAAAAATATATTCAGACGAGCTGGCTTGCCTGCATAATCGAGGCTGTGATTTTGTCACTCAAATGCCAGAGCAGCAAACACTGAACATAAGGCAGATTTACTAGCTAAGAACGATGGCAGCAGTTTTCTGTTAAGCGACGACAAACTAGGAGAGAGGGCCCGCTGGAGTGGCCGTGCGGTTCTAGGCGCTACAGTCTGGAGCCGAGCGACCGCTACGGTCGCAGGTTCGAATCCTGCCTCGGGCATGGATGTGTGTGGTGTCCTTAGGTTAGTTAGGTTTAATTAGTTCTAAGTTCTAGGCGACTGATGACCTCAGAAGTTAAGTCGCACAGTGCTCAGAGCCATTTGAACCATTTAGGAGAGAGGATAATAGTATTTAGCGGAAGGGCAGGAAGAGAGGCTCTGAGGAGTGAACAAGACTTTTTTATGGATGGTACGTTCGAGTGGTGCAGCAAAGAGTTTTCGCAAGTATACACCATTCACGCCGACTTTGGGAGTACAAATAATGAGACAAACATCTATCCAGTTGCCTTTGCACTACTCCCAAACAAAAGAAAAGAGCCGCACGTCCGTCTTTTCCGAAATTTGATGGGAAAGATTCCAGAATGGAAACCTGCTAACGTGACTGTAGACTTCGAATCAGCTGCGATTTCAGTAATTAAAGCTGTATTTGCGACAGCTGAAATGGTTCATATGGCTCTGAGCACTATGGGACTTAACATCTGTGGTCATCAGTCCCCTAGAACTTAGAACCACTTAAAGCTGACTAACCTAAGGACATCACACACACATCCATGCCCGAGGCAGGATTCGAACCTCCGACCGTAGCGGTCGTGCAGTTCCAGAATGAAGCGCCTAGAACCGCACGCCCACATCGGCCGGCCACCTGAAGTGCACGGATGTTATTTCCGTATGAAAAAGTGTCTCTGGAGAAAAGTTCAAGAGCTATGAATTACTCGTGAATACAAAGAAAACGAAGAACTGAGACAACACTTCGCATGTGAACTGGGCTGGTGTTTCTACGGCCTGAAGATGTAATTGATGGTTGGCTGGAGATACGCTCACATGCACCAGATATCCCCAACTTTCTGAATTTTTTGACTACTTCGTAGATAGATGGTTGGAAAATGTAGAAACCCCTATCGACCTTTGGAGTTGCTACGAACGGCGCCACCGAACAACCAACGCTGTAGAAGGTTGGCACCACAAAATTAGTAACATGTGCAGTGTTAGGTGGCTTCATGCTTAATTACGGACTTACTGATTCATCAGTTGATTTGTTTTCACCACGTAACGCCCCCTGAGACTCATGGGTTCAGCAGTAGAGGGTAGGAGGAGTCGGGGCAGACCAAGGAGAAGGTACCTGGATTCTGTTAAGAATGATTTTCAAGTAATAGGTTTAACATCAGAAGAGGCACCAATGTTAGCACTGAATAGGTGATCATGGAGGAATTTTATAAGGGGGGCTATGCTCCAGACTGAACGCTGAAAGGCATAATCAGTCTTACATGATGATGATGATGATGACGTAACGCCCGCTGTTTACGTCCTTCTTCGTTGCTGAGCGATGTATCACTTTCCGTTCTGACGCCGCTACTCATCCTTTCCTGTACCTTTACTACTTTTTATCCATATAAATGAAGAACTATTGGTTTTGCCGTTTAGCACCTTTTTAATAACTGTGTAAGTATTGCAGGCACCGGGTCCCACCTAGTGTGTCACCCGCCTACACGTTTACATGAACCTTTTAAGACTCCATCGATCTGTTTACAGAGAGAAAAGCAGAATGTCTCTTCCTCTGACGTTGTCCAACAACGAACTAGGAAGCTGGACGCCCTCGCGGTCCAGGTTCTCCCGTGGCTCGCGGTAGTTTGCAGCACTCGTTTTATTCCTCACCCACTTGCCGCTACGTCCAACATTCGTGGTGATCGTCGGGCAACGTCTTCCACGTTATCTGCAACGTAAATAAACGTTCTTCCCCCAGTATTTCTGAAAACCCAAAAAACAAACTTAAAGAACATAATAATACCAACTGTTCTTACAATTTATCGTATAAGACCTGCTAGATTTAATGAGGGGTGGGACAGGCCTAAGCCTTGTGACACCACACATGCTTGCTAAACCAAATCCGAAAATTAATGACGTTAATTACGTGTTTGAAAAGAGAAGCAGAAAATTCAGCGTGCGCCTTAATGAGGGCAGAACTGTGTATGGAGGGTAAACGAAAAAAAAAGTCTACATGAAACGTGATGAAAGTTTGGGAAAGATAGTAAAAAAATAGGAAGAGGATGGTAAGATCAAGGATTGCTTGAAAGCCATATCCTACCTAACTTGACTGAATTTATCAGAAGATGTATATAGATACAATAGTATTCAAATGTAAATAGCAACTTGTATAAAATATCCTTCCCCCATGAACCATGGACCTTGCCGTTGGTGGGGAGGCTTGCGTGCCTCAGCGATACAGATGGCCGTACCGTAGGTGCAACCACAACGGAGGGGTATCTGTTGAGAGGCCAGACAAACGTATGGTTCCTGAAGAGGGGCAGCAGCTTTTTCAGTAGTTGCAGGGGCAACAGTCTGGATGATTGACTGATCTGGCCTTGTAACATTAACCAAAACGGCCTTGCTGTCCTGGTACTGCGAACGGCTGAAAGCAAGGGGAAACTACAGCCGTAATCTTTCCCGAGGGCATGCAGCTTTACTGTATGATTAAATGATGATGTCGTCCTCTTGGGTAAAATATTCCGGAGGTAAAATAGTCCCACATTCGGATCTCCGGGCGGGAACTATCCAAGAGGACGTCGTTATCAGGAGAAAGAAAACTGGCGTTCTACTGGTCGGAGCGTGGAATGTCAGATCCCTTAATCGGGCAGGTAGGTTAAAAAATTTAAAAAGGGAAATGGAGAGGTTAAAGTTAGATACAGAGGGAATTAGTGAAGTTCGGTGGCAGGAGGAACAAGACTTTTGGTCAGGTGAATACAGGGTTATAAATACAAAATCAAATAGGGGTAATGAAGGAGTAAGTTTAATAATGAATAAAAAATAGGAGTGCAGGTAAGCTACTACAAACAGCATAGTGAAGGCATTATTGTGGCCAAGATAGACACAAAGCCCACGCCTACTACAGTAGTACAAGTTTATATGCCAACTAGCTCTGCAGATGATGAAGAAATTGAGGAAATCTATGATGAGATAAAAGATATTATTCAGGTAGTGAAGGGAGACGCAAATTTAATAGTCATGGGTGACTGGAATTCGTCAGTAGGAAAAGGGACAGAAGGAAACATAGTAGGTGAATATGGATTGGGGAGAAGAAATGAAAGAGGAAGCCGTCTGGTAGAATTTTGCACAGAGCATAACTTAATCATAGCTAATACTTGGTTCAAGAATCATAAAAGAAGGTTGTACACATGGAAGAATCCTGGAGATACTAAAAGGTTTCAGATAGATTATATAATTGTAAGACAGAGATTTAGGAATCAGGTTTTAAATTGTAAGACATTTCCAGGGGCAGATGTGGACTCTGACCACAATCTATTGATTATGAACTGTAGATTAAAACTGAAGAAACTACAAAAATTTGCTAATTTAAGGAGATGGGACCTGGATAAACTGAAAGAATCGGAGGTTGTTGAGAGTTTCAGGGAGAGAATAAGGGAACAATTGACAGGAATGGAGGAAAGAAATACAGTAGAAGAAGAATGGGTAGCTCTGAGGGATGAAGTAGTGAAGGCAGCAGAAGATAAAGTAGGTAAAAAGACGAGGGCTAATAGAAATCCGTGGGTAACAGAAGAAATATTGAATTTAATTGATGAAAGGAGAAAATATAAAAACGCAGTAAATGAAGCAGGCAAAAAGGAATACAAATGTCTCAAAAATGAGATCGACAGGAAGTGCAAAATGGCTAAGCAGGGATGGCTAGAGGACAAATGTAAGGATGTAGAGGCTTATCTCACTAGGGGTAAGATGGATACTGCCTACAGGAAAAATAAAGTGACCTTTGGAGAAAAGAGAGCCACTTGTATGAATATCAAGAGCTCAGATGGAAACCCAGTTCTAAGCAAAGAAGGGAAGGCGGAAAGGTGGAAGGAGTATATAGAAGGTTTATACAAGGGCGATGTACTGGAAATGGAAGAGGATGCAGATGAAGATGAAATGGGAGATACGATACTGCGGGTAGAGTTTGACATAGCACTGAAAGACTTGAGTCGGAACAAGGCCCCGGGAGTAGACAACATTCCATTAGAACTACTGACGGCCTTGGGAGAGCCAGTCATGACAAAACTCTACCATCTGGTGAGCAAGATTTATGAGACAGGCGAAATACCCTCAGACTTCAAGAAGAATATGATAATTCCAATCCCAAAGAAATCAGCTGTTGACAGATGTGAAAATTACCGAACTATCAGTTTAATAAGTCACAGCTGCAAAATACTAACACGAATTCTTTACAGACGAATGGAAAAACTGGTAGAAGCGGACCTTGCGGAAGATCAGTTTGGATTTCGCCGAAATGTTGGAACACGTGAGGCAATACTAACCTTACGACTTATCTTAGAAGAAAGATTAAAAAAAAGCAAACCTACGTTTCTAGCATTTGTAGACTTAGAGAAAGCTTTTGACAATGTTGACTGGAATACTCTCTTTCAAATTCTAAAGGTGGCAGGGGTAAAATACAGGGAGCGTAAGGCTATTTACAATTTGTACAGAAACCAGATAGCAGTTATAAGAGTCGAGGGACATGAAAGGGAAGCAGTGGTTGGGAAGGGAGTGAGACAGGATTGTAGCCTCTCCCCGATGTTATTCAATCTGTATATTGAGCAAGCAGTAAAGGAAACAAAAGAAAAATTTGGAGTAGGTATTAAAATTCACGGAGAAGAAATAAAAACTTTGAGGTTCGCCGATGACATTGTAATTCTGTCAGAGACAGCAAAGGACTTGGAAGAGCAGTTGAACGGAATGGACAGTGTCTTAAAAGGAGGATATAAGATGAACATCAACAAAAGCAAAACGAGCATAATGGAATGTAGTCGAATTAAATCGGGTGATGCTGAGGGAATTAGATAAGGAAATGAGACACTTAAAGTAGTAAAGGAGTTTTGCTATTTGGGGAGTAAAATAACTGATGATGGTCGAAGTAGAGAGGATATAAAATGTAGACTGGCAATGGCAAGGAAAGCGTTTCTGAAGAAGAGAAATTTGTTAACATCGAGTATAGATTTAATGGTCAGGAAGTCGTTTCTGAAAGTACTTGTATGGAGTGTAGCCATGTATGGAAGTGAAACATGGACGATAAATAGTTTGGACAAGAAGAGAACAGAAGCTTTCGAAATGTGGTGCTACAGAAGAATGCTGAAGATTAGATGGGTAGATCACATATCTAATGAGGAGGTATTGAATAGAATTGGGGAGAAGAGGAGTTTGTGGCACAACTTGACAAAAAGAAGGGACCGGTTGGTAGGACATGTTTTAAGGCATCAAGGAATCACAAATTTAGCATTGGAGGGCAGTGTGGAGGGTAAAAATCGTAGAGGGAGATCAAGAGATGAGTACACTAAGCAGATTCAGAAGGATGTAGGTTGCAGCAAGTACTGGGAGATGAAGAAGCTTGCACAGGATAGAGTAGCATGGAGAGCTGCATCAAACCAGTCTCAGGACTGAAGACCACAACAACAACAACATATAAAATATAATAAAAATTCAAAAAAAAAAATTGACGATGCTTATAAGCTGATTTTAAACACGCCTAAATGACTTTTGCTCTTTAGCCAGTCCACAGCCTGGATAAAGTGTGATGGAAATCAGATTACAGTAGAGCGTCGATTGTCCGAACGTCGGTCAACCGAACGACCGCTTAACCGAACTGTGTACTCGCTCGCACCTGTTACTCTCCCACCCTACCGTCCATCATCCCCCTCACTGCCAAACCAAGTGAAAAAATTAATGAATTACTGTGCTGATAAACCTCTTACATTATTTGATTTTCAAACAGCTGAGCAAAACTGAACGTACTCAGACATTACTCTCTTTACTTATTCTGATCAACACTAAACTGACACACAATATTTTTAGCGCAACGCAATCTGACTTTCAATAACCCCTACAAAAGAATGGCCCTGACTAACAATAACCTATACCTTTCACAAATCACTTACCACACAAAAATCTTCGTTACTCGAACTACTACAATATAGCGAGCGCCACTACTGCCAGCTAAATAAAATATTCAAACTACGGAAGGCACTAACTACTGATAGGCATAGTTAGCAAATGAAAGATTTTGATAGAGAACAAACAATGTATTTACCTTAATAGTGTTCAAAAGTCATAATATATATATCATTCCATGATATCCAATATTACAATTTTTTTCTGATGGAGACATGTCCAGATCATCCGCTCTCAAAATTCTGCCATCTCTCACTCCACATCCACCACTGCTGGCCGCTCACCTCCAACTGCGCAACGCTACGCTCTGTTCACATCCAGCTGCCCAACACTACAATAACCAACAACAATGCAAACCAGCCACAGACCGCACAGTCAGTGATTTTCATACAGAGCGCTACGTGGCGTTACCAATAAAAAAAACCTAAACAGCCTACTTAAACAAGCAATAGATTGCCACGAATGTGATGAAGAAGACGTTCACGAATGGATGAATATCGATTATGCAGATCCAGGACACCAAATCGTGCAGTACAGCGAGATTGTAAACGTCGTCAGTGATAAAGATGACGCCGACAGCATCTCATCAATCAGTGCTCCAGAAAGTGAAGATGAAAGTATCCCAGCAGCTTTTGAGGCGTTCACTTGTTTAGATACTGCCTTGCGATGGTTTGAAGCCCGAGATGAAAGTGAGCAGTTTCAGATATCTGCAATGAAAAAAGTACGTGATTTAGCTGCTCGTGATCGTGTAGGCTTGCTTAGACAGATTTTTTAAACGTAAATTTTGTATACTGTGTGTATTGTTCATGCAAAATGCGTATGTAGTATGTACATATTTTTGTTGCCTTTGTATGTTACTTTGTAATACTAAAAGAGATTCCTGTTTTTATGAATAAATTTACTGTACAGTACTTCTTTTTGGCAAATAAACATGTACAGTTCGGTTATCCGAACAAACCAGTTTTCCGAACACCCGTGTCCCCCAATTACTTTGGGTAATCGACGCTCTACTGTATTTTTAAAATACAATATTGAAAGTTGTCCGTCATACCTCCTCGCCTAGGGACGCCAAGCCCTGAATGAAAATTGCTCAACGGATAACTGGGGAGGGGAGCTTGAGAGCGCTACCTAGAGAGCGTGCCCTTTCTGTACGACACTAGGCAAGGGGCTGGAGGGCTCACACGCTGATGTGTGGGTCCCTGCATTCTATAGCTTTTATTTTAAATAAATTCCTTTAACTTGATTTCTTTGTGATTTTTGAAGGTATGTTAAAGATTGATGACAGTTGATTACATATTTATTTTAAACATTATCACTCGACTTTACAGCGATAGCAGCAATTTTTTCAGTTTACAGATATTACAGTTTTACAACTTATAGCTCGTTTGTATTGTATACTAATCTGTACGCACATTTCTACGGGTAAGACGGAATTGCGTTGGCCAAATGTATACCACCAAAGACTCCTAATATTTTACATGGGGCATCCACTATGTGAGGAGGATAACGGGCAAACTGGGGACCAGATACTTTAACACAGGGGGTCAAAATTCCTAAATTTAACGAGAACATTCATTTCGTTACACAATCCGAAGCTGGAAATACAAGAATTAGTGCAAATATTCAAATACATCTCTTCCATGCTACACATTGAGACAGATGCACTGAGGGCACGTCTGCTCACTTACCCGTCTTCTGTAACACTCCTCAGAATATGGCGGGCACCCGGAGGTCTTCGTGGGCCCCGGTGGAGGGGGTGGTCGAACCACTTGGCCGTGACCAACCTCTGCACCCCAAATCTTGTGACACTGGAAAGTCTCTGACTTTTACCTGCCTGTGCTGTCTCTCTGATCCCCTAACCAGGAGTGAGGTTGGCACTACGATACTACAGAACTACTTCCCAACAAAGATTTGGCCACGCTTTACGGAAAGGTGTGAGAAGGATTAGGAAAGTTCATGTGCACATTCACATCCTCGTACAAGAAGCGCATAATACACGACACATATAAATACGTATTATGAAGCCTGACACATTTCTTTCTTGTAATAAAATTGGCTGTGGAGCCGCCTCTGTTTCTATTTCCCGGTGCGAGCGAGCAGCGAAACCTGCTGCTTATAGAGCGGAAACAACTGTACCGTTTCAGTAGATTAGATTAGACTAATACTTGTTCCATAGATCATGAATACGACACTTCGTAATGATGTGGAACGTGTCAGGTTAATGAAAGATGTCTGTACAAGATATTACATTACACAAAATATTGCATGACACTAATGCTTAAGTTAGTTTTTTTCCCTCCCTTAATTTATAACTAAAAATTCAGCCAATGAGTAGAATGAGTTGTCATCTAGAAATTCTTTTAATTTATTTTTAAATATTGGTTGACTATCTGTCAGGCTTTTGATGCTGTTTGGTAGGTGACCAAAGACTTTTGTGGCAGCATAATTTACCCCCTTCTCTACCAAAGTCAGATTTAACCCTGCACTGTGAAGATCATCCTTTCTCCTGGTGTTATAGCTATGCACACTGCTATTACTTTTGAACTGGGCTGGATTATTAACAACAAATTTCATAAGCGAATATATATACTGTGAGGATCCCTAGATCCTTAAATAGATGTCTGCAGGATGACCATGGCTGGGCTCCAGCAATTATTCTGATTACACGTTTCTGAGCAATGAATACTTTTCTACTCAACGATGAATTACCCCAGAATATGGTGCCGTACGAAAGCAGTGAATGAAAGTAGGCGTAGTAAGCTAATTTACTGAGATTCTTATCACCAAAATTTGCAATAACCCTAATAGCATACGTAGCCGAACTCAGACATTTCAGCAGACCATCAATGTGTTGCTTCTAGTTCAACCTCTCATCAATGGACACACCTAAAAATTTTGAAAATTCTACCTTAGCTACAGACTTCTGTTCAAAGTCTATATTTATTACTGGAGTTGTGCCATTTACTGTACGGAACTGTATATACTGTGTTTTTCATAATTTAAAGAGAGTCCGTTTCCTGAGAACCACTTAATAATTTTGTGAAAAACATCATTTACAATTACATCACTTAGTTCTTGGTTTTTGGATGTTATTACTATACTTGTATCATCAGCAAAAAGAACTAACTTTGCATCTTCATCAATATGGAATGGTAAGTCATTAATGTATATCAAGAACAGTAAAGGACCTAAGACCGAACACTGTGGGACCCCGTACTTGATAGCTCCCCAGTTTGAGGAATCAGCTGTTGTATTAACATTACATGAACCACTTATTTCAACTTTCTGCATTCTTCCAGTTAAATATGAATTAAACCATTTGTGCACTGCCCCCTCAAACCATAATGATTTAGCTTATCTAAAAGAATAGGTGTTTTCCAATATACCAAAACAAAAGCGAACCCTTTTCAGAGTCAACCCTTTACAATTATACATCTCATTCAAGAGGCACCACCCCAATTCCTCGCTAGTTTTTATAAGTTAGGAGTTAAAATTAAGTGACATTACTAATCGCCAAGTATAGAGCCACTTGATATTTCTGAGTATTCAAGAAGTGTAGTTGTTATAATGAAAATGATATTGATAATGACTGCTGAATGGTACTGCAAGTGAAGCAAAAGAATGTAATCTCTTGTATTTACTGCAGTTTCAAGTGGTTTATGGTAGAAACTTAATTCTCTCTCTCTCTCTCTGTCTGACGGCTGAAAACTCCAGCTCGGAAACCTCCAGGTAGCGTCCCTCAACTCTTTTGTCTGCCGGGCAAGGGGATTAGCGGACCCGATCTCGGCCCTTTCTGGGCGCGAATCTCACTGGGCGCGTTTTTCGGTGTGCGGACATTTGGCACGGTTTTCCCTTCTCCGAAGTGTTGGGTCCTCTGTCTCCTCCTCCTTCCTCGCCACGCGACCCGCAGTAAAGGTACTTACTGAGCCTTTCCGCTGGTTTTCTTAACATAGGACCAGAATCTCTATGGATTTTTCGCCACATTTCTAGAGAGAGTTTCGTTGTGGAAACTATTAAACGCATCTCGCATTGAAATCCGCACCAAATTTCGAGCCACACTCGCTCGTCTAAATTATACGTGCCTTTTTCTGTGCTCTTGCAGCAGCTTTCTGTCGTGTTTTGTGTACCGTGGGGGATCAGTTCCGTCTGATAATAATTTTTTGGTATGAATTTCTCGAGTGCTCTTGATATTATTTCTTTGAACTTAAGCCACATATGGTCTTCACTTACATAGTTTGGAAGGACTGGAGACTTTCTCGTAGAAAGACATCAACCGAATTTTTAGCTGCTTTTATAAATAGACATATTTTCCGTTTAGTTTTCGTGAATTTCTTCGTTACTGAATTGAGCCTCGCTACGACTGCGCGTTCACTAATCCCTGTATCCGCCGTGATGCTCAGGATTGTTTGTGGCTAAGAGGTCAAGTGTGTTTTCGTAACCATTTTCAATTTCAATGGCCTCGTGAACTAATTGTTCAAAATAATTAAAAAAACATTTAGAACAATTACAGAAGTTGTTTTCTATCTACAACAGGGTCAGGAAATGCCTTTTTTGACAATGTACGGAAGGTAGATTGAAGTCACTGCCAACTATAATCGTATGAGTAGGGTACCTGTTTGTGATGAGACTCAAGTTTTCTTTGAATTGTTAAGCAACTGTTTCATCTGAGACAGAGGGTCGGTAAAAGGAGCCAGTTATTGATTTCTTCCGGTTATCGAATATAACCACTGCCCATACAAAGTCACAGGAACTATTTGCTTCAGTGTCGCTTGTGAGCTGGAACACACATTACATTATTTTCCCTAAGTTGTGCTTCTTGTTTCTGTTGTAGTAGAGACCATCACAATTACGGCTTTTCCCTCCAAAACCTGGGATGCTTTGTCTGTGACCCTGTAAATACCAGAGCTGAACAATGTAGAACGACAACGTACGTTACAAGCGTAGCATTCTGTATTACTTCATTTCCTTATTTCTAACATTTTAAAATTGTACGACGACTTTACATGACATGTCAATCATAGGTGTTCTTATCTCTGTTTATGAACGTACTTTCAGTCATGTTTTGAACATTGTCCCGCTACACTTTATTAACTAATGTTTCGCCGCAAGGGATATAGGATTTTAGAGAGTAAATTAATATAGAGTATGTCGTCCTTCTTTTCAAACATTCACGTACCCATTTCTTCTTTCCTTATTGTTTTTTGGGCATGCAGTTGTAGCAATTAAAGTAGGCACAAATGCAGTGATCAAAAAGAAATGATTAGCGTACATTCGCATTCTCTTTACATCGTTCCTTTCTTGTTGCTCCCATGGCGATGGACTGTTTCTATCGCTATCAGTAAGCGTGAAAGGAAGCTACCATACAGACAGAGGGATCTATATTTATACTTGGCAGAACTAATTACACACTGACATAATCGTCGGTACCGCTTTCGTTTACCAAAAGCTATAAATATTTCTATTTCGGAAAAGAAGCTCTGTATTTGGTCCAGATGTCGAAGAAGAAGGTCCCTTACGTGCTGGTCGTGTGGAGACGGCTGTGTGTGGCCACCCCCGACCGCCGGGTGGCCTCTAGCTGCGAGCGCACAGTCGTGTGGCAGCGTTCGCCATGCCAAAACAAAAAGGAAAACTTGCTGTGGCTGCAGCACTGATGTGTAGATAAAGACAAGAAAAAAAAGTTTATGGATGAAACAATGGTTGAGAGATAAATTCAAATCTGTTACGTACCCTCCAAGTTCAAGAGCCTACAGAGTATAAAAACTTCTTACGTATGGATGACAATACTTTTTGTGAATTACTGGATCTCATACGGCCTAAAATCGAGAAGAAAGAAACGCATATAAGAGCTACCATCACTGCTGAGGAGCGACTAGTAACAAGCATGTCCTGATTAAAAAAAACCTGCGGGCAGTGGCTCCTGTTACTATAATTACAAAGGTACTTTCAGTTGTCCTTTTCACTGTTGTGAATGCAAACTATGAGTTTAAATATGTTCACACCGGTACGAATGGTTGAGTGTCAGATGATGGTATTCTAAAGCTTACAGATTTCTACACTTCACTACTATCTAGAAGTCTAAATTTACCAGATCCCGTTTATCTGGAAGGAGTGGATCCTACAGTGCAATTAGTGTTTTTAGGTGACGAAGCTTTCCCTTTGATGCCGAATTTAATGAAACCGTATCCTCAAAGGAACTTAACAAGGGAGAAAAAGATCTTCAATTACAGGCTTAGCAGAGCTCGGCGGGTAGTTGAGAATGCTTTTGGAATAATGGCAAACAGATTTAGAGTGTTATTAACGCCAATAGCGGTTGAGGTAAAAACTGTTGATGGACTCGTTCTTGCATGTACAGTTCAGCACAACTTTTTAAGGAAGAAAATCCGTAATATCATTCATACTGCCGGTGATTGCAATAACTCACAAACTGTAAACCTTACTGATAAAAACTTGCAGTCAAGTAGTCAACAAATGTTGATACGACACGACAAATCAGCACAGTTACTGCAGAGGGAGTGCGAGGAAAATACAAGCAATTTTTCAGTGACGTGAATGAATTAGAATTTCAAGAAACTTTGATCATTTACAGTTTATGTGCAGAGTAACATTTATTTATACTTTATGTACTTAATAAATAAAAGCGTTTGCATACTTACAACGAAAATATCTGGATCATCATTTACTCCCTCTGTCTGGTCATCCTCCAGAGTGCTCCCCTGTGTTAGTGAAGATATCCCACATCGCACCTCTTCTCGATCCAGGGTGAACTGCAGGAGGTCGTAGTACCAAAGCGTCGGTTCTTGCATGTTTTCAGCAACACTTCTAGTTGCTGATTTAGCGTCCTGTATTTTTCTGAACTGTCGCCGGAAAGACGCTCGTAGAGAACTAATTTTTTTAATAACAAACGCCTTTTCTGCCGCACGATTTATCTCTTTGCATTAGCTATCAGAACTTCGTAGGCTTTGTTCCTGATATTCCTATTGAAGTAGTCCTTCGATTTTTATCTCCCACAAACATGGCCATTCTCTGTACATTATTAATGAAACACGCCCGAAAGTCTTTGTTCTCCTCGAACGACGTTATCACGGAAGCAGCGAAAAGCAGTGCCAACGAAAGCAGTGAGTAACAGAGAGTCTGACACCGTACTGGCGGAATGTGGGCTAGAAGAAAGCGGCCGGCCTGAGCTCAGCAGGTGGCGCTCGGGGCAGCAGGTAGCGGCTCGCCGCTGGAGGCGGCGCACCCCTAAGTCCGGACACGCCCACACACAGGCGGGGCCGGCCGGGGCCAACCCTCTCGACGGGTCGGTCGGCGGACCGGTCCGGCTGTGTGTGGGCTACTTTACCTGAGGGGTCGCTACCTGGCGTAGCGGCAAGTGTGCGGCGTGTCGAACGTCCGGCATTCGCGTTCTTCAGTACTCCACAGGTGGACGCCTGAGGGAGGCGGCTGTCAGTCACGGCACATCCGCCCTCTCCCCGACGGCTCGGAGGCTCGTACCGCCTGCTTGCTCAGCGCAGTCAAAGTGAGGCGGCGGCTCACCTGGCGGACAGCTCTGGCTCTGGCGGACACAACCCTCAGAGTCAGGAATCGTTAGCGCTAGGATTTCACCCGGAACAAGCCCCGCCCATTCACCCCCCTCCACGCCTATCCGTAGTGTAAGGCCCTCCCCTAAACAGACGCCAGTTCCACAAACTGGAAGCTACATCAAACTTGTTATCGGCACAGTGCAACACATCTTACACTGTGATGAAACTCGTAATGATAAGAAATTGAAGTTTTTCTGGATAGTAATATAATATGATTGCGCATTATTAAAGAAATAAAACTATTCATAGAGAATTGGAAGCATCGCCAGCAATAGAAAACAAAAAATTACGTGCTGTTACTTAAGGGCAATATGGACAAACTTTCATTAACTAATTCACTTATTATAATACATTTATTTGAGGGAAACAGCAGAGCAAACATACAATGCAAAAACAATGGTCCTAAATCTGTCATGTCGGTAGTAAAGCCACGGATGCGGTCGAACAACTCTGTTGTCTAAAATCAACGTTATATAGAAATAAGTGAAACTCGTTTTGTTTATGTAGGCCCTCATAGTAGCTCACGAAAATTAAAGAATATAAGAACGCCATAAAGTAGAAATGCCTAATGAAAGCACAAAGATATTTGCTTCTATGCCATATTTTGTTAGTATTTGCATGAGTAATGGGTGAATTTTAACTTTTTAAATTCTTCAAATGCCATACCTGCGCATTTTAAACCACGTCATAAAGAATTGTGGCTGTGTGATTAGTGTCCTATATGCTGTTACAGATGTCTCAGGAAAGTAACGTGTCGTTACTCTTTGACCTGTCTGTTTTTAACCAAAAGATTTATTAATTTCGTAAATGTCATTCAAACCATAATAATGATGATGTGTATGTTTGACACAGAGCAGTTATGGAGGAAATAAATGCTGCAGTGTTTCACGGCTGTAAAATGTTCCTCGTGCTGTGCTAGTTCGTCTTCCACCCCTCAAACTTTACAGCAAAACTATTCAGTGAATAACACGCAAGAACATAGTAATTTTGATGCCCTCTGGAAGTATAGTGAAGATTGGTGCTTGTTTCACTGGGGTCAGGAATCGTTACCGCTAGGATTTCACCCTGCATAAGTCCAGCCCACTCACCCCTGGTTTTCCTGGTTTTTGTTCTGGGCATCATTTTAAGTTAACCCACGTGGTTTACCCTGATCGGCTGCACTCGGAGTGAATGTTAAATTAATATCTGGATAGCTCTTAAATATTGCCAGATGGTTAAAAGACACGCTACAAAAAATTTGCACAGTTGGCCTCAGCTGTGCCAGGTACTTCCACAGCAAACATAAGAGAAAACACTTTGGCACTGAATTCCTTAAATACGAGAACTCAGTATTCAGATGAATAGCCTATGAGAAAACATTCTTCTGTGTGAGAAAAAGCACCCGAAGCTGCAACAGCATAAACCTACCCTCAAAGAATAGTTTGCTTGGAGAAAGAGGAACCTCAGAATAACTGACATTTAAGTGAAACAAGCACCAATGTTCACTATACTTCCAGAGGGCATCAAAATTACTTTGTTCTTGCGTGTTATTCACTGAATAGTTTTGCTGTAAAGTTTTAGGGGTCGAAGAAGAACTAGCACAGCACGAAGGACATTTTACATCCGTGAAACACTGCAGCATTTATTTCCTCCATAACTGCTCTGTGTCAAACATACACATCATCATTATTATGGTTTGAATGACATTTACGAAATTAATAAATCTTTTGGTTAAAAACAGACAGGTCAAAGAATAACGCTACGTTACTTTCCTGAGACATCTGTAACAGCATATAGAACACTAATCACACAGCCACAATTCTTTATAACGTGGTTTAAAATGCACAGGTATGGCATTGGAAGAATTTAAAAAGTTAAAATTCACCCATTACCCATGCAAATACTAACGAAATGTGGCATAGAAACAAATATCTTAGTGCTTTCATTAGGCATTTCTACTTTATGGCGTTCTTATATTCTTTAATTTTCGTGAGCTGCTATGAGAGCCTACATAAACAAAACGACTTTGACTTATTTCTACATAACGTTGATTTTAGACAACAGAGCTATTCGACTGCATCCGTGGCTTTACTACCGACATGACAGATTCAAGACCATTGTTTTCGCATTGTATGTTTGCTCTGTTGTTTCCCTCAAATAAACGTGCTATAATAAGTGAATTAGTTAATGAAAGATTGTCCATATTGCCCTTAAGTAACATCGCGTTATTTTTTGTTTTGTATTGCTGGCGATCCTTTCAATTCTGTATAAATACTTTTATTTCTTTAATAACGCACATTCATATTATATTACTATCCAGAAAAACTTAAATTTCTTATCATTACTGAATCTCATCACAGTGTAACATGTGTTGGACTGTGACAATAACAACTTTGATGTAGCTTCCAGTTTGTGGAACTGCCGGCTGTTTAGGGCAGAGCCTTACACCAGGAGCCGGCAGGAATCCTGCACGTGTGCAGTTAACAGATGTTCTGCGTGCACACAGGGGCAAGCTGGCCACCCGCTTATCTCCCCTCCATACCGTCTCTCTGCTCCTTCCACTGTAATGCGTTTTGTTTCTCTAGCTTGCTTTATTGAATGATGGAATAAGGTTAGCAGGAGTGCTTGAAATAAATCATGGTTTGAAAGAGTACCTATTAACTACGATACGTTTTATTTAATTGTGACAGGTGGAGTTTACAATACGTTTAATATCTGGAACAAAACACACGCAAACAGTTACGTAAATTTTCATCACTTATGTTTGCTCTTAACCGAGGCTTATTAATTCAGCAAGTGGTTTTCCAGCTCTCACTATATTAAGCAATTTCATAGCTTGCACGTACCTCTGGGCTATTATTGTTGTCGTCCTGAAAATTTGAAAACAGTGCTCCATAAAATGTTAAATCAGTTAGATGAGAGACATGACGAGAGAAAGTCACAGATCTCTCGTGACAATGGCAACTAGGACAGATGGATCTAATATCGTCAGTTCGCTCTTCTTAAGCTCAGTCAGTTTCCCCATCCGCTCAGAATCCGACAATAAATTGTAATCGTCCTTGTGAAATTTATTATAATGGCCTTCAGTACTAAAATTCCGCTGACCAGCGAGAATACTGCCACATACTAAACATTTCGAATTTTCACGTTTTTGCACAAAGAAAAAACGGTTCTCCCTTTACTTTTTAAAAGACAGCGGATCTCCACGTCTCCGTTTCATTGATTCACTCTGCATTTTCCGGTTCTTGAAATAAAACGTTCACTACGTAGTGGTCGCTACGCATCAACGTCCGCAGCTTAGCCTGGCACTATGCCATAAATGCGCTTTATAAACGAGGTTATAAAGAATTGTGGCTGTTTCTGTGTGATTACTGTCCTATATGCTGCTGCAAACGTCTCAGGAAAATAATCTGTCGTTATTCTTTCTCCTGTCTGTTTTTAACCAAAAGATTTATTAATTTCGTAAATGTCATTCAAACCATTTCTTAAAAATAATAATGATGATGTGTATGTTTGTCACAGAGCAGTTATGGAGGATATAAATGCTGCAGTGTTTCAAATGTGTGTGAAATCTTATGGGATTTAACTGCTAAGGTCATCAGTCCCTAACCTTACACACTTGTTAACCTAAATTACCCTAAGGACAAACACACACACCCATGCCCGAGGGAGGACTTTAACCTCCGTCGGGACCAGCCTTACAGTGCAGTGATTCACGGCTGTAAAACGTCCTTCATGCTGTGCTAGCTCTTCTTCCACCCCTAAAACTTTACAGCAAAACTATTCAGTGAATAAGACGCAAAACAGCTAGGACCGATCTAGCAAGAACAAAGAAATCTTGATGCCATCTGGAAGTATAGTGAACATTGGTGCTTGTTTCACATATACTGTCTGAGTTCTGAAACAATTGTCAAGTGTGCTGTGGTTCCTGTTTCTCCAAGCAAATTATTCTTTGAGGGTAGGTTTTTCATGTTGTAGCTTTGGGTGCTTTTTCTCACATAGAAGTATGTTTCTTCATAGGCTATTCATCTGAATACTGAGTTCCCGTATTTAAAGAATTCAGTGCTAAATTGTTTTCTCTTATGTTTGCTTTGGAAGTACCTGGCACAGCTGAGGCCAACTGTGCACGGTTTTTGTAACGTGTCTTTTAACTACCTGGCAAAATTTAAGACCTAGCAAGATATTAATGTAACATTCACTCCTAGTGCAGCCGAACGCGGAAAACCACGTGGGCCAACTGAAACGATGCCCAGGCGCCGAACAAAGACCGGAAAAGCCTGGGTTGAGTGGGCGGGACTTGTTCTGGGTGAAATCCTAGCGCTGAGGGCACGTCAAAAATGGGGTCTCCGCTCCAGAAGAGGTGCCGGCCGACGAAGGCGTGCTCCAGCAATGGCGGCACGAAGCGTCGGAGAGATCTCTGGAGCTGCACTTACGACGGACGCCGCTTACAGTTCCTGCACGAGTTCGCGTAACTCACTACAGTAGGCCGCACTACACGCCCAAAGCTGTTCCGCGCTGGGCATTGCTGCGCTGCAGACATTAGTCGAGTCCGCGTCACGTCGTGTTGTGGTACTTCTGCGTGCCCTGCACGGTATTACGCAGGTGTACCAGTTTCTTCACTGCATGATGTGACGTCTTGTTCGAACGTTTTGTGGGCAACAAGTTTATCTCCATTTAGTTGCTCCGTTCCATTCCTTAAAAGCGCATAGGTGAAGTACCTGAGTCACTTAGGGGAGTTGAATCACCAACAAACAGTTGGTGCATTGGTGCTGGCAGTAGGCTGAACGTCTTTCTGTGCATTAACACTTACCAGGTGTACCGGTATGAAATGAGCGTTTCTTTGTGAAAATGAAACACTAATTTTCAATTGAAAAGTAAAGTACTGACCATTGCTTTCTATACATTTGGACCACCTTTCTGGCAATTTTTGGACACCACGCCAATAGAAACGTTCGTCTTTCGAAGTAAACCAATCAGACTTCCGCAAGGCGTTCGATACAGTTCCCCACAGTCGTTTAATGAACAAAGTAAGAGCATACGGACTATCAGACCAATCGTGTGATTGGATTGAAGCGTTCCTAGATAACAGAACGCAGCATGTCATTCTCAATGGAGAGAAGTCTTCCGAAGTAACAGTGATTTCAGGTGTGCCACAGGGGAGTGTCGTAGGACCGTTGCTATTCACATTATACATAAATGACCTTGTGGATGACATCGGAAGTTCACTGAGGCTTTTTGCGGATGCTGCTGTGGTGTATCAAGAGGTTGTAACAATTGAAAATTGTACTGAAATGCAGGAGGATCTGGAGCGAACTGACGCATGGTGCAGGGAATGGCAATTGAATCTCAATGTAGACAAGTGTTATGTGATGCGAATACATAGAAAGATGCGAATACATAGAAAGATAGCAGGTCAGCAACTGGAAGCAGTTAATTCCATAAATTATCTGGGAGTACGCATTAGGAGTGATTTAAAATGGAATGATCATATAAAGTTGATCGTCGGTAAAGCAGATGCCAGACTGAGATTCATTGGAAGAATCCTAAGGAAATGCAATCCGACAACAAAGGAAGTAGGTTACAGTACGCTTGTTTGCCCACTGCTCGAATACTGCTCAGCAGTGTGGGATCTGTACCAGATAGGGTCGATAGAAGAGATAGAGAAGATCCAATGGAGAGCAGCGGGCTTCATTACAGGATCATTTAGTAATCGCGAAAGCGTTACGGAGATGATAGATAAACTCCAGTGGAAGACTCTGCAGGAGAGACGCTCAGTAGTTCGGTACGGGCTTTTGTTAAAGTTTCGAGAACATACCTTCACCGAAGAGTCAAGCAGTATATTGCTCCCTACTACATATGTCTCGCGAAGAGACCATGAGGATAAAATCAGATAGATTAGAGCCCACACAGAAGCATACCGACAATCCTTTCCACGAACAATACGAGACTGGAATAGAAGGGAGAACCGATAGAGGTAC
Source organism: Schistocerca gregaria (assembly GCF_023897955.1). Lineage (NCBI taxonomy): Eukaryota > Metazoa > Arthropoda > Insecta > Orthoptera > Acrididae > Schistocerca > Schistocerca gregaria. Next base: position 79,206,415 of record NC_064930.1, on the reverse strand, counting down.
TCAAGGTACCCTCCGCCAAACACCGTCAGGTGGCTTGCGGAGTATAGATGTAGCTGTAGATGTAGACACCCAATTTTCCACTTCTTCGTAGGAATCGAAGTGTTCCTCAGCCAATGCGTGTCCCATAGATGAAAACTCATGGTAGTAGGAAGGGGGCCAGGTCTGGTGAATACCGCGGGTAGGGTAGCAGCTACCAGCCAAGTGTTTTGATAGTACCCTGAACCAGTTTTGCTTTGAGTGCAGATGCACTGTCGCGAAAAAATATTACTTTGCCATGTATTCTGGCCCGTTCTGTCTTTTTTCGATCAATTCATAGTTCAAATTGATCATTTGCTGTCTGTAGCGATTAGTATTCACAGTTTCGACGGGTTCTATAAAGTTCGTGATACATCACACCTTTCTGATCCCACCAAACACAGAGCATTGTCTTCTTGCGAATCAATCTGGTTTTGCAGTCGATGTTGATGGTTGTCCCGGATTAACCCACGATTTTTCCCGTTTCGGATTCTTAAAATAAATCCATATCTCATGGCCAGTAACAATTCGATGCAAAACTGATTTTGTTTCATGCGCTTGAAGCAAAATGTGACAAATGGTTTTTCGGTTTTCCATCTGTCTTTCATTCAATTCATGTGGCACCCATTTTCCACACTTTTGGATCTTTCCCACGGCTTTCACACGGTAAGAAATTGTTTGCTGTGTAACATTTAGCATTGCTGCCATTTGCTTCTGACTCAAAGTATCATCTTCATTCAATATTGCATGCAATTCGGCGTCTTCGAACTTTTTTCGTGGTCTTCCACGTTCTTCATTTCTTACATCAAAATCATTATTTCTGAACCGTTGAAACTATCTTTTGCACGTTGCTTCTGATAGATAATGATCACCATATGCCCCGACAAGCATTCGATTCGACTCTGTAGCACTTTTTTTTTTCAAATGAAAACAAAAAATTAATGCTTTCCACAAATCATCACTTTCTGTTACAAAATTCGACATTGTTAAAACGATGAAAACGTATGATGTTGTTTGTTCCATGACTATACCAAATATCCTTGACAGATGTCATACCAACCAAACAAACAAAAATGAGGCTCGTTCACAACAAATGTTCCCTATCGACACATTCGTATCTTAACGCTCATTTCAAACAGGTTAGAATCGCCTACTTCACTCTCATCATCATATAAAATTCTGTAAATTTCACTGTAAGAAAGATTTTCTCTTGCCATTTTATAGTCTAAAGCATTGACAGTAGTAATTCGGTTTTAGGACATCACAAACAGTCCGCAAAGTAACTCAGTGATAAGCCTACTCCAAAATAAAAATGAGATCGTACTGGCAGAAATTAGTAACATAAAAAGTCGGGCTGGGTCTGACAGACCCGTTCGCTTTCTGAAAAACTGCCAAACAGTGACTAATCTAAGCAAATCCTCATGCACGATGTGAACGCTTTCTGTCGAATGTTTCAGGAAGAAGCAGAGCGCTCGAGTCAAATAAGCAATTATAACAATACAAATTCAGTGAAACAAAAACCAGTACATCTCAAGCACCCAGCCTGACTGTTCTAGGGTAGTATTTCTCAGGTGCAGGAATAATTACTTTTATTTTTGTTTATTCATTCGTTGTCCGTTGATCCAGTATACAAGAGAATTACGTGGATATGGAACGAGTCATAATTGTAATTGAAGCCAATACTTACAGATGCTAATAGATATAAATTTTAATATTGTAAAGCAACAAAATACGCTAATAATCATGAGCTTAGGCATTTCCTACAGTGAAAATAGCTACAAAACAATCAAATAATAAATTACATTTCATCCACATTACAAGTTACAACTTTGATAGACCTGAAATGGTTTGATTTCAAATGAGAAATAAATAATTCAGACGAGTATGTAAGTCACCAGTTACTAGCTAACAAAATTTTATTGCCAGCGTCGTAGGTGCAGCTTCTCAGTCAGAAATCTAAAATCTCGTTGTGAGCCCTCGAAATTTGCAGACAATACGTTGTCATCACTTTGTATTTCTCGTACCTCTGTTGTTCTTGTTGTTGTTGTCTTCAGTCCTGAGACTGGTTTGATGTAGCTCTCCACGCTACTCTACCCTGTGCAAGCGTCTTCATCTCCCAGTACTTACTGTAACCTACATCCTTCTGAATCTGCTTAGTGCATTCATCTCTTGGTCTCCCTTTACGATTTTTAGCCTCCACGCTGCCCTCCAATGCTAAATTGGTGATCCCTTGATGCCTCAGAACATGTCCTACCAACCGATCCCTTCTTCTACACAAGTTGTGCCACAAACTCCTCTTCTCCCCAATTGTATTCTATACCTCCTCATTAGTTATGTGAGCTACCCATCTAATCTTCAGCATTCTTCTGTAGCACCACATTTCGAAAGCTTCTATTCTCTTCTTGTCTAAATTATTTATCGTCCATGTTTCACTTCCATACATGGCTACACTCCATACAAATTCTTTCAGAAACGACTTCCTGACACTAAAACAATACTCGATGTTAACAAAGTTCTCTTCTTTTTTCTTGTCATTGCCAGTCTACATTTATATCCTCTCTACTTCGACCATCATCAGTTTATTTTGCTCCCCAAATAGCAAAACTCCTTTACTACTTTAAGTGTCTCATTTCCTAATCTAATTCCCTCAGCATCACCCGACTTAATTCGAACACTTTCCATTATCCTCGTTTTGCTTTTGTTGATGTTCATCTTATATCCTCCTTTCAAATCCATTTCGTTCAACTGCTCTTCCAAGTCCGTTGCTGTCTCTGACAGAATTACCATGGCATCGGCGAACCTCAAAGTTTTTATTTCTTCTCCATGGATTTTAATACTTACTCCGAATTTTTCTTTTGTTTCCTTCAGTGCTTGCTCAATATACAGATTGAATAACATCGGGGAGAGGCTACAACCCTGTCTCACTCCCTTCCCAACCACTGCTTCCCTTTCATGTCCCTCGACTCTAATAACTGCCATCTGGTTTCTGTACAAATTGTAAATAGCCTTTCGCTCCCTGTATTTTACCCCTGCCACCTTCAGAATTTGAAAGAGAGTATCCCAGTCAACATTGTCAAAAGCTTTCTCTAAGTCTACAAATGCTAGAAACGTAGGTATGTCCTTCCTTAATCTAGCTTCTAAGATAAGTCGTAGGGTCAGTATTGCCTCACGTGTTCCAACATTTATCAGTTATTTTGCTCCCCAAATAGCAAACCTCATTTACTACTTTAAGCGTCTCATTTCCTAATCTAATTCCCGCAGCATAACCCGATTTAATTCGACTACATTCCATTATCCTAGTTTTGCTTTTGTTGATGTTCATCTTATACTCTCCATTCAAGACACTGTCCATTCCGTTCGGCTGCTCTTCCAGGTCCTTTGCTGTCTCTGACAGAATTAGAATGTCATCGCCGAACCTCAAAGTTTTTATTTTTTCGCCATGAATTTAGTAAGTTACAGTTGCATAATACTTACACGAACTCCTTATAGACGAATGGAAAGGCGGATAGAAGCCGACTTCGGGGAAGATCAGTTTGGATTCCGCAGAAATGTTGGAACACGTGAGGCAATACTGACCCTACGACCTGTCGTAGAAAATAGATTAAGAAAAGGCAAACCTACGTTTCTAGCATTTGTAGAGTTTGAGAAAGCTTTTGACAACGTTGACTGGAATACTCTCTTTCAAATTCTGAAGGTGGTAGGGGTAAAATACAGGGAGCGAAAGGTTATTTAGAATTTCTACAGAAACCAGAAGACAGTTATTAGAGTCTAGGGGCATTAAAGGGAAGCAGTGGTTGAGAAGGGAATGAGACAGGGTTGTAGCCTCTCCCCGATGTTATTCTATCTGTATACTGAGCAAGCAGTGAAGGAGACAAAAGAAAAATTCGGAGTAGGTATTAAAATCCGTAGAGAAGACATAAAAACTTTGAGGTTCGCCGATGACATTGTAATTCTGTCAGTGACAGCAAAGGACTTGGAAGAGCAGCTGAACAGAATGGATAGTGTCTTGAAAGGAAGATATGAGATGAACATCAACAAAAGCAAAACGAGGACAATGGAATGTAGTCGAATTAAGTCTGATAATGCTGAGTGAATTAGATTAGGAAATGAGACACTTAATGTAGTAAAGGAGTTTTGCTATTTGGGGAGCAAAATAACTGATGATGGTCCAAGTAGAGAGGATATAAAATGTAGGCTGGCAATGGCAAGGAAAGCGTTTCTGAAGAAGAGAAATTTGTTAACATCGAGTATAGATTTAATGGTCAGGAAGTCGTTTCTGAAAGTACTTGTATGGAGTGTAGCCATGTATGGAAGTGAAACATAGACAATAAATAGTTTGTACAAGAAGAGAATAGAAGCTTTCGAAATTTGGTGCTACAGAAGAATGCTGAAGATTAGATGGGTATATCACATAACTAATGAGGAGGTATTGAATAGAATTGGGGAGAAGAGGAGTTTGTAGCACAACTTGACTAGAAGAAGGGATCGGTTGCTAGAACATTTTCTGAGGCATCAAGGGATCACCAATTTAGTATTGGAAGGCTGCTTGGACGGTTCAAATCGTAGAGGGAGACCAAGAGATGACTACACTAAGCAGATTCAGAAGGATGTAGGTTGCAGTAGGTACTGGGAGATGAAGGAGCTTGCACAGGATAGAGTAGCATGGAGAGCTGCATCAAACCACTCTCAGGACTGAAGACAGCAACAACATCGTGAATTTACGTGTGCTATGGTATTAATAAATTTACGTGTGCTATGGTATTAATAAAAGCAGATTATCTGACACATTCAAACAGTTTCAGGTAACGTTATTACCATCATTTTTCCGAAAATTAAATTCTCTACAACTCTTGAAAATGTTGTGCCATTGTCTGGATTTCAGAAACAAATTGGGCCAAGTAGCTAATAAATTTAAAAAATTACGAAATAACTCGTTTGATTCTCTGTCTATTCTGAAAAAATACTTCAGATACACGTCTGGAACATGTTTTATTAGATTCATCAGATCAATAACAACGAAATAAATGGAAATCGTGCTTTACTTTAACCTCGTACAGTTTTTCAGTGACTTCATATTAGCAAAGTTGCTAAATTTCAGACATAATCTTTTACTAGCCGTAGCTCTGTAACTAAACATTTGCAGACCTATGTTCATATGAACTTTTTTCTTTTGTTTTACTTGTAGAATAACACATTAAAATATTTTCATATCTTCGTGAATCACCCTGTAGTTCACAGTTACAATAAACGATGTGCCAACAATTGAACTGAGGAGAGAATCAGCGAACTTATCTTCAAAATGTTCAACAGTGTGTGAAATCTTATGGGACTTGACTGCTAAGGTCATCAGTCCCTAAGCTTCCATACTACTTAACCTAAATTATCCTAAGGACAAACACACCCACGGCCGAGGGAGGACTCGAACCTCCGCCGGGACCAGCCGCACAGTCCATGACTGCAGCGCCCTAGACCGCTCGGCTAATCCCGCGCCACACTGTTGTTCAGTGCAGTGGTTTGCTAACAAGGCAAACACTTCATCGCACCCCCTCAGATTTAATGGTAAGTTGACCCATTTGATAGCCCGTCAAAAACTGAACACAGATCAAACACGAAGATGTACTGAGCTGCGAAAAAAAACGAAATTGTAACAGTGAAATGCGCAAATTTAATGTGTGCAATATAGAGCAACGTTAATTACAGTCGTGTCGTGGTGGTGTGGTCACAGTGTTAGATTGCGAATGGTAAATCCGGGTTCAAATCGCACACGTTTTCATTTTTGTTTCTTTTTTCCACAATATTACGAACTTTCCGTTCGGTCATTGGCGTGTCTGTTCGCGATATTCAAATTTGTGTCTGTGTCGTGATGTAACGTCCGTGTGCAAAATGGTTCAAATGGCTCTGAGCACAATGGGAGTAAACAGCTGAGGTTATCAGTCCCCTAAAACTACTTAAACCTAACTAACCTAAGGACATCACACACATCCATGCCCGATGAAGGATTCGGACCTGCGACCGTAGCGGCCGCGCGGTTCCAGACTGAAGCGCCTAGAACCGCTCGGCCCGTCCGTTTGCAACAGCGAGGTGTAAGGAAGAGGCCTCCAGATTGTACACACACCCTGTTTGTTCTACACAAGTACCACATTTTACGACTCTTGCATTCCGTTTCGAAAGTTTTGAGTCTTGAATTTGTAACCTACCGCTTCTGGTTTGCTCTTTTCTGCTGATGGGTAAGCCTGCGAGCCGAACGTATGAGTGAAAAATTTTGCGCAACGGAGTTTATAACGCTAATTTCTCGCCCTGACACTTACACGCTCTCCAGAAGGGCAAGCTTGTCCTTTGCTCTATATGTGACGTTAACTAGTCGTATGCAAATCTGGTTGGTTTCTAACCATATCCTCAGTATATGCTTCACATGTGCTGACCTACAGACACTGCCTCCACCAGGTGGTTGCAAACATGAAATACACAAATAAGGAGATAATAAAATGACCAAGGAAAGTACTAGATATGAAATGATACACTCAGTAGTGTTAAATTCTTTACTCTTCTGCAATTCACTCTATTCAAGATTACTCAGTACGAGCAACATTATAGTTCTGCCTATTCACATTTGGTAATCGCTCGGTCTGGCACTGTCCTGTGATATATTCGCGGTCGTTAATTCAATCGGGGAACACTGACATCACACCAGTTACACGCCGCCACGCGTTATGTGGGCGAGCCGCTGTGTCTTCTCCTTCTCCTCGGCCACGTGGCTCCCGCTAAGGCGCGGTCCAGCCGCCTGGAGTTCCCAGGAGCTTTCGGCGCTGTTGTCTTCAGCTCTCCGGCCTGCTTGCCTCGCTTGTGTCTTTTCCGTTCCCCTGCCAGCCTCCCGTCTCCATCCACTTCACTATCGCCCAACGTGCAGATATTCTGCTACCACTTAAAATCCCTAGCCGCTGTCAGTATCGTTAATGGTTTCCTATCTCGATATTTATACTATTAAAGGGCCTTCTTTCCGGAGTGGTAGTTGTAATGTGGCTCAAAATGACGCCACCTTACAAATTCATTTGCTGTAACATAGTTCACACTCGTCCATTTGTCCATTATGATTATCGGGGCTGTTATGCCGTGGTCGGTTCATGAATTCTGTGTCAATTCCCAACGTTTCGTCCCCATCTGCGGGAGACATCTTCAAGGGGGTCTGTGGCTCGATGGAAGCACCCGCTGGCTCGGCAGCGAGCCAGCAGGTGTGTTGGACCTTCCATCAAGCTACAGACTCCCTTGAAGATGTCTCCCGCAGACGGGGACGAAACGTTCGTCAACCGACCACGGCATAACAGCCCCGATAATCATAATGGACATGACATTTCCGACCGTGAAAGTCTACATTTTAGTACTCGTTTATTTGCTTTTCTCATTCTTGTGAGAGATCTGTGGGCCATCTCGCCTGCTCTCACTACTCATCGTATTTACTTGCGACAGTAGTACACTGAAAAGCCAAAGAAACTGGTAAGCCTGCCTAATACAGTGTAGGCCACCCCCGAGCACGCAGGAGTGCCGCAGCACGACGAGCTTTAAGGGTGGTTTGTTTGGATCTAATTCTCAGAGTTTGTTGAAAGAGCGACCAGAGACTACGGTCATGTGTGCACGAGTTGTCTCTATGTGATGGTGTGAATGTGTGTGCTCCCTCATTTTCATTCAAAGGCTATGGCCAAAAATTTAGTTGTGGGAGTGTGATTGTGTTTTCTACACTAGTGGCAATTTAAGTTACTACACCAAGAAGAAATACATATGATAGACCGGTATTCATTGGACAAATATATTATACTAGAACTGACATGTGATTAGATTTTCACGCAATTGGGCTGCATAGATCCTGAGAAATCAGTACCCAGAACAACCACCTCTGGCGGTAATAACGGCCTTGATACGCCTGGGTACTGAGTCAGACAGACCTTGGATGGCGTGTACAGGTACAGCTGCCCACGCAGCTTCAACAGAATACCACAGTTCATCAAGAGTAGTGACTGGCGTATTGTGACGAACCAGTTGCTCAGCCACCATTGACCAGACGTTTTCACTAGGTGAGAGATCTGGTGAATGTGCTGATCAGGGCAGCAGTAGAGCATTTTCTGTAACCAGAAACGCCCGTACAGGACCTGCAACATGCGGTCGTGCATTATCCTGCTGAAATGTAGGGTTCCGCAGCGATCGAATGAAGGGTAGAGCAACGGGTCGTAATATATCTGAAATGTAGCGTCCACTGTTGGTAGCCCCATCAATGCGAACAAGAGGTGACCGAGACGTGTAACCAATGGCACCCCATACCGTGACGCTGGGTGATACAACAGTATGGCGATGATGAAGACACACTTCCAGTGTGTCTCCACTGCGCTGTCGCCAAACACGGATGCGACGATCGTGATGCTGCAAACAGTGCCACAACACGACGAGCTTTAGGGGTGGTTTGTTTGGATCTAATTCTCAGAGTTTGTTGAAAGAGCGACCAGAGACTACGGTCATGTGTGCACGAGTTGTCTCTATGTGATGTTGTGAATGTGTGTGCTCCCTCATTTTCTTTCAAAGGCTATGGCCAAAAATTTAGTTGTGGGAGTGTGATTGTGTTTTCTACACTAGTGGCCATTTAAGTTGCTACACCAAGAAGAAATACAGATGATAGACCGGTATTCATTGGACAAATATATTATACTAGAACTGACATGTGATTACATTTTCACGCAATTCGGCTGCATAGATCCTGAGAAATCAGTACCCAGAACAACCACCTCTGGCCGTAATAGCGGCCTTGATACGCCTGGGTACTGAGTCAGACCGACCTTGGATGGCGTGTACAGGTACAGCTGCCCACGCAGCTTCAACAGAATACCACAGTTCATCAAGAGTAGTGACTGGCGTATTGTGACGAACCAGTTGCTCAGCCACCATTGACCAGACGTTTTCACTAGGTGAGAGATCTGGTGAATGTGCTGATCAGGGCAGCAGTAGAGCATTTTCTGTAACCAGAAACGCCCGTACAGGACCTGCAACATGCGGTCGTGCATTATCCTGCTGAAATGTAGGGTTCCGCAGCGATCGAATGAAGGGTAGAGCAACGGGTCGTAATATATCTGAAATGTAGCGTCCACTGTTGGTAGTCCCATCAATGCGAACAAGAGGTGACCGAGACGTGTAACCAATGGCACCCCGTACCATGACGCTGGGTGATACAACAGTATGGCGATGATGAATACACACTTCCAGTGTGTGTTCACTGCGCTGTCGCCAAACACGGATGCGACCATCGTGATGCTGCAAACACAACCTGGATTCATCCGAAAAAATGACATTTTGCCATTCGTGCACCCAGGTTCGTCGTCGAGTACACCATCGCAGGCGCTCCTGTCTGTGATCCAGCGTCAAGGGTAACTCCAGCCACGGTCTCCGAGCTGATAGTCCGTGCTGCTGCAAACGTCGTCGAACTGTTCGTGCAGATGGTTGTAATCTTGCAAACGTCATCGTCTGTTGACTCGGGGATCGAGACGTGGCTGCACGATCCGTTACAGCCGTGCGGATAACATGCCTATCATATCGACTGCTAGTGATACGAGGCCGTTGGGATCCAGCACGGCGTTCCCTATTACCCTCCTGAACCCACCGATTCCATATTCTGCTGACAGTCATTGGATCTCGACCTACACGAGCAACAACGTAGCGATACGATAAACCGCAATCAAGATAGGTTAAAATCCGACTTTTATCAAAGTCAGAAACGTGATGGTACACATTTCTCCTCCTTACACGAGGCATCACAACAACGTTTGACCAGGCGACGCCGGTCAACTGCTGTTTGTGTACGAGAAATCGGTTGGAAACTTTCCTCATGTCAGCACATTGTGGTTGTCGCCACCGGCGCCAAGCTTGTGTGAATGCTCTGAAAAGCTGATCATTTGCATATCACAGCATCTTCTTCCTGTCGGTTAAATTTCGCGTCTGTAGCACGTCATCTTCGTGGTGTGGCAATTTTAATGGCCAGTAGTGTATGTGCCTGTCCGTGGCTGAGCGATCATCTTTACGGTGAGTTGCTATCTATCCTAATTAGTATTGATTCTCAGAGTATTTGCGCAAGTTATTTGTTGCGTGGGTGAGGACCACAGTTTCATTTCATCAACATGGTGCCTGTAATGCGTGAATAGCTCGCCACATGAGAGGACTTCCATGACGGGCCAAAATCGCAGGCCATTTCTGTGGGTATCTCTAACAGATCGGACCTGTCAATCTGAAGCCCGTCGTCTCCCACTGATGTGCAGGTCGTGTCCGTCACATCTGGTCTCACCTATCTGCCCGCAGGCCGGGTCTGTCTGTGTGTGTGTGTGTGTGTGTGTGTGTGTGTGTGTGTGGCGTAATGCAGTGGATTTTCGAGGTTTGTCCATGAACCCAGGACTGTGGTGCTCCTTCGCAGGCCATGGGACACGGGCGATGTATTTCAGGAATTCACACTGTCTCACCGCAAGTACATTGTACAGTGTGCTGTTTTACAGACGCTTTATTTGTTCTAGTACTCTTTGGCACCTGGAAAGTAGTTTATACAGGGTGTTACAAAAAGGTACAGCCAAACTTTCCGGAAACATTCCTCACACACAAAGAAAGAAAATATGTTATCTGGACATGTGTCCGGAAACACTTACTTTCCATACCAGAGCTCATTTTATTACTTCTCTTCAAATCACATTAATCGTGGAATGGAAACGCACAGCAACAAAACGTACCAGCGTGACTTCAAACACTTTGTTACAGGAAAGGTCCAAAATGTCCTCCGTTAGCGAGGATGAGTGCATCCACCTTCCGTCGCACGGATTCCCTGATGCGCTGATGCAGCCCTGGAGAATGGCGTATTGTATCACAGCCTTCCACAATACGAGCACTAAGAGTCTCTACATTTGGTACCGGGGTTGCGTAGACGAGAGCTTTCAAATGCCCCCATAAATGAAAGTCGAGAGGGTTGAGATCAGGAGAGCGTGGAGGCCACGGAATTGGTCCGCCTCTACCAATCCGTCGGTCACCGAATCTGTTGTTGAGAAGCGTACGAACACTTCGACTGAAATGTGCAGGAGCTCCATCGTGCACGAACCACATCTTGTGTTCTAGCCGAACAGGTAGAGTATCCCGTATGAAATCATGATAACGTGCCCCATTGAGCGTAAGTGGAAGAACGTGGCGTCCAATCGAGACATCACTTACAATGCCTGCCCAAACGTTCACAGAAAATCTGTGTCGATGACGTGATAGCACAATTGCGTGCGGATTCTCGTCAGCCCACAGATGTTGTTTGTCAAAATTTACAATTTGATCACGTCGGAATGATCCTCATCCGTAAAGAGAACATTTGCACTGAAATGACGATTGACACATTGTCAGATGAACCATTCGCAGAAGTGTACCCGTGGAGGCCAATCAGCTGCAGATAGTGCCTGCACACGCTGTACACGGTTCGGAAACAATTGGTTCTCCCGTAGCACTCTCCATGCAGTGACGTGGTCAACGTTACCTTGTACAGCAGCAACTTCTCTGACGCTGACATTAGGGTTATCGTCAAATGCACGAAGAATTGCCTCGTCCATTGCAGGTGTCCTCGTCGTTCTAGGTCTTCCCCAGTCGCGAGTCGCAGGCTGGAATGTTCCGTGCTCCCTAAGACACCGATCAATTGCTTGGAACGTCTTCCTGTCGGGACACCTCCGTTCTGGAAATCTGTCTCGATACAAACGTACCGCGCCACGGCTATTGCCCCGTGCTAATCCGTACATCAAATGGGCATCTGCCAACTCCGCATTTGTAAACATTGCACTGACTGCAAAACCACGTTCGTGATGAACACTAACCTGTTGACGCTACGTACTGATGTGCTTGATGCTAGTACTGCAGAACAATGAGTCGCATGTCAAGTCAAGCACCGAAGTCAACATTACGTTCCTTCAATGGGGCCAACTGGCGGTGAATCGAGGAAGTACAGTACGTACTGACGAAACTAAAATGAGCTCTAACATGGACATTAAGCGTTTCCTGACACATGTCCACATAACATCTTTTCTTTATTTGTGTGTGAGGAATGTTTCCTGAAGGTTTGGCCATACCTTTTTGTAACACCCTGTATACGAGAGTTGGAACGCAAATAGTGGCAACTATTTATTCACAACTGATGCTAAAGCTTTACATGTTTGCACCTGTTACTGTCACCAGCGTTGTGTACAACCAGTTGCCAGCGATGTGGAAAGCGTGGTACACCGTTAGCAGAGCCTCTTCTGTTGATGGTGCGAATGGAGAGGTCTACTGCCTGTCGAATCTCTGGAACAGTTCCGAAGCGAATGCCACGAAGTGGTTGCTTTGTCTTCGGAATCAAATCAAAAGCGTAAGGACTTAAGCCCGGGGAGTATGGTGGATGGTATAGTACTTCCCAGTCCCATCGACCGAACAGAGCAGCCCGGGTTCCCGGGTTCGATTTCCGGCGGGGTCAGGGATTTTCTCTGCGTCGTGATGGCTGGGTGTTGTGTGATGTCCTTAGGTTAGTTAGGTTTAAGCAGTTCTAAGTTCTAGGAGACTGATGGCCACAGATGTTAAGTTCCATAGTGCTCACAGCCATTTGAACCATTTGGACCGAACAGAGCAGCCACAGCTTGAGCTGTACGCGCCCACGCTTTGTCGTGCAAAATTGTGAGCGGGTTGCGCAGAAAGTGTCGCCGCTCCTTTCGCAAAGCTGGTCGCAGGTGATGCTCCAAAAACGAACAGTAATACTGTGCAGTGTCGGTCTGCCGTAGAGGAACGTAATGCGTTAGGATAACACCGTCACAGCCGTACACGAGAATCACCATAACTTTCACCATACTGGGGCTCTGACGCACTTTCGACTTTGGCGGCGACCCATACTGACGCCATTCGTTGGCTTGGCGTCTCAGTTGTGGCTAGTCGATGTGGCCCGTGTCGCATCCAGTGTTACAACACGGCGCAAGAAAGCGTCTGCTTCGCGCTCATGGCGCTCCAAGTTCGTCTGAGCTGCGCCGTAATGCGTCCATTTCTGCGTTTGCGTTCAAAAATGTTCAAATGTGTGCGAAATGTCACGGGACTTAACAGCTAAGGTCATCAGTCCCTAAGCTTAGACACTATTTAACCTAAATTATACGAGGGCTACCCCCAAAGTACATTACGTTTTGGAATTAAAAATAAATAAAGTATTGGAAAAATTTGTTATTATATACAGGTCAAAGCCACACTTAAATACTACTTTTCTACATAGCTGCCATTTAAATTAAGGCACTTATCGTAGCGATGGACGAGCTTGGAAATTCCTTCGTCGTAAAATTCGGCCGCCTGCTCCTCCAACCGCGCGGTTACCTCATCTCTTGGGACAGAAAAGGTGTGATTGTTTGTGGATTTCCTGGAAAGTGGCACTAAAATAAACTCTCAAAGGTATTGCCAAACTGTGCACAACCTCAGAAATGCAGTACAAAACAAGCGCAGGGGAAAGTTGTGCTCGAAGATCTTGCCGCTTCACAACGCCCGGGCCCACACGGCAAATGCCACTCGTGAAGTTCTCGAATCTTTTAAGTGGGAGCTGTTTCCTCATCGGCCGTGCAGTCCCGACCTGGCACCGAGCGACTTCCACTTATTCCCAGCAATGAAGAAGTGGTTGGCTGAGCAGCGTTTAGATGACGACGCGCAGCTTCGAGAAGAGGTAACCGCGTGGTTGAAGGCGCAGGCGGCCGAATTTTACGACGAAGGAATTTCCGAGCTCGTCCATCGCTACGATAATTGCCTTAATTTAAATGGCAACTATGTAGAAAAGTAGTATTTAAGTGTGGCTTTCATCTGTATATAACAAAAAAATTTCCAGTACTTTATTTATTTTTAATTCCAAAACGTAATGTACTTTGTGGATAGCCCTCGTACTAAGGACAAACACACACACCCATGCCCGAGAGAGGACTCGAACCTCCGCTGGGACCAGCCGCACAGTCCATGACTGCAGCGCCTAAGGCCGCTCGGCTAATCACACGCGGCTCCATTTCCGTCAATTCACGCGGAACCCATCGCGATGCTATTTTTCGCATCCCCAGGCGTTCCTTCAGGATGCGAAGCACAGTCGTATGCGCTAATCCGGTTTGGAGGGTATAACATTTCAGCTCCTCAACACCAAATTAAAACGTTGCATTAGGAGGTGTCTGCTTCGTGCAAAAGGTCTTGAGTTCATATTGACGACCACAAGTAATTCTTCATTACAGACGTTTATTTACAAACAGAACTGACAGACTTCACAGACTCAACAACTGACTCTCCGAGCTAACCGCACTGCATATCCGAACTGGCAACTGACAACTCCTAGGTGTACTAATACCCTTCCAAACAATGAGAGTCTTTGACAATGCTTTGTTCACAATACGATAGCAATTCACGACTTAAAACCAAATCAGACATTATAGAACTTTAGCACAGATTAAAGCAAGTAAAAGGATCAGCACATATAAATTCTTACAAGCATAATTTCCAAATAGATTTTATAACATTTTTCTACCAGCCTCCGGATAACCTTCTCCAGACTTGCACCGACGTTTCCAGAAATATCTTGACATTTGATTCTGGATATTTCTTGAGTGATTTAGAACAACTATTTATATGTAAAATGATTTAAATCGTGTTTCAAAACGTAAATAAATCTTTTTATCAATATTTCTTGATACAAATCGTCTTTCGAAAATTAGGTTATAAAACAGTTTTCACAAGTTTTCGTATTTTTGCGATCATAATATAGAATTTCTCCATAGAAAGTTCCAGAAGTGTGCATTAAACGTTCATTTACAGACTTTCTCTTTAGCTGGTGAGTTTTTAAAAGTATCTTGTCCATATTATACGAAATAATTTAGCTCAAAACTGATAATTTATACAATTAATCAGAGCTACAGCAAACAGTGAGTCTTTCTTTTACAAAATGAAATATAATTACAAAATTGAATGAAAATAGGTTACTAACACTAATATATATTTACATTAATTCTATTTTTGTTCTTTCTGTGCAAAATGTTCTAATATTGACACAGTACAATATTTAAACATCACCAAAGTTTCCCTTTACATTTTGCATATCTGTATCGACATCCCCTAAAAGTCTACAGTATCGAATACTTCAATATGTCCCAATATGTCCTGTAATGTTGCAAGGGCGAGCTCACGAATCGTATGGCGTCCATCACTGTCCAATAACGCGGCTACAGCATGCACTTCTTCTTCAGAGACGCTAGGGCGACCTGCCCGATGCACGTCTGCCACAGTTTGACGACCTTCGTTGGAGGCTCTCCAACGTGCCACTGTTCTGTACGGCAGTGGCGATTCCCCGCACGCCTCTTGAAGATCTTGATGACACTGCCGCGCTGTACGACCTCTGGCGCAGCCCTAAAACAACTCCGTTGTTCCTGTTTCGAAAACATAGTGACATTGTTACGTTGGACCGCTCGCTCACCTGTGACTGTGTTTCCCTCGATTGTCCGCACGGCGGTGACGTGGCTCGGGCGAGTCCATTTGCTCAGAGGTAAGGTAGGTATGTCAACAACGTGTGCTATCAACAACAATAGTAGATTCCGTTGCATACTGTCACCACAGCAGTGCTGCCACTGTTTAAATTTCAACCTACGTATTAGAAACTATGGACGACTAGGAGAAGAAAATTGTGCTAGTCGCTGGCAGTCTGTACGCTATGTACTGATGTACACTCCTGCAAATTGAAATAAGAACACCGTGAATTCATTGTCCCAGGAAGGGGAAACTTTATTCACACATTCCTGGGGTCAGATACATCACATGATCACACTGACAGAACCACAGGCACATAGACACAGGCAACAGATCATGCACAATGTCGGCACTAGTACAGTGTATATCCACCTTTCATAGCAAATGCAGGCTGCTATTCTCCCATGGAGACGATCGTAGAGATGCTGGATCTAGTCCTGTGGAACAGCTTGCCATGCCATTTCCACCTGGCGCCTCAGTTGGACCAGCGTTCGTGCTGGACGTGCAGACCACGTGAGACGACGCTTCATCCAGTCCCAAACATGCTCAATGGGGGACAGATCCAGAGATCTTGCTGGCCAGGGTAGTTGACTTACACCTTCTAGAGCACGTTGGGTGGCACGGGATACAAGTGGACGTGCATTGTCCTGTTGGAACAGCAAGTTCCCTTGCCGGTCTAGGAATGGTAGAACGATGGGTTCGATGACGGTTTGGATGTACCGTGCACTATTCAGTGTCCCCTCGACGATCACCAGAGGTGTACGGCCAGTGTAGGAGATCGCTACCCACACCATGATGCCAGGTGTTGGCCCTGTGTGCCTCGGTCGTATGGAGTCCTGATTGTGGCGCTCAACTGCACGGCGCCAAACACGCATACGACCATCATTGGCACCGAGGCAGAAGCGATTCTCATCGCTGAAGACGACACGTCTACATTCGTCCCTCCATTCACGCCTGTCGCGACACCACTGGAGGCGGGCTGCACGATGTTGGGGCGTGAGCGGAAGACGGCCTAACGGTGTGCGGGACCGTAGCCCAGCTTCATGGAGACGGTTGCGAATGGTCCTCGCCGATACCCCAGGAGCAACAGTGTCCCTAATTTGCTGGGAAGTGGCCCTACGGCACTGCGTAGGATCCTACGGTCTTGGCGTGCATCCGTGCGTCGCTGCGGTCCGGTCCCAGGTCGACGGGCACGTGCACCTTCCGCCGACCACTGGTGACAACATCGATGTACTGTGGAGACCTCACGCCCCACGTGTTGAGCAATTCGGCGGTACGTCCACCCGGCCTCCCGCATGCCCACTATATGCCCTCGTTCAAAGTCCGTCAATTGCACATACGGTTCACGTCCATGCTGTCGCGGCGTGCTACCAGTGTTAAAGACTGCGATGGAGCCCCGTATGCCACGGCAAACTGGCTGACACTGATGGCGGCGGTGCACAAATGCTGCGCAGCTAGCCCCATTCGACGGCCAACACCGCGGTTCCTGGTGTGTCCGCTGTGCCGTGCGTGTGATCATTGCTTGTACAGCCCTCTCGCAGTGTCCGGAGCAAGTATGGTGGGTCTGACACACCGGTGTCAATGTGTTCTTTTTTCCATTTCCAGGAGTGTATTTCTCAAAAGAAAAATCACACGATACCTGTAGAATAATAGACATAACACAGTGGGTAATAACCGACGATTACGAACATAGTAGAACCAACATTTTATTGGCGGTCATTTATAGTGTTGGTTTACACAACACTTCCGCACCTTATACATTTCTTTCAAGAGGCCTACTTTTTTCTGAGGCTGTTTCTGAAAGCAGTGAAGGTATATTAAATCTGTCTCACGACTCCACAAAATGCGTATTTTTGTCATCAAATATGTTTCGCTATACTGAAATAAAACATCAGTGAAAAATATATACCATTTGGCTAGCTTTCTCCATCTAAAAACAGTTCATTGCAAAAGACGTCGATTATGTATGATGGTAGTATCTGTTCCAGAAAGAACAACTACCGTCGATGACCATGCAGCTTTGCTAGAAATGAAATGATAATTAAATGGACACCCTAGCTGCAAACAGGCGTTGATGTACTTCGTTGGGGACATGTCGAAAATGTGTTCCCCGACCAGGACACATTTTCAACATGTCCCCAATGAAGTACATCAACGCCTGTTTGCAGCTAGTGTGTTCATTTAATTATCATTTCAAAGATGTTGATGTTAGTACTTAAGATTTCTGCTCACACGTTTAGAAATACAGAAGCCCTTACATCGTTTTGCCATCTTACCCTTGAGATCTCAAAATTTGTCAGGGAAAATTGCTAAAACTTGTCAGGATATATTAAAGAACTTCGCTTGGGGAAACTTGTGGCAACCCTGTAATCAAATGAAACTGTTTGCGTCCAGAGGCCTTCTCGAACATCTATGATGAAGCGATAACTGAAAATTCGTACCTTGGCAGGATTTGAAACCAGGTCACCTCCTCACCAGGCAGATGCGCTAACCACTACACCAACCTGGCACAGTGGCTTTGCAGAACTGCACGGACTGTGCTAGCACACCACCTACCTCAGCCCACCTTTCCATTCACACCTCAGCTCACTTGGTATTCCCCTTAAGCCCAAAGAGCAATGCAAAGGCTCACCAACTGTATTGGAATAACACCTTACCGCAGAACAAAACAAGGGATCCTACCTGCCACTATGCACTATCATTATTTGATATGTATGTTCATTTTACACCCTCACCGTGTAATAGCATGTCTTCAAGTTGATAACACTGATAAAAAACAATGGTTTAAAGGAACAGGTTTAAGATATTTGGGGAAAAGTTGCTGAAATGAAATCATTTTGGGGAATTTTATCGCCTGCTATGGGGAATATCGAAAACTCATTCTGGGAACACAGTGCGAGTTGCACTAATTTCAATGTGTATACACTGAAGAGCCAGAAAAACTGGTACACTTGCCTAATATCGTGTAGCGACCACGCAGAAGTGCCGCAACATGACGTAGCACGGACTAGACTAATGACTGAAGTAGTGCTTGGAGGAAATGACACCTTGAACACCGCAGTCCTGTCCATAAATCCGTAAGAGTACGAGGGGTTGGATATCTCTTCTGAACATCACGTTACAAGACATCCCACATATGCTCAGTAACGTTCATGTCTGGGCAGTTTGGTGGCCAGTGGAAGCGTTTAAACTCAGAAGAGTGTTCCTTGAGCCCCTCTGTAGCAATACTGGACGTATGGGGTGTCGCATTGTCCTGCTGGAATTGCCCAAGTCCGTCAGACACTAATGGATGCAGGTGATCAGACAGGATGCTTACGTGCGTTTCACCTGTCAAGAGTCGTATCTAGACGTATGAGGGATCCCATATCACTTCAACTGCACGTACCCACACCATTGCAGAGCCTCCACCAGCTTGATACACAGGGTCCTTGTTGTGAGGCTGTGTCCATACCCGTACACGTCCATCCGCTCGATACAATTTGAAACGAGACACGTCCGACCACGCAACATTTTTCCAGTCATCAACAGTCCAATGTCGGTGTTGATGGGCCCAGGTGAGGCGTATTGTGTTGTGCTGTCATCTAGGGTACACGAGTGGTTCGCACACTGACACTTGTTGATGGTTTCAGCACAGAAATCTGGAGTAAATTGCGGGAGGGTTGCACTTCTCTCACGTTGAACGGTTCTCTTCGGTCGGCGTTGGTCCTGTTCTTGCAGGATCTTTTTCCTGCCACAGCAGTGCCGGAGATTTGATGTTTTCGAGGATTCCTGATATTCACGGTTGTTGTGGTCTTCAGTCCTGAGACTGGTTTGATGTAGCTCTCCATGCTACCCTATCCTGTGGAAGTTTCTTCATCTCCCAGTACTTACTGCAACCTACACCCTTCTGAATCTGCTTAGTGTCTTCATCTCTTGGTCTCCCTCTACGATTTTTACCCTGCACGCTGCCCTCCAATGCTAAATTTGTGATCCCTCTATGTCTCAGAACATGTCCTACCAACCGAACCCTTCATCTTGTCAAGTTGTGCCACAAACTCCTCTTCTCCCCAATTCTATTCAATACCTCCTCATTAGTTATGTGACCTACCCATCTAATCTTGAGCATTCTTCTGTAACACCACATTTCGAAAGCTTCTATTCCCTTCTTGTGCAAACTATTTATCGTCCATGTTTCACTTCCATACATGGCTACACTCCATACAAATACTTTCAGAAACGACTTCCTGACACTTAAATCTATATTCGATGTTAACAAATTTCTCTTCGTCAGAAACGCTTTTCTTGACATTGCCAGTCTACATTTCATATCGTCTCTACTTCGACCATCATCAGTTATTTTGCTCCCGAAATAGCAAAACTCTTTTACTACTATAATTGTCTCATTTCTTAATCCAGTTCCCTCAACATCACCCGACTTAATTCGACTCCATTATCCTCGTTTTGCTTTTATTGATGTTCATCTTATATCCTCCTTTCAAGACACTGTCCATTCTGTTCAACTGCCCTTCCAAGTCACTTGCTGTCTCTGACAGAATTACAATGTCATCGGCGAAACTCAACGTTTTGATTTCTTCTCCATGGATTTTGATACCAACTCAGAATTTTTCTTTTGTCTCCTTCACTGCTTGCTCAATATACAGATTGAATAGCATCGGGGAGAGGCTACAACCCTGTCTCACTCCCTTCCAAACCACGCTTCCCTTTCATGCCCCTCAACTCTTATAACTGCCATCTGGTTTCTGTACAAATTGTAAATAGCCTTTCGCTCCCTGTATTTTACCCCTGCCACCTTTAAAATTTGAAGGAGAGTATTCCAGTCATTATTGTCAAAAGCTTTCTCTAAGTCTACAAATGCTAGAAATGTAGGTTTGCCTTTCCTTAATCTTTCTTCTGAGATAAGTCGTAAGGTCAGTATTGCCTCACGTGTTCCAATATTTCTGCGGAATCCAAACTGATGCTGACACCACCTTTCTCGAAATATTGTTGTCAAGTTGGCCACGAGGCGTTTCTGAACAGTTACAGAATCAAAATCGTCATCACAGTCTTCTTAGAGCTAGCGGGCGTGGATGATTTTTGTCACCGTGATAAACAGGCTTGTGCCACCTGCCACAAGAGTGGAGCGCAGGATGGCAGTCACAAAACTTTTGTTTTTGGAAGTCAAGCGTCATTTGTCTAAAGCGATTTTGAAAGTGATGGCGATTATTTGCGAACCCATGAAACGCAGAAGAAAATATCATAAAAAAGAGTTGTGGTTACACCTCCCTTGCAGTGACACTCTAATAAGCGAAAAGTTTTACACAATTTTTCATAAACTGTTACAACATCAACCCATTTTTTTTAAATATTCGAATGAGTGTCCGCATCTCGTGGTTGTGCGGTAGCGTTCTCGCTTCCCACGCCCGGGTTCCCGGGTTCGTTTCCCGGCGGGGTCAGGGATTTTCTCTGCCTCGTGATGACTGGGTGTTGTGTGATGTCCTTAGGTTTAAGTAGTTCAAAGTTCTAGGGGACTGATGACCATAGATGTTAAGTCCCATAGCGCTCAGAGCCATTGGAACCATTTTTTTAGTCGAATGAGTGTTGAAAGTGTGCATTAACGTACAAAAATACTGTCCCAACTAAACAAAAATTGTCCCTAGCACTTAAAAATATTATTCGACTGATTTCTATCCATCCCGTAATCTCCAAAGCTATGCCTGAATAGTCCTTCAAATTTTTGTCGAAAAGCACTAATATTTTTTTCCACTTCTTCTATAAGAATATCATTAGCAATATCGTCTTGGTGCACAGCCACGTTGTGCCAAGACGTTGATGCCACGATTGTGTGTCACTTTGTTGTTAATGGGAAAACAAATGGGGACCGGAGAATGCATGTAGAGTGACGATTCTGTCACTCGCGTGCGCGCAGCAATAAAAACCTAGCGACCCGTACAGCTTTGTCACGCGCTTGATCGCAGGTCAGCGGACAAATGTGACATGCTGTTGTCACGTCGTATATCCGTAACGTGCGCCCATCTACGTACTTATATATCCACAGAATAGACAGGCACTGTTGCCAACACTTGATTATTTTTTTCCGTCAAACTAACACCGAAAAATCCGCCAAAATGAAATATTTCCATATTTTCTTGGAAAAACAAAGAAAAAAATAAAACTTATTTTGAAACATTACACTCATTACTTTGTTTGCACATCAAGCAAACATTTAAAAATACGCAAAAATCTGTCATCAGAGATATCCGTATTTTCTTGCAAATAAAAAGACGAAATTAAAATTTATTTTAATCATTATACTCAGCGAGGCAGGGTTGTAGACTATCTCCGATGTTATTCAATCTGTATGTGGAGCAACCAGTAAAGGAAACAAAAGAAAAATTTGAAGTAGGAATTGAAATCCATGGAGAAGGAATAAAAACTTTGAGGTTTGCCGGCGACATTTTAATTGTGTCAGAGACAGAAAAGGAGCTGAAAGAGCAGTTGAACGAAAAGTACAGTGTCTTGAAAGGAGTATATAAGATGAACATCAACAAAAGCAAAAGGAGCATAATGGAATCTAGTCGAATTAAATAAGGTGATGCTGAGGGAATTAGATTAAGAAATGACACACTTAAAGTAGTAAAGCCGTTTTCCTATTTGGGGAGCAAAATAGCTGATAATGGTCGAAGTAGAGAGGATATAAAATGTAGACTGGCAATGGAAAGGAAAGAGTTTCTGAAGAAGAGAAATCTGTTAACAGAATGAGATTTTCACTCTGCAGCGAAGTGTGCGCTGATATGAAAGTTCTTGGCAGATTAAAACTGTGTGCCGGACGAGATACTGGCAGAAGTAAAGCTGTGAGGACGGGGTGTGAGTCGTGCTTGGGTAGCTCAGTTGGCAGAGAACTTGCCCGCGAAAGGCAAAGATCCCGAGTTCGAGTCTCGGTCCGGCACACAGTTTTAATCTGCCAGGAAGTTTCAGAAATCTGTTTAACATTGAATACAAATTTAAGTGTCAGAAAGTCTTTTCTGAAAGTATTTATAAAGAGTGTAGCTATGTATGGAGGAGAAACGTGGTCGATAAATAGTTTAGACAAGAAGAGAATAGAAGCTTTTGAAATGTGGTGCTACAGAAGAATTCTGAAGATTAGATGGGTAGACCACGTAACTAATGAGGAGGTACTGAACAAAAATGGGGAGGAGTTTGTGGCACAACTTGACTAGAAGAAGGGATCAGTTGGTAGGACACGTTCTGAGGCATCAAGGGATCACCAGTTTAGTACTGGAGGGGAGAGCGGAGGGTAAAAATCGTAGAGGGAGACCAACAGATGACTACACTAAGCAGATTCAGAAGGATGTAGGTTGCCGTAGGTACTGTGAGATGAAGAAGCTTGCACAGGATAGAGTAGCACGGAGAGCTGCATCAAATCAGTCTCTGGACGGAAGATCACAACAAGTCATACCTAGTTTGTGAGACTGATACACATTCAAAAATCCGCCGAACTCGGCCAAAATATAAAGTATGTGTTATTATACAACAAAATCACATTTTAATGGAACAGTAACAAGCACATTTAAATACGCTCCATTAAATTTCTGCAGTCGCACGCATTCAGCTTCTACTTCTAATTTATCGGCTCTATAACGTCCAGTCATCTTCAGAATGAGCTGATATCTACATCTACATCCATACTCCGCAAGCCACCTGACGGTGTGTGGCGGAGGGTACCCTGAGTACCTCTATCGGTCCTCCCTTCTATTCCAGTCTCGTATTGTTTGTGGAAAGAAGGATTGTCGGTATGCTTCTCTGTGCGCTCTAATCTCTCTGATTTTATCCTCATGGTCTCTTCGCGAGATATACGTATGAGGGAGCAATATACTGCACGACTCTTCGGTGAAGGTATGTTCTCGAAACTTCAACAAAAGCCCGTACCCAGCTATGAGCGTCTCTCCTGCAAAGTCTTCCACTGGAGTTTATCTATCATCTCCGTAACGCTTTCGCGATTACTAAATGATCCTGTAACGAAGCAAGCTGCTCTCCGTTGGATCTTCTCTATCTCTTCTATCAACCCTATCTGGTACGGATCCCACACTGTTGAGTAGTATTCAAGCAGTGGGCAAACAAGCGTACTGTAACCTACTTCCTTTATTTTCCGATTGCATTTCCTTAGGATTCTTCCAATGAATCTCAGTCTGGCATCTGCTTTACCACAATCAACTTTATATGATCATTCCATTTTAAATCACTCCTAATGTGTACTCCCAGATAATTTATGGAATTAACTGCTTCCAGTTGCTGACCTGCTATTTTGCAGCTAAATGATGAGGGATCTATCTTTCTATGTATTCGCAGCACATTACACTTGTCTACATTGAGATTCAATTGCCATTCCCTGCACCATGCGTCAATTCGCTTCAGATCCTCCTGCATTTCAGTACAATTTTTTATTGTTGCAAACCTCTCGATACACCACAGCATCATCTGCAAAAAGCCTCAGTGAACTTCCGATGTCATCCACCAGGTCATTTATGTATACTGTGAATAGCAACGGTCCTATGACACTCTCCTGCGGCACACCTGAAATCACTCTTACTTCGGAAGACTTCTCTCCATTGAGAATAACATGCTGCGTTCTATTATCTAGGAACTCCTCAATCCAACCACACAATTGGTCTGATAGTCCGTATGCTCTTACTTTGTTCATTAAACGACTGTGGGGAACTGTATCAAACGCCTTGCGGAAGTCAAGAAACACGGCATCTACCTGTGAACCCGTGTCTATGCCCCTCTGAGTCTCGTGGACGAATAGCGCGACCTGGGTTTCACATGATCGTCTTTTTCGAAACCCATGCTGATTCCTACAGAGTAGCTTTCTAGTCTCCGGAAAAGTCATTATACTCGAACATAATACGTGTTCCATAATTCTACAACTGATCGACGTTAGAGATATTGGTCTATAGAAACATGGCTGGACAGTATACAGCCGAAAACGCCACGAAAACGTGAAAATACACAAATTTAAAGATATTTACTCACCTTAACAGTTCAGTCACATCGTTCTCTGCCTCTTCTTCAGTTGCCGTGCTGCATTTTTGGTCTCTTCGGTACGCAGCCACTGTGCCAATTTGCTTCGAAGCATGCTCTGGTAAGACGTAATTATGACAGAACTTGAAACTTCCTGGCAGATTAAAACTGTGTGCCCGACCGAGACTCGAACTCGGGACCTTTGCCTTTCGCGGGCAAGTGCTCTACCATCTGAGCTACCGAAGCACGACTCACGCCCGGTACTCACAGCTTCACTTCTGCCAGTATCCGTCTCTATGATAGAACTTGTTCACAAGCCTAAGTCCGGCCCGCAAAGTTAGAATTGCGTTTACCATATTGGTTATAAGTCTATTCGTGAGTGAGGTTTTCACATTGCTGGGGATGCTAAAATGCTCTTTCGACTTCAGCATCTGATCAAGGTAACACCAAAAGCATCACTGCTCAACCTGAGAACTGAAATGAAATTTGGAAACTAGGGTCTTTATATGATGCGATCTCTTCCCAAAGTTCTACTGGGTAGTCGACATTTTTCCATTGAACAGTAGTAAATTTTGACCACTGAAAGTCAATTTTTGTTATTTCTGTGTCAGGTAATTGAAATCCCTGAGCTACCTTGTACTTTCTTTCACCTCCCTCAAACACTGTTTTGAAGCAATTAGGCACACTTTTTGAAAAGCCTTGACATTATTTGGCAGTCGCCTGTAGAGCTCCTCTGCTAAGCAAAGCAGAAAATTTTCTCATCTACTGCGAAAAAAGTTTTCACTTTCTGCATTAGTTTTATTTTCTTTCATCATATTTACGAATGAAACCTCTACTTCATGTTCATGATAAATATTAGGGAATTTGTATTTTCTAACGTCTACAGTTGCCAAATCCCCCTTATAACCGGAGAACAACAATCCATCTCGCTAAGGCATACAAAGGAAGAACAAAGTCTGGCAGAAGCTTTCAACGATCTGCCGTACTTGATTGGAATGATTTATTGACCTTTTGGCATTCTTCTAGAGTTGATCTGAGAAATATATAAGATAAAGCTTATTGATGGCATCAGAGAACAAACTACATAATACACACATCAAAAAAAGTTTTGCATCATCCCGGCTCCCAGAACTCACGAAGAAAGACGTTGACTGTGGATGTTGTATCACAGACACAGTCCCTTTGACTGCTCAGAGATGTCACTAAACCCGCCCAAACAATGTAAACAACGAGGCATGAGGAGCGCCTATTAAGCGGAGGGGGCCCGACAGCCGATCAGTTCCACTCATTCCACCAGGATGGAGGTACACGGCTCGTGTTGTCTGTAGTTCAACTATGCCGCGGTTCGATCGCGTCCACATTGTTACTTTGAGTCAGGAAGGGCTCTCTGCAAGGGAAGTGTCCAGGCGTCTCGGAGTGAACCAAAGTGATGTTGTTCGGACATGGAGGAGATACAAGAGAGAGGATCTATCAATGACATGCCTCGCTCAGGCCGCCCGAGGGCTACAACTGCAGTGGATCACCGCTACCTACGGATTACGGCTCGAACTGTGTGCAATATGCTGCATGATGTGCAACTTCACTCCTGATGTCCATGGCGAGGTCAACCTTTGCAAACACGACACCATGCAGCGCGGTACAGATGGGCCCAACAACATGCCAAGTGGACTGCTGAGGATTGGCATCACATTCTCTTCGCAAATGAGTGTCGCATGTGCCTTCAACCAGACAATCGTCGGAGACGTGCTTGGAAGCAACCCGGTCAGACTGAACGCCTTAGGCACACTGTCCAGCGAGTGCAGCAAGATGGAGGCGTCCTGATGTTTCGGGGTGGCATTATGTGGGGCCGACGTACGCTGCTGGTGGTCATGGAAGGCGCCGTAACGGCTGTACGATACGTGAATGATTGCTCGACTAGAATGGCCAGCATGTTCTAAAGTCATGAACCCCATCGAACATGCCTGGGATACATTGAAAAGGGCTGTTTATGGACGACGTGACTCACTAACCTTTCTGAGGGATCTACACCGAATCGCCGTTGAGGAGTGTGACAATCAGGACCGACAGTGCCTTGATGAACTTGTGGATAGTATGCCACGACGAATACAGGCATGCATCAATGCAAGAAGACGTGCTACTGGGTATTAGGGGTACCGGTGTGTACAGCAATCAGGATAGCCACCTCTGAAGGTCTCGCTGTATGGTGGTACAACATGCAATGTGTGGTTTTCATGAGCAATAAAAACGGTGGAAATGATGCTTATATTGGTCTCTATTCCAATTTTCTGTAGAGGTTGCGGCACTCTCGGAACCGAGGTGATGTAAAACTTTTTTTGACATGTGTGGTTCAGCTGTATAGCGCTTAAGTCTGAGTCTGGATATTTCAAAATGTGTCTGTAGTTCAAGCCACTGACTGAAGTGCGAATAACAGCACCATTGATTGATAGCCACCTTGCGTCTGATTAGTGTATAATTTCAAGGGGTAGGGCTCCATCATTTACGGCTTTAAACAACTCCCTGTACATGGCTTGTCGAGAAGAAGATTTAGAAAACCAAAGATAAATTCCACAAATTAAGAACTCAATATTCCTTGGTAGCATATGGGCAGCAGAGGACCCTGCTAATTCAACTGAATGGCAAATACAGTCGAGCAATATAAGATTAGGGACCTCACATTTCAGTTTCTGGTAAACCCCATGGTTAATACCCATTCTCTCATTTGTTTAATGTCTAGGCCGCAATCTGAAAGTAATGACTTTACTGCAATAACAATAGATTCAGCATTGCACTGTTCTAGTTCAACAATTCCTAAAAAGGTGGAAATATCTCTGCTTACTGCTGAAAAATATACAATGCACACAGCCAACAATTTGGTAACAGAAACGTCTCTAGATTAATTTGTATAAGGCTGAAATGTCCATTACCAACATCCTTCTGTAGCTGTGATTTAAAGTGCTGGAAGAGAATGTTCCTGATCGAAGCACTGCTCTTCATACAGTGTAGCCGTAAAAAGAGATGCACTTTGAAAACAATTCCTTTGTTAGATCTGAAAGATGATCGACGGATCTAATTGCACAGTGTAAACGTAAACAAGGTAAGAGCACCTTCTGCAGCTGCCGCTTCGTCCGTATGTTTGGTAGATTGAAATGGCAATGTTGACTGCCGTGAAGACGAAAAAGCTTCAGCTGCTTTTAAATGTTTCTTATTTTTTCGATGCTGAAGTAAATCTGACAAACGCACAGTCAGGTTGCATTGGCAATACAGGGTGTACATAAAGTCCAGAAACACTTTCAGTTATTTATTGCACAAGAACCAAACATTGTACAGATATCATGCATACACTCCTGGAAATGGAAAAAAGAACACATTGACACCGGTGTGTCAGACCCACCATACTTGCTCCGGACACTGCGAGAGGGCTGTACAAGCAATGATCACACGCACGGCACAGCGGACACACCAGGAACCGCGGTGTTGGCCGTCGAATGGCGCTAGCTGCGCAGCATTTGTGCACCGCCGCCGTCAGTGTCAGCCAGTTTGCCGTGGCATACGGAGCTCCATCGCAGTCTTTAACACTGGTAGCATGCCGCGACAGCGTGGACGTGAACCGTATGTGCAGTTGACGGACTTTGAGCGAGGGCGTATAGTGGGCATGCGGGAGGCCGGGTGGACGTACCGCCGAATTGCTCAACACGTGGTGCGTGAGGTCTCCACAGTACATCGATATTGTCGCCAGTGGTCGGCGGAAGGTGCACGTGCCCGTCGACTTGGGACCGGACCGCAGCGACGCACGGATGCACGCCAAGACCGTAGGATCCTACGCAGTGTCGTAGGGGACCGCACCGCCACTTCCCATCAAATTAGGGACACTGTTGCTCCTGGGGTATCGGCGAGGACCATTCGCAACCGTCTCCATGAAGCTGGGCTACGGTCCCGCACACCGTTAGGCCGTCTTCCGCTCACGCCCCAACATCGTGCAGCCCGCCTCCAGTGGTGTCGCGACAGGCGTGAATGGAGGGACGAATGGAGACGTGTCGTCTTCAGCGATGAGAGTCGCTTCTGCCTTGGTGCCAATGATGGTCGTATGCGTGTTTGGCGCCGTGCAGGTGAGCGCCACAATCAGGACTGCATACGACCGAGGCACACAGGGCCTGCACCCGGCATCATGGTGTGGGGAGCGATCTTCTACACTGGCCGTACACCTCTGGTGATCGTCGAGGGGACACTGAATAGTGCACGGTACATCCAAACCGTCAACGAACCCATCGTTCTAACATTCCTAGACCGGCAAGGGAACTTGCTGTTCCAACAGGACAATGCACGTCCGCATGTATCCCGTGCCACCCAACGTCCTCTACAAGGTGTAAGTCAACTACCCTGGCCAGCAAGATCTCCGGATCTGTCCCCCATTGAGCATGTTTGGGACTGGATTAAGCGTCGTCTCACGCGGTCTGCACGTCCAGCACGAACGCTGGTCCAACTGAGGCGCCAGGTGGAAATGGCATGGCAAGCCGTTCCACAGGACTACATCCAGCATCTCTACGATCGTCTCCATGGGAGAATAGCAGCCTGCATTGCTGCGAAAGGTGGATATACACTGTACTAGTGCCGACATTGTGCATGCTCTGTTGCCTGTGTCTATGTGGCTGTGGTTCTGTCAGTGTGATCATGTGATGTATCTGACCCCAGGAATGTGTGAATAAAGTTTCCCCTTCCTGCGACAATGAATTCACGGTGTTCTTATTTCAATTTCTAGTAGTGTATGTCATTTTGAACAGAAACCCTGAAAGTTTTTTTTTTTCATGTATACCGCCACCGCGAGGTTTGGTAATTTGCTGATAGTCAGCGCTAGTCGCGAACACGGCGAGTTCAGGCGCAGAGCGAGCTTTCTGTGTGTCGGGGTTTGACAAAAACAAGTGCGCTACAGCTGTTCAACGGATTACTTTTGAATACATTATGGGAGTGACAGTGATCAATGTGTTACAATTATTTCTACATGTACATCTACATCTACATTTATACTCCGCAAGCCACCCAACGGTGTGTGGCGGAGTGCACTTTACGTGCCACTGTCATTACCTCCCTTTCCTGTTCCAGTCGCGTACGGTTCGCGGGAAGAACGACTGTCTGAAAGCCTCCGTGCGCGCTCGAATCTCTCTAATTTTACATTCGTGATGTGCTCGGGAGGTATAAGTAGGGGGAAGCAATATATTCGATAGCTCATCCAGAAACGCACCCTCTCGAAACCTGGCGAGCAAGCTCTACCGCGATGCAGAGCGCCTCTCTTGCAGAGTCTGCCACTTGAGTTTGCTAAACATCTCCGTAATGCTACCACGCTTACCAAATAACCGTGTGACGAAACGCGCCGCTCTTCTTTGGACCTTCTCTATCTCCTCTGTCAACCCGACATGGTACGGTTCCCACACTGATGAGCAATACTCGAGTATAGGTCGAACGAGTGTCTTGTAAGCCACCTCCTTTGTTGATGGACTACATTTTCTAAGGACTCTCCCAATGAATCTCAACCTGGCACCCGCCTTACCAACAATTGATTTTGTATGATCATTCCACTTCAAATCGTTCCGTACGCATACTCCCAGATATTTTACAGAAGTAACTGCTACCAGTGTTTGTTCCGCTGTCATATAATCATACAATAAAGGATCCTTCTTTCTATGTATTCGCAATACATTACATTTGTCTTTGTTAAGGGTCAGTTGTCACTCCCTGCACCAAGCGCCTATCCGCTGCAGATCTTCCTGCATTTCGCTGCAATTTTCTAATGCTGCAACTTCTCTGTATACTACAGCATCATCCGCGAAAAGCCGCATGGCACTTCCGACACTATCTACTAGGTCATTTATATATATTGTGAAAAGCAGTGGTCCAATAACACTCCCCTGTGGCACGCCAGAGGTTACTTTGCCGTCTGCAGACGTCTCTCCATTGAGAACAACATGCTTTGTTCTGTTTGCTAAAAACTCTTCAATCCAGCCACACAGTTGGTCTGATATTCCGTAGGCTCTTATTTTGTTTATCAGGCGACAGTGCGGAACAGTATTGATCACGTGATTCTTGAGTTTCTCCCGGCGTATTTGATAATCAAAATATCCACGGGTGTACTGCCGGTCTATAGTGTCCAACGGGCACAATATTTCGGCGATCAGACATGTCGCCATCATCAGGTGAACTGACGGACTGAGCTCCTGTGAACGTGCCGGCACGGAAATCCGCCGCCGCGACCGAACCCAGTTCCCCCTGAGCAGCCATAGCGTACGGATCTCCGTGCCGGCACGTTCACAGGAGCTCAGTCCGTCAGTTCACCTGATGATGGCGACATGTCTGATCGCCGAAATATTGTGCCCGTTGGACACTATAGACCGGCAGTACACCCGTGGATATTTTGAGTATTGATCACGATTTCTTTATTACGGTGACCGGTTTCGAGCACTACTGTGGTCATCTTCAGACCACTGAGTAGGAACCTCTTGCTGCTGGAGAATCACTACTGAATAGTAGTGATTTTCCAGCAGGAAGAGGTTCCTACTCAATCACTACTATTCAGTAGTGATTCTCCAGCAGCAAGAGGTTCCTACTCAGTGGTCTGAAGATGACCACAGTAGTGGTCGAAACCGGTCACCTTAATGAATAATCGTGATCAAGACTGTTTTTAATAGTAAAAAAAATGTCCAACGGATGTTTAGAACCAAGTACAGTAAGCAGCCGCCAACAAGGAAGCCCATTTACGACTGGCACAACAAATTCGTTAGGACGGGTTGCTTGTGCCCGGCAAAGAGAAGCGGATGTCCCAGTGTGAGTGAAGTGAATGTGGAGCATGTACGGGAGACATTCGTAAGGAGTCCAAGGAAATCTGTGCGTCGTGCATCCGGCGAACTCGAAATGGCTCCAATTGCTGTGGAAAGTCCTGAGACAGAAGCTGTCTATGAAACCACTCAAATTGGAGCTAGTGCAGAAGCTCAATGACGGCGACAAAGACAAGCGCTTTGAGTTTTGTTCGCAGATGCAACAACTGAATGAGGATGTGGATGGCATTGTTGATCGCTTAATTTTTAGCGACGAAGCCACTTTTCACGCTAATGGGAAAGTGAACAGTCATAATTGTCGAATCTGGGGTACAAAGCATCCACACGAATTCACTGAATTTGAGCGTGATTCCCCAGAGGTAAGTGTTTTTTGTGCCTTGTAACGTCGAAAACTGGGAGAAGTAAAGCTGTGAGGACGGGGCGTGAGTCGTGCTTGGGTAGCTCAGTTGGTGCCGGCACGGTAGCTCAGCGTGTTCGATCAGAGGGTTAGCGCCCCTCTGTAATAAAAAAAAACTGAGCGAATGGATCATTAACGAACTTCAACGGGCGTCAGGGCACGTCCACCACGAACAATTGCAACGAACTATAACGAACAAAAAAGTTGCTAGAGCACTTGCCCGTTAAAGGCAAAGGTCCCGAGTTCGAGGCTTGGCCCCGCACACAGTTTTAATTTGCCAGGAAGTTTCGTATCAGCGCACACTCCACTGCAGAGTGAAAATCTCATTCTGTACGGGTTATTCTTCTCCGCCTATAGCACTGCCACTGGATATTCCTACTTGGACGTGTTGCAGCAATGGCTGATGCCTCAAATGCAATCGGACTCTCAGTTCTTCTTTCAGCAGGATGGGGCTCCGCCCCATTAAAAAAAAAAACGTTCAAATGGCTCTGAGCATTATGAGACTTAACATCTGAGGTCATTAGTCCCTAGAACTTAGAACTACTTAAACCTAACTAGCCTAAGGACATCACTCGCATCCATACCCGAGGCAGGATTCGAACCTGCGACCGTAGCAGTCGCGCGGTTCCGGACGGAAGCGCCTAGAACCGCTCGGCCACCACAGCCGGCCCGCCGCATTTACATCGTGTAGTTCGCGGGAACACAGACCTGCCGGCATTGATGGATCGGCCGTGCAACAGAAGGGGACAGCCCTTTCACGGAATGGCCTGCCCGATCACCAGATCTCACTCCGTGTGATATTTTTCCGTGGGGACATATAAAAGATCTGGTGTGTGTACCGCCTCTACCACGTGATGTAGCAGAGCTCCGGGAGAGAACACGGGAAGCGACTGCCGCAGTCGACGATGCCACGTTGGGACGGGTGTGGCAAGAATTCGATTACCGTATTGACGTCTGCCGTGTGACTCATGGTTCGCATATCGAATGTTTGGAAATAAGATTCAGAGTTTCTCTTCAAAATGAAATATCTATGACATCTGCACAATGTTTAGTTTTTGTGCAATAAATAACTGAAAGTGTTCCCGGACTTTATGTACACCCTGTATTTACACCGCGCACTACTAGGTTCCCCGGGCATCTCTAACAATCAGTCCTTTAATTGTTTATCATTTAACCACACTTTTCTAAAATTACGTACATTCCGCTTGACATTCTTCTCAGGCATGTTCAGTCAGTCGTAAAAACAAACAAAATGAGCACTAGACACTTTTTTTTAGTTGTAAAATACTCAATAGCTCACTACAACACTGTAGTCTGTAGCCTGGGACACAGCTCCCCAGTTACGGTCGGTAGCAGCCGGGGAAATTAGAGCCGTAGTGATTTGCAGACGATAGTTCACAACGGCGCAGCGTTGACTTCACTGTCGTTTTCTGAGCTGTCTGTCTTTTTTGCGCTATATTCAGTGTGATTTTTACGAAATTGAGTGACGATGCGCTTGCTCGTGTTGTGTTGGCAGAAGAGCCAACACCGTGTTACTAGTGGAGGCCGAAATGCACGCGTTGTAGCTCACGCAGGCTGGCGTGAGGAGGGAAGGACTATACTGACGTGAGGTCTGGAACATGACAAGGAATTAGAATTCAGAAAGCGGACGTAATTAGTTCGATACTTAACTTGAATTCATTAATGATGAACATCGCTCTTGACAGTACATGATTCACAATATTAGCTGTTCAGAATAGTAACTGAATATGGCGCCTTGCTAGGTCGTAGCAAATGACGTAGCTGAAGGCTATGCTAAACTGTCGTCTCTTCAAATGCGAGCGTATGTAGACAGTGAACCAACGCTAGCAAAGTCGGCTGTACAACTGGGGCGAGTGCTGGGAAGTCTCTCTAGACCTGCCGTGTGGCAATCACTGATAGTGGCGACACGCGGGTCCGACGTATACTACCGGACCGCGGCCGATTTAAAGGCTACCGCCTAGCAAGTGCGGTGTCTGACGGTCTGGTTCATCACGGGGGCTATTTTCCATTCCATTTCGAAAAAGAAAACCGGCTGTTAGGAGCTCGTTGAAGCTCGCTCGGTACACAACTTTCTCGTACCTGCACTGGGTGCTTACAATACATAGAGGCGGGAGGCGGAATTTGTTCTCGCTTCCCCCCCCCCCCCCCCCACCCCCCTCCCCGTGCAACCCATCACGCAGCATAGTTTGTCAGATCTCCTCTCTGTCGGCAAATCCGCATGATGACAGATGCCAGCCGGCCGCTATGACGAGCGGTTCTAGCCGCTTCAGTCCGGAACCACTCGACTGCTACGGTCGCAGGTTCGATTCCTGCCTCAGGCACGGATGTGTGTCATGTCCTTAGTTAGGTTGAAGTAGTTCTAAGTTCTAGGGGACTGATGACCTCAGATGTTAAGTCCCATAGTGTTCAGAGCCATTTCTGACAGATGCCAAGTTACAATTCGCGGGAAGTACCGTACAGTAATTAATGCATTTTGCTCACTATCCAGAATTCGCGGCATTACACAGCAAAGTATATTTCTGTTAGTGTGCTGCTAGTGCTAGAGGCACGTATTGTACACTATGTGATCAAAAATATTCGACCACCTGGCTGAAAAGACTTACAAGTTCGTGGTGCATCGGTAATGCTGGAATTCAGTATGGTGTTGGCCCACCGTTAGCCTTGGTGACAGCTTGCACTCTCGCAGACGTACCTTCAATCAGGTGGTGGAAGGTTTCTTGGGGAATGGCAGCCCATTCTTCACAGAGTGCAGCACTGAGGAGAGGTATCGATGTCGGTCGGTGAGGCCTGGCACGAAGTCGGGGTTTCAAAACATCCCAAAGGTATTCTGTAGGACTCAGGTCAGGATTCTGTGCAGGCCAGTCCATTACAGGGATGTTATTGTCGTGTAAGCACTCCGTCACAGGCCGTGCGTTATGAAAAGCTGCTCGATTGTGTTCAAAGATTCAATCGCAATCCCCAAATTGCTCTTCAACACTGGGAAGCAAGAAAGTGCTTAAAACATCAATGTAGTAGGCCTGTGCTGTGATAGTGCCACGCAAAACAACAAGGGTTGCAAGCCCCCTCCATGAAAAACACGACCACACCATAACACCATCATCTCCCAATTTTACTGCTGGCACTACACACGCTGGCAGATGACGTTCGCCGAGCATTCGCCATACCCACACCCTGCTATCGGATCGCCTCATTGTGTACCGTGATTCGTCACTCGACACAACTTTTTTCCAATGTTCAATCGTCCAATGTTTAGGCTCTTTACACCAAGCGAGGCCTCGTTTGGCATTTACCGGCGTGTGTGTGACTTATGAGCAGCCGCTCGACCATAAATCCATGTTTTCTCACCTCCCGCCTAACTGCCATAGTATTTGCAGTGCGTCCTGATACAGTTTGGAATTCCTGTGTGATGGTCTGAATAGATGTCTGCCTATTACACATTACAACCTTCTTCAACTATTGGCGTTCCCCGTCAGTCAACAGACGAGGTCGGCCTGTACGCTTTTGTGCTGTACGTGTTCCTTCACGTTTCCACTTCACTATCACATCGGAAACGCTGGACCTGTGGATGTTTAGGAGTGTGGAAATCTCGCGTACAGACGTATGACACAAGTGACACAAAATCACCCGACCACGTTCGAAGTCCGTGAGTTCCGCGGAGCGCCCCATTCTGCTCTGTCTCGATGTCTAATGACTACTGATATGGAGTACCTGGCAGTAGGTTGCAGCACAATGCACCTAATATGAAAAACATTTGCTTTTGGCGGTGTCCGGATACTGTTGATCATATAGGGAATCCTGGTGGTGGTGGATGATACTTTCGCTACCAGTATTTGGCTGGCCAGGGGTGGGGAGATGGTAGTTTAAAGCTCCTAATCGCCAGTTTTAGCGCCAGTGTCCTGGATTAAGTTCCGAACCTCTCCACAATCTCTCTTGAAGAGAGGATATGCGACACAGTTGATGGTGATTGGTCCGGCTGATTTGGATGTTAAGCTCGGCAGCCTCCTTCATACTTTTCGAGAGGATTACACTACGTGCCAGCACCGAGTTTCAACCTCTCCCTCCTCATCCATAAAAACACAAACACAACACCACGCAGTACCAGCAGGCATCACTGTCACCCCCTATTTACAAAAACACACTCGACACTTCGTAACAGGTCGGAGGAGGGCGATGGATGGTGGTACAGGATTCCTGCTTCTGCTCCTTATGCTCAGTTCCTGAGTATGGGACTCTCACTACACTACTGGCCATTAAAATTGCTACACCTCGAAGATGACGTGCTACAGACGCGAAATTTAACCGACAGGATGAAGATGCTGTGATATGCAAATGACTAGCTTTTCAGAGCATTCACACGAGGTTGGCGCCGGTGGCTGACAGCTACAACGTGCTGACACGAGGAAAGTTTGCAACCGATTTCTCATACGCAAACAGCAGTTGACGGGCGTTGCCTGGTGAAACGTTGTTGTGATACCTCGTGTAAAGAGGAGAAATGCGTACCATCACGTTTCCGACTTTGATAAAGGTCGGATTGTAGCCTATCGCGATTCCGGTTTATCGTATCGCGACATTGCTGCTCGCGTTGGTCGAGGTCCAATCAAAATATGGAATTGGTGGTTCAGGAGGGTAACACGGAACGCCGTGCTGGATCTCAACGGCCTCGTATCACTAACAGTCGAGACGACAGGCATCTTACCCGCACGGCTGTAACGGATCGTGCAGCCCCGTCTCGATCCCTGATAGGGACGTTTGCAGCAGCACGGACTATCAGCTCAGAGACCGTGGCTGCGGTTACCCCTGACGCTGCATCACAGACGGGAGCGCCTGCGATGGTGTACTCGACGACGAATCTGGGTGCACGAATGGCAAAACGACATTTTTTCGGATGAGTCCAGGTTGTGTTTACAGCATCGTGATGGTCGCATCCGTGTTTGGCGACATCGCGGTGAACGCACATTGGAAACGTGTATTCGTCATCGCCATACTGGCGTATCACCCAGCGTGATGGTATGGGGTGCCATCAGTTACACGTCTCGGTCACCTCTTGTTCGCATTGACGGCACTTTGAACAGTGGACGTTACATTTCAGATGTGTTACGACCCGTGGCTCTACCCTTAATTCGATCCCTGCAAAACCCTACATTTTAGCAGGATAATGCACGACCGCATGTTGTAGGTCCTGTATGGGCCTTTCTGGATACAGAAAATGTTCGACTGCTGCCCTGGCCAGCACATTCTCCATATCTGTCATCAATTGAAAACGTCTGGTTAATGGTGGCCGAGCAACTGACTCGTCACAATACGCGAATCACTACATTCGATGGACTGGGTATCGTGTTGAAGCTGCATGGACAGCTTTACCTGTACACCATCCAAACTCTGTTTGACTCAAAGCCCAGGCGTATCGAGGCTGTTATTACGGCCAGAGGTGGTTGTTCTGGGTACTGATTTCTCAGGATCTATGCACCCAAATCGCGTGAAAATGTAATCACATGTCAGTTCTAATATCATATATTTGTCCAATGAATACCCGTTTATCTTCTGCATTTCTTCTTGGTGTAGCAATTTTAATGGCCAGTGGCGTATTGTATCTTCGTTTACAACAGAAATTAGAGCCATTTGCCACCGCATTATGTTTGCCAGTCATCAGAGGTGTTTGATACTGTTAGCTAAAAAATAGCCATGTTCATCGCTCAATAGGAAGGAAAGCTAAGGATTTAATTTCAATTCAGTTTTCGTATATATCCCACATGTATTTAAATTGAAAGAAAAGATAAGAAATACAGCCCGTTTTTGCAACACACTGAGTTTCAGTGCAATCCATTCATGGCACTGTCTTGCAGGTGTACAAAGATTTGCATTCATCATTGTTTTATCAAAGAAAATATTTTCTTTTTTTTTTCAAAATTAAAAGAAACCAGAAAAACCTGTCATAAAGAGGCCCAGGTTTGACACTTACCTCACGAAGTGTGGTCTCTCAGACCGCGCGAAAATTTTCGAACGGCCAGTTGCTTCTATAATCCACCCCCCCCCCTTACCCTCCTTAAATTACCAAGCTTACGATGTTTTTTTTCTTGTTTTTTTTTTTTGCGTTATCGCCTTCTGCGTTTATTATTGACACGTGTTACTGATAGGTGTTGGAGTCTCCTAGACCGCCCCTCGTGAACTACATACCTGCCTTCTTCAGTACATTACCTACAGCTCAAAATGTGTTGGCACGAATGTGTCATTTTCAACTTTCCCGACTTTGATGAAATTGTTAGTCGGTCTGTGGAGGGAGGTGTCACTGACATAGATCAAGAAATAAACGAAAAAGACAACGAGTTTACATTAACCAATGATAACAGTTCTGATATGGAACAAGAGTAGCATTCAGAGGAAGAACTTCAGATACGGGGTGTCCAGAAAGTCTCTCCGCAGTGCCGTATGATTGTTAGCCGTTCGCCTGCCCGGGTTACTTCCCTTCAGGTGGACTCTCCCAACATTCCACTGCCTACATCTACATCAACATGACTACTCTGCAATTCACATTTAAGTGCTTGGCAGAGGGTTCATAGAACCACAATCATACTATCTCCCTGCCATTCCACTCCCGAACAGCGCGCGGGAGAAACGGACACCTAAACCTTTCTGTTCGAGCTCTGATTTCTCTTATTTTATTTTGATGATCATTCCTACCTATGTAGGTTGGGCTCGACAAAATATTTTCGCTTTCGGAAGAGAAAGTTGGTGGCTGAAATTTCGTAAATAGACCTCGCCGCGACGAAAAACGTCTTTGCTTTAATGACTTCCATAACAACTCGCGTATCATATCTGCCACACTCTCTCCCCTATTACGTGATAATACAAAACGAGCTGCCCTTTTTTGCACTCTTTCGATGTCCTCCATCTATCCCACCTGGTAAGGATCCCACACTGCGCAGCAATATTCTAACTGAGGACGAACGAGTGTAGTGTAAGCTGTCTCTTTAGTGGACTTGTTGCATCTTCTAAGTGTCCTGCCAATGAAACGCAACCTTTGGCTCGCATTCCCCACAATATTATCTGTGTGGTCCTTCCAACTGAAGTTATTCGTGATTTTAGCACCCAGGTACTTAGTTGAATTGACAACCTTGAGAATTGTACTATTTATCGAGTAATAGAATTCCAACGGATTTCTTTTGGAACTCGTGTGGATCACCTCACACTTTTCGTTATTTAGCGTCAACTGCCACCTGCCACACCATATAGCAATCTTTTCTAAACCGCTTTGCAACTGATACTGGTCTTCGGATGACCTTACTAGACGGTAAATTACAGCATCATCTGCGAACAACCTAAGAGAACTGCTCAGATTGTCACCCAGGTCATTTATATAGATCAGGAACAGCAGAGGTCCCAGGACGCTTCCCTGGGGAACACCTGATATCACTTCAGTTTTACCCGATGATTTGCCGTCTATTACTACGAACTGCGATCTTCCTGACAGGAAATCGCGAATCCAGTGTTTCGTTTATCTCGACCAGCGTCAGTTGTATCACTGGTGTGTGTCGTTACGTGTTGACATGAAAGTTTAAGTTTGTCACTGTTAAAATGCTAAGCATTGAAGAACGTGTGTTTTTAGTCGAACAAATGTTCAAAGCTGGCGGTAAATACACGGTTTCAATTCGTCAAACGTTTAATTCAGTTTTCCCGGAGACAACACTCCCACATCGCGATACGGTGCGAGATTAACAAATTTCGAAGTATGGGTTCAATGGGTTCAGTGACAGATGCACCGAGAAGTGGTCGTCCTAGCGTTTTGTCTGAGGATAAACTACTCGATATTTCCGATAAAACGTCCGCGAGTCAGTAAGAAAACTCGCCCAGGAAATCGACGTTAGTGTCGGAACGGCCCACACAGCTGTAAGGAAAAAATTACAACTTTTTCCATTCAACACGGCAGTCGAGCATAAGAACTGAAAATACGGATCATGGCAAGAGACTGCAATGTTGTCAATGGTTCAAAAATTTCATTCAACAAAATGGAAGGTATATTCTTAATGAAACGTTTTTCACTGATGAGGTGGGCTTTCGTTTATCTGGGTACATGAACTCGCAAAATTCTCGTATGTGGAGTACTGCAAATCCATTGTGTATTCATGAGGAACCACTTCATTATGTGAAAATAAAATTGCAGTTTCTAGACGTCGGTTTGTGGGTCTCATATTTTTCAACGAAACAATAAAGGCACAAAGATACTGCAGTGATATTATGTACCCATTTATAGGAGAACTTGTGTTAGTAAAATACTGAACGGTGATTTTCAACCTAGATGGTGCAACCTAGCATACAGCTCGCTTTTCGATGTCGCATAATTTCACAGGGACTTTGGCACCCACGATCGCCTGCCCTAACACCACCTGACTTTTTCTTATGGGATTCAGCGAAAGCAACTGTCTATAAAAACCGTGCAAAACCCAGCGACGAACTGAAAACTGCAATATGCACTTTCGCTGCTTCTGTTATGGAAGAAACAGCTTGTGTTTGGAAACATGATTAGACGAATTGAATTGTGTGTTCAACAACAGTGGGGACACTTTCAACATTTAATGTGAAAATTTGTAAGTGAAAATGAATATTCAATAAATTAATAACTTGTGTTTCACCGAGTTTCATTTCGGTATATTCACTGCGGCATACGGCACGCGCAGCTAACAATCATACGGCACTGCGGAGAGACTTTTTGAACAGCCCGTACTTAAAGTGTCTGTTAAAGTCGAATGTGTTCTGAGTGGTGATAAAAATGTAGTTCCCAGCAATGAATGGCAATTTGACAGACTTTCTTTTTGTATCAGGTTACCTTCCATTAGAAAAGTGGGTGCACTCAACGACTGTTACGTAATTTATAAATGGTAGAGCGCAGCAATCAATCGTCCTTTTTTTTGCACGTTTTATTATGCAAATCCAGATTTCGGCTAGTGCCTAGCCATTATCAATGCACCGTGACTGACGCCCGAACAACAGGGAACTAACATGCATCGAGTTTAAAAATTGGTGCATTGATAATGGCTAGGCACTAGCCGAAATCTGAATTTGCATAATAAAACGTGCAAAAAAAAGGACGACTGATTGCTGCGCTCTATCATTTATAAATTTCTTTTCGTACCTGTTGGGTGAAATTTTTGTGAGCAAATTTAAAGCCAGGAATTAAGTTTTATTTGGAAACTTATTTGCTACAGAGATTGTATAATTTTTCAGAAGTTAAAATTCAGTACTCTGACAGTCTATTTATGTGTACTATTTAAAAGAACCACACAAAATTATGTGCTTTTGTGTGATAAATATTAAAATGCTACAGGCTTTGTTTCGTAAAATAAAATAAACTAGAAGCATTTAACCAACACTTAAATAATGGTAAAAATAAATGTTCTATAGAATAAATTAAAAATTACAAATGACTTTTGCCTTAAATCTCTGTTTAAACATCCATGGTATAAGTTACAGAAAAGTCACCTCCAGAGTTAAGAGTTAATAATATCAGTCAAGAAATCCGTCAACCGACAAAACTAAATGTTACCCATCAAACAACATGAAATCCGTAAAGTTCGCAACACTGTGGACAAGAGTGACGAAACAGTGACGCTCACGAATGTAATCAACAATGGCTGAACGCTGCGCTTCCTGAAGCATTGTTTCAGTTCGCAGAATGCCATCTGCTGACTGTACTGTAGTTCGAGGCGCAGGAACACCTCAGCACGGTTCTGAACGAGGAACGAAACACGGAAGGCAGCTGATGTACGTGTGTGTTCATCGCCCTTCGACATTCTCAGCTCGTTCAGTAAGTGAAAATGTAACTGGTAAGAAATTTATAGAGTATGTAACTACAAACAATATTGAATTCATTTACATCCTAGTTAGGAGCATTAAGTAACTACACTAAAAGTTAAAAGTCGACGCGATTACGTTTTAAATTCGCGTGAGTATCCGTAAGAAACACAAAATTCTCCGTTCGTATGTTCTTATTAAGTCCATAAAAGAGCTCTTTTTGTATTAAGGATTTTTCGTAAACGAGTTAATGAATCATAGATGTCTGTATGACTAATGAAAAATTCAGTTTTATTTTCTGTAAAATGTTTCTTATTACCAGCCAGAAATTAGCACCCTATGAACACGACAGCACTTCAGTGTAAAGCTGAACCAGTGTACCAATCTTGTTCGTAGTATAAGAAAATATTTCCCTGATGTCTGAAAATCTACGTCCGCTTTTGTGTCTCGACTTATAGGTCCTTTTCGAGCCGAGCTTTTAAACCTCCAATGCGTAAGTCCCGATTTTCTGCAAATTGGGTCTGCCATAGCAGGGCTTCCACTATTACGTAGTACTGTGTGATTTACAGATGTACAGTACTGGTAATTTGTTTACACAAAAGAGCGACCTTCCGACGTCTTTCTTGTTGTGCAACACAGTCTCGAATTCAAAAATGGGAAGGCGGAATGACTCACCCAGAAACCGCAGTCCATAATCGAAAACGTTGTTTTACTTGTTCCCACGTCATTCTGAAATAGAGTATGGTATTCTCCACGATCAGTGCCTTGCATTCAAACTTTACAAAAGTGTACCAAGTATGAAATTTGCGAGCAATTGCACTGTGACATTCAGTCCAACGCACCAATTCGTTACGTCAAACCTGACCATATTGAATCCCACCCCCCATCAAACTTTCTTTACACCAAGCCCTGTCTCCCTAATCTGAACTTTTCCCACTTCTCTTATATTTCCGGATATGATTTTATTCATTTATTTATTTTTGAGGTTTCTAGAACAAGAATTAAGGGGAAAGACCTAAAAGAACAATAAGATTGGTTTTCGAGTTTACAGTCCGATGAATGGGAGGTACATATTGTAATTACACTGCAGAATAAACTTTCGTTTGTTCAAAAAATTTA
This sequence comes from Schistocerca gregaria, assembly GCF_023897955.1. Classification (NCBI taxonomy): domain Eukaryota; kingdom Metazoa; phylum Arthropoda; class Insecta; order Orthoptera; family Acrididae; genus Schistocerca; species Schistocerca gregaria. Next base: position 79,163,722 of record NC_064930.1, on the reverse strand, counting down.
TGGCAGCGGTGGGATTCGAACCCACGCCCTTTCGGACTGGTGCCTAAAACCAGCGCCTTAGACCGCTCGGCCACGCTACCTTCACGGAAGTTCCTAAAATATGAAGCATTATATTCTTAGGGCACACTGTTCCTTCACATAAACTATAATTTTACCCGAGAAACGTTTCCATCTGTGTTTTCGTTGAACTGCACTTGGCGAGCAGGAGCTAAGGACAGTGCTGGTAAGTGTCTGTAACACTCAAGAGGTATAATCTTTGCGCAACCGCAATCTGGACAACATTTTATATCTGTGAATTTCCCGTTAATTATTCACACTCAGTGTTAGAAAAATGTTTTAATCTTTGCTGTAGTACTCGTTGAAGCCTAATTTTGTTGTAATGGCATCTGCAGAACTATTACAGATGGCCTAATTGTTACGATGTATTTCTACAGGTTCCCAATTTTTATTTTCATTGTGGTAGGATATTTCCAGCTACAATATTTGAGCTGCACGCACCTTTGCAAGTCGGTTTAATAGTGACGTAATTGAGAAAGCAGAAAAAAAATTTTGTCGTTACAATATATTTATTTCGTTAATGGGATCTACGTGTTTCGGTATCGTCAACTCTGAAATTGACTGTGGAGTTTATGAATAACGTGTGAAACTTGTTTCATTCGAGCCCGATGAATAATATTGTAACCGAAACTACAATAAGCAGTTTTTCGAGTATCTCGATTGTAAAAATAAGCCTTACTTGTTTGCGGACAGTATACATCATTTGCGATTGTGTGTTGTTCGCAATTCCTTAATGCAGCAGATGACGCGGACTGGTGTGGGAGTTTAGCAGTTTACATACTAACATTTACTGTCGCATGCGTTCGATTATACCTGTCTTCTAACAAAACACGTTCCATTTCGTGCACCCAGCTAGAAAGAGTATCCCGAACAGGTTTAAGGCTTAAATATCTGATGTAAGGTGTGCTCCGCGTTGCTATAGTTACGGCAGCTCTCCCTGTGACAGTGCCACCTAGCGCTGAAATGTCGGAACTAGTCGTAGAGATGCAGTGGCGTATCAGCTGTCAAACGGATGGCCGTCATATGTAAATATTAGGACCAGTTTAACTGTGTTACACTTCACATCATGTGGGTCAACTGAGCATCTGGAGTTGAAACAGAAGAATGGCGCCATCACATGACAGTACGCTGCGGAAGATGGGTGAAATGTGGATTAAAGACTCGGGTCAGCTTTTGTCCAGCGAGTAAAATACTGCATTCCAAGTAACATGGTAAGTTTGTAAAAAACAAGTACGATTCTTATTATTTAAATAAGATAGCATGCTTGTATAACTAATGTATTACTGGCATAACCTGGTAAAGCACACCGGTTGTGCTTATTTTCGTTTGTACTGATTAAATGCACTCGAACGCTTCTAGAATTTAAATATTTATTTCATGAGTGATGTCGTCTGTCAGTGAAAAGGAGAAAAGAAACACACAACACATTGTGATATTTGCGTGCCTCGTTTACCGCTTCATGTTGCATTTTCTTACCTTTTCCCACAACTATGTGGAGCTACATTGTTCCAGATGAATGGGTTCATTTGCATTATGTTTAAATGTATTACATTTTATTTTTTTCTGAGTACTGTGCACCGTTCTTAAAATTAATTCATTTGTACGACAGTGACTGTAAAATTAATAAGTGTATAGGATTGAACATCACTGTTTTTCTTGCACCATGAATTTTCAGGTTTGCGATTAAGAATCAACGCTGAAGAAACGGGCGAAAAAGAAATAAAAATGAGTGAATGATAGTGTGGATCTAGTTAAAATAATTGCGTATATAGCGCCACTTTTGCTACATGTAGGTACATAACGCAAAACTACTTAAATACAGATATCTGTTTATAGTAACGTTGCAGTGGGTGCGATAAATAAGACTGGCTACTCCAGTGTATAGAGATGTTTTTAACAGAGTTTATTTTGTACTGCACCAGTTGCAAGTACAATAGAAAAGACCTCAGGTTGTTGTCTTCACTGTGTAACTCAATCGTCCATGACAGTCGTTGAGATGTCGTAGTTGTTGTGTAGAAATTCGTCAAAAATTAACTTTAATGCCGTAAATATACAGCTAAGTTCGTTTCAGTATTAGTAAAAGTCCGCTACAATATTTGATATCGCTTCTGTTCAGAAAACTAGTAAAGTTGTTTACTGTTGTTTGCAACGCATCACAACCTTATATTCATATGTAATCTGTAATTTTAATTCACAGATGAGTGTAGAAATAAAATGTTTACAGTGTCTGCTGACTGTCATCAGCATTTTCACAGTTGCATGGCTCTTGTAACAGTAGAAAAAGTTTTTCATTGTTCACATTTTTGCACCAAAAGTGACTAGTGCACATCTTCACTGCTGAGAGAACTTTGTCACACTTTGGGTTGTCTGGCTGCATGTTTGAAGCTACAACTTACTTAATAACGAAGTTGACCTCTATGTCTTTGTTGTGAAATTCGTCAGTCGGATCCCATGCAACTTTTTGAACGTTCAGTGTTTGTGACAGTACTTGTATAAAATATGATTAATAGTTTATTCCCTGTAGCAAGACATAATTGTTCTGCTACAAGGTAGATCTAGCTAAGCAGACAGTTGTAAACTTACCGGTCCACCCAAGCATGACAATGCTGCAACGATGGGTTTTTGATGACTCGTTAGACTTAGACACATTGAGTAATGGCCTATTTTGGTGGAATAGTGGTTTAGACCATCCACATATTAAAAAAAAAAATGAGCAGTGAATCAGAAAACCTCACACATTGTGATGCTTGTAGATACTGAACTACAAAATATTTTCATTTATCCTTCTGTTCGTGTGATATGTGATTTTATGGAGTGATTGATGGGGATTTGGTTACACTAGTGAACTGTGAATACCGTTGACAGAATTGATGACAATGTAAAAAAAAAAAAAAAAAAAAAAAAAAAAAAAAAAAAAAAAAAAAAAAAAAAATTCCACCTTGTACAAGCTATGCCTGCAACAAAGATTTAATCATATTGGATAACATGAATGGTAATGTACTTCCAGTAGAATATGCATAAATGATTTTCAGAGAGACCCTAGATGCCTTAACTTATTTCACAAAATTTTTACCTTACTCCACAGTAGTCTTTAACAAACAGGTGTCACAGAGTTGGTAACACTTTCAGAAGTTGGAGGGACCTTTTAGCATCTGTTTATCTCACTATTCAAATGTTTGAAACTTTATCGGTCATCCGTATAAGAATACCCGCAGTAAGATAAGAGGAGTAACTGAAGCGTATGATATCACTTTGGCAACGCCCAACCAGACTGTCACCACGCAACCCGATCTTGACCTTGGGATATACCACAGATACACAGTGTGTCACCACAGTCTACATTCAAAAAAGATGCACTTGTATGATGTCACACACCATAACATTACATTAAGAGACGAAGCCGTTGTCTGGTATCGGTAGGTTCAGTTGACCCTGAAATCACGGTCATATTGATGTGCTGATCTATAGCATAAGCTGAACTGTAAATTATACGGAAAGCTTTTGTCAGAGTGAAGGACAAGTATGAAATATAGGTTGTGGTAATAAATTGATCTGTAGCTTAGCCCATTATCCAAGTTTACTCCATATACAATCCACTTTTCAATATAAATAACTAAAAGTGCAATGTAAATTAATAAGAAGCTGTTGTGCATACTTGACACATGTGAACTATAAAAGTAGAAATGAAATCACATAACACTTTAAGCTGCTGTTCAATTTATTCTGTATTGTGCGACTGTTTTCTTCAAAGGACCCTTATCCAGCACCATTGTATATGTCGTGGATGGAAAAAAAAATGTCATATGTAAAATGCGCTTGAAAATTGTAATAAAAATACAAGCAGTACCTACAGATTTTTGTTAACAGCAAGGGTTATGTACAGGGTGTTTCACAATTCACATTACACACTTAGCGAGGTTGCAGAGGGGACTTAGATCAAGTTTCACATAGGAAACCATGTCGGGACATGTCACCCATTCACACTACAGTACGTCAGTTACAGGTACTGGTGCATGTAAGTGTGTGTATATGTCGGGTGCTTTCAAGTATGCTGGAGATGGATAAATGTTTCAATCTGAGGTAGGAGTACCTGGTTCAGGTATGAATGAGTAGAAAGTTGCAAGCAAAAATCATTCTGATACCTCTGACAGTGCAATACACGGCCTGTTGCTGTTGTTTCTAGGAATGTACGGTATGAAAATTGTAGATGTGGTAGTATGGACCAATACAAGAAAAAAGTCTTGTAAATATTGTCTCTAAAATACATTTCTTAACGGTTATCAGTATTACTTCAATAGAGAAGATATGTTTCACAGTAACGAAGATGAACAAGCTGTTTAATAGACATTTTTTCCTTGTTTTGGACTATACTACCACCTCTGAATGTTGCCTACCCTAGAATCTTGGCAACAACAGTACTGTGCAGGAACCCTTGCCTCAAATTGATATAGTTATACTTGTCCATCATCCTAGAAAGTTTGTAACATCATCACAGGACCATCCTGTATATACATACATGTACAGATACAAGCACCTATAACTGTGACACATTGAAGCGTCATTGGATGACGTTTCCGGACCTGGTTTGCTATGTAAAACCTGATGTACTAAGTCCCATCTACAGCCTCTGGAATTATGTAACATGAATTGCGAAACACCCTGAATGTACATAAAAAACAGTGACAAAAAATAGTATCGATGCAGAAGTAGATACTACATGGAGTGTCATTAATAGAAAACAGTCAAAGGAATACATAATAAAAAGAAAATGGAAAGGACCATAATCAACTGTTATTATAAAACAATGGTAATGTATAAGTATTGTAGAATTAGTTCAAATCAATTGGACCACATGACTAGTATTATTTTTGGAACAAGATGTGAAAATTTCCAATGTCTTTTTGATTTTTCAGTTTTGGTTGCTCATCCAAAAAGGAATTTGGTTCTGTAACGTAATATTTATATTTAAATGCGAGGGTCACTCCAAAAGAAATGTACACTGTTTTTGTAAAAATACAATTTTCATTCTCCGTGTGTTAAAGTTTGAGTGTGTAGATAAATCCTTCCCGCTTGTTTTCAAACTTAGTTCAACCTGTTCCCTTGAGTGGCGCCGTCACAGCACGTCTTCAAGATGGCTGCTACACTTGACGTTCGTCATAAGCAACGTGCTGTCATAGAATTCCTGTGCTGTGTAAACGAGACAGCGGGAACATCCACAAGAGGTTGAAAAATGTGTACGGAGATGCTGCTGTCGATCGCAGTGTAGTTAGTCGGTGGGCGAGCAGGTTACGCGAAGAAAGCGGGTACGGCAATATTGAGGATTGTCCTCCCAGCGGCAGGCCTCGTACTGCACACACTCCAGACAATGTGCATAGAGTTAACGAATTGGTGACTGCTGAGAGTCGCGTCACAGTGAATGGATTGTCACACTACGTTGGGATAAGGGAAGGAAGTGTTTGGAGAATACTGAAAGTGTTCGTGTTAAAAAAGAAAGTTTGTGCCTGGTGGGTTCCCAGGATGTTGGCAGTGGCTCACAAAGAAACAAGAACAACGGTATGCAGCAAACTTTTGGATCAGTACGAGAATGGTGGAGATGAATTTCTTGGAAGAATTGGGACAGGTGATGAAACATGGCTCCATCATTTTTCACCAGAGACGAAGAGGCAATCAATGGAGTGGCGTCGTGCAAATTCACCCAAGGAAAAAAAATTCAAAACCACACCTTCTGCTGGAAAAGTTATGCTTACGGTGTTTTTCGATTCTGGACTCTTGCTTGTGGACATCGTGCCAAGTGGAACCACCATAAATTCTAATGTGTATGTGACGATACTGAAGAAACTTCAACCTCGACTGAGCCGTGTTCAACCACATCGGCAAAAGCAGGGTGTTTTGCTGTTGCACGACAATGCACGGCCACATGTCAATCAAAAAATTGTTTAAGCAATCACAAAACTCATATTGACAACACTGAAACACCCGCCTTACAGTCCTGAACTGGCTCCGTGTGACTGTCACCTCTGTGGGAAACTGAAAGACTCTCTTTGTGGAACAAGGTTTGAAGATGATGACTCCCTCGTGCACGCTGCCAAACAGTGGCTCCAACAGGTCGGTCCAGAATTTTCCCCTTTTGGATATACAGGTGCTGGTTCCAAGATGGTGTAAGGCAGTTGAGTGGGATGGAAATTATGTGTAGAAATGAAAATATTGTTCCTAAAGGATGTATCTACACACTGTAAAACTTTCAAACATTTAGAATAAAAGATGGACTTAACAAAAAAGTGTGCATTTCTTTTGGAGTGACCCTCATATTTCTGCCTCGCCTCCTCACTCCCCCTTTCCCCTCTCACCTATAGAATCCTGTCTCTGCTGTTTGTGAAATAATACTACAACTTCCAGTTTTATTTACTGCATGTTTTCATCTCATATATATACAGCAAATTTCGATGGATAGCTTTTGTTATTTGTTGGTAGATATTTTTCTGCTGGTTTGTCCATTGTAATGTTGATTGCAATCTGCAATTGAAACTCCAAGCAACTACATTTGCATGATTAAATGTTACTTATAGATGTTACATTTTTGATATTTCTTTGATAAGAAAAAACTAAGTATTGCTTGTATGTTACTGTAATTTTGCAATGTGCATTTCACCTGAAATTTTCCTGTATCAACAACATCCATACAGCAGGTGCTGGATAACGGTCATTGACTGAATCTGATCACTCAATAAAAAATAAATTGAACAACAGCTTAATTTCCACATTTTATAAAAGCTGTGAAACACAATCTCAACAAATGTAACTGGACGGGGGTAGGGTGGGGGGGGTGGGGAGGGGGTCAGCAATGTGTAACCGTTTCTCTCTCTCTCTCTCTCTCTCTCTCTCTCTCTCTCTCTCTCTCTCTCTCTCTCTCTCTCTCTGTGTGTGTGTGTGTGTGTGTGTGTGTGTGTGTGTGTGTGTGTGTGTGTATTTTTTACACCTTATAACTTAATGGAAGTACACCAGCTCAAATGTCTAACACTGAATAAAAGCAGTTTTAAAATATGAATATGCCTCTGTTTTGGCACCCATGAAAATCACTGTATGTGTGGGCTCAATATTCCTGGCACGTGTCACATTTTATCAATCCTGTCATGGACAAGACTCTTCAGGGATGCGGGGTGAGTCAGGTTATACATTAACAGGCGAAGCTACCATGGCTGACCCCTAACAGCAAATTATGACTACTGCCAATCTTCTCAAATTGATACTGTACTAATTACTTCCATATGACTTTGTGTATTGTGTCTTAGGAGAAAAGCACCGACTTTGTAAATAGCCACTGGTCCTTCTGTAATACTCAGCTTCTGTTATTGTCTGATACTTCAAATGGAGAAGTTATGTAACACACAGACCACAATGAGCTGTATACTTTTACGGACTTGGGGGCAGGTTCCTTACTTCAAAACTGGGGGGAAAAGTCTAGTAAATATGAGCTCTAAAATGCCTGCCTCAAGAGCTAGGAGCACTTGTTTATATTTGATATTGTGAAACACATCTCTTCTGCTGAACAAGTGCCCATACCTAAAGTATGCATCTTACATTTCATGTTTACTGACATTATTTTCTTGTTCTGGTGTAAGGAACCTGTCCCCATAGTTTGTATAAGTATTTTTGAAACACCATGTACATTGACAAAGTTAGGGCCCATCTAATAACATTATTCATATGTTGTTGTTGTTGTTGTTGTTGTTGTGGTGGTGGTGGTGGTGGTGGTGGTGGTGGTGGTCTTCAGTCCTGAGACTGGTTTGATGCAGCTCTCCATGCTACTCTATCCTGTGCAAGCTTCTTCATCTCACAGTACCTACTGCAACCTACATCCTTCTGAATCTGCTTAGTGTATTCATCTCTTGGTCTCCCTCTACGATTTTTACCCTCCACGCTGCCCTCCAATACTAAATTGATGATCCCTTGATGCCTCAGAACGTGTCCTACCAACCGATCCCTTCTTCTGGTCAAGTTGTGCCACAAACTTCTCTTCTCACCAATCCGATTCAATACTTCCTCATTAGTTATGTGATCTACCCATCTAATCTTCAGCATTCTTCTGTAGCACCACATTTCAAAAGCTTCTATTCTCTTCTTGTCCAAACTATTTATCACCCATGTTTCACTTCCTTACATGGCTACACTCTATACAAATACTTCCAGAAATGACTTCCTCACACTTACATCAATACTCGTTGTTAACAAATTTCTCTTCTTCAGAAACGCTTTCCTTGCCATTGCCAGTCTACATTTTATATCCTCTCTACTTTGACCATCATCAGTTATTTTGCTCCCCAAATAGCAAAACTCCTTTACTACTTTAAGTGTCTCATTTCCTAATCTAGTTCCCTCAGCATCACCCGACTTAATTCGACTACATTCCATTATCCTCGTTTTGCTTTCATTGATGTTCATCTTATATCCTCCTTTCAAGACACTGTCCATTCCATTCAACTGCTCTTCCAAGTCCTTTGCTGTCTCTGACAGAATTACAATGTCATCGGCGAACCTCAAAGTTTTTATTTCTTCTCCATGGACTTCAATACGTACTCCGAAATTTTGTTTCGGTTCCTTTACTGCTTGCTCCATATACAGATTGAATAACATCTGGGAGAGGCTACAACCCTGTCTCACTCCCTTCCCAACCACTGCTTCCCTTTCATGTCCCTCGACTCTTATGACTGCCATCTGGTTTCTGTACAAATTGTAAACAGCCTTTCGCTCCCTGTATTTTACCCCTGCCACCTTTAGAATTTGAAAGAGAGTATTCCAGTCAACATTTTCAAAAGCTTTCTCTAAGTCTACAAATGCTAGAAACGTAGGTTTGCCGTTCCTTAATCTTTCTTCTAAGATAAGGCTTAAGGTCAGTATTGCCTCATGTGTTCCAACATTTCTACGGAATCCAAACTGATCTTCCCCGAGGTCGGCTTCTACTAATTTTTTCCATTCGTCTCTAAAGAATTTGTGTTAGTATTTTGCAGCTGTGGCTTATTAAACTGATAGTTCGGTAATTTTCACATCTGTCAACATCTGCTTTCTTTGGGATTGGAATTATTATATTCTTCTTGAAGTCTGGGGGTATTTCGCCTGTTTCATACATCTTGCTCACCAGATGGTAGAGTTTTGTCAGGACTGGCTCTCCCAAGGCCGTCAGTAGTTCCAATGGAATGTTGTCTGCTCCAGGGGCCTTGTTTTGACTCAGGTCTTTCAGTGCTCTGTCAAATTCTTCACACAGTATCGTATCTCCCATTTCATCTTCATCCACATCCTCTTCCATTTCCATAATATCGTCCTCAAGTACATCACCCTTGTATAGACCCTCTGTGTACTCCTTCCACCTTTCTGCTTCCCCTTCTTTGCTTAGAACTGGGTTTCCATCTGAGCTCTTGATGTTCATACAAGTGGTTCTCTTTTCTCCAAAGGTCTCTTTAATTTTCCTGTGGGCAGTATCTATCTTACCCCTAGTGAGATAAGCCTCTACATCCTTATATTTGTCCTCTAGCCATCCCTGCTTAGCCATTTTGCATTTCCTGTCGATCTCATTTTTGAGACGTTTGTATTCCTTTTTGCCTGCTTCATTTACTGCATTTTTATATTTTCTTCTTTCATCAATTACATCCAATATTTATTCTGTCACCCAAGGATTTCTCCTAGCCCTCGTCTTTTTACCTACTTGATCCTCTGCTGCCTTCACTACTCCGTCCCTCAAAGCTACCCATTCTTCTTCTACTGTATTTCTTTCCCCCATTCCTGTCAATTGTTGCCTTATGCTCTCCCTGAAACTCTGTACAACCTCTGGTTTAGTCAGTTTATACAGGTCCCATCTCCTTAAATTCCCACCTTTTTGCAGTTTCTTCACTTTTAATCTACAGGTCATAACCAATAGATTGTGGCCAGAGTCCACATCTGCCCCTGGAAATGTCTTACAATTTAAAACCTGGTTCCTAAATCTCTGTCTTACCATTATATAATCTATCTGATACCTTTTAGTATCTCATAATCTGGGGTAATTACCCCTTAGGGATAAAATGTAGTATACAGAGGGGTAAAAACAAAAAGCATCAACTGTATTTGTCATGAAATTAAATTATTTTTAATGTGCCATTCCCGGCGACTGATTTGCGGGGACTATTACGCCGCAAAGTTTTCGATTTATTGGACACTGAATGGCGCAACCTGCCCGTGCCAAACAGACTCCGCCGTATCAAGGAGACGACTACTGTGTGGCGGTCATCCATGCGAGCCAACCGCAGGGACTCAGTCGTCCTATGTCGGCTCCGCATTGGCCACACCCGTATCACGCACAGTTATTTACTGTGTCGTGAGGATCCCCCTCTTTGTCGTTGTGGGGCACCCTTGACGGTGCTCCATATTCTGTTGGAGTGTGCCCTTTTAACTGTGCTCAGGCAGACTTTTGTGCTGCCTGATACGCTCTCTGCGCTTTTATCTGACGACTCTTCCATAGCGGACATAGTTCTGCGTTTTATTCGGGCAGGGGGATTTTATTGCTTAATGTAAGTGTGTGTGTTTTTGTGTTGATTCTGGCCTGTGTGTTTCTCGGTGGTTGGCTTTTCCTTTTTGTTTGTATGGTCGGCCACCCACCGTCACACTCTGTGTGATTTTAGTTCGTCTTGTCTGGTCTTTGTCTACGTTTCTCTTGTTCTGCGTCGTCTGTCTTATCATTTGTTGATCGTTTTTATTCTCTGTGGGTGTTTTTAGTATTTGGAAAACGGGACTGATGACCGTAGCAGTCTGGTCCCTTTAACCCCCACAAACCAACCAATATGCCATTCCTAGTAACCTCAATGTTGAGACATGGTATTTAGGAAAACGTGGAAGGGAGGCACCACCAATGTAACTTTCTTTTCACACAACCTGTTTATTTAACAAATATTTGAAATAAATACGCTTTTACAAGAGAAATCAAAACAAGAACAACATGACAATAATTACAAGTACCTGGACCTGCAGTATGCCCGTTACCGGATGAAAGAGCAGTGCTTACTACCGTGCTGTACACATTTTCTCTTATGAAATGCCCTACTGCAACAAATGGGAGCATACAAGTAATGTTGATGACAAGACTGTTTCAATTACTCAAACAGATGACGTAAAAATTGTTTTCTTTAATTTGGAAACTGTATGTTGAAAGGTTTGGGGTTAAGATGCGCACCTATGCTTAAAGGTTAAACAAATGAGGAAACAGTTATGACAATGATAAAGCTTGCTTCAAAGTGAGCAACCTTTTCATTTCAACCATGAACACAGTGCGACTGGATCCCAACTCGTCCCTTCTGACAGTCTTATTCTGACTAAAGCCCTGGTGACAGTTGGCTGTTAATACATCGAAAGTTAAACTGCTTCTCAGTTATGAACGGCGCACTGAAGGAACTTCCTGGCAGATTAAAACTGTGTGCCTGACCGAGACTCGAACTTGGGACCTTCGCCTTTCGCGGGCAAGTGCTCTACCATCTGAGCTACCCAAGCACGACTCACGCCCGGTCCTCACAGCTTTACTTCGCAGGAGAGCTTCTGTAAAGTTTGGAAGGTAGGAGACGAGATACTGGCAGAAGTAAAGCTGTGAGGACCGGGTGTGAGTCGTGCTTCAGTAGCTCAGATGGTAGAGCACTTGGCCGAGAAAGGCAAAGGTTCCGAGTTCGAGTCTCAGTCGGGCACACAGTTTTAATCTGCCAGGAAGTTTCATATCAGCGCATACTCTGCTGCAGAGAGAGAATCTCATTCTGGAAGCACTGGAGGAACATTTTAAAACATTGTGTATGAGCACTTATTACAAGAGAACTCACTCGGCGCAACCACGAGATGCAGTTAAAAATACACCAATAATGACCTGATCTTCCAAAGACGGGAACGAACAGCTTAGTACAACAGGTAGTTCAGATTATCTCAAATGCAATTACAATCAAGAAATTGAACCGGTTAACATCTAAAACTAACCACAAGACCCCTGTTTGTTTAACAGCAACCTGTGTCTCGGTACAATTGTTCCGACGGTATTTTTGACCAGGAGCTGATTCATTGAAACATTAATGATCAGGTATAAACTAGAAACGAAGGGCAATATAATATCAGAACAAATTTTCAAATGACAACTAGTGTCTAGTACAACGCTGCGGCCTATATTTACGGCCAAAGGGAAGACTACGTAAAACTCTGGGGTGAGCGTCGGGTACAAACCATAAAATAATTACGTCAAATAGATAATTACACCAGTCATGACGAGGGTTACAGCATGTCACTCCCCTTTATTGGCAAGCAGTTCCACGGATCCACAGTGCGTTGCGGCGGTTACTGAGCGGTGGCAATGACAGCCAGGTAGAAGGGGGCAGCCGGGCCACGAGCGATCGTCCGACACGAATGTTGCCAACGGGATGTCGGCCCGGTGGTTGTAGTCGATGCTGTCCCTGGTGAAGTACTCTGGCATCTTTGCTCCACACAGGCCCTCCTCGCATAGCTCGCAGCTTCGGTGCTCAGATCCCGCGACTGCCTCTCGTCGCGATGCTAACGCCAGTCCCCAAACTTGGTGCCTCCTCACTCAGGCCAGTGAACCTGTATACGCAGGGTGTCACAAAAAGGTACGGCCAGACTTTCAGGAAACATTCCTCACACACAAATAAAGAAAAGATGTTATGTGGACATGTGTCCTGAAACGTTTAATTTCCATGTTAGAGCTCACTTTAGTTTCGTCAGTATTTACTGTACTTCCTCGATTCACCGCCAGTTGGCCCAATTGAAGGAAGGTAATGTTGACTTCGGTGCTTGTGTTGACATGCGACTCATTGCTCTACAGTACTAGCATCGAGCACATCAGTACGTAGCATCAACAGGTTAGTGTTCATCACGAAAGTGGTTTTGCAGTCAGTGCAATGTTTACAAATGCGGAGTTGGCAGATGCCCATTTAATGTACGGATTAGCACGGGGCAACAGCCGTGGCGCGGTACGTTTGTATCGAGACAGATTTCCAGAACAGAGGTGTCCCGACAGGAAGACGTTCGAAACAATCGATCGGCGTCTTAGGGAGCACGGAACATTCCAGCCTATGACTCGCGACTGGGGAAGACCTAGAACGACGAGGACACCTGCAATGGACGAGGCAATTCTTCGTGCAGTTGACGATAACCCTAATGTCAGCGTCAGAGAAGTTGCTGCTGTACAAGGTAACGTTGACCACGTCACTGTATGGAGAGTGCTACGAGAGAACCAGTTGTTTCCGTATCGTGTACAGCGTGTGCAGGCACTATCAGCAGCTGAATGGCCTCCACGGGTACACTTCTGCGAATGGTTCATCCGACAATGTGTCAATCCTCATTTCAGTGCAAATGTTCTCTTTACGGATGAGTTTTCATTCTAACATGATCAAATTGTAAATTTTCGCAATCGACACGTGTGGGCTGACAAGAATCCGCACGCAATTGTGCAATTATGTCATCGACACAGATTTTCTGTGAACGTTTGGGCAGGCATTGTCGGTGATGTCTCGATTGGGCCCCATGTTCTTCCACCTACACTCAATGGAGCACGTTATCACAATTTCATACGGGATACTCTACCTGTGCTGCTAGAACATGTGCCTTTACAAGTACGACACAACATGTGGTTCATGCACGATGGAGCTCCTGCACATTTCAGTCGAAGTGTTCGTATGCTTCTCAACAACAGATTCGGTGACTGACGGATTGGTAGAGGCGGACCAATTCCGTGGCCTCCACACTCTCCTGACCTCAACCCTCTCAACTTTCATTTATGGGGGCATTTGAAAGCTCTCGTCTATGCAACCCCAGTACTAAATGTAGAGACTCTTAGTGCTCGTATTGTGGACGGCTGTGATACAATACACTATTCTCCAGGGCTGCATCAGCACATCAGGGATTCCGTGCGACTGAGGGTGGATGCACATATCCTCGCTAACGGAGGACATTTTGAACAAATGTCACGCTGGTACGTTCTGTTGCTGTGTGTTTCCATTTCACAATTAATGTGATTTGAAGAGAAATAATAAAATGAGCTCTAACATGGAAAGTGTTTCCGGACACATGTCCACATAACATATTTTCTTTCTTTGTGTGGGAGGAATGTTTCCTGAAAGTGTGGCTGTACCTTTTTGTAACACCCTGTATATCGACAAGCAAAGAGCTTCTGAGGACACAAGCCACAGATACCAACCCTTCCTCGTAGATATTGGCAACGGGTTCGCAAGAGGGATAGTCGATACTGCTCTTGAGCTAGTGGCGCCAGAGAGAACTGTCTACTAACTTTATAGTGCCACGGCTCGAGTGTGTTTGCAGGTGATGCAGTTATCCATAATGAAGAACTGTCTCAAAGAAGGTGCATAAATATTCAGCCAGATCTTGATAAGATTTCAAACTGATGCAAAAATTTGCATTTTGCTCTAAATGTTCAGAAATGTAGAACTGTGGACTTCACAAAATAATAAAAAAAGGTATACATTGTAGTCAGTGTCATAGAGTCACTGTTGCAATTGGTGAACTTGTACAAATACCTGGGTGTATCACTCTGCAGAGGTACGGAATGGAATGATCACATAGGCTCAGTCATGGTTAAAGCAGGATGTAGACTTTTGTTTATTGGTAGAATACTGAGAAAGTGCAACAAGTCTAGAAGAAAGATTGCTTACAAATCGTGTGGGTGATCCAATCTGGAGTATTGCAGAAATGTGTGGGACCCATACCAGATAGGAGGGTATTGAACGTTTGCAGAGAAGGGCAGCATGAATAGTCAATTTTGTTTGACCCATAGGAGAGTGTTCCAGAAGAAACTGACTGGCAGACTCTTGGAGATAGATGTAAACTATCCTGAGAAGGTCTATAAACAAAATTTCAAGAACTGGCTTTAAATGATGGTTCTACAAATGTACTACAACCACACCTACATATCATTCACTTATGGGTCGTGAGGATAAGATTAGAATAATTGCTGCAGTCACGGAGGCATTCAGTCAATTCATTCTTCCTGCCCTCCGTACGTGAATAGAATGGGAAGACACCCTAATAACTGGTGCAGTGGGACTCGCCCTCTGCCATGTGCCTCATGGTGACTTGCTGAGTATGGAAGTAGGTTTAGATTATCACACTTTCGTAAGATTGTATTGCTGAGCACAGAAGTTTCCAGTATTTTTTTCCCCTCTAATAACGGCATTAATGTGCAGAAAAAAACACACACAAACTATCATCTTCACGTAGTACCAGCCCCTCCCCTGATGCATGTGTCCCCTGCATCGATGACTGTAAAATTGAGGTGTATGCTTAAAAATGCCTTCTGCAATTTGTATGTAGTTCTTGATACAGACCAGAAATTGATTCATTATTCGTTTTGCAGCAATAAACAAACTAATTGATAGCACAGCACAACAGTAACCTTGTAATGGACAATACACTGGTGCAGGCAGTACACTTATTGTGTTTTTTCCCCTCCTGAAACAAGTTATGTCTTCTTCCTTTTCTCCTTTGTTTCCAGAGATTTTTCATTATTCCCCTATGCTGTTCTCGTCTTTCTGCTGTCCATTTTGCACCCATCCTTTTGTTTTCTTTGGGATAGCCTTGAAACTTTTTACTTTTGCTCTTTCTCCTATTTCTTCTTTTCATTATTTCCATTTCCGTCATGTCTGCTGTAACTTCTGTGATCTACCTCATAATTGTTTTTGGTTTCTGTCAAAGTTCAAAAAAAATTTTTTTTGTTCTTTTTTCTGCCTTACCTTTTTTGTTGCTGGTAGAATATCTCTCTTCTCTTCCTCATTGTATTTAATATTTGTTCTGCTCCTTCATAAACTTCATTATTTCTTCTCAATTTCCATTTCCCATTCTCCTACTTTGATCCCAAGATCTTCCTTTCCTTCTTTTTTATTTCACTCAGTTGTTTGGCTGTATTATTTCTTTCTTTCTCTTTTTTATTTTTTTTAAAAAAAATATTGAGTAACTAGGATCACATTAACAACTTCAGTTCCTCTTCTTCCGTTTGTTGTTTCCTATTTTTCCAGTATTCCCTCATTTTCTCCCCATGAAGTCTCTTCCTTTGCTCTGTCCATGTTGTTCTAGATTTTTTATTTTTTCTTCTTTGAAAGCTTTCCAAATTTACTATTTTATTTTTAAAACGGTTTCTTTCTACTATTTCTTATTCTTTGGTGTTGTTTCCTTCTGGATCTTTCCTTACTTCTGTAATCCATGCTATTATCGATTTCTTCTTCCAGAAATTTTGAGTATTTGTTTTGTTAGTCTCGCCAATGACGCGGGCTGGTGGGAGCGGTATTATGCTGTGGGAGTCATTCTCCTGCTCTCGTACGGGGTTTGTGGTAGTAATCAGAGACACGCTGACAGCTGCATCCCTTCGTGCTCAGTGTCTTCCCCTGTGGCGGTGTCACCTTTCAGCATTATAATTGCCTGTGTGTCAGAGTGAGAACTGTACTACGGCGGTTTGAGGACGAACTCATATTCGTGTCTTAGTGGCGAAATTTGCCTGATGTGCATCCTGTGGAACACACCTGTGTCACTGTTGGGCACCATCACTGTTGTAATGCACCTCTGTCTCATGTTAATTATTGTCAGTAGTATATTGAGCTACAAATTACCATTTTAAACGTGTGTGGTCTCCCTGGTGTGCCTAGTCGGCCACAAGTCCCCGTCACGCTGTTCACTCTAACAATAGAGTACTTACAGGGATGAAGACACGGAGAAAGAAAGGTATCGTCACAGTTTGAATTTAGAGTAATATAACTTTCTTACCTTTATTGGTCGTTGTTGCACGCTCGTGGCCCAGTGACGAATTTCGCCATCCGCTGTTTGTTAAATGAATTTGAGGTCCAGGGTGTGTGTTCTGCTGTGTAAGAACTGACACATATTTAAACTTCCAACTTTTATTTTATAAATGCTGATTGTGATGATATTCAATAATTTTCAATAACAGCTTTTCCAATACAGTATTTCGTTCCCTCTGTCATTGACCTTCTCAAAGCAGGCGTATTGCAAGACGTCTCAACACCAACTGCCCACTGTCTCTACACGCGCCATCAACCGGCTCCTGTTCACAGAGCTTAGAAACTGTGCAGTACTGTCAACTTTGGTTGTGTATCGATATTTTGCACATCGCACATATACATATACGAAAAACATAGTATGAAAAATGAAAAGCGTTTATAATGTAGTTCTGTAGCAATATACCTCATTATTGTCCTCATATTAACAGTTTTGTAACAAAATAATAATAATTCCGGTTATGTTTACGTAGTTAAAGTTCACTTGTTCCTTCAAGTTGATTGACGGCACCACACTCCCCGCCAGCCGGTGGTAGTTTCAGTAGTTCGTTACATTACACCTTGTATGCAAATCCCCCCCAACTACTGGCTCCCTGACAAAGCAGAATGAGTGATGTATTTAGTTGCAAAGCCAGAAAGACAGACAGACAGACAAGCTATTAAGCAGATGGTCATAATGTTTTGGCTTATCACTGTATATATGGAAGTGAGACTGGGCATCCAAACATTTCTCGAAATGTACAGCAGTGGTGGTGTCTGTGGAGGTGGCGTGTCACCTGTTACCAGTCTGTTTTCGTGTTGCAGGTTTCGGCCGCAGTCCTCGGCTGGGGCGGGCTGGTGCTGGCGCTCTGCCTGACGACGTTCGGCGTGTGGTGGTGCGCCACACTCGCCGTCTGTCTCGTCGTCTTCATTGTCGGGTGAGTGCGGCGAGTATTCACTCCCCACCGAGCAAATCGCTCACACACATTGGCATCTACGTGTACACTGTGTGATCAAAATTTTGCGGACACTCCCAAAAACATATGTTTTTCGTGTTAGGTGCATTGTGATGCCACCTATTGCCAGGTACTCCGTATCAGCGACCTCAGTAGTCATTAGACATTGTGATAGAGCAAAAGGGGGCGCTCCGCGGAACTCGCAGACTTTGAATGTGGTCAGGTGATTGGGTGTCACTTGTGTCATAAGTCTGTACGTGTGATTTCCACACTCCTAAACATCCCTAGGTCCACTGTTTCCGATGTGATAGTGAAGTGGAAACGTGAAGGGATACGTACAGCACAAAAGCGTACAGGCTGACCTCATGTGTTGACTGACGGAGAGCGTTGACAATTGAAGAGGGTCGTAATGTGTAATAGGCAGACATCTATCCAGACAATCACACAGGAATTCTAAACAGCATCAGGATCCACTGCAAGTACTATGACCATTAGACGGGAGGGGAGAAAACTTGGATTTCATGGTTGAGCGGCTGTTGATAAGCCACACATCACACCAGTAAATGCCAAATGATGCCTCACTCAGTGTAAGGAGCATCAACGTTTGGCAATTGAACAGTGGAAAAACATGTGGAGTGACGAAAGATGGCACACAATGTGGCAATCGGATGGCACGGTGTGGGTATGGCGAATGCCCGGTCGACGTCATCTGCCAGCGTGTGTAGTGCCAATAGTAAAATTCGGAGGTGGTGGTGTTATGGTGTGGTCGTGTTTTTCATGGAGGGGGCTTGCACCCCTTTTGTTCTGCATGGCACTATCACAGCACAGGCCTACATTGATGTTGTAAGCACCGTCTTGCTCCCCACTGTTGAAGAGCAATTTGGGGATGCCCATTGCATATTTCGACACTATCTAGTAGCTGTTCATAATGCACAGCCCATGGCAGAGTGGTTACATGACAATAACATCTCCGTAATGCACTGGCCTGCACAGAGTCCTGACCTGAATCCTATAGAACTAGGATGTTTTGGAACACTGACTTCGTGCCAAGCCTTTCCCAATATCTACCCCTTTTCCTAGACCTCTCCAGTCCTTTTCCTTCACCCTTCTTCCTTCCCCTTCAACCCTTCTGACTGAAGAAGGAGCCAGTGGCTTCAAAAGCCTGCCAATTACAACAGTCTTTTATGTATGTGTTCTGCCGCTGCTTGGTGTGTAAAGCTTTCAGTATGTCACTTGAGAAAAGTAAGAGTTAGGATCCGCACAATTGGTGTTTTTGGAGTCCGCGCAGGTTGGCATGGAAGAAGTCATTCTGTTCAAGATGCATTATTGTATTTGAGCTCAGAATATGTTGTAAGATTCTACAACAAATCAGTGTCAAGTATATTGAACGGTAGTTTTTGAGGATCACTTCTGCTATCCTTCTCGTACACTTGTCGGCAAGGTTGTTACGATCACCTTCTGTGGATCCTGTACCCCATCTTGCTATGCTTCATAGCCTACAAATATTGGTGATTAATATTTGTACAGCAAGAGTCCTTCACAGCCAGTATTTACGTAATTCGTCATTTTTCATTGCGAGCACGAGTGCTGGAGCTTTCTTGCTGCCTGTTTCTTGTGGTAAAGTGTAACAGTCAGGTGTTACTATGTAGTGGAGGAGAAATGCAAACTGTGGACAGTCTTCAGGGGAGTTGGCTGTAGCCTTATATGAAAGCTTTTGTATGATCGATTTAAAGGCACAGCATTTGAAGTGTAGAGTAGCTCTTCATAAACTGATGAAAAGCAGTGTTATGGCCTGGTTAGCAACCATGAGGTGAAGATCAGACACAGCAGCATCAGTTTATGAGATACCAGTGCAGGGTGGCTAGCTACAGTTTTAGCTTGAAGACATAGTGTGTCAGGCAGTTGTTATAAATTTCAAAATAAAATGAGTCTTGAAGACTTGTATAAAACTTTTCCTCGTCATAAATTTCCACAGCGTAAGAAGTTTGCAGTTATAACTATACCAGGGTTTGGGCCTGCATGCTTGTATGAACAACTTTTTCTACAATGGAGAGAGAGAAATCTATCCACACAGGCTGACTCACAGACTGCAACTTAAAAGCTTACTTTCAAAGTAACAATCTTTGGAAAGAGGTACCAGACATAGACGCTTTAGTGAAAAGCAAAAAAGTAGAATTCATAGGCATCCAGTATTTTTATATTTAATGTGTGACTAAAATAGTCGTGAAAACTTAATGTCAATTTAAACTGCATGTGAAAATGATATTTATCATAAGGCTGCATCAGTCGTACATAATATCGTATTTCATACTGAGCTTTCCCATATTCTTTGCCTTGTCTGTTAAAATGTAAGTTTCATTCCATTGTCATTTCTCACCAGTGAAACTGTTTTAGGAAATCAGTTTGCCACAAAAGGCATTAATAACTGACAGTGAAGTGATACATATCTGCAGGACTAACATTAGCGGTCTTAGAATAGATTTGTTGACAATAGTTTCTTGTTCATAGCTACCTAGTGCCAAACTTATCCTGCCCTCCCCTTCCCAAGCCATTACTCACCGTGAGCAGACAGTTGCTCACTGGCGAGGTATGAGCACGAACCTGCTCGCACGGGCAGACCGATGAACCAGCCTGCTTTAAGGCATATTTCTGTACTTGACATTTTGTGTGCTAATGCTGGAGACATCGCCAGAGACTGAACTAGTAATTAATGTTCTAAATTAAACAACTTATAAAGAAACAGACACGGCTGAATAATAGGTGTGAAACTAAGTGTTAAACTACAGATAGAGCTGCCATGTGAACACATTTAGCCATCAAGAGACCAGTGTGCGAAGCCTTCAGTGACTGCCGTAACAGAATTTTGTCTAATGGACTAGAACCAAACCCAAAGAAATTCTGGTTGTATGGACTGGAAAGATGTGTAACTTTGGGTGTGCCCCAGGGAAGTGTGTTGGGACCGTTACTGTTCATATTGTATATCGATGGTAGGCAATGAAAACATTGTAACTCCATCTGTCTGTGAAAATCTCTTAATTCTAGAAACCAGTAATTCTCTAATCAAAGCTAGATCTGAAAGTGCGTGGATGTTTCTACGGGGTTGCCACAAGTTCTGGAAATCGAAGAAACTGGGGAATTCCAAACGTGCCAGGGAAATATCAAGGAAATTTGGGAAAAAAAAAAAAACTGGAAAAATATCGTTTTGGTCTCGACAAAGGAAAGGGTTTGTTTAGAGAGATGTTGTGCACCGTCGCTGGCTGGGCGCAGCTAAGTACGTGTGCCGCTCCCTACTCTCTCATGCTTACTGCTTCTCCACTTCCTACCACCTCCCTTAGCTTGCAGTCAGTGCTGCCACCACGTCTTGCCGCGAGCCTAGCAGCTACCGACAAGAGACAGAGCGGTGTGAGGAGTGGTTTGTTTGCATCTGATTCTCGGAGATTGTTGACACAGCGACCAGAGGTGGCAGTCGTGTGCGCACAAGTTATGTGAGTGATTCTGTGAATGTGTGTGCGTTCTCGAAAGCTGTGGCCAAAAATTTAGTTGTGAGAGTGGGGATTGTCTTTCCTACATGCCTGTCTGCGGCTCAGCCATCATCTTTACGGTGAGTTGCTATCTATCCTCGTTAATATCGACTCACAGAGTAGAAACTTTTCCAGTCCATATGTGGCGTAACAGCTAACCAGTGCTTAACAGTATTGGTTAAAAACAGTCTTGGTTGCAAATTTTTATTTTTTTTTTATTTTTCAACAATGCGTTTTGCCTTATTTAGGCATCTTCAGGTTATCTAAATAGAAAACAGAGAACAAATACATCTATTTAAGAATCACGATCGCGTTGTGCAGACTTGGATAACCTACAAGCATTTATAACCAGATCACCTATTGAAATAACAAATACCTTAATTTGGTATTTTTTAAGAATCCTTTTGTCAGTGTTGCCAAATGGCATCATTGAATATATGAGGCCAACATCGCCTTCATTAACCTCAGTAAAAATTAGAAATATAAAAAAGGAAAAACATTACATTTTCTAGATGGACACGAGAGACACCAATATCTGCATAATGCGTTCCCGTTCGCAGGAGCAAGTAACAGTAAGATGGGGGCTCAGGTAGTAAGCATATTGCGCCCCAGTGCCGTGTGGCAGTACTGAAGCCTAATACAGAATCACCTCAAGAGGTGGCGCTGCGACACAGCAGTTATTAAAAATGAGAGATCGTAAACTGGATATACATACCCACTAAAACTTTATAAATGTAATTCACATAAAACATTGATAAGATGGAATTAGTAGGGGCAACACCTGTGCATAAATTATCCAAAAATTTTGACAAAGTAAAATATAAATGAAGGCGGTAAATTTAAAATGAGAAAACAAATTGTATCGTACAACACACAGATGCAGTAAATAAACAGATTTTTCGTATCATATACCACTAGAACGAGAACATTAAAACCGCAAGATGATAATTTCAAATAAAGAGGCCGCCCATGTAACACTTAATAGTGCGTCATTCGGAGCTTAAAAAAATACACACCAACTTGGAAGACGGGAGTTATGCAGGTAAACTTACCCCCCCCCCCCCCCCCTCCTTTTTTTAAAACTGCATTGGAATGTGTAAAATTTGTTATCACTTTAAGCAACAAACTCGCAAGATCCTATTTGAGTAAAAAAAAAAAAAAACCCCAGATGGCTTGGCTAAGAAGACGACATATGACCAGAGAGGAACAGGGCTCATATTTAGACAGAATTACAAGAGCTCCAGGATTACATTAATACACCGATTTCATAACTTCTAAAAAGGCCTGATTGGCGCCAACTATTTGGCCGTTAAGGAGAGAAATCTTTGTCTTCCATATGCCTAAAAATTTCAGTTTCTTCCGAAATGCTTAACTTCTTACCCTTTTGCGCAAAATGCAAAATCTTTAGATTTTGTACTTGCGGAGGACTGTGGCCACTGGCTTTAAGGTGTTGGGAAAAGGCAGAGCTCTGTTTTACCTGTCCCCATCTATTAAGATGATGATCTTGCAATCTAATTTTGAAGGTTCTGCCTGTTTGTCCAACATATCTTGGATTACAATCGCGACACTCCAGCAGATATACCCCCAAAGCCAAAAGGTTGTTCTTTTTAGGTGATTCATTATGTATGTACATAAACTGGAGATTGTTTGCCACGGAGAATGTACGAGAGCCCACGCCCCGGAAAAGTTTTGCCAATTCACTCGCAGAGTATTTGCGCAAGTTATCTATTGCACGGATTGGTCATTGCAGTCTCGAATTGTCAACACGGTGTCTGTGACACGTGAATAGCTGTGGATTTTCGCAAGGGGGTCAAAACCGCAGGCCATATCTGTGGGTATCACTTAAGCGATTAGGTCCGCCGATTCGAAGCCCGTCGTTCCCCACTAAGGTGCGGGCCCTGCCCGTCAGATCTAGTCTCACCGATCTGCCTGCAGGTTGGGTCTCTGTGTGTGTGCGTAATGCGTGGATTTTCGTGGTTTATCTGTGGATCCAGGACTGTGGCGCTCCTTGGCTGCCCAGAGGGCACGGATGATGGATTTCAAGAATTGTGAATGTCTCACTGCAAGTACATTGTACAGTGCAGTGTTTCATAGACATTTTATTTATTTTAGCACATTTTGGCACCTCAGAAGTAGTTTATATGTTCGAAAAGATGGACGATAAGAAGAAGAAAATTGCGGCTGTCACTGGCAGTTTGTACACTATGTACTTGTATATTTCTCAAAAGAAAAATTACACAATACCTGCAAAATAATAGCCATTTCACAGTGGGTAATAACCGACAATAACGAACGTAGTAGAACCAACATTTTATTGGCGGTCACCTGTAGTGTTGGTTTACACAACTTTTCCCTGCCATATACACTTCTTTCAAGACACCTACTTTTTTCTGACATTGTTTCTGAAATCGGTGAAGGCATTTTAAATCTGTTTTGCGACACACAGGAAACGTGTGTCACCAAATGTGTTCAGTTTTATTGAAATAAAATAACAAAAGTGGTCTTAATGTAACACTCATACCATTTGGCTTGCTTTCTCCATCTAAAAACTATTCATTACAAAAGATGGTGATATTAGTACTTAAGATTTTTTTGCTCACATGGGGGACAAATACAGAAACTTTACATTTCTTTTGTCAACTTACCTTTGAGATGTCAAAATTTGTCTGAGAGAAATTCTTATACTTGTCTGAAAATCAGGCAAATATCAGGGAATTTCACTTGGGAAAACTTGTGGCAACCCTGCTCTAATCTGTCAATAACTAGGCTTCTACTACATAGTGACACATGCAGCAACTTTCTGTATCACTTTTTAAGAAGTTTAACAAAATGGAGTTGAGAGGTTTTCGTTGCCCACCGTCGATAGTAATGACCTTGCAGACAATATTTATAGTAACCTCAGACTTTTTGCAGATGATGAAGTCATCTCCAATATCCAGAAATTCCAAAAAAAAAAAGAGAAAGAAATTGCAGTGTCCTATGACTATAATATTAATGAGTCATTGTTGGACTCGATCCACTCATACAAATACCTGGGTGTAATACTTTGTAGAGATATGGAATGGAATGATCATATAGGCTCAGTTGTGGGTGAAGCAGATGATAAACTTCCGTTTATTGGTAGAATATTGGGGGAGTGGAATCATCCACAAAGGAGATTGCTTACAAATCACTTGTGTAACCAGTTCTAGAATATTCCTCAATGTGTGGGACTCATACCAATATGGCTAACTGGGGATACTGAACATATACGGAGAAGGGCGGCACAGATGGTCATGGGTTTGTTTAATCCGTTGGACAGTGTCGCAAGCTACTGAAGGAATTGAAATGGCAGACTCTTGAAGACAGACGTAAACTATGCTGACAAAGTCCATTAACACAGTTTCAAGACTCGCCTTTAAATTATTACTATAGGGACATACTACATCTCACTTACATGGGGATTGTGAGGATAAGATTAGAATAATTGTAGCACACACAGAGGCATTTAAACAGTCATTCTTCCTGCTGTCCATACGTGAATGGAATCGGAAGAAACCCTAATAACTGCGACAGTGGGAAGTACCCTATGTTGTGCACTTCACTGTGGTTTGGAGAGTGTAGATGTAGATGTAGGAATTTAGCAAGCCAAGCTGTTAATGTATAACCAATTACTGTCAAGACGGCACCCGCTTACTGGTTATGGTACATTGATGACACTGTCATTATGTGCACTCTATGAGAAAATTAAAATGCCAAATATGTGCAGTATCTTTGTCACATAATGAGTGTGTGAGTTTATCCAGTTCTGTAAGATGTAAACATGTTAGGAGCAATGGCATTTTAGTAAGCAAAAACTGTGCTGTATTCAAACATTGTTTATTAAGATGTTATTTTCTGGTGTTATAAGCTTATTGTGGCCCAATGACCATTATCAAGCTACCAGCAAATGTTGCAGTTGTTGTTAGTGCATATACTTATGTGTATTTGTAAATAACAAAAAAATTGTGTATATCTGTCATAGTGCTTACTTCTGTAACACACTGTTAACGCTGTCGATGTCTAATACCTCATATTGCCACGTATTGTAGGTATAGTGTAGACAGAATTTCTATTCTCAATATACGAAAAGTAGTGGAATTTGTTGCTGACCAATATTCGGTAAGAAAATGTGATGCAAATTCTGCACATAACAGTAAAGAGCCCAATAATGAACTTTTTAGAAAAATAGAAATGTGCATGCACGCAGGCAAATATCCGGACAAAATTCTGACAAATGAACGAACATAAACATAAAAATTACATTGATAAATTACTGAAATTACAGATCATGATAATGGATCAAATAAATTTACAGACAGACAGCACTAGTCAACTTGGTTGGGTTGGGTTAGTAGCACAGAGTTTACTACTACCACACACTGCTCGATAGGTGAATAAACCAGCTATGTAACCATATAAAAACATTGACTTAGCTGCCGATTGAAGCTGTCAAATTTATGAAAAATATAAAATAAGTATTGGCGAATATTGCTCAGCAACAAATTCCACTGCTGAGACATTACACATGTAGAGAATAACAATTTTTTCTGCACTACACCTACAAAATGCGGTATTAGACAGTGACAGTGTTAACAATGTGTTACGGAAGTAAGTACTATTACAGATATACACAATATAGTTATTATATCTAAAAACAAAGATTCTGTAACTTACCAAACGAAAGTGTTGGTACGTTGATAGAGACAATAATAAACACAAACACACACACAAATTTCAAGCTTTCGCAACCCATGGTTGCTTTGTCAGGAAAGAGGGAAGGAGAGAGAAAGACGAAAGGATGTGGATTTTAAGGGAGAGGGTAAGGAGTCGTACCAATTCTGGGAGTGGAAAGACTTCCTTTAGGGGGAAAAAAGGACAGGTGTACACTCGCGCGCGCGCGCACACACATAATTCAAAATAGTTATTAGCTACAAATAGACATAAATATATATACTGATGACTCGATATATTTGCAGATATTCTGCATGTAGCCGAAAACCAAAATAAGCTCTTCTTCTTTTTCTCTTTTCACTTCACTTCACTTCACTTCACTTCTGCTGTTGCTTATCCATTAATCGATGTTGGCGACCACATGTTGCATCTTTCTTCTGTGAACTGCATTATGTATGTAATAGCTGATCTACCCTTCGTAGTCATGTCCTCTGCTTTATATTGTCCAACCAGGATGTTGTTCTTCACCCTTGTCTTCTTTTTCCTTCAGCCTTCCCTTCTATTATTAACTGCTGAGGCATATATTTGATGTTCTGTACTGTACCAGGTGTACTGGTATGAAATGAGTGTTAAAATACAAATGTGTCGATAGGGAATATTTGTTGTGAACGAGCCTTAATTTTTTTTGTTTGGTTGGTAAGACATCTGTCAAAGATATTTAGTATACATCAAGTCATGGAACAAACAACCTCATATGTTTTCATCCTGTTAACAATTTCGAATTTTGTACCAGAAAGTGACGATTTGCGGAAAGCATTAATATTTTGTTTTCATTTGAAAAAGTGTTGCAGAGTCGCATCGAATGCTTGTCTAGGCATATGGTGATCGTGGTCTATCAGAAGCAATGTGGTTTCAATCGTTCAGAAATAATTATTTTGATGTAAGAAATGAAGGACATGGAAGACCACCAAAAAAGTTCGAAGACGCCGAATTGCAAGCAATATTGGATGAAGATGATACTTTAAGTCAAAAGCAAATGGCAGAATTGCTAGATGTTGCACTACGAACAATTTCTGACCGTTTGAAAGCTATGGGAAAGGTCCAAAAGTGTGGAAAATGGGTGTCACAAGAATTGAATCAAAGACAGATGGAAAACCGAAAAGCCATTTGTCAAAATTTGCTTCAAGACACGAAAGAAAATCAATTTTGCATAGAATTGTTACTGGCGATGAAAAATGAATTTATTTTAAGAATCCTAAACAGGGAGAAATCGTGGGTTAATCTGGGACAACCGTCAACGTCGACTGCAAAACCAGATCGATTCGGCAAGAAGAAAATGCTCCGTGTTTGGTGGGATCAGACAGGTGTGGTGTATCACGAGCTTGTAAAACCCGGTGAAACTGTAAATACTAATCACTACAGACAACAAATGATCAGTTTGAATTATGCGTTGATTGAAAAAAGACAAGAATGGGCCAGAAGACATGGCAAAGTAATTTTTTTTTTTCACGACAATGCACCTGCACACAAAGCAAAACTGGTTCAGGATACAATCAAAACACTCGGTTGGGAGCTGCTACCCTACTTGCCGTATTCACCAGACTTGATCCCTTCTGACTACCATTTGTTTTCATCAATGGGACACGCACTGGATGAGGAACACTTAGATTCTTACGAAGAAGTCGAAAATTGGGTGTCTGATTGATTTGCTTCAAAAGACGAACATCTCTATTGTTGTAGTGTCCACAAATTGCCAGAAAGGTGGTCAAAATGTATAGAAAGCAATGGTCAGTACTTTGAATAAAATGTTTTTAATTTTCAATTCAAAATTAATGTTTCATTTTCAAAAAAAAAAAAAAAGAAAGAAAGAAAGTGGTGCTCATTTCATACCAGTACACCTGGTATGTCCTAGGCAGTTTTTCTTCTTTTAAGCACTGTCAACATTTCTCACTGCTTGTTCATTTGTTCCAGTACTTCAGTGTGGGTTATTCTAGCAGTCCATGGTATTTTAAGAATTCTGTGATAAATCCACATTTCCCAGACCTCTAACTTCTTCATTGTTGTCATATTTAGTGTCCGCCTTTCAGAGCCATCTACAAGCGTAGACCATATGTAGCATTTTACAAATCAGACTCTAAGGTTTAGGTCTAGGTCTGTGTTTGCTTCTTAAATTTTATGAAGGCTTTTGAGCATTGTATATGCGACATTTTATTTCCAAGTCTGTTCACCAGTCTTCACAAAAGCCGGGTTCCGAGGTATATAAACTTGACACTCTGTATTACATACCCTTGAAATCGTAGATTTGCATCTTTAGATGAGTGTGGTTCTCGTGTGACAATCATAAAATTAGTCCGTTTGATGTTAATATTCAGATCTAGAGAACTGCTTTAATCTCCTACTATGTTGACAAGTTGTTGAAGGTCATCTAAATTACCAGCAGTTTCTACGTACACTTTATCACATTCGCAATTAAGCTTATAGCAACTGAAAATAACATTTTATTAAAAAAGTGTCTAAATATAGCAGCATTTTGGCTTACTATACATATAATGTCCTCGCAAGATGTCTGTAACACTGCAGGCTGAAAATAATTTGAAATGTTTTAAGTAGTTTACATTTTACAGAAAGTAGTACCCACAGACAATGAGACACAGGTGATGAAACATGTTTGCGTGTATATAAAAAATAATTGTTTGCATAATATGTGGACCTGAAATCTGGTAATTTAGTTTGCAAACACAGCTACTGCAAGCAAGAGCTTCAAAGCCAAATTGTGAATTTTCAGAATTCCTGAATTACATTGTATCTCAAAGTTCACTACGGAGAAGAGAATGGGGATCAAATTTCATTTTTGGCTGTACAGGTACTCAAAAAAATGATGCAACACTTGGGCACAACATCGACAGAGGGGTCACTTATGTGGACAAGATACCTTTCTGAAAAATTCCAGTCAGTATCCGGGGGGGGGGGGATCAGTAATTGAGACATTGGTGGTCTGGGGTACAGGAATCTGTCAGCTACATTAGTTGGAGGAAGAGCTTGGATCATTTAAGAGTCACTTTCAGATGAAATGGCTGCTCTGACAAAAATATAAATGGGGCACATCACCCTAAAAGATCTGGAGCTACTGGCAAAAAAGGAACCTGCTGAAAAGAAAATTTTCCTCCCATTTGTAAAAAACAATCAGATTTTGTTGGCAGGATGCTAAGAAGACATAGTATCAACACAGTGTTTGAACTGACAATAAGGATGGGGGATATTTGAACGCTGTAAATGACATAGAACTACTGATTGCCACATGAGTAGTACATATAATTAATTGCAAATGTGATAAAGTGTACATAGGAACACCAAAAAGAAGTATTAATACAACACTTAAGGAGCAATTGTCATCTAGAAACATGGATATGTCGGCAGTAGCAGATCTTGTACTGGGACCAGGGAACCACCAAATTCATTTCTCCTGCACTGCAGGTTTTATCAAAATCCCGTCGTTAATATGCTATGATGTACAGAGTCCATATAAATTCTTTCTTACTTACTTATTAGATGGTCGTTGACTCTGTAGACCACATGTTGCATCAACAATATATCCTCTACATTATGTCTGCTGCCATTTCCCCCCAACTGACTGCATTCAGAGAATTCACATATTTCTTCTTTTTGTCTTCTCCTGGTTCGTAGCCCACCCAGGGTCGAGAATGAGAAGGAAAGCTTGCTTAGAAAGTCAGGCCTGTGACATGCTTGTTATGTGGCCTGCCAGTTGGTGTGCTCTATTTTGATATTGTAAAACGTTGCGCTGCTTCATGATCTCATAAGTCGCATTATTATTTCTTGTTCTCTGAGTATTTCTCTCTCTCACCAGGCCCCAGAATCTTCGCATCAGCTTTCTTTAAAATGTTAATATCTTTTGTGTCTCCCTTTTAGGTAGTGTCCAGCATTATGTTTCTTATTTATATAAATGATATGCCTTCTAGTATTACAGGTGATACAAAAATATTTCAGTTTGCTGATGGCGCCAGCTTGGTAGTGAAGGATTTTGTGTGTAATATTGAAACAGTATCAAATAATGTAGTTCATGAAATAAGTTCGTGGCTTGTGGAAAATATTTGATGTTAAATCACAGTAAGGCTCAGGTTTTGCACTTTCTACCTCACAATTCAACAAGAACCGATATTTTGATCAGACAGAATGGGCATATTATAAGTGAGACGGAACAGTTAAAGTTCCTAGGTGTTCGGATAGATAGTAAGGTGTTGTGGAAAGCCTGTGTCCAGGATCTTGTTCAGGAACTAAATGCTGCTTTATTTACCATTAGAACAGTATCTGAAATAAGTGACACTTCAACACGAAAAGTAGTCTACTTAGCATATTTTCATACGCTTATGTCGTATGGTATTATTTTTTGGGGTAATTCTTCAGATTCAAAAAGGGTATTTTAGGCTCAAAAACGGGCTGTTCGAGCTATATGTGGTGTAAGTTCGAGAACCTCTTGTCGACCCCTATTCAATAGTCTGGGAACTCTGGCGCTGCCCTCACAGTATATATTTTCTTTAATGTCGTTTGTTGTTTGCAATATTAGCCTATTCCCAAGAGTTAGCAGCTTTCACTCAGTTAATACTAGGCAGAAATCGAATTTGCATGTGGAATGCACTTCCTTGACTCTTGTGCAGAAAGGAGTGCAGTATTCTGTTGCATCCATTTTCAATAATCTACCACAAGAACTCAAAAATCTTGGCAGTAGCCCACTCTTTTAAGTCTAAACTGAAGAGTTTCCTCATGGCTCACTCCTTCTATTATGTCAAGGAGCTCCTGGAAGATCTAAAATATTAAGCAAATTCCTGTGTTACATTATTGATTTTCTTTATTTAAACTTACTTGTCACCTAAATATGTTTTTAATATTTCATTTTATCTGTTTCTAATATCGTGTTATAATTTCATGTATTGACTTGTTCCATGACCATGGAGACTTCTCCTTAATTTGGTCCCACGGAACAATAAATAAATAAATGAAGAATAAAGGACAGTGGGGCATGTAACAGCATTTTTTATCTTCATTTTTACAGAATATGACATGGCTTCATGTTTGGAACACATCTGTGAAGGCATATAGACAGCTGGAAGTAGTAGAAATTCTTTCATTTCCATTACTTAATCTTGATTATTGAAAACAACTTTAATTAAAGAGGAGGGGGGTTTAAATTAGACAAGTTGTGAGCTTCAGTGCTAAACAAAGCAAACAGTGCCAAGTCTTTCCCACTACAAACTCTGTAACAAATATTAGTGGAACTGCAGGCAATATTTGGACGAGGTCCGACGGTGTCACGACCTGCCCATTGCACTGTCGTGTACAAGCAGTTTGTTGACTGAGCTCGGTAAAGCCTCTGAATTAACTGTCAGTCATTGTAGATGTCTCCAGCGGTAAGAGATGAAAGGTTAAGGCCGTGAATATGTCTTAGATTACAGCTTAATGCCCATATAACAGAAATTGCCAACCGAATTTATTTGATTGTTCATTTTGGCCACCTGATTAGCTACCTCTAGTGATTCCTCATATTGGAATCATTTGTCAAATTACTCCTTATTCCTGGAAGTAGGAAAATTGTTTGACTTACGCTACAGTTCTGTAAGATTATTTACAATATCTCTTCATTTTTTTCTCCTCATTTGGGTTCATTTTCCTGCCAGGTGGAACTTTCTTTTAGTAGCAGCTTCTCTTAACTGATGTCTCATATGGCTGTTTCTCGTGCACTTGCGGCTGGATGTACACGTGCGGTCTGTATCTGTCAGCTGTGTTTCACTTCAACATCTTGCTTCCCTCCAGTGTACAGGGTTGTAAACGATTAAACCTTTTTCTACTTTAGCCAGTGTAAACGGAGAACTATTTACCGTACGGGTACCAAACTTTATAGGAATGTATTCAGACCGGGCAGTGCAAGATTTGCGTTGATGTCGCAACTTGGTGGTGGTAGGTGCCGGTATTAGTAGTACAGTGGTGTAGTGTTGAAACACAATCGTCATTGTACATTAGAGTTGCAGACAGTCAACACGGGTCTATACAAGGTGAGTAGGGCTCTACCCATAAAGCTGTTTTATCAAAACGAAAGTATGAGGGTCATTCAAATGAAACCTGGTCAGTGCGTCTGCCTCTGCTTTACACATAAGGTGGCACCACGTAACTGCAGGTATGGTGGTGCCATCTGTTGCTAGAGAGACTGACGCGTGGGTACCATTTGATGTTGCACAGTGCCAGTGCGATTTCATGCCGATTTCACCAAAGTCATCGTCCACTGCAGAACGTACAGGTGAGTAAGCAGGAACAATGAGGAGTGGGTCAATTTTTGGTGGCGGAGGAGGTGGAGGCCACAAAATGTATTGATGGATGAAGGCTGTGTACGGTGAGTACAGTCTGAGTCATTAGAGTGTTGTTGAACTGTGCAAATGAGTCGTTGAGGGGTGCGAGTCACCGGAAGATGATGCTCGTCATGGATGGGCTCGTCGTGTCACCGCACCGGAAATGATTGCGAAAGTGAATGCCTCAGTCCCGGACAACCGCAGAATCACTGTGGATGAGATCTCTCGGTTACTGGGTATTAGGTTGGGCACTAGCCACACCACAGTGCACCAACACTTGAACTTTTGAAATATCTGTGTGCAGTGGGTTCCCCACCGACTGACCGCCAAATGGCGCAATACTGGAATGGCGCTGTCTTTGAGTCATCTGCAACATTCTCGTGAGGCGGAATACGGCTTTCTTTCATCTACTGTCACAGGTGACGAAACATGGTGTCACCATTTTGAACCAGAAAGCAAGTTTCAGAGCAAGCAGTGGAAACGTGCAACTTCACCACGTCCAAAGAAATCGAAGGCAGTGATGTCTGATAGGGTGCTCACTGCTTGTCGAGTTCCGGGAACAGGGAACCACCATCGATACCCAGTGTTATCAAGCCACTTCACAGAATCTTACATGAGCCATAATGGCGGCCCACACACGGGCAATGCGGTGATGAAGGTGACATTGCAGCTGTTTCGGTGGGAAACGCTGGAACATCCATCGTACAGTCCCGACCTTTCATGTGTTTGGACCTCTAAAACAGGCTATTCTCAGACATTGATTCGCAATGGACTACGAAGTGTGTGACTGGGTCCAGGCCTGGATCTGACAGCAACCTGCTAGCTTCAAGGATGGAATGGACAGGCTGGTGTCGCAATAGGGTAAATGTGCCAACAGTTTTGGTGACTATTTTTTAGTATGTGTACTGTGTATAACTAAATTTTCAAGTTAATTAAATCGTTACCGTTACTTTACTCTAGTGACCGGGGTTTCATTTGAATGCCCCTTATAATAGTGTTGCTGCTCTTTCCGAGTATCGACGCACTAAAGGATTACAAAGTCCTCTTTCTGTGCTGGAGGTGAAGAATGTGACTTGTAAGTTTGAATTAACTGGTCATTTGGGGATTGCTCCTAGGAGAGTCTGACGGCCAATTGTGCCACAAATTGTCAAAGTTATTGCTGCCGCGGCTGTGAATGCCGGAAGCAGTGTGCGATATTCGAGCAGTGCGTGAGCTGTGTCGTGACAGCTGAACGTTCTGCACTCCACAGTTCAAATTGCGCTGCTGGCAACTGGGAAGTGGTATCTCTAGTGCATTTCCAGCCCACTGTGGTTGCTACATTAAGCAATGATTGTAATCTGAACTGTAAAGATGGTATACAATTAACAAATGTCAATAGTTTATTCGTTACTTCTCTTCCGCATGTTCTTACACGTGTTCCCACAAAGTTTCATTGTCGTGTGATCACTTGTTTTTCACGGAGGACCTCTCAAGTGGCAAAAGTTTAATTATAGCCACCCTGTGTTGTACTTCAATAGTTACGTATCTTACACTCAGTTTAATGCTGTTAATATTTTTAATCTTATACTTGCAGCTAACTGTAGCCTTCAGTTAATTCAGTGAGACTACAAAAGAATTTACATTTTGATGACCTCTACAAACATTTTGAAAAGTGATGTCACATTTGACTGTATGATGAATGCTAGATGGACATAGAAGGGGTGATCGGATTCCTCCAGAGGAGGGAGGGGGAGTTGGTGTTTAGCTATCAGTAGCTTAAAAATGCTTTTGAAAGATGACCCCTTTGTAATAATAACCTATATGTAGTTATCATTGGTTTTCTGTGAACATTGGATATGTGCCATACTAGTTCCGAACAGACGTTGGCTGAATTTAGAACACCAGAAAATAAAGAAGGAATTTGGTTATTCATCTGCCTGTTAAGCCCCCTTTTTTTGTTTTGTTTCAAGTACATTATCTGATGATAACTTACTAAGAAGCTGAAACCAGTGATTTTTCAGATGAGGCCGGAAAGGTATGCTAAATAAATTTTGTTAAAAACAAATTGCAGCCCACAAGTAACAGATTGTGGGGTGGTAGTGCACATTACAGCTTGAATTATTGTCATTTCTGGTAGCTGTTAGCAAGAGTTGCCAACAAGTGCGCACATTTCAAAATAGAAAATTTGCTTTTATTTGTGGCCCATCTGTGCTAGGGTTTTGTATGTTCGATACAGAGTGCCCTCTTAGGAATGTAGTGATGTACAGTACAGTTAATTTCAGTTAATATGTATAATTTAAAGATTTATTCTTGTCCACTGAGCTCGGGAATAAAAGTAGAAGTGTGTTACCATATCCAGTGACATTCTTAACACTTACACCCAGTTTATCTGTGTTCCACACATTTGAATTTAACAAATGACCATACTTATGGCACTATAAATGGAGTGATTGGTTGTTAGGACACATTCTCAGATAAACAATTGTCAGTGTAATAATGGAGAGAAGTGGGGGTGGTGGGTAAAAATTGTACAGAGAGGCCAAGCTTGAATACAGTAAGCAGGTTCAATTGGGTGTAGACTGCAGGAGTTATGCCCAGGTGAAGGCACTTGTGCAGGGTATAGTAGTGTGGACAGCTGCATCAAACAAGCCAATGAACTGAAAACCCTAAGAACTACACATTAACCACAAATACCATTAGCAAGTAAACGCAGTAGCACTTGATTGTAAGGATTTGCGCGTCACAAATTCAGTGAATTGGTTGCATATTTGGTGGATGATAATTGTGACCATCCACTATGATGTGTAAGAAATCAGATTTACAGTAGTATTGTGCTTTTTCAGCAAAACAGTGTGGCAACATTCTCGTGACCATTTACATTATTTTTTGGTGAAATGCTTTACCTGAAAATAGTGTGTAAAACACACACACACACACACACACACACACACACACACACACACACACACACACACACACACAGAGAGTATTGTTATACATTCATAAATTCTTCTATGAAGTAATAACAGCTGTCAAACGAATAAGATTTTTTTGTGTTTGAAGTTAATTTTACTGTTTATGAAAGATTTTTATGGCAGAATACTTCACTCCTTTGTGTGCTACATTAATGCTAAGATATGGATAGTGCATAATATTTATCGTGATACGGAATTGTGTAGATAAAAGTAGCTCGTGTAAGTGTAAAGGAAATGCAGTGAAATTAGAAAAATGAAGAGCTGCGATGGACTTTCCATTTATTTACAGTGTAGAAGACATTCACACATGATGTTGAATGTGACCCCCTGCAACATCAATACAAAGCTGTGCATTTTAAAAATATTCGATCAATGGAAATTCCTTCCCACTCTTCTCATGGTGGTATTCCACCACCCACTGAAACTACACACGATCCTCGTCCATGCCTGCACAACCGCTGCTGCGCATACCTTTGTTCACGTTGTAATGGATCTGGGAGATGTATTATTTTCAACTGAAGTTATCGATACCGAATTTAGTGGGCGAAGTGGTAAATGTTTTTCTCTTA
The DNA here is from genome assembly GCF_023897955.1 of Schistocerca gregaria. Taxonomy (NCBI): domain Eukaryota; kingdom Metazoa; phylum Arthropoda; class Insecta; order Orthoptera; family Acrididae; genus Schistocerca; species Schistocerca gregaria. The sequence goes on along the minus strand of NC_064930.1, from coordinate 79,127,830 downwards.
TATTTTTGTCGGAAATTTTATAAATTATAATCTACTTATTTTTTATGTTAATTTACTATTATGTTTAAAAACTGCAATATATTGATTGATATTGGTGGATATGACGAACAATATCAAAGAGACTTATTACAAGCGGAAGTTTGGGTGTTGAGTGGAATATCTTTGAAGCTAGAGTCATTCTTTGTCACTTGTAGAGTCGGCTGTGGTCGGTTGAGACGCAGTCGTGGAACAAAGTTGTACTTCCCTGTGAAATAAATCGAAAGTGAATGATGAACTTATGAGTTTTTCATATTACTTTTTATATCAAGTAGCAGCAAGCAAGCACATCCAGAAAGAAAAATGGTATTAGAAACACCCAAATTGAGACAGACACGGTGAACAGCGGAACTTCTGCATCCAACAAACGGCACTATTGGAATCATACTCATATTAGACAACTGAAGCCACCTGTAGGAATTTAACTATTATATATATCCAAAAAAGTGACTACTTTATATGAACTATGCCAGGTTTTATTACAAAATAACAATAATGGAACGACAGTTTCAACGTCTCATATCTCTCTAATAGATCTAGATGCAAGACCTATCCTATACATTCCTCCTGCCACCGCCTACTCCATTCCAGTCACAAACATGACTGATCCCATCAAAGGCAGGGCTACCTGTGAAATCATTAATGTGATCTTCAAGCGAAGCTGCAGCCACTTTACTGCATTCTATGTGGGCATGACAACCAACAAGGTGTTTCTCTGCACGAATGGCCGCTGACAAACTGTGGCTGAGAAACAGCTGGACCACCCAGTTGCTGAGCATGCTCTCAAGCACATCATTTCAAAGACTGCTGCACAGCCTGTGCCATCGGAATCCTCCCTACCAACACAAGCTTTTCTGAATGGTGCAGGTGGGAGCTCTCCCTGCAATACAGCCTACGTTCCCATAACCCTCCTGGCCTTGCCTTCGTTAGTCACTGTCGTCACCCATCAGCTCTTTCCATTCAAGCACTACTCAGCCCTCTATAGCCCTCTATTCCACCCACACACTTTTTAGTTCATTTTCCGCTCCTTCCCCCACCTCTCTTTGACTCATTTCAATTGCACCTGGCAGCCCCACCTTCTCTCCACCTTGTCCCTGCATTGTCACAGCAGTACTTTACATTCCCCCACCACCTGTTACCCTTCTCCTCTCCGACTCACTTGTATGTTTTCAGGGAGGTTAAAAGATAATCTGAAAATGCCAACATGGGGGAATTTGGAGGAATAGTTCAAAACATTGCAACTAAATGCATCCGAGAGTGCCTCAGTGCCAGAGGCTGTGTGAGGATGGGTTGTCATCTGTCATCGTGCAACGAGCACACTCCTCTCGTCAGCATTCCCCTCCTTGTGTTATGAATGCTCCTTTTGAGTTTTTTTTAGGCTCTTACCAATATCCCTCACTGAGGCATAAATTCGACCAAACTGTTGCCTTTTCGGTCTCAAAACACTGAGGCCATAATTCTTTATTAGAAATTGTGGTTTTAAATTTTTTATCAGGTAGGGAATTTGTGTATCACCACTGCCACGAGTGTGTAATGATCTACCTGCATTTAATCTCAAATCAAACTAGAGCTCACAAAATCCTCACCTTCCAATTCAGGTCGCTAGAGAAACTCGCAGGCACTACCGATCTGATTATTCTCGTGCTGCCCTGTCTGCTGCTGTGGGACCTACCTTACCCACAATTTCTCCTATCCCAACATTTCTGTGAATGTATCGTATAAGTGTGTTCTGGAGAGTTGAGAAGATGTTGCAGAAATTTCATCCAGTTTGTCGGCAGCCTTCGTGCAGAAATTTCATCCACTGTTAATGGGCAGTCTTCAATAACAGTTTCCGCTATTTTTTGTGCTGACTCATCAGTCACAATGGAAGGTCCTCCCCTCCTCCTGTTTGTCATAGATTTCTTCTGCCTCCAGTAAATTCCCTACACCACTCATTAAGCAGTCTAATTCTGCTCATAACACCTTCACTGTAAACTGTTTTATTTTGTGCAAATATTTTGGTATGTGTTATTCCTTCAGCAAGTAGATGACGATTCACAGCATATGGCTCGTACTTGGTGGGATTTCTTACAGGCATTTTCACACAGCTGGACACAACAACACGAGTTTACATACTCCTGTGATGCTATATCTGGTCAGAGGATCCCCCTCTACCATTCAGTGTTGCCAACTCTAAAATAAAAAACTAAATATATAAATAAATAAATAAACTGTTATAGTCAAAGTGCAGTTACTTTCTGAACCTGCCTCATTGATAGAATGTTGCCTGCTAGTGTTGTGTGATATGTGATGAACATAAAGCTCGTCAAACCTATAAACTGAGATGTACGGTGGGTGGCTTTCAGTGCATAACTTGTGCTGTGCTTCGTGTTGCAGAGGCCTCACACTGCTCTACCTGCTGCACTGGGAGGCGACACTCAAGTACACGGCAGACCTGTACAGGAGGCGTTCGCACGACATCCGGCCGGGGCTCTCCAGGGTGAGTTTGTAGCGTGCGAGGGAGTGGGTGTGTCACAATTACTGTGGATGCCCTAATATTTTATAATGCCCTAATATGCCCTAATATTTTATAATGCCCTAATATTTTATAAAAATAGAGCTGTTTAAGCGTTGCTGTGTAATTATGCTCTTTTTATGTTCACAAATTAACCATTGCCCTTCATTTCCTTACACTATTTTGTTAAAATTACAAGGTTTGGAATTTTAATAGTGGCAACTATTTATTTACAGTTTGTACAAAATAAACTAGTGTTTCAAAAGTTTTACTGACCTTCAAAGTAGTTGGCAGCTTTGTGTATAACCCGTTGCCAGCTATGTGGAAGTCGTAGGATAGTCTCAGCAGTGCCAGTTGTGTTGACAGTTCGAGTGGCCCACGAATTTGTAGCAGTTCTGAAGCGAATGCCGTGAAGTGTTTCCTTCAGTTCAGAAATCGAGTTGAACTCACGAAAGCTTATGTCAGGGGAGTGCAGTAGGTGGTATAGCACTTAGCAGACCCACTGTACGTGGTTGAGCATTATCCTGCTAAATGATGGTCAGGTCCTGCAGAAAGTGTCACCACTTCTTTCTCTTTGCTGTTCATTTTTGGAACACAACCTACGACTAGCTTAGAGACAGAAGTGAAGACACTTTCTGCAGGACCTGACCATCATTTAGCAGGACAATGCTCAAGCACGTACAGTGCAGGCTGTTACTGATTTGTTTGACTGATGGGGCTGCCAAGTGCTATACCACCTACTGCACTTACCCTCTTAAGTTAAACTCGATTTCTAAACTGAAGGAAACACTTGACGGCATTTTCTTAAGAACTGCTACAAATTCGTCGGGCAATAGACTGCACTGCTCGAACTGTTGACACAACTGGCACTACTAAGAGTATCCTACAACTTCCACATCACTGGCAACGGGTTATACACAATGCTGGTGAGTACTTTGGAGGTCACTAAGTCTTTGAAATGGGCCATTCTGTGCCAAGTGGTCTAATATCGAGAAATGTTCCCACATGATCATCATGGATTTTGATGAAATTTTGTATGAACGTTCACACATGTTCTCAATGAACACTGGTAAAGTTTCAGTTTCAGAAATTCAATACTTTCGGAGATACAGTCACTTGTTTAGGACCATAGCACAGCTTTCTATAGTGCGTCCTTGAATTTTCAGCAACTTTGAGATGAGATATCTCTGTAAGTATTTGCATGAAAGAAAAAAAACTTGGGCACCTTATACAACTTTCAGAGCTCTTTAAAGTAAAATATTAAGAAAAGGATGTCTGAGCAATTTTCATACAGATAATTTGAAGCAAAGTTGGGCGAAAAAATAGGTGTTTTAAAGAAACGCGAACTTTAGTTTTTTATATCTCCAAAAGTAATTGTGGGATGTACAAGAAACTTTGCACATCATAACTCACTAATACAAGGTCTTAGAATATAAAATTTCATTCTTGTATTGCCTTCCATTATTTCACAACTCTAGGGTGAAGTAAATGTTTTTTCAAAAAGTGCTAAAAATGGGTATTTTTAGTCAAATTTTCAAAAAAGTGTTTTCTCCCAACTCTTCTAAACTATGGTCATTAGAAAGAGCATATTCTAAACTATCTAGAAAAGTGGATTTGGTTTTGCAATGCAAGCATATAAGGCCGTAAAAAGTAGCATCATCAAAGAGGTGCACTGGAAATTTGAACACATTTTTCTGGCACTCAGATTATACGTGAAACCTTTTACTATGCCTAATAAATATTTATTAGTGCCTTGAATAATTGAAATAAAAAGATCTGAGATCTGTTAAATAGGCAATGTGAGACTGTCAGAAAAACTTGAAAACTATGAGAAGTAGCCCTTCTGCTTTTATCGTAAGTGTTCATCTGCATAAAACTCTCCTCATTTGTAAAAAATAGAGAGAGAGAGAGAGAGAGAGAGAGAGAGAGAGAGAGAGAGAGAGAGAGAGAGAGAGAGAGAGATCATAAAGAAATCAATGAATAATAGCTTCATATTTTTTGTACTTCTCAAAATTGTAAATATTTACAAGTGGAAAATGATGACCTAATTTTTGGATTCAATTGTATAAAACATTTTTCCAAAATAGAATCGGTTTGCTTGAATCATGCATCAAGTGATATAAATTTTCCAATCAATATTGCTGAGATTTTAATACCTAGGTGTTGTAACCTGTGAATTTTTGTCTTGAAGTTATTAGGGAAACATATGAAATTGGTTGGTTAATCATCTAAGAGTTTTAATTTTGTATTTAATCACACTTAAATGTAGCCTACTACCTTGGTAAATACGTAACCACTAGTTTCACGGAGAAAATTCACAAGATTCACTGTTTGTAGAAAATATAATGCAACAATTACTTTAACAATCAGATTGTTTCATTATTGTGAGCCTTGTTTGAACAATCCGTATTTCAATGGTGTGTTTGCAGCATAGTGAGTGGGTTCTCTTGACTGAGTGTGGCTTGTTAAGTGATTCGTAAGACCATCAAAGATTGTAATTTAATTTACAAAAAAATATTTTGGTTGTGTCTTTTATAGCATATATCTCTTATTACATTTTTTCATTGGTATTATACATTGTGTATAATTTCATTCAGTAGCAATTTGTCTGAAATTCAAGCAGATTGTAATTTGCACTTAGAGGACAAATACATTATTTAGTTACTGATTAGAGAGGGGTGCAGAAGGGAACAGCATACCTTCATGCTCAATTGGGCAAGGAGATAGTGGAACAGTGTGTCATGTCACTTTCTTTGCTGAAAAAGCTGCATTTAAAATGGTTTGCGGATTTTAGTGATGAGGAAAAAGAGTTGTTGGTCCGACATTCTGAAGCAAAGCTGGACAATACCTCTCAAGATTGCCTACACCATGAAGCCCTGTTATTGACACAATATGAGGGGTTACAAAAAAATGCTTCAATCCCTTTGGGAAGGTGATTCATAATGTTAAGGCAGGAATTCGCACTCTTGATACTGAAATAGCTAATAAGGCTTCTGATATGTTGAAGAAGCAGCTTGTTAATAACATAAAGCCAGGTCAGAAAATTTGTCCGGCTTGCAGGACGACCATAAATAAACACTTGAACGAAGCTTTATCAGCCTCATCATCACATTCTGAGGACGACTTGACACCAAAAGAAGAATTAAATAGTAGCTTATTGTCTATTGGTATTTCATCCCTGAAGAGAACAGTAAGCTACAGAGATAAGCCCCAATATGTGAATAAGAAAATTCAAAAGGCTCAAAATGTGATTAAAAACGAATTGTAAATGCAATGGGAGTAAACTGACAAATTGAAGATGCTAGTGAAATTAATAAATGTGGAAACTGTGCCGACTATGCACATTTGCTAACTTAACTGAAAGCCAAGATGCAGAATGCAATTCATTAAGAACAGATGCAAATTTTAACCTTGGCACCTGTAAGTTGGACAGTCAGACAAACAGCAGCTCAGTTCGGCGTGTCTGAAAGAATGGTGAAGAATGCTCAGAAGCTTAAGGCAGAGAAGGGCATTCTCTGGCACTTCCTGAAAATAGGCAAAGCAGGAAATTGCCAGCAGAAGTTGCTAGTAGTGTGTGAAGTTTTTTTGAAGATGGTGAGTGTAGAAGAGTGTGCCCTGGAAAAAAAAATAGTATTTCAGTTAGGCTTGTAGATAGAAAGACATACATGCAGAAAATATAGTTACTTTGCAATTTACGGGAAATGTATGTTTCTGTAAGAATATAAATGGTCCAGAAATAGGGTTCTCAAAGTTTTGTGAACTTAGACCCAAATTGTATGTAACAGTAGAGTAAGCTGGAATGCATGCAGTTTGTATCTGTGCAATTCACCAAAATGTTAAGCTTATGCTTAGCGGAGCTGGTATACATGAAAATTATAAGATTCTCAGCAAGGCAGTTTGAACTCTAAACAGTGCATGCTTCATCGCTGTGAAAGGTGCCAGCTATTTCGTAGATCCTGAGCCACGGGAAGTTATTGTGTTTAAGCAATGGATACATACCGATCGGGCCACACTGGACACAAAGCAAATGGTAGTGAATGAATTTATTGAAGATGTAAAAAATAAAATATGGAGTCTGTCATGCCATCATTACATTTCCAAGCATCAAAGCTTGCATCTTAAAGGCCTTAAATGTCATCTGAAAGACGAAGAGCTAGTTGTCCTAATGGATTTTGCAGAAAATTATTCTTTTATCATTCAGGATGCTGTGCAAGGCTTCCACTGGGACAATAGTCAAGCAACAATTCATCCGTTTGTTATCTACTTTCGTCAAAATGAGAAAGTAGAACCTTGAAGTTTTGTTTGAGGCATTACAGTTCACGTTTTTATCAAGGAGCTCATCAAATATATAAAAGCACGGTTTGCACAGATCCCACATTCATTATTTCAGTGATGGCTCCAGTGCTCAATATAAAAATTTCAAGAATTTCCTAAATTTGTGCTATCATAAGAGTGATTTTGGAATGACAGCCGAATGAAATTTTTTTGCTACTAGTCACGGGAAATCACCTTGTGATGGGATTGGAGGTACAGTAAAGCGGTTAGCAGCAAGAGCAAGCTTGCAATGGCCACTTAATGGACAAATTCTTACTCCCCTAGATCTTTTCACTTCTGCTCTGAAAACATTAATGGAATTAAATTTGTTTTTGTCAGTAAAGATGAAATTGAAAAAAATATTGTCACAAGGTTTGAACTTGGACAAACTGTAGCAGGCACTAGAGAAAATCATCACTTTTTACCTATTGATGAAACAACAATTCAGGTCAGCAGAGTTTCAAATGATTGTTCATCTTTTCTAGCTAAAATGGGTCACAGTAATAAAGGAGGCATTATCTGCTCCCCAACCAGGACAATATGTTGCATGCATCTGTGAAAACATGTGGTGGATTGGGAATATCTGTGAGACATCCACAGAGCAAAGGGATGCATTAATAAACTTTATGCATCAGCATGGTCCAGCAAATTCATTTTATTGGCCACCAAGAGGTGACAAGTGCTGGGTTCCGGAACACCACATTATTGCAGTTATTCCAGCTCTATCAGTAAATTCGTCTGGCCGGCAGTGCACCATTCCCTCTTGATATTCATCAGAAAATTAATGTAGCATATCAAAAATTGAAATAGGTTAGAGGAAACAATCTAAGGAACCCAAGAGTGCCTTCTAATTTTACACAAGGCACTTAAATAATTTTACTATCAAGCTTGGGAACCTGTGTAAAGAAACCCACCTGTGGCTGTTGTTGCTAAGCTATCGGGCAATGGGAATGCTGGTTTTCTCAGGTCAAATGAAACTAGCAGTGGTTAAGTCACCATGGACCATAGCAACTCATTTATACACTTCTTTTCCATCAGTAAGCTGGTGTTGTTATTAAACAGGCAACTAATAATTAGGTGATTATGAAAATAAATTTTACGATTTACATTCATTCTTAATAATAATTGTGTGTGTGTGTGTGTGTGTGTGTGTGTGTGTGTGTGTGTGTGTGTGTGTGTGTGTGTGTGTGAGAGAGAGAGAGAGAGAGAGAGAGAGAGAGAGAGAGAGAGAGGGGGGGGGGGGGGTGACAATTAAGAAATAACATTGTTTCAATTTTTATTCTTTGCAAAACCAAATCCGCTTTCCTAGATCGTTTAGAATATGCTCTTTCTGATGGTCATAGTTTAGAAGAGTTTGGAGAAAACACTTTTTTGAAAAATTTGACTAAAAATACCCATTTTTAGCACTTTTTGAAAAATCGTCAAGTTCACCCTAGACTTGTGAAATAATGAAAAGCAATACAAGAATGAAATTTTATATTCTAAGACCTTGTGTTTCTGAGTTACGGTGTGCAAAGTTTCTTGTACATCCCACAGTTACTTTTAGAGATACAAAAAACTAAAGTTCACTTTTTTTTAAAGAGCTATTTTTTCGTCCAACATTGCTTCAAATTATCTATATGAAAATTGCTCAGAAATCCATTTCTTAATATTTTACTTTAAGGGCTCTGAAAGTTGAATAAGGTGCCCAAGTTTTGTTTCTTTCATGCAAATACTTACAGAGATATCTCATCTCAAACTTGCTGAAAATTCAAGGACGCACTATAGAAAGCTGTGCTATGGTCTTAAAACAAGTGACTGTATCTCCGAAAGTATTCAATTTCTGAAACTGAAACTTTACCAGTGTTCATTGAGAACATGTGTGAATGTTCATACAAAATTTCATCAAAATCCATGAGGGTCATGTGAGAGCCTCTAGACAAGTTGGCATGGAGTGACCCAAATGCATATCTATTTTGTACGAGCTGTAAACAAATAGTTGCCACTATTAAAGTTCCAACCCTTGCATTAATATATTCAAGTGGCAAAAGTATTAACTCAAGTTTTGAATACACTTTTTGAATTTTAATTACTGTCAGTAAATTTTTGTTTAATAAAGATCTGTCACTACCCCCACCACCACCACAAGCTCTAGCCCCAAATTTTGTACATTTTGCCTGTTACTATTTGAGGCTCAGGTATACGAGGTGAGTTCAAACAATAACAGGAATGTTTGTTTTAGTTAAGAAATTTATTTATTCAGCTACGTCAATGTTATGCCCTTCAGAACAGTCACCAGTAGACATTTAACCATATATGCCAGTGCTTTTTCTGATCCCTGAAATACTTTTGGAACTCAATATGTGGGATAGCTCTTTAGCTCTCTCAATGATACATTTTAGTCTCATACATGCCTGTAAAATGATAGCCCTTTTCAATATTTTTGGGCACAGAAAAAAGTCACATGCAGCCACATGTAATGAAAATAAGGGTTGGGGCAGTGTTACAGTATAATTTTTTGCCAGAAGTTTAGGAGCAGGCAACAGTGTATGAGCAGGTGCATTATTGTACTGCAAAAGACATGAACTGTTTGGCTACAGATCCAGGCACACTTTTGTCTGACATCTTCACGCAAAATGCCATCGAACTTGTATGAGGGTTGGCTGAAAAGTAATGTCGAAGAGTATTTTATTGTGTACTCAATATTGGTTGAAGTATACTATGTGTCATACATACTACTCGGTCAACTTTGCTGCTTGGCTGATGCAAGTTGCAGCCCTCTGTCACTAGAGCGCTCTGAATTGTAACATGTAAAGTGGCAGCGAGTAAGACTACTGTGTCAGTGCATGAGAAACAGTAAACAGTGTGCGGTTTTTCAGTTTGTAATTGTTCGTATGTGGAGCACTGTGCCCTTCAGCATGACAATGCCAGACCACTCACGAGCACTGCAACAGATGTCTGGGGCTCATTGTCGTCAAACAACATAATAGTCTTGACTTGGCTCGATAGGATTTTCAGCTGTTTCCAAAAATTCATCACGACCTTTGAGTACTGTACTTAAAGAGTGAGGAAGCGGTGCAAGCGAAGGTTAGCTTGTGGCTCCGTCGACAAAGCGGGACATTCTACCACAACAGTACCGATAAACTGGTCTCACGTTTGCAGAAATATGTTAAAACAGGGTGTATACGACCCGGGACAACTGGGAGATCCGGGAAAAACCCAGGAATTTTTTCATCCGGGAGAAAACTGGGAAAAACCCGGGAATTTTTTTATAATTCCGGGATTTTTTCATTGTTTTGGTTTTCATCTAAATTTTTGTGAATTTGACTGGTAAGAACCAATACTCCAACAAAGGATATTACTGTATCCCACTACTGCAGAATAATACTACAGCAACAAAACATGAACGAGGCAGAAAAAATGAAAATAAAACTTAAGTTGCAAACGAAATGCGTCGTATGTAAAAACAAAACACAGTGCTCATACAAGCGTCTGCCAACAGCACAGTGTGTCGAAGGCTTAGGAAGACTATGCAATGCTTCATAACAACACATTGCCCCCGATGAACGTGACGTGGCAACTGTTTAGTCGTTTGAGCAGTTGCAGGTGGGCTTTTGCACATGTGCAGTTTAGTCGTGTATGAGTAACATCTTGTCCCGCTTCTGGTTACAGAAGTGTGGCTGGTCGCCACTACTTAATATTGCCCCGGTTCGGAAATTCAGTAAATCTGGGGCTGATGCACAGAGCGGTCCGAGTTGTGGTCAGGAGGTGGGTCGTCTCCACGTGAAACATGTTTACGTTCAATGATTTCTGTGGCCGGGAGCTATTAAATAAATTTAAAACATGTTCGCTCAGTAATAGAAGGCTAAAATATGTTATTAGTTTCAGATTTTATTTCCACTTTTCTGATAGTCTACCTTTAATTGCCTTGCAGTACAGTGAAGTTATTTTTGTCGGTTTGCTAAAGAGATTTGGCTTTTAATCTTTTCTTCTGAGGCAGTCAATTTATTTGAAATGAAGTGTTTAATTTCACACTCTTGGCGGGTTTTGACTGTTCGCTACATTTAAAGTGCGTGTACGACATTATACCATAATAAAGTACCAAACATGAGATAATACAGCACTGGTACTCCAAGAAAATTTACATCCGAATATGGACATACGAATGTGCACTTTTAAGCCGAATTGTGCATATTAGTGTGGTTCACGAATTTCCGATGCTCTTGGCGTATCTTCTGATGTCTTGTTTCTTTTATGACATAATATAAGATCATTTAAAGTTTTACACGTACGAACATACGGGCTTCCTGCGCCATCGTAGCTGCGCGAGCGAGGTGACGCCTGCTCTCTTGCAACTGCTGAAATGAACCTATTTCTAACAGGCCGTGAGAAAATTTTGCGAATGGTGGCATGAAAAGCGTTACATTCAAAGCAAATTTCCTTTTGCGCAAGATGAACTATGTATGATAAGTTTCTTAAATCACAACACGTTTGACTCCATTTAAAAATTGACTCTTTGAGGACAACCATTTAGAAGAATTTCTAGCCCAGATCAGACATTTACATGACCGAGCGAGGTGGCGCAGTGGCTAGCACACTGGACTCGCATTCGGGAGGACGACTGTTCAGTCCTGTCTCTGGCCATCCTGATTTAGGTTTTCCGTGATTTCCCTAAATCGCTTCAGGCAAATGCCGGGATGGTTCCTTTGAAAGGGCACGGCCGATTTCCTTCACCATCATTCCCTCACCCGAGCTTGCGCTCCATCTCTAATAAACCTGGTCATCAATGGGACATTAAACACAAATCTCCTCCTCCTCAGACATTTACGTGGTTATTAAAAATTTTACTGGCACATTTGTGTGATGTATCTTAATTTAAACCATGAACTTTTCTTATTTGTGTGTTTGCTCTAGTTAAGAGTGATCTCACTATTGGCTGACTACATCACGTGTCCTATGCTGTCATCAGCGGGCAAGGTCAAGTGACACGAGCTATGACTGGCTTACAGAAGTGCATCGCAATCTCAATTTCAGTGCTTCGGAAAGTAACATGCGGTGCTTGGTGGAATTCGAATTTATACCTTCATAATATATGAAAATATGCTGCGTACATGTGAATTTTCTTCTGTGTCCAAAATTTTATTCCAGGCTTTCTTCAAATTCGAACATAGGCAGTCGGTGACTTCCAGTAGCATTAGCACAAGGCAAAGCTGTAATACGGTCCTTGCTTGTTTTAGGACCAGGTGCTGCTAATTCGTGACATGAAACCCGAGTTTTTCTCGGGAAAGCTTTCCAGGTAAGTCCAGTTTCGTCAGCATTGTAAATGTTTTCGAGAGCATAATCTTCTTCCCTTAATACGTCCCTTAGTTTGACTGTGAAAGAATCAGCAGACAGTTTTTCTCCCTGTATTGTAATCTCACAAATGCCGTGTCTTGACTTGAAGCGTTTTAACCAGCCCGTGCTCGCTTTAAAGGCCCTCCAGGTTTTTCGTTGAACTGCATTGCCTTCTCACACAGAATGGGACCTGAGATAGGTTCTCCTTCCGATCTCTTTCTGTGTAAACCACTTGTAAACAGCATCATCTAGATCTGTATTAGAGGCGAGCTTCATAGCTTTACGGCTCGTTGATTCATCAGTAGAATCGAATCAAGCATAGCTATAAAATTTGCTATGCTCGTCTTTTTTTTTTTTTTTTTTTTTTTTTTTTTTTTGTGTCCGTAATTGTCGACTTCCCCACCTTGTACTAATTGGATAAAGTGGTTGCAGATTCACCTTCTTCTAACTTTTTAATAACCTCGTACTTGTCCCTCATAGAAAGGACAACACGTTTACATTTAAGCATTTTGTATCGTCAAGTTCACTTCTTCACGCAGCAGCACGCAAGTGGTCGTAACAGAGAACAGAAGGTGACTGTTTGCACCGTGAGAAGCTCTTCTCAGGAGCGCGCAATCCTTCAAACTGCGCGGAGCGGCACGCCTCAGCTCTAAGCTGGCGCAGCTGTTGCTGTGAACAGCTTCGATACTGCCGCTACTTCTACTGCCAGCGCCGAGCCGACAGAAGTGTGCCGATTGTTGAAACACGGTGACTGGTGGCTCGGCCGGTCAGCAGTGCCTCGTGAAGGCCCCATTAGAAGCAATGTTCCGCCAGCGGTGGCCCAGTGCGGTGACTAATGTGGGAAACTTGGTTTGGGAGTGAGGGGGATGATGGACAGTAGGGTGGGAGAGTAACAGGTGCGAGCGAGTACACAGTTCGGTTAAGTGGTCATTCGGTTGACCGACGTTTGGATAATCGACGCTCTACTGTATTGAAACTCTGGGGAGGGAGAGAGAGAGAGAGAGAGAGAGAGAGAGAGAGAGAGAGAGAGAGAGAGAGAGAGAGTCTAGAAGTGCTTTCCGGGACTTCAATTTTAGAAATTAAGCTCTGCACAACAGTGGGCCCGAGTAGGCACTAGCTAGAATGGTGGCAGGTAAAACACTAATAGTCGTTAAAGCGGTCACAATTGTAAACAATGGATGCCTAAGCAACTCGGCCACTGGTCACGCCCTCTTCTAGTGTATTTTTGATTTTATCTGTGATTTCTTTCTTAATGCAGTAGTCATCTGTCTACCACCTCCGATTAAACAGAGACTTGGATTGTACGAGCTCTGATTACTGAGGATTTACTGTAATGGGGGAAATACTGTTAGTTTAAGGGTTAGGTTTTGTAAAGTTTGTTTCGAAAAATGAAAAAACTGCAGGACAGTTGCTTAATCCACAATCTTGTACTGTGTACATTATCAGTTTCAGAACACTTAAAGTAGTGTAAAAAATAAACATCATTGGTTCCATGACAGCATTGAGTGAGGGTGGCCTCTGACGATAAAGTAATTTTTTTTTTTTTCTTTTTTTTTCATTCCCCCCCCCCCCCCCCCCCCCTCCCCCGCATGCCCTCCACCCCCCCCCTCCCCCCCTTCGTGTTCTGAGACCAGTTGTGTATACAGTAAAAGATTATGGATCTGCAATTTATATTCAGTTTTCAAAATGATGTAGTAGAGTTGTGGCTGACTCGTAAGAAGAACTCTTTAAGTAGTAGAATTACAGCAAATGCAACTGTCCCATCTCACTACGTCTCGGCAGTCTCCACACTAGAGTCCCGGTCCGGGGAACAGTTCCGTCCCGTTGCCGAACGAAAAGTTCGTCGCGTGACCGCCGTTCTGCCGCCGCAGGTGGTGTCGGCGTCACAGGCGGCGCAGAGGGAGCCTCCCCGGCTGGACCGGCGAATCACGGGCGCGCAGGCGGTGGACGAGACACTGCAGGAGGTGCTGGCGCTGGTGCTGCGGGACTATCTGCAGCCCTGGTATAACCGCCTGAGTGCCGACGACGAGTTCCCGCGCGAGGTGCGCCGCACTGCTCAGCGCCTCGCCGTCAACTTCGCGGGCAGGTGGGTCTTTGTGTGTGTGTGTGTGTGTGTGTGTGTGTGTGTGTGTGTGTGTGTGTGTGTGTGTGTGTGTGTGTACTGTAGTGCCCCTGCTGGCTCTGCACCTGCCTCTGTTCCCTGCGAGCCGCCTCACGGTGTGCGGTACGGGGTACGTCTCGTACTGCTGGGGCCAGTTACAGCACAATCTTTCCACACACGTGGCAAATCGTCTGGTTCTTCTCACTCCCCCCCCCACTTCCCTCTGACATTAGTTGCCTTTCCTCAAGCTCTTCGTAAGACTTTTAAAAATAAATCTAAATTGAGTAATTGTGGAAGTGAATTGTTACTGTATTTACTCGAATCAAAGCCACACTTTTTTTCCGGTTTTTGTAACCCAAAAAACCACCTGCGGCTTAGAATTCAGTGCAAAGTAAGCAGAAGTTCTGAAAAATGTTGGTAGGTGCCGCCACAACTAACTTCTGCTGTCGAATATACGTTGCGCTACACAGGCATGAAGATAAATACTGGCGCCAAAAACTCTGCGTCAGTAAATACATTTTAAAAAGGTGGAAGACGAGCCTTTTTTTCTCCACCACGAGTTTCGACCACTGCATTTTCATACGTTATCCGACGAAGTAAATACAAATTCCGTATTGTTCATCTTCGAATGTACCAACACTTCAGTGTACTACGAAAATCCGACTGGCAAGTGGATGTTTGTCAATATGGTCAACCCTACATTCTGAATTTTTCCCTACCTGTGAGAAGAGATGGTTGCTAATAGGAACTGTAATGAATTGTGAATCACATGCAGTATCCTCTTCACCGTAAGAATAATACGAATAAAAACATTTTCCCATGTTTTCTTTCATGTTTGCTGCTATCTCATTTAAATCCTGTGTGCCTAGTAAACTACAAAACTATAGTGGAGACAACAGAAACGCGGAAGAATATACATATCATGTCATGTTTATATTTGTATTATTCTTATGCCTAATAGTGATTCAATCAGAAATGAAGCACGACAATCGACTAGATTTTAAAATCCACGATGACTAATTTCTCTGCAAGATGTAATGTCTTAAAGAGGCGTGTGCAAAGATTTTCAAACGGAGAAACATTTTCGCTCAACTCTCCTTCGAAACATCTTCTGTCACATGCAGTCTATTATTTGGTTCTTGTTGATCATTATCAAAAAAAGCAGCTGTGTAAGTAACAACAAATAGCAGTCTCTTGCCGTTGTTTCGCTAATGAGACGATTCCTCTCTCGCTTCCCCCCCCCCCCCCCCCCCCCCCCCCTCTTTTTAATTGTAAGCGGCAGTAGTGTGAACAAAAGCAAGCCGTGCCGCGAGCGGCGACAGGCCGTAAACACTCATTATCAGAATGCGACAAACAGTGCATGATACAGTATAGTAATGCATTTTCAGCTTAGAAAACATAAAGAACGGCACTTATCAGATCAAAGACAAGTAAGCAATCAATTCAAACCAGACGAAGCACGTGAAAAAGGAAGGGTACCCGTATAAATACGGACGGATCGCCTGACGCGTAGCAATGGCTACCTGGTAAAGCTTAACTGCTAACCTTACGACTCGAACCAAACTACTGTAGCTGTATCGTCATTCATTCGACCTAAATTGTGTCTCATCTTACAATGGACCAACTTTGTTATGATTTGGAGGTGCGGCCTAAAACTTCTCTCCCCCCTTGAATTTCGAATCTTAAATTTCAGGTGCGGCTTAGATTCGAGTAAATACGGTATTCATTCAAAGTAAGTACTATATCTTTGTCTGTAGCAAAAATAAAGTTTGCAGTCTTATACAAGTGCTAAATATTAAAAGGAGAAATGAATCATTGTCATTTAAGGTAATACCCAAGAGCTTCAGAAGATCTCTATATCTACATCCATACTCTGCAAACCGTGAGGTACCTGGCAGACAGTATGCCCCACTGTAAAAGTTATTACGGTCTCCGTTCCAGTTACATATGGAGCACGGGAAGAGTGGTTGTTTGAATGCCTCTGTGCTTGCGGTAATTATTCCGATTTTATTCTCACGATCCCTATGTGAGTGACATGAAGGCAGTTTTTGTATATTCCTTGGCTCATCATTTAAAGTCGGTTCTTGAATCTTTGTCAACAAGCTTTCTCAGGGTGGTTTATGTCTATTTTCCAGAGTCTTCCAGTTCAGTACCTTCTGTATCTCTCTTGACTCTCTCCCACAGATCAAACAAACCTGTGACCATTCGTGCTGCCCCCCCCCCCCCCCCCCCTCTGTATACATTTAATGTCCCCTGTTAGTCCTATCTGGCACGGCTCCCAAACAAATCAGCAATATTCCATAACAGTTCACACGAATGATTGACAAATAGTCTTCTTTGTAGACTGATTCCATTTCCCCAGTATTACGCCAATAAATTGATCACCTGCTTTACCCGTGACTGGACCTATGTGATCATTCCATTTCATATTCCTATAAAGTGTTACACCTAGGTATTTGTCTGAGTTGGCATATTTCCAGCAGTGACTTTTATAAAATTCTGAAAGGAGCAGTTGGAAGGTGTCTTCGTCAAGGAGATGATATCGATTTGCCTAAATACGCAAAGATATTAGATTCCGAGTATTGGGCAGAAACTCCTGGGAGCTTCTGATATTTGGTGAAGGTGAAATTAAAAAGTTGTCCTGCAAATTTCACTTAAATGAAACAGAAGGAACTCATGGTTTCTGTGAAAATCTTCAGGAAAATATATTCTCAAGTATATTACTTCCCGAGAAAGGTACAAATGCAGTATCATCCAGTGAATGTGAAAGGAGTTTCTCTTAAATGGGTCATGTAGTTACTTCATCTGGGTAGCCTGTATGCTTGTACGGACAGCTTCTGCTCTGCTAGCCCTCAGGATAGTAGCCCCCCCCCCCCCCCCCCCCCCAAATCATTTCAAATCTTACATCTTCCTTGTGATTACTGGTACCTTGTTTTCTGAGAAATAATGCACCTATTGTGTGTTTCTAGCATGAACAAAATTGTGCTATCTACTAAACTGAGTAGAAAGGATTAAAATATAAAATCTTCATTATCTTGTTAGTTTCACAATGGAACCTGTAAACTCCATAATTTACAAATTGTTTCACTTTCCAGCAGAAACCTCAGACTCTTTGCAGATGGTGCAGTTATCTAAAATGAAGTTCTGTCTGAAAGAAGCTGCACAAATGTTCAGTTAGATCTTGATCATATTTC
The DNA here is from genome assembly GCF_023897955.1 of Schistocerca gregaria. Lineage (NCBI taxonomy): Eukaryota > Metazoa > Arthropoda > Insecta > Orthoptera > Acrididae > Schistocerca > Schistocerca gregaria. The sequence continues at coordinate 79,110,378 of NC_064930.1, read as the reverse complement.
AGACTGGTGCAGAGATTGGCAACTTGCTTAAATGTTCAAAAATGTAAAATTCTGCACTCCACAAAATGAAAAAAATGTGGTAGCCTATGACTATAGTATCATTGAGTCACATTTGGAATTTGACAACTCATACAAAGACTGGTGTGTAACACTTTGTAGGGGTATGAAATGGCATGATTGCGTGGGTGCAGTCGTGACTCAAGCAGGTGGCAGATTTCGATTTATTGCTGGAAAACTGGAGAAGTGCAACTGGTCCACAAAAGAGATGCTTACAAATCCGTCGTGGCATCCATCCTAGAATTTTGCTCAAGTATGTGGGACCTGTACCAAATGGGACTAACAAGCGATATTGAGCATATACAGAGAAGGGTGGTGTGCAAGTTCACAGGTTTGTTTGGTCTGTGGAGAGTGTCACAATGGTACTGAAGGACTGAACTGGAAGACTCTTGAAGATAGATGTAAACTTCCCTGAGAAAATTTGTTATAGTTTAAAGAATCAGCTATAAATGATGACTCTAGGAATGTACTACAACCCCACTGTATTGCTCACATAGAGATTGTGAAGATTAGAGTAATTACTGCATGCACAGAAGCGTTCAATCAATCATTCGTCCTGTGCTCCATATGTGAATGGAACAGGAAGAAACCCTACCAGCTGGTACAATGGGACATACGTGTACCGTGCATGTCACAGTAGTTTGCAGAGAATTAATGTAGATGTAGATGTAAAAAGTGAGACATGTTAAACGTGAAGGTGTGTTTAGACGGGCCATACCTTATGTAATATTTCACGGCAATAGCATTGCCGTCAACAGCGTTACAGTGCGACTGAAGTAGACTGGGCAGTATGCTGACTTTGCACCCTGTTGCGGGTAATTGCTGACACATTGCCGAGAGGGTTGCCAGTGATATTCAGAGGGGCTGGAAAAAGTTTACCTCTATCGTTGTCTGTAGACGCTTCCCTCTAACTCTCTCACTCACCTTTGTTTCCTACTCGGCCACACCAGCAGTGCTGCAGTTGTGTGTCTGAGTGAAAACAGTACCCTTTCACTTTTCTTTGGAAGTCTGTGTGTGTCCACGTAGCCAGCCATCTGTCTTCTTAGTTGTTGGGATTTTGTGATTTACAGTTATGAAAACATGGACAAACAAGAGAACTATGAATTTCATAAATTTGATTAATCTACTGTCAGCTATGGAATGTCAAAAGTAATGCCCACACAGACTGCAGTATGAAAAAACAGCAAGAAGTTGCCGATGAGCTCCGAATTGTCAGCAACTGGAAGCAGTTAATTCCATAAATTATCTGGGAGTACGCATTAGGAGTGATTTAAAAAGGAATGATCATATAAAGTCGATCGTCGGTAAAGCAGATCCCAGACTGAGATTCATTGGAAGAATCCTAAGGAAACGCAATCTGAAAACAAAGGAAGTGGGTTACAGTACACTTGTTCGCCCACTGCTTGAATACTGCTCAGCAGTGGGTGACTGTACCAGATAGGGTCGACAGAAGAGACAGAGAAGATCCAACAGAGAGCAGCGCACTTCGTTACAGGATCATTTAGTAATCGCCAAAGTGTTACGGAGATGATAAACTCCAGTGGAAGACTCTGCAGGAGAGACGCTCAGTAGCTCGGTACGGGATTTTGTTCAAGTTTCGAGAACATACCTTCACCGAAGAGTCAAGCAGCATATTGTTCCCTCCTACGTATATCTCGCGAAGAGACCGTGAGGATAAAATCAGAGAGATTAGAGCCCACACAATCCTTCTTTCCACAAGTAATACGAGACTCTAATAAAAGGGAGAACCGATAGAGGTACTCAAGGTACCCTCCGCCACACACCGTCAGGTGGCTTGCGGAGTATTGATGTAGATGTAGATGTAGATGTAGATGTAGATCCAAAAAATTGCAACATCTTCAAACATGTGCTTAATGTGAGGCAATAGAGTCGCATAAGAAGAGTGGAATTCAGGTGGCTGTTCATCCACACAATTTGCATTTGATGCCACATGTTTCATCTTTCTCAAGACATGTCTGAACAGGAACTGATAGTTGTACACAATGGTGTGTGTTGTTGAACAAAAATGAAATGTAAAAGAAAAAATGCATTTTTAGTTCATATTTCCCATAGTGAAAATCTTTCAGTGCTCCTACCAAAGCATTGCATACTTCTGGTGACAAGAGGTTTATTGATCAATTCAGAGAGGTCCATTAAACTTCTGTACAAATCAGCAGTAGCTAAAAACCAAAGGATGATCGCCAGCTGGCTTTTGATTGGTATACGCTCTCTCATATTTGTATCAGTTTTAACAGTTACTGGACCAATTGCTTGTATGAGATATACAAAATTGTTATGATATTCTGATAAAATTCGGGAACTGTTATCAGTTCATTAGCTAAATTTTCTAAAGCATTTTGCTTATTTAAAAAATAGTGCATCCACGAAGTGAATTTTTTCTCATTCTTTCTAACTTGATTCCTCGTGTGTTGTAAAAGCAGTAGAGCCGCGCTCAGTTCCACTAGCTCTTGTTTGTCTATTTTGTGGCAAAACGCAATAATGTGGCCGCTTTATAAACACATTTGGACCGGAAATGTCTTGCTGCAAATATTTGCAGGCGGTAGTGGCCTGTATTGTTGCAGTACATGTGGCTGCAATTTGTGTGGCCACAGTGTTGCCAGACAATGTTGTTGAAATACATCGCTGTCGGTATGTGATTTTTATGGGCTGTGTAAACTTACCTTCAAACATTTTTTAGTAGCTTAAGTCATATGCTACATGTGAAGAAAATTAACTCTTTCTAGTTAAAATTTAGAAAAATTGAGGTGAATGTTGTTCAGAATTGCTAACAAAGACAAACATTTTATGTATGCAACTCCATACAAAGGCATCAATTTGTGTGTGACATGCAAGAGAAATACTTTACATATATAATTTACAGATATAATTCCTGCAGTTGTTAACTATGTGTAATGTGATTTTTCCCTTGATAGAAACACTATATTGAAACTTTTGTAGTTTTCACCTTGGCATCTTCTTTCAAAATACAGTGAAAGCTTTGACTTTCAGTGGCTGGAGTTTACAGGCAGGACATTCACTCTTTGAAAAAGTATTGACTTAAGGCAGCATTTCTCAACCTTTCAGAATTTGGGACCCAAATTTCAGTTATAATTATCATCATGACCCCTTGCCCCCTTCCCTCATATGATGAGATGTAATTTTGTTTCTGCATTGTGTAGTTAGGATCAGCTCAAACAAATAGTACTCAGTCATTTATGCATTGCAGAGTGTCGATGGAAAGCATCATTTTGTTTCCCGTTACAGTCAGACTGATTTTTAAAGTGGAATTTTGTGTGCTCATTCAATAGAGTGCTCCCAGATTAATCTAGTGCCATATTTGTTTTATCAGTATCTATCAATAGAGACATATTAAAAACAAAGATTCCAAGACTTACCAAGCAGGAAAGTGCCGGCAGACAGGCACAATGAACAAAACACACAAACACACACACAGAATTACTAGCTTTCGCAACCGATGGTTGCTTCTTCAGGTAAGAGGGAAGGAGAGGGAAAGACGAAAGGATGTGGGTTTTAAGGGAGAGGGTAAGGAGTCATTCCAATCCCGGGAGCGGAAAGATTTCCATTAGGGGGAAAAAAGGACAGGTGTACATTCGCGCACACACACACATATCCATCCACATATACACAGACACAAGCAGACATATTTAAAGGCAAAGAGTAAGGGCAGAGATCTCAGTCGAGGCGGAAGTACAGAGGCAAAGAAGTTGTTGAAAGACAGGTGAGGTATGAGTGGCAGCAACTTGAAATTAGCGGAGGTTGAGGCCTGGCGGATATCGAGAAGAGAGGATATACTGAAGGCCGAGTTCCCATCTCCGGAGTTCGGATAGGTTGGTGTTGGTGGGAAGTATCCAGATGACTCGGACGGTGTAACACTGTGCCAAGATGTGCTGGTCGTGCACCAAGGCATGTTTAGCCTCAGGGTGATCCTCATTACCAACAAACACTATCTGCCTGTGTCCATTCATGCGAATGGACAGTTTGTTGCTGGTCATTCCCACATAGAAAGCGTCACAGTGTAGGCAGGTCAGTTGGTAAATCACGTGGGTGCTTTCACACGTGGCTCTCCCTTTGATCGTGTACACCTTCCGGGATACAGGACTGGAGTAGGTGGTGGTAGGAGGGTGCATAGGACAGGTTTTACACCGGGGGGCGGTTGAAAGGGTAGGAGCCACCTTCTGGAGATGGGAACTTGCCCTTCAGTATATCCTCTCTTCTCGATATCCGCCAGGCCTCAACCTCCGCTAATTTCAAGTTGCCGCCGCTCATACCTCACCTGTCTTTCAACAACTTCTTTGCCTATGTACTTCCGCCTTGACTGACATCTCTGCCCGAACTCTTTGCCTTTACAAATGTCTGCTTGTGTGTGTGTATGTGCGGATGGATATATGTGTGTGTGTGCGCGAGTGTACACCTGTCCTTTTTTCCCCCTAAGGGAAGTCTTTCCGCTCCCGGGATTGGAATGACTCCTTACCCTCTCCCTTAAAACCCACATCCTTTCGTCTTTCCCTCTCCTTCCCTCTTTCCTGAAGAAGCAACCATCGGTTGCGAAAGCTAGCAATTCTGTGTGTGTGTTTGTGTGTTTTGTTCATTGTGCCTGTCTGCCGGCGCTTTCCCACTTGGTAAGTCTTGGAATCTTTGTTTTTAATATATTTTTCCCACGTGGAAGTTTCTTTCTATTTTATTTACATTGTTAATAGAGACAGTAAGACTCAAAGGATAACCACTGTTCCAGCGATGATGTGACTGCCCTGACTGGTGCAGACGGCTTCCAACAAGCATGCAGAGTTATTGAGTTGCTGCTGGATTTCTATTTATTCTTTGTGTTTTACTGCCCTTTATAATCAGTATCAATAAAAAAAATATGTCATTACATTACTCTGAGAGTGGCCTATGAAATGGACAAGTAAAATTCAGATTTAAAAATAATTTTGTTTGTTAGAAAGAATTGAACTGGCAAATACTTGACGACGGACCAAGCTGTCCCTCGGAAGCCTACTTAGTGAGTTCGTGTGACAAATCGAGGGATATACAATAGGGCGGTGGAAATGAAAGTGGTCATACGATTGGATGTTAATGTATGAGTTCATAGATAACAAAATGCAGCATGTCGTTCTCAATGGAGCCTAGTCTTGTGAAGTAAGAGTGATTTCAGGAGTGCCACAGGGAGTGTCGCAGGATCGTTGCTATTCACAATATATATAAATGACCTTGTGGTTAACATCGGAAGTTCACTGAGGCATTTTGCGGATGATGCTGTAGTATATCGAGAGGTTGTAACAATGGAAAATTGTGCTGAAATGCAGGAGGATCTGCAACGAACTGACACATGGTGCAGGGAATGGCAATTGAATCTCAATGTAGACAAGTGTAATGTGCTCCGAATACATAGAAAGAAAGATCCTTTATCATTTAGCTACAATATAGCAAGTCAGCAACTGGGAGCAGTTAATTCCATAAATTATCTGGGAGTACACATTAGGAGTGATTTAAAATGGATTAACCATATAAAATTAATCGCTGGTAAAGCAGATTCCAGACAGAGATTCATTGGAAGAATCCTAAGGAAATGCAGTCCAAAAACATTGGAGGTAGGTTACAGTACACTTGTTCGCCCACTGCTCAAATACTGCTCACTGGTGTGGGATCTGTAACAGATAGGGTCGATACAAGAGATAGAGAAGATCCGACGCAGAGCAGCCCACTTCGTTACAGGATCATTTAGTAATCGCGAAAGCGTTACGGAGATGATAGATAAACTCCAGTGGAAGACTGTGAGAGAGAGACTCAGTAGCTCAGTACGGGCTTTTGTTGAAGTTTTGAGAACATACCTTCACCGAAGAGTCGAGCAATATATTGCTCCGTTCTACGTATATCTCGTGAAGAGACCATGAGGGTAAAATCAGAGAGATTAGAGCCCACAAAAGAGGCATACCGACAATCTTTCTTTCCAGGAACAATATGAGACTGGAATAGAAGGGAGAGCTGATAGAGGTACTCAAGGTACCCTCCGCCGCACACCTCAGGTGGCTTGCGGAGTGCGGATGTAGATGTAGATATAACCACACTCCGTGATGCGCACACCACGTGTACGCCTACCATGTGATTCACAGTGGTTGAGAGCGTAGTGGGGGCTGCGTCAGTGTGAGTGAAGCAGTGCAAAGGGTATGATGGCGCTGTCAGGAGAGCAGAGGGTATTCATTGTGGAAAGTAACATGACAACAAAGGCTGTAGAAACGATGTGGTCAGTTGTTTGTTTGAAGTTTAAAGGTGTCAAAGTGCCAGCAAATAGTGCTATGCAATGCTTAGTCTGAAAATGGTGTCAGACAAGACCTGTAGGAAAAAAAAAGTAGTAGTTTTGAAATGTGCCCACACACCAGAAAAGGTGTCTGCAGTTCACCAGAAAAATGCTTCATAGTCCTACCAAATCAAACTGACACCTGTCACAAGAGACCGCTATGTCACATCGGTTGTGTGGTCGAATAGTCAGACTGGCCCTACATGTGCATCCCTGCTGTGTGTCTGTTGTTCAAGCATTAAAACCAGCAGGTGTTCCTCTGCACATTCAGTTTTGTGAACAGCTTGGACACAGATCCGTTCTTTGTCTGATGGAGTCTGGTTGCACACAAGTGGGTATGTCAACTCACAGAATCGCAGGTTCCAGGCAGCGGAGAATGCGCATAACTTCCGTGGAACACCGTTGCCCTGTTGGGCACACTGCAGTGTGTGCACGTTGCATTATTGGTCCCATCTCCTTTCGTCAGATGCTGACTTTGGCACATTACATTGCCTTTGAACCACTTGTGGCAGCATTAACGGAGGAGGAAAAGGCCTACATTTACTTCCAACGGGATGGAGCAACTGCCCACACAGCCGGCCAAACTTCGGAGCGCTTCACACGGTCCTTACGACTGACAGAGTTGTTAGCGGAGGTCAGTCTGGTCGCAGCCCTAGTTGCACAATGAGGTCACCTGATCTGTCGGTATGTGATTACTTCATGAGAAGAGCCCTCAAGTCTGAGGTGTGTCGAACTCCTCTCGTAATCTTCAAGAACTGCAGCAGAACATTCCTGATGAGACTGCAGAAATTCCAGCAGTCCAGCTTCGATCTGCCTTCGGCAACTTGCTGACCGGTGTCCAAAAGTGCTGAGAGGTGGACGGTGGTCACTTTCGACATCTGCTATAATGAGGCTAGCACTTTATTTCCGTTCTCCTGAGTTGTTTCTTTTTACCCTACAACCCTGTTCTTTGGGCCATTTTTATTTTTGCCAACCTGTACAACTGTAGGGAACACATTGCAATGAGAAGTTTAGAGTGATTACAGCGTGTGTAGAGGCAAATAAGCAGTCATTCTTCCTGCACTCCGTATGTGAATGGAATGGAAAGAAGCTCTAACAAGTTGTTCAGTTGGAAGTTCATTTGTCAGGGTGTTCAGAGTGTGGATGTAGACGTAGATAAATTTGCAACAAAATGTGTTTTAAGTCACCTTTTTGGTGGCATATGTTTAATTTTAGTATGGAGAATAAGAACAGTGTATTCTATTATTTTGTCTGCAACCAGCTGTGTTAACTTTTCTCCTCCACCAGTGTCCATTGTTTTTGAAGCATCAATATTTTATCTTCAGGTGATTGAGCTTGGTAATTGACATTATATACGAGGGCTATCCACAAAGTACATTACGTTTTGATTTAAAGTATTGCAATTTTTTTTTATTATATACAGATGAAAGCCACGCTTAAATACTACTTTTCTACATAGTTGCCATTTAAATTAAGGCACTTATCGTAGCGATGGACGAGCTTGGAAATTCCTTAATCGTAAAATTCGGACGCCTGCGCCTTCAACCATGTGGTTCTCTCTTTTGGGACAGAAAAGGTGTGATTTTTGTGGGTTTCCTGGAAAGAGGCACTACAATAAACTCTAAAAAAATTGTCAAACTCTGCACAACCTCAGAAGAGCAATACGAAACAAGCGCAGGGGAAAGTTGGGCTCAAAGATCTTGCCGCTTCACAACAACGCCCGGGCCCACACGGCAAATGCCACTCGTGAAGTTCTCGAATCTTTTAAGTGGGAGTTGTTTCCTCGTCCGCCGTACAGTCCCGACCTGGCACCGAGCGACTTCCACTTACTCCCAGCACTGAAGAAGTGATTGGCTGTGCAGCATTTTGATGACGACGCACTGCTTCAAGAAGAGGTAACCACGTGGTTGAAGGTGCAGGCGGCTGAATTTTATGACGAAGGGATTTCCAAGCTCGTCCATCGCTACGATAAGTGCCTTAATTTAAATGGCAACTATGTAGAAAAGTAGTATTTAAGTGTGACTTTCATCTGTATATAATGAAAAAAATTTCAAATACTTTATTTATTTTTAATTCCAAAACGTAATGTACTTTGTGGATAGCCCTCGTACCTCCACAGATATATTTGGTTATCATAAGCCAGCATCACAAGGTAAACACACCAGAGGATGCTGGGCATTTGTGCTTCAGACCTAACTCTTGTAGCAGCTCTGGTACGTTTGTCGTATATAGATTAAAAAGACATCAAGAATTATTATTATTATTATTATTATTATTATTATTATTATTATTTGGTCAACTTGGGCCCATGTGTGACAGCTGATTTATGACATTGTATTGTTTTCCTTTTTTTGGCTTCCAAATTCTTGTGCATTCTTCTTCTTCTTCGTTCTGTCCATGTCATACCTCTCCTCTTTAATGCTTTCTTCTGGGAAAACCATTAAGATTTTTTAAGATCACTTAATTCAAATTTCTCTGCTGTGGCTCTATCTGTTAGCTCCAACTCCTGTCATATGATATAAACAACATTTTGGTTTTTGGATTTTTCTCAAAAAAAGTTGAATATTTATTGTCAGTCACTTGTTATACAGTCTTTTTAAGTGGCTATAAAATGGAATCTTCTGCTTTCCCATTGTATCTATTATATTCTCAGTTTTCAAAACCCATTTTCGTACTTAGTACAGAATTTGTTTTACAGCTATTCTTCTTTCTTTATTCCTTCCTTCCTTCCTTCCTTCCTTCTCCTTCCTTCACCAAATTATTTAAATGTTTAGCTGTGCTTGTGGTGAGGTATCTTAAGGCATACACACACTTGGTCTTAATTGCTACATTGTAATGCTTCAATTTTGTATTCAGAGATAAGCATTTTTTATTGTATATATTCTTTGTTAAGTTGAAAGACATCTCCATTTCTCTGTATCTATTTATGTTAGCTCTGTTGTCCACAGCATTTGGCTGGATTATTTCTACCAATTCCCATATTTCGATTTATTTATTTTCAAATAATATTTGTATTTGAGTTTCTTTCTGTTGCCTTTGGAGAATATTTATCTGTTTGATTGCACATTTTAGGTTCTCTCTTAAGATCGCTTAATCGTCAGCTAAATATAAGCGAGAGTCAGTTTAAAGTCTCCCTCTCTAAATTTCCATTCCATTTATTCACTCTTCTTCTGTTCTTTCTTCATTCTCGCACAACTTTTTCCAAGTGCAGTTGAGTAATAATGGAGACAGTCCAACCCTCTACCTCATACCTTTTTCAATTTTGAAAGGTTTTGTTGTTTCACATAAGAAGTTAACTTTGGAAATTTAGTCAAAGTTTTCTCAGTGACTGCCATTGTTTTATTGTCAGTGCTAGACATAATTAAGAAACACATGTTGATAATAGATTAAAGTTTAAATTTTAAAATGTTGTGCCAATTGATTCAGTTTTTTACAGGAAATGTGATTGTAGATATTAAGAGCCAATAGAAAGAAGCATGTTGCAGATACAGATGTGCAGTTCTAATTTTTATTAATGTTCATTCTCGCTCTCAGTTCATCTGTACTCCAAAGGCACGAGATGTATACTACCTAACTTACGACAATGCAAAAGGATAAAATGGCAACAGACTAGGCTTATCTGTAACATTGACACTTGCGCTGTGAGAGAGAGAGAGAGAGAGAGAGAGAGAGAGAGAGAGAGAGAGAGAGAGAGAGAGAGAGAAACAACTGCCAGGATTTCTCTTCAAAATGACGTATGTATGATATCTGTACAATGGTTGGTTCTTGAGCAGTAAATAATTGAAAGTTTTCCTGGACTTTATGAACACCCTCTACATAACACTGCCACAGTTGATTTTAGGTCTCTTCATATTTACTGAATCACAATGTTCCCTTCTTGTTGATCAGCATTGTAGCATACAGAAGCTTCAATACTTGATAAACATCAGTAAGCTACATTACTTAAAACCGTGTTACAAAATTTACTCGTGGCAGATGATGTTTACATCTGGATTACACAGCTAGGGCTGCCTACTGGGCACTGACTACATAATGTCTACAAGCTCACTTCCAGGTACTGGTTTACATTATGGAAGGCAACCACGGACTGGCTGAAGCAGTGTTTGCCACACCTGCTTATAGATGCTCATAATATGGGAAATTACAGTTTGTTGGAAAATAGCTACTAAGCCTTACTTACACCGGAGCTGCATCTTGCGACATAGTGGCACGCTATGTAAGTGTGGCACGCGTTGCCTAGTAGCACGCTACAAAAGGCACTGTCTTGCAGTCTACGCCAGGTTCGCACAGACTCTGTGGCACACTGAGCAAGGCTTGCAGACACTGGGTGATCAAGTAATTGCAGTGGTGGCGTAGTTGGTCAATGCACATGCAGCTAACAATGAAAATCAACAGAAAAGAAAAGTGTGGCGAAAGAGAAGAACATTTAGAGAAGGCTAGTATGCTAAGAGATTTAGCAGCAGATGATGCTGTCTCATTTAGTAATTTTAAGAGAATGTCCAATGAAGACTTTAATTATGTACTGCAGTTGACACTTACAGCACGGCGCCCGTATGCCATACGGGTGCGGCCGCCCTGACGTTGGCGACGGCGCCCGTATACCGTACGTGCGAGCCTTTATTTGGCTCCGTAAGCACGTTTAGTGTGTCTCCGAAGCAGTTTTGTCAACTAATGTGGACGTACTTCGTTCTTCTTCCGCAAGAGGCAAGCACTTATTGGGTATCTCATCCTGGGAGCGACTGTGAGCACTGCAAAGTCGAAGTTACCTGCAGTTCATTCACAGGTGTTTACGATCGTGAAAATATCGTGTAGCGAGTTGACGGAGGCAGAGATCTTGGATATTCTTTATGGAGAGGAAAGATCTGAAGTTGATCATTCTGACAAAGAGGATTCGTACTCCACAGACGAAACCAGTGACGATTCAGGTATGTATATGTCTCAAATGTTCATAAAGTGCCCGTTTGCCCGAAAAACTTTGAGTGGTGGTAAAAGCTGTTTTGCCACTTCTTTATAGTGTCAACTGTCAAAGAGAACACTAGGTAGAATGTATTCCTAGTAGACTTTATTCACAGAGTGGGGAAGAAATTGTCTGACAAGTGCGGAAATATTTTTTAGCAACAAGCCGCTTCATCCTTACAAATTGAGAGGACATTTGCAAGGCACTTTGCAGAGAAGGTCCCACCCACTGCAAACAAGGTGAATGCTACTAGGTACTGCAAAGTATGTTCAGACAGGGGGAAGAAAGAGACGGGTAAGCACATCAGGAAGGACGTAGATGGTGGTGTAAGGACTGTGGTGTTGGCCTTTGCGTCCCACTGTTCTTCCAGGATTCTGACACGAAGGCTAACTACATCTGAACTATTAAAATACTCTAGTTTACAGGTACTGGCAGTCAGTCAGTCAAGTGATATTTTATTTTAAATTTAGATACAGTAATAATGGCATTACTGAAGAGAGAGATCATGTAAAACTTTTTTATCCACAATATTTTTGCGTTTTCTTTTTTTAATTATAACACCCATTTGTATTTTATATTGTACAATAAACTCACTATCATGTAAAGCTCTTACACTTTCCTTTTAAATAATGCAAGAACCATATTCCTATCATTTTCCTGTTCTTTGCAATCTAATTTCAAACATCCATTAAATATGCCAGTTCACAGCCAAGTGCCGGGTGTAAAGAGGGCAGTGTTGAAAGTGTTAACTACTACTCTTATTCTAAAGAAAGGTACTAACTACCAAGACAGTATTTCACCAAGAATCTGCCTATCACATTGCGATTTGTAGATGCAGGAGATTCGTGTAAGTCACTTATGTACTTACTCAGAGTATCATATTCTACTATTTCCCTCATTGTGCCAGAAGTATGTGAAGATACTTCATCTGTGTTACAAAATTATCTGCATTACTAACTTGATAAAAAAATTCGTACAATGAAACTAACTTACAAGCCAAATTAAGAATAATGAAAACAGAATATTCCATTTATCTATGTAACAATTATTGCTTAAGTAACCAATATTGCTGGAGCACTTCGTTAGTTTCAGGAATTTCAATAAATTCATCAATCTCATTGTACACACAAACAATTTGATAGTTATCTTCAGGAGAACAGTTATTGCAACACCGGATTCTAATTCGAGTAATAGCTTCGGGTTGCTGTGATTTTGTTTTTTGTACTTACCCAATGCCAATTTGAACTGCACACTTGCAAAGAAGTGCTTTGCATACGATTGGCTTGTCGATGGAATTTCCTCAGTTCCTTTCCAGTGTATTCGACACAGACACCCCACTCGTCTCTAGTGGTAACACTTTTCAGATTATTGCACGCTTCTCCAGCTCTAGTGTTGCTCTCCATGTGTCATATCTTCCCTTAAAAAAATTGTTACTTTTGTTTTGTGGCATTTTTCATGTGATGTATTATATTTTACAGACTGTAAGACATTACGGACTACAATATTCACTGACATTTTTTAAGCAATTAAAAAAATAGCATTTTTTATTAGATTGCAAAGCCAGTCTGAAGAAATTTCTAGTTTTTAAAATAAAACTGACCTTTAAAATCCCTGAAAACTGCCATCTGAACTACTACTTCGTCCGCCTCTTTGTCATCATCATTGTGTACTTCCTATATTGAGAATGGTACTTACGCCGCACTTCTTGAAAGATTTAACAATAACGTCTTCTCTCGCTTGAGACCACTTCTGTTTCACCCACTGACACATTTGTTTCGTTGTAGGTCGTTTTAAAGCTCTCTTCGGCGTGAATTCATGTTGGATTTCATCCGTGTCTACTATTCCTCTCTCATATATGCTTTAAATGGTTTATTTGTTGAGACATGAAGAGGTTGCAGTTATGAAATAAGTCCTCCCAGAATAACCGCTAGCTCTGTATTTCCCTATCCCAATTTTTCTTTCACAGAAGTTTTTGAATAACTACTAAACTGATCTAGCACAAGAAGAGAACTCTTCTTCAGTAAAGCACATTTCCTTTTCCCGCCCACTCTGTTAATCCATAATTTCATACCAGCCTCGTCTGTCCGACCCTTGTCCTGTACGTGAACAACCACCACCTGGCGGTATTTCAGAAGCTTCTGACATTGTTTTGCACTTGAAAATAATCATCGAATCAAGTTTAGTATCGTCAGCACAAGATGGAAGGGCAGCAGTGTAGCGCATTTTTTTCAAGGCCACTTGGTTTTGTATTACACGCTTAGCACCTTTCATTGCAACAGTTCTGTTACTCGACACATCAAATGTCAGGAGTTTCATCCATATTTGCTATTTGGCTTAATTCCACACTAGTTTTCTTCTGATGTCAAATAATAAAACGATGGAAAGAAAATATTATCTCTTTGTACTCTTGTGGCATTTTCTGACATTTTGATTTTGGTTCATATGCTAAGCCCATGACGCTTCATAAACCTGTAGCGACAACCAATTCCACCCTTAAAGTCTATTAAGCTCCACTGTAGCACTAACTTGCGAGCATCTATTTGAATCGTTTTTGTATTAATTCCAATGCCGCTTTGACGGTATCCTTGAATCCATTTCAGTATGTTATCTTCTAAGTTTTGGCCATTTTACTAACAAAAAAGAAAAAAAAAATATTGTCATGAGAGAGTTCCAACAACAAGTAGGATAGCTGGACATTGCTCTGTGATAGGCAGTGCCAGTAGTATGGATCCTGCTTCTTGTGACTTCATTCAACTGCTATAGCCAATTTTATGAAAAGCGTTTTACAGTTTCTTGTCGACTCGGCAATTCTTCATTCTGTCACATGTCAGCTCTCCTCCTCGACCTGAAATGACTGCCTCACTGGACAGGGTGAAGGAGGTGGACTGGATCCCGTACCTTACGACGCGCCTGGTGGACGATGCGGCGTCGCACCTGCGCCTCTTCCGGCAGGTGCGCGCAAAAGCCAAGCAGCAGCAGCAGCCGCCACCGTCATCTGGCGTGGGCTCGGAGCCGGTGTCGCTGACGTCGCTGCCGAGTGGCGGTGGTGACGCGGCCTCTAAATCTGGGGGCGCCTCGCCGGTGTGTGAACACCTTTCGGTACAACAGCTTGACCTCTCGTACAAAACCATTATTATATGAAGGCAGCATCTTCCCCCGAGAGCTGTATTTACTTAAAACTCTTACGAATTACACAACTACAGTAAAACCCCCTTTTTACACTTTTCACTTTCCAGCAGACTGATCCAAAAAAGTGTAAATTTCAGGAAAGCGTAGGAAAAGCAACAAATGAAAATGAATAATTACTTCTACTTCCATACTCTTTGTATTGTTACTGACAATATTATGGGAAGGATAGATTGCTGTTCGCCATGTAGCAGAGGTGTTGAGTCAGAGACAGGTACTACAAAAAGACTGCTAAACAAGTATGAGAGTGGTCCCATAAGTACTCGACCCAACAAATATAACTCAAAAATTTTGGAAAAAAATGTATTCATTTTTCCACATAATCTCCTTTCAGCTCTGTACACTTTTCCCAGCAATTTTCAATAAGTTCGATACCATTTTTATAATGAAAACTGCATAACTCCTCAAAATAGCCATTAACTACCGACATCACTTTTTATGTCTTAATTTGTTGATAATCTTTGACCTCAGAGTCATTTTTTCCAAGTTTGGGAATAGAAAATAATCTGAGGGGGCTAAATCTGGTAAATAGGGTGCATGAGGTAGCAATTCAGACTTTAATTCATTAATTTTGGCTATTGCTAGCATTGAGCTTGTGCATTGTTCTGAAGAAACAATACGTTTTTCTTGGCCAAATGCGGCCGTTTTTGCTTGCTTTCTTCATCCAAATATTGCAATAAATTCAGATAATACTCGCTGTTGATATTTTATTCTTTTTCGAGGTAGTCAATGAAAATTATCCCAAGCGCATCTCAAAAAACTGATGCCGTGACGTGGCCTGCAGACGAAACTGCCTTAATTTTCTTTGGAGTCTGTTCTCCAATTTGTGCCCATTGTTTGTTCTTTTGTCTCGGGAGTGAAGGTGTGGACCCATGTTCCATCCACGGTTATCAAATGGCACAAAAAATCAGCTTTGTTGCTGGGAAACTTCGCTAAATACTCACTTGAAACATATTCACAACACTGTTTCTTCTAGAGTGTGGACAAATACAGCACAAACCATGCACACAGTTTCCTTATGTCCAGATTTTCAGATAATATGTGATGTACTGCACTTTTTGAAATGCCTACAATGTCTGCTAGCTCCCACACTTTGTCAATGATCATTGAGTGAATTTTCTTCACGATTTCTGGAGTCATCACCTCATTTGGTCGATCATTGTGATGCTCGTCTTGGCAGCTCGTATGGTCTCGTTTCAACTAAGCTACCCAATATTTTACTGTTGTCAACGAAGGAGCAGATTCTCCCAACATAGTCTAGCTCAGCTTCAATTTTGGTTGTGCTGACGCCTTCCAAAAATAAAATATTGTATCACATAATGATGACCAGTTTTCTCAATATTCACAAGTTGACTCACACCATTCACTGTTGATGGTGCCAAACAAATACTAAACAGTGTGGTGTCTTCAAACTTGAAACAGAGGCTTCGTAGATGGTATACTCCGAAATCCAGAGATATTTTTCAAAAAGGACTGCCATGTTCATGGTGTGGGTTCCTGTAGTCATGTCCTAGTTCATGAACCACGGGCAACGTATGAGTGGCCAAGTAAGTGGTCCCGACAGTCAGGATACCAGTTACTTTGGAATAAGGCTGGGCATCTCGGACATATTCTGAGTCATGGTCACTTTTGTGCTCATACGGCCAAGACTACCAAATCCACCGGTTAGTCCCTCAACTGTTAGGAGTAAAACCCAATGGGACTCGGGGCAAGTAAGGCTAGCAACCTGCTTCCCAGATACTTTAAATATCATGCTGGCAACAATCAGAGCAAAATGCCTCGGACCTTTGGAGGTGACGGAGTCCCACCTCTAACTGACAAAACAGGGACTCTGAAGATACGACTTGGCAAACAAATGGCAATGAGATGGGGAGCTATTAATATCAGTGGTGGCTACTCTGGGAAGAAGGTAGAGCTGGCAGAGGCTGCAAGTAAGATGGAGCTGGACGTTTTAGCTGTTCGTGACATTCGGGTAAGGGGTGAGAAAGAAGAGGAAGTGGGAGAATACAAAGTCCACCTGTCAGGAGTCAAAGCAGGAATAGCACAATGGGGTGTAGGGCTTCACACCAGGAAAGAAATGGAACCCAGCGTAGTTGCAGTAAGGTATGTAAACGAACGACTGATGTGGATAGATTTGACAGTGTCTAGCAAGAAAATTAGGATTGTGTCAGTATACTCGCATTGTGAAGGGACAGATCAAGATAAGATGGATAGTTTTTATGAGGCACTCAGTGATGTAGTTGTTACAGTATAGGACAAGGACAGTGTTCTGCTCATGGGTGATTTTAATGCCAGGATTGGAAATCGAACAGAAGGGTATGAAAAGGTTATGGGTAGATTTGGAGAGGACATGGAGGCCAACAGGAACGGGAAACAACTCTTGGATTTCTGTGCCAGTATGGGCTTAATAATCACAAACTCCTTTTTTAAACATAAGAACATTCACCGGTATACTTGGGAAGGCAGGGGAACCAGATCTGTCATTGACTATATAATAACAGATCATGTATTCAGGAAGGCTGCGAGGGACACACGTGTATTCAGGGGATTCTTTGATGACACTGATCATTATTTAATCTGCAGTGAAATTGAGATTGTGAGGCCGAAAGTGCACGAGGTCAGGTCCATATGTAGGAGGATAAGAGTGGAGAAACTTCAGGATAAGGAAATCAGGCACAAGTACATAACAGCGATCTCAGAAAAGTACCAGTTAGTTGAATGTAGTCAATTGGAAAAGGAATGGACAAGGTAAAGGGACACAGTACTAGAAGCGGCTAAAGTAGGATGAAGCAAACAGCTTGGTGGAATGACACAGTCAAGGCAGCCTGTAAAAGGAAAAAGAAGGCGTATCAAAAATGGCTACATGCTAGAACTCACATAGACAGAGAAAGTTATGTTGAAGAAAGAAACAAAGCCAAACAGATAATTACAGCATCCAAGAAGAAATCTTGGGAAGACTTTGGAAACAGGTTGGAGACTATGGGTCGAGCTGCTGGAAAACCATGCTGGAGTGTAATTAGCAGTCTTCGAAAGGGAGGTAAGAAGGAAATGACAAGTATTTTGGACAGGTCAGGAAAACTGCTGGTGAATCCTGTGGATGCCTTGGGCAGATGGAGGGAATATTTTGAAGAGTTGCTCAGTGTAGGTGAAAATACGATCAGCAATGTTTCAGATTTCAAGGTAGAATGGGATAGGAATGATGACAGAAATAGGATCACATTTGAGGAAGTGGAGAAAATGGTCAATAGATTGCAGTGCAATAAAGCAGCTGGGGTGGATGAAATTAAGTCAGAACTCATCAGATACACTGGATCGTCAGGTCTTAAATGGCTACACAGGATAATTGAAATGGCCTGGGAGTCGGGACAGGTTCCATCAGACTGGACAAAGGCAGTAATCACA
Organism: Schistocerca gregaria; assembly: GCF_023897955.1. Classification (NCBI taxonomy): domain Eukaryota; kingdom Metazoa; phylum Arthropoda; class Insecta; order Orthoptera; family Acrididae; genus Schistocerca; species Schistocerca gregaria. The sequence continues at coordinate 79,092,460 of NC_064930.1, read as the reverse complement.
CCAATCTTTAAACATGGAAACAGAAGAGAATGTAACAACTACAGAGGTATCTCTTTAATCAGTGTTGTGTGTAAAATCTCAGGTATTGTTGAAAGAAAAGTGCGAGTATTAGTTGAGGACCAATTGGATGAAAATCAGTGTGGGTTTAGGCCTCTTCGAGGTTGTCACGACCAGATCTTTAGCTTACGGCAAATAATGGAGAGGTGTTAGGAGTGGAACAGGGAACTGTATCTATGCTTTATAGATCTAGAAAAGGCATATGACCGGGTTCCTAGGAGGAAGTTATTGTCTGTTCTACAAGATTATGGAATAGGAGGCAAACTTTTATAAGCAATTAAAGGTCTTTACATGGATAGCAAGGCAGCAGTTAGAGTTGACGCTAAATTGAGTTCATGGTTCAGAGTAGTTTCAGGGGTAAGACAAGGCTGCAACCTGTCTCCACTGTTGTTCATATTATTTATGGATCATATGTTGAAAACAATAGACTGGCTGGGTGAGATCAAGATATGTGAACACAAAATAAGTAGTCTTGCATATGCGGATGAGTTAGTTGTGATGGCAGATTCAATTGAAAGTTTGCAAAGTAATATTTCAGAGCTAGATCAGAAATGTAAGGATTATGGTATGAAGATTTGCATCTCCAAAACGAAAGTAATGTCAGTGGGAAAGAAATATAAACGGATTGAGTGCCAAATAGGAGGAAGAAAGTTAGAACAGGTGGACGGTTTCAAGTATTTAGGATGCATATTCTCACAGGATGGCAACATAGTGAAAGAACTGGAAGCGAAGTGTAGCAAAGCTAATTCAGTGAGTGCTCAGCTATGATCTACTCTCTTCTGCAAGAAGGAAGTCAGTACCGAGACTAAGTTATCTGTGCACCGTTCAATCTTTCGACATACTTTGTGTTATGGGAGCGAAAGCTGGGTGGATTCAGGGTACCTTATCAATATGGTTGAGGTTACGGATATGAAAGTAGCTAGGATGATTGCAGGTACTAGTAGATGGGAACAATGGCAGGAGGGTGTCCACAATGAGGAAATCAAAGAAAAACTGGGAATGAAGTCTATAGATGTAGCAGTCAAGGGGAACAGGCTTAGATGGTGGGGTCATGTTACACGCATGGGAGAAGCAAGGTTACCCAAGAGACTCATGGGTTCAGCAGTAGAGGGTAGGAGGAGTCGGGGCAGACCAAGGAGAAGGTACCTGGATTCGGTTAAGAATGATTTTGAAGTAATAAGCTTAACATCAGAAGAGGCACCAATGTTAGCACTGAATAGGGGATCATGGAGGAATTTTATAAGGGGGCTATGCTCCAGACTGAATGCTGAAAGGCATAATCAGTCTTAAATGATGATGATGATGATGATGATGATGATGACTACCATGTCTTGGTGAGGCAGGATACTTATGGGACCACCCTCGTAAGCTTTCAGTCAAAATTGCCTCCTTCCAAATTGAACACACACACACACACACACACACACACACACACACACACACACACACACAACCTAATGAAATACACACATTCCTTATACAGCACTAACCAAACAGTACTAGATACTTCCATAAAAGATGCAATTCAGCGTCACATATACATATATTGGCTTACATTAGATAATGTTTACATGACATATACATGAAGCCAAATTTTTGAAGGATGCTGTTTGTTAAGACTGGGTCACTGGAGTGATAAATATAACAATTTAACCTAATGTTGTGGTGTAATGGAATGGTTAGTGTATAAGCATTGATGTGTAGAAGGTATAAGTTTGGAATCTCACCAAATGTAGTGAATTTTTATTATATCTAAACCTAATCAGAAAAGTCTGATTATTTGTTTTATCCACTTACTTCTTTTAAATGTATTTTTTGTGTTTTTATTTCTTTGACACGTCATTTTCATCATAATATTGAATTTACTTTCTCTTACTTTTCTTCCTATCGTTCTGTTCTTGTTTGGACTTTACCTGTATTGACGGTAATCTGCAACTGAGTGCCTACGACAATCGCTCATTGGTCAGTAATGTGGCAGCTCGTGTAGGTAGTGTGAGCATAGTTTCAAGTAACCAATGATAGCAAGAAATTAAAGTTTCTTTTTGTCATTGAAACTGAATTTGTTCTGTTGTAGAGCTTAGCTTTAATTCCCATGAAGAAAGCAATCATCATTTCAGTTCAGTCACAGATTGTTGAAAGTCATTTTCTCAGATACTTTGCACATCGTGAAGTTGTGATTAGCTTGGGACACAGGTTTAAATTCAGGGCTACAAAATATGACGTCTGCAAAGTTCAGTCATTGGTCACTCGAAATCATCTGTTGATAGGGTATCTCGCATTTTCGAAAGACCTCGTGGCAGCCACTGCCGACATAGCTCCGTGTTACACATTAACAGCATTTTTGAAGTGATCTTCTGCAATTTTGCAGCACCTGCAAGCGAGCAGTAGTCAGCAGTGGATGAGGCAACACTGTACCGGAAAGTAACAGGCATCAACTATCCAGTAATTTTAATCAGACTGTAGAGAAGGTAGTGATGTCCCACACTGAGGTCTGGAGTAAAGTTGCTCTTCTAACTCACCCCAGAAGTGTTCCATTGTCTTCAGGCCTGGACTCTTACCAGGCCAGTCGATTTCAGGAATGTTACTGTCCACAAATTAATGCCTCACGGATTCTGCCTTATATATGCTGCATCGTCATTGTCGGACAATAGGTCTTCATTTCCAAATGGTTCCTTTATAGTGTATGCAGTAAATGATGCTGCGAAATGTGTTCATTTCCTTCTGGTTGTTCAGTTTTCTTTAATTGCAGTAAGTGTTTTCTTTAATTGCAATAAGTGGTCCACCCCCAAACTGTGAAAACTGCCCAAATACTATAACGCACTTTCTCTGTACTTCACTGATGGCAATACACATAATGGCAGGTAATGTTCTCTGTGCATTCACTGAACCCTTCCATCAGACTGCCACAAGGCGTCGAGTCATTCATAGCTATAAATCATCCACTTCCAGTCATCCACTATCCACTGGTGTCACCCTTGCACTGCAAGTGTCGCTTAGCATTTAGTACAGAGACTGCTGGCACTTTGGAACTTGAGTGATTCCTTCCACTGATTTCACATGATTTCTTATTATTTTATTTGTTTATTTCATTTACAACCACCCTCCACAGAGATCAACTTTCGCTGTCCTTCAGTACACGAGGTCTGCCCATTCTCATACCTGTGGTCGTTCCTCCACATTTCGACCTCAGACTCACGTTGTCATCAGATGATGTGGGTAGCTTTATGAGGGTATAAATGTCCTTAATGGCTTTGTTAGTTGGGTGACACAGAATGACTAGTCCGTATCTGAAGTTGCTGACAGCCAATCCTCCAGACGTCAGATGCACGGATCGGTACCAAAAATGATACACCATGTAATCAAAAGTATCTGGCCACCACAAAAAAAAAAAAAAAAAAAAACAGTTTTCATATTAGGTGCATTTTGCTGCTATGTACAGCCAGGTACTCCATATCAGCGACCTCAGCAGTCATTAGACATTGTGAGAGAGCAGAATGGGGTGCTCCGCGGAACTCACGTACTTCGAATGTGGTCAGGTGATTGGGTGTCACTCGTGTCGTACGTCTGTACGTGAGATTTCCACACTCCTAAACATCCATATGTCAACTGTTTCCAATGTGATAGCGTAGTGAAAACGTGAAGGGAAATGTAGAGCACAAAAGCATACACACTGACCTCATCTGTTGACAGTTGAAGAGGGTCGTAATGTGTAATAGCCAGACATCTATCTAGACCATCACACAGCAATTCCAAACTTCTACAGGTTCCACTGCAAGTACTGTGACAGTTAGGTGGGAGGGGAGAAAACTTGGATTTCACGGTCGAGCGGCTGCTCAAAAGCTCAGAGCATTTCCACGTAAGATGGGTTGCAACCAGACTTGTCCCTCACCTTCTCACAGATGAGCAAATGGAGTGTTGACTGCAGGCATGTTTTGAAGTTCAAAATTAGCGCAAAGAGGAACCCCTCACCGCTTCGGCTTCATGTGGCATCCCATGTTCACCTTGGGCTTCATTCACTTCCTAATTCTGTCTATCAACCTCTGCACAGAACTTACTGAGAGTACCTTATGACCCTGGTGTTAGGTGTGTCTTCTTCATTGGCACCAACTATTTTCGGTATGAGCTTTGGAACAATGCCCAGTATTTACAGCAGAGATCTTTCTCGTGCATCAGGCTGTGCAGTACATCTGGTGACGAAAGCTTTTGAATTGTTTCATATGCTCTTGATTCTTTCTGTGCCCCCATCCTCAGCTCACAGTCTAGTGGCTAGCGTCACTGCCTCTGGAGCACGGGATCCTGGGTTCGGTTCCTGGCTAGGTTGGGGATTTTCTCTGCTCGGGGACTAGTTGTTCATGTTATCATCATCATCATCATCATCATCATCATCATCATCATCATCATCATTTGTAACAGTGGCTAGATCTGATAGTGTAAATATTGGCTTGTGTAAAAATGGGGCTTTGTACGGTCACTGATGACTGCACAGTTGAGTGCCTCACAAACTAATCATAATCGTCATCATTATTTCAGTGCCCTTTAGAACCTCAGTATGCTGTAAACAGTCCATCCTTAGTGCAACGGATTACAAGAAAACTAACTCTGGCTGGAGCCACTGTGATGTTTATGAGGGTTCCTGGTCACATTGGTCTAGCACCAAATGAGGCTGCTGTTGCTGCCGCCGAGTCTGCAGTCCTCATACATCATATCTCGGCCCACTAGTTCTTACATTCCCTCTGATGATTTTTGTGTTGCTGTCTGTGATCCCCCACCATTTGTGCTCATTGTCATCCTTTGACGGTTTGCCGTTCCCTGATGGAGTGCAATTTTTTAACCACTTACATTCTGCTGTGTGTTTTCATCTGAGTTATTGGCTCTTTTAGTGAATGACACATGGTCTGTTGACTGCATTTCCATTTTTATCCATCATAGCAGTATGGCGAAGGACCTCTGTTGTCTCTGTAGCATGTTTTGTGGACCTCCCTCTAAGAGGAAGTCCTCAGTTTTAGTTGTCTTTCCTTCCGTCAATTAAGGTTAACGCGTAGTCACTTTTAACTCTTTTTGCCTTAGTGTTCTATGGCATGGGCATGTATAACTGTAGTTGTTTTAGTGCTCTGAAACAAAACGAAACCAAACCAAAACAAAACAATGCGGTGTACCGTAGGTCTCTAGAAGAGCGTAGCGTTCCAAAGGATTGGAAAAGGGCACAAGTCATCCCCGTTTTAAAGAAGGGTCGTCGAATAGATGTGCAGAACTATAGACCTGTATCTCTGACGTCGATCAGTTGTAGAATTTTGGAACACGTATTATGTTCCAGTAAAATTTTTCTGGAGACTAGAAATCTACTCTGCAGGAATCAGGTTTTGAAAAAGATGGTCATGTGAAACCCAGCTCGCGCTATTCGTCCACGAGACTCAGAGGGCCATAGACACGGGTTCAGAGGTAGATGCCGTGTTTCTTGACTTCCGCAAGGCGTTTGATACAGTTCCCCACAGACATTTAATGAACAAAGTAAGAGCATACGGACTATCAGACACAATTGTGTGATTGGACTGAGGAGTTCCTAGATAACAGAACGCAGCATGTCATTCTCAATGGAGAGAAGTCTTCCGAAGTAAGAGTCATTTCAGGTGTGCCGCAGGGGAGTGTCGTAGGACCATTGCTATTCACATTATACATAAATGACCTTGTGGATGACATCGGAAGTTCACTGAGGCTTTTTGCAGATGATGCTGAGGTGTATCGAGAGGTTGTAACAATGGAAAATTGTACTGAAATGCAGGAGGATCTGCAGCGAATTGACACATGGTGCAGGGAATGGCAATTGAATCTCAATGTAGACAAGTGTAATGTGCTGCGAATACGTAGAAAGATTGATCCCTTATCATTTAGATACAAAATAGCAGGTCAGCAACTGGAAGCAGTTAATTCCATAAATTATCTGGGAGTAGGCATTAAGAGTGATTTAAAATGGAATGATCATATAAAGTTGATCGTCAGTAAAGCAGATGCCAGACTGAGATTCATTGGAAGAATCCTAAGGAAATGCAATCTGAAAACAAAGGAAGTAGGTTACAGTACGCTTGTTCGCCCACTGCTTGAATACAGCTCAACAGTGTGGGATCCGTACCAGATTGGATTGATGGAAGGGATAGAGAAGATCCGATGGAGAGCTGCGCGCTTTGTTACAGAATCATTTAGTAATCGCGAAAATGTTACGGAGACGAAGAGACGCTCAGTAGCTTGGTACGGGCTTTTGTAGAAGTTTCGAGAACATACCTTCACCGAAAAGTCAAGCAGTATATTGCTCCCTCGTACGTATATCTCGCAAAGAGACCATGAGGATAAAATCAGAGATTAGAGTCCACACAGAAGCATACCGACAATCCTCCTTTCCACGAACAATACAAGACTGGAATAGAAGGGAGAACTGATGGAGGCACTCTGGGTACCCTCCGCCACACACCATCAGGTGTCTTTCGGAGTATGGATGTAGATGTGGATGTGGATGTAGATGTAGATGTAGAAAACCCCAGTATTCTACCAATAAACAGATGTCTACGACCCACTGTACCCTATATTTTCAGTATTCCAGTATGCTTTCCTTCATTTGTACTACCATTGTGAGATCATTTTTGTACATGTTTCCTACTAAATATCCACATGGATAAAAATCCCATGTAGATGTCCGTGATGAGTCACGTGACCACAAACTTTCACTAATTGTGCATTTTTCTGTGAAGGCTTGACAAATATACCATAAAAAGCACAGGAACATTTGTGCCGACAGTAGTTCCAAAGGATATTGGGCTTCTTATCCAACTCTGTAAACCACACACCAATTTTCTTATCGTGAAGAGGAATCCCGTGCACAATTTTGATGTAGCAGCGGTAATTAGTCCACCATTTCCATGGCAGGAAAGGTGTAACTGAGCTTTGTCACTTGTGAGATACACTATTGAGTCGATTTTGGCATCTGCAACTGTCTTAAGCTATCACTCGCAATACTTAACACTCCTTTCCTTATCAGCTGCAAGCAGTTCCTAAACACACAAATGTGATAAAGTTTCAAGTGACACCTGAAGTACAGAATGACAAGATGTATGTAAATACCAAAAGCTACCAACATTTTTTCAGGTGAGCACTAATTTTCTGAAAAAGGTTTGCCACCATTGTCGCATTTTGAACTGAAGGCTTGCTGTGATGCTTAGAATTATAGATGCCAGCACTGGGCTGCCATTTTCCTGGTGTCTTCTGAGCACAACGTTTTGCAGGAATGCTGGAGTTGGATAATTATTTATAAAAAATTTCACTAGTCTTCATAAATCAACCAGTGTGGATGTAAGCTTCATTTATGGTTAACTGTTCATTCACAGAATATGGTGTAATTATCTTTAATAACTTGGAGAATGTCACACCCGCACACTTGCAGTATTTCCAAACAGCAGCTGAAGCTGTCATAATTGCAGAACTGTCACGTGATCGCAAGATTGAGTGTGAAACAGTAAAAGCACAACTTGTTGTTTACGAAGTGGGACTGCTTTTTACAGCACCGCTGTGAAGTGCACAGCCGAGGGTACTTCCCACTCAAACTATTACTAGCACCTCTTCCACTTCATGGGCGCTCCAGTGTCTGTGTGTGCGTGCTGTAATTAGAATAAACTTGTCTTGGTAGTTCCTACTGGAGTAATATGTAGGGGGGGTTGTAGAATATTCCTGTATTCCTGACTTGAAACTGGTTCTGGAAATTGGTGAAGTGGACTCACACAGGACTGTTGGTGTGTATTTTCAGGCATCTGCTAGACCAGGTTCTTCCTGTGGCCATATGTGCTGCCCTTCTGTGTATACATTAAATATCTGCTGCTAGTATTATAAGGGAATACCAGAAAGTAACGTGCAATAATTTTACTGTCAATAAGTTTAATAGATAATAATAACAAAAAATTACAAATGAGCTTACATCTTTTACCTGCTTTTCAACGTAGTCAGCAATGTTTTCAACACATTTCTCCCAGTGCAGTACCAGTTTCAGTATGCCTTGCTCCCAGAAGCCCATTTGGTTGGAGTAAGCCATCTGCAGACTGTTGATTTTGCTTCCACGTCTGTCACAAAGTGCTGGCCAGCCAGTAGTTGCTTCGGGGGACCAAACAGATGAAATTTGACAGTACCAGGTCTGGACTGTGTGGTGGATGCTGGAGCGCCCCCCACCCAAATTTGATGATTTTCTCATGAAGAGGAATGGCAAAATGTGGGTGAGCATTGTCACAGAGAAGTTTGACACTGTCAGCACTAATGTTGTGCCATTTGTCAAGGAGGACACGATGCAACTTAACCAAAGTTTTAGTGTAGGCTGCGGCATTCACAGTGCTCATGTCTTCATGAAGTCCACCAATAACACATCATGCGTATCCCAGAACACTATCTCAAGCACTTCCCTAGTGGATTGAGCCACTTTCAATTTTTTTTTTGGACTGGAGAACTGGCACGTTTCCACTCCATATAGGCCTGGCCAGTTTCGGGCACATAGTGGTACGCCCACGACTCTTCACCAGTGACAATTCCTTTCAAAAAAGTCGTGCCCTCCTGTGGCATAAGGCATTAAGTGGATCGAGCCTGTTATTGTTTGCTGGCCATTGTGGTTGTGTGTTAGGTACTTAGGCACCCAGTGAGCACTAACTTAACAAAACTTCAATGTGACGTGAACAGTATCGTATGCTGCACCGTAGGAAATATCGAACTGCTGTGATAAGATCCGCAGTTGCAAATGCCAGTCGTTCCAAACTGCTGCCTCGATGGCTCCAACGTTCTGCTAGGTTGCAACATTACCGGCTGCTTACAGCGTGGCAAATGACTACGGTTGGCACGGCCCTCTCAGAAGAATGCACACCACATGGAACATTGCTACGGTCCATACAGTTGTCTCTATACACACCACGCACTTCCCTGTGAATGTCCCTCACTTTATACTCCTTGAGCCACAAATATCAAACTACAGTTTGCTGCACTTCACAGGTTGACGAGAGTAACGTGCACACTGTGTGTGTTTCACAGTTAGGGCCTCTCTCGCTAGAGCTGTACGTGAAAACAAAATACTCTTTGTAGCACAAACTTCAGACCATATCAGAATGGCAGCGGAGTGTCTGCTGATACAAAACTTCCTGGAAGATTAAAACTGTGTGCCGGACCGAGACTCGAACTCGGGACCTTTGCCTTTCGCGGGCAAGTGCTCTACCGTTTGAGCTACCCGAGCACGACTCACGCCCCATCCTCACAGCTTTAAATCTGCCAGTACCTCGTCTCCTACCTTCCAAACTTCACAGAAGCTCTCCTGGAAGATATTGCGGTGACACAGCCTGGGAAGTGTTTCGAGGTCCTGAGTTAGTCTCGGTCTGGCACACAGTTTTAATCTGCCAGGAAGTTTCATTCAAACCATATCGTCTTGAAATTTCAACATTCCAGTTGCAATACAAGGGCAGGAAAAAAAAAATTGTGCATTACTTTGTGCTCTTGCACCATATTTGGTAAAGGTCCCACACACTTGAGCAGTATTCTACAATGGGCTGCACAAGTGTTACGTAAGCAATCTCCTTGGTAGACCGACTGCATTTTCCAAGTAACCTACCAGTGAACCAAAGTTTGCCACCTGCTGTACTTATTACTGAGCCTGTCTGACAGTTTTATTTCATATCCCTACAAATTGTTACATCTAGGTATTTGTAAGAGTTGACCAGTTCTGTTTGTGACTCATTGATACGGTACTTTCTGTGTTTCTGGAAGTTCTCTGTTTTACATTTAAAGTTATCTGCCAATGTACGCTCCAGTTTGAAATCTTGTCAAAGTTTGACTGTGTAGTTTTGCAGACAACACATCCTTGCAGGAAAATGTATAGTCTACAAATAGTCTGAGTTTGCTATTAATATTGTATACCAAGTCATTAATACGAAGCATGTGTTGCAAAAGTCTGGGAACACTTTAAAAACTTTATTGTTGCTGAATTAGTGGCGTTACAAAATAAAAATTACACATAATGTGAAAGACTAAACTTCCAAGTTTTTTCAGCAATCTTTATTTCATATACAGTCAATGTGGGAACCACGTGTGATCCTACAAATATTGAAACAATAATCGAAGTCTTGACATACGAGGGCCAGTGTGTCTTCCGAGACTGTGGCTGTCATCAGTTCAGTTCTCCTTTTCTATTGCACAACCTCACCGGGAAGAGGAGGGACATAAACGAGATCCATAAAAACAAATCACAAGGGTAATACGCAAGGACCTAGGAGGCAATTTTAGCACACACTCGTCTGCTGCTCCTCCACGACCAATCTGACGATTGGGTAGCACTGTGTTCAGATATACCCTAACAGCATGGTCAAAATGTGTGGGTGCACCATCTAACTGAAGGACAAAGTGCTTTGATTCTGTTTGCAGCAGCGGCATAAACCAGTTCAGCTACATCTGAAGGAAGTGCACTCCAGTATCAGTAGGTTCTTCAAAGAAGAAAGACCCATAAAGTTTTTTGAGAGACACGGCACATAAAACATCGACCTTCAGAGAATTTCGCTAGTGTTAAACAGTGTTAATGCGGTTTTTCTGTTCTCCGAATCCTAAAATTGTGCCCTATCAGTGTGCTATTTGTATGAAATGGTGCCTCATCTTAAAAAATTATTGAATTCACAAAACTGTCACCTTTCACCTGCAGCACACTGTAAAACTCGAATCGCCGGACTTTGTCTTTAGGATATAACTTCTGCACTAATTATAATCTGTACGGTTTCGTGTTTAAATTTTACGCAAAACATGCCACACAGTTGTGATTGACATTTTCGATTCAAATGAAGCTTCGCGTAGAGATTTTGTCGGTCTCTTCGTGAGAGCTCTCTTACTCTTTCAATGTCGTGTACATTCGTCCCTGGCCGACCACTTCTGTTGTGCAAATACCCCTTTTGAATGAACATTATGTGCCAACTGTAGATTGCTTTTCTGGTTGGTGCTACTTTCCTGTACATCATCCTGAATTTTCATTGGACATCCATTTCACTCTTCGTTTCATCAAACTGTAGCACACAGAAAGCCTTTGCAGCTGCAGAAAGCACCATGTTGAATATGGTACCACCTAGTGACCCTACGTGGAATTAGGCATCACATGTGCAATGAGAAAAATAACTTGTAAGTTTACTCTTTCGAATCATGTATGTTGCTACTTTTTATTGGTGCTTATTTGGCAACAATAAATTTTTTAAAGTGTTTGTGGACATTTGCAACACACTGTTGGACACACACAATAAACTCTGATTCCCTGAGCGCCATCCAGAGCTTCAGTGATCCGTCACCTTTCATGTACCAGATCCGACACTCTCTTCGGCAGCTGGCGGACGACGGTTCTCCGGTTACCTTTATGTGCGTTCCTGTCCGTGTCGGTATCCCTGGGAACAGAGCTGCAGATGCCGAGGTTGAGGTCCTCCGACCTTGGACAACTTCTCGTTGTGTGCCTTCGTCTGATTTTAGCGGGGTCATTTGTCAGCGCATTTTATCGCTGTGGCGTGCCGATTGGGCTACACTTACTGAAAACGAGCTTCGGGCCTCAAAACCTCTCCCCACAACTTTGACGACGTCTTCATGCCCTTCTCGGCAGGAGGAGGTCGTTTTGGCCTGGTTACGGATCGGACACTGCCGGTTCGGCCACCGCCATCTGCTGGCGGCTGCGGCGGCGCCGTTCTACCCGTGTGGGCAATTGCTGATGGTACGCCACATTTCAACGTCCTGTCCGAATTTTGATACACCGCACATTGATCTCGGCCTGCCGTGTACTGTGGATGCCATTTTAGCTGATGACCCGGGAGCAGCTGCTCGCATTCTTCGTTTTATCCACTTGACGACCCTGTCTGAGGACATTTCATTATGCTGATATCTTTTAATCCCTTGCTTGTTAATGTGCCTTTTATAGTGTTGTCCGTTTTTAGTTGCTGTTTTAACATTGTGCCTTGCAGTGGATTCATAATTTAGTCTGGGCCCTAACGGAAGGTACCTGAAGTTTTTTATGCAACTGTAAAAATAGACAGCCATCTGAGATAACTCACTGTGTGCCACCTACCTAGAAATCCCCAGTCCGATTACAAATTTAGATTGGTAACCCACTGTCACCTTAATTTCACTAATAAGGAGAGACGTGTACCGGTACGAGTGAGAGTGACGGTTCACTCGACTGCCACAGGTGCCACCTTCCCAGCACCAACACGGCCACCGCCGCACCGGCTCGTCGGTGTCGCTGGGCGCGAACGCAACCCCCCAGGCCGGGGGCTCCGGCAGTGGATCGCACTCCCCCCAGCAGCACCCGCAGTCACATCCGCATCCGCAGCCGGAGCTAGAGCCGCTCTTCTTCGACCTGGAGGTCACCATGGAGGGGGGTGACCTGTGCCGCGACCTCGTCTGCACCGACCCGGAGTACGAGAAGCGTGAGTCACCGTGCCTCTGATATTTTACCGTTTTACACTGTGTAAGTGCCACTCGCCAGATTGCAGAGTAGCGATAGGAACAGATGAGTGAAAATGATCGATTCGGTGAGTTGCCGGAGAAAGGTGACTCGTTCGGTTATAGTTTTACAAATGAACTGAACTACTGGTAAATTCTTTTGAGTGAAACCAGTCCATGGTAAGAACCCAATGAAAACAGACAACTGCTTTGATAATAATGTCATGTGGTCGTCGAAGTAGAGAGGATATAAAATGTAGACTGGCAATGGCAAGGAAAGCATTTCTGAAGAAGAAAAATTTGTTAACATCGAGTATAGATTTAAATGTCAGGAAGTCGTTCCTGAAAGTATTTGTATGGAGTGTAGTCGTGTATGGAAGTGAAACATGGGCGATAAATAGTTTGGACAAGAAGATAATAGAAGCTTTTGAAATGTGGTGCTACAGAAGAATGCTGAAGATTAGATGGGTAGATCACATAACTAATGAGGAAGTATTGAATAGGATTGGTGAGAAGAGAAGTTTGTGGCACAACTTGACTAGAAGAAGGGATCGGTTGGTAGGACATGTTCTGAGGCATCAAGGTATCACAAATTTAGTATTGGAGGGCAGCGTGGAGGATACAAATCGTAGAGGGAGACCAAGAGATGAATACACTAAGCAGATTCAGAAGGATGTAGGTTGCAGTAGGTACTGGGAGATGAAGGAGCTTGCACAGGATAGAGGAGCATGGAGAGCTGCATCAAACCAGTCTCAGGACTGAAGACAACAACAACACCAACAACAACAAGTGTTTAATTCCACACTATTGGTTAGTTTCAACTGTTCCTTGCATTTCTAGTCCATGTTTCCATCTTCTAGCACATATGGCATTATGCCATAATAAAGAACCAATCATGAAATAATACAGCACTGGTACTTCGAGAAAATTTACATCCAAATTTGGACATAAGAATGTGTGGGATGCTCTTAAAGTATTCTATGATGTCTTGCTTCTTTTATGACCTAATTTAAGGTCTTTAATGTTTTATACATACGAGCATATGGGCTTCCTGTGTCGTTGTAGCTGTGGGAGCGCGGTGATGCCTGTTACCTGGCACTCTTTGGTAACTGCCGAAATGAACCTATTTCTAGCAGGTAATATGAAAATATTGTAAATGGTGGTTTGAGAAGTGTTACTTTGAAAGTAAATTTCCTTTGATGCAATATTAACTATGTATGAGAATGTATGATGAATTTATTAAATCACAGACTGTTTGACTCTCATTTAAAAATCAACTCTTTGCAGATGACTGTTTAGAATAATTTAGAGTCCAGATGATCAGACATTTATGTCATTATTAAAAATTTTACTAGCACATTTGTGTGGTGTATATTAAAGTGTAACACGCGCAAAATGATCAATATTATATGTGAAAGCTGTACTTCTCTTGCAGCTTATTAATCTTACAGACCAATATTACTTGTATATGCGAAAGCTTTTCTTTTCTTGTAGTAACAATATGTATATTAATTCAAACCATTAACTTTTCCTATTTGTGTGTTTGTGCTACTTAACAGTGATATTGTTATTGGCTGACTACATTATGTGTCCTGTGCCCTGAATATCTGCCGTCATGAGATGGCGAGATCCTCTGACGTGAGCTATCACTGGCTTACAAAAACGCACCGCAATCTCGATTTCAATGCTTCAAAAAGTAACATGTGGTGTTTGGTGGAATTCGAATTTGTAATACGAAAACATGTAGTGTACATGTTGCTGCATGTCAAAGATCTTCCCAATTTTTTTCCTCCTTATTTTATTTTTCCAAAATGCCAAGAAATTCTACACATGTCTGTAACACCATAACGATTCAAAGCACTGATAAGTATTACAGCTCTGAGGAAAAATGTACTGTTACTTAACACAGAAACAGTGAATTTTCACCGGGGAGAAAGTGTACTTTTAACCGGTAAACTGGGAATTTTTTTTCTTATCCGCATATACATCCTGTGTATAGAAATTAACTATTTTTTTTCTCTCTCTTTGATATGTTATTTGCCTCTAAAAAGACGGTAACCCATACCACGGTGTATGTATACCTGTAAAGGCTGTAAAAGTATGTCAGTGAAAACAGTCCTACCTCATGACTGATTGAAAACAATTGTACAACGGATGTAACTGGCGGAGTCTTGTGTCAGTGACTTGCCTCACATTGAGTGGAAACCATTCAAATCAGCAGACAGAGCGACAAACATTCAGATGGCTGAAGTAGTTGTGGAGACTAGTTCCACACAAATGAAGAAGATGACTGAATAAGAAAGCATTTGAGTGACCAATTGGATATTACATTCAGTTGGTTGACCTGTCAGTAACAGATAGCAACATAGACAAAAGCCTTCTCCCTCCCTCCTGCCCACCTCTGTCCCCTTAGCCACGGTGGCAGCACCACTTCATTTACACCTGAGAAACAGGTAAGGGAGGTAGTAGCAGTCTACTCCAATACCCTGCATTGGATGAGGGAACAAAATTGAATGGTTTCTTTTGTTCGACAGTACTCGTAGCACAATCTGGCAACTTACATTCACAGTGTAATGTGTGTGAACCATATGTCATCTGAATAAACCCAGAGTCATTTAAGGCCTAACCAGCCACGTTGTGTGCCGAGCTGAGAGCGGCAACAGAGGCCTGAGACTGTCAATTTTGTATGGGTGTATTGTAAATAGTAGCTAAAACTGACAGGGATAAACATATAGGATAATAGAAGCAAAAGTGTTACAGTAAATGTGGGTCTGCGAACTAGCTGTTTACAAAATAATCATATGTGGTTACAAGCCATAGGAGGAGTTGGAGCATCTACATCCGCATCCATATTTGGCAAACCACCGTGAAGTGGGCGGCAGAGGGTATGTCCCATTGTACCAGATAGTACAGTTTCTTCCTGGTCCACTCACATATTGAGTGTGGGAAGAATGGTCATTTGAAAGCCTCTTTGCATGCTGTAATTCTCTAATCTCATCCTCACTTTGTAGTACATCCAAGAGATATAATTTAAATCCAGGTCTTGAAACTTAGTTAGTATACTTTCTCAGGATAGTTTGTCTACCTTCAAGAGTCTACCAGTTCAGTTTCTTCAGCATCTTGGTAACACTTTCCCACAGATCAAACAGACCTATGACCATTCATGCTGCCCTTTTCTTTATATTTTCAGTATCCCCTGTTAGTCCTATTTGGTATGGGTCCCACATACTTGAACAATGTTCTAGAACTGGTCACACGAGTGATTTGTAAGCAGTCACCTTGGTAGACTGATTGCTCTTCTCCGGTATTCTACCAATAAACTGAACTTCAGTCCCTGCTTTACCCACAACTGAGCCTATGTGATTATTTCATTTCATACAAAGTGTTACACCCAGTTACTTGTATGAGTTGGCTGATTACAACAGTGACTCATTCATTTGGTAGTCAGGACACAGCGTTTATTTCATGTTGAGTGTAAAATTTTACATTTCTGAACATTTAAAGCAACATGTGTAAAAGTTGGACAGAAAGTTACATTGAAACAAATAGATTTTGTGTTGATCAGAACCTAGAATCATGTGCTTGTGAGTTGTTACTGCAGAATATTTCTCTGATAATTGTAACTGTCTACTGATCTCACTAGTAAACTTTCAGCTATGTATGAGAAATCTACATGTATTATTGAGATACTGTCCAGACAAGAAGAAAAAGATAGTAGTTTCTGGAGATTTCAGTGTAGATTTCTTAAAAGATAGTGACAAGAAAAAGAGCTAGAATTATTAATCTGAATGTTCAGTTGAATTTCAGTAGTTAGTTTTCCAACTTGTGTGTGGCAAAATAGGAGGACAGTAATTGATAACATTTTTATAGTCATTGCTCAGGCTGAACAATTAATGTGCACCCAGTTGCCAATGAACTATCTAATCGTGATGCACAATTAACAGAAGTAAGCAGTATATCCTAATACAGCCTGGAGGCAGGTTCAAACAAAGCAGTGAGGCTTATTAATGAGAACGTGATACAGTGTTTTAAGATTAAGTTAAAAGGGATGGTATGGGATAAGATAGACAGTATGTCCACCTTTGGCACAGTTAACAGCAACAACATATGTGACATAAAAGCAGTGAGGAGGGAGCTGACACCACATTTGCACACACAAGTCACCTAATACCTGTAAAATCCGGGGAGGGGCAATGATCTCTGACCCCACGTTCAGTCACATCCCCGATGTGTTTGATTGAGTTAAGATCTGGCAAGTTGGAGGGGAGGGGGGGCTCAGCATATCAACTGGAACTTGCCACTGTGTTCCTCGAACCACACCCTCACACTCCTGGCCGTGTGACATCGCGCATTATCTCATTTAAAAGTGCCACTGCTGTCGGGAAACGTGAAAGTCATTGAGGGGTGTACGTGGTCTGCAACCAGCGTACGATACTCCTTGGCCGTCACAGTGCCTGGAATGAGCTCCACTGGATCTGTGGATGCGTAAGTGAATGTTCCCCAGAGCACAATGGAGCCGCTAGTAGCTTGTCTCTGTTAGGGCTGTGTGTGTTCACACACACACACACACACACACACACACACACTTGTACTCTACCCAGCATTAAAGTCTGTTGTTAGCTCTGTCACAGATCAGTGCCTGTCCTGTTTCACCAATCTGCCCAGCCTATGACGTCCGCGACCGAGCGAGGTGGCGCAGTGGTTAGCACACTGGACTCGCATTCGGGAGAACGACGGTTCAATCCCGTCTCCAGCCATCCTGATTTAGGTTTTCCGTGATTTCCCTAAATCATTTCAGGTAAATGCCGGAATGGTTCCTGTGAAAGGGCACGACCGATTTCCTTCCCAATCCTTCCCTAACCCGAGCTTGCGCTCCGTATCTAATGACCTCGTTGTCGACGGGACATTAAACACTAACCACCACCACCACCACCACCACCACCACCACCACAACCATATGACGTCCAACATCTGTAATGAGGGATGGCTGTCCAACCCCGTGATGTCTTGACGTGGTTCAACCCCGTGATGTCTTGACGTTGTTCAACCCCGTGATGTCTTGACGTGGTTTCACCGTGTTTTCACCACGTGTTGAAGACACTCACCACCACATTCCTCAAACACTCAACAGACTGTGCAGTTTCCAGAATGCTCGTGTCGTGCCTCTGGTTGTCACAATCTGCGCTTGGTCAAACGCGGATGGATCGCATGCCTTCCCCAGTCTACGCACAGACTATACTGCATGCACTGTGCATGTGTCTGACTGGCAATCATTCCTTGCCGGGTGCTGCTGCTGCTATTGCTTGGTTGGGTTTATATCGATAGTAGGTCCGTCTGTGGTCGTAATGTTCAGGCTGACCAGTGTATATAGAAACAGATATCAATGTCAAATTTAATTTATTCCATATAAAATGTGTGTGAACATTTTAAAGTTGCTTTCCAAAAAATATTATCCTAAAGATCCATAAAAAAGGGGCGAGGCACGCACACATAATAGAATTAAAATCTCGTGCTAGAGGAAGAGAGAAATAAAAGGCCAGAGTAAGTCAAGATCCAGCATTATTTGCATACTACAGGAAATACTTCAGTATTTTACGGAAAGTAATTAAACTCTTTGCAAGTATGCACGTTCTGACAAATAAATACTGCAGATAAGATGATGAAAACTATATGGGACATAGTCAAATGACAGGATGGCCTATCAGTGATTCTGAAACAGATGTACTAAATTACAGTGTTATGACTTATAATTCACAAGTTGCAAGTTAATTTAAATGTAGCAGCAAATATAAGATTAAATGGTTCATTTGAAGAAGGAAAGAGAATAGACTAAAAACCTCATTCCATAAAACTGTAAGCAACAAGAAGTAGCACCAATATGCTTCACTAAAATTAATAGAATAAATAAAAATTCTTAAAGAAAAACATAGGTTGTGTGGGGTTGATGGAATTTCATTCAGAATTCTGAAAAGTTGTTACAACTTAATGAGTATGCAGTGCATAAGTATGCAATGGATTGCTTGCACAGGGAATTTTTCCAGACAGATTAAAATATGCAATTATTAAACCACTTCCTAAGAAAGGCAACAAGACAGACTTCAACAATGTCATCCAGTTTCCTTACTGACACCTTTTAATAAATATTTGAAAAAGTAATGTACTCAAGCACACTTAAGCAGAAACAATTTAGTTAGTGTATCACAGTTTGAATTCCAAGAAGGTTGCTCAACTGAGAATGGTATTTATAAATTCACTCATCAGTTTGTGCAAGCATTAAATAATAATATATCACAGTTGGTATTTTTTGTGATCTCTCTGAAGCCTTTGATTGTGTAGATCACGTTAATCTTGTAGAAAAACTCTAGATTTATGGACATGATGGCTTTATACAAAGCTGGTTTGGTTCGTGCTGAATGCAAAAGGTTGTGGTGAATATTTCAGACAGTGTTAGAAAGGTGGAAAAATTAAGTGATTTAACAAAAGGAGTACCACGGGGTTCAATTTTGGGTCCATTCCTGTGATCTTAACATACTACAAGGAAAAGTGATTCTTTTTGAAGATGATGATAATGTTATAATAAATCCTATTAGAGAGGAATCAACAGAAGAGTTAGTAAATGATATTTTCCAAAGAATTATTAAGTAGTTGTTCAAGAAATAGTCATACCAACAGTTGATGTAGCACTTAAGCAGGAGTCAGTAAGTAGGGTAGAATGCTCCAAATTTTTGGATGTACATATTGACGGAAAATTGCACTGGAAGAAGCATATTACTGAGCTTCTCAAACAATTAATTTCAGCTATGTTTGCTCTTCATATCATTACTAACCTTGGAAACAGACATATCAACCTGCTGACATATTTTGTGAATTTCCACTGAGTAATATTGTATGGAATAATTTTCTGGGTAACTCCTCACTTAGAAAGTATTCATTACACAAAAGTAAGCAATAAGAATAGTATGTGGTGTTTATCCACAGATGTTCAAGGAACTAGGCATTTCTACTGTGACATCTCAATACACGTTTTCGCTAATGAAATTCGTCATAATGATATATATACCTACAACACATCGTTAAATCTGTCAATGGCGCAGAGAGGATTTCAATCTGCAGCAATAAATTTTTTTTATCATTTGCCCAATAGCATAAAATGTCGGACAGGTAGCAAAGCTTGTTTTAAATGTAATTTAAAATCATTTCTCATGGACAGCTCCTTTTATTCCACTGATAACCAGCAAAGAAAAGTAGTTGTGTCAGAGGGAATAAAATGATAATGTGTTAACTAGTGTTAACACTAATGATGTATACGTATCCTGTAAACTGACTTGTTTCACACCATTTTGATAAAAGAATCATTCAAATGACCTATGGAATATGTAACTAACTAAATAACTAACTCACTAACTTAATAATATGATTGTGTGCCTGAAAGAACAGGCACCGAGACCCTGGGTTTGAACCCCAGTCTGGTACACATATTCACTTGTCTCCATTGATTCCCCTTAATGTCTCGAGCAGCTGACAGCAGTGCTCTCCCTTTAACTTACACATCACTGACTTAAGTTTGAAGTATTGTCCTCATTAGCCTAAATGTGTTTGAAGTGTAAACTTTTTGATTGAATCCCCATATAATTGGGCACAAAGTTCACTTGAGGCCTAACTTAACTAGCACATTACATTTTGCAATACAGGGTGATTCAAAAAGAATACCACAACTTTAAAAATGTGTATTTATGAAAGAAACATAATATAACCTTGTGTTATACATAATTACAAAGAGTATTTAAAAAGTATTTTTTTTTTCACTCAAAAACAAGTTCAGAGATGTTCAATATGGCCCCCTCCAGACACTCAAGCAATATCAACCCGATACTCCAACTCGTTCCACACTCTCTGTAGCATATCAGGCGTAACAGTTTGGATAGCTGCTGTTATTTCTCGTTTCAAATCATCAATGGTGGCTGGGAGAGGTGGCCGAAACACCATATCCTTAACATACCCCCATAAGAAAAAAATCACAGGGGGTCAGATCAGGGCTTCTTGGAGGCCAGTGATGAAGTGCTCTGTCACCGGCTGCCTGGCGGCCGATCCATCGCCTCGAGTAGTTGACGTTCAGGTAGTTACGGACAGATAAGTGCCAATGTAGTGGCGATCCATCCTGCTGAAATATGAATTGTTGTGCTTCTTGTTCGAGCTGAGGGAGCAGCCGATTCTCTAACATCTCCAGATACTGTAGTCCAGTTACAGTAGCACCTTCGAAGAAAAAGGGACCAAAAACTTTATTGGCTGAAATGGCACAGAAAACGTTCACCTTAGGCGAGTCACGTTCATACTGAGTTGTTTCCCGCGGATTCTCAGTGCCCCATATACAGACATTGTGACGGTTGACTTTCCCGTTAGTGTGGAAAGTTGCTTCATCACTAAACACAATCTTTGAAACGAAAGAGTCATCTGTTTCCATTTGAGCAAGGCTAAAATCACAGAAATTGATTCTTTTAATCTTATTAGCTGCAGACAGTGCTTGAACCAATTTCAGACAATAAGGTTTCATAACTAACCTTTTTCGTAGGACTCTCCATACAGTTGATTGTGGAATTTGCAGCTCTCTGCTAGATCTGCGAGTCGATTTTCCTGGGTTGCGAA
The DNA here is from genome assembly GCF_023897955.1 of Schistocerca gregaria. Lineage (NCBI taxonomy): Eukaryota > Metazoa > Arthropoda > Insecta > Orthoptera > Acrididae > Schistocerca > Schistocerca gregaria. The sequence goes on along the minus strand of NC_064930.1, from coordinate 79,071,292 downwards.
CAAATGCTTGCTGGATGCGTGCTACATTTTCACCACTCGTTCTCGGCCGTCCAGAACTTTTCCCTTTGCACAAACCCCCATTCTCTGTAAACTGTTTATACCAACGTTTAATACCCCACCTATCAGGAGGTTTAACACCATACTACGTTCGAAATGCTCGCTGAACAACTGTCGTCGGTTCACTTCTGCCGTACTCAATAACACAAAAAGCTTTCTGTTGAGCGGTCGCCATCTTAGCATCAACTGACGCTGACGCCTAGTCAACAGCGCCTCAAGCGAGCAAATGTACAACTAAATGAAACTTTATAGCTCCCTTAATTCGCCGACAGATAGTGCTTAGCTCTGCCTTTTGTCGTTGCAGAGTTTTAAATTCCTAAAATTGTGGTATTCTTTTTGAATCACCCTGTATAATGATGAGTTTCCTTCAAATTTAACCTATAACTTACACGTTTAAACAGTCGTACGTATGTATCACATGTCAGTGTAACATTAAATGATTATTTTTGTATTTCTGTCCCAATTTTTTGTGATACAAAGTGAAATAATTTATAAATTATAAAATTAAAATGGTCCACTATTAAAATAAATAAATAACAAAATTTATATTTTCATTATTACCACTCAGTTTAGTAGATAACACACATTTATTAAAGCCTGAAAAATAAGACAAATGTAGTTCTTTCTAGTTTCACTGCAAGCTTTGAGAGTTCTAAGGAACTTCTGTAAACAGAAATGACTTTTTTTTATCCTGATTTATCACTGGAATAAGATTCAAAAATTTATTTTTTAGTAAGGAATATCTACATTGTACTTGTTCTGGGGGAAAAACCATCAGATTCCATTATTGATAGATGTAGATTTATTTCAAATACCTTAGCAAGAAACAAATTAAAGGCAAGTAGTGTCAAAAGTAAACGAGGGGAAGGGTATGCTAAATGATTTGCTGCTTGTGTGGAAAAAGTCCTCAAACTGGCTCTGAATAATCCACAGACTGTATTAATTCTAATGCTTCATTTTCTGTAAAAGTGACTCGCTGTGTCACTTCTTTAAAATATTGCATTTCAGTCCCACAAGTGGCGACTCATTTTTTCTGACACCTGGTGAAGACAAATCTCTTAAACAGAAAAGTTGTTCTCTAAGTATACTCGCAAACCTTCAAAGTTCAGTTCTGTGTGACAGAAGCTGTGAAGTTTTCACGAAGTTGTAATTCATTGTATTGTTCATAACATAGTGGTAACTGCTGTTCAGTAACACACTCTGTGTAATAATTGTTGTGTGCACTTTGCTCCTTCTTTTTTGTGGCAGTTAATTTGAATTGTACTTCTCTCTGTGTTGCGTGCCTTCTGCTGTATTTTACATACAATAGAATTACCCAAATTTGACTTGTTTTCACTTTCTGTCACCTTTGTCACTCTTCCTCCTTCTCATCATCAATAAATTTAAAGATGGTAACAGTGAGTCGTCATACCTGATAGCAAAGGTATCTTTCATGATCCCACCATATGTCATAGGTATTCGGATAAAACATTTGACAGTGAGAACAGAAAAAAAGAGACTGTAATGGAGAGCAGTGGATAGCAAAGCAAATTAGTAAAGGCTATAAGAAGCCTGTGCAACGGATAAAAAACTATAGCAAATATAGGTGAAACAAGAACAGACTAAATTTTATTAAATGAATATGGCAGTGGTGGCCAGTATCAACCACTCTTACCAATATCTTTATGGATGTCATTATCCTAAATGGCAACATGTACAAAATATATTAAAATATTTGAAATTTTCAAAACCAAGACTGAAATGATGGGTTTCTGTGCTAAAGATCAGATCCAATCCAAAATGGTTATGAATAATGTGATTTTATAACATGTGTATCCTTCATTTATTTGGAATGTCACATTGGTTGGGCCAATAATTAAAGTGTAGATACAAAATGGCACTATCTGTAATATATTTAAAAATGAGATCAGTCCTGAAACAAGAGTAACATTTTATAGAAACAAAGGCTCTTGAAGCATATCTTCATGGGAGTGAATTCTGAATACCTACAAGAACAACATTAAGTGAAATACAAAAATTCAGAAATGAAATTTCTTATAAGGAGAAAAGGCTTTTCAAAAACAAACCATATAAAAAACAAAATAGTGCAACAACAACAAAAAGTGGGGCCAATGGAAAGCAGAATAGCTCAATATTACAACACCTGTATGATCACTTACCAATAATTGACAGTAAATGATCTCTGTTTAGTTATAGCTTATAAACTGGCATGTTGGAAGATCTTAGAAGATACAGGCAGAAAATTTGTGAAAGACGGAACATGCTCAACGCTAAACTGTGAAGTGTAGAAGAAGAGAGAGAATAGTAATTCATAAGTGCTGTTCATTTGTTCTGTTTTAGTTTTATCCACGACTGACAGTATGGTTTCAACTGCCATAACTGATTCACACCGTTTTACATCATATAATTGTGTCAAGCGGTTTTTATTCAGTTGCTGATCCGCCTCAGACATGGGTGTACAGTTAACAGCCAAAATATTAGAAGACGAAATATTGCTGTCCACGATGCACATCAAAAAGATGATGGGATGTCAGTGACTCAGTTTTAAACCACTATTAAAATGTGTACCAGTGCAGTGTGACACACTTAGGTAGTAGCATTGTGCAGATGATACTTGCAGCGTAAAGGGCTTGAGATTTTCCAGTATGCCACAGCTCTTGATACGGTATTAAGCCAGCTAGAACAATCATGTGACAATTGACTCAGTATATGAGAAACTATGAACTAGCCTCAACCAAAAGCTACAGCTCTGCTTAAAATTTGACGATTTTATGAAAGACAAGAGGAACCAGAATGAAATTGTTTGAACAAATTTGCAGTAAGTATTTTCATACAGTACCATATGTATGGATATAATTTTTTTTTTCATTAAACGTCAATGACAATAGTTTGCCATCAAAAATTTTTTCTCTGTCCAGTACCCAATACCGTGTGTGTGTGCGCCATATAGGGAAGATGCTGAGTCGCTCTGCGGTCACGTGTGCGATAGTTGCGTTGCGTGAGTGTATGTGTGTGCACATGTACTATGTCCAACAAAAGCCTTGCTGGCCAAAAGCCCATTTTCTGATAGTCTTTTTGTCGTGCCTATCTGTGACTCATCATCTCTGCTATGTGATGAGTAGCAACTATTCTTTTCATAATATTGTTACATTCCAGCCTGGATTTTCCACTGTTGTATGGTGATAGAAGGTTATATGGCTAGAAACTGAAATATTGTAGGAACGAATCCCAGCTGGGTCACTTTTTCACTCTCCCTTTTAACCTAGCATTCCCTTTTGAATGATAGAGAGATTCACCAGAAACGAAATGTCGTTCAGATTCCTTATTATGCTGTAAGTCCCATTTCCCCAGTTGAATAACTGGTTCGGGACATGCAAGTCACATAAGTGAGATCAATTGATGGCAATAGTTTCTGAGCAACTGCACAGGAAAAAACATTTGTACAAAACCTGTGGTTTCCAAGTATTTATGTGTAGAGTAAAACACTGTTGTGATGCAGCTTTACTTCATTTACTTAAAAACGTTGTGCAGCTATATAGCAGATGAACTCAACTATTTGGTGTTCTGCTTTCCTTGAGTCACAAGTAGATACTAACATGATTCTCTGTGTGGTGGACAAAATATATTAGATAGAAACTTCCACATGTGAAAAATATATTAAAAACAAAGATTCCAAGACTTACCAAGCGGGAAAGTGCCAGTAGATAGGCACAATAAATAAAACGCACAAACACATACCCAGAATTTCGAGCTTTCGCAACCGGCGGCTGCTTCGTCAGGAAAGAGGGAAGGAAAAGGAAAGATGAAAGGATGTGGGTTTTAAGGGAGAGGGTAAGGAGTCATTCCAATCCCGGGATGTGCGTTTTATTTATTGTACCTATCTACCAGCGCTTTCCCGCTTGGTAAGTCTTGGACAAAATATATTATTTGTTTGGACACTCAGATTATACAGGAGACTGGTAAACAGATTTCCACTGGTGAGAAAGAGATTAAGCCCTTTTTAGAGATCATAAAGAGTTGGTCACAATCTTCTTGAGTGAGAGTTGGGAATTTCTTGCAGATAAATACACAAGTTTACAAAATGCTCTACACATGTTTGAGGGACGCATTTCAAAATACGATCACAATTTCAGACTACCAGTTTCTGCAACTCTCATATTGCCAGTTGCGATTTGCATCCTTAATTCACTGCAAGGGTAAGGAAATTTGCAAGCTTTCAGAGCCAGTATCTCCTCCTTCAGGATGAGTGATGAAGGAAAAGGACTGGCAAGATTTACAGGATGGGGAGAGCTTGGAAAAATCGCCCAGAATCCGAGGTTGGGGAAGGCTTCTCGGATGGTAAGAGAAGGGAAGACTCGATTGATTGCGACTGCACCAGACGAGATTTGGATACTTTAGGACTTAGAGGTGGAAGATTGCGTCATAATCGAGACAGAGAGACATGACAAAACGTCACGCAAAGGTTAATAAGTGCGGAAAACTAAGTGGATTTCACATGGCAGACAGGAGAGGATGCGGGAATGGGTTACTGAGAAGTAATGCTGAAACTGAAGAATTAATGTAAATTGAGGCCAGGTGGGTGGTGAGGGCCAAGGACATGTTGTAATGCCAGTTCCCACGTGCACAGTTCTGAAGCACTGCGTCAGGAGGACAGAATCCAGTCGGTAGGTGTGGCGAACTGGGACTGAGGTCGTGACTATCATGTTGTAGAGCATCACCTGCAGTATGATACTGTGTGTCGCCAGTATATACCCTGTATCTGTGCCCATTCATTATAACTGATAACTTGTTGGTAGTCGTGCAGAGCTATTTGAGGTACAGTGGGAGAAATTTCAGGCAGAATGCATCTCCTTTCAGGACATGATCTTAGGAAGTGGTATTAAAACGTGTCTTCGGTTCTTGCCACCCACCTAGACTTAACTTACATTAATTTCTTCAATCTCAGCATTTTTTCTCAGTAACTCTTCCTGCTCTTTGCTGCCTATTAGTTTTCTGTATCTTTTCTCGTGTGACCTGTTTATTTTCCCTGTCCCTCACCTCCACCACATACAATGCACTTAGCTTTCAGCATTTACTGACTCTTGCACAATGTTTTGTTAATAATTTCTAAATTGCTTGTTACTCTATCTTCCACACCTAAGCTCTCGGGTTTAAAAACCCTTCTAGTGCAGTCCGTCAGTCCGTCAGTCAGTCAGTCAGTCAGTCAGTCAGCCAGCCAGTCAGTCAGTCTTCCCTTCTCATCCTGTTCATTAAGTCTCCCCTGACCCGCAGTTTTGGGCAACTTTTCCATAATTCTCCTCATTTTCTAAACCTCACCGGCCCTTTTCCTTCATCTCCCTTCCTATAACTTCAACCCTTGTGCCGGAAGTAGGAGCCACTGGCTATGAAAGCTTAAAAATTTCCCAAATTTCCTTGACCTTCATGTGTATGTGTTCTCCTGTTGCTGCTCGGCTGGTAGATTTTTCATCTGCCCAGTTAGATAATGGTATGTGCCAAGTTTTCACGAGAGGAATGCTGTAACATGAGCTAAACACATACATCGTGTGTGTAATTTCGCATTTTTTCAGCCGTACTATGATATGTATTGAATCTCTTACGTAAGCATACACCCATGATTTGCGTAAAATATTTAGTTTGGGTGTAAACATATTAGTTATTTCACAATGTGGTCCTGGAACACACGTTATAGTTCTGGGTGAAGATTGTAATTTGCCGGATATAGAGTGGGAGACTCATACGTTCATACCGGGTGGCAGGGACAAAGAATCCAGTGAAATATTTTTAAGTGCTTTATCTGAAAACTACCTTGAGCAGTTAAACAGAGAACAGACTCGAGCCGATAACATATTAGACCTTCTGGTGACAAACAGACCCGAACTATTTGAAACAGTTAATGCAGAACAGGGAATCAGCGATCACAAAGCGGTTCCTGCATCGATGATTTCAGCCTTAAATAGAAATAGTAAAAAAGGTAGGAATATTTTTCTGTTTAGCAAAAGTGACAAAAAGCAGATTACAGAGTACCTGACGGCTCAACACAAAAGTTTTGTCTCAAGTACAGATAGTGTTGAGGATCAGTGGACAAAGTTCAAAACCATCGTACAATATGCGTTAGATGAGTATGTGCCAAGCAAGATCGCAAGAGATTGAAAAGAGCCACCGTGGTACAACAACCGAGTTAGAAAACTGCTGCGGAAGCGAAGGGAACTTCCCAGCAAACATAAATAGCCAAAGCCATCTAGACAAACAAAAATTACGCGAAGCGAAATTTAGTGTGAGGAGGGCTATGCGAGAGGCGTTCAATGAATTCGAAAGTAAAGTTCTATGTACTGACTTGGCAGAAAATCCTAAGAAATTTTGGTCTTATGTCAAAGCGGCAGGTGGATCAAAACAAAATGTCCAGACACTCTGTGACCAAAATGGTACTGAAACAGAGGATGACAGACTAAAGGCCGAAATACGAAATGTCTTTTTTCCAAAGCTGTTTCACAGAGGAAGACTGCACTGTAGTTTCTTCTCTAGATTGTCGCACAGTTGACAAAATGGTAGATATCAAAGTAGACGACAGAGGGATAGAGAAACAATTAAAACTGCTCAAAAGAGGAAAGGCCGCTGGTCCTGATGGGATACCAGTTCGATTTTACACAGAGTACGCGAAGGAACTTGCCCCCCTTCTTGCAGCGGTGTACCGTAGGTCTCTAGAAGAGCGAAGCGTTCCAAAGGCTTGGAAAAGGGCACAGGTCATCCCCGTTTTCAAGAAGGGACGTCGAACAGATGTGCAGAACTATAGACCTATATCTCTAACGTTGATCAGTTGTATAATTTTGGAACACGTATTATGTTCGAGTATAATGTCTTTTCTGGAGACTAGAAATCTACTCTGTAGGAATCAGCATGGGTTTAGAAAAAGACGGTCGTGTGAAACGCAGCTTGCGCTATTCGTCCACGAGGCTCAGAGGGCCATAGACACGGGTTCACAGGTAGATGCCGTGTTTCTTGACTTCCGCAAGGCGTTCGATACAGTTCCCCACAGTCGTTTAATGAACAAAGTAAGAGCGTATGGACTATCAGACCAATTATGTGATTGGATTGAAGAGTTCCTAGATAACAGGAACGCAGCATGTCATTCTCAATGGAGAGAAGTCTTCCGAAGTAAGAGTGATTTCAGGTGTGCCGCAGGGGAGTGTCATAGGACCGTTGCTATTCACAATATACATAAATGACCTGGTGGATGACATCGGAAGTTCACTGAGGCTTTTTGCAGATGATGCTGTGGTGTATCGAAAGGTTGTAACAATGGAAAATTGTACTGAAATGCAGGAGGATCTGCAGCGAATTGACGCACGGTGCAGGGAATGGCAACTGAATCTCAATGTAGACAAGTGTAATGTGCTGCGAATACATAGAAAGATAGATCCCTTATCACTTAGCTGCAAAATAGCAGGTCAGCAACTGGAAGCAGTTAATGCCATAAATTATTTGGGAGTACACATTAGGAGTGATTTAAAATGGAATGATCATATAAAGTTGATCGTCGGTAAAGCAGATGTCAGACTGAGATTCATTGGAAGATTCCAAAGGAAATGCAATCCGAAAACAAAGGAAGTAGGTTACAGTACGCTTCTTTGGCCACTGCTGGAATACTGCTTACCGATGTGGTATTCGTACCAGATAGGGTTGATAGAAGAGATAGAGAAGATCCGACGGAGAGCAGCGCGCTTCGTTACAGGATCATTTAGTAATCGCGAAAATGTTACAGATACGATAGATAAACTCCAGTGGAAGACTCTGCAGGAGAGATGCCCAGTAACTCGGTACGGGCTTTTGTTGAGGTTTCGAGAACATACCTTCACCGAAGAGTTAAGCAGTATATTGCTCCTACGTATATCTCGCGAAGAAACTGTGAGGATAAAATCAGAGAGATTAGAGCCCACACAGAAGTATACCGACAATCCTTCTTTCCACGAACAATATGAGACTGGAATAGAAGGGAGAACCGATAGAGGTTCTCAGGGTACCCTCCGCCACACACTGTCAGGTGGCTTGCGGAGTATGGATGTAGATGTAGACAACATTTGCGCCTTTGCACAAATTTCGTGGCACAAGTTGCTTGCATAATGTATGTTATATGAAAATAGTGATATTCACTTAATGTTCTTCTCTGTTATTTTATTCGTGGCAATGAAACAAAATACCAGTTAAGTCATCTGGCTGTAGATACTTGGTGATACATGTGCAAAGCCCCCCTGCGGGTTTGGGGGTAAGAATAGGCCCGCGGTATTCCTGCCTGTCGTAAGAGGCGACTAAAAGGAGTCTCAACTGTTTCGGCCTGATATGATGGTCCCCTGTTGGGTTTGACCTCCATCTTTCTAAATTGTTCCGAAGAGCGAGCCACTTGGGGAAGGCCGCCTTACATGGTGCACTGTATCTGTCGTCCATTGGCTCGCAGTCTTTAATTAGAACATTTATTTAGAAAACATCAGTTACATCTTATTAACCAGATTATTTGTTATTTTTCGACATAATCACCTGCTTTATCCAAACATTTGTTAAGTTGGTGCACAAGCTTTTCTATCCCACAGTCATAGAAGCTTGCCGCCTGTTGTCAGAACCACACTTCAACTTCACCTTTTATTTCTGTGTCGTTGTGGAATGATTTTCCACCGAGATGTGACTTCAGGTAACGGAAGACAGGGAAGTCAGTGGGCGCAAGGTCCGGGCTGTGTGGCGGATGGTCCCTTTTGAATTGTCTGAGTGATGCTTTGGTTACAAGCACTGTGTGAGGCCAAGCATTGTCATGAACCAAGCGGACTCCACTTGTCAGCATTCCCCTGCGTTTGTTTTGAATTGCCCTTCGAAGACGTTTCAAATTCTGGACAATATGCAGCAGCATTAATTGTTGTTCCACGAGGCATAAATTCCAGCAGAAGAATGCCTTGTCTGTACCAAAAAACAGAAGCCACGATTTTCTTCGCCGAAATCGACGTTTTGCATTTCTTGGCTTTTGGTGAATTCGAATGGCGCCATTGCATTGATTGTTGCTTGGATTCAGGTGTATGGTGATAAACCCACATCTCATCACCTGTCACAATGTAATCAAGGAACGCATCACCTACTTCAGCATAGCGCTGAGGAAGTCCAGTGCAAAGCCCATCCTTTTCTTTTTGTGTTCCTCCGTTAACAGTTTTGGAACCCAGTGCGCACACAATTTCCTGTACCCTAACTCGACTGTCCCAATGTCATAAAGAGTTGTCATGACACGTCCGGTATAATCTGATGCAATTCTTTCAATGTGAGACATCTATTCACACGAATTACTTCCTCCGTTCTCCGAAGAAGGGCATTAGAGATCACAGACGGCTGACATGTTCTTTGTTCGTCACAAACATCGGTCCTACCTTCAGAGAAATGATGACACCATTTCGTTACATTTTGTCGATTTGTGATGTTCCCATAAACAGAAACGATTTCTGTGTGAATATCTGCTGGTCACTGACCTTTTGCAGGAAGAAAACGTATGACAAAAGTGCACTTCGCATTTGGTGGGATTCTGAATTGGCACAGCCATTTTAAACACGATCTGCTCCAACCAGAAGGGACATTCAACTGCCGAACGACTGCGAGGAGAAAGCTAACGGTTCAAGGTTAACACCAGTGTTGTCAACTTGCCCACCAAAACTCCTGTTCCTCTGACGTACGGTGTATCTTTACTTTCCGAAATACCGTCACATAACAAGCTCTGGCATTTGGCCCCTTGCGGCAAATCCAGCATTAAAGTACAACGTCGTTCAACGAATCACGTACCAAGTTCTGCCAATGAGGCAGCACACCATCCTGTTGCCAAATAAAGTTATGTGGTTCAGCTTCTTCCAGTTGAGGAAAAGAGCCTATATCCTAGAGCAACAAGATAAGAAACATCGGGTGATAGTTGCTTCACTCAAAAAGAAAGGCTCCTCACAAACTTTATGCCGAGATATGGCACTGAAAAATTCAGCTTAGTGTCTTTCCAACTTTACAGTCTCGTTGGGATCTGTTGACCCCTAGATGCGCACATTAATTGTGTTCATATTTCCACTTAGTGAAATGTTGATTCATCACTGAAGGTGACGCGATCCAGAAAATCATCGCCATGCAGCAACGTTTCGGTTGCAAAGTTGGTACATAAACCGTACTCTGTAGGCTTTGGAGGTTGTAACAACTGCAAACGATACGGACGTAGTTTTAGGCATGTCCTTAAGTCTCCACACAGGCGTCAATGGAACTGCTAATTCATGACCAGCCTTTCGAACTGATTTCTTGAGGGTACGGGTGAAATGCTCTCACTTCTTCGACGTGTTGTTCAGTCACTCTTGGCTCATTCCAGTCTATTCCCTTTGCATACAGTACACAAACAAAACTGTTTGAGTTGCTCTTTCATGTGATGTATTATTTATAGTTGTAAGTTGAATGTAATAAATGGTACAAAGTCTTAAAACCCGTTTATTCATTTTGAAACACCCTGTATTTCAGTGCAAGACCCCTTGTAGAGAGACTACCTACAGGCGTCAAGACCTTGCAAAATTAGTGAAATCTTGAGAATTAGAGAACATTGTGACTGTGATGGATGCTGTTTATACGTATGACATGCATCATAGAAAATTCTGCAATTTGTTTTACTATTAAACCCTGTAGTACATTAATAGCACTGAGACACAGCATTGAGGTATTACTGAAAGAAGGCACTAAACTGTGAGGTAATAAAAAGGTTGAAAATATCCCAACATTTCTCGAGTCGTGGCACAAACTGCTCGAGCAGTTAGTTGGGGTTGAGTATAATGTTGTTAGGTAGTAACACTGACAGACAGTACTGCAAAAATAATTTGCTTTATAAATTTCTTAGTGATAGGGAGTTTGAAAGTCAGTCTTCCGTTAAATCGAGTGAAATTATTTTCCGAATTTTGAGAAGTGTATTTATTTTGGCAGGAAAGAAATTCAATATTTCCTGTACATTTTGAGTTTAAGCCCGTTACACGCGGTGATATTTTGGCAGGTGTACAGAGCCGTTTTCTGCTGTTCGCACAGAGTTCTTGCGCGACCTGTCGGAGGTGGTGATGTTCCTGCTGCTGCCTCCCGAGGACTTCCAATGCAAGGCATTGCGCTTCCTGCTGCGCGAGCTGCTCGTCTCCTCCGTCCTGCTGCCGCTGTTTGCGCTGTTCTCCGACCCGGACTACATAAACCAGATCATCGTCTGGCTCGTGGTGAGTGGGCGGCATCTGCCACACTCTCTTGCAGTCGTCTGGTGCAGCTGCTTTCCACAGATTGAAACAGATTCACTGTTCCGAAACTCCTCTCTCCTTTTCCTCGCACAATATCCTACTAACAGTGGACAGGCGGCAACAGGCGTACGTGGTCCATTTTGGTAAACATTTTTGGAAACAGTGATCATTAGAGTATCAGATTTTAACTAAAGTTCAGTCTTGATCACAACACTTATGGCTCAATAACATAGGTGACCGATAGGCTCCGCCTACTTCCTCTCACACTACTTCACAACTGCCAATTCGCGAATATCGATCATCTGCATCTCAGAAAAAAATAGTAAATAATTTCTTTTAAGCAAAATCCATGCATGGACATCATAATTTTTTAACGTATTGCTCCCTCGTAGACACCTTCAGAAAATTTACAGTATTATTATAAATATTCCATTATGTCTGACAAAAAGAGTCAGTTTGTAGAAATAGCAGAAAGTGTGAAAAGTAACGTTATCATAAAAGAAATATTGAAGTTGTGAGTCAAATACTAACAAAGAGATAGAGGGGCTGGCCAGTACTTACCTCAGCTCAGTGCAGCCGATAGATACACGAAAAACAGAACAGAAAATTTACATTCCTAGCTTTCGGAACTTCATCAGGGAGAAGGGGGGGGGGGGGGGGGGGGGAGACCGGAAAGTGGATTTAGTTACTCACAACCCAGGTTATGAAGCAACAGGGAAAGGTAAACAGGGAGGGTAGCAAGGATGGAGGCGTGGTTAATGTACTGGTGGAAATAAAGCTATGAGGGCAGGTCACAAGTTGTGCTCAGGTGGAATGGTTGCCTGTGAAACATGAGGTTTTGGCTTTGAGTCCCAGATTGGCACACACTTTTAATCTGGCAGGGAGTTTCAAAGTAATTGTATTGTTTCTAAAAATATTTACCTTTAAAATTCTCAAACCTTTTCTCACTCTGATGTTGTTAACTTGGAAACATCGTTTTGGAAGGATTCACCAGAATCTCGAGCTGACGAGAATCACTGTTCTCCCGTATTTTTGTTTAGAAGGAGAAAGCATATCCATGCCTCACTGTTTAAAACTGTATTGAGGACACGGCACTGTGTCTGTTCGCAGTGTAAGGAGATCCCACTGACGAGTGAAGCCTTCCTCACTGCACTCCGCGTCACCGACAACCGCGACGAGCTGACGGCGACGAGGGAGATTGTTGTGAGGGAGATTGCACAGCTGGTAAGTACTTTGTCACTTGTAGATGTATGTGCCCACCGAGCAGCAGGCATCCAGAGTGCGCTATTCAATTTCTAACAGGTACTCCTAAATCTGGTAAACTATTTTCTGTTATTGTTGTACAGTATTCTTCATCCTTCCCGATGTGCTAAACAGTCTTTCAGCTTAAGCCACAGATGCAGGAAGGAAACAAAATGAAACATTGAATTTTTAACTTCTCATGGCGTAATGAATAGTTACTTAAATTTTGGGTGTAAAATTGTGCAAATAAAATTTCTTCCACTGATATTTTGGCCGTGTATCCTCCGGACATCCTCAGAGTGAGTTGCGCAGCCTTAAATCCTCCACCACGGCAGTACCTCTCCTGTGGATCACAGACACTTGCCGGCGGCAAAGAGATACACTTACACATGCGCCACCTGTACCAAAGGCGTACAGATATTCGACTCGCTTATCGATATGTGTTCGGTGGCGGTGACACTGAGATGACTTCTCTGGAGTTTAATCACCCCACGAACCAGATATCATGCTGTGTCCAAATTAAAATAATTATCTCTCTTTATTAGAGTATTAGCTAATCTAATCTCTATAGCTTCCTTGGAGACAGAATTACAAAAGGAAGAGGTAGATTTTAAAATCTTCACCTCACTGTTGTTCATAGAATGCCCTGTATCAATACAATTTTTGGCCCCAGCTGACTTGTCTGACTGTGATAACCGTATGTATCTTTGATTTTCCACACATCTCTCATGAACAGTGTGTGTTTTTTGACCAGCATATGACTTCTCGTAATTTCCACAAAGAATCTGATACACACCTGTGTTACGAAGCAATAGATCATCCTTTACAGAACACAGTAAAGCTGCAATCTTCATGGAAAGCCAAAAGATCATCCTAACACAGTGTTTCTTGAGAATACAGTCTAAGGTAGTAATTCCTTCAGATCAAGTGCATTTTTGCCGTGTGTGGGTGCTCTTTCCTCAAAGATAGGCCATTTTCTCGAGAAACAGTATGTTAAGGTGATTTTCCGGCCTCCCATAATGATTGCAGCTTTACTTGGTTCTGTACAAGACAATTTATTGCTTTGTAACGTGGGTGTGTAGCAGATTCTTTGTGGAAATTGTGAGAAGTTATGCATAGGTCAAACAACACACACTGTTCATGAGGGGTGTGTGGAACATCGAAGATACACATGCTTATCAAAGCCAGTCAAGTCAGCAGTGACCAAACATTGTATTTATACAGGGCATTCCATGAACTACAGTGATGTGAAGATTTTAAAATCCACCTCTTCCAGAGATTAGATCTTGCTAATAATTTAATAAATAAAGATAATGTTTTTAATTTGGACAAAGCATGGAATCCGGCTCTTGGGGTAATTAAACTGCAGAGAAGTCATCATGGTGTCACCGCTGCAGAATATAAATCAATAATCGAATCAAATGTATGAATGTCTTCGCCACAGGCGGCGCATGTGTAAGCATATCTCTTTGTTGTCAACTAGTGTCTATGACCCGCATTCGCTGTACCGCCGTGGTGGAGCGTATAGGGCTGTGCAACTCAGTCTGAGGATGGCTGGATGATAATGGCCGAAATATCAGTAGAAGGGATTTTTATTTGTGCGGCTGCATGCCCGAAATTTAATGGACTAAAAACAACACTTCTCTACTTTTTTATGCTAGTAGAGCCAATATATACAGTTTTATGTAGAAAGAACCCACCTACCATACATCCCGAGCCTCCAGACAAGATGTAAAATTTCGATTAAGTGCAGAAACGACACTACTTCTGTAGAGCTGCTATTTCTGCTCTAAATCTGTGCACGACAAGTATTTTGTCTGTTCGTGATTTTGGTGTCACAAAGAGGAATATTCGCACATCAGACAGTATGTAGTTGTTGCAATAAAATGTAGAATTGATACAGCTTCAAACCAGAACAACCGATTTATTGTTAAAATAGTACAAACTGCACACATTCCTCATTTTTATAATTGGTGGCCAAAATACTTCAACACATCAGTACATTCAGTGGAGTCTCACGTTGCATGTGACGGAATTCATGGAATTTCAGTATTAAAAGGATTGTGTCATACAACAGAATTTAACTAAACAGTTGAAAATTCATGATGGATTAATGACAATGTTATGAAAAGGGTAGATTACGACTCAACATATAGCGGAGATGCTGAGTCACAGATAGGCACAACAGAAATCTGTCAAACAAGTAAGCTTTTGGCCAAAAAGGCCATCATCGGAATATCTCTCTCTCTCTCTCTCTCTCTCTCTCTCTCTCTCTCTCTCTCTCTCTCTCTCTCTCTCTCTCTCTCACCTTAAGACCTTAGTCCACTGCCATCGAAGTGTGACTAAAATGACTAGATTGCAGGACTGAGGAGTGCAGCTGCTGGAGGTCATTAATTTCTTGCGACAATATTTTAGATGACAATGGGCTATCCACCTTCAGGGGAGTTTTACACTAGCTATTGCTTGGGAATGTCATAGTGTTTATACTGAAAGATTGGCACATGCACTCTGTTTACTGCTGAATGGCAGCCCGCCGTTGAGTCCAGCGTCCACTGGCAAATGTTGCCGTGTGTGAGACACGCAGACATGTGGATAATAGTGTTATTGTGAACACACCCTCGGTCAGATTGAAAACCAGTGGAGCTAAAATTCAGGGGCACAAATTAAAAAAAGGGGAGAGTGAGAGTGAGAGTGAGAGTGAGAGTGAGAGTGAGAGTGAGTGTTGTTGTTGTGGTGTCTTCAATCCTGTTGTTGTTGTTGCGGTCTTCAGTCCTGAGACTGGTTTGATGCAACTTTCCATGCTACTCTATCCTGTGCAAGCTTCTTCATCTCACAGTACCTTCTCCAGCCTACATCCTTCTGAATCTGTTTAGTGTATTCATCTCTTGGTCTCCCTCTAAGATTTTTACCCTCCGCACTGCCCTCCAATACTAAATTGGTAATCCCTTGATGCCTCAGGACAAGTCCTATCAACCGATCCCTCCTAGTCAAGTTGTGCCACAAACTTCTCCTCTTCCCAATTCTATTCAATACCTCCTCATTAGTTATGTGATCTACCCATCTTATCTTCAGCATTCTTCTGTAGCACCACATTTTGAAAGCTTTTATTCTCTTCCTGTCCAAACTATTTATCGTCCATGTTTCACTCCCATACATGGCTACACTTCATACAAATACTTTCAGAAACGGCATCCTGACACTTAAATCTATACTCGATGTTAACAAATTTTTCTTCTTAACAAAAGCTTTCCTTGCCATTGCCAGTCTACTTTTATATCTTCTCTACTTCGACCATCATCAGTTATTTTGCTCCCCAAATAGCAAAACTCCTTTACTACTTTAAGTGTCTCATTTCTTAATCTAATTCCCTCAGCATCACCCGACTTAATTCGACTACATTCCATTATCCTCGTTTTGCTTTTGTTGATGTTCATCTTATATCCTCCTTTCAAGACACTGTCCATTCTGTTCAACTGCTCTTCCAAGTCCTTTGCTGTCTCTGACAGAATTACAATGTCATCGGCGAACTTCAAGGTTTTTATTTCTTCTCTGTGGATTTTAATACCTACTCCGAACTTTTCTTTTGTTCCCTTCACTGCTTGTTCGATATACAGATTGAAGCACATCTGGGAGAGGCTACAACCCTATCTCACTCCCTTCCCAACCACTGCTTCCCTTTCATGTCCCTCGACTCTTATGACTGCCATCTGGTTTATGTACAAATTGTAAATAGCCTTTCGCTCCCTGTATTTTACACCTGCCACCTTTAGAATTTGGAAGAGAGTATTCCAGTCAACATTGTCTAAAGCTTTCTCTAAGTCTACAAGTGCTAGAAACAGATTTGCCTTTCCTTAATCTATTTTCTAAGATAAGTCATAGGGTCAGTATTGCCTCACGTGTTTCAGCATTTCTACGGAATCCAAACTGATCATCCCCGAGGTCGCCTTCTACTCGTTTTCGTCTGTAAAGAATTCGTGTTAGTATTTTGCAGCTGTGGCTTATTAAACTGATTGTTTGGTAATTTTCACATATGTCAACACCTGCTTTCTTTGGGACTGGAATTATTATATTCTTCTTGACGTCTGAGGGTATTTTGCTTGTTTCATACATCTTGCTCACCAGATGGTAGAGTTTTGTCAGGACTGGCTATCCCAAGGCCGTCAGTAGTTCTAATGGAATGTTGTCTGCTCTGGGGGGCTTGTTTCGACTCAGGTCTTTCAGTGCTCTGTCAAAATCTCCCATTTCATCTTCATCTACATCCTCTTCCATTTCCATAATATTGTCCTCAAGAACATCGCCCCTGTATAGACCCTCTATATACTCCTTCCACCTTTCTGCTTCCCCTTCTTTGCTTAGAACTGGGTTTCCATCTGAGCTCTTGATATTCATACAAGTGGTTCGATATATATATTTGTCTTCACATGTGAACAACAAAAAAAGAACACATTATGATAAAGTAATACTTTTGTTACCTGCAAAGACCGGTGTTCTGCTTAGCTCAGGAAAGGGTGATCCGGGTTTTCGGAAGGCTGGAGTCCACAGAATACTGTCTCACTGTGGGAAAACCCACACTGTCCAGACCACACGCACAGTACACGGAATAGACTTGGAACACGATCAACCACTCCTGACGCTCCCAGTGCACGAGTCATTCTTTGACTTGTTTTGCCGTTAAAGGCTTGGTCAGTATTGAGATCCTTTTGGTATTAGTTCTTGAGAAACCTGTGGAAGTTTGTTCGGATAACCATATTAATTGCAATGGGTGCTTTCATCGGCATGTGTGGCACAGTTGTTTCTTCAATTTCTTCACAATCACACACTTTCACCCCTAATGCCTCATGTAGTGACTGTTAGTTTTACCACTGAATTCAAACTCCATGTGTCAGCAGTTCGGCAGAGGGTGTGCATGTAATAACACTATTGCCTATGCGGCTCAGATGGAGCAACATTTGACAGAGGGTGCTAAACCTCACAGTGGGTGGTTGTGCAATAGTAACCTATGCTTGTGTGCCACTGTGCCAATTTTTGCACGTTTGCCGGCAATCACCAGCATGAAACTTGCCTAAAGATAGCTACCTGGTCATCAGCCAAAATATCATAAGATGTCATGTGGCTGCAATCCTGAAAGGTCAAGGAATAGAGGAAGGCATCCTAAGCTGGACTCCTGTAAAGCACATCCCCCCCCCCCCCCCCCCCACACCCCACACCCCCTCCTCCCCCATTCTCT
Source organism: Schistocerca gregaria (assembly GCF_023897955.1). Classification (NCBI taxonomy): domain Eukaryota; kingdom Metazoa; phylum Arthropoda; class Insecta; order Orthoptera; family Acrididae; genus Schistocerca; species Schistocerca gregaria. Next base: position 79,053,511 of record NC_064930.1, on the reverse strand, counting down.
TTGACAGCCGTAAAGGTTTTATAGAATGCCATATTTTTCATTGTTTCTCCTTGAAGGGTAAGCGTATCACACCATGTGTGTTCTTGAATAGGAACGTTTACAGTTAATGTTTATGATTAAACTGCTTTGTCCAGTTTGATCAAAAATTCAGGCTATACTGTTTAACAGTTAATTGGTTTAACAAAATTTAGGCTATAGTTGTGTAAACTGAACACCTTTCAGGTGCCTAAACCAGACCACTTACTTTTTCAGCATTTAGAGTCTGCCTATATTAGTACATATTATTATTCTCTCGGGGTTCTCTTGTTGATTTCAAGAGGATAATGGGAAATATTTATCAAAGAAAGTGGAGTTCATCTAAAATGACAAAAGCTGTCAGTGCAGTTCAGAAAAAGAAGATGGGTTGAAAGATGCTTAGTAAGCAGCTACACATTCTGAAAACAACATTTATGAGGTTGTATAAAACAAAGTGTGATATATGTTAGGATAAGAGGGGTGGGGGGGGTGGGGGAGATATATATATCTCAACCAACCTATAATTTCAATGTTGGGTAAAGTTCATGAAGACCTGGCTTACTACTGTCTTACTGTGAGAGCTTCTTTCTTTGTGCTTACTTGTAACGGCTTGTGAAGACCAGCTGTACGAGTGGCATACAGAAATAACATTGGACACATTCTCAGACACAAAATTATTGGGAAACACTGAGCTAGTCTTTTTCTTAAATATCACAACCTGAAACTATCAGAAAGAAAGCTTACAGCAATATCCTACAGCACAGCTCTTGAGTGCAGCAAAGGAAAAGCTTACTTGTAACGGCTTGTGAAGACCAGCTGTACGAGTGGCATACAGAAATAACATTGGACACATTCTCAGACACAAAATTATTGGGAAACACTGAGCTAGTCTTTTTCTTAAATATCACAACCTGAAACTATCAGAAAGAAAGCTTACAGCAATATCCTACAGCACAGCTCTTGAGTGCAGCAAAGGAAAAGCAAATAACTTCTGTAACACACTGTTACATTGTACCTACTTTGATATTAGATGATGATTTCTCTGTTTTAATACCTCTTTCTAATTTTATTTAGTTTTGTTGTGATTATATTTACTAGGAGTCTGATTTTGGCTACTATTTTTCAAACAGACTAAGGTTTTTGAAAATAATTTCTTTCTCATAACAACAGCCCCAACTTGATTTCAGATTTTAAACAGGTAAAAAGCACACTTGCAAGATATTGGCCAATCCCTTATGAAAATTTGGGCCATAGTTCTGAGAGCACACAACTATGACCTTCTGAAAGTACAGCTTCTAAAGCTGGCACTGTAAATGTGAAGTACATTTGCAGGATCTGTTCTATTCTTCAACTTGATTGGCATGATTAAACTGTAAATCAAAAATCATTAACTTCATTTTATAATAATTCTTTAGTTCCTGAGGTTTATTTGCTTAGATTTTGATGCATTTATAGAACAGCAAAATATCAACACAAGAATATTGTTCAAATAATACTGAGCGAATATTCTTAAAATAATATTCAGCATATGTGTGCATGTAGTTGACCTACTACATACTTACATTACTACTTCTTCTTCTTCTTCTTTTTTTTTATTATTATTATTATTATTATTATTATTATTATTAATGTAGAATAACATGTTCTCAAACAAAATGTGTGTCTACCTCTCCCTTCCTCTTCCCTCACCTTCAACATCTCCTAAATAGTAGGTTCTGATTCTCACTTCACTGCACACTTCTTCATGCTAGATTGGTTGCAGGGGGGCAGAGTAAATGAAAGACAACCAGTGTGCCCAAGTGTTTAAAACCTGTGCTTTTGGGAGGTAATATCTTCATACTCTCAGAATTATGGCCCAAATTTTCATACAGGATCAGTTTGTGGGGTGGGTATCTTGCAAGTTTGCTTTTTTCTCCTTAAAACACAAGGTACAGTTGACATTTCCTCATGTGAATAAACTGTGAATAGTGCTTAATGCTATAAAGTAAATATTAGGTGTTTTTGAAACTTAACTTTTTACTATTTTCTATTTTTTTTAAATAAAAATAAAAAACAATGTTGGAGTCGTGTTTTGTGCATTCCAGTCTACTGATTATGCTGGGAACAATTTGAGAATAACACGTGTGGTTTCCCGCAGAGGTCTCGCGACTCTGGCGGGGAGGACGACACGTGGGTGAAGCAGCAGCTGAGCTCCCTGCAGTACCTGCGGAAGGTTGTCGATGCGCGCCTCCAACGCCTCAAAGACGGTGCCGACTCAGATTCGGCCGGTGAGTCCACTGCTGCTGTGTGTGTCGCACTCTGGTGCCTGCTTTTGGGAACTGGGTGGGGAGGGGGGGGGGGGTGTTTGGCAACAATGCATACCTTGCAACAGATTGGGCCAGGATATGCATTTCTCGTGTTAACTAGGCAGTAGTACGGGAGACGACGACTTTGATGCCACATACTCTCTGCCCCGTTCCTCTGACTGTGGCGTGTGCTATATTGGTTTTAGCCTGAAAACCAATTAATGGGAAGATCTGCAGCTGTTTTTTGCTGGGCAGTAGCAGACTGTAGCATACACCACTGATGGGTCTAAAGACTGCACAAGACATTATCGCACCCCTGCTGAAAACATTACAAATTCGGAAGAGTTGTAGCTGTTACGGTGTGTATCTGTCCATCAGAGCTAGGGAAGACAGTGTTAGCCGCCAATGTAAGTCTGAAGTAGATGTCTCCAGTGAAATGAAGCGACTTAAATCTCTCCAGGGCAGATACTATATCAATTAGGTTCCTTTCAGAGTATGCTGATACAATAACTCCGTATTTAGCAATCATATACAAGTGCTTGTTCTGTGAAAGGTATGTACATAAAGACTGGAAAGTTGCACAGGTCACACCCTAAATTACAGATCTGTATCACTGACGGACGTTTATTTGTAATAGGATTTTGCAACATGTACCGTGTTCAAACCTTATAAATTGCTTCGGAGAAAATGGTTGATTGACAAATACTCACTGCGGTTTCAGAAAATATTGTTGTTATGAAACAGCAACTAGCTCTTTATTGTCACGAAGTAATGATTTCAAATTGATTCCATATTTCTAGGTATCTAGAAGGCTCTTGGTGCAATTCCCTATAAGTGGTCTTTAATCAAGACTGCGTGCCTGTGAATTATCGAGTCAGTTGTGTTAATGCATTCGTGTTTTCTTGTCAGAAAAGCTGCAGTTTGTAATAAGTGATGGAAAGTCATTGAGTAACATGGAAGTTATATCTGGCATTCCCCGAGGAAGTGTTGTATTGATTCCGGTGTTCTTAGTCTTTTATATAGACTTGGGAGACAATTTGTTCAACCTTCCTAGATTTCTTTGTAGATGATGATGCCATTTACCATTTAGAAAAGTCATCAAAGGATCAAATCTAATTTCAAAATGAATTAGACAAGATATCAGTTTGGTGTTAAAAGTGGCAATCGACTGAATGGTGAAAAGTGTGAAGGCATCCACACAGATACTTAAAGCAACCCATCTAAATTACATTTACATGAAAAATCACACAAATATAAAGGTCGTGAACTTAGGTAAACACTTAGGGATTACAATTACGAATAACTTAAATTGATCAAATATATAATGTTTGGAGAAAGCAAACCAAAGACGGCGATTTATTGGCAGAACACCTAGAAAATGCAATAACTCTACTAAAGAGCCTGCTTAAAATAGCCTTGTCTACCCTCTTCTGCAGTATTGCTGCACAGTATGGGATCCACATCTTTTAGGATTGACAGAGGGCATCGAAAAGGTTCAAAGAATGGCAGCTCATTTTGTATTATTGGGAAATAGTGGGGACAATGTGATGGATATGATATGTGAGTCAGGCTGGCAATTATAAAAAAAGGTTGTATTTCCCTGTGGTGAGATTTTTTCACAAAATTTCAATCACCATATTTGTCCTCAGAATGTGAAACCATTTTGTTGGTACCCACCTACATAGGGAGAAATGATAAACGTAATAAAATAAGAGAAATCAAAGCTTACACAGAATTATTTGTTTTTTTCCATGTGGTGTTTGAGAGTGGAATGGTAATAAAAAGCAGGAAGGCATTTTGATGAACCCTGTGCCAAGCACCTAATTGTGAATTACAGAGTATTTTTGTGAATTCTGTCTTTTGTAGTAAGATAGGAACAAGAAATGAACACTGACCCTTACCGTGTGTACATTATATGAAATAACAGTTGCATTAGAATCTGCTTCAAACATTCAGTCATGAAGGTGCTGTTGATTGTACTGTAATCACAGCCCACCTGCATTTTGTCAAGCACACAGTACAATTTTGTGGGGCTTTTCGTAGATCGTACTCGCAATTATTCATTGGACACAAAGTGCACTCACAGCAAAATTATTTCATTGTTTCTAGACATAATAAAAAATGTATAAAATTTCAGTTTATTTGATGAATTAATTATGAAATGGACCTTTATTAAAACAAAAATTAATGCATGTCATTTAAAATTTATTACTGAATAAAAATATAACTTAAAATTTTTTTTTTCAGATGTAAGTAAATAAAATAAACCTAGTATGCAGTTTTTACTGTTTTGTAACATTATCACATATGTTCCTCTTGATATACAAAATTTTTAGTCCTCCTTCAACTCCATCCGAGAGAAAACCAAACCACAATTCTTACACATTCATATTTCTGAAGCCCAATTTTTTCCCTGGAATAGACCAACATCTCTTAATTACAAAAATTCTTTGAGCTCAGTGTTGTTCTCCATAAAAGCTGAGAAATTCACTTCCAAGATTAATTCTCTCTGATTCAGCAGCTGCTCTTGAGTGACAATTATTATTACCTCCTTGCATGCACTGTTTCATCACATTGTTCATAGAGGGCACCTCCATTTTCAAGTAAATAACTTCAAAAAATTCTCAAAATCTAACGCCAGGTTTGGAATCGGCATGAAAATTCCTTCGAGATGAAAAACTTAACACTTTGATTCTCTGTCATTTTAAATTTGCTAAAAATTTTGTATATTTTATACTGCTAAGATGACTCACAGGGTTGTGGAAATAATAGTGGGCTAAAGTATGTATATATGCAACATAAAAACTCTTTAAGTTAATGCTAAAATGAATTAAATAGTGCTAGCCTATAGGCAACTTAATTATGTATTAATATTCATGTTTTCTACTTCATTTTGTCACCTCACATCTCTAACAGTTACTGGGGAAGGGATGCCTTTAACCCTCGACTGCTGGCGATTTTCTAATTTTTCCGTACAAAATCATAGTGAATTTTTATTCGTTGATTAGAATTAAAGTGTTGTAATAAGAAAAACTGAAACTTAATTTAGAGTTGAATTTTTAATTGATATTTTACATAAATCATGAGGAAAATGCAAAATTTGTGTTGAGTGTTATAAAAGCAGAAGAAACTCACTGATAATTTTCCTGAATATTATATACCTTGAAGCAGGGTTCCATACACAAACTTCGGAATACAGGTTACAAAACTGCTGGTGTGAGAAGTTAATATGTGAGTGAGACTAGAAAATGTGTATAACATGTCTCCTGATGCTTAAGACAGAAAAGTTGTGACCTCAAATGTTCGAGAACAACAGAATAATAGTAGTCTACAATGAACCAGAGCATCAGGAGAGTATTAAGACAGGTAAATTTCTATTTCCGAAGTGCAAACAGAGCAGAAATTGCGTCCGATGCAGTAACAGCTGCATCCAGGAAATTGTCCGGAGAGAGCTGAACACGCATTCACGTCGTCCATGACTGGAGGGTTAAATAGACTCCAAAGAGAACAAAGTGTCACTTCATGGTCAATTGATGTTGTGGTAGGTCATGTAGACCTGCAACACTTTCAGTTTTTGTGATTGACATCCATACACAAGTTGACAGCAGTGCAGAAACATGTCTGACATTATTAGTTAAAACTTACGGGCTGAGAGGCCTTGGTCGATCTGTAAAACTACCTCCTCTTCATGTTGTTACGTTTCCAACTGCAGGCAACATCTTCCAAAGTGAGTTGACAGCTGGCTACCAGGTCGTGGAGGTCACGTTTATATAGAGCGCATAGATGGCATCACCGTATGTCATGTGGGGCTGACCGTAAGTCTATCTCAGATTAACGTCACTATTCTCAATTGAATGTAATCGATTATCGCATCGTTGGTGCAAAGTTGACCACCGCATCTTATCTAACTTCAAGCCCTCCTCTTCTCTATTAAAATTATTGTGATGTTTCTGAATATCTATAGCTTCTCTATTATACATGCATGCATAATAATGCGATGTCCTGGCTAGCACACTCATCTCACTAAATTTTATTTCAGGATCACCGTCTTAAAAAATGTGTTCTGCTACAGCTGATTTATCGGTATGTCCTAGTCGACATTTCCTTTTGTGTTCGGTTAAGTGGGTATTGACACTTATTTTCGTTGTTCCAGTATAAACCTCCCCACAGCTACACGGAATTATATACAGCCCAGGAACTGCTAAGGGGTGTCGAGCGTCTTTCACCGATCTCAGACGCTCACTAATCTTCTTGGTGGGTCTAAAGATTGTTTCAACTTGAAACTTTGCCAGAACATTCCCAATAACGTCCATAATATTGCAAATAAAGGGAAGAAAAACTTCTCCAACTGAATGTTTTCATACATTTTTCTTCTGGGATGGAGTGCTTAATCTAGCTCGTTGCAACAATTGTCAGCTGGAAACGTTTTTCTTCCATTTATTTGCAATATTATGGACCATATTGGGAAAGTTCTGGTCAAGTTTCAAGTTGAAACAATCCTTAGACCCACCAAGAAGATTCGTGTGTGTTTAAGATTGGCGAAAGACGCCTCTTGGCAACACCTCCAGTGTATAAAATTCCGAGTAGCTGTGGGAAGGTTTATATTGGAACAATGAAAAGAAGTGCCAATACTCACTTAACCTAATGCAAAAGGGACTGTCGACTGGGGCAACCAACAAATCAGCTGTAGAGGAACATCTTTTTAAAGACGGTGATCATGAAATAAAGTTTTGGGAGATGAGTGTGTTTGCCAGGACATCACATTATTAAGCATGCATGTATAGAGAAGAAACACCATAATAATTTTGATAGAAAACAGAAAGGTTTAAAGTTAGAAAAGATAAGGCGGTCAACTTTGCACCAACAATGTGACAGTCAATTACCTTCCCTTGAGAATAATGGCATTAGTCAGAGATAGACTTACAGTCGGGCTCATTTGATGTGCACTGTAAAGAAATGGGATCTCCACAGCCTGACAGCCAGTCATTGACTCACTTCGGAGGATATTGCCCACAGTTGGGAACAAAACGCCAGGAAGTAATAGTTTCACAGATCAACCACAGACTCGCAGCCTGGATGTTTTAACTAATGAAGGTGCTGGCCATGAAAGTGTATATATTATGATGTCTGATATCAGTTGCGACAGTTAGCATATTTCATAAAGTGTCTTCGAAATAAACTTTTTGCTATGAAGAAATGTTTTGACTTACTGGTTTTTACACAGCAAACATGAGGTCTGCCTAAAAATTATCTGACCCTCGAATTTCCCATGCAGAGTAGAGATGATAGCATGGCGCCACTGTACACAGTAAAGGAAGAAACCTTAATGTGCACGTGTGAATTTTGTCTCCGCCTTCCAGCGTGTCAGTCGCTGCCTGTCGGTCGCCGAGTGAGGTGCTACACGACATGTTCGTCGGATTACAGATTCTCTCGAGATGACTGAATGTGCTGAGCAGAGGTACTGCATCAAATTTTGTCAAAAGCTTAGCGATTCTCAAAACGAAACAATTTGTAAGATTCAACAGGTGTATGATGATGTGATGGGTGTAACACAAACTGAGGAGTGGTTCAACCGATTCAAAAATGGCCGCACATCAGCAGAGTGTGACCATCATTGTGGCAGACCCCGAACTGTTCAGAGTGCAACTGTTGTCGAGAGAGTGCAAAATTTGGTGACGGCTGATCGTCATTTGACAGTGCGGCAGATTGCCCGAGAGGTTGGAGTAAGTAAAGATTCTGCAGCTGGAATTTTGTGTGACGATTTGAACACGCACCAAGTGGCTGCTAAATTCGTGCCCGAGTTGTTGTCGCCGGAACAAAAAGACCTCCATTTTGTCGTTGCACGGGACCTTCTGGACACCACCGACACTGATCCTGGGTTTACCCGAACACCGTGATAACTAGAGATAGTCACGGGTGCATGGGTACGACCCAGAAACAAAAGGACTGTCATAGCAATGAAAGCATCCCGAGTGTGCAAGACTGAAGAAAGTATAGCAGGTGCGAAGCAAAATAAAGGTGATGCCGACTGTCTTCTTTGATGTCCGTGGAATGCATCATCAATATGCACTGGAAGGACAAACAGTGACAAAGGAGTACCTGTTCTCTGGCGGCTCCGTGACACAGTTTGGCGCAAAAGACCAGATGTGTGGATAGTGAAAAACTGGCAACTGCATCAGGACAATGCCCCTGCTCATTCGTCCCACTCAATCCAAAATTTCGTGGTCAAACATGGAATTACAGCCATTCACCAACCTCCCTACTCTCCAGAAATGACTCCTTGCGACTTCTGATTGTTTCCAAAATTGGAGACACCACTGAAAGGATCCAAGGATCAGTGGGCTAAGTTTGTGCAAGCACAAGGGGCCTACTTTGAAGGAGTTTAGGGTCTCAAACCCATCAGGTGTTTGAAATATTTTTTCTGGCCAAAGTTTGGTTACTTTTTAGACAGGCCTCGTGATAAGAAAGACCGGATCTCGGACATAATTTTTATTGGCCTCAGGCACTGGAAAAATTGCAAGTGCTAACTGCTGCAGTGAGTTTCTTTCAGAGACTGTTTGTAAAGGTGCATTTATGGTGCCACTTTGCTACCCACCTGTACGGCCGGGTGATGGCGAAATGAGCCCACTGGGTATTCCCAGCTTATTTAACCTGCACCACTGTCGCTCGCCCTGTCGGTCGCTACGATCATTACCAGGTGGGGATATCGACCTGTCTCGTGTTTCTTGCTGTGACTGTCAGTGGACATGCTGAAACTTGGCCTGTGACTGGCTACTTTGAAGCCATTCTAGCAGTGCTGTCTCTGATGCTACTCATTACACAGTTTCTTGTACAATGTACACCTACTTCATTTCCCTCTACAGCTACATCCATACTGTGTAATCTACTGCTAAGTGCGTGGCAGCGAGTATTTCCTGTTGTACCGTGTATTAGGATATGGTGTGTGAGGAGAAATGACCTCTGTAGAAATGACCACTGTAGAAATAGTAATTAGATTAACCTTGTCTTGTGGTCACTGGAAGATTGAGAGGTAGTGAGCTGTAGTATATTTCTAGAGAATTCACTCAATTCTGGTAGTTGAAATGTTGTAAGTAGTCTTTTGAGTGATACTTTGTGTCAGGCTTTGAGCGTGGCGCTGTCTCATGAGCAAACTTGTGGAAATGGGGGCTGCCCTTCATTGTGTGCTTTCAGTGTCAGCTGATTGTCTTATTTGGCTGATTGTCTTATTTGGTACAAGTCCATCACACTTCAGCTGCATTCTAGGACACATCACTTAAGTATCTTGTAAGCAATCTCCTTTATTGACCATTCATATTTTCCCAGTATCCTACTAAAGTTCACCATATGCAAAGAGTAATCTTATGAGAGCTACAAGTGTCACTTTGAAACAGGCACTTATTTAACCATTATTGGATGTACAGCTACGTGGGACCAGAGTCATACAGATAATTGCTTCATATTGGACAACATTACATGTCATACCTTTTGTAAATTAGTTCCTCTATTTCACCTAATGTATCATTTCCTTTTTTTTTTCAATAGAGTATCAGCATGAAAATGAACAAAAGCAGTCAATCAAAATCCTTTTCATCCCATCCAGTAAGTCTCGCCTGAACTGTGGTTCTGGACGACTTTTCCAAAATCTGACTCTTTTCGTAAATCTCTCTAGTCCTTTTCCTTCACTCCTCTTCCTTCCCCTTCAATCCTGTTGACGAAAGCTTGCATATGTACGACCTCCTTTTTTGTGTGTGTCTTCTGCTGTTGCTTAGAGAGTAGATTTTCTCGTCTATACAACAACTACATTATATTGCCAAATATTGACTATTTTTGTTGTTATAATAAGTATGCGAAGAAGATATGGGTAAAAAGTGACAAAAAATTCCCTGATGGTGAGCAGGCTTACAAATGACTCTCGAACAGCAATTACAATCTTCATGTCATAAACTATACTGGGTCAATGATATGTAATATAAACTGGAATTTTGTTAAGTGTGCTTCACACTTGAAATACACTCCTGGAAATGGAAAAAAGAACACATTGACACCGGTGTGTCAGACCCACCATACTTGCTCCAGACACTGCGAGAGGGCTGTACAAGCAATGATCACATGCACGGCACAGCGGACACACCAGGAACTGCGGTGTTGGCTGTCGAATGGCGCTAGCTGCGCAGCATTTGTGCACTGCCGCCGTCAGTGTCCGCCAGTTTGCCGTGGCATACGGATCTCCATCGCAGTCTTTAACACTGGTAGCATGCCGCGACAGCGTGGACGTGAACCGTATATGCAGTTGACGGACTTTGAGCGAGGGCGTATAGTGGGCATGCGGGAGGCTGGGTGGACGTACCATCGAATTGCTCAACACGTTGGGCGTGAGGTCTCCACAGTACATCGATGTTGTCGCCAGTGGTCGGCGGAAGGTGCACGTGCCCGTCGACCTGGGACCAGACCGCAGCGACGCACGGATGCACGCCAAGACCGTAGGATCCTACGCAGTGCCGTAGGGAACCGCACCGTCACTTCCCAGCAAATTAGGGACACTGTTGCTCCTAGGGTATCGGCGAGGACCATTCGCAACCGTCTCCATGAAGCTTGGCTACGGTCCCGCAAACCGTTAGGCCGTCTTCCGCTCACGCCCCAACATCGTGCAGCCCGCCTCCAGTGGTGTCGCGACAGGTGTGAATGGAGGGACGAATGGAGACGTGTCGTCTTCAGCGATGAGAGTCGCTTCTGCCTTGGTGCCAATGATGGTCGTATGCGTGTTGGCGCCGTGCAGGTGAGCGCCACAATCAGGACTGCATACAACCGAGGCACACAGGGCCAACACCCAGCATCATGGTGTGGGGAGCGATCTCCTACACTGGCCGTACACCTCTGGTGATTGTCGAGGGGACACTGAATAGTGCATGGTACATCCACACCGTCATCGAACCCATCGTTCTACCATTCCTAGATCGGCAAGGGAACTTGCTGTTCCAACAGGACAATGCACGTCCGCATGTATCCTGTGCCACCCAACGTGCTCTAGAAGGTGTAAGTCAACTACCCTGGCCAACAAGATCTCCGGATCTGTCCCCCATTGAGCATGTTTGGGACTGGATGAAGCGTCGTCTCACGCGGTCTGCACGTCCAGCACGAACGCTGGTCCAACTGAGGCTCCAGGTGAAAATGGCATGGCAAGCCGTTCCACAGGACTACATCCAGCATCTCTACGATCGTCTCCATGGGAGAATAGCAGCCTGCATTGCTGCGAAAGGTGGATATACACTGTACTAGTGCCGACATTGTGCATGCTCTGTTGCCTGTGTCTATGTGCCTGTGGTTCTGTCAGTGTGATCATGTGATGTATCTGACCCCAGGAATGTGTCAATAAAGTTTCCCCTTCCTGGGGCAATGAATTCACGGTGTTCTTATTTCAATTTTCAGGAGTGTATTTATTGTGCAATATTGAGTATTGGAGAGCAGTATTGATGGTTTGTGCAATACAGTGAAGGATTCTGCAGAGCTTTAAAATATTGGCCCTTGTTCAGAATCTTGTGCCGTATATTGTACCACTTAAGGGTGATACTGTACAATACATGGAACTTTCTATTGAGACTCACAATCTTTGGATACGTAAACAAGTGCTATAGTGACACTGTATGAATATGGTCACAGCAGAAAAGACAGGTGAAGCATATCATCTATTGAAGTGAATTCAGAGTAGTAGTTCAATCACATATTTAATACTTATTGAGTAATTTTCAGTTGAAACATTCAAAAACAGTGTTTCAGTGTGGGGAAAATAAAACTGGAACTGCTTATTTGTTCATTTCAGAAGCTTGAACTTTTTATTGCAGAAATACATAATGACACTGCCTTATCAATCCTCTTAAATAATGTAGTTTGGTCTTTACAGGCTTATAGATCACTTCGAGCAGTGTGGAAAATGAAATCTGACAAGTATATGAAGAATATCTTCTTTCATAACAATGAAAACAATCAATTATTGATGAAATTATTTAATTGGCTAGATAAAATCTTCTCACCAAGTGGTGGCAGAACACACACATAAAAGACTTTTGTAATTGGCAAGCTTTCAGAGCCAGTGGCTCCTCTTTCCAGCAAAAGGACTGAAGGATAGGGAAGAGGAGTGAAGGAAAAGTACTGGAGAGGTCTAGGAAAATAGGTAGATTTTGGGAAAGTCACCCAGAACTGTAGGTCAGGGGAGACTTACCGTATGGGATGAGAAGGAAAGACTCATCCCATACGGCCAGTCTCTTCTGACCTGCGGTTCTGGGTGACTTTCCCAAAATCTACCCATTTTCCTAGACCTCTCCAGTCCTTTTCCTTCACTCCTCTTCCTTCTCCTTCAATCCTTTTGCTGGATAGAGGAGCCACTGGCTCTGAAAGCTGTCATGGCCACTGCTTTGTTTATACAGAAATGTGTAAATGTTCACTATGAATATTAGTTACTACTTTGTTAAATCACCTCATGCTCTTGGACACAGTTGGACTCAGGTAATAGTTTTAAAATGAGCATTGTCTTCCAAAGCTAGTCACCATGAATCCGAGTATGTGAATGCAGCTGTGACAAGAAACAGGAACAACAGTTAATCTGTACTAATTGCTGAGCCTTCCACCAAAGCAATTTTGCAGCCCCATAATTAAAAAACACTCTCGCATAGTTGCAGTCTGAAGCATTCTGTGGAGGCAACAGAATTGTTGCAGTCTGTCTTCAACTCCATGTCTCAAAATGAACTCCAGAGAGTTTCATTAGGAGTTTAACTATTTCCAGTTGTTCCCAGTGTAGTTCCCTGGGCGTCTGTCACAGTTTTATGTTAGGTGTGCCAATCTGTTATGACCCTAACTGTGCACCTCTGAATTTGTTTCGATGACTGTTGCTCCCACTAAGTGAGAATGCTGATGACCGGAACGGTACTGTAGGATTGCTCACAGTAGCATCTTGTATGTGACTTTGTTTGCAATGGGTTGTTATTTGCCAGAATTTAGCCAACAAATCTGAGTCTACCGTAATACTGATTCCACTTTACCAGTCCATTTTAGATCACTTTTAACAAGTGAAGTACTTCTACATTGCTGTTTGTGAAAAGTGCAACACCGAGAAGGAATTACCTGAATAGCACCACACTTGGTGGAAGTAGCAACAGATGTGCAAGCAATACGTGATACGTGTTACAGTGAGATGGGGTACACGTAGGCCGAGCAGAGCTCTCTCGTGACGGTCCGACAGGGCCGGTGTTGTGCCAAGTGTAGTCGGTGCAGAGCCATCGCACGAGGTGGAAACAATACACCGAGTGCCAATATGCCTCGTCTACGTCAAAGGGAGCTTTATCGGCACGTGAGCGAGTTCAAACGGGGCAGAATGATCGGTCTTCGGGAAATGGGGTTCTCGTGCCGTTGACGTTTCGGCTCGAACAGGGTGCGTTGCTATGACAGTGATGTTTTGTCTGGAGGCAGCGGATAGAGGAAGGTCATGTACAGTGACAGCAGGAACTAGACCGTGAAATGGGACCACAGCACGGGATGACCGTCATCTGTACAGCATCACCTACACTGTCGGCTCGTCGCCGGAGCAGTGCAACGGGTGTGAACTCGTCTGCATCGACAGTTCGTCGCCGCCTGCTGCCGGTTGGACTGGTTGCATGCGTGCCGTTATGTTGGCGTCCATTGTCCAGAAGCCATGAGCTCTTCCGACTGCAGTGGGCACGTGAACACCGTCACTGGGGTGCCTAGTGGCAACACGTAATCTTTTCGAATGAATCCTACTTCGTTTCCTACAGTGAAGGCCGCATGTGTGTCCAGCAGTAGCGTGGTGAGCACAACCTGGAGGGCTGCATTGTGGAGTGGCATAGCGGGCGAACACCAGGTGTGACGGTTTGGGGTGCCATCGGTTACAACAACTGATCTCGCCTCGTACGTATTGCGGGCACTTCGAACAGCAATCGGTACCTAATGGAGGTTGTGGAACCTGAGGTACTCCCCTGCTTCAGGTATTTCCACAGGCCACATTTCAACAGGAGAATGCCCGGCCACATATTGCAAGGAACGTACAGGTCTTCTTCGAAGAGCGACGGGTACCGTTGCTTCTCTGGCCTGCACGTTTGCTAGACGTGTCGCCCATCGAACGTGTCTGGGATACGGCCGGTCGGCTCCTGGTGCGTAACGGTCCTCCAGTAATTGGTGTCACGGATTTGTGGGCTCGGATACAAACTGCGTGCAGGAAAATTCCTCAGGAACGAATTCAGAACGTTATTGATTCAATGCCACGGTGTAAAGCAGCTCTAATTGCAGTACATGGTGGCCACACTACAAACTGAATAGTAGGGCTCAGAGGACATGTACAGATTTGAAAAGGTAATCATTTTTTACTTGTCGTGTACCTAACCTGTGGTGTTAAATTAATTGAATTTATGCATTTCCTTCTTGGTATTGCAATTTTCACACATGGTAGTGTATGTCTACAAACACTCTCTGCCGGCTGCGTTATTGTGCATAGCAGAGGGTACCTTGCACAGCTGCCTGTCACTATCTTTTCTGTTCCCCTAGCAAATTGAGCATATGCTTTTGAACAAGGCTTGATTTCTCTTACCTTGTCTCTGCAGTCCTTAAGTGAAGTGATATGTGTATTGGTGACAGTAGAATTGATCTGCAGTATGACACAGATGCTGGTTCTCTAAATTTTCTGAATAGTAAATACGGCTGTTCTTCCTATTAACTCAGATAGCACAAAAATACACAATGATTGCTAGTTTCAGCAAAATTGTCATCTTCAGATCATTTGTATAGAACAGATTTTTTATTTTTCGTTGACTTTATGTACTAATTGGACACAACTGTAATGCACATGAAAGAATAATTGTGGAAAATTGTAATTTCAAATCAACATAAAATACATGCAAATTTGACATAAATGTACCTTACAGAGACGACATTCCGTAGTACTGTTGTCATCACACAGTAAGAGAATAGCTGTGTGAACAGTGCACAATATTTACAGATCGAAAACATAAGACGTGTATAAAATGTTATCAGGTTGCGTCCTCCATGACATCTGATAGGAAACTGTTATGAGGCATTAATGGAATACATCTTGTTTTGAGGTGCCTCCAGATGGCAGCAGTCTAACGTAATGTGCGGTTATGTCTTTGAAATAGGAATTATATGTATTTTTATATTCTTTGTACATATAAAAATCTATAAAAGTAAAAGCATTATATACCACATTTTCCAAATGTATACATCAAAAAATTAATAGAAAAATATTTTTACTGTTGTATATCAGTGTTGTGATCGCCTTGACCAGATACATAAAGTGTGGTCTTCAGTCCTGAGACTGGTTTGATGCAGCTCTCCATGCTGCTCTATCCTGTGCAAGCTTCTTGATCTCCGAGTAATTACTGCAACCTACATCCTTCTGAATTTGTTTAGTGTATTCATCTCTTGGTCTCCCTCTACGAGTTTTACCCTCCACTCTTCCCTCCAATACTAAATTGGTGATCCCTTGAAGCCTGAGAATGTGTTTACCAACTGATCCCTTCTTCTAGTCAAGTTGTGCCACAAATTCCTCTCGTCCCCAATTCCATTCAGTACCTGATCATTAATTATGTCACCTACCCATATAATCTTCAGCATTCTTCTGTGGCACCACATTTCGAAAGCTTTTATTCTCTTCGTGTCGAAACTATTTATTGTACATGCTTTACATCCATACATGGCTACACTCCAACATGAATACTTTCAGAAAAAACTTTGTGACACTTAAATCTGAACAGATTTCTCTTCTTCAGAAACACTTTCCTTTCCGTTGCCAATCTACTTTTTATAGCCTCTCTACTTCGAGCATCATCAGTTATTTTGCTCGCCAAACAGCAAAACTCCTTTACTACTTTTAGTGTCTCATTTCCTAACCTAATTCCCTCAGCATCACCTGATTTAATTGGACTACATTCCATCATCCTTGATTGGCTTTTATTGATGTTCATTTTATATCCTTCTTTCAAGACATTGTCCATTCCACTCAACTGCTCTTTCAGGCCCTTTTCTGTCTGTCACAGAAGTACGATGTCATCAGTAAACTTCAAAGTTTTTATTTCTTCTCCATGGATTTTAATTGCTAGTGCAAATTTTTCTTTTGTTTCTTTTACCACTTGCTCAATATACAGATCGAATAACACCGGGGAGAGGCTACAACCCACTCTCACTCTCTTCCCAATCACTGCTTCCCTTTCATGCCCCTCAACTCTTATAAATGCCATTTGGTTTCGATACAAATTGTAAATAGCCTTTCTCTCCCTGTATTTTACCCCCTGCCATCTTCAGAATTTGAAAGAGAGTATTCCAATCAACATTGTCAAAAGCTTTCTCTAAGTCTACAAATGCTAGAAACGTAGGTTTGCCTTTCCTTACTCTTTCTTTTAAGATAAGTTGTAGGGTCAGTATTGCCTCACGTGTCCCAACATTTCTTCGGAATCCAAACTGATCTTCCCCGAGGTCGGCTTCTACTAATTTTTTCGATTCGTCTCTAAAGAATTCGTGTTAGTATTTTGCAGCTGTGGCTTATTAAACTGATAGTTCGGTAATTTTCACATCTGTCAACACCTGCTTTCTTTGGGATTGGAATTATTATATTCTTCTTGAAGTCTGAGGGTATTTCGCCTGTCTCATACATCTTGCTCACCAGATGGTAGACTTTTGTCAGGGCTGGCTCTCCCAAGGCCGTCAGTAGTTCCAATGGAATGTTGTCTACTCCGGGGGTCGTGTTTCGACTCAGGTCTTTCAGTGCTCTGTCAAAATCTCCCATTTCATCTTCATCTACATCCTCTTCCATTTCCATAATATTGTCCTCAAGTACATCGCCCTTGTGTAGACCCTCTATATACTCCTTCCACCTTTCTGCTTTCCCTTCTTTGGTTAGAACTGGTTTTCCACTGGAGCTCTTGATATTCATAGACATTGCTCTCTTCTCTCCAAAGGTGTCTCTAACTTTCTGTAAGCGGTATCTATCTTACCGCTAGTGAGATAAGTCTCTACATCCTTACATTTGTCCTCTAGCCATCCCTGCTTACCCATTTTGCACTCCCTGTCGATCTCATTTTTGAGACATTTGTACTTCTTTCGGCCTTCTTCATTTACTGCGTTTTTATGTTTTCTCCTTTCATCAATTAAATTCAATATTTCTTCTGTTACCCAAGGATTTCTACTAGCTCTCATCTTTTTACGTACTTGATCCTCTGCTGCCTTCACTACTTCATTCCTCAGAGCTACCCATTCTTCTTCTACTGTATTTCTTTCCTCCATTCCTGTCAATTGTTCCCTTATGCTCTCACTCAAACTCTGTACAACTTGTGGTTCTTTCAGTTTATCCAGGTCCCATCTCCTTGAATTCCCATCTTTTTCCAGTTTCTTCAGTTGTAATCTACAGTTCATAACCAATAGATTGTGGTCAGAGTCCACATCTGCTTCTGGAAATGTCTTACAATTTAAAACCTGGTTCCTAAATCTCTGTCTTACCATTATATAATCTATCTGATACCTTTCAGTATCTCCAGGGTTCTTCCATGTATACAACCTCGTTTCATGATTCTTGAACCAAGTGTCGGCTATAATTAAGTTATGCTCTGTGCAAAATTCTACCAGGCGGCATCCTCTTTCATTTCTTAGCCCCAGTCCATATTCACCTACTATGTTTCCTTCTCTCCCTTTTCCTACTCTTGAATTCCAGTCACCCATGACTGTTAAATTTTCGTCTCCCTTCACTACCTGAATATTTTCTTTTATCTCATCATACATTTCATCAATTTCTCCATGTGCAATCGCAAATCACATCTTTGCACGGGCGGAGGCGCGGTAGTCAAAGTACCATTACACTGTTCATCCTGGCGGACAGCTAGTTGGCAATCGTACCAACATAAAAGGGTGCGGAGCATTCTCAGCCGAGGTGCTATATGACGTAGGTGCTGTGACAAGTAACCCGGCCTCTGACGGGGTAGGATAAACTTTTGATAGGACTGGAATAGGTTGTGCCATATCAGTTGATGGAGCAGGTCTTGCGCCTGGGGCTTCCACAGGGATACGATGCCTGTGGCAGTGGTGTAGGGATGGACTAGAATGTTTTGTAGGTTGGGTGGGTGACAGAACACCAATTTAAGTGTGGATTTCAGATAGGATGACCCTCATTTCAGGGTATTATAGTTGAAGGATATGGTTCAGGTGTTCCAGTCCTCTCCTTTTCCACTCCTCACCCCCCCCCCCCCCCCCCCCTTTCAGCATTCCCACACCCTGCACCCCCTGATGCTACACGTGGCAGTCCTGTCATACGTGTATACTGCTATCCCTGCCCATTACCTGCTCCTCTCCAGATTGCATTCCAGTCACAGCAGCCTGTGGGGTCGGTCATGTGTGCATGAGATTACTTGCTCGTGTGTGTGTGTGTGTTTTTTTTTTCTTTGCCAAACAAGGCTTTGGACGAAACCTATAATATTAAACATCTTTTTATTGTGCATGTCTGCAACTCAGTAGGTCGTCATCTTTATGGTGAGGAACAATCTGTCCTTTTCTTAATATTGTTCATATTCCAACCTGGAGTTTCCATTGTTTGAGGAATACAAATCAGTCTCAGAGTTTTTTTGGTTAGTTTATGAAATGACATGGTGCCATTGCAGGTTAAAAATGGGTGTCAGTCTTCAGTTCATAGGCAGGAAGGATAATGGAAAATGGATTCAGTCTTCAAAGGAGATTAATTTCCAAAGTATTGTATGTCCCATCATAGTAGGTTGATCACAATTTTGGGAATTATACTGAGTAGGGTATGCTGGCAGACTATGTAAAAGGGCCGCACCAATAGAGAGAAATTCGTTTGGCTTGCCCCACTGTGTACAGAAATGCATTAGAACAGACAGTCTTCTTAAACCCAGGCACAAATGTAATGAGAAGAAATCGAAATATAATTGAAAATCACTCTCTGTGATGCACTTCACAGTAGTTTGTAGATGTAAAATTGAGACACTGAGATTATGACATATAAAATTACACACAGCCTCTTTAATGCTGTGAGGGTAAGAAAATGTTGTTGTTGTTAAGATAGACCAAAGACTGGTATGATGTAGCTCTCAACACTAGTCTGTCCTGTGTAAGACTAGACATCTCTGCATAACTTCAGCAATCTACATGAACTCAATCTTGCTACTGTATTCAGGCCCTGGTCTACCCAGGCACTTCCCTCTGTTATCAAATTGACTATTCTTTCACACTGGGATGTGTCCTATCAACCAATCCCTTCTGTTAATCAAGTTGTGCCAGACATATTTGGCTCAGCCGTTCAATTCGTGCCTCCTAATTAGCTATTTCATCTACCTGTCTAATCTTCAACTTTCTTCTGCAGCACCACATGTCAAAAGCTTCTGGTATCTCCCTGCTCAAACAGCTTATTATCAAAGTTCTACTTCCGTACAAGGCTATCCTCCTGACAAAACAGCCTAACACTTTTCCTATTATCACTACGCATTTGAGTCAGTTCAGGTGTGCGATTCCAGTTCTCGGGTATACTGAACAGCCAAAACATTATGACCACTGCCCACAGCAATGAGTTGGATGCAAGTGACACAGTAACAAAAGTATGTAAGTGGAGCAGACGTGCACAGGGGATCACTCTAGTGAAGATATGGACTATAAATTGGGAAATCCACTGCAATAACTGACTTTGACAAAGGACAGATTATTATTGTGCAGAGACTGTAAATGAGTATCTCGAAAACAGCGAAGCTGGTCGAATGTCCACGTGCTACTGTTTTCAGCATCTGTGGAAAGGAGGCAAGACAATGAAATTACCGCAAGGTGCTAAATGGCTGGGCGTCCGTGACTCTTCACGGAATGTGGGATTTGGAGGGTTGTCTGCTCTGCAAAGGAGGATAGATGGTGATCTGTGGCATCTCTGCTGGAAGAGCGCAATGCTGGTGTGTGCACAAGTGTTTCGGAGCACACCGTTCGTCGTACATTGTCGAATGTGGAGCTTCGCAGCAGGCCACCTGTATACGTTCACATGTTGACCCAATGACATTGTCAATTGCAATTGCAGTGGGCACAGGACTATTGGGATTCGACCGTTGATCACTGGAAATCTGTTGACTGCTTGGGTAAATCACATTTTTTGCTTCACCAGGTCGATGGCCATCTCCACAAGTGCCATCATTGAGGTGAAGGGTGGCTGGAAATGTCCAGTGCACCACAGACGCAATGTGGTATGAGCAGTGTTATGACACGGGACACATTCTCCTGCTCTTGTACGAAACATGTGGTACTGGTGGAACACACGCTGACAGCTGCGAACTGCGTGCATCTTTTCATGCTTTTCTTCCTCAACGGTGACGTCATCTTTCAGCAGTTGTCTGTGTCTCGGAGCCAGAACCGTCCTACAGTGGTTTGAGGAGCATTTTAGTGAACTCGCATTGATGTCTTGGCGACCAAATTTGCCTGATGTAAATCCTAAGGAACCCGTCTGGTCACTATCGGGCGACATCACCGTATACACCAGTCGGAGGCCTGTAATTGTGCAAATTACGTGTCCCGTGCCCAGACGTTTAATGCCTATCAATAAACTGTCAGATATCTGGTACACAGACTCAGCTATGTATTTTGATCTAAGGATGGACAAACAAGCTATTAAGCAGGTGGTTGTAATGTCTCATCTCATCAGTATATGAGCTGATGATGTCAGAGTCTGTGGAGTGAAGGATAGAATATATCTCACAGAGATTGTAAGCCCGTGATGGCACACGTGATGCAGTAGCTCAAAGCTGAGAGCAGGAATTTCTTGCTAGAATTGAACTCTGTTTTTTATAGTGTCTCCAACTTCTCTATAATCGCATATTAAGCTGCCCGAATAATGAAACACATCTACGGTATAAAAAAAGGATAGATGGCTACTCATTGTGAAGATGACACATTGAGTTGCAGACAGACACAATGAAAAGTCCTTACACGTTTAGTTTTTGCCCAAAGTCTTCTCCAGAAAAGAAAACACACACACACACACACACACACACACACACACACACACACACACACACACACACGACTGCCATCTGCATCAGTTTGGACCGGAATGCAGCTGTCACAAGAAAGAAAGCAGCAGTCTAGAGGGGCAGGGAAAGGTGCGGGTTAACAGGGTATGGGAGAGGGGAGTGCAGGGGCTGTAGACAGCCAGGCACAGCATTAGGAGGCAGTGTGTCGGGGAGAGGGGGAGGGACAGAGAGCAGAAAATGAGGAACAGGGAAGGGGAAAAGGGTGGGTGGGTATGTTGGAACAGGGTGGCACACAAAGAGATTCTGATGTACTTTCAAAAGGGAGGAGATGAGTGGACGTCTGGATGAAAATTGTTGGGTGGAGGGTATTGGGACAGTAGATTACTGTAGTTTGAGGCTAGGATAATTATGAAAGTGAAGAATGTGTTGTAAGGATAACTCCTATCTCGGCAATTCATAAAAGTTGGTGGTGGAGATGTAGCTCCATACTGCTGTGGTAGTGATGCAGAAATTGAAATTGAGAATGTTATGTTCAGTTGCATGTTGTGCACGGGTTGGTCTACTGCACTCTTGGCCACAGTATGACAGTTGCTGTTCTTACTGATTGACAGCTGGTTTGTCGTCATACCAATATAAAAAGCTTTACAATGATTGCAGCAGAGTTGGTGTAAGACATGGCTGCCTTCACAGGTGACTGGCCTCTTCTACATCTACATCTACATTCATACTCTGCAAGCCACCTGACAGTGTGTGGCGGAGGGTACCTTGAGTACCTCTATTGGTTCTCCCTTCTATTCCAGTCTCGTATTGTTCGTGGAAATAAGGATTGTTGGTATGCCTCTGTGTGGGCTCCAATCTCTCCGATTTTATCCTCATGGTCTCTTCGCGAGATATACATAGGAGCAATATACTGCTTGACTCTTTGGTGAAGGTATGTTCTCGAAACTTCAACAAAAGCCCGTACCGAGCTACTGGGCATCTCTCCTGCAGAGTCTTCCACTGGAGTTTATCTATCGTCTCTGTAACACTTTAGCGATTACTAAATGATCCTGTAACGAAGCGCACTGCTCTCCGTCGGATCTTCTCTATCTCTTCTATCAACCCTATCTGGTACGGATACCACACCGGTAAGCAGTATTCCAGCAGTGGGCGAACAAGCGTACTGTAACCTGCTTCCTTTGTTTTCGGATTGCATTTCCTTAGGATTCTTCCAATGAATCTCTGTCTAGCATCTGCTTTACCAACGATTAATTTTATATAGTCATTCCATTTTAAATCATTCCTAATGCGTACTCCCAGAATTAACTGCTGACGCGCTATATTGTAGCTAAATGAGAAGGGATCTTTCTTTCTATGTATTCACAGCACATTACACTTGTCTACATTGAGATTAAATTGCCATTCCCTGCACCATGCGTCAGGTAGGATAAGCCTGTGGGACGGCCTAGGATGTTGTGGAGGTTGGGTGGGTGGCGGCCCCCCTTCAGGAGTGGTGGAATGGATCTCAGGTAGCCTGTCACTTTTTTCAGGGCACTATGATAGGTAATCAAAGCCTTGACAAAGGATGTAGTTTAGTTGTTCCAGTCTTGGGTGGTATTGGGTGGCAAAGGGGGCACTCCTTAGTAGCTGGTTCTTGGGAGGCGGGATTGGTTGTGTGTGGGGGAAATGGCACAGGAAATCTGTTTGTGGACTAGTTCCTGGGGCGTACTGCCTGTCTGCCAAGGCTGTATGGGAGGGACTTTTTTTGTGTGAAAGGGATGACACCTGTCGAAATACAAGTGATGTTGATGGGTTTAATGTGGTCAGAGGTGTGGATGGAGCCAGCAGAGAGGAGGAGGTCAACATCAAGGAAGCTTGTATGCTGGGTTGAGGATGACGAGATGATACATATAGGAGAGAAGATGTTGGAAGTTGTGTAGTAATGAGGGTGTCCTGGCCCCGAGTCCAGATCATGAAGATGTCATCAGTGAATTTGAACCAGACTAAGGGTCTGATGTTTCGGGTGACTACGAAGATCTCCTCCAGATGGCTCATAAACAGATTGGCATAAACAGATTTGTAGCTACAAACATAATTGACAGTGTCACTATAGAGTCAGGGATTAGCGATCGTGATGTCATCATAGTGATGAGGGTGTGCAGATTGTGGTCTAGTGGCTAGGGTTGATGCCTCTGAATCACGGGGTCCCGGGTTCGATTCCTGGCCAGGTTGGGGATTTTCTCCTCCTGGGGACTGGGTGTTTGTGTTATCTTCATCATCATCATCATCATCATTCATAACATGAACTAGATTGGACTGTGAAAAAATTGGGGCTTTGTTTGGGCACTGATGATGACACAGTTGAGTGCCCTACAAACCAGTCATCATCATCATCATCATCATCATCATCATCATCATAGTGGTGATGGTTACTAAAATTAATAAAACTGTCAAGAAGGTTAGGAGAGTATTTATACTAGTAAAAAGCAGGTAATCATGTATTAGGATCCCATTTAGACACTGTATTGACACCATTTATTTCCAATGCAACTGACATGGAAGAATTACAGCAAAGTTTAAACTGATTGCAAATCATGCTCTGGAGATGGGTGTGCCAAGCAAGTGCATTAACCATTTCACTGCTAAAAATGTACTCTTCGCATTGCGTGTCGAGGTAGCTTTTGTATTGGGTCTATACTTTTCACCAGATGTCTGTGCTGAGAGATGGCATTCCAGTCAATATGAAATACTTATCATTTGATTTTTGAAAACTATTAGGTAAAAAACTTGTTCTTGCACATTCTACAGTCCGATCTCTTCACTCGATAAAGAATTGAATTTCTTTCCGTTGTCGCTCATACTTATTGTGCTTCATCAAATTAAGTGAATTAGAGTTTGTAGAGATAGAAATGCTTTGTGTAAATTTTGAGTATGGTTGATTTTAGCTCATACATCTCAGTGAATGGAATGTAGATAAAAAAGATACTGAAATTTTATTTAAAATGGTGAGCAGAATGACATTTCATTTTGTTTCAAAGTTATTAGGTTTTATATCTGAAGGACGGTCATGTGTGGTCACGTGATCGTAACAATCATCATATCTCATAAATGATTCAAGATATCAAAATAAGTTTTCTGGCAAATGATAACGTGCACTTAGGCACATATGTTATGTGGTAAATGCACGAAACTTTTTTATTCACCGAGGTATGGAAGTAACTTGACTTTGACTGTAGCAGGGAGAGGTCGTGGCACTGTAGGAGAACCCAAATGGCAGCATTTATACGACCGACAGCACCCGGGGAATGGCGTAGTATAACTGGTGTGCATGCCTACAGTAGCGAAAGGGCTAAGGATGGAAAAGGTTCTCTGTGGTTTAATAATCAAATTCAGAAACTGCTGAGGAAACAGGGATTGTTGCACTATTGCTACAAAAATAAAAAAAAAAAAATAAAAAAATGTACAAATGTTGATAGGTAAAAGCTAGTAGAAAATTGTGCATCTGCAAGGTCATCACTGTGTGAAGCATACAACTTCCACTGTCACACCCAGTGCCAGATTTTGGTGAGAACCCAAGAAAATTGTGGTCGAACGTAAAAGTGTCATTTGTTGATGAGTTTGCTGTGGAAACAGGTGATGTCAAAAGGAAAGTTGAAGGTTTACTTCTCACATTTAAGAAATCATTCACACAGGAAGGTTGCACGAACAAGACATCGTCTGTCGCACAGAGTCCGCGTGACAGACATATAAATAGGTATATCTGCCTTAGAGAAGTAACTGAGAAAGTCAAAAACAGGTAAGTTTCCACGTCTGGATGGACTCCCAGTCCTGTTTTACAAAGAGTACTGTGTGACGCAAGTCCCTTATGCAGCTTGCATTTATTGCAAATGTCTCACCTAGGGCAAAGCCCCAAGTGACTGGAAAAAAGTACAGGTGACTCCTGTATGTAAGAAAGGTAAAAGAATTGAACTGTATAATTATGGACTCTTATGCTTAACATTGGTCTGCTGCAGAATTCTGGAAGTTCAAATACAATAAATTTCATTGAGACAGGGAAGCTCCTGTTGACAGATCGGCACAGTTTTAGAAAGGATTGCTCGCGTGTAACTCAGCTTGTCCTTTTTTATGCAATATTCTGTGAACTGTGAATGTAGAGCAACAGGTGAGTTCCATATTCGTAGATTTCCGTAAAGTGTTTTACACGGTGCCCCGACGCAGACCATTGACGAAGGTCTGAATGTATGGATTAGTGAGTGGCTCAAAGACTTTTCGAGTAGTAGAACCCAGTACGTTGTCCTCGATAGCCAGTGTTCGTTAGGGACAAGGGTACCATCAGGAGTGCCCTACAGCTGTGTATGAGGACCACTCTTATCTGTTTGCATAAATGTTCTGGCAGACCGAGTGAAGAGTAATTTACAGCTATTTGCTGATGAGGCTGTAGTGTGCAGGTGTAGAGGAAGGCATTGTCAATGACTGACTCTAGGGGGATACGAGATGAGTTGGACAAAAATTTCTTTTGGATGTGATTTTTCTAAATGTAAATTAGTGTGGAAAAACAATCCTATAACATGGTAATACAGCATTAGTAGTGTGCTGACAGACACAGTCACATAAATTAAAAATCTAGGCATTGCAATTTTATACAAAATGGAATGAGCACTCCAAGTTGTTAGTTATGCTCGAGTTTGTTTATTGCAAGTATTTTGGGAAAGTGTAACTGATCTGTAGAGAAGACAGTATATAGAACACTAGTGCGACCCATTCTCGAGTAATGCTTGAGTGTTTGGGATCCCCACCAGAGGTGTGCCACTAGATTTGTTACCGGTAGGTTCGATAAGCGTGAAAATATTACAGAAATACTTCGTCAACTCAAATGGAAATCCCTACCCGGGAGAAAATATACTCTTCGTGAGTCACTATTGCAGGAATTAAAGAACTGATACTTGAGACCAACTGCACAGTGCTACTACTACTGTTAACATATGTTTCTGGTTCACCAAGATGAGACAAATTATGCTTCTAATGGGGTCTTATAGACAATCGTTTTTCCTTGCTCTATTTCCAGGTGGAACAGGAAAGTAAGTGATTAGCAGTGGTACAAGATACCCTCTGCTGTGCACCGTACGGTAGCTTGCAGAGTATATAAGCAGATTTAAATGGAGATTCAGATCATCTCAAACACAAGGCCAGTTTATTTCAAATAGTCCTGCCTCATTCGTTTTACCTGTAGTGTACAATATTGTTTTATTCATACATTCCTCAAAAGAAGGTGTTTAGTAATATATAAAGCTAAAAACCCACACATGCGCAAGGGCTTTCCTTCTCTTGAACTGGGGCCTAAGCGACCTTTCATTCCTTTCCAAGCTATCCATGTCTCCTGTCTGAGGAAGGAACTGATACTTGTGAAAACTGGGTTAGTGGTGTTTACCTTTGTATGTAAATACAATCAGTACTGAAATTTCATCTCCTGAAGCCTTTGTGTGTCTTTGTAATCTTACTGTTTTCTGATGCGATTTTTCCTTTTGTCATAAATAACACTGTGCGTAATATAATTCGACGTATCGGGTCATTACAACTGTCGATATATGTGCTGTGTCGGTAGTGTTTATAGTTGTGAGTAGTTTACGTGTAGCTGGTGTCGTGGTGTACTGTGTAGTGTTAGTATGTAGTTTTAGTGTACGGTCTAGTACTTAGGAGTAACACAGCTGGCCATTCAGCAGAGTTGTGGCCATGTGCAGGATCGGATGGGGTAGTTTGCACCCCGACGTGTGCCAGTGTGGACGGGAGCCTGGGCGTGCCCGTGCCCGTGCCCCCGGACTCGGGTTCGCCAGAAGGTACGGCAAGAGAGCTGAATTTGCCTATCTGTCTGTGTGTGTTTCTCTCTCTCTCTCTCTCTCTCTCTCTCTCTCTCTCTCTCTCTCTCTCTCTCTCTCTCTCTCTCTCTCTCTCTCTCTCCTGTCAGTGTCGTAGCTGTCGGAGGGGCTCGGCTGCTCTGCTCCTCTGTGTCTGCTTTGCAAATGTGGTGCTTTGGGTGTCTGCTTGTGGCTTCACCTGTTTGCTTGTACCAGTGGAGGGATATCCGGCTGCCTTTTCTGTGTGCTCTGCTTGGGGAAGTGGGCTGGTGCTTCAATTCTGTGGATGAATATACTTTGGGTCTTCGGTGATTTTGTTTTTTGTTTTTGTTTTATTGGCAATAGGCCATTGTCTGAGGCATGTTTTTCTGTTTTATCATTTCATCTCCTATTGCTGAAGACATCGGAATGTACAAAGACTTACTAGTTTCAACTCAAACTGTCTCTATGTACCTGTGCTAGAGATCAGAAACAGACTGAGTAAGAGTCTGATGTTGAGAGTTGTGTACAGTACAAACGGAGGTGCCACCGTTAAGTCTACATCTACATCTGTACTCTGCAAGCCACCAGATGGTGTGTGGTGGAGGGTACCTCGAGTACATCATTGCTGTACTCGCTGGCTTTCTACCAACGTACAGGGTGTCTGATGAGTAACTCCCTATTTTTAAATAGTTACAATTTTTTAAATTTATAAACTAATTTTCGTAGAACTACTTTTGTTAAAAACACCACTCTGAGGTTGCGTCTGACACCAGTTTAAACCTCCACATAAGCTCCAGCATTCTCTATGCGTTTTTTTTTTTAAACGAACTGCTGCCTGCGACACATTGGGTGGAAAACTGGCTAATGCCGAAGATGTTACTGCTTCCAATTCGTCCACGTTCTGCGATTTTTTTCTTGTAAACCTTCCCCGTAGTCCACTACCAGAGGAAAAAATCGGAAGGCATCGAATTGGGGCTGTGGGCAGGCCATTCGTGTGCACCACCTCTGCCGACCCGACGCCCAGGGAAACGATTGTGCGGCCATTTGCGAACACCACTTGCAAAAGGTGCAGGTGCTAAGTCCTGCATGAAGTGAAACTGTTGTCTGTTCCATTGTAAAATTCCTGGCATACACAATCTTACAGCATTTCCAGATATCTTTCACGATTCGTCGTGTGCCACAGAGAGAGGAGAGGACTGACATTTTCGGATTACGTGATATCGTACTGCACTGTCACCTTTGGAAACCCTTGTACTTTTTGAACACATTTGTGTGCACTTCTGGCTGCCCATTGATGGCAATTATGCCTGTTTTGAAATCTTCCAGTGTGGAGAACTGCATCATCAGTCCACAGGAGGTTCTCAAAAAATTCACGCCAACCGTCATTCTGACCAAAGAAAGTTTCTCCAAACTCTTGTCTTCTGTCGCAGTCATCAGAAAACAATTGTTGCACATAATATGCTTCCACAGTGTAAAAGTGAGATCTTCCTTAAGAATTGTTCCAACTGCATAAGGTGAAAGACTACTTTCACTAGATATTCGACACAGCGATCACAGCTCCTCTTAAAGATTTCACAAACTCTGTTAACATCCCATGAGGTCCTGAAAGTTGACAATCTTCTCAATCTTGTTGCACCGACACCACTCCCTGTTGTTAGTAATTTGGAATGGTAATTTTTTTACTATTTCTGCTTCTAGTGTTGAACGGATCCCATGTTCAGTCCTCCACCACCTTTGTACTCGCACCACAGATCCCCAGACCTCGTGACAAGTTGCTATTTTGACCCGTTCGTCCACACTCAACACAGGCGGCGCTTTCCACCTGAAACAAAAGGGGGGGGGGGGGAGGAGAGGAATGTTAGACACTACTTCAAGGAGTGCTGTTTCTAAAGAAAAAAGTAGTTCTAAGAAAAGTGGTTCATAAATAAAGGAATTATAACTGTTTAAAAATAGGGAATGACTTAACGACACCCAGTAGTGGCAAGAGCATGGCAAGTCTGAGAACAGTGGTGGTGAAGTCACTTCCAACTCGTTGACTGATTTCCTCTTACTAAAACACACGAGTGTAAACCATTGACATTCGGTGCAGTAGCTTGCTATTTTAGTGTAACACTGACTGGGGGAAAGATAACTAACTCTCGGCATCAGATGGCCTCCAACCGTGAAACTGCGGAGGGTGTCAGGCAAAAATTAAGTAATGCATTGTATGCAATTGCAAATTTGCTCCATAAGAGGAAATGTGACTTCTGGAAAAAGTTTGATTCTACAGTCCACACTTCGGACAAGAAACATACAAAATTTGTCCAGTCCAAACAAAATGTTTGTATTATTTTTTAATAAATTAATTTACAGTAGAGGTTGAATTTTTTTTTGTATGTGTACACATATACATACCTTTATGTGCATATTTAAACAACTAAGTGTGTGTGTTTAAAGAGAAACGGTATCCATTGCTAACCGACTGGTAAATGATACGAGAGTTGCTCAGAAAGTAAAGCACTGCATTTTTCCCCCCTCAGCTTAAAACAATGCTACGAATGTGAAATGTTACATATGTATTATTTGCAGTCTACTGAGTGAGTGCGCAAAGTTTCTGTCACTTCTGACAGATAGCTTAGCTGCAGGAGAGTTTCAAAATAACATCTGTAGGTGATGTACATTACAAGCAAGGTGGCATCATTGAATTTCTCACTGAAGAGAAAGAAACTGTGGGGCAATATTCACAAATGCTTGTACAAAGTCTACAGAGCATCTGCTGTCGACAGAAGCACAGTTAGTCACTGGGCACGGAGGGTGAATTTATCAGAAGGTGGTTCGTCGGAGCTCCACGATTTGCAGGGGTCAGGGAGCACATCCGCAGCTATCACACCAGACGTGTTGCAGCAAGCTGATGTCATTCGCGAGGACAGACGCATTAAAACCTGGCGGTCGGTGCTGCAGCTGTCAATCGACAACGGAAGTGTAGATGCAATTATCCGCTCTCTCGGATACTCAAAAGTGTGTGCTAGATGGGTTCCACAGTGTCTAATGGTGGATCACAAATTGCACAGAAAAAACATTAGTCTCAGTTTGTTGCAACATTCTGAAGCTGAGGACGAGGCCGCCTTGTCCCAGATTGCGACAGGTAATGAAACCTGGGTTCACCTTTTGAGCCCGAAACAAAAAGTGTGTCGATGGAATGGGGCCATTTCCACTCCCCACAGGAGAAGTGTGTTCACGCTGCTTACGAGTGATCTTGCTATTGGCTGACTACATCACGTGTCCTGTGCTGTCATCAGCTGACGAGATCACGTGACATGAGCTGACTGGCTTACAAAAGTTCATCGCAATCTCAATTTCAGTGCTTCGGAAAGTAACATGCGGTGTTTGGTGAAATTCGAATTTATACCTTTTTAACACGGAAATATGCAGCACTAATGTTGCTGCAAATCAAAGATCTTTCCAAAACGTATGTCCCCCCACCCAGAGCTTCATTTTCTAAAGTGCCGGGAAATTCTACGTCTGTGTAGAAAACCGTAAACATTCAAAGAATTAATATGTTTTACAGTGCCGAGGAAAGGCATACTGTCACTTAACATGGAGAAAATGTAATTTAACCCGGGAGAAAGTGTATTGTCAACCGGGAAATCCGGGAAAAATCCGGGAATTTTTTTTCCTTGTCCATGTATATACCCTGTAATTGCTACATCACAGTTTATAAGGTGCTGATGATGTTACTTGTCAAGTATTCTCTCGCTTCAACAGTTCACTGGTGTCACGTCGGATATTGTTGTGTAAGCTGCATAATGTTTCGACAAGACAGCTGCTTGTCATCTTCAGGTGCTTACTGACGTGTTGCTGCAATAGCTCACCAACATATACGCTGACTCGCTAGGAGAGCGCAGGCACCAAGGGTTCAGGCTGTAGTGTAATCTTACACAATCGTAGAGCACGATGACATCCGGTGGCCTCTGCCGTACAAACAGGCTGCAGGCTTCTCATTCGCGATGCGGGAAAAGCCCGACTTCAGATAGTGGCCCAGTGCGCATGTTGGCAGTGTGCTGGCACGTGTTTAAATGTGCGGGCTCTGATTCTCTGTCTGGGTCGACTGGGAATTGTCCGTCTGTGGCCGACGACGCCTTAGTACCACCAGTGCTCTTCTTGTGCCTTGCCAATTTGAAATCCCGTGCCTCTGTTGATCGGGTCATTATTTATACAAATTTCGACTGCTTCTTTAATGATGGGAGTCCGAGTAGGTGGAAGTGGACAAAAGGACCTTTGTCTCTCTGTAGTTCATACCGTGTCCCGTGTCAGGACAGTGTTCAGCCAGAGGAGACTTTTCTGGCTGACCCAGTCTGGTGTGATGTTTTTGTTTGGCATATCTATCCTTAACAGTGTGACACGTCTGGCCAGTGTATGATTTCCCACACTGGCACGGGATTTTATATTTCCCTAGTCTCCGTAGACCTAGGTCATCTTTAACAGGACCGAGCATAGGTTGCACACCCGTTGGAGGGCGGAGAACACATTTTACGCAATGGTTTTTTTTTTTTTTAATAGCCTGCCAATAAACAGACCCATAATGCATTTAAACCTGCACAATAAGCAAAAGGGAAGCGTAGAAAAATTTTGTGGACCAAGTTCCAGAATTTTTTTGAACAGATCTCATACTCCACGAAATGTCTTACAGCGAGCACAGTGCAACTAAAGCTCAAAAACAGAGAACTCGAAGGGGTGGTTTTTTTATCGTATGTTGATGGTGTGTCATTTAATATTGGCAGGCTGTTCAAAAAACATGACACAAAGTGTGTCGTCTTCCACTCTCCAGTGCGTTGGAGCGTTACGTGGCTTTATGCTTAATTACAGACGTACTGTTTCTTCAGTTGATTTGTTTTCACCACGTAACGCCCACGGTTTACGCCCTCCTTCGTTGCTGAGCGATGTATCAGTTTTCATTCTGATGCTGCAACTCTTCCTTTCCTATATCTTTACTACTTTGTATCTATATAAATGATGAACTATTGGTTTTGCCGTTTAACACCTTTTTAATAACTGTGGAAGTATTACAGGCATCGGGTCCCACCTAATGTGTCACCTGCCTACACGTTTTAGATTAACCTTTCGAGACTCGATCGATCTGTTTACAAAGAGAGAACAGAATATCTCTTCCTTTGACATTGTACGACGATGACCTAGGAAGCTCGACGCCCTTCCGGCACGGGCTCTTCCACGGCTTGCAGTAGTTTCCAGCATTCGTTTTATTCCTTGCCCACTTCTCTCTATGTCGAACTTTCGTGGTGATCGGTGAGCAACGTCTTCCACATTATCTGCAACATAAATAAACTTTCTTCCCACAGTATTTATGAAAACCCAAAAAACTAACTTAAAGAACATAATAATGCCAACTGTTCTTAAAATTTTTCATATAAGTCTTTGTCAGTTTAATGAGGGGTGGGACAGGCCTAAGCCTTGTGACACCACAGCATGTACAAACTGTGCTGCGTTCTGTTGAAGACGACGTAGGTCTAAGGAGACCGGGGATGTATGAAATCCCATACCAGTGTGGGAAATCATACACTGGCCAGATGTGTCGCACTGTTAAGGATAGATTTGCCGAACAGAGATGTCACACCAGACTGGGTCACCCAGAAAAGCCTGCTGTGGCCGAACACTGCCTCGACACGGGACATGGCACGAACTACAGAGAGACAAAGGTGTTTCATCCACTTCCACCAACTGGGACTCCATAGTTAAAGAAGCAGTCGAAATTCACATAAGGAACGACCTGATCGACAGAGGCACAGGATTTCAACTCGGCAAGGCACAGGGACCAGCACTGATGGTACTGAGGCATCGTCAGCTGCAGACGGATGAATCTTAGTCGACCCAGACAGAGAATCAAAGTCCGCACTGAGGAATTGTCGGCAGCAGACGGACGAATGAGAGTCGACACAGATGGAGAATCTGAGTCCGCACATTTAAACAAGGTGCCAACACACTGCATGCATGTGTGCTGGGCCACTAAAGTGCGCATCATTTATGACGGTGGCAGAGTTTAGGTTGATTCTGTGCATCTGCCGTCACGAAACACAGTCAGCCAATGAACAGAAAACGACGTTGCCAGAGCTCGACTGCAGTGCAGAGCACGGACGAGTGTGTTCAGTTTTAGAAATGTTCAGTCGTAAATAAAGTAAGAGAACAGAAGCAATGTCTTGATAGCAGACTTTCTTTTATAGAAAGTTTGGAAAAACCATTCTTTATACCAGTTGCTCCATGTCCTATTAGTTAATTAAACCAAACAAGCAATAAGCCTCCTATTTCAGGCAATAGCAAGGATAGGTGTTTGTATCATTCTCACGAACTTTTTCGCAATAAAGAACAGCAGTAATTGTTTATTTCCTATTGTACTTTCACGAAACGTGAGTAATTCATAGTCATACCAACAGTGTTTGTCGGTATTTTGCGCGATATTTTAAAGTCCTCTGGGAGATGCATTGAATGACGGGCTGCATTAGTGTAATGGTTAAACTGTATGGCTGCTGAGTGAAGGATTCTGAGTTCAAACCTTGGTCGGTGGTTAATATTTTCTTTATTTAAAAACAATATTGAAGTGTCTTACTTCATGAATTTTATTCGTTTTAATGTAATTTTTTGAAATTTCTAGTGGCAACTAAAATCGACCATACGGAAAGTATACACCATGGACTTCTACCTCTGCAAACTCTTCAAAATTTCGTGGTTTACTACATATAATGCTGCACAATAACTGCATTGAACATCGAAACAAAATTAACTCATTTATGGGGGCGAGGTACCAGTCAAGAAAATGTGTAATAATCAAATTTTTGGCCCAAATTGTTTTTATGAAATCAAATGATAAAGTGTGTCAAGGCAGTCGAAACACCGTGTATGCACAGGCGAGCAGTGCAATGATGAAAAAATCGCGCACATCGTGCAATGCGGGGAGCACGTCTCTGTAGGAGCGAAAGGGTTAGTACGGCCTTGGTGGCTTTACTTCATAAACTGCGCGCTCCCCCCTAAACGTAAGTTTGGCAACTATACTATACTATGGCGCTGCTTCTCTTAGCACGTACAACTGGCAACGCAGCAATCTTCTGCATCGGGGCGGGCATGCGCGAACCACCAAGATAAAAGAATTGAACTATAGTTGCAGCCAGGCTTTTCCTGTGTCAAGAATAAGAAGTCCATGGCCTGTTTGGATGGCAGAAGGTACTGGATGTTGCTGTGCTCTACGATCTGTCTACAATGACATTACAGCCTTAACCCTTGGTGCCTGCGCTCTTCTAGTGAGTCGGCGTATATATTGGTGAGCCGTTGCAGCGACACAGCAGGAAGCACCTGAAGATCTCGTTGAAATATTGTGCAGCTTCCACGACACGACGCCCACGGACCATTGAAGCAGTTACTATGTTGGGAAAGTCTTAAACAGCACGTACTCTCTCTTGATGAGCACATACGTGAACTGTATTATACGACCGTGTTCAGTGTTTTACTTACAGACTAAGTAAAAACCAAAGTAATTCTTCTGTCTCTCAGTACATGTGTCCACTGTTTGTGTAACTATGCTTTGGAAGTCTGCAGGTATTAAAGGCAGGCCAGTGATCTGAGTGATAACTTATTTCCGCATACAAGCACATATTTTCTCTCACAGAGCTGCTGCAATTGCCGTCCTTTGTTAAAGACGGACATCATCGCTTGAGATAGCTTTCCACGTGCAAAACAAAAAGAAAACCTGCTCGCAATATCTGTGCCTTTGCCGTTGACACCTGATTTTATGACTTACAGTTGCGAGAATTGTCCATCCGGAAAGGAGATGCCGGCCGTATGATAAACGACAGTCGACCTGCTGTGTGATGTGCATGTGGATTTTCCACTGCTCACATTCTGCAGTTTTATGAACTGCACTGAAACAGGCTGAGTCTGCCCACATAATGTTCCATTGCCATTCATTGTCCATTTCCATATAAGCAAGAAATTCTAGAGCGAACATTCGTCACGCCTGTATGTCGGCAGGAAGCAACTCCTGTACATAGGTGATTCTGCACAGATAGTAATGTGGGATGTTTCGTAGCATTTTATGGATACCACCTTTCGGCCCCTGCTGCAGTGCTTTG
This sequence comes from Schistocerca gregaria, assembly GCF_023897955.1. NCBI lineage: Eukaryota > Metazoa > Arthropoda > Insecta > Orthoptera > Acrididae > Schistocerca > Schistocerca gregaria. Next base: position 79,018,262 of record NC_064930.1, on the reverse strand, counting down.
CCACATCTTCCACAGACGTCAGATCGTCTGCTTTCCTCCCTCTGCCACTTTGCACTTTGAAATAACCTGTATTTTTGAATTTTGAAATGATTTTCTCCAGAGCCTTACCAGACATTGGACCAGTATCTGTTTTTCGTACCCTGAGTGGAACTTTTTCGGGGCTATTGGTGACCAGTCACCATTCTTGTAAAAGCGCTTAATCTGCAGCGGGCAACCCTTTGTAGAGACACTCGTGGTCTCGGACGCAAACTGAAGAACGGCCTTGTTCCGTGCATCTGTTAGTGTGCATGTTCTGACACTTAACTGCACCATCTATTGGTCAAATGTTCGTTTTTGTTCCATGACATTTCCCTGTATCGATAATATGTGGTTCCAATTTGACATTGTTCTGTGTAGTGATTCTCTTTTGACAGTGTTTTGAAACTGGAACGGTAATTGTGGACATCCTATAGTTAGGATTAAGTGTGTTTGGAGTTATGAAATGGGATGACTACATACTGAAAATTCATTCAAGGAGACTAACAAGCTATGAGGTAGAATAACTGGCCAGCATCTACTTTGATGTTGTGAAATGTGCAATACTGCTGACAATCGCACATGAAAGTGACAACATTACCCTCGCTTCCACAACTAGCAGTTGAATTCTCGGAGAGGAGAGGACCAGATGTCAGGCAAAGTTAAAAAGGGAGGGCAGTTAACTTGGAGTCCAGGGAGCCACCTGCAGTGAGAATGAGGGGAGTCAAAGATAGAATAGTAGTTCTCAGAGATCGAACATTTGTAAGCACTGTACCAGTTTGTGTTAAGATATTATGAGGGTGGAGACAACATCCCAACCAAATAAGTCCAACATTGGCTAAGGCAGTGAGAGAACGGGTGTTGTCGTGCAGTGGACACACTGCTCTTGTCAGCATTCACCTCTTTTTAATACTCCTTTTGGTTTTTTTGTAGAGAAGTATCATTCTGCATTGATGGTCATTTTGTTTGAAATTGTGGTTTTGAGTTTTTTGGCAGACGGTGAATTGGTGTGACGCCTGCTTTTTTTTCTGTCAGCTGTGTAATGTGCCATCCACATTTCATCTCCAGTGTCAATAGAGCTCAGAAAATTCTCACCTTCCAATTTGAGGTGCTCGAGAAACTCACGTGCGCTTGTGACCAAATTTTTCTAGTACTGCTCTGTCAGCTGTTTTGGAAACTATCTTGCACAAAGTTACCGGTATCCCAGCTTTTCTGTGAGTGTGCGATTTGAGAGTGTTCTAAAGATTTGTGTATACATCGCAGAAATTTCATTTCCTGTCAATTAGCAGTCTTCAGGAACAGTTTCTTTGATTTTTTTCAGCAAAAAAGGTCTTCCATTCCTCTGTTTGGCATCAACATTTGCCTCCTACCCACTAGACTCCATACACCACTTAAACACTCTTATTCTGTCGGCAACAACTTTACCATAAACCATCTGATTTCTGAAAAAAGTTTGGTACGTATTATTCCTTCTGTGATTAGGAAGCAGATTACAGTGTGGCTTGAACTGAGTGGGATTTCTTACTGACATCTTTCATGCAACTGGACATGAAAACGTGAGTTTATGTGCTAAAGTGTTCCTGCAATGCTCACTCTGGTAAGGGGTCCCCCCATCTACTGTCAATGCTGCCAACCCCCTTTATGGTCCCAGTACACTGTCTCGCTGAATATACCTCATATATATATATATATATATATATATATATATATATATATATATATATATATATATATATATATATATATATATATACACATACTGTTGACTTCAGAGCAACTGTGGCTACAGCCGCTGATACATTAGCCCTGTGATTGTTGTGTGGAATACCACTGCAAGCAAGTAAAATCAATGTACTCCAGCATCCCCTGGTGTGTTTATTATAAGATTTGCAAGTCTGAAATGTTTTCAAATTGTGCGTTCCTTACCGTGCCAAGCTGCTCCGTCTTCCATTTGTCACTGTGAACTGTGAATCTCGATAGTGGAAGTGCCTTGGAGTTTGAAGTTGTAAACGTGTCAGTTAAACACGGACATACAGCATTGTAATTTATGGACAATTTATTCAGTTATACAGTCTCGAAATACGTTCGCTGTAATAACTGCTCACTGGTCGTGTACTGACATGTACGCAATTAAAGGCTCAGTTCTTAGTTTGCTCACCAGCCTTTGTCCTTACAGTAACATCGTTCTTGACATTTTCTATACTACTCCTGCGTGGTACACTTTACAATGTTTACAAAGGCTTTCACCATTATTACTGACATAGTATGTGCTCTCATGAATTCACAGTCCAATGCCCTGATGTAACCTCATGTCAGGCCATTTAAGTCTCCATGTTTGGTGCCAATGACTCACTTCATGGTTTTCAGTCAATTGCAAGAGCAAGCTATATTAATTAGCAAAGAAAAAGAGAGAAATTATAAAGGTAACCATCCCAGATTTTTAGTACCAATCACTTCATGTGGCAAATTAAGAAACACAAGGCACTGCTTTGTAATATTGTAATGTGTGACTTAACACTCATCACAGCTTCCCTGGCTTCTAAGGGTGCAGCCATCTGTAATTTATTCAACAGAAGTTTAAAATCTGAATGAGTTTGGTAACATATTTGAAATAATGGTGACCTAAATTCAATTATAATGATAATATGAATGTTGATTGCAAAAGGTTTTCTGCCATTGTTACTGATATTTTTTTTTCATTACAAAATTTGAATATTTTCTGTAAAAAAACAAAATATAGGAGATCTAAGAACATTAACGTGTTCAGAAGATTTTGGGTGTCAGTATTACTGAAACAGGATTTTGAAGTATTACAAGGTATGAAAAGGGTGGTATCTTGGAGTTTCAGAAATTTGACCTGAAATAATAACTTTTTCAGAATTGAGAACTGTCAGTCTACAAAGCTAAGTTGTTGGTTCTGAGGTTTCAATTTTGACGTGTATTTTTACATGATAATGAAATTATATCTGAAAATCGTGGTATCTCCAGAACTAACTAACTACAATTGAAAACAGTTGCTGCATAATGTTCATGGTGGTAGACAGTACATCTGTAATAATAAGCATGTGAAATAATTTGTTAAATGTAAAAGTTGATAAATTTATGTGCATTTATGATGCAGTCACGTTTCTGTATTTGTAATAACAGGTGATGAGTTGTATCTGTAGCAAATTAAGTGGTCAGATTAATTATGCTTTGTTTCAGGTTCGTCTTAAATTGCAATTTGATCATTCCAAGTGAAGACAAAAGTATTTGAAGATGAAGTCACCATTGCTTTGAAATCAATAGGAAATAAAAAAAGAAACATTAGACTCTACTGAGCAGAGACAAAAATCATAAGAGAATAGTGTTTATTCTCCATAACAAAATAGCTCATGTTATAAGGATACAGATTGCAAATTAGATACAGCAGTCAGACACAAGTATGATAAAAGAACTTCATTCACATGTAACAGTTAGTGGTGTCATATATTTAAAAGTGCTTCCTAAAATGACTCTTATAGACGCTCGTGCTGGGGCCTCAATTTTTGCTCGGTAAATGTTTGGTACTGTGGTGCATATTCCTGATTGTTGCACTTTCAAAATTGCTATTGTAGTTCCTTGAAATTTACCTTTGTTATGCATGCATTGTGTATATGTTGTACGGTTTGCTAATAATTGGTTTTTGTAAAGACCATTTCAAGTTTTAAGGTACCATACACTGTTTGCTTTTTTTGTTGCTGATGTGAACCTGGAAATAGCTCACACTGAGTGTTGAAACTGTTGTGGAATCTTATTAGAACTGTACCCATAGAAGTAGATGTTATGCTAAATCTTCTTGATTGATTAAAACTATGTGCCGAACTGGGATTTGCACCCGTGACGTTTCCCCTTCCCGAGCAGGTGTTCTACTGACTGAGCTATCTGGGCACGATGCGTGACCCGGCCCTAAAGTTTAACTTCTGACAGTACCCCTTCTCCCACCTTTCAAACTTTGCAGATGTTTCCTTGTATATTATACTGGACTAGCACTCCTGAACAAAGGGTATTGTGGAGATGCTGCTTAATTGTGGCCTAGGAGATTGTTACCAGAATGCATTTTCACTTTTTAGAGGAGAGGAGGGTGTGTCGATTTGAAACTTCCCGGAAGAGAAAGTGCGTGCCGGATAGGTCGGGAACTCGTGACCTTTGCCACGAAGACAGGTCTACATCTACATCTATACTCTGCAAGCCACCCAACGGTGTGTGGCGGAGGGCACTTTATGTGCCACTGTCATTACCTCCCTTTCCTGTTCCAGTAGCGTATGGTTTGCGGGAAGAATGACTGCCGGAAAGCCTCCATGTGCACTCGAATCTCTCTAATTTTACATTCGAGAGTTATAACTAGGGGGAAGCAATATATTTGATACCTCATCCAGAAACGCACCCTCTCGAAACCTGGACAGCAAGCTACACTGGATGCAGAGCACCTCTCGAGTTTGCTAAACATCTCCATAATGCTATCACGCTTACCAAATAACCCTGTGATGAAACGCACTGCTCTTGTTTGGATCTTCTCTATCTCCTCTGTCAACCCGACCTGGTACGGATCCCACACTGATGAGCAATACTCGAGTATAGGTCGAACGAGTGTTTTGCAAGCCACCTCCTTTGACGATGGACTACATTTTGTAAGGACTTTCCCAATGAATCTCAATCTGGTACCCGCCTTACCAACAATAAATTTTATATGATCATTCCACTTCAAATCATTCTGCACGCATACTCCCAGATATTTTACAGAAGTAACTGCTACCAGTGGGTCATGAGTCGTGCTCGGACAGCTGAGTCTGTAGAGCGTTGCCCACAAAAGGGGAAATGTCCGAAGTTTGTGACCTGGTCTGGCACACAATTCCTGCCTGCTGGAAAGTTTGAAACCAGTGTGTACTCTGCTGCTGGAGATCTGAGGTTGGTCACAGGTAATGGGAATATAAATGCTGGTGTCCTATTGCTTGCACCAAGGTGTTAGTCCCCTTATTTTGTGTGTGCAACGTTTCCGCTGCCGCCCCGGCTACTCGGCTGTGTTGTGGCATGCGCTGTGGGCCCCGTCTGTGTTTGATGTGTGTGATCGTGGGTGTGTGACCGGCAGCTCTGGCGCCGCCCTCCACTTCTGTCTGTCTCGAGCTCAGACTCGCCCCTGCGCAGGCCTGCCGGCGCAGCTGGACTGGGGGCGGCTGGTGCCCTCTGGGGGAGCCGGCGGGGTGCGGCTCTTTTCGCTGCCGCTGGACGTCGTGCTCAAGAACAACGTGGCACTCTCCTACTTCATCGACTACATGACCAGCATCGGGGCACAGGCCTATCTCTTCTTCTACCTGAATGTCGAAGGTGAGTTGCGATTCACTGTGTTTACTGTCTTTGTAACGAAATGAAAGTACACAGATGTTTGAGACTTTTGCGAGTCTCAAACATCTGTGATATACAGGGTGATTATAATTAAAGTTAAATTTTCAAACCACTGTAGAAATAGCATTGGTCAGATTGACATCAAATCGCAGCAGGATATTATCTGAGAAGGGGGAAACGTATGGCAGAAGAAAAATAAATAGTTACAAACTGTAGCAGTAAATGGTGCTGTAAGCATCATAATTTAATACTGGTAAACTACAAATGAGAAATGAATTGTACAACAATGCCTGAGGTGTATGTTTGACAGTAAACAAACTGTACTACTCAATGTTCATGAGTGTACAGGAATGATATTGTTAGTTATGTAAGCTGACCCACCACAGCAAGGTCATATCACACTGAATGGGAAAAATCAGTTTTTAATTGTACTGAGGCCGAAAACCACATGAAAACATCACCCACATTAGTTTTTAGTTGTCCTGAAGCCAAAAACTGCATAAAACGCATCAATCCAAATCAAATCAGATTATTGATTTCCATGTGACTACTGCAAAAGATGTTCAATATCCTGTCCACCGTTTTCTGCAACAAGTTGAAATCGAGAAACAGTACGTTCCACAGCTGATCGAAGTGTTTCCGGTGTCACGTTCAAAATGTGTTGCGCAATGCATGTCTTCAATGCAGCTAAGTTTGCAGTCGGAACACTGAACACAACGTCTTTCAGATAGCCCCACAGCCAGAAGTAACACGGATTAAGATCAGGTGATCACGACAGCCACGCTGTAGGGAAATGGTGGCTGATAATTGTAGCATTTCTGAAATGGCACTTCGAGAACCTGCTTAACTGGATTTGCAGTGTGCGGAGGTGTGCCATCTTGCATAAAAATGATCCCATCCACACTGTTGGAGAGCTGGACTGACATGGTTGTGCAAAACACTCCGATAGGGCTTACCAGTGATGGTACAGATAACAGGACCGGACGCGCCTGTCTGTTCTAAAAAATATGGCCCTAATATACATGATGCCATAAACACGCACCACACAGGGACCTTTTCAGGGCGAAGTGGTACTTGATTTGCGTGTGGATTTTCTGTTGCCCGTATTAGAGAATTCTGTGTATTGACATATCCTGTTAGATGGAAGTGGGCTTCGTCCGTCCACAAACTCTTCCATGGCCATCATTGTCCACTTACATGCGAGCAACAAATTCTGCAGCATAGGCCTCTCTTGCTGGCAGTTCAACAGGCACCAGCTCGTGCAAATGGGTAATTTTGAATGGATTGCAAAGAAGGGGATGTTTCATAGGATTTTACTCACCGTACTCACGGATATGTCCAGTGTTTGGGCAATTCTCCATGTACTACACGTTTGCACACCACAACTCGTCTCCTCCTGCACTGCTGTGGCCACTGCTTCCACTGACGTCGAATCAATTCGTTTCCTCCCACTACCAGGCTGCACACCAAAAGAATGTGTCTCTTCAAATTTCTGAATCATTTTATCCAGACCCACGACAGTCATCAGACTGACACCTTTTTTCGAACCCTTCAGTGTCCGGAACTTCTGCAGAGTGACGTGTGCACAGTCATCGTTCTTGTAATACTGGTTTACAAACAGAGAGCGATCCTGAATTGAGACAGTCGTGGCGAACGTCGCAGACACGAAAGGTGCAGAAGCCATGTACCCAGCGTATTTATACCAGCTGCAATGGGTTGTGGGCATGACAGGTGTTTTCATTTATGTATGAGGGATGATTGGAAACTTTTAAGAATGGATCTCGTACTGCTTACTGGTTTAGTGGGCAGGTATACAGAGGGTGAGGAGTGAGTTGTTGCCTTGTCCTTGAATATCCTATGACAGGAAAGTGAGTTACTTTTATTCAGTTTGTCGTGGCAACTGGTTGAGTGCAGGTCTTTTAGGGCTTGTTGCTGGATTCTGTGTGCATGAAAATGGACTTAAAAACAGAGCAATGAGTTTGTGAGCAAGTTTTTTTTTTAAAACTGGGAAATCAGCTTCTGAGACTTACGAACTATTAAACTTAGTGTGCTCTGATTGTAGACTTACATTTAGGGAGATGACTGATGATGAACTTAAGTTCCTATGCAGTTTAGTCAATTTTAACTGAACATCTGTACATAAGTTAAGTTTCTGTAAAATTGATTACAAAAGTGTTGTCGCACCTGACTATACCGATTTGAAGTGTGCCAAGAACTGATTGATCGGACTAAAACTGATCCAGATTTGTTAAATAGGGTAATTACAGGTGATGAATCATGGGTATATAGATATGAGCCTGAAACCAAAGTGCAGTCTTTGCAGTGGAAGTCTCCAGTTCACCACGACCGAAAAAAGCACAGTAAAGTCAGTGGAAGGTGAAGACAATGTTGGTGATTTTTTTGTTTTCAATTCTACAGGTATTGTACATCATGAATTTACCCGTGGAGGACAGACAATTAACCAGGAATACTACAAATGTGTCCTCAAGCATTTACGCAAAAAGGTGCGGAAGAAAAGGCTTGCACTGTGGAAATACAGGAATTGGGTGGTACACGATGATAATGCTCCGGCTCATCGTGCCTTCTCCATCGTTGAATTTTTGACCAAATTCTAAATCTTTTGCTTCTGCAACTGCCATATTCCGCTGATTTGGCCCCTGCGGATTTCTACCTGTTTCCTAAACTGAAATTTTCACTGAAAGCAAGTGATTTGACTCAATTGAAGACTTCCGGGCAAATATGGAGATCATCCTTAATACACTTCAGGAAAAAAATTTCCAGGAACGTTTCCAAAAGAGAAAACTCTGTTGGAGTCGGTGTGTTCAGTCAGAAGGGGACTATTTTGAAGGAGATGCATCACAGTAGCATGTAAGTACTACCATTGTACAATTACAAGCGCGTTCTTAATACTTCCCGATCACACATAGTACTCTGACACATACAGTGTCATCTATTGATGAATTTTCACACTACTCTTTTACTTCTACCATACGTTTTCCCCCTTCTCTGATAATATTCCATTGCAATTTGACGTCATCCTGACCAGTGGTGTTATTTCTACACTGTTTTGAAAGTTTAACTTTAATTATAATCACTATGTATATATGTGGACTGAAGTGACAAATAAAAATTTGTACCAAGGCTGGGATCCGAACCCGAGTCTTCTGCTAGGCAGATGCGCAATCACTGCACTGTTGTGGCACGTTGGCTTTGCTACTGTGTGGGAGACCTGGGTTCGAGTCCCAGCTTGGTACAAATTTTCATTCATCACTTGAGTGTGCATGCATACATCACAGATGTTTGAGACTTGAAAAGGTCTGTGGAACTGTGTAGTTTCATTTAATTAAAATCCCTTATGCTTTGCTTTCAGGCAGGATGCCAATTTTGTTTGACGCTGGAGTCCTATTCCGAAACAGTTGGAGTGTCTCTGCAATGCTGCTAGATTTTAGTGAGAATTCCAAGTGGGCTGGGCCACGAATGGGAATTTCGATTAAGGAGGGAGACGTGCTGGGGTACTCTGTTTGGCTGTGCAAAGCCAGTGTGCCAGGGTGGTGGTGTGGTCAGTGCATCTGCCTAGTGAGCAGGAGAACCGGGTTTCAATCCCGTTGTTGGTACAAACTTTCATTCATTACTTCAGTCTACATATGTACAGTGTTTGTTTAGTGGGTGACGAAAAACCTTGATGTGTACCCTCTAAACTGTTGGGGTGTGGGGGGCAATGAGGCACTTCCGTGCTACTCGTACCAGTGAGTATTGGTGCTGTGTACTTACAACAGCACTGATGTGTGCACTGATTGCACTAGCTGATAAAAACAGTTGTGACATTGATCAATAGCAATTGAAATAAAAACAATCTATGGTGCTTCATCCACCACTGTAAAAGGACACCCGACTGAGGGGGGGGGGGGGGGGGGGGGGGGGATCTAAGTGCAAAGTGCAAGTAGGATCCACACACTGTGGGGTCCATACAAACTTTATAATGTCTAGGTCTGTAGATGGTTCATCTGTCCTCTGAATTGAGAATTTTAATTATTTTTCCATGTTATCGGTATTGATACTGGCAAGATATCGAAATGTGTGACATAAATGGCTGTATTTCTTGATTGCTTTGACTTAGAAGCTTAAATTGTTACACTGCAAAGGGACCATAGACCTAAGTTTTGATATCAATTTGAATGTAATGTGTGTGTTCAGACTGACTGACTGACTGACAGGACTGATTGATTTTGTAAGGGTTCCGTTTTTGCTGAATGAGGACCAAGTCTGACTGCAGTGTTTAGTGATCTCAACTGTGGTTGGTAATGGGGGTACGGAAGAGATGTTGAGTGGGGAGTGGGAAGTAAAGTAGGAACAGAGAAGGTGAAAGGACTAGGCAGGTGAGTGGGGGGACAGTAGGTTCAGGTGGGAGCCTGGAGTGGTAGTAGGGAAGGAGATACAGCAGATTGGAGACAGGGAATTGCGAAGTTTGAGGCTAGGGGGGTTACGAAAGTGGAGGACAGCAATAAACAAATACTTTATACAGTGTAATCATTACATTAGTAAACAGAACAGTACAGCGTGTCACAGTGGATAAACACTTTTAATTCATAAATGGGTTGGCAACAAGCCATTTATTTAATGCTTTTCCTAACAAGCACGGTCTAGAAGGTATTGTGCCATTTGTGGAATCTTATTAAATAGTTTACAGCCCACTAGCTCATAGCTATTAATTGGTTTTGGTAGTATAAACTTATTTTTTCTTGTGTTGTGACTGTGAATATTATTTCTACATTTTACTTCATGCAAATTATTTTTGGTAATAGATTAACACTTGGTGTATATACAAATTTATAACTGTTACTACTTTACATTCAGAAAACAAGGGCTCACAATGTGTTTTATGTCGAGAGCATGTATAGTGACTTTGATTGCTTTCTTCTGCAGAAGTAAAATGTTTTTAACATGGCTCGAGTTTCCCCTGACATTAAGTCTGTAAGACATAATACTCTGAAAAAGTGGGAAAAGATGTTTTAACATAGACATCTTAATAAGTAAACTGCTATGCACAAGTAAATGCTAATGCATTTTGTGTGCTGCGCCCTGGACAGTTATCAAAGTGTACTCTCAAGAGCTTCATATAACTGGTATCATTAAAAGGGCTTTTGTCCTTTATACTAATACCATGTTTGGTGTTCTGTTCCCATTCAGGAGAAATCCATTTGACCGAAACCAATATGATGCTTGGGCCAGTGTATTGCCAAGAAAATCTTTTAGCTTATTTGGGTGATTATTATAATTTAGAAAGGTAGTGTCACCTGCAAATAGCTCTCTATCGAAGCTTATAAAGGAGGTCAGGTCGTTGCTCGTCACCAGAAACAGTTAGCAAAGCAGTTGTCGGAAATAGTTGCCGTTTTTGTGGAAAGGTAGCTCTCAGTGGTCGCACCAGTGCACACTGCCACACTGTGGTTGGGGATAAGTTGATGAATTGTGTGACTACATTCACAGGTGGCCCTACTTTGAGGGGACAGAAGATCCCTGAGACAGGACTGTAGTATGTAGTAGTGGCTGGATATTGTGATACAAGGGTTGCAGCTATGTTTATTACAGCTGTTATGAGCTGCAGTGTGCTGCTCTACCGTATCTTCCTTCGTCGTCGGCATTGTCGTTGTTGCCGTGAGGCACCGTTGTACCAGGTGGAAAGGTGTGTCGATCTTAGAGCATGAGATACGGTAACCTTAAGTCATTGACAATACACGACGGTCACGGTAGCACCTGATTCCAGAATAGCTGCAGTAGTTAGGATCTACGAACTACCCCTTTTTGACCAGGTCCCCAAAACTTAACTCGTAACGAGAGCCCTTCAAAGCAGTCATAAAGATCATCTATAAAGGCTTCGTACAACAATAGGAAATCTTACAGTTTGTGGAATAATAACAGATACAACCAAACTGTCTTGTTTCTTCTGTTTTATTTAACGTAACTTTGTTCACAGTTTTATTTCGCATTCACCACTTGTTCACACTCTTATGTGGAGTATATGCGAGTGCCTGAACCCTAACTCCCAAGTTCCATCGAAACCATTTGATGAACAGTTTTGGTTGCTCGGCACCAACAATCAATGATAATAATACAGTATTTTGTTAGTTTAGCCACCGCCCTCCAGGAATGTTTGTTAGGCGTAAGACAATTACGCACTTTTCTCTCCGATCTGCTATTATTAAGAGTTCGAGTAAAAGTTAATGTTTTTCTCCTTTTCATAAATTGGAGCCTTCTCTCCATGATATAATAATAATAATAATAATAATAATAATAATAATAATAATAATAATAATAATAATAATAATAGAAATGGTCTCATTACCGCATCCGTCGTGAGATGCATATAGATTTATCCCGGAATTGACAACCCTGTAGGTGTACTCAATTTAATGACCACACTTCGCTATCCGCGATTTCGTGTAACTAAATGTCCTTTTGTTACTCTGACCGTATACCGTAGTTGTTTAAAACTGTCCCCTATATTTTTTCACAAGGCAAAATTAGCACTTCTTTACTTGTTTGTTTCTAAGAGTAAACAAAAAAACAATGACACCGCATTATCGGCTACCTTACTCATTAATTTACTACATATTATTTCCTATAACACTAAACAGGTATCGCTGTTATATTTTAATTGTATTCAAAAGTGTGTTATTATTATTATGAGCGACCAAATCGTAACGAATCGCGCGGCGTGCGTTTTTTATGATAAATTTACCCTCACCCATACTTTATTCGTGCAATATTATATATAAATATACAGACAGGGCCGAAAGATTGATCTCTCTACTGTAACCAATAGAGGCAAATACGCTATTAGAGTTCTGTTACACCTATCTTGACTCGTATCGTTACACTGCTCTGCCCCCCTCCCCCCATATACTCCCCCCTCCCCCTTGACACTCCGACAGGTGGCCAGCTACAGGCTTTTTCCCCACCCCTACCCTGCTACCCCTCCTACTCCCTGCCCTGCCCTCACCTCACTCATTTTCTGTATCCCCAAACATAGTGCAATCAGAATTGCTTTTCACTGCTGTCGCTCTACAGAGACCAGGAATGACAGCTACTCCCGTGTGTGTGTGTGTGTGTGTGTGTGTGTGTGTGTGTGTGTGTGTGTGTGTCTTCCTCTTGTAGTTCTTCTCTCTTTCTTGTCCTTTACAATAAAGTAGTGATTGATGTGTATTTGGTAACCTGCAGTGTGTCTGTAACCTCACAGGTTGGAGAGTCTCGGCCGAGCAGCAGATATCTGACCTAGAGCTGCACAAGATGGGAGCTGGCGTGACGGTGGCGGGAGCGGCGGCACCCTCCGTCGTGGTCGGAGGCGGCAGGAAGGTGGGCGACGCTCCACCCCCGACACACCAGCCCCCGCAGCCTGACAGCATGCGTGAAGCGGCCTACAGCATATTCGAGCAGTACCTCTCTGAAAAGGTAAGGCACCCGCCAGAGGGCCGAGAGCAAAGCCGAGTAAGTCAGTCGTGCGGTGAGGTGCAGAGGTTGCGCGTAGGTCACTTTGTGAGCAACGTGTCGCAGTCTTTACAAATTGGAGATATTTTATCACGAGGCAAGTAAGTCATTCTACTACCTGTTGAACCTCTGTACGATGGCTGTGTAATGGCTAACAAATGCCAAGACAGCTTGTGGCGGTTTCGTGTAGTAGTGTATCTATCAGACTGTGTGTGTCAATTGTTTGCTCTAGTTTTAGTTACATTCGTCGTGTATGTATAACTACTTGTCAGTGATTTGCATCAGTTATGTAGACTGGATAATTCTGCAAACTTGTATTTAGTCAGTCCAAATACCTTTCGAGATTACTCTTTATCGATTATTTCTTAGACATCTAAGTAAAAAAAAAAGACTTTTGTTATAGTGTGCAAGCCTCCAACCATTGACAGGGTGTCTATGACCAGGGACAACCGGGAGATCTGGGAAAAACCCGGGAATTTTTTAGAATTCCGGGACTCTATTATTGTTATAGTTTTCATTTAATTTTTTGCGATTTTTGACTGGTAAGAATGAATACTCCAACAAAGGATATTACTGTATCCCACTTCTGTGGAACAATACTGCAGCAACAAAACATGAACGAGAGGGGGAAAAAACGAAAATAAATCTTAAGTCGCAAAATAAATGCGCCGTATACAACTGCAAAACATAGCGTCTGGCAACAGCAAAGTGTGTCAAAGGCTTTAGGAAGACTATGCAATGCTTCCTAACAACAAATTGCTTCTGATGAGCATGACATGACAGACAGTACCGGTACTCAAGAAAATTTACATCCGAATCTGGACATACAAATTTGCACTTTAAGCCAGATTATGCATTTTAGTATGGTTCACGAAATTCCGATGCTTTTGAAGTATCCTCTGATGTCTTGTTTCTTTTGTTACATAATGCAAGATCCTTTAATGTTTCACAAGTACGAACATACTTGCTTCCTGCGTCGTCATAGTGCATGAGCAGTGGCACCTGTTATCTGGCGCTCTCTGGCAACTGCTGAAACGAATCAGTTTCTAACAGGTCACAGGAAAATATTGTGAATGGTTGTTTGAAAAGCGTTACTTTCAAAGTAAATTTACTTGTACACAAGATGAACAATGTGCGAGAATGTACAATGAATTTCTTAAATCACAGAGTGTATGACTCTCAATTAAAAATCAACTCTTTAAGGACGACCATCTAAAAGAATTTCAAGCCCATAAGATCAGAAATTTACGTTCTTATTAAAAATTTTACTGGCACATTTGTGTGATATATCTGAAAGTGTAACACGTGCAAAAAGATCAACATTTTATGTGGAAACTTAGCATCTCTTGCAGCTTATTAATCGAGACCACAATTATATGTGAAAGCTTTTTTTTTCTTGTAGCAACACTATGTATATTAATTTAAACCATTAACTTTTCCTATTTGTGTTTTCCGACTACTTAAGAGTGATCTTGCTATTGGCCGACTACATCGCGTGTCCTATGCTGTCTTCGGCTGGCGAGATAACGTGACATGATCTATGACTGGCTTAGAAAAGCGAGTCGCAATCTCGATTTCAGCGCTTTGGAAAGTAACATGCGGTGTATGGTGTAATTCTAATTTATACCTTCATAACACGAAAATATGCTGCGTACATGTTGCTGCGTATCAAAGATCTTTCCAAAACTTGTTTTTTTTTTCCCCTTAGTTTCATTTTCTAAAGTGCTGGGAAATTCTACGTCAGCATATAAAACCATAAACATTCAAAGAACTGATAAGTTTTACAGTGCCGAGGAAAAGCATACTATCACTTAACATGGGAAAATTGTATGTTCACTCGGGAGAAAGTGTATTTTCAAATGGGAAAAATCCGGGAATTTTTTCTTCTTGTCCCTGTATACACCCTGATTTGGACAATAGCTTTTATCTTTCCTTGAAGTTTTAACACTGCAGGTCCTAGATTTAATGTGTCAGAGACACAAAACTAATCAAATACCATTAATGAGGAATATTCCATTAGTACTGCTAGTGAGGTTTTATGTGATGTAACCTCAACGTTACTGGCTGCTAGGCTGTCTGTAGACCCTACACCCAGTGTCAAAGTTAGTAAAGATTTCAACTAGTATTGTAAACTCTCTGATTAATATGTAACTTCAAAATGTTTTTGTAAACATTTTATCGAAACAAGGAGAGTATTTGAAAGTAATATTTTTCACTAATTGTGAGAACACGGCAGGTGCCATGACCTGATTCCCCAGAAATTTCGCTCAGTGGAAGGTGAGCCAAAGTTAGCCAACACGTGTCTTGATTTATGCATAGATATTCAAACATTGGTGAGAAAATGACCATAATAGTTTTCAGTGTAATTTAGATGCTTTTCAGTGGGCAATACATTCAGCTCAACTGGTAGCATAGTGGTTAGCATTGTGGCTTCACATTTTTGTGCCCTGTGCTTGAAACCCGATTATTACACTATTGTTCCAATGTGTATTGAAATAACATTGTCCTTATTCATCTACTACTAATAATGTGTCTGGTGAATGAATTTAAAAAATGAATGAGTTAAAAAACGTTTTTGCGGTTGCTTTCCGTGAAATTCCTGTAATGTATCGTGATTCATAATCAACTGCAAGTTGCAGTTTTTGGAAGAGTGATCCATTATGTGTGGTTCATCATGAAGTTGTTCCAACACATGAAATCTTCAGCAGTGCTAAAGACATTTCATTCCCGAGTGTGATTTAGGCGAAGAAATGTTGCTGTGGGAAATCTGCCTTTGCGTCAAGCTCTTGGTGTTTCGAATGTTTCTGCAGTTGGTATCATCCGAGGGAAAGCACAAAATCTTCCTGAAGAGTATAAAGTAACAATTAAGAATTGATTTAAGAATGAGTATGAGAATTTAAAAAGTTTATAACCTCTGAAAATACCCCCCTCACCCCCCCCCCCACCCTCTCTCTCTCTCTCTCTCTCTCTCTCTCTCTCTCTCTCTCTCTCTCTCTCTCTCTCTCTCTCTCTCAATTTTTTGACCACTAAAAGTCATGTATATTAAATCGAAAATTTTGACAGTCATTTTCTCAGAAGTGGTAGAGTGTCTGTGGATAAACTGAAACGTGGTCATTTATTTGGACTCCTCTTCCACTAAGCGAAGTTTCTTGGACATTGCGTTATGCCACCTGTTGCCATTTAAAGATTCAGAGTCAAGTAACTTAACTTCCCAAGTAGCATAATAGTAGACAAAAACTTTCAGTTCACACAGTTACTGTTTTCAAAGATGTGACATACTCCGTTACAGTTCACGTCTCTCAGTGTCATTTAAGATAGCATTTCAGGCATAAGACTTCTGTAAAACAATTCACGACTTCCATTGCATACGATCTTGCAAATAATTCCTAGTACAGTTCTGTAGTTTCTCAGAAACAACTCTGGCACATGACTTTATTGCCTATTGGCGCTGTGCTGTTACATGTTAATACTGATGTACATAATTGCTCTATCAGTGTCAAAAGTACAAACACAAACTGACTTTAATAAAATGTATACAACTTTTTCTCATTAAGTAGGAAGAACGTCAGTTTGTATTTGAACAATAGTTGGTTGGTTGTTTGGGGGAAGAGACCAAACAGCGAGGTTATCGGTCTCATTGGGTTAGGTAAGGATGGGGAAGGAAGTTGGCCGTGCCCTTTCAAAGGAACCATCTCGGCATTTGCCTGGAGCGATTTAGGGAAATCACGGAAAGCCTAAATCAGGATGGCTGGACACGGGATTGAACCATCGTCCTTCCGAATGTGAGTCCAGTGTGCTAACCACTGCGCCGCCTCGCTCGGTGAACAATAGTCACTGGATACGGCGGCAGTATTGGCATCATCTTCTCCAAATGCATGGCTGTCAGTTGTGTGACGGTGATGACTAGCTTCTCAACTCGCAGCAACTTCATTGCCTGTTCTGTTGCCCTTAGGTCTGCCTCCTTGTGACAGTTGTTTCCATTTGTTTATTTCCAAAAACCAAATCATCTCCTCATTACTGCTGTATCTCAGTTATAATCTATAAAAACACAGTTCGCTGTGCAACATTGCAAAGCATAACAAGCTACTAACTTCCATCACTGACATTTCTGATGAACTGACAGAGCACTTTCCTCTTCTTTGTGCACACACACGCACACACACACACACACACACACACACACACACACACACACACACACACACACACGTTCGAATGTGTGGTTAATACCACATTTACTAGTCGATTCAGCTGTTTTGTTACAATAGCTTTGATTCTTGGGATTATATGACTATTCGGTTAGTTGGGCTTAATTTATATAATAAAGAAGATAACTGAAAACACAAGAAGAATTGGTGTTTCTGTCTTTAATTAAGCTAGTCAAATTTGGTCATTAATCAGTCTTTGAATCAATGTGTGACAGGTGTGATTTAAAAATGTAAATGCAGATGTGCAAAAATGCATTTAAATAAGTTATAACACGTTCTGCTTTTCCTTTGATCGTAAAAACGAAAATAATAGAGAAATTATTTTACAGACATATGGCATTTTTCTGTTATGTGATAGTAGTAGTTTAATTACGGTGTGGATTATATCTCCTTGCACTGACAAAGTTGGTAGTGTTTGTGTATCCGATTTTGTCTAACCTTGAAAATGTAGTCATAATGTGAAGAAACTGGTGGGGTGTCAATCTCATTGTTAACGGGAAAGAAGGTATTCTAAGGGCTTGTTTCATTATAATTTGAAATCAGTGACTGCGAGGGCTGTCAAGGTGTTTTGTTTATATAGTTGTAATGGCAATGCCTGGAACCTTCCAGAGAGAGCCGAAGTGACAAACGCGGAAGGTGAGTTTGTCAGCTCGTAGCAGCTCCATCCTGTCACGAGACTGAGTGGCGTCACACGACGCGAGTGGACGTTACCGTCATGCTTAATACTCGTGCTCCCACGTCCCTCCAAGCATCGAGCAGAACACTGCGAGATCTGACAGTCTGTGATTCCAACTCCTGATGATGCGGTGATGACAGCTATTGAAAGCTCGAGTGTTTTATTTGAGATGATGCGACTTGTAAACTGAGATGATTTTATTGCATTTTCAATGAAATTTTATCACATTAATCTGTATATTGACCAAGTTGTAAAGGAAACAAAAGAAAAATTCGGAGTAGGTATTAAAATCCATGGAGAGGAAACAAGAACTTTTAGGTTCGGCCGATGACATTGTAATTCTGTCAGAGACAGCAAAGGACTTGGAAGAGCAGTTGAACGGAATGGACAGTGTCTTGAAAGGAGGATGTAAGATGAACATCAACAAAAGCAAAACGAGGATAATGGAATGTAGTCGAGTTAACTCGGGTGATGCTGAGGGAATTAGATTAGGAAATGAGACACTTGAAGTAGTAAATGAGTTTTTCTAATTGGGGAGCAAAATAACTGATGATGGTCGAAGTAGAGAGGATATAAAATGTAGACTGGCAATGGCAAGAAAAGCTTTTCTGAAGAAGAGAAATTTGTTAACATCGAGTATAGATTTAAGTGTCAGGAAGTCGTTTCTGGAAGTATTTGTATGGAGTGTAGCCATGTATGGAAGTGAAACATGGACGATAAATAGTTTGGACAAAAAGAGAATAGAAGCTTTCGAAATGTGGTGCTACAGAAGAATGCTGAAGATTAGATGGGTAGATCACATAACTAATGAGGAAGTATTGAATAGGATTGGGGAGAAGAGAAGTTTGTGGCACAACGTGATTAGCAGAAGGGGTCGGTTGGTAGGACATGTTCTGAAGCATCCGGGGATCACAAATTTAGCATTGGAGGTCAGCGTGGAGGGTAAAAATCGTAGAGGGAGACCAAGAGATGAATACACTAAGCAGATTCAAAAGGATGTAGGCTGCAGTAGGTACTGGGGGATGAAGGAGCTTGCACAGGATAGAGGAGCATGGAGAGCTGCATCAAACCAGCCTCAGGACTGAAGACAACAACAACAAGTGACTGGCCTCAACCATGCTGTATGGGGCTGCTGAGCTGATGTTTTTAACATCTTTTTCTGGTATCATAACTTTGTAAATGTGAGTGCAATAAATGTGTCTGAAGTTTTACTTCAAATTATGAAACTTGGCTTATCTAATCTTAAAAATCTTTACAGTGAAATATTAAATTTAGTGGTTATGTAAAATATTTTATGGAATCATGTTTTTATTCTGGAGGAAAAAAGAGACTTGTAGACCCTGATTTTACATATAATTTTCCTTTTTGTGATGTCTTTTGAAACATTCAGTCATACACAGAGTTGTAACAAAATTTGGTTACCACTGGTATGTTTGTTTTCAGCATGTTTCTTGCTTCTGGCTGTTACTGAAATCAGAACATCCTTTACAGACGTGATGGGTGCAGTATCATTTAGACGGTACAATATTTAAAATCCTTCACTACGTTATTTTCTTTTATTTAGTACTTACCAGAGCACTCAGCCACACACAAATCTGGATCAGTATCAGACTTGTCAGCTTCCGCTTCTGAACCGGAATTGCCAATTTATTCTTCCAGGGTATTCAAAATATTTCTGTTGCCAAAATTCTCAATATCAAAACTGTGTAGAGTATGAAGGTCAGTCAACAAAGATACAGGTAGCAGACAAAAGCAGTATGGGACACAGAGCATAGAGCAAAACCAAATAGTGTAAAGTCCAGGATGGAATAACAATAATATTTTGAAACTAATATATTACTACTCATCACATAGAGGAGTTTTTGGCAAAAGCTTAAATGTTTAATAGTGTTTTCACTGTGCCTCTCTGCAACTCAACGGCTGCTCCACACGAGCAAGAAACGTAGCTTGCTTTTGTGGAGTACACACAGTTCAGAGAGCGAGGTGGCACAGTGGTTAGCACACTGGACTCGCATTCGGGAGGACGACGGTTCAATCCCGTCTCCGGCCATCCTGATTTAGGTTTTCCGTGATTTCCCTAAATCGCTTCAGGCAAATTCCGGGATGGTTCCTTTGAAAGGGCACGGCCGATTTCCTTCCCAATCCTCCCCTAACCCGAGCTTGCGCTCCGTCTCTAATGACCTCGTTGTCGACGGGACGTTAAACACTAACCACCACCACCACCACCACCACCACCACCACCACCACACAGTTCAGAGTTCCAAAACTGTGTGGTAGGGCCGTGCAGAGACCCATCGTTCCACAGTGTACGCCGCTACCGACAGAAGGCACAATATCAGCAGTGAATTTTTAAACACAGCACGACCAAGATTTGGGCATCATCTGTGTGACTTAACTGCTGCTGCCTGAGTCCTGCTGTGGCTGTGTTTACAGTGTGTTAAAGCACTGTGGAATGGAAGAGGGTGCATACCTGACAAGGTCAGCATGTGGATCTGCCTCATCATTTTTTATGTATCCACATTGCAGCAGTCCAATATCAAAAGTCGCAGTGATAAAATTGTTCAGAACATAGTCACGGGCTGTTCCATTCTGCTGTGTTTTAATCACTCCAGTGAAACTCTACTTTACATGTATATAATGAATAAGAGAACAACTGTATTACTGGTCCATGTGTTAAACACACATTCTTTCGTGCAAGTTTTATACGTTTTGCCAAATAATACTTTATTTATCAGTCTTGTGAGTCTACTGGTCATAATTCTAGGGGCCAGTGGAAAATTTGATTGTGTAATCTGATCTGTGTTTGATCACACCAAATGGTGGCACCAAATAGTTCCATATGTAATGGTAGAAATGGCTATCAACTGTATAAATTACTTCAGCAATATTATGAAAAGCATAGATTGTTGCTCGCCGTGTAGTGTAGATGTTGAGTCTCGGACAGGCACGACAAAAAGGCTACTAAGCAGGCAAGCTTTTGGCCAGAAGGCCTTCTTCTGAAATACCACACACACACACACACACACACACACACACACACACACACACACACAAAACCACTCTCAAGCTTTTTCTTGTGCCTGTCTCCCATTTGACCTCTTTGCTGTATGATGAGTAGCAATCTATCCTTTTCATAATATTGTCATTATTCCATTCTGGATTTTCCTTTGTTTGATATGAATTGTTTTGTTTTACTGCATTTATGATCTAGTCTCTGTGTTTAACCAAACCTGCAAGAATACAAAATACACAGTCTGATGAAAACTATCCAAAGACCTATCTCTGGCCACCAATAGGGGTTGTATAGCATGCACAGCACACAGTGGCCAACATGGTGTGACAAGTTTTCATCCAATTTCATCCAAAGTACTGGGTGGGTTCCTTCATTCGTTTGTTCAGAAGGGGAAATTGACAAGTATTTGCCACCATTTGGCCAGTCGGCAATGACAGAATTGAGGCGCACACACTCTGAAATCTTTCTCAGATGATTTTGCAGAAACCATTCAGTAGAAACAAATATTTTTTTCGAGAGTGAAATTGAACTGTTTACAAAATTGGAGCATCTTTGTGGATGGATAGTAGCGGATTACTCATTACTCTCGTGTATTCGTTCACTGAAGCTTTGGAGCTGTACAATCCTCATAGCAGCATAGTTGGGTGTCCACCTTCTTTATGTGCTTGCTGGTAACCACACTGGTTAGCAATACTACATTGCAGAGTTGCATAAGGCGAGTACAGAGCTTTTTGGCATTTCTGCTGATGCTCCTCTCTGCTGAGCATCACAATGGAATTGTTGTGTGAACTTATTTTATGTAATACATGTTTCTAAATAGCACACGTTTCTATCCAATCCCAAAGAAAGCAGGTGTTGACAGGTGTGAAAATTACCGAACTATCACTTTAATAAGCCATGGCTGCAAAATACTAACACGAATTCTCTACAGCCGAATGGAAAAACTGACAGAAGCTGACCTCAGGAAAGATCAGTTTGGATTCCGTAGAAATGTTGGAACACATGAGGCAATATTGATCCTACGACTTATCGTAGAGAATAGATTAAGGAAAGGCAAGCCTACGCTTCTAGCTTTTGTACATTTAGAGAAAGCTTTTGACAATGTTTATTGGAATACTCTCTCTCATATTCTGAAGGTGGCAGGGGTAAAATACAGAGAGTGAAAGGCTAGTTACAATTTTTACAGGAACCAGATGACAGTTATAAGAGTCAAGCGGCATTGAAGGGAAGCAGTGGTTGGGAAGGGAGTGAGATAGGGTTGCAGCCTATCCTCAAAGTTATTCAATCTTTATACTGAGCAAGCAGTAAAAGAAACAAAAGAAAAATTTGGAATAGGTATTAAAATCCATGGAGAAGAAATAAAAACTTCGAGGTTCACCGATGACATTGTAATTCTGTCACAGACAGCTAAGGACTTGGAAGAGCAGTTGAACGGAGTGGACAGTGTCTTGAAAGGAGGATATTAGACGAACATCAACAAAAGCAAAGCGAGGTTAATGGAATGTAGTCGAATTAAGTCAGATGATGCTGAGGGAATTGGATTAGGAAATGAGACGCTTAAAGTGGTAAATGGTTTTTGCTTTTTGGGGAGCAAAATAACTGATGAAGGTCGAAGTAGAGAAGATATAAAATGTAGACTGGCAATGGCAAGGAAAGCATTTCTGAAGAAGAAAAATTTGTTAACGAGTATAGGTTTAAGTGCCAGGAAGTCATTTCTGAAAGTATTTGTATGGAGTGTAGCCATGTATGGAAGTGAAGCATGGACGATTAATAGTTTGGACAAGAAGAGAATAAGAAGCTTTCGAGATGGGATGCTACACAAGAATGCTGAAGATTAGGTGGGTAGATCACATAACTAATGAGGAGGTATTCAGAATTGGGGAGAAGAGGAGTTTGTGGCACAGCTTGACTAGAAGAAGGGACCAGTTGGTAGGACATGTTGTGAGGCATCAAGGGATCACAAATTTAGTATTGGAGGGCAGCGTGGGGGGTAAAAATCGTAGAGGGAGACCAAGAGATGAATACACTAAACAGATTCAGATGGATGTAGGTTGTAGTAGTTACTTGGAGATGAAGCTTACACAGGATAGAGTAGCATGGAGAGCTGCATCAAACCAGTCTCAGGACTGAAAACATGTTTCTAAATGTAAGATCCTATCTAGAGTAACCATAAAGTACTTTGGTTGTTGCTGATTAGTGAATTCAATGTTATCTGTATGAATCGTTGTCGTGTGTCACGCCATTTTGTTGTTCTGATGGAAACAGCTGACCTTGGTCTTGGTGGGGTTTGGTATTACCCACTATTTAGTGAAATACCCACACGTTTTATTTAGGTCAGTGGTGAGAGTGTTTTTAGCATCTTCAAAATGTTTGTTTTGGATAGTCAGTTATATCATCAGCATAGCTGAACTTCCTTGACATCGTTCCAGGTAGATTAGAGTCATAGAGGTTAAAAAACATCAGCGCTAGTGCTGCTCCTTGAGGCAGTCCATTATTGTTTCCTGTGTTTGCTTATGTTACTACCCTTGATCATCTGCAAGCAAGCTGTTAAGTCTTACTATGAAACTACATCTTTGTGTAGGTTTCAAAAAATTCTTCAGTATTTGTTTTGTTTGTAAATCTACTCTTCGTAGTACCTGCAGGGTGTAAATTTTTTTTGCTGTTGTAAAGAACCTTGCCAAGTTCTCCGGAAAACTATTTCCAGTTTGACCTTCGGAAGTTTCATCTAGATTTGTATGCCTATTTCATATATGACTAGGCGATGTTGACCACATGAGAAATCTGACAGAACCATTCTGGATATGCTTTCTGGTTGGCTGTTTTGATTATGAGTTGAGAAGCAGAGATCTGGATTGGAGTCTCTGCCCTGTGCTGCTGATCTGAAAGTTTTCTTGTCCTTTGCATCAAATATTAGACTTGCAATGTTTTCCTCCACCCAGCCAGCAAGTGCAAGATCATTCTTGTCATTGGTGTTGCACTTACACATTGTATGATTGTTGAAATTTTCCACATCGGGAGTAGGGAGGGAAAATGGAGATCGTATCTTGGATAGTACCCCAGCAGGTCATTGGTTGTGTGGTGTTTTGTAAACATTAGCTATTGAAATCTGTTCAACTTTTGTAGTGGCATTGTGAATCCTATTGTCAAGGTCAGAGGGAAGTAGTAGGGCAGTTTCAATTTTGCTGTGATTATAAGTGACACAGGTGTTCGCATGATGGTATGTGGCTCATAGTATTCATATCCTTGTATTCTTCCTCTTGCCTGAAAATCAGCCACACAGTCTATGTAAGCCTCTTGTGTAGTAAGTACATCAATGTTCCTCTCATGCGGAATTTGAGACAGAGTTTTGCATTTTGGTGTTCTCAGTCCTTCAATATTTAGTTAGCAAATTTGGAGACTAGATCTGATATTTCTTGTCATGCAGCTCTTTGTAGAGCCATTACCTGATATGATTCTAAGTATTTGAAGCCAGGAGATCCTCTCGACACAATGAGTCTGGTACCAACTAATGTTCTGGCTCGGCACGACCCAGGGTGCACCGCATGGAGCGCTTCCATGATGTGAGCGAGCTAGTTTTGTTTGTAATCATCATGCAGACATTTAAAATGTGTGGACAAAGTAACACAGATGAAGGTCTAAACAATAGAAGTAATTATAAACAAAACTGAATTCAAACAAAATGGGGAATAGAAATAGTAATTTAAATGACATATTCGAAAGTATAAAATGAGAAAAATGGAAGAAATTAAATAGAAGTTAATACATAAAAATAATTGAAATGACATTCACAAAAGTAACCTACACCATTATATCAGTTGTCTTAAAAAAAATTGATCTTACCCCTAGGGACCTTCCCTTATTAGTGCTGTCCTCCAAGATTGGGTTGTTTATCTGCACTTCAGTGCCTGATGAATGATTTCGTTTCTCTGTGATCAAATAAAAATGTAGCTGAGTCCATGTTTTTAAATTTAACTTTCACAGTTTATTCTGCTTAGTTGAATAATCACAGAGTAAAAATTACATTTCTGAATAAAATTAACACGGAATGTTACAGCTTTGCAGGTATGGCAGATTCATGTACACAACTATTAACTAACTAATTAACGAGCTAAAAATGGTGAGTGTTGCTATAAATACAACAGCAATTGATTTTGCTCATTGCATTGTTTTAACATGATCAAAATTGGAATTACATCATTTTTGTGATATTTCAAGAAATTGTTTAAAAAATTTGCTATGACAAATAGAATAAAAAGTTTCTCTCGTCCAGAAAGTAGGTGGAAATACATTTTTAGATTGAAAATTATTAAAACATACTTTGCAAGCAATGATGGCAGAATAATTTTAATTTATACTATAGATACTCAATGAATCTCATTACCAACATTCTCTCTGAGTCTTTGACAGAAGACTAAAAAATTGCTACTGCCAAATATTATGTCAAAATTTCATAAATATTTTTAATTTAATATCAAGCTGTTACAGTATGTATGTGGTGTCTGTTTTTTTGGTCATGTTTGAAGGAACAGACACCAAATACACAGGGCAAATCACTCCAGCCTTTCATTACAAATAATGCAGAAATGGAAAGCGCTATTGATGTGTGGTTTTCACATAATGGATTGGTAGTCAGGTGCTTGTATTGCTAGCCAGTCAACAGATTGTAATAATGTTTAGAAATTGTATATTTTTTGTGCAAACATACACTTTTCTATATGGAACAATGGCTACTGACATTGGGTAAATCTGAATGTCAGTGGTCCTTGTCACAGGATTCTAGTGGGAGTCATTTACGAGGTATCGTATTTTGAAAACTTTCGACACAGACACTTGTTTGCGACATTCGACATCTGCAGTTGCTATAATCCATTCGTCATAAGAATAAACCTAATGTAAACATTGCACAAAGTGTTGTTCTCCATTTGGTGGAACCTCATTGGATTTCAGTTTCACATGGGACTGCAGCCAAGCTGTCTCGAGTACTGTCAAGTACGATAATAAGGGTACGTTTTGTGCTGTGCGTTACATGCACATTGACGTAGTGATAATAACAGAACAACAGCTTTACTGGAGTGTTTAACTTGGGCAGCACTGGCTGGTCAGCTGATACAGCCAGCCTGCAGTTACGTGGCCAGCTGCAGTTCACACATAAAAAGAGACGAGCAGAGGAGCAATACAGCTTCAAATGCTGTTTAATTTTTAAGCAACATGAAACAATACATTGCAAATCTCCCATAATACACTCCTTAGACGACTAGGCAAAAACAACGTGTTACTGTTTTTAGCTAACGTACTATTGTAACTAAAAACAAGAAAGATGAAAATTCCTGACTTGAAAACACGGTAATTTTTCTGCATATGCTGAGTGTAATGTAAGGGAGTATTTAAGGATTTCGCTGTATAGTTAAATATTGAAGCCACTGAAGCTAATACTTACAGTAAGTCGTCTCTTTCCTTATCCGAATTCGAGAAATACATTTCATTTCTGGAAGTGTCACCTGCTACATTGATAACGAGCCTATGAACAACAACAGGATCCACGAAGCCAGCCGAGTGCAGCATTTTCTCTTCTTCTTTAATGATAGCTGTTCTATATGCCGCCAGCGTTGCTGGCAGTGACGTGTGAAAAAGCTGCATTCGTTAGTTCCAGTACGTCTGGTAGCTTAAGAGTCTTGTTACTTCTCGGGTCAAATCCCGCAACTTAATCCATATTTCAGTTTCTCTTAAATCAGGTGAGTAAGGTGTGTGCAGAATGACGTCCAAACCCAATTCCTGTAGAGTTCTTTTGTTGTTCTATCGGAATACGGGCAGGTGTTACTTTGGAGTAGCACCACTTCACTCTTTCTTCCTGGTCATTGTCCTCAGATTGCATCTGCAAGATGTTTCAGTTGTTGGCAGTAAATGTCAGCAGTGATAGTTACACCTTGGGTGAGGAATTCGATAGTGCATCACACAGTTGCTGATCCACCGGATGCAGAACTTTATCTTTTGTGGATGCATGCAGGTGTTCATACAGTCTCAACTATTCCTTTCCTTTTCTTACGTTAGCACGATAGTGCAAAGACACCATTTCTCATCACCAGTAAAGATGGAGGATAGGAATGGTCGGTTCATGAGCAAATTGATCATAAGCAAGTGAGGATGCGCCAGTTTTTGTGATTGTGGCTTAGAGCCTGTGGTACCCATATGTGCGATTTTTGAACCTTCTAAATTGCCTGCCAATGTTGTAAGACGGTGGAATGGTCATAGTTCATCACATTTGCCAGTTCTCGAGTACCTTGATGTGAATAATTGTGGAGTAATGTGTTTAAATGATCTTCATTGAACCCTTAAGGTCTTCCTGAATGTGGAAAGGCACTAATGTCAGAACAATCCTACTTAAAACGAGGAAACCATTTTCATGTGGTGCACTGTCCGCTGGTATTATCCCCTTTGGGACAAGTGTTTCTCGCTGACTCGACTGCTGTTACCTCTCAGTCGAACTGGAACAAAAGAATATGTCAGAAATGTACAGATTTCTCCTCTTGGCTTTCCGCCTTATTATGTCCACAGCTTCACTCACCATCTCCAGATCACAAAATGACAATAATGTAAACTCAAGGAACAACAGTGAAAGACAAATAAAAACTGACAATTGATAAATAAATCAATAGCTACTGGAATACCATCAGGCAAAACAAAAATGCTACAGAGTTATGTATTGACCTAATAAATAAATAAATAAATAAATAAATAAATAAATAAATAAATAAATAAATACATGTACCAACCTAATAAATAACAGCTTTTTGTCAGTGACAGCTACTGTTAAAATTATAACAGAATTGATTGTACACAGGCTTTTTCATTTGTGGATACCACAGGAATAGAAACTTTCA
Organism: Schistocerca gregaria; assembly: GCF_023897955.1. NCBI lineage: Eukaryota > Metazoa > Arthropoda > Insecta > Orthoptera > Acrididae > Schistocerca > Schistocerca gregaria. Next base: position 78,990,629 of record NC_064930.1, on the reverse strand, counting down.
TAATCAGAATGCAATGCCCTTTAAACATTTTTATGACCTTTTCAGCTGGAGCTGTGCCCTTGTTAATTTCTGATACTTCTGTTTCTAGAGAGAGCTGCTCTGGTAAATTTGTCATTCTAAAATGGCTCTGTAGCACAGAACAGCCCAGTGACAGTGTGTCGCTTGTGCTGCAGGCTTCTCCCCGGCTCCGCCTGGACGAGACGGTCGTGAGGAAGCTGCTCTTCCGCATCCGCACGGAGGCGCCACACGAGACCTGGTTTGACGAGGCGCAGGCCGCCGTGTACGAGAAGCTGCAGGTGAGAGCGTGGCCACAGAGATGCACTTGTGCCGACAGTCTCTTCCTGTAATGTTTCTACAAAAGACCATCACCACCACCAAATACTGTTCTTTGATAGTTTGTCCCTTTGTTATTGTTAAAGCTATGACAGTCAGAAATTAGCCAAGTTCTTTGCTTATGCCAGATGGCAGTTATTGAATTATATGAATATATAATGATAATATATAATAATAATATATAATAATAACGAATTATATGAATATATAATTCTGAGCGGTTTGCGTTAGGACGTTCAAACAGCATCATTGGTTGCAGGGCACAATGTGAATTACTATGAGCAAGCACGGTTTGGTTTAGCAATGAAGCCGACTTTCATTTTGATGGGTTTGTTAACAGGCAGAATTGGTGCATTTGAGGGACTGAGACCCTACATTTCATGACCGAGAAGTCTCTCCACCCTCAACAGGTGACTGTGTGGTGTAAGTGTCCAGTCGTGAAATAATTGGTGCACTATTTCTTGATGGCACAGTGACTACCAAACGGTACGTGAAGGCCTTGGAAGATGATTTCATCCCCATTATCCAAAGTGACCCTGATTTCGACAAGATGTGGTTCGTGCCAGACAGAGCTCGACCCCATCGAAACAGGAGAGTGTCTGATGATGTCCTGGAGGAGCACTCTGGAGACCGCATTCTGGCTCTGGGGTACCCAGAGGCCATTGGCGTGGGCCTCGATTGGCCGCCGTGGGGTACCCGGAGGCCGCTGGCGTGGGCCTCGATTGGCCGCCGTGGGGTACCCGGAGGCCGCTGGCGTGGGCCTCGATTGGCCGCCGTGGGGTACCCGGAGGCCGTTGGCGTGGGCCTCGATTGGCCGCCGTGCGGTACCCGGAGGCCGCTGGCGTGGGCCTCGATTGGCCGCTGTGGGGTACCCGGAGGCCGCTGGCGTGGGCCTCGATTGGCCGCCGTGGGGTACCCGGAGGCTGCTGGCGTGGGCCTCGATTGGCCGCCGTGGGGTACCCGGAGGCCGCTGGCGTGGGCCTCGATTGGCCGCCGTGGGGTACCCGGAGGCCGCTGGCGTGGGCCTCGATTGGCCGCCGTGGGGTACCCGGAGGCCGCTGGCGTGGGCCTCGATTGGCCGCCGTGGGGTACCCGGAGGCCGCTGGCGTGGGCCTCGATTGGCCGCCGTGGGGTACCCGGAGACCGCTGGCGTGGGCCTCGATTGGCCGCCGTGGGGTACCCGGAGGCCGCTGGCGTGGGCCTCGATTGGCCGCCGTGGGGTACCCGGAGGCCGCTGGCGTGGGCCTCGATTGGCCGCCGTATTCTCGGGATCAAAACACGTGCGACTCCTCCTTGTGGGGCTGTTTTAAAGACAAGGTGTACAGCAATAATCACCAAACCACTGCTGAGCTGAAAACAGCCAGTCAGGATGTCATCGACAGCATCAATGTTCCGACACTTCAGTGGGTCGTGCAGAATTTCGCTATTCGTCTGCACCGCATCATTGCCAACGATAGCAGGCATATCAAACATGTCAGTCTGAATATCTGTATGTGGAATAAAGAGTGTGCATGCCGCAGTTTGTAATTAATTTATGTTTTTGTTTCATATAGTTCCGTATATGAGTTCAGGGTGTCTGTTCTTTCAGAAATGTCCAAAAGGACAGACACCACATGGAACCAAAATGGTTCAAATGGTTCTGAACTCTATGGGACTTAACATCTGAGGTCATCAGTCCCCTAGAACTTAGAACTACTTAAACCTAACTAACCTAAGGACAGCATACACGTCCATGCCAGATGCAGGATTCGAATCTGCGACTGTAACGGTCGCGCGGTTCTAAACTGAAGCACCTAGAACCGCTCGGCCACACCGGCCGGCCACCATGTGGAATCCACAGCTGTGGTGGGTATTATGTAAATTGAAGGTGACTTTAAGTGGAATCTTAGGAGATGAGTGAAAATGTGTGCCAGACTTGGATTCAAACCAAGGATCTCCTGCTTATGAGGCAGTTGTGTTAATCACTTTGCCACCTGGACACAGTGTTTGTCACAATAACGCAGATGCCTCGGGTACCTCCCTTTGCTGGACCACACTCTTCAGATAGTGCCACCTACCCGCAGTCACTGTCCACCTCCGTGCTCACTACTTTGAGATTCTTGCAGGAGACCAAACGTGGTTGTGGATTCGCACTGAAGGTGGTGGATTGATAGCCCATGGAGGGATCTCTGTTATATGGATGTGTGGGTTGGCTGAGGGGCGTACCGGGATAATCTGTACAGTGGCGATAACCACTGTGTCTCTGTGACACAATGGTTAACGCAACTGCCTAATAAGCAAGAGAGTCCCGGTTTGAATCCCAGTCTGGTGCACATTTTCATTCAGCACCACTGAGTCCATGAAAGTCCCAATGAAACTAACATTGGGAGTTCCTTCCCTTTCCTTTTATTTCTGCTCCCTTCCACCTTCCAATTTGCATAATAAGTTCTTTGTTTGCAGTGAGTGTTGAAACAGTGCAGTGCAGAAGTGGAAATTTTGTGTGATGCTTTCCATTTCAAATTTTTTGTAATGCCATAACTCGACAACAGTGCTTCGGATCATTTCATCCAACTGCTGGTAATAAATCATCTACAGAAAATCTGTTTAAAATTGTTTTCTTTTTTAAAATTGCAGTGGGACTGTTATTGATGAATTTTGCACAGTTTACCTAAGTTAATTAACTGATTATTCCACAAAAAATATTGGCACTGTGCACGTCACAATCGAAGGTTCAGCAAGAGACTTAACCGGAGACAGTGTCAACAATAGGCAATCGAGGACTGCAGTATATCTTATTTTCTATCAGTACCTAGCTGTGAAAACATCTGTCCCAAATGCATTCTGCACACATTGAGTGAAGTTCAAAAACAGGCCAAAAATTTCAACTGAGTGCAAAATATGTATGCAATGTTCTAAAGAAGGACAGAATGTGGATAAATTCATATGAGCTAAAAACTAAGCACAAATTGACTGTTTGGCTGCTCCAAGATAAATGAGACCAACAGAAATGGTTTGTTCAGAAAGTACTTTCAAGGAAAAGATTGCCTTTGTCTCTGTCTTTAGCTGTCAAGATTGCCAATTAATGTCTCCCTGTTCTGGCTCGTGCACCGACAGGCAGGGCAGTGGAGCATCCACAATCACAGCTAGGTAGCAGTGGGCAAATATCTGCCTAGCTGTCGAGCTGTAGCTACGCGGCTGTACTGCACCGACCGAACGCACGGTTGTGTGGAAGGCTGAATAGTCTGTGCGTGCCCGGAAGAATGAATGCTGTAAAGCCACCTGGCTGGTAGCCTATTCTAGCTGCACCTGTCCCAGGGTGAGCTGAGGGTGCCTGCGAATACCTTTGCCCTATGGAACTGCATCAGAACAGCCCTTATTAGAGGAAAGCAGTTAATGCCAAATGATATACAGAATTTCGTTTGCAACAAATCCCTGCATCACTGAAATGAGGAAAATCATTGGGAAATGTTGCTTTGTTCTTAATTGTGACAATGCTGACAGTCACAGACACGTCAAACAGTTGATTATTTGGTGGGAAGAAATATCAAATTAATGTCTCATTGCCTATATTCATGTGATTTATCTTCTAACAACTTTCTCTTGTTTTTGTATGGGAGAAAAAAGGAAAAAGTACATCAACCATGATTTTCATCACCTCGAGAAGCTGTTGCATCCACCCAAAACTATGGTTTTGTGATACAAAACATAATGTAAATTCTGTCACCACTGTTACTTTGAGCACGTACAAAAGTGTAAAGCGAAGTGGTTTCAGATACACAGTATCTCATCGAAAGTATGCGGAAACCTATTCATGGACGGTATGTGGAGGAATGGCAGCCCATTCACCCTCAAACCGAAACCAGAGGTGGCGGTGAATTTATTTATTCTTCATAATTACAGCCTATTATCTGAAAAGCTAAAATAGGCCATTGAAATCCCATTTCCTTGGATAGTATTAAATTATGTATTTTATCTTTCCAGATAAGAAGCTATAATTATTAAGAATAGATTAATTAGTTAATTCACTACCTCCTCGAGAGGGAGAGAGGGAGAGAACAAACAACAACAACTATTTCTGCTGCTCCAAAACTACATTGAATCTCTAACCATTTACCCAACCACTATCTCCTACCAACACCACAGAATTTCTTCTCTGTTTGTTCATTTATTTTGGCACGTTGAACTTGTAGATGGTTATCTCCGCCACTGGATCTGCCATAATACTACCCCAGGCAACACCCTTAGTCTGCTGGATTCTTCGGGCGTCGAGCAGCAGTTCGGCAGCATTTCTAGTAGTTCCACACATAACTCACTCCTTGAAGTCCACCCTTCCACGGTCACTTGCACCCGAGCAATGTAGATTATGTCAGTATTTTGCTCAGTCGTCACCAACCTAAGTCGTATTCTCTCCATGTGCAGAATATGCCGTTTTGCCTGGATGGCAGCACGATGGCTTACGGTTGAATGTGTCGTGAAGTCTTCTTTGACTGCCCTGGATACTGTGGGTGCAGTATTGTCAGAGATGGACCAGGTTGACTCATTCCCTGGTGCTGTTTTGGGATCCAATATCCTTAATACCTGACATCCACTACCCACTGCGTCTTAATAGAGTGCAAAGTGCCTCATCGTGTTTTCCGGTGTGTCCACACTGCCACAGGTGCAGCTATCATTTGCTGTCTTGATTTTGTACACATCTGTGGCATAAGGGCCACAAGAAGTCAGATTTGTATTGGTTCACTTGATGGGTTAAGAAATCTCATTTTTAATCTCTCTATAATGTTAGTGAGAAATTGGTACAGTCTCCTGCCAGTATTGAAGTGTCCCATTCATTTTTCCTCAATTGTAATGTGCGATCTTTTATTTCCTTTTTCAAATGGGTCTCAGACTAGATTAGATCAATACTTGTTCCATAGATCATGAATACAACACTTTGTAATGATGTGGAACACTTCAGGTTAATAAAAGGTGTCTATACAAGATATTACATTACACAATATATTATTTTTTAAAATTTTTCGTGTGGGTTGGGGGAATTACCCAGTTACTATATCCAAAAATTCATCTAATTTCCCTTTAAATGCTATATGGCTATCTGTCAGACTTTTGATGCTATTAGGTAGGTGACCAAAGACTTTTGTGCCAGCATAATTTACCCCTTCTGAGCCAAAGTTAGATTTAACCTCGAATAGTGAAGATCATCCTTTCTCCTAGTGTTGTAGCCGTGTACACTGCTATTACTTTTAAATTCATTCGGATTGTTAATAACAAATTTCATAAGTGAATAAATATATTGTGAGGCTAGAGTGAAGATCCCTAGCTCTTTAAACAAGTGTCTGCAGGATGATCTTGGATAAGCTCCAGCAATTATTCTGATTACACGCTTTTGTGCAATGGACACTCTTTTACTCATTGATGAGTTACCCCAGAATATGATGCCATACAAAAGCAGAGAATGAAAATAGGCGTGGTAAGCTAATTTACTGAGATGTATATTGCCAAAATTTGCAATGACCCTAATAGCATAATCTTCAGTGTGTTTTTTTTCCGTTCAACCCCACATCAATGCATACAACTAGAAATTTTGAATATTCTACCTTGGCTACCGATTTCTGATCAAAGTCTATATATTTATTAGTGGTGTCATTCCATTTACTGTATGGAACTGTATGTACTGTGCTTTGTCAAAGTTTAATGAGAGCCCATTTCCAGATAACCACTTAATGATTTTCTGAAAAACATCGTTTACAATTTCACCAGTTAATTCTTCTCTGTTGGATGTGATAGCTATACTTGTATCATTGGCAAAAACCACCAGCTTTGCATCTTCGTGAATATAGAATGGCAAGTCATTAATACATATTAATAACAGCAGAGGACCCAAGACCGAACCTTGCGGCACAGTTCCGAGCAGCCTTTGTGCTACCATTTAATTGCCTTTCTTTAACCAGGAGAAGGCTCCCCTTTCCTAATTTCCAAGTCCAATGTCCATATTCCTATAATTACTAACAAAGTATCACTCGGGGTAGTGCAGTAGGAACCAGTTAATCGTAGTAGAACACCTCATTGAACTGTTGCCACTACCGAGACAGCAATCCGCGAGCCCATTTGCTCGCGCCATATCCTATGACTGGTAGTAATATAGATTGGTGATATGCTTTGATTATCTTCAAGGAAGCCAAAATTGCCTATTTGCACTGGTTACAGTTTTATTCATCAGGTTTGTACCTTTTCTACCTGCTTCCTTTACGCGATGTGCAAAGTTAAGATATTGTTCCAGAAATACCCCTAGATATCTAGTTACTGCACTTCTCATGATTGTTACATCATTTAATTTAATTTTTCGATTTCTTATGCAGTGGCAGGTATGTTGTTAAAACGAACAGCACATCATCTACAAATGCCACCAGTTCGCTTATGTTGCCGCTGTCATGTAACTTCTGTAGTGTGGGGTCTAGTGCTACATCGCAAAACTCCGGACTACACACACTGACCACTGTGGAAAGCCTTTTGTTGTTGTCTTCGTTAGTTTCGTTCCTTGACATCTTATGGAAGCATGTCACCTGTGCCAATAATCTCTCGTGCAATTCTGGACTCTCCAAATCCCTAAGGCGACCAAAGAAAGACGGCCAACGTAGGTTATTGAAAGCGCCAGCAATATCAGCCACCGTGTAGAATGAGTATCTGTCGCTAGCGAGGTCGCCTTACTAATTGCAGTTGGTTTGCCTGTTTTAAACCTGTACTGGTGAGGCTGTATCTCACATAGCAGGTTGTGGTCTTGTAGTCTTTAGCATAGTAGTTTTTTTTAAATGTCTTGCTGAGAACATTCAGAAGACAAACTGGTCTGTAGGATTTGGATATAATTGGATCCTATTCTTGCCCTTTACTTATCATTGCTACTTCAGCATTCTTCCACATTGCTGGTACCCTTGCTTGCAATACACACTCATTGTGAAGATCACACAAGTAACTATTTCATTGGTAACATAAGGCTTGTATTACTTTGAGAGCGATCCTGTCCAGTCCTCGAGATTTTTTCAGTCTTAAAATTATTTTCTTAATTTCTTCTTGTACGAAGGGGTACACAAGTATCTTGTTTCTATATGATTCCCATAACATTTCAGGAAGTTGTTTCTGAAAGTATTTGTTTGGAGTGTAGCCATGTATGGAAGTGAAACATCGACGATAACTAGTTTGGACAAGAAGAGAATATAAGCTTTGGAAATGTGGTGTTACAGAGGAATGCTGAAGATAAGGTGGATAGATCACGTAACTAATGAGGTGGTATTGAATAGGATTGGGGAGAAGAGAAATTTGTGGCACAACTTGACAAGAAGAAGGGACCGGTTGGTAGGACATGTTCTGAGACATCAGGGGATCACAAATTTAGCATTGGAGGGCAGCCTGGAGGGTAAAAATTGTAGAGAGAGACCAAGAGATGAATACACTAAGCAGATTCAGAAGGATGTAGGTTGCAGTAAGTACTGGGAGATGAAGAAGCTTGCACAGGATAGAGTAGCATGGAGAACTGCATCAAACCAGTCTCAGGACTGAAGAACAAGAACAACAACAACAACAACATTTCCCTCAACCTACCCAGTCGTCTTTCTTCTCAATCGTCAGGGGGTACTTCCTCCATTATCAGGACGGTTGACTGTTTCCAGCTTTCTGTTACCGTTCCGAGGAGGTAGTGAACTCGAGTGCCGGGATCTATAGTGAAGTTGAATTTCTAAATGATCACAGAGGTGTTCCGTCGAAATTTGATTTGGCGCCCTGGGCAGGCCAGTCCATTTCAGCGATGTCACTGCCCACAAACTGTTGCCTCACAGATGCTGCTTTCTGTTTTATAACAGGTTTCGTTGGCATCTCAATACAATCAGTGAGTGTCTCTGAACTGCTCCTTTTCTGTGGCAAGTACACAGTGCCGTAAAATGAGTTCTTATCCTTCCACGTTTAGTGTCTCTTTTTTTTTGTTTTAAATTTTTATGCAAGAATGAGACCACAGCCTCGCCACGAAAACACCCCCATATCGTAACACCAACTCCTGTGTATCTCGCTGTCGGCATTATGCACAGTGGCAGTTTAACATCATCTAGGCATTCGCGTACCAAAACCCCTCCATCAGATCACCACAGGGTGTAGTGTTATTCATCGCTGCAGATAACTCACCTCGAGTCACCAATTGTCCCACGGGGGTGCTCTCGACGGCACCTCGAGCTGTCTTAACGTCGACTTCAGACCTGTGTAGATTACGAGCAGCTGCTCATTTGTTGTACCCCCGTTCTTTTTGATTCATTACACAGAGTCATTGTGTTAGGTGGATTGGTGGTAGCAATTTAGAACTCGGAAATAATTTTCTCCATTAATTTTATGCAATCTTTTTAACAACCATCTTCTGCAATGTTCAGTGGTCCCTGTTTGTCAGTACATTGTGTGATCAAAAGTATCCAGACACCTGGCTGAAAATAACTTAAAAGTTCATGGAACCCTGCGTCGGTAATGCTGGAATTCAGTATGGTGTTGCCCCAACCTTATCATTGATGACAGCTTCCACTCTTGCAGGCATAGGTTCAGTCGGGTGCTGGAAGGTTTTCTGAGGAATGGCAGCCAATTCTTCACAGAGTGCTGCACTCAAGGTATCAATGTCGGTCATTGACACCTGGCACGAAGTTGGCATTCCGAAACATCCCAGAGGTGTTCTATAGGATTCAGGTCAGGACTCTGTGCAGGCCAGTCCACTACTGGGATGTTATTGTCATGTAACCACGCCACCACAGACCATGCAATATGAACAGGTGCTCAATCGTGTTGAAAGATGCAGTCGCCATCCCCGAATTGCTCTTCAACAGTGGGAAGCAAGAAGGTGCTTAATACATTAATATAGGCCTGTGTTGCGGTAATACCACATGAAACATCAAGGAGTGCAAGCTCTCTCCATGAAAAACACAACCACACCGTAACACAACTGCCTCAGAATTTTACTGTCAGCACTACACGCATTTGCAGATGACATTCACCGTGCATTCGCCATACCCACACCCTGCCATCGCATCGCCACATTGTGTGCCGTGATTCGTCACTCCACACAACGTTTTTCCACTGTCCAATCCTCCAATGTTTACGCTCCTTACACGAAGGGAGGCGTCGTTTGGCATTTACCGGTGTGATGAGTGTCTTATGAGCAGCCGCTTCAGCGTGAAATCCCAAGTTTCCTCACCTCCCGCCTACTGTCATAGTACTTGCAGTGGATCCTGATGCAGTTTGGAATTCCTGTGTGATGGTCTGGATAGATGTCTGCCTATTACACATTACGACCCTCTTCAACTGTCAGCAGTCTCTGTCAGTTGACAGACGAGGTCGGCCTGTACGCTTTTGTGCTGTACGTGTCCCTTGATGTTTCCACACAGCAGAAACAGTGGACCTAGGGATGTTCGCAAGTGTGGAAATCTCGCCTACAGACGTATGACACAACTGACACACAGTGTCCGGACCACATTCGAAATCCGTGAGTTCTGTGGAGGGCCCCATTCTGCTCTCTCACGATGTCTAATGACTACTGAGATCACTGATATGGAGTACCTGGCAATAGGTGACAGCACAATGCACCTAATATCAAAGACGTATGTTTTTATGGGTGTCTGGATACTTTTCATCACATAGTGTACATGAGGTCTGCTGGGTCTCAGTTGAGCTGTGGTCAGTCCTTCACATGTCCCCTTCGGTCACATTACCGACAGTCCACTGGGGCAAACTTAGCGGGTTCGGAATGTTTGCAGCAGAGTACTCAGAACATTACTCAGTGCTCGTCGGCTGCCCGGGAACGCGTGATGTAGATGCCCAGAACGAGCCTAAACTCGACCGCCGTCATTCGTGACTCCTGCTATAAGGTGACATCCGTGGAGTTGTCCACATTTGAAGTATCTGAAATTTCCTGGTGAACCCACTCTGCTGCCACTGTCTCTGTACTGACAACACAATACTCACCAACTCCTTTTTTGTGGGCAGTTCCACCTGCAAGACATCTAGTGGTCCGTTGTGCATTATGTACAGGTGTCGAATACTTTTGACCAGATAGCGTAAAACAATTTGCACCAGTACATATTTTTCCTTTATTGCCTTCACAAAAACTTAAGATGTGTCTTCGGCCAAGTTGTGTGAATTGTATTGGTGGACTAGCATTCAGCTGACAGCAGTGAAAATAGGTGATAATGGAGGAATGTAGGACATTTAACACTTTCTTTGGCATATCTATCAGAATATGAATAGTCTGTTGTCCCAAATGTACTGATTTTAACATATGTAAATCTTAAACGAATCTGTGCAAACCGTTAGAAAATCTAGCAATAGATCTAGAATAAAATTTTTGTGTTATTAAATTTTCCACAAATGTAGACTTTCCCGGTATTTGTAGTCAACAGATAGCTCCCAGAGTTTCCAGTTGGGTAGCAGTGTCAATATATTTACTTATACAGATTCCTTCGTTGTGCTGTTCCGGTAGGCAGTTACTCCACATAGCAACTTAGTTTTCTGCGACACCTGGTGAAAATTAAAACGGCTGACTAAGTAGGCTGATATTCCGACGGATGGGCATGGTCAAAGTAAGTGTTTTCTTTGTACAGGCAGAGGTGGACAGGAGTGTGCACGTCCTGCTCGTATACCACTCGCCTATTATTGCGATGGCGCTACCGGCGCACAGTCTGGAGTGGGGAGACTGCGGGGCTTTCACTGACAGGAAGATACAGAGATGACAGTGCGGCTATGTAACAGCTTGGAAAGATTGACAGACAGGTGGGAGCTCAGAAGATGAATGAGGAAGTGAATGACACTAGAGCTATTGTAAATTTCTCAGAGAAAGAACTGGATTTGGCTATAATTTTGATCCCCTCCTCCCCCAAAAGGATTGAACTTTGCACCCGTCTGGAGGACCATTCTGAAACGAGACCCTACAAATGATGGTCAGGATGTAAGTAGAGTCTTAAAGCAAGGAGGAGGGAGGTTGCAAACCTGGTGGGATGCTGACAAGTCCCAACTTCTGAGGCCAAACATGACTAGGGTCAGAGGGGATGATGGTGGAACTATGGTGTCGACACAGTGGTCCTGCCTGTGAACAAAGGGAACGCACTGGTGCTAATGAGTACTGACGATTTCCAGCAAAAAATTTACTCGCTGCTAGGGGAATCGGCATATAAGAAGCTTGAGGAGGACTCAAATCGTGATGGTGATCAGGAAAATAGTCACTTTGATGAAGAGCTCAGAACTTCGAGAAGACATGAGGAAATGACTGTATCCCAAGATACCAGTCATGCCAAAATCCACATGTAGGAATGCATCTGTGACCCATATTCAACACCATTAATGCATGCCGTTACGACTGGCCAAATATCTAGATGTGCTTCTAAAAACCCCTCGTGGCACATAGTGGTCAATGTGTAAACAACTCGGTCGATTACTTGAATGTGCGTAAGGGTGTGTGACGTGCGGAAATGGGTACAGTGAAGCACAGATAAGAAGGCATAAAAAAAGTGCGGCAAGCGGCAAACTAGGATAAGAAGTCTCTTCTTCCTTACATGGAACCAAAAATGCAATGTGCTTTTAAGTTCCAAAATCAAAACTTTCTTCCAACCATTGCATAAGATGGGAGTAGTTCCTTGGTTCCGCAAAAGACCCTCGAAAACATCTACCAGGATTATACAGAATCCATTGTGAATGTGGTCACTAATACATAAAAAGAAACCGCCCCAGATCTCAAAATGCTGTGAGGAATAAGTCATGTTCTAAGTATCTTACAGTTACATAAAATCTTTCATCAGTCGATGTAAATTCAGCTTCATTGCTTTTATACATTTTGTACCCTGGGCTTTTTTCCAGAGGCTGGAATTAAGTTGTAGCACTTCACTGAATAATATAACTGTATAACCTTACAGTACATTAACTAGAGAATTTTACAATAAACTGTTACAGACTGTACTGTACTTGACAAAGGCTGAACTAAGATTGGGACATGGGATGTCTACCGTGTCATCAACATTACTGTAATAGTTTCATTGCATTGTCTTAATTGACATATGGCATTGATTAGTTTCAGATTAGTTTGCAGTCATTCTGAGAAATTATGCTGTATGGCCTTTTGTGACAATGTTTTTAACTAATACACAAACAATTTTCAAATTACAGCATGAAATTTAATGCAAACACAATTTCCACTTGTGTGTGTAAATTGTGTTTTGCAAAACATGTAACTTTTGATGTGGAGAAATTCTGACTCAATACCAGTACTATTTACATGGTGCCATTGTCAAAAAATTTTGTTTTTGTTTACCAACTAGTATCATGTTGCAACATCAATTCCTCTTCATTCCTTGTTGTTTTCTATTTTTCCAGTACTACTTCATCTGCTCCCCATGTTTTCTTTTCCTTTTTACTGTCCATGTTTTTCGATTCTTCTTATTTCTTCTGCACCGAAAGACTTCTAAATTTAGTATTTATTTTTAAAAAGATTCCTTTGTCTTATGTCCAATTGTTTGATGTTGTTTCTTCCTACATATCTTTCTTTATTGCTATAATCCATGCTACTGTCAGTTTCTTCTTCCAAAAATACAGGAATAATTGTTTTGCAAGCCTACTGTCACTCATTTGGTAGAGATGCCTAAAAAAAAGATTAATCTTCTTTTAGCCATTGCTTCTGATACTTTCTCTATATTTTTGTAAATCTTCTCATTAGTTCTCATTTTGCAACCATCTGTAGCTTGTATTGCATCCATTATTTTTCTAACAACCCATCTTTCGGGCACCTCAATACTCCAGCTTATATTTCATTGTTAGGCATTCACATATGTATATACAGATGAAGCATATGCATGAATATACAGCGTTATTCCAGATCATCCAGTGCTCTGCTGTAATTATAAGGTATCTAGAATTCAAAAATAGTAAGTAACAGCTTTAAAAGAAGATACTAAATAATATTTATTGTAAACTAAATTCCTTGATCTTTTTTTCTAATAATAATAATAATAATAATAATAATAAAACATTAGTTTATCATGTTTAGGCTCAAGTCTAGTACATTATAGTCAGTTGTCACACTGCAGGTTTTCATAAAACTGCCTGTATTTTGGTTCCATATATTTTGTCATGTACCATACACCCCTTTTCTTCTCCTTATGAACTTTGTGTCACATTATAGAGCAACCAGAATTCAGAAGGCAATGGACAATTTTTTACTTGATGTTCACAACCATGCTTTATAATACAGTGTCTTTCCCTTGGGCGAAGCACATTGTGGGTACGGCGCATGCTTAAACCTCGAGGATCGTCGCTACACAGCTTCAACCAAAGTACATCGGTAATTTTCAAAGCAGGCAGTTTCTTCAAAAGCAACTCGATGGATCCTATGTCCTTGAAGTCTTCCATCATCATCTCGTGAAAGGTCAGTTTTGAAGGATCGACAAAGGCCTCAGTAATGACGTGCTTCCATTCTGAAGGAACCATAACTTTTGACACTTTCTTTCTTGTCTTGATGACTGCAAAATCGCTGTCACAAGGTAGAAAACTGTTACCCGAATATAAAAACTTCTGATGTATTTCTGTAAAGTACTTGCAGCTGATGAGATAGAAATAAAGTGCTAAAACTCTCCAGTTGTTGTTCTGCCCGACACAGCGGTCAGACCAAACAATCAGTTTTCGTTCCATACCTTCTTCAAGCGTATCGTAATTGTGCGTCACAAATTTAAGCAGACAGGAAACTATTTCGGCTGAACCGCTCCTTGTGGTGGATTCATCCCACAAATTTATGGTGATGTTCCCAGTACCAACATCATGAATCGTGAAATTAGATGACGACAGCTGCCTCTGGTAGAATACCGTGGAATGAGTCAATGTAGGACAAAGTGAAACCTGTTGTAGGTCAACACATATAACATGTATATTGTTATTCGTCTTAGCCATTTCTGTATCGTTTTTTAGGGCTTTGTATGCCTAGTCTGCCCTTGAATGAAGTAACTGACTCTCAATTTCGATCTTGTGCAGTTCTACTTCATCTGAAGCTGCAATCATTCAGTTAAACAACAAATCACACAGTCTGCAAGTATTTGATCTAGGTGTTTCGAAATGCAGATTAAAATCTGTTTGAAACACACTTTGATAGTATGACCTACTTATTGACTTGTCAGGAACGTTTCGGTAAACAACCGATACATTTTACAGAGGTTGATATCGGGGCGCAGACATTCTTTTGTGGATTTATTCCAGCTGTAAAGGCTCATCTGCTTTGGGAAACTCGATATGTGTTGCCGAATAAGAGCCCTGTCGTCATTCGATATGGCATGTGGCCTATGGCAATGTTTTCTTCTACCGTCTTTAGGAGTCGTTATTCCACCTTTTACTTTACATTGCAGAGTCTGCATTCGTCACTGCGTGATGGAAAATATGTCAAGCAATGTTTTTTGACGCACTTCTTTTGGGTAAACTTTTTATTTGAAAGTAGCTTGTTTCCGTGAAGTATCGTCTGTCTTAACTCTCTTGCATCTGGCTGGCACGCCTATTTCCATGGAATTTATTAAGTATATGGAGTGCTCATCGTATGTTAAGGCATGATATTCTTCGTAGAGCTTTAACTTCATTTCCAGGTTTATGTCCATGCATCCTTCTTTTGAGCGCACTTCTGCATTGCATACACAATCCTGAATCACAAAAACAATCACTATTACTACATAATATTCAACTCGGATTATCAAATTTCACATTCTTTTTTAGTAATATAGCATTACTCAGACTGAGTATTCTATTTTTTCGCCAATGATAACTACAGAACTGTAGTTAATTTCATTCACGTTACATACTTTTACTGTAATGTTTTCAGAAGATACGCATAATATGTCATTAGAGCCATGTACTCTACAGGGCACGTCGCCGCTTTACAGGACACATACACTTCTCTAAACACATACACCTTTTTACAAAACCCATACAGCATTATTCCAATCACCTGTGTTGGAGGCTGTTTCGCAGGAACTATCTTTTCTTTTCATGATTTATGTTCCAGTCCAGCATCACAAAGCCTTTCCTCTTAATATCCTGCCAACTAATAATGTTACTTTCCTTTTCCGTGCATTATTTGCACATTTCAAACCACTTGCGGTAAGAGTCACCTTGCTGCACTCCGCCATTCTTGTAACATGCAGCACTGTGCGCGTCTCGTCGCTGTTTAGTGCTGCCCTCGGACGGTGAACATGTCAATTATAACAGCAGGCGGTGCAGACTGCCGTATACAGCATTATTCCACGGGATTCTACGAAATGTCAGAATGTGCCATACAGCGTTATTCACGCGCACGCTTCATATGATCATATGACTGTGGCTTAGCGTTTTAATTTAGTTTTTCTTGGAATGTGCTCCCTCCATTTTTTAACTGTTAAATCTACTGCAATTTTTTCTAGTCTATTACGTTGTACATTTTCTCCAAGATGCATAAATTTACTCACGATATTTTACCTACTTGTGTTCCAATGATTATTGGTGCTTTTTTTTATATTTGTCATGAATTTTCAGACCATTTCCATTTGCTATTTCTCCCAGAAGAATTATTTGGTTAACTATGTCTGTCACATTTTCTGAAAGTGTTCCAAAATGGTCTGCAAAAGCCAGAAAGTTTACCTTAATTCCATTTGTTCATCTCCCTAATTTACTAATTTGTTTAGTACTATTGTATTGACGATCAGAAGTTAAGTGTCAAATGCAAATTGATTTAAAGTTCACACAACAGTGAAATATGATGAACCATATCAAGTTACAATTTATTCAGAGGCAGAAGGAAACAAATTGAGTGTATGAGCTTTCGGGCTGAACCTTGACACTCCATTTTGACACGGCCGTAGTTACGACCGCTCACAACAGCCTCTGAAAGACTACACTGGTGCAAGTCTGCAACACACCAGATTACTTTAAACTAAAACTAGTAACAATTTACACAAGCACAAAAACTATGCACCCCCGTAAGAGGGAAGGAAATGATACGAAACACTAACAATTAAAATGTTAACTTTGCCACCGAAGGTGCAACTTGATTTTAACTTCTAAGAAAGTCTTACGATTCTTGGGTGGCAACTTTATATACTAAAATGATCATTTAAATAAAAGCCCATGAAATGCAATCTTACATAAAATTATACAAGGTTGGCCAAACATACTCTACAGCACACACATACTGCCTCTCAAGACAATAGGCAAGATAAAACCATATTTCAGGGATTAGGCCATTACACTTCAAGCAATAAATTCGTTAACACACCAAATCTCACAAACATGATAGAGGCAGCTACCAATGTACGGTAGATGATAGGGAGATTACCGAATAACCCGAACCGCTGGTTGCTCTAACCCTCCCCTACAGCACAAGGGAAAAACGGACCACCCAATTCATAAACAACCACCTTCCCGCAGGTGGGCAAACGGAGAAAAATGATGGGATGACCCCAAAACAAAGCAGTTGGTGACCTCACCAAGAAAACAAGTAGAATTTAACAAGTAAATGAAAGAACATATCACTAATGACTTAACTTCTAATAATCTGCGACTTCTTGAGGAGATGTGGCGCAGCATCCCCAAAATGCTCTCCTGAACCGTCCCTACCAGCCACTCCAACGGACACAGGAAGGCGCGGCGATCTCCCGTCTTACGGCGTCGCAGCTCGCACCGGCCAGACCGATGTCGTGGGGTGACTCCTGTTGCTCTCGTGTTGACTGTGAAGCCACTACCCCTCGCTGTACGGCGCGGCCCACTGGACTCGCGTGGCGATCTCACATATGCCGACGCTCAAGACGGGCAAGTCATCTCGTGTCCCAGTGCGCGACCCACCAACCGATCAATCCAACTGCCAATGACCGTTGCCTGGGCAAACTCGAGGAGACTGGCGGCGTAACGCGCACACTTGGATGAGGAACTCAGCCCCGACCGGGCGACCACTCGCTGTGTTCTCTTACTGGCAGAGCGGAATGATTCTCATTTTGCCAGCTTTAAAGGTTGATCCGAACGACAGACATACTAGCACTCCGAACGACAGACAGACAGACACTAACTGCCTAACAAATGTGGACGAGAGACAGGCTAGCAAGCTGGGGACGAGAGACTGACAGACTGTTGTGCTCACAGCACCTGTTAAATGCACATGCACAGGCAACCTTTCTCCTTTCCCACCAGAGGGAGACAACAAAGCTGCAATTGCCACAGCGGCGCCACCGCCAGAAACAGGGCGATTGCTTCACACAACGCGTTGTGGCGTGCTCTTCAAAACAAAAATTTTTATCGCAGCTCATATGAATGCAAATTTAAATAGTGCACACAGTGTGCGAGTAGAATACGCTCATGCGGTGTGGGGTGTTAAAGTTGATACAGAATTGATCAAATTGGTAAGTGTAAATTCACTGTGGCACATTACGTGTATGACAGGGACACTCACACAGAACAATTAATAGTGGTGGAGCATGGCATAAATGAAGATCACACATGAAAACACCAAATTGCTGTGCTGAGCCACTGGATTTTGGACAGCATTATAAAGAATCCATAGAAACAAGGACCAAGTCAGTTTCAGATCCAGTGGGACACTGAGGTATCTGACATTTTCACAGAGTGATTTGACATCTGTGTCAATTTTTGTGCAGTTTCTTTGGTCTCTGTCCGGAAAGAACTGCCTTGCACTTGTTGACGTTTAGCTTAATGTACAACTTCTGTGGCCGTGGTTCGACAGATCTGAATGCTGTCTTTAGTCGTGAGTTGGTGTTTGGTGATTGCCCATACAGTGGCGCGACAGTTGTGCTATTGGCGCAGTGGCTACTATCACTGATTGAGAATAGCTACTCAATATTTATAGTCAGAATAGGGTAAAATTTAATCTCTGAGCAGCACCTAATGGAAAACTGTACAGTTGTGTAAAATTCTGTTTGGAATGTGTGGCTTTTTGTGGTAGAGGAGAGGAAAAGGTTGTAAGAAACAAAATTGTTAAGACTGAAGGATGTAATAAAGGACTACCAGGACTGTGGCTCAAGGGAGATTTTTTTTGGATGGTGTAAGAAGGAAAAAATGAATTAGTGCATCTGGATAAGGTTTTGAAAGCCTGAGAACTTAAATATGCCAGAGATGTAATAAGTTGGCTGTAGAGGAATGTAAATATTTCACAAATGAGCTGGAAAATGGGAGGGGTTGTACTGCGTGTAGGAGATAGGATAAGCAGAAAAAATAGCAAATAAATAAAACATAAAGAAAAGACAAGCTGAGATCATCACTGTCTGTCAGTGTCAGTGACGGTTAGGAAGTGGAGGGGGGGGGGGGGGGGGAGAGAGAGAGAGAGAGAGAGAGAGAGAGAGAGAGAGAGAGAGAGAGAGAGAGAGAGAGAGAGAGGGGGGGGGGGGGGGGGAAGTACTCTGGCCCAGGTCCAATATCATGTAAGTATGGACAGAAACTTAGGAGAACTGTACTGACTCACAGGGGCGAAAAATCAGTTCTTTTATATATTCAACAACTCACAATTAACTAGAAAAATCTTATGCAACTTGAACAGAATTTGAAGCGGAAAAAAAGTATGCAGGTTAACTGACACCCGGAAGTACACAGAGGAAGTCGTTGTTGACTCACTGGTAAGTATGTGGAGTACATACAGATGCAAGATAGATTATACTCAGTTAATATATATCCCTACATCTGCACCTATACTCTGCAAAACATTGTGAAGGGCACGGCAGAGGGTATTTCCCATTATACCACCTTTACAGTCTTTTTCTGCCATATTTGCACACGGAGCATGGGAAGAATGACCGATTTAAACTCCTGTGTGTGCTCTGACTATTCTAGTCTTGACCCCACAGTCCCTATAATAGTGATTAGGAGGGTGTTTTGGTATGTTACTGGAGTCATCATTTAAAGCCTCAAATCTTCATTAACATACTTTCTCGGGATAGCTTGCGTCTATGTTCCAAGTTTCGGCAGCATCTCTCTGGCTCTCCCACAGGCCAGGCAACATGTGACGATTCGTACTGCCCTTCTCTGAACCCGTTCAATATCCCCCATTAATCTTATTTGGTATGGGCCCCACAAACTCAGCAGTATCCTAGGATCATTCTCACAAGTGATTCGTGAGCAATCTCCTGGTTAAACTGATTGCATTTCCTCAGTAGTCCAACAGTAATCTGAAGGCTGTCACCTGCTGTATTTGCAAGTAAGCCTGCGTGGTAATTGCATTTCATACCGCTACAAACTACGGGAAAGCAGGTTAAGATGGTACGGGATGGGATGAATGCTAAGGAGAAGAAGATACCACTACAAAGTGTTACACCCAGGTATTTTTCTGAGTTGTAACTCATTGACACTGTAGTCACGGGTGACAACTTTTTTTTTAAAGTTTTGTGAAGTATATAATTTTTCTTTTCTGGACATTTAAAGCAAGTTGCAAGTCTTTGCACGACTTAGAAATCTTATAAAGATATGACTGAATATTTTTTTTTTCAGATAGTATTTCATTATAGAGAACTGACCCGCCAGGTTAGCCGAGAGCGCTAATGCACGGCTTCCTGGACTCGCGTATCTGCGCCGGCCACAGATTGAATCTGCCCGGCAGATTAATGACACAGGCTGGTGTGTCGGCCAGTCTCGATGTGGTTTCTAGGCGGTTTTCCACATTCCCCTTAGGCAAAAATTTACCTGGTCCCCACGTCCTGCCTCAGTTACACTATGCACAGACATCTGAACACATTTGCACTATTCCACAGATTAAACTAGATACAGACAGCTGGGGTACTCTCATTCCGTCCTGGGGGTTACGGGGTGGCGGCAGGAAAGGCATCCGGCCACCCCTTAACATTAATACTGACAAATCCGTACCTATCCAAGCTGATCCTGCGCAACTGCGGGATGAAGGCGCAGACGATAGAATATAATAGAACTTAAGCATAGGCAACTGCAAACCTCTGTGAAATGTCTTACATAACTGTTAATGTGCACAAGGTCATTAATGTATTGTATGAACAGTAAGGTCTGCAATACACTTTCGTGGTACACACCTGACGTTACTTATACTTCTCTCAAGGATTCTCCGACTGCGATCCAATGGGGGCCGAACCGTACAATAACCCTGGGTTCAGTGTGGGGCGGCGGCGGTGGGGGCGGGGTGGGTGGACTGCTGTGGCCTGTTTTGAACCACTGAGGGCTACAACAGGATGAAGCATCTCCGTCATTGCTAGATCCCTGGTTTAATACATACATACAAGGAAAAGGCAAAGGCAAAGGTGAGGTGAAGGTAGGAAATTAAGGAGATGGGGCTAGGATAAATTGAAAGAGCAAGAGGGGTAAAATACAGGGAGCAGAAGGCTATTTAAAACTTGTACAGAAACCAGATGACAGTTAGAAGAGTCAAAAGGCATGGAAGGGAAGCTGTGGTTGAGAAGGGACTGAGACGGGGTTGTAGCCTATCTTGAATGTTGTTCAATCTGCACATTGAGGAAGTAGTAAAGGAAACAAGAGAAAAAATTATATTTGGAATTATAGTTTAGGGAGAAGAAATAAAAACATTGAGGTTTGCCAATGACATTGTAATTCCATCAGAGAGAGCAGAGGACTTGGAAGAGAAGTTGAGTGGAATGGACAGTGTCAATAGAGGAGGATATAAGATGAAAATCAGCTAAAGCAAAACTGGGGCAATGGAATTAAATCAGGTGATACTGAGAGAAACAACACACTTAAAGTAGTAGATGAGATTTGCTATTTGGGCAGCAAAATTACTAATGATGGAGAGAATATAAAATATAGATAGGCAATGGCAAGGAAAGCATTTCTGAAGAAAAGAAATTTGTTAACATTGAATATTGATTTCCTTGTTAGGAAGTCTTTTCTGGAGGTATTTGTCTGGAGTGTAACTCTGTTTGGAAGGAAGCATGGACTATAAGCAGTTTAGACAGGAAGCGATTAGATGCTTTGAAATCAGGTGTTACAGAAGATTGATAAAAATTAGGTGCGTCAGTCATGTAACTAATGAGGTGGTACTGAACAGAATTGGGGAGAAAAGAAATTTGTGGCATAGCCTGGCTAAGAAGAAGGGGTTGATTGACAGGACACATTATGTGAAATTAAGGGGTCACTAGTTTAGTATTAGAGGCAACTTTGTGGTAGAGGAAGACAAGGAGGTCAATACAGTAAGTAGATTTGGGGGGATGTAGGTTGTAGTAGTTATTTGGAGACAAAAAGGCTTGCTCAGGATAGAGTAGCATGGAGAGATGAATAAAACCAGTCTTCGTATTGAGGATGACAACAAAACAGCAGCAGCAGCAACAGCAAATAAGTCAGACTGTCCTGACACAGCGGCAACATTTCTGGTGCTGGCGTTTTGTCTGGATGTGAGTAGTCACAGAACACAACCCAGTGGTAGAAGACCTTTATTAAGTTCAAAATATTGTTCAAGATATTGAAAGTTGGCCTGTGACCTGTTATCACTTTCTCCTCACAACTTTCACGTGTGAAATGTGTGATCTCGTTGGTACATCAACTTACAGGTTCACCTGTGGGAGCTGCATCTAATATCTGGTTTTATGCCCAAGGGAGACTTGCTGATGAAATCAACATTTTTACATTGTTTATACAGCATATAGGGATCATCTTACATTTGCAGATGAAGCTTTGGCTATCGAGGTCACACGCAGACTTATTTTGAGAAATGTAGAAGAGCAGAGCTCAGCAAACAGTACTCATATTCCAACAGGCTCGAGGTTTTGCAGTATGCCGATGCATTCGATACGGTATTGACATTGCTCGAACAATCGGATGATGTCTGACTTGACAACAGTCTACTGCTCTGCTTAAAATTTGACAGTTTTCTGAAACACAGAAGGAAATAGCATTGAATTCTGTCATTTTACAAATACTTCTTGTACTTGAGCAGGTTTGCTTTAAAAGTTCTCATATATGTGTGGGTGCCATATACAAACATATATGCTGATTTTTAAGTAAAGCTAACATTCAAATCTGAAAATAGCGTCCCTCAGAAAACATTAATTGGTTGTGAACCCAGATCAATATTTTACTTGATTATGAGAGACTGTAATGATTTTACTAAGTGGGTTGCAAAAGAGAAATTCTATTGCTGTTCACTATTGAAATTCTTGGTAAAAATGTTTCCAGCTTTTAACTGGGTCTAGGACATGAAGGTGACATTCAAATGAAATGAAAAGGAAAATTAATGCAGAATGAAACGTCTAAGAAATGGCATAAATAACACTAAAATTGTTTTTGCAAGAATAAATTAGAGCAACAAGATCTTCCGTGGAGATTTATGTATTAGTTGCTGCTGTTACATATGACTTGCACCGTAGATGATGATGCAGTCAGTGTTCAGCAGTTGGTCAAGCATAGCACTATAGAAGAGTTGGAGAGGAGTAACACTGGTACCAGTTTGGCTGAGAACTAGAGAAGTGCAGGGAGGCGAGTAGTAAGTGGGGAGAAAATATTCATGTTGCCAGCTGTGAGAATCTATACTGTGTACTTCGGCTTTTAAATTGCAGTTTGCCTGAATCCATTTGAAATTGAAAGTGAACTGACTTTAAAATTTGACAAAGACTCAACAATAGTATTCATTTCTGCAGGAGATGTTACATGTCTAGATAGGGTCCAGTGGCATACCTTGTGTTGCAATGATGTTTGTTGACGCTCAGCGAGATGTCTGACTGGAATGAAAGGGAGTGTGTCAGATGCTTCTACACAGCCAGTGAGAGAGTGGCAAGCAGATGATATTCTTGAAAGCAAGCGACATTGTAACATTCTCCTGTCAGTTGTTGATGTGCTTTTCAGTCCTAAGACTGGTGTGATGCAGCTCTCCATGCTATTCTATCCTGTGCAAGCTTCTTCATCTCCCAGTACCTACTGCAGCCTACATCCTTCTGAATCTGCTTAGTGTATTCCTCTATTGGTCTCCCTCTATGATTTTTACCCTCCAAACTGCCCTCTAATACTAAATTCAACAGATGATAGGGCTGTTAAGCGAAAAATGTAGAAAGGAAAATAGTCCACAAATTAACTTTAACCTTTTTTTATTTTTTTATTCCTCCTCACATTAACATGATGTAAACGTTCAATAAATGGCATAAATTTTTGAATACTTTAAGTGAAGCAATTTGTGATTTTGATTAGTAAGAATATGTTAAAAATAAATTTTTCTCTAGAAATCTCTAAAAAAAATGGGGGTGGGGGAGGTGTCTTATAATCGGACTCATGTTATACTCAGATACAGTATAATCAGGGTCATCTTATACTCGAGTTAAAATGGTACTCGGAATTCTTCTGATATGTTGAAGACTGTGTCTTTTTATTTTATTGTACATTTTTTTAGGTCTGCGGAGGTCACCACCGGTGTCAGCCTCTGTAAAAGTGTAAGACAATTTTGAGACAAGATCTCACTACATACGCATACGCCTTTCCCCATACTCACCCGTCCGCGCTCTTTCGACAGACGGAGGAGCGCTTCCTGCCCGGGTTCCGGGCCTCGGTGGGCTACGTGCGGCTCCTGGCGGAGCTGGACCTGCTGAGGGAGCCGGGGTCGGGAGGTGCGGGCGGCGGCACCAGCGGGCACGGCCACGGTGACGACGAGGAGGACTCGGCCGAGAGCAGCCTCTCCGACAACGTCAGCCTCGCCAGCTTCGAGTCCGACTCCGCCACCGTCCCCGCGCCGGCGGCCGCAGCCGCCGCACTGCTGTCCGACCCGCTGGTGCTCCACGGTACAGGTACGTGCCCTCCCGCTCCCTCCGTACTGTCGCCCGCCCTCCTACGGGGTAACTACTCGGAAACGGACAGTGAGATGATCCACGTGCGGAAGGACCGTGTTTTTGTGCTTCACTGCAGGCGTAGTTGTCTGCCACCTCAAATGCTGAGGAGACCTCAAGCTATTTCAGCTGTGGTATTGTACAAAAAGTATTGTAGCCTGGGCTAGGTTCTTAAATCGATGTTTCACGGCATTTTATCAGAGAACTGTGAACTGTGTTCAAATTTACACTCTAAGGAGTGGGACCAGCTGTGTTTTGATATTACCAAGAACATGCTTTTAGTGTTTGCTTACTTTATACATTTACAGTTTACAATTCTGAATTGAATTGTATGCAATCTTGAGAGTGCTCAAGCAGACGGGATGTATCGCGCCACTGAATTCCTGATATGCACCAGAATCCTAAGTAGCCTTCAGGCTGTCCATCAGATTGTAATGCAGCTCTTTCTCCGGGGGACAAATATTAATTATTATCAGTAGTAGTATATTAAGCTACAAATTACCATTTTAAACGTGTGTGGTCTCCCTGGTGTGCCTAGTCGACCACAATTCCCCGTCACGCTGTTCACTCTAACAATAGAGAACATTCAGGGATGAAGACACGGAGAAAGGAAGGTATCGTCACAATTTGAATTTAGAGTAATATAACTTTCTTACCTTTATTGGTTGTTGTTGCACGCTTGTGGTCCAGTGATGAATCTCGCCATCCGCTGGTTGTTAAATCAATTTGAGGTCCAGAGTGTGTATTCTGCTGCGTAAGAACTGACACATATTTAAACTTCCAACTTTTGTTTTATAAATGCTGATCGTGACGATATTCAATAATTTTCAATGTAACAGCTTTTCCAAAACATAATTTCGTTCCCTTTATCCTTGACCTTCTCAAAGCAAGAGTATTACAAGACGTCTCAACAACTGCCCACTGTCTCTACACCAGCCAACAACCGGCTCCTGTTCGCAGAGCTTGCAAACTGTGCAGTACTGCCAACCTTGGTTGTATATCGATATTTTACACATCGCACGTATACATATACGAAAAACATAGTATGAAACATGAAAAGCGTTTATAATGTAGTTCTGTAGCAATATACCTCATGATTGTCCTCATATTAACAGTTTTGTCACAAAATGATAATATTTCAGATTATGTTTACATAGTTAAAGTTCACTTGCTCCTTGAAGTTGATTTACGGCACCACACACCTCGTCAGATGGTGGTGTCGGTAGTTTCTGTATTTCGTTACATTACACTGTGTACGCAACAGAAAAGTACATTCAGATGATCCCTGACACACTCTTCCACTTACAGAAGCAGGAGGAGGAGGTGTCATTCTGCTCGGTACCTGGGCATATAGGATTTCAGGATGATGAGACACTGAGCAACTAGGGATGTCTGGATAGAAAATGAATTTCTGAATGTGCTGCTTCTTATGGAGCAGTTACCTCTGTCGAGGCACAGGATCGCATGTCTGTGGGAGGAGGACATTTTAGGTGGGGCGAGGGATGACGAGCGGTAGTCAGTGAAACAAATGATGTGGCTGCAGTGTTCCTCTCTGAGGCCACTGCAGCAGGAGGAACGGCTATTAATGTGCCACTGTCCACTGATGCATAGATACCTCGTATGGTGGGAAGACCTGCCAGTAATTGAACTTGTTATACTGGTATTTAAGTACTGGCACCATACGGAGGCGCAAATAGTGTGAATTATTTCGAGGTGTATGGCTGTCAGATTCTTTGGACAGCAGCAATTCACGCATCTAAGTTCGCACCTCCACAGTCTCCCACTGTGAATGCCACTGTAACAGTCTAAATTAATTGATATATTAATTCTACTTTGAACAGAGCAATGTTTACCACCCTTTCTGGAAGAAAAGGGTGCGCCGTCCAGCTCCATTATAAAGAATGCAGTATAATACATTCATAAATAATGTCGCCATTTTATCCAATGATTGCAGATTATGATGTATCCAGGTGTGATTTTCAGGATAACTTTATCCCTTCCAGAAGATATATAAAAAACTTGAACACACAGTGACTCATGGATGTCCATCCTGTTGCATGGATGAGGGACTTCATCTGTAAAAAAAAGCATGTTGTCGATAATGTGTTGCTGTAACTAATTGTGTGAGAAAATAGAGACATTCTCAAAATACAGCTGGGGTGGTAAGTTTTATTTTATATATACGCTATAGGTTCACCCAAATCACAGACGGGAAGAGACCGATAGTTGGAAAGCCAAAATTTGATATCAGCTTTAGGAAACATTAACACACAGACATAAGTTTACCTTTCTTTTAGTACATTTCTCCTTTTTTGTGCGGGTTTGTGTTGAATCTGTGCTTAGCAAATAATTCTGATACTTACTAAATGACACATGCTTTATGGCTAAACCAAGATAAGAGCTATTACACTGTTTCATATGAGTGCTGCAACCAATTTAGCAGCTGACCTGCCCTGCATTTTCAGAGACAATGAGGTGACGGTTAATCGTGTTTTAAGATTCTGTGTGATACCTGACTTTCTGTGTAAGCCCGTAGGTAGGAGATTTTAAGTTGTGTGTAAGGTGACTGGTGTACATTTTATTCTTCCAGTGATCAACCATGCACCATTGCTTGTTACATTATTTTAACTATTGTGTAGTTAAACTTTCTGTATTTCAGAATGAGATTTTCACTCCGCAGCGGAGTGTGCGCTGATAATGAGAGTGAAAATCTCATTCTGAAAACATCCCCCAGGCTGTGGCTAAGCCATGTCTCCGCTATATCCTTGCTTTCAGGAGTGCTAGTTCTGCAAGGTTCGCAGAAGAGCTTCTGTAAAGTTTGGAAGGTAGGAGACGAGGTACTGGCAGAAGTAAAGCTGTGAGTACCGGGCGTGACTCGTGCTTCGGTAGCTCAGATGGTAGAGCACTTGCCCGCGAAAGGCAAAGGTCCCGAGTTCGAGTCTCGGTCGGGCACACAGTTTTAATCTGTCAGGAAGGTTCTGTATTTCAATCATCCACTGATTTGAGGCACACATCTTTTAGTCTTCTGTGTAAAAGTGACCTACACCCCCCCCCCCCCCCCCCAACACACACACACACACTTATGTGAATGCATGTATAATCATTTGGGCATGTCCAAAAGGACACACACCACATGGAATCGGCAGCTGTGATACATATTATGTTATTAGGTAAATTTTTGGAGAAGAGGGGAGAAATGAAAGGAAAGGTAGGGAATTGTTGATGTCGCCTGCATTGGGACTTTGTGCGGAATTAGTGTCGACAAGTGAAAAGTCGCGTGCCCATCCAGCAGCACCTATTCTCAGTCCCCAACCGTGTCCTCAGTCGCTGCTACTTTGGACATTCTCACAGGAAATCAAACATAATTCTGCATCCACGCCGAAGGCGTCAGGTCCGTTGCCCGTCGAGGCAAATCAGTGGTGTCTGTTCTTTTGGGCATGTATCTTTTATTGCAGGTATGCAGCTGTTCTTTAAATCTAATTTCGAAAGTGTGTTGTCATCTGTCTCAAATAAAAGCAAGTTCATTTGTCACACGTGGTATTATAAATGCCTGAATTAGAAAAATTACTGTGCTGCTAGCCAGTGTTATGGCAGAGGTGCAATTGCGAAGTGGAAGCCTACTTTTGCAGCATATGTGCAAAAATAATTTTGGATTTTTGGACACTTCGCTCTACTATTCCATTGTGACATACTTTGTTTCCTTGCTGTTGTCATATTGACTTTAATTTCTATGTGTACTCGTTCTCTTTTTGGTGTTGCTCTCATATCAATTAGCACAGGCTATTTTTTAAGGATGTTGTGTTATTTGTCTATTTCTTCTTGTGTCAGAGGAAGCTATGTCAAACAATTGATCATCGAATTGAAGAAGGCTTTGAAGATGTTGGAGATGGCACAATTTTACATGGATTATACTGTCTGTTGGGGTTGGTTGTTTGGCATTTTTATAAGATTTGTGTGTTACACACGCGTCAGTGACTTCTAGGATTGCATTCACATCCTATATGATCTGGTTGAAGCATGAATGGCATTTTTCACTCATTTCATGTTTATTACTTGGTACAGTTATGTTTGCTTCGTTTACAGTAGCTGGATTCTGAAGACTGCTATTACACATCTGAAGCCAGTAATCTTGTTAAAAAAACTTTGCTATCGAAACAGTTAGATAAAAAGTTATGTAGAAATTGTAGTGGTTAACTTCACTGACCGGTACTGTGGTGCAAATGCTGAGCTTCTGCACAGTTAACGAGTAGGCCAAAGTAAAGATGTCAGAAAACGTAATAAACTGCGGAAGTGGTTTCCAGTGTAAGCGATATACTGACTACCATCTCATCTACTCTACATCTACACTGTGCTAGCCACCAAGCGATGTGTGGCGGAGGGCACAATTTGCGACAGTCATATTTCCAACCCCCCACCCCACCCCCTGTTCCAATTGCGGATCGCGCAAGTGAAAAACGACTGTATGAATGCCTCAGTACGAGCTCTTATTTCCCTTATCTTTGCATGATGATTATTATACGATTTGAAAGTTAGTGGTAATAATATATGCTCTACACCCTCAGTGAAGATTGGATTTCGGAATTTAGAGAGCAGCCCTTTCTGTTTAGCGCGTCATCTACCTGCAAGTGTGTCCCATTTCAAACTTTCTACGAGATCTGTAACACTCTCGTGATGGCTAAATGTACCAGTCACAAATCTTGCCGCTCTTCTTTGGAACTTCTCAATTTCTTGAATCAGACCCAACAGGTAATGCAATACAGACGAATAATACTCTAAGACTGGACGAACTAATGTATTGTAAGCTAATTCCTTTGTTGAAGGACTGCATTGCTTCAGGATTCTACCAATAAACCACAATCTAGAGTTCGCCTTACCCATTACTTGTGTAATCTGATCAAACCATTTGAGATCATTTTGAATAGTCACACCCAGATACTTGACTGATGCTACCACTTCCAAAGACTGATCATTTATTTTGTACTCATACATTAATGGGGATTTTCACCTTGTTATACGCAGTAGATAACACTTACTAATATTGAGAGATAACTGCCAGTCATTACACCACACATTTGTTTTCTGCAAATCCTCGTTGATTTATTCACAACTTTTGTGTGATACTACTTTCCTGTAGACTACAGCATCATCGGCAAACAGTCTAAGGCCGCTGTCAATACCATCAACCAGATGGTTTATGTAAATCATAAAAAGCAGAGGACCTATTATGCCGCCCTGGGGCACACCTGATGTTACTCTTGTTTCTGTTGAAGTTACTCCGTTCAGGATGACATACTGCCCACTGTCTGTTAGAAAACTTTCTATCCAACCCCATATGTCATCAGATAGACCGTAAGCGTGCACTTTTTTTTTTTTTACCAAGTGACACTGTGGAACTGAGTCGAACGCCTTTCGAAAGTCGAGAAATAGGGCATCAACCTGGGAACCAGTGTCTAGAGCGTGTTGTATATCATGCACAAAGAGGGCCAGCTGTGTCTCGCATGACCGCTGTTTCCTAAAACCGTGCTGGTCTCTTCAGATGAGCTTCACAGAGTCTAGAAAGGTCATTATGTCTGAACATAAAATATGTTCCACGATTCTACAACCATTCAATGTCATTGAAATTGGCCAGAAATTATGTGCATACAATTTTCTACCATTTTTATAGATTGCTAGGACCTGGGCCTTCCTCCAGTCCCGTGGAACTTTCCGCCATTCCAATGATCTCTGATAGATGACAGATAAGAATGGTGCTATATTTGTAGCATAGTCAATGTAAAATCTTAAGAGTATACCGTCTGGGCCACATGCCTTTCTGGCGTCTAAGGATCTTAACTGTTTTACAATCCCAGATACACTAAACACTACGTCACCCATCCTTTCGTTTGTTCGGTCATTGAAAGAGGGAATGATGCTGCAGTCCTCAATTGCAGAGTTTTTAAAGCTAGGTTTAGGATTTCGGCCTTCCGTTTGTCATCATCAGCTACATTAGCCGTACTGTCAGCAAGAGAAGATATTGAATTATTTGTAGCATCCATAGATTTTACGTACGACCAAATATTTTTTTTTTTTTTTTTTTTTTTAGAATCTGCAGATAAAATATTGCTTTTAAAGAGTTGGAGATTTCTCAGAGAGAGTGTATTCTTTCAAAGAGTTGGGGAGTGCGCAGAGGAAGTACATTTCATTGAACAGTAGTGTGAGCCCTGAAGAATCAAGGACAATTAAAGTTCGTAGTGAATGCTGGGAGTCAAACTCTACTACAAACAATTACTTGACACTATCAGTGTTTCAGTGCGATTGGAGCACGAGCAACGAGTACATGTAATGACTGCACACAGAGGAGACGACCAGGCTGACCGATGAAATATTGTGTGGAAAAATAGAATTGACAACTCGGCTGAACCTGTGAAATATCACCGATAATCACAACCCAAGAGATTAAAACTGCCTTCTTCGTTTACAAAAACAAATTATTTGCTTTGCTGTGCATTGCATTGAAGTTTCTCGGCAGAAGCTCGTAATGTAGGAGAAATGAAGTGGCGAAGGTTGAGAGTCGTACCCAGATAGCTCACTTGCTAAAAGCATTGCGTGTGAAAGGTGAGGTTGTGGCTTCAGTCCTTGTGTGTGTGGAAGAGTTCTAGCCTGCGAGCAAGTTTCGTCTTCGTGTTACGGTTGCTACAGGTGGATTGCCTGTTCTAGGGTCCACGCTGTCTCTGCCCGGTCCACCCACGGCGACGTCGGGCAGCGACTGCGGCTCCGTTGCGTCGTCCGTGTCTTCGGCTGCTTCAGCTGCCGGCAGTCAGTTCCTCGCCGAGAAGAGGCAGGGTCCGTCTTCCCTCACCGCTGAGATCATCGAAACGGGTGAGCTGTTTCTCTGTGTGCTTGATTGTGTGGAACTGAGTCACTGAGTTTTAGTCTGCCAGAAACTTTAGAGTAATATAATTGCCAAATTCTGCAGAAATACACATTTTTATTAAATAAGTTTCAAATCTGATCACAATTATGCAAATGCTAATATAGTGCTTTAAACTATTAGTGCCCAAATTAATATTTTGTCAAATGTTTTCCATTGATTACTTTTTCCTTGATTGTTACATTGGAAAAGAAGCATTTAAAGTGAAAACCCCAGTTTTACCTTCATAGTTTTAATATAAAATACACTGAAGTGCCAAAAAACTGGTATAGGCATGCTTATTCAAATACAGAGATATGTAAATAGACAGAATACAGCGCTGCAGACATCAATGCTTATATAAGACAACAGGTGTCTGTTGCAGCTGTTAGATCTGTTGGTGCTGCTAAAATGGCAGGTTATCAAGATTTAACAGAGTTTGAATACGGTGTTATAGTCATCGGACAAGCAATGTTACACAGTATCTCGCAGGTAGTGATGCATGGGGATTTTATCGTACGACCATTTCATGAATGTACCGTGAATATCAGGAATGTGGTAAAACATCAAATCTCTGAATCAGTGCGGTCGGTAAAAGAACAACACCGATAACAGCTGAAGAGAATTGTTCAGTGTGCCAGAAGTGCAACAGATTTCAATGCTGGGCCATCAACAGATGTCAGTGTGCGAAACATTCAATGAAACATCATCGATATGAGCTTTTAGAGCCAAAGGCCCACTCGTGTACTCTTGATGATGGCATGACACAGTTTAAAGCCTCACCTGGGCCTGTCAAAAGTGACATTGGACTGTTGATGAGTGGAAACATGTTGCCTGCTCGGACGAGTCTCATTTCAAATTAAATCGAGCGGGTGGACGTGTACGAGTATGGTGATGTTGTCAAGAATCCATGGACCCTGCATGTTAGCAGGGGACTCTACAAGCTGGTGGAGGCTCTGTAATGGTGTGGGGCGTGTGCAGTTGGAGTGGTATAGGACCCTTCGTATGTCTAAATAAAACTCTGACTGGTGACACGTAAGTAAGCATCCTGTCTGATCACCTGCACCCAATTCCCGCCAGCACTACTTCGGACATGAGTCGAGTCCATGCCAAGTCGTGTTGCAGCACTTGTGCGTGCTCACAGGGGCCCAACACGATATTAGCCAGGTGTACCAGTTCCTTTGGCTCTTCGGTGTACTATACTGTAGAGAGGTGAAATAATAACTGAACTACTTAAGAAGGGAAGAGACAAAATTATGAAACAAGTACACAGACTCGTGACCCAAAGTTTGGAATGAAGAAAGAATACCATCCGAGTGGAAAGAAGCAGTCGTAGTACCAATTCAAAAAAAAGGGTGATAAACGACAATGCAGAAATTACAGAGGCATCTCATTAAGTAGCACAGCTATGAAGTATTCTTAAAGATTCTCCAGGAAAGATTGGAATCGTATTTAAAAGACATTGTAGATGGGAAGATGCAGGATTTATGAAGAATTCATCGACCACTGATCAGATACTTGTAGTGAAAGGAGCCGTATCAAAATATTGGGAGTGCAACAAAACAGTGGACAATTTGTTTGTTGATTTTTAGAAAGCCTATGATAGCGTGAATGGAGAAGAGTTGCGGGAGTAAATACAGAAGTTTGAAATAAAAAGTAAGATTACAAATTTTGTGCAAGTTACACTGGAAAGCGCAAAGGGATAGTTAAAATGGATGCAGAATATTCCGTGGCTTTTGACGTAAAAACAATAGTCGGGCAAGAAGATGGAATATCATGACTCTTGTTCAGTGTAATAATACAGGAAGCACTGGACGCATCAAATGAAGCAAGGGAGGGCGTTAGCATAGCTGAAAGTCTAGATGGCCTGAAAATACTGGAAAGAAAGCTGATGACGTTGGATTAGAGTTAAATGACGAGGAAACAAAATTAGTTATGGTACAAGAAAAATGCAAGAAAAAAGATGGGTAACCATGCAGATTGATAACCACATGTTCAAAGAAAGAGAAGAGTTTTAATATCTGGCAGTTGGAGTAAATAACAGAAATGATGAGAAACAAGCAATAGAAGTTAGTATAAAAGCAGCATCCAGAGCAGCATATTCACTCGATAGGTTGCTGTCCTCCAAAATTTTATCTAGAGGAACCAAATAAGTATACATAAATCTACAATTAGACCAGTATTACTATATGGGGCAGAAATATGAAGAGTAGATAAGTATAGAGAGTGAAAGATACTGATTTTTCAAAATAATATCCTGTGGAAGATAGTTGGAGCAATGTGTGAAGGAGGAGAAAGGCACAGAAGGAAGAAAATGGAGCTGGCGGAGCTGTACAGGGTGATTTTTTTCCACTGTGTACAAACTCTTAGGGATTGATCAATGAAAGGATACAGAACAAGAAAGGTCTAATGAACTAAAGTCCGGAAATGCCTGGTTTCCATACTAAAGACTATTTATTTAATCATGCATTGTTACAGAGATTGCTGTTGAATACACACTGTTCCATGCAGCCACAGTTACAATATGTGATGAAAATGGTTTCCATGTGCCTTAACATATGTGTTCATGTGCAGTAGCTTGTTCTGTTTCACATGTTCACATTGATCATGCTACACCCAACAATGTCAAAGGTGGCATCAATATGCTGCTACAGTGTCTTCACATCTGGAATGGGCTCTGCATGGACAATACTTTTGAGATGGCCCCTTAACCAGAAATTGCACAGATTGAGATATGGTTAATGAACAGGCCATGCAACTGGACCCCCTCATCAGAGCTATCGACCAGGGAACACACGATTCAAATGGGTCCGGATGTTAATGGCGACGTAGGCTGGAGCACCATCTTGGAGCCACATAACCCTATGAATAATAGAGGGCCTTTCTTCCAGCAGGGAAGCAAAGTTACCTGCAAGAAACGACGATAGTTCTGTTCTGTAAAGGGCACAGTAGGAAGACTGGTCCCAAAATATGGCCGCCAATTATCCCAGCTACACATTCCGGCTGCACCAATGCTTATGGTTCCCTGTCACCATAACGTGGGAGTTCTGCGTACTATCCCACAGATAACTGTTAAAAGTTAAAGATGCCACTCTGCATAAAAGTGGCCTCTTCTGTGAACGGGATGGATGATACAGACCCTGGAATCGTGGTTGCCCAGTGAAGAAACTGGTGACAAAACTGTTCCTGATGTGGAAAGTCTGTCACAGCCAAGACCTGCACACGCTGTAAGTGATAAGTGTAGTAACAGTTGTCATGGAGAATGTTCTGCACAGTCGTCTGGCTTACCCTGTACTGGCAGGCCAACTGCCCGGTACTGACCCGGAGGTTGCGTTCCACAGTGTTAATCACATTTTCCTCCAAGTCTGGTGTCCGAATATTTCGGGGACGTCCTTCACAATTTCTCTCTCCCTGAAATGGCCTCGTCTCAGACGAACGGTGAATCGCTGTCGCAAACCTCGAATGCTGTGGTTGTCAGCAGGTGTAGGTCTCCTGATACAACCTTGCTGCCCGTTGCCAGTTGTCTTTCTGTAAGTAAACACCCTGTCGATTCAAATACCATTTTGTACAACTCTGTATCATGTCAACTACAAGGTGAGTCAGCAAGAGAAGTGAATTGGACACAACATTACCAATTACTATGACAGGAGAGGGTGCTACATCATGATGTATGAGGAATAGTACCGGCCTCTAGGAGGAAATTGTGCATATTGTAACTGTGGCTGCATGGTACAGCACATATTAGACCACAGTCTGTACGAAAGTATGACTGAATAAATGGTCTCCAGCTAGGAATCCATATCCAGACATAAGTTTGTTAGACCTTTTTTGTTCTCTATCTTCTCTCTGAGTCGAAACAAGGCTCTGGGAGTAGACAACATTCCATTAGAACTTCCGACAGCCTTTGGAGAGCCAGTCCTGACAAAACTCTACCATCTGGTGAGCAAGATGTATGAGACAGGCAAAATACCCTCAGACTTCAAGAAGAATAGAATAATTCTGATCCCAAAGAAAGCAGGTGTTGACAGATGTGAAAATTACCGAACTATCCGTTTAATAAGTCACAGCTGCAAAATACTAACGCGAATTCTTCACAGGTGAATGGAAAAACTGGTAGAAGCCGACCTCTGGGAAGATCAGTTAGGATTCCGTAGAAATGTTGGAATACGTGAGGCAGTACTGACCCTATGACTTATCTTAGAAGAAAGATTAAGGAAAGGCAAACCTACATTTCTAGCATTTGTAGACTCAGAGAAAGCTTTTGACAATGTTGACTGGAATACTCTCTTTCAAATTCTAAAGTTGGAAGGGATAAAATACAGGGAGCGAAAGGCTATTTACAAATTGTACAGAAACCAGATGGCAGTTATAAGAGTCGAGGGACATGAATGGGAAGCAGTTGTTGGGAAGGGAGTAAGACAGGGTTGTAGCCTCTCCCCGATGTTATTCAGTCTGTATATTGACCAAGCAGGAAAGGAAACAAAAGAGAAATCTGGAGTAGGAATTAAAATCCAGGGAGAAGAAATAAAAAATTTGAGGTTTTGCTGATGGCATTGTAATTATGTCAGAGACAGCAAAGAACCTAGAAGACCAACTGAATGGAATGGACAGTATCTTGAGAGTAGGATATAAGATGAACATCGGCAAAAGCAAAACAAGGATAATGGAATGTAGTCGAATTAAATTGGGTGATGCTGAGGGAACTAGATTAGGAAATGAGACACTTAAAGTAGTGAAGGAGTTTTGCTATTTGGGGACAAAAATAACTGATGATGGTCGAAGTAGAGAGGATATAAAATGTAGAATGGCAATGGCAAAGAAAGCGTATCTGAAGAAGAGAAATTTGTTAACATCGAGTATAGATTTAAGTGTCAGGAAGCCGTTTCTGAAAGTATTTGTACGGAGTGTAGCCGTGTATGGAAGTGAAACATGGACGATAAATAGTTTGGACAAGAAGAGAATAGAAGCTTCGAAATGTGGTGCTACAGAAGAATGCTGAAGATTAGATGGGTAGATCACATAACTAATGAGGAGTAATGAGGAGGTATTGAATAGGATTGGGGAGGAGTTTGTGGCAGAACTTGACAAGAAGAAGGGATCGGTTGGTAGGACATGTTCTGGAGCATCAAGGGATCACCAGTTTAGTATTGGAGGGCAGCGTGGAGGGTAAAAATCGTAGGGGGAGACCAAGAAATGAATAAACTAAGCAGATTCAGAAGGATGTAGAGTGGAGTATGTACTGGGAGATGAAGAAGCTTGCACAGCATAGAGTAACATGCAAATCTACATCAAACCAATCTCTGGACTGAAGACCAGAACAACAACAAGAACAACAACAACAACAACTTCTCATCAGTCAGTCCCTAGAGCTTGCAACGAACCAGGCACTGTTGCAGAAGCAAAGACAGAGGCTGAGATGGCTGGGCATGTTTCACAAGAGAGGAGGGATTGAGACTGACAGGAGTGTCTGAGAACAGGGCCAAAGGGTGGAGACCTGTAGGTGGACAGGGAGTTAGAGGGAGAGACGGGATGGTCTAGAATCTTAGGATGCCTGAAGCTAGGGAAGAAGGTGTGAAGGAGAGAATGCTGTGGTGGAGGCTGCTTGGTCAGGGCCCAACACTTGACTGTGGTTTGTGGGACCAGGAGAGTAAGAGTAACAGAACACTGCACATCTTGTTTGGTTTTTCGGGGGTTCGGGACCAAATGGCGAGATCATTGGTCCTATTACTGCACGTGTGATGCTGAGCACTGTCAGGAGCAAAATGTGTGTTTATGTGAAAAGGTTCTGCATTTTTGTACTCAAAGAAACAAACTGAACAGGAGTGCAATTGCAGAACAAAAACATGTCACTTACAAACGGAGGCCAGTACGTCTGGTTCACAGATGTACTTCAGAATGTTTACCCCTTTAGTAGGCCATTAAAATAACATAATGTAAAAGCAGTAAGGCACAGTACTCTTGCAATTCAGAAAAAATCGTGAGAGAAGTTTACGCATGTGCTATGTGGCGTATATACCAGGTGTAGAAGTACGAAACCAGAATTTCCCTACAGATTGCATTAGCCATCAGCGTAGGGCACGTGAGACTGCATCTGCAGTGCTATCTGCTTCCTGTATTGGCTCATGAGAAATGTCAACATGAATAATCCAAGTTCCATACACCAGTATCTGTTTCAAACCTGTAAACGTGTTGAGTTTTGCGTCTATGAACTACGATTTGCAGACAGCATTGGTTTTCCGTTATTGTTTGAACGAAACTGTTGCAGAATCACGTCGAATGGTTGTCGAAGCTTTCCGCAAATGTGTTCTTGGGAAAACACAGTGTTTTGAGCCGTCTAAAAAATTCAAAGGTGGTGATTTTGACTAATGCGGGAAACCGACGAAAAAATTCAAAGACGACGGGTTGCGGGCTTTATTGGATGAAGACGATACTCAAACTCAACAGGAACTCCTGGAAAAATCGAATGTGATGCAGAAAGCTGTTCCTCTTCAATTTAAAGCTGTGGGAAAGGTGCAGAAAGTGGGAAAATGGGCTCACGTGAACTGAATGATACACGGAAGCAAATCGAAAGACTACTTGTGAAACGATACTCAGCAGATACAAAAGAACGGCGTTTTTCCATCAAATAGTAGGAGTAGGTGGTATAGCACTTAGCAGCCCCATCAGTCCTGTACGTGCTTGAGCATTGTCCTGCAAAATGGTCAGAACCTGCAGAAAGTGTCATCACTTCTGTCTCTAAGCTGGTCATAGGTTGTGTTCCAAAATTGAACAAGAAAATTGTAGATTTCTGTTGAAGCACTGGAGAAAATGCGCCTAATGTTTTGTAGGAGATACAGCCGCTATGTGTACTACATATTAATAAGATTCGTTGCAATGATCTTTCAACAACAAATACTTAATTTTTTGGGAATGTATACCAGTAATATCATAATTCAGAATGTGAATGTCAGTTGTATTTTACAACTGACAGCTCAGAAGTCTGTACAGTTATTGTTCTGTTTAGTTATTTACTCCTGGGATGACCGTCTTCTCCTACATAGGCTGGCAAAGTTACTATGATCGAGTCTCACCTAGAAGACACATGCCATCCCTCGACATGGTTCTTCTTCTTCTTCTTCTTCTCCTCCTTCTTCTTTGTTCGTAGTCTTCCCCTCTGTCCTTTCCCTTGTGGTTCGCAGCAAAAAAATTGTTTCGGAAGTCTACTTTCATACATTCTATCTTTCTGTCTACATGTTCCCTCCATCTGTTTCTGTTTAGATCTACGGTAGAAACTTGATTAACTGTCGCTTCTGGGATAAGGAGATGATTGGAATGTGAAAAAGATCAGATAATGACGTGAATGCAACAAGTCATTTGCAGAGCTCAAAACATTGTAATAAACCAAATTTGAGTAAAACAAATTATATTTACATGTCACGTGGAAGGGACGGGGGACAAAAACATAGCTTTTATGTCACCATGTTGAAGTTCAGACTCGGAGAAGTGGCATGGGGCATTATCTAACAATACAACTACACGGGTGGTAGGTACTTGGATTTTGAGTGTTTCGTAACAGTCAGAACAAATGCACCTAAAATAATTCTTTAAAGAAACTGCCATTCGGCCAAGCACTTTGTTGAGCCTTGTAATAAGCAGTAAGTGCTGACACGTTTGTTTTATAACAGTCTTGGTTTGTTATATTCGACGATTACAAACATCATTTTGTGGTCACCACTTGTGTTGCTGCGTGTTGCAATGGTCAGGTTGTCCATTGCTAGTGTCATGCCTGTGGCCGTTCCATACTTTGAGGCAAGTGGTTTTTGAAGCCGCATCCTGTAGTTTAGCCCAGTCTCATCAATGTTGTGTTACTGATGAATTACCAGTTCATTTTCAGACACCTTTTCCCAACAAACTCCCTAACTGCATCATTGTCGGCAGAAAATACTTCAGCTGAAATAGCAACTTGCCTAACATCGTGATGATTTTTCCACCAGTGAAGCCATTCTTCAAGTGTTTTTAACTGGCGACAAGTAAAATCGATGGAAAATACGGGCACACTGTTTGGCTGGGAGCACAGACTGATGGTCGAATGCACTGTCGGCTAATCTGAGGCGTTGTTTAATTAGAGGTCAGATAATTTGAAGTTTCTTGAATCAACATGTAATTTGTTGCTAGTGTCTTCATTTCTGAAATGTTATTCTCTGGTGCACTCTTTAATGCTACAGAGAAATCTCCTTTCCACAGCCTGGATCACACTCGTAGCCTCTTGTGTGGGAACCCACGTTTCCCATCTGTAGAGTATAGAAGGTACTACTGTGACTTTGTAAAAACTTTGTGTGACACTCTATAGTGGCTTGTTTTGTGGTGTATTTGTAATTTTTAGATTTCAGAATCATGTTATCAATTTCATTGTCAAAATACTGAGTGTAATAAATAATTAAATGGAACAGGTAACACAATTTTAGATCTCATAGGCAATTTTATCTTCAACAAATGTTGTAACCTTTGT
Organism: Schistocerca gregaria; assembly: GCF_023897955.1. Classification (NCBI taxonomy): domain Eukaryota; kingdom Metazoa; phylum Arthropoda; class Insecta; order Orthoptera; family Acrididae; genus Schistocerca; species Schistocerca gregaria. The sequence goes on along the minus strand of NC_064930.1, from coordinate 78,951,148 downwards.
TTTGTTAGTAAAGATGTTCATGTTGTACTTAAAAGCCATTGCACTAGGATAATAAATGGCTCTTTCATCATTTTCCTAAAACTATTATTTGATCATCTGTCTTTAGCAGAGTATTGGAACATTTCTTTCTGTTGATCTTTATGCCATATGTGATGCCCCCCCCCCCCCCCCCCTCTCTCTCCTCCAAGCCCTGACTAGGTCACCTATCTTGAATAGAATTGGAGACATGGTACATGCTTGTATAAATCACTATTTGTTGTAAGTTGTTAAGAAACATTTTTCATATTAGGTGCATTGTGCTGCCACCTACTGCCAGGTACTCCATATCAGCGACCTCAGTAGACACTAAACATTGTGAGAAAGCAGAATGGGGTGTTCCGTGGATCTCTCAGACTTCGAATGTGGTCAGGTGATTGGGTGTCATTTGTCTTATATGTTTGTACGCGAGATTTCCACACTCCTCAACATCACTAGGTACACTGTTTCCGATGCGATAGTGAAGTGTAAACGTGAAGCGACACGTTCAGCACAAAACTGTACAGGCTGACCTCATCTGTTGACTGACAGATCACTGACAGTTGAAGAGGGTTGTAGTGTGTAATAGGCACACATCTATCCAGACCATCAATCAGGAATTCCAAACTGCCTAACTATGACAGATAGGCGAGAGGTGAGAAAACATTGTGTGGAGTGACGAATCACAGTACACAATCGGGCAATCTCAATCTGATGGCAGGATGTGGGTATGGTGAACGCCCAGTGAAAGTTATCTGGAAGCATATTTAGTGCCAACAGTTAAATTTGGAGATGGTGGTGTTATGGAGGGGGCTTGCACCCCTTGTTTTGCATGGCACTATCACAGCACAGGCCTACTTTGATGTTTTAAGCACCTTATTGCTTCCCACTGTTGAAGAGCAATTGAGACATGGCAGCTGCATCTTTGAACACAATCGAGCACCTGTTCATAATGCAGGGCCTGTGATGGAGTGGTTACACAACAACAACATCCCTGTAATGGACTGGCCTGCACAGAGCCCTGACGTGATCTTACAGAACGCCGTTGAGATTTGAAATGCCGACTTAGTGCCAGTCCTCATCGACCATCAATACCTCTCCTCTGTGCAGCCCTCCGTGATGAATGGGCTGCCATTCCCCAAGAAACCTCCCAGCACTTGATTAAACATATGCATGCAAGAGTGGAAGCTATCATTCCAATCTAAGGGTGGGCCAACACCATATTGAATTCCACCATTATCGATTGAGGGTGCGAGGAACTTGTAAGTCATTTTCAGCCAGGTGTATAGATACTATTGATGACATAGTGTATGCACTGAGGTGACAAAAGTCTTGGTATACCTGTTAATGTATTGTGCAGACCATCTTTTGCCCAGTGTAGTGCAGCTGTTCGACGTGGCATGGGCTCGAGATGTTGTTGGAAGTCCCCTGCAAAATGTTGAGCCTTGCTGCCTCTGTAGATATCCATAATTGCAAAATTGTTACCGGTACAGTGTGTTGTGCACCAACTGACCTCTCGATTATGTCTCATAAATTTTCTATGAGGATCTATGAGATTTGGGTGACTGTGACCTGAGTGGGTGAATCATTCGCTCGAATTGTCCAGAATGTTCCTCAAACCAGTAACAAAAATTTTTGGTCCGATAATGCGGTGGATTATTACCCATAAAAATCCTATCATTGTTTTGGAATGTGAAGTTCACGAATGGCTGCAAAGCGTCTCTGAGTAGCCGAACATGGACCAAAGGACTCTGTCTGTTCCATGTAAACACAGCCTCCACCATTATTGAGCCATCACTAGCTTGCGCAGTGCCTTTTTGACAACTGGAGTCCACAGCTTTCTGGGGTCTGTGTCACACGCAAACATTACCATCAGCTCTTTCCAATTGAAATTGTGACTCGTTTGAGAAGTCCACGGTTTTCCACTCGTCTAAGAGCCAACCGATATGGGCGCAAGCCTGGGAGAGATGCTACGTGCAATGTTGTGCTGTTAACAAAGGCACTCGCATCGTTCAGTTGCTGCAGTTCATTAATGCCAAATTTTGCCACACTGTTCTAACAGATACTTTCGATGTGTGTCCCACATTCATTTCTGCAGTTATTTCACGCAGTTTTACTTGTGTGTTAGCACTGGTAACTTTATACAAATGGATCACAGTCATTAAATGACTGCATTGTTTGCGGTGGTAGGTGGTGCCTGAAATGTGGTATTCTTGGCGCACTCTTGATGCTGTAGGTCTTGGAATATTAAAATCGTAATGATTTCTAAAATGGAATGTCCCACGTGTCTAGTTGTAACTCTGATTCTATGTTCAAAGTCTCTTAATTTTCATCGTGCAGTCCTAATCACATCAGAAACCTTATCCCATGAATCACTTGAATACATATGACAGCACTGTCAGTATTTCCGCACAGCTAAATCGTCAACTCTGCGATTTTTATAATGCTGTTCCCATTCTAAAGTTGTTATGTTTATTTTGGCCCAATCTTTCTCTTTTTAGTTCATGCGTTAATTTATGTGGTGTTGAGTGTCATTTGTGAATGTTGTTTTCAGTTTTGGTGTTTGAAATGTTCCTGGGATTCCTGCTGCCTTTCCCTAGCTACTGGCTATATTGCTTGCCCTAAAATATATAAGGTGTTCTTTGGAGTGTGATTGTGTGTAAATATTGTATGCTTGCTATTTTTCTATCACTTACTCTAATTCTCTTTCTCACATTTTGGTACTTTCCTGTATTCTTCGTATTGCTTTTTTGCCAGGAACCTTGTCAGCTGTTTTCAGAACTGTGATTTTAATGATTTGTCATTCTTCAGGCAAATCTCTTGCATTTACAGTAGTTAATTTCAGAGATAGTCTTGTCCGATTGAGATGCCCAATGCTTTCCATTTTCAGAAGGTGTCTCATATTTTTTGACACATTTAGGTTTGTTTTTCTGTCTCATTTTTGCCCCCATCTGGCCCAAATTTGAATTTTAAAGCAGGACACAAAGTGATCTGACGAGGGGATCAAGAGACCTGTTAATCGTGGATTTTGACAAATCCTGGGTGTATTGTAGAGTGTCCTATTCTGAGTACCTGGCTAGTGGCTAGTGCAACAACCTCTAGTTGCTGAGAAAATTGATATTGAAATTTAATGCATATGGTCTAGATCTGTAGCATTAAAAATTTCTCAACCAAGTGAGTGTAGATCAGCAGTTAATAGCCCAGACAACGAAGACAAAAAAATGTCAATTTGGAGAAAAAATTGTGTGGTTACAAATTTTTGTATGTGGTAGGTAGGAGTTTAATCCACATCGTAGAAAGAAATACTGACCAGTGGAGTGTGAGCGTGGCATAGAGGGCACGTAAGGGTCACCTGTTTAGGTTTTTCGGCATTATCTCGAAAACCGTGGCATTGAGTGAAAGTATTTCCTAGTACTAAATTAAACTACATTAAATTTCATACAAGAAAAGTTATTTCATTTTTATTTCTGTGGCTAATAGATTTTGCATTGTAAGGGGAGAAAAATAGTAGATTATTAAAAATTGTATTTCAGTGATATACAATTAATGTTCAGTGTTCGATGAAGTGAGTTAAGAATAAATAGTAAACATGTCTGCCATATCTAAGTGCAGAAGAACAGTATTACGGGATAAATTGTGTTGTGGGGGTGGAGGCTAGAAGTGTGAGGGAAGGTGTATCACTGGATTGTGATTGCAGTTCCCTCCTTCATAGGTCTGCAAATAAGGAGCAAGCACGTACAGTTGTGTATTCTATTTGTTGCAGAATACATTACAGAATAGTCTTGTTTGCTATCACTAACTGTCGATTATTAATAATTGTATTTGTTATGGAAGAAACTAAAACACACATTCGTAGAGCACCACTCACATTTAATGAAAGCTAGTATCTTGCAGGTAGTTCGATTTTTCAGGAGTGATACTGGAAAAAACTGTTTGTTTAAATTTAAAAAAAGATTGTTCTTTCTTGGCCAACTTCAATGTGACCCATACATATTTGATCATTCCTGTGAAAGCAGGGGCACAAAACTGACAGAGAATCAAAGAATGTCTTTTTGTAGAATCTTCCTTCAAGTATTGAAACTCAAAAGAAAGAAGGAAGGAAGGAAAGAAGGAAGTGGGACAACATTTGAATCCATTCTCTCAGTGTGTAGCCTTGTGAACCTTAACCACTGTGCTACGCTCACTTGATTAAATTTTTATTTATGTTGCAGATACAGGAAGTATGCGTAAAACTTCGACTTTGATTTTCTCTGGAACTAGGGACTGCCACATGAAAAGTCATTATGCAAGTACTGAGGACAGGTCTCTCCATGACATACCTAAGACTCTTTTAAAATCCTATATTAACAGGTTGGCAGTTCACTTGTGAGCCAATATTAAAGCATCTAAGAACGTGTGTAAATCAATTGTGGTCATATTTTGGAGTTAGTAAGGGATCTAGTTCCTCTTGCACTCCATATTATCTTCAGGAAGCTTAAAGCCGTGAAGCTCTAACCTTTTGGGCATTTTTAATGATGTATGATTCTCCGTATATTCCTCCTACTTGTAGGATTGGTGTTTTCCTGACGCTAGCGTTCAGGTCTTCCACTGTTAAACGATGGTCCCTGTTGTGCTGGTTGACTAGTTGTTGTAATTGTTTATATGAGCTACCATTTTTACACGTACGCAAGCGCGCGCCATGGAGAGAGAGAGAGAGAGAGAGAGAGAGAGAGAGAGAGAGAGAGAGAGAGAGAGAGATTTTTCCTATTTTATTAAGAAAAATGTCAAGGTGTGTGTTTGTCATTCAGGCAAATTTACAGTTTTGTTCCAGTCTTTATGAAATATTGTGCACTTTACTTAAAAGAGGAAAGTCACTGTGAGTGTGTGGGCGTGCACGCGTGTTACCAAAAATCCTAAGAAGCTCATGGCTAATTCATATTTCTACATTCACACGAATGCCTAAAAACCAAAATACACACTGAAGAGCCAAAGAAACTGGTACACTTGCCCAGTATTGTGCAGTGCCCCTGTCAGCAGGCAGAAGTGCCGCAATATTATGTGGCATGAATGTGACAAATGTCTGAAGTAGTGCTGGAGGGAATTGACACAATGAATCCTTCAGGGCTGTCTATAAATCTGTAAGAGTACGAGGGGTTGGAGATCTCTTCTGAACAGCACGTTGCAAGGCATCCCAGATATGTTCAATAATGTTCATATCTGGAGAGTTTATTGGCCAGCACAAGTGTTTAAACTCACAAGAGTGTTCCTGGAGCGACTCTGTAGCAGTTCTGGACATATGGGGTGCTGCATTGCCCTGCTGGAATTGCCTAAGTCTGTCAGAATGCACAATGGAATGAGTGGATGCAGGGAATCAGACAGGATGCTTATGTATGTGTCACCAGTCAGTCATATCTAGACATATGAGGAGTCCCATATCACTCCAACTGCACATGCACCACACAATTACAGAGCTTCCACGAGCTCGAACAGTCCCCTGCTTGTCACAATTTGAAACGAGACTTGTCTGACCAGGCAATATGTTTTATGTTTCCAGTCGTCAACAGTCGAATGCCGATGTTGACGGGCCTAGGAGACGCTTAAGGTTTTGTGTCATACAGTCATCAAGGGTACACGAGTGGGCCTTTAGCTCCAAAACCCCATATTGATTAGGTTTTCTTGAAAGGTTGGCTTGCTGACACTTGTTGATGGTGGCCTAGCATTGATATCTGGAGCAATTTGCAGAAGGGCTGCACTTCTGTCACATTGAATGATTCTCTTCAGTCGTCATCGGTCCCATTCTTGCAGGATCCTTTTCTGGCCACAGTGATGTCACAGATTTGATGTTTTACTGGATTCCTGATGATCATGGTACACTCATGAAATTGTCATACGGGAAAATTTCCACTTCATCACTATCTTTGAGATGCTGTGTCCCACTGCTCGTGCACCGACTATAATACTGTGTTCTAACTTGCTTAAATCTTGATAACCTGCCATTTTAGCAGCAGTAACTGATCTAACAACTGCAGCAGACATTTGTCTTGTACAGGCGTTGCTGACTGCAGCGACGTATGCTCTTCAGTGTATCATGACCAACTGATGGTAATTCCTATTGCGAGAATAAATTGCAGTGACAGTACCCATCTTGGAGGTAGTACCATCAGACATCACTAGACCGCAGGCCAGGTGAAAGCTCGAGAATTTGACCGAAACATGATTGCAAACTCTTTATTTATTAATTTGTTGCAATTGTTATGTGTGACATATTTTAGTTTGTGTTTCACAGTTATTTTTATTATTCAAAATCCACAGTGCCATACAGACACTAAGGCAGCTCGTGGATATAGTGCCAACAAAAGTCAGTATATTGTAATCCGATCAAAAGGTAGGGCAGAACCGGAGATTCTCGGAACTGTGATGTAAACAGTTAGGGTCATGCTCAAACTCAGCCGTACTTGAAACTGTGAAAACTGAGATGAAACAATAGAAGATAAATTCTCCAAAACACATTGAGATACTTCTCACAAAATCCAACAATTAATGGTCCAATTAATCCTCTTCTCATACAATGTATTCTCGTAGTCAAATTATTATTTTTGAAAAATCAAGCGTATCTTTTACAGTTAAATTTTAGATGTATTGTGGATTATGGATGTATTACTCTAATTCATAATTTAAAAAAGCATCAAAGCATTTGCTATGATCCAATAGTTTAGTAATAACTTTTGGTTTCAAATTGGTGTATATTTGCAGAAGTGAGAACTGGAAGTGTAGAACTTGATTTTTATGAATGCTGCAGGTGAAGAGGTATTCATTTATAACGTTCTATTGACACCCAGTGATTTAGAAATGGTCTTCGATTTACAGCAGTTGCTGTTTCCCATGTAGGAATGCTGTTTCGTCAATTGGATTTTCAGTAAAAATAATAAATTCACACAATAGTTGCACTCTCCTGTGTAATAGTTTATTATACAGTTTTATGATTTGCTAGGGTCATTCGTTGGAGTGATAAGCGTAGCATTACTTATCAGTCCCCCAGAGTGATATCTAACACCACATAAGTCATCAGTGAAAGAACATCTTTCTTTATTGTTGGAATGCCAGATGCCGTACTGTCCATAAAACTTCTACTTACTTAACAGACAAAAATATTAATGTGTCTGCCAATATTCGATCAATTATCACCTGAATGGGGATTTTTGTCAGCAGGAGTGGCTGTTGAAGCTTTTCAAAATATATTCAAGGAAAAAAGATTGTTTCCAATATTGACCAGAGTACATGAAAAAGTGTATAAATTAGAATTCAGATATTTTGGGAAATGATAAAAAATGATTCGTACTGAAACTCTTCCTTCTGATAACGCATCTGGCAAAAAGCTGGAGCTAACCAATTGGAAAAAGGCTTAAGCTTTACTTTCAAAATATTTCAAATGTGTAAAAAAAAAAATCACAATAATGTTAATATGTTGCATAAATTTCAGTTTTATAACAGTGTCTTTCTACTAAATCTGACATCAGTGTCACATGGGATGTTTTCAGTAGGGAAGACAAGTGCTAAAAAGTTTAAAATAATTTAATAGTCGTCTTCACTCAAGACAGCTGTAGATTGGGATCATTGACTAAAAGGTTGCAGGTTTTCAGCCTATGTGAATGGAACAATAGTTGTTCTGCTCACGTAATAAATTATTCATTTAATGCAAATTGAAGGTGGAAAGGGCAGAAAGGAAAAGAAAGGAAAGGGAAGGGAAGGAATTATCTATGTCAGTGGTGTTGGGACTTAATGTGGAATTGGCAGTGACGAGTGGCAGTGTTTACCGGACCGGGGCCCGAACCTGGGAACTTTTGGTTATTGGTCACATTACCACTGTGCTGTGAAGACTCCATGTTAATCGCAGTTGCGCGTACTATTTTGGCACTTTGCGAAAACTTCCAGGGAACTGCAATTGTTTCTCCAGGAGTTTAACACAGAAAGTGAGATGTCAGGGCTCACAATGAACAAATCTAAAATGCAAGTAATGAAAAATGTATTAGAAACCCCAATATATCTTGAAGGAACAGAACTAATGTATGTGTCACAATACGTACACCTAGGCAAAATAATTTCCTTTAACAACAAAATGAAAAGAGAAAGAAAACGAAGAGTTTCCATAGTTTGGAATGCTTTCTGGGCCTTAAAGTTCATATTGCTAGATGTAACCGTGAATAGGAGGCTCAAAATGGAAGCACTCGAAAGCTACGTTTTTCCAGTGTTGTTATATGTATGTCAGACGTGGGCTCTCAAAGCCAAAGAGAGAAACACTCATAACATATGCAGAGGAAGATCCCCCCTCCCAAAATTGCTTTAAATGGATGCCGTTCACAGCTAGTGTCTGTAATTCCTTTCTGTCTTAATTCTTAGTGGCTGCTGGATCAAAATAGAATTTAAATGTTATCAAACTGTGGTATTTCCTTTTAATTTAATTTCAATTTTACTTTCAAATTTTCTACAGCCTTAGATCTGTGCGTTCTTTGTTTGTGTCGTAGTTTTGACTATTTTTCTTTAAACAAAGTGTTTTTGACAGAAATAATGTTGCGGTTAAAGTTGATAGGTAGATAATGAAGTAGCGAATAATAAAGTTTTGATCAGAATATTCTAAACTTAGTTTTTAGGAATTATTTGTCATTAAGTGTCCAAAAAAGATGTCAGGTATTAATTGCTTCATTATCTCCTATTTTTTCTCTTTTACAACTCTTGCCTGTTCCAGACGAAATGAAGAGGTGCCGAACTTTAATTATTATATATTATGTTTATGTCTTGTGCAAGCTTACGACTGGCGGGAAATGTCCACATGAATTAATGACAGGTTAAAGTAGTAAAATAAAAAATGAGATGTATATCTGAAAAAGTCATTTAATGAAAAAGTAAAAGTGTATTGTGAATTAGAATTCTAATATAGTACAAAATACAGATGGTATTGCTGTAGTCTTATTAACTACCTGCCCAACTTCTACCTTACAAAATTGTTAAGGCTTTCATGGCCTCTTATTGACAAACAGCCTATTGGCTTCTGTCTCGGGTTCTTCAGCCAAATTCCATCTGATGATTTTACTGACGTTTCGCCAGTGGCTGTTCACCGACGGCACTGGAGGATGAAGCTTTGTCAATGCCAGCCACTCGTGCTGGCAAAATGTAAGTAAAATCCACAGACGAACATCGGCTGAAGAATCTGAGACAGAAGCCAATAGGCAGTTTGCTCTACCTTACAGTTCCAAAAATAGTTTTACTTTCATAGTTTACAGCTATTGTTGTGCGAGTAATAGTGTCTCGGATGTAAAATTTTTAAGCCCATGTAAGACTAACTGAAATTAAATGTGACAGGCATCGTAAATGACCGCGGCAAGACGTACGGCATCTACGCGGTGTCCGTGTCCCGGCGCTACGAGGTAACGGGCCACGTCGACAAGTGGCACGTCTACCGCCGGTACTCGGACTTCCACGAGCTGCACTCAAAGATCAAGGACAAGGTGAGGCGGTGCTGGAGTGCTGTGGGCCCGCTTACTCTTCTCCTGCGCCCCCGTAACTGATGATAGTGTCTGAGTGTCGTGCCCACTTCGTGGACATTGTCTTTCCCTTCAATTTGAAGACTGGTATGTTGCAGCTCTCCACGCTACTCTGTCCTCTGTGAGCCTCTCCGCCTCTGAATAACTACTGCAGCCTGTATCCTTCTGGATCTGCTTACTGCAGCCAAGCTGTGGTCTTACTTTACAATTTTTACCCTCCACAGTTCCCTTAATTTCCAAATTCACAATTCCTCAGTGTGTCCCATCAGCCGATGCCTCGTTCTAGTAAAGTTGGGCCGTAAAATTCTTTTTCCCACCGTTTCAATCCGGTATGTACAGGGTCTGTCCTAAAAGTTCCAAGAATGATCTTTTTTAAATCATTTATTATCAATGTACAGTCTTTGCAAAACTTTTCAAAGTATTCTTCCCCCGCCTGCATGCAGCACTGCCAGTACTTAACCCAATCCGTGAAGTTATCACGTTTGTGTGCTACTTGCCACTCTGACAGTTTGTTTTGGGATCCAAAATCCATGTCACGTCCCCTGTGATCTCACTGTCAAAAAATTCTGGGTCTGTTTTGTAGTGCTAATGCAGTTTCTGGTACTTAGACAAACTGTTCCTTCATTTCACACGTCAGGACTTGCAGCACCATTTTCGTGTGGCATTTCCTCACTTGAAGATCCTCAGTTAGAGTACGGTGAATGATTGTTTTGGGTATTCCACGCTCCTCTACATTTGTCCGAACAGTTAACCACCTGTCCACATCCACAACTTGATGCACTTTTTGCACCAACTCGTCCATTGGGATGTCGACAAGCGTCCCGAGTGGTTGTCCTCTATAACAGACTACCAAACTTCCTGGAACCTCTTTTCCCATCATTGTAGCGTTTCTGAAGCATTTCCTCCCATTTCTGCTTCATTTTTCCCAGTTTCAAACAGATCTTGATTGCATAATGTTGCTCCAAAAACTGGTCCATTGTTTGCTCTACAATGGTGCAGTAGGTGCCTCTGTATGGAGCACGACCGTACCCCAACAACTGCCTGCACGTAAGTAACACTGGTCTCATTTCAAAGAGTATCCCCCCCACCCACCCATCGACTTCTGTGCCTGAAGCTACACTCTGCCTGTGAGTGTTGGCAACCACCAAAAATCATTCGAGGAACTTCAGGGGACAGACCCTGCACTCCCAAGTTATTTCTTGTATCCATCCTATGGATAATGGAGAAAATATGGAAACACGAAGAATGCAACACCTTACTGTACCTAAAATGGCATTTGAAAACCCTTAGCATTCTCAGAATGGATAGATACATGTGATGTCCTGCTCGTAATCATTGTTAGTTTTGCTCCTGCTTCCTGTCAGCTGGTAAGTTTAAACTTAGAGTTCGAGGCATCTAATCTCCATTGTACCTCCAGTTCTTTTTCTCCCCAATAGCTAAGTCATCAGCAAAGACTAAAGCATTGAGGTCACCATTTCCTATCTCTTCAATTTTATTTACACTCGCATTGATACGTGCAGTAAAAAATAAACGGGAGGTGCACTTCACTGTTGCCCAACTCCCTCTGTCCGAAACCAGTCTGATCTGCCATTACACCCTTGTGCGCAACTTTAGCAACCTCAATATAGCGTTTGCACCTTTCTGATTAGGGAGTTTGGAGCCATTAGTTCTTCTAAAAAATTTAATCTGTACAGGGTGTTACAAAAAGGTACAGCCAAACTTTCAGGAAACATTCCTCACACACAAATAAAGAAAAGATGTTATGTGGACATGTGTCCGGAAACGCTTAATTTCCATGCTAGAGGTCATTTTAGTTTCGTCAGTATGTACTCCAACGTGATCAATTTGTAAATTTTCACAGTCAACACGTATGGGCTGACGAGAATCCGCACGCAATTGTGCAATCACGTCATCAACACAGATTTTCTGTGAACATTTGGTGAGGCACTGTCGGTGATGTCTCGATTGGGCCCCATGTTAATCCACCTACGCTCAACGGAGCACGTTATCATGATTTCATACAGGATACTCTACCTGTACTGCTAGAACACGTGGCTTTACAAGTACGACACAACATGTGGTTCATGCATGATGGAGCTCCTGTACATTTCCGTTGAAGTGTTTGTACGCTTCTCAACAACAGATTCGGTGACCGACGGGTTGGTAGAGGTGGACCAATTCCGTGGCCTCCACGCTCTCCTGACCTCAACGCTCTCGACTTTCATTTATGGGGGCATTTGAAAGCACTCATCTACACAACCCTGGTACCAAATGTGGAGACTCTTCGTGCTCGTATTGTGGACAGCTGTGATTCAATAAGCTGTTCTCCAGGGCTGCATCAGCGCATCAGGGACGGAGGGTGGATGCACGTATCCTCGCTAACGTAGGACATTTTGAACATTTCCTGTAACAAAAGTGTTTGAAGTAACGCTGGTGCGTTCTGTTGCTGTGTGTTTTCATTCCACAATTAATGTGATTTGAAGAGAAGTAATAAAATGAGCTCTATCATGGAAAGTAAGCGTTTCCGGACACATGTCCGCATAACATATTTTCTTTCTTTGTGTGTAAGGGATGTTTACTGAAAGTTTGGCCATACCTTTTTGTAACGTTCTGTATACTGTATTAACAGTAAACTGTCAGTACATTACTTGGCACTATTTACGCTTCTGCTGTCTAAGCTTATTGGAGTAAGTTAGTAAAGAAGCTGCTACTTTGAAAAATTCTGCTGTCTCCTCAGTTTTACTTTGTAGCTGCTGTTTCAATGCTATTAGTAGTTTAATATTTACCTGGTAATACTGTCATTTTTCAACAAAGATACACGGTCCGGTCACGTCAATAGTACCACCACCTACGTATGACGACTGTGTGCAGTAAGCCTAACAGGCTGCCGGTGGATGCACTCGCAGTGGAGAGGATCTAAAACGTGTCGGGGCAGACACGGAAAACAGTGGAGATGTCGTAATGTCGAAACGGAGAGATTTATACGGTACCGAAAAGTGTGCGACCGTCGGCTTTCTGACTGAGGGTGGAAGCATTTTCAAAGTGGCTAAGTTTGTAAACGGTGGCAAAGTGGCGCTCACCTGCACTGAGGCAGTTACAATGGGAATCGTGAGTGCCCCATTCTAGTGTTTATTTCTCAACATTTTTTGATTCTAGAGATGTTGGGGCAGGGAAGGGTGTGAGGCCGTCTTGGCTCTGGTGATGCAATTTTAGGCCTTGTGAGCCAGTAGCAGGTCAAGCATTGCTTGCAAAACACACAATCCTTTGGAAGCACTACTTTTCTTCTGCTACTGCTGCTACTACTACTACTACTACTACTACTACTACATATGGTGGATTAGGTGTTGAGCCTCTTCACCCATTTTCTGCCTCTCTCTTCTTGCAACTTCCAACATCTCTCCCAATTGTAAGCTTATAAGCTCAGGCTAGTTTTGGAAATCGTTTACTATCCATTCCTTGTAGGCACTCACGCCAAGTGTTACAGTATTTGGTTATTATAGATTCAATACCTCTAGTTTTGCTTCTTGTTGGATTGTGTCATTTGTTACGTGGTTAACTCTTGAGTAGCATTTTACTCGTTTGTTCTTCTTAGAAATTTAATTTGTGCACTTTTTGTAGGTAACCAGTATTAAAAAATACTGCAAGGACCATAGTTAAAAAAATCTCATTTTTTGTGTGGTTTTTAAACACATTATAAATGGTGCCACATATATTTCAAATCTACCAAATTTTATGTCTAGATCTTTATTGCTGTTTGATTCCCAAATAATTAGTTTTGATTGAACCATATCTTTGCCCCAGAGAGCCATTACTACTGTCTCGATTTTAAAAATCTCAGTGTCATATTGTTTACAGAGCTATTTCAGCCGAACAGTGCACATTGTAAGTCATCATCTTTATCTTGCATTATCAAGACATCATCTGCATAATTAACATGCTGTCTTTTGACATTTTAACACCCTTTTGTATGTCTTGCTTCCAGTTTGGAATACTAGTCTTAAAAAGAGTGGATGACGATATTGGTTGCACTTGTTTTACTCCTGTATTTATTAAAATTTCTTTGGTTCTTGTTTCATCTGTATTTATTATAATGTTTAATCCTGTGTGTGTACCTTGTACTGCCTTTATTAATTTCCTAATATATCCATTGCTTTCCACCATTGCCCAGATTTTGTTTTTGTTCACTTTGTTAAATGCTGTGTGCATTTGCAGGTCATACTCTTGTATTTTCTGTGTTACCTGTTGCCGAGTAAATACATTGTCTGTGACTGATCATCCTTTTCTAAATGCGGTCTGTTCTTCACCCGTGAGAATTTCCAGAATTGTTAACGGTACTAATTATAATTTTTGTATACACGTCTAAAATGTTGGTTGAACAGAGATATTACTTCTGCTGTTCCTGGTGAATGAGGTGTTTTACTTTTGTGTTTGCTTTGAATATGTATAACAAGTGCCCTATGTAACATGAGGCCTCCAAATTTTTAATAGCTCTAAATTCATCTTCATGATGCCATTTTTTAAAAATTGTTTAACTTAAAATTAATTTTTTGATCTCACAGTGGGACCCGAAGGATAGTCCCCTTAAAAAGCAGTTTTATTTTTATTTTTTTAAAATTTATATGAATCTTCAAAGATTGTTAAGTGTAAGGGATTTGTGAGTTAACAACAGTTGTCATTAGTGGAGCGTGCAGCATAGCAGTTATGTCATTGTAAAGTCACTGTGAGAAATTTTGATGGTAGCAAACTTTTAAAAATAATTCTGTTCAAATTCCAGTACAAATGTTAATCACAGATATTTACTTATAATTGTTTACTAAAAATACCATACTATTATTGGTAGTATGCAAATAAATTAAAGTTCGGTAAGGTCATATACAAAATGCAGTTAGTGTTAACAAAATTATGTACATGGATAATATTATTTAAGCTCTAGAAATAAACAAACATTTTATTTTCTATTTGACATTTTGCATTTTTGCACCCAATTTTAATCTGTTGTGAATATTGGCATTTTGTTGCAATTAAAAGGGAAAGTCTGCGGCGCAAGTAGGTGACTGGGCTACTGGTGTGTCTTCAGGGAGAGCACAGCCTTCCTTTGCTGCAGCAATAGGAAGTGGATGGTGGTAGACCTATTGATCCAGCTGCCTTTTACTCTCTGGAAAGATACTGGTACTCATTTTATACCGAGCCGAGCTGCGGCCATCCTGGAGAGACTCGAAGGAGGAAAAATATCCTCCCCTCCACCTCCCGTCCTGTTTCTGGGATTCAGCCCGAGACCTCAGAGCTGGAATCTAGTGCTCTACCCACTAAATGACTACAGCCACAGTTTTGTGCGAGTAATTATTAAAAGTAGATGTTATTTTTATTAAAAATTATTATTCATTATTTGTTTATTGACATTTCTATTTATTTATGAATAATGGAATTTGAATATAAGTAAGAAAGGTTTTGCTGCCGGTGAGATTCAAAGCAGGGAGTTTACGATTGTGAGTCTGCTCCATTACACACTCAGCTATCGAGCACTGTGTTAATAAATGAAAATGTTTTGTAATTGACAGCAACTGGGACTCTTATAATCTTCAAAGGCATTTTTTAAATTTTTTGTTATGGGGATTCTGTCCTAGTGCTTTAGGAAATTGATATCAGGCCCTCAGTTTCCAGCCTTATAAGGACGAAGAAATTTGTAGGTGCCCAGTCTATCAGATCCTCATGTTAGGCTATTCCCGCACCTGGGACGTCGGTCACATGACTTACACTGATAAATCTCCTGTGATTTATGTACACGTGGAATTTGACAGTAATGCTGCGACTTCAAACTGTCGTCAGTACGGGGACCTGGGCAAGTTGACGTTCCCCGGGAAGAAGACGTTCCACAACATGGAGCGCGCCGTGCTGGAGAAGAGGATGAAGATGCTCAACGACTACCTGCAGATTGTGATGCAGCCCGGCGTGGTGGGCTCGCACCCGCAGCTGCGCGACCTGCTGGCCGCCTTCCTCGAGCAGGGGGACTATGGCGGGGGCGGCGGCGGGGGTGGCGGGGGCAGCTCCGGCCTGGGCGTGGCACAGGTCTCCCATGCGGTAAGTGAGTGATGCGGCTCTGCTCTGCTCTGGTTGCCGACTCCCCATGTCATCGGCTCGAAGTGGCCTGCTCTATGTTTTTATTCTTGTCTGACCCACATGTCTATCCTCTTCGAGGAAGTAACTTGTAGTTCCGAAAGTGAGGGTAATGTGATTACTTTTCCTTTTATGTGAGTCTGTCAATAGTACTAAACATTCCACCTTCAGTAGGTAAGTACTAACCAGTGATCAAAAAGTCAGCATAAATTTGAAAACTGAATAAATCAAAGAATAATGTAGATAGAGAGGTACAAATTGACACATATCCTTGGAATGACATGGGGTTTTATTAGAACCAAAAAAGTACAAAAGTTAAAAAAAAGTCCGACAGATGACACTTCATCTGATCAGAATAGCAATCATTAGCATAACAAAATAAGACAAAGCAAAGATGACGATCTTTACAGGAAATGCTCAATCTGTCCACCATCATTCCTCAACAATAGCTGTAGTCAAGGAATAATGTTGTGAACAGCACTTTACAGTGCACGTCTGGAGTTGTGGAGAGGCGTTGGCATCGAATGTTGTCTTTCAGCATCCCTAGAGATGTCAGTTGATCACGATACAATTGGGACTTCAGGTAACCCCAAAGCCAAAAATCGCATGGACTGAGGTCTGGGGACCTGGGAGGCCAAGCATGACGAAAGTGGCAGTTGAGCACACGATCGTTACCAAACGACGCGCAAGAGATCTTTCATGCATCTATGGGGTGGAGCGCCATCCTGCATAAACATCGTACATTCCAGCGGGTGTTCATCAGCCTGGCTCGGGATCATGCAATTCTGTAACATATCGGCCTACCTCTCACCTGTCACGGTAGCAGTTACAAAACCAGAACCACGCAAGAAAGAAGTCCCGATAACGGTAGATGTGGTAAATCCAACCTATACCGTGACTTTCTTGTCGTGCAATGGAATTCCCATGACAGTTCTAGGATTTTCGGTAGCCCAAATTCTGCAGTTGTGGGCATTGACAGACCCTCGGAGCATGAAATGAGCTTCGTCGGTGCACAACACATTACTCAACCAATCGTCACCTTCCGCCATCTTTTGAAACGCCCACACCGCAAATGCCCTCCGCTTCACTAAATCGCCAGGTAACGGTTCACGATGCCGACGGATTTTGTACGGCTATCATCGGAGGGTACGCCTCAGTGCCAACCAAACAGCAGTGTACGGAATGCCGGTGCGACGTGCGACTGCACGAGCGCTGACTTCCCCGTGCACAGACGAACACACTACAGTCTCCATTTGTTCCTGAACTTTCTCAGCAGCATTACGCCTTGTGCTCGGTCAGCCACTACAGGTCTATCAAATAAACAACCCGTGGCTTCAAACTTGGAAATCATTCTTGCCACAGCTTCATTTGTCAACGGACCTTTATCCGTTTGAATCCCCTTCCTATGGTGATAAGATTGTAATGCTGAACTAGCACGTTCCCCATTTTGATAATACAGCTTCACTAAAAGTGCCTTTTCAGGTAACACCAACAAGCTGCGACTGCTGACGCATCTAATACTCTCTCTCATTACAGCTCCTTTTATACACGATTGTCATTCACATTCACTGACATTTTGCTGTCCAGCACCAACTGCCAGACATTTTGTGAACTTTGTTCTTTCTCTTACCCCCTCCCCCCAATAAAAGCCCATGTCATTCCAAGCATGCGTGTCAATTTTTACCTCTGTATGTACATTGTTCTGTGGTTTATTAAGTTTTCAAATTTATACCTACTTTTTGATCACCCGATACATTAATGTTTACTTAACCCCTTAGTGTAAAACCTGAGTTATATTGTTTTTATTATTTTGATAGAAACTTAAAATCCTAGGTGTACTCAGCAAATAATAATAAAACTTCCACTTACATCCGTTTCGACACGAATAGTTAGGTGTTTGGCCACTAAAGAGCATCTGGTTCTGCTGTTGTAGCTTGGCTGTCGCTCTTCACTCGAGGTGGTAGCCACTAGATATCGTCTTTTCTGTGTGCAGCTTTGGATATTCAATGACGACATGCACACTTTCGGCCTCTCTCCTACATTGTTGGTTAGGCAATGCTTTCACAAAAGGATTAGTATAGTGATCACCAGTTTGATATTGAATTTACGCATTTACTCGAATCTAAGCCGCACCTGAAAAATGAGACTCGAGATCAAGGAAAAAAAATTTTCCCGAATCTAAGGCGCAACTGAAATTTGAGACTCGAAATTCAAGGGGAAAGAAAAATTGTAGACTGCACATCCAAATCGAAACAAAGTTGGTCTATAGTAATGTGAGACACAATTTAGGTCGAATGGATGAAGATACAGCTACAGTAGTTTGGTTCGAATTGTAAGTTTAGCAGTTAAGCTTTACCAGGTAGCCATTGCTATGCGTCAGGCGCTCCGTCCGTATTTGTACGGGTACCCTACCTTTTCCATCTGCTTCATCTGGTTTGAATGGATTGCTTATTTTGCTTTGATCTGATAAGTGCCTTCTCTTTGTTACAGGTGTTAAACATCACTCAAAGCTGAAAATGCATTATTGTACTGTGTCATGCACTGTTTGTCGCATTCTGATAATGAGTGTTTACGACCTGTCACCACTCGTGGCACAAACTGCTTTTGTGCGAGCTACCGCCGCTTACAATAAAACAGAGAGAGGAATTTTCTCATTAGCAAAACAATGACAAGAGGGTGCTATTTGTTGTTACTTACACTGCAGTCGTTACTTATATATTCCAAGACTTACCAAGCGGGAAAACGCCGGTATACAGGCACAATAAATAAAACACACAAACACACACAGAATTTCTAGCTTTCGCAACCAACGGTTGCTTCTTCAGGAAACAGGGAAAGAGAGGGAAAGACGAAAGGATGTGGGTTTTAAGGGAGAGGGTAAGGAGTCATTCCAATCCCGGGAGCGGAAAGACTTACCTTAGGGGGGAAAAAAGGACAGGTGTACACTCGTGTGCGCACACACACACACACACACACACACACACACACACACACACACACACACACACACACACACACACACCCATATATATACAGACACAAGCAGACATATTTAAAGGCAAAGAGTTCGGGCAGAGATGTCAGACGAGGCGAAAGTACAGAGGCAAAGAAGTTGTTGAAAGACAGGTGAGGTATGAGTGGCGGCAACTTGAAATTAGCGGAGGTTGAGGCCTGGCGGATATCGAGAAGAGAGGATATACTGAAGGGCAAGTTCCCATCTCCGGAGTTCTGACAGGTTGGTGTCAGAGGGAAGTATCCAGATAACTTGGACGGTGTAACACTGTGCCAAGATGTGTTGGTCGTGCACCGAGGCATGTTTAACCACAGGGTGATCCTCATTACCAACAAATACTCTCTGCCTGTGTCCATTCATGCGAATGGACAGTTTGTTGCTGGTCATTCCCACATAGAAGGCGTCACAGTGTAGGCAGGTCAGTTGGTAAATCACGTGGGTGCTTTCACACGTGGCTCTGCCTTTGATCGTGTACACCTTCCGGGTTACAGAACAGGAGTAGGTGGTGGTGGTGGTGGTGGGAGGGTGCATAGG
This sequence comes from Schistocerca gregaria, assembly GCF_023897955.1. NCBI lineage: Eukaryota > Metazoa > Arthropoda > Insecta > Orthoptera > Acrididae > Schistocerca > Schistocerca gregaria. The sequence continues at coordinate 78,931,954 of NC_064930.1, read as the reverse complement.
ACAGGTTTCACACCGGGGGCGGTTACAAGGGTAGGAGCCAGAGGGTAGGGAAGGTGGTTTGGGGATTTCATAGGGATGAACCAAGAGGTTACGAAGGTTAGGTGGACGGCGGAAAGACACACTTGGTGGAGTGGGGAGGATTTCATGAAGGATGGATCTCATTTCAGGGCAGGATTTTAGGAAGTCGTATCCCTGCTGGAGAACAACATTCAGAGTCTGATCCAGTCCCGGGAAGTATCCTGTCACAAGTGGGACACTTTTGTGGTTCTTCTGTGAGAGGTTCTGGGTTTGAGGGGATGAGGAAGTGGCTCTGGGTATTTGCTTCTGTACCAGGTCGGGAGGGTAGTTGCGGGATGCGAAAGCTATTTTCAGGTTGTTGGTGTAATGGCTCAGAGATTCAGGACTGGAGCAGATTTGTTTGCCACAAAGGCCTAGGCTGTAGGGAAGGGACCATTTGATATGGAATGGTTGGCAGCTGTCGTAATGGAGGTACTGTTGCTTGTTGGTGGGATTGATGTGGACGGATTTGTGAAGCTGGCCATTGGACAGATGGAGGTCAACGTCAAGAAAAGTGGCATGGGATTTGGAGTAGGACTAGGTGAATCTGATTGAACCAAAGGAGTTGAGGTTGGAGAGGAAATTCTGGAGTTGATCTTCACTGTGAGTCCAGATCATGAAGATGTCGTCAATAAATCTGTACTTTGGGTTGGCATGCTTGGGTAACCAAGAAGGCTTCCTCTAAGCGACCCATAAATAGGTTGGCATTCGAGGGGGCCATCCTGGTACCCATGGCTGTTCCTTTTAATTGTTGGTATGTCTGGCCTTCAAAAGTGAAGAAGTTGTGGGTCAGGATGAAGCTGGCTAAGGTGACAAGGAAAGAGGTTTTAGGTAGGGTGGCAGGTGATTGGCGTGAAAGGAAGTGCTCCATTGCAGCGAGGCCCGGGATGTGCGGGATATTTGTGTATAGGGAAGTGGCATCAATGGTTACAAGGATGGTTTCCAGGGGTAAGAGACTGGGTAAGGATTCCAGGCGTTCGAGAAAGTGGTTGGTGTCTTTGATGAAGGATGGGAGACTGCATGTAATGGGTTGAAGGTGTTGATCTATGTAGGCAGAGATACATTCTGTGGGGGCTTGGTAACCAGCTACAATGGGGCGGCCAGGATGTTTGGGTTTGTGAATTTTAGGAAGTAGGTAGAAGGTAGGAGTGCGAGGTGTCGGTGGGGTCAGGAGTTTGATGGAGTCAGGTGAAAGGTTTTGTAGGGGGCCTAAGGTTCTGAGGATTCCTTGGACATCAGGAATGGGATTACCTTGGCAAACTTTGTATGTAGAGTCGTCTGAAAGCTGGCGCAGTCCCTCAGCCACATACTCCTGATGATCAAGTACCACGGTCGTGGAACCCTTGTCAGCCGGAAGAATGATGATGGATCAGTTAGCTTTCAGATCACGGGTAGCCTGGGCTTCGGCTGTGGTGATGTTGGGAGTAGGATTAAGGTTTTTCAAGAAAGATTGAGAGGCAAGGCTGGAAGTGAGAAATTCCTGGAAGGTTTGGAGAGGGTGATTTTGGGGAAGAGGAGGTGGGTCCCACTGTGATGGAGGACGGAACTGTTCCAGGCAGGGTTCAATTTGGATAGTGTCTTGGGGAGTTGGATCATTAGGAGTGGGATCAGGATTATTTTTCTTCATGGCAAAGTGATATTTCCAGCAGAAACTACGAGTGTAGGACAGTAAATCTTTGACAAGGGCAGTTTGGTTGAATCTGGGAGTGGGGCTGAAGGTGAGGCCTTTGGATAGGACAGAGGTTTCGGATTGGGAGAGAGGTTTGGAGGAAAGGTTAACTACTGAATTGGAGTGTTGTGGTTCCAGATTGTGTTGACTAGAATTTTGAGGTGTTGGGGGGAGTGGAGCTGGAAGTGGGAGATTGAGTAGATGGGAGAGACTGGGTCTGTGTGCAATGAGAGGAGGTTGAGGTTTGTTGGAAAGGTTGTGGAGGGTGAGTGAGTTGCCTTTCTGGAGGTGAGAAACCAGGAGATTGGATAGTTTTTTCAGGTGGAGGGTGGCATGCTGTTATAATTTGCGGTTGGCCTGTAGGAGGATGGTATAAACAGCCGGTGTGGTTGTGGGAGAGGAAAGATTGAGGACTTTGATTTGGGATAGGAGTTGACGGGTGTGTTCATTGGCCGAGTCTATGTATAGGTGAAGGATTAGACGGGTGAGGGCTATGGATTGTGCAGTTTGGAAATGGTATAAGGACTGATGGAACGGAGGATTGCAGCCAGAGATGGGAACTTTAAGTGTGAGGCCTTTGGGGGGTAATGCCAAATGTCACACAAGCCTGAGTAAATAAAATATGGGAGCGTAATCTGGCTAGGGTGAAGGAATGTTTGCGGAGGGAATGTAAATAAAATTTAATAGGGTCATTGTAGGGATGTTGTGAGGTTGACATGGTATTAGAAGGTGGAAAGGGTAACATGAGGTGTGTGTATATATATATATATATATATATTAAAAATAAAGATTCCAAGACTTACCAAGCGGGAAAGCGCCGGCAGACAGGCACATGAACAAAACACACAAACACACACACAGAATTACAAGCTTTCGCAACTGGTAGTTGCTTCGTCAGGAAGGAAGGAAGGAGAGGGAAAAATGAAAGGGTGTGGGTTTTAAGGGAGAGGGTAAGGAGTCATTCCAATCCCGGGAGCGGAAAGACTTCCCTTAGGGGAAAAAAAGGACAGGTATACACTCGCGCACACCCTTAACTCTTTGCCTTTAAATATGTCTGCTTGTGTCTGTGTATGTGCGAATGGATATGTGTGTGTGTGTGTGCGCGAGTGTATACCTGTCCTTTTTTTCTCCCCTAAGGGAAGTCTTTCCGCTCCCGGGATTGGAATGACTCCTTACCCTCTCCCTTAAAACCCACACCCTTTCATTTTTCCCTCTCCTTCCTTCCTTCCTGACGAAGCAACTACCAGTTGCGAAAGCTTGTAATTCTGTGTGTGTGTTTGTGTGTTTTGTTCATGTGCCTGTCTGCCGGCGCTTTCCCGCTTGGTAAGTCTTGGAATCTTTATTTTTAATATATTTTTCCCATGTGGAAGTTTCTTTCTGTTTTATTTATATATATATATATATATATATATATATATATATATATATATATATATATATATATATATATATATAGGGAGAGAGAACGGTGTGAAAAAAGTCGAAAAAGTGTTGGTTTGAGATGGGCTACGTTGATCCTGTGCTGAACTTAGGTTGTTGAACAACAATGGGTGCAAAGGTTAGGTAGTAGTGTTGTCTCGAAAAATTTCGAAAAAGCTGAATGTAAATGTATTCAAAGGACTGGTTATGTACTGGCAGATTATTAAAACGAGGCTAACAATTGTCTGATGAAGAAATAATAACGTTTAAACCTGTGGGAAGCTGCTAAAAAAAGATAGGTTATGTGGGAAAAACGGAAGTAGAAATAAAACAAAAGTTGTTGGAAATAGCTGAGATGGTTGTTTAATGGGTGAAAGGAACTGAAGCTGTGAAATAGTATTCACGAGTTTACACAAAATGTTTGTAAACTTGGAACAGTGGATTTTATAGCAGCGGTAATGTTGAGAACGTTAAAAAATTTTAGGTTATGGTTTTGAAGTAAATTACTTATTATTGAGTATAATTAGGCAGGATAAAATGTATGGTAGATTACGGAAAAAGGGAAGATGAATACAAAGTGAAACCACTTGTACAAACAAAAAGAGTAAGTAAGATGATAGAAAAGATTTCGAAATGCAACAGAAACAATAAAAAACGTAATTGTTGGGTTCAAATTAATGATGTAAATAAAATAGAGAGAAACTTCCACATGGGAAAAATATATTAAAAACAAAGATTCCAAGACTTACCAAGCGGGAAAGTGCTGATAGACAGGCACAATAAATAAAACACACAAACACACACACAGAATTTCTAGCTTTTGCAACCGACGGTTGCTTCTTCAGGAAAGAGGGAAGGAGAGGGAAAGACCAAAGGATGTGGGTTTTAAGGGAGAGGGTAAGGAGTCATTCCAATCCCGGGAGCCTAAAGACTTACCTTAGGGGGAAAAAAGGACAGGTGTACACTCTCTCTCTCTCTCTCTCTCTCACACACACACACACACACACACACACACACACACACACACATCCATCCGCACATACACACACCCAAGCAGACATATATAAAGGCAAAGAGTTCGGGCAGAGATGTCAGTCGAGGCGGAAGTACAGAAGCAAAGAAGTTGTTGAAAGACAGGTGAGGTATGAGTGGCGGCAACTTGAAATTAGCGGAGGTTGAGGCCTGGCGGAAATCGAGACAAGAGGATATACTGAAGGGCAAGTTCCCATCTCTGGAGTTCGGATATGTTGGTATTGGTGGGAAGTATCCAAATGACTCAAACGGTGTAACACTGTGCCAAGATGTGCTGGCCGTGCACCAAGGCATGTTTAGCCACTTCCTTTCACGCCGAACACCTGCCACCCTACCTAAAACCTCTTTCATCGTCACCTTAGCCAGCTTCATCCTGGCCCACAACTTCTTCACTTTTGAAGGCCAGACATACCAACAATTAAAAGGAACAACCATGGGTACCAGGATGGCCCCCTCGTATGCCAACCTATTTATGGGTCGCTTAGAAGAAGCTTTCTTGGTTACCCAAGCCTGCCAGCCCAAAGTTTGGTACAGATTTATTGACGACATCTTCATGATCTGGACTCACAGTGAAGATCAACTCCTGAATTTCCTCTTCAACTTCAACTCCTTTGGTTCCATCAGATTCACCTGGTCCTACTCCAAATCCCATGCCACTTTCCTAGATGTTGACCTCCATCTGTCCAATGGCCAGCTGCACACATCCGTCCACATCAAACCCACCAACAAGCAACAGTACCTCCATTATGACAGCTGCCACCCATTCCATATGAAACGGTCCCTTCCCTACAGCCTAGGCCTTCGTGGCAAACGAATCTGCTCCAGTCCTGAATCCCTGAACCATTACACCAACAACCTGAAAACAGCTTTCGCTTCCCGCAACTACCCTCCCGACCTGGTACAGAAGCAAATAACCAGAGCCACTTCCTCATCCCCTCAAACCCAGAACCTCTCACAGAAGAACCCTAAATGTGCCCCACTTGTGACAGGATACTTCCCGGGACTGGATCAGACTCTGAATGTTGTTCTCCAGCAGGGATACGACTTCCTAAAATCCTGCCCTGAAATGAGATCCATCCTTCATGAAATCCTCCCCACTCCACCAAGTGTGTCTTTCCGCTGTCCACTTAACCTTCGTAACCTCTTGGTTCATCCCTATGAAATCCCCAAACCACCTTCCCTACCCTCTGGCTCCTACCCTTGTAACCGCCCCCAGTGTGAAACCTGTCCTATGCACCCTCCCACCACCACCACCACCACCACCTACTCCTGTTCTGTAACCCGGAAGGTGTACACGATCAAAGGCAGAGCCACGTGTGAAAGCACCCACGTGATTTACCAACTGACCTGCTTACACTGTGACGCCTTCTATGTGGGAATGACCAGCAACAAACTGTCCATTCGCATGAATGGACACAGGCAGACAGTGTTTGTTGGTAATGAGGATCACCCTGTGGTTAAACATGCCTTGGTGCACGAGCAACACATCTTGGCACAGTGTTACACTGTCCGAGTTATCTGGATACTTCCCACCAACACCATTCTATCCGAACTCCGGAGATGGGAACTTGCCCTTCAGTATATCCTCTCTTCTCGATATCCGCCAGGCCTCAACCTCCGCTAATTTCAAGTTGCCGCCACTCATACCTCACCTGTCTTTCAACAACTTCTTTGCCTCTGTACTTTCACCTCGACTGATATCTCTGCCCTTACTCTTTGCCTTTAAATATGTCTGCTTGTGTGTGTGTGTGTGTGTGTGTGTGTGTGTGTGTGTGTGTGTGTGTGTGTGTGTGTGTGTGTGTTTTATTTATTGTGCCTGTCTACCAGTGCTTTCCCGCTTGATAAGTCTTGGAATCTTTGTTGAAGCAGAGGTTTTGGCGCCTGTATTTATCTTTGTGCCTACAAAGCATGCCTGTGTAGCACTACATACAGTATAACCTCATTAGTGTGAATTCACATAAGACGAACTCGCGGTTCATGTGAAAAAAATATTGGTCCCACCAGGAATACATTAGTTCTTATGGTATCTTTTATGGGTTAAGGCAAATTACGAACTCCGTTTAAATTCCTAGCATAATTAAATTTCACTGTAACAAAAACTTCTGACCTTAGAGTATACTAAAGCATATATTTGTTTTCCAAAATGAATGTAGGAAATGCAGCTACAAAGCTAATTACACTTATTGTTGACTCATTTTTAACGTATGGTAGGTCGGTAGCCGTGATTTATCAGCTCAACAATCAGTGTATGCTGTACATTATAAGACATTAAATAGTGTGCGCAGCAGCATTTAGGAATGTCCTCAGTGCCAGATTTGACAGGTGTTCTGGTAGTTGTAGCCGTATCGAGCTGGAATACTGAATAAAAACTACAGTTACAATCGGTACCGTAGCACACGAAAATGGCAAAGAAGAAACAGACAGTTCTAAATGTACTGTTACAGCTTAAGATTCTAGATGAAGTTGACCATGGTACCAAGAAAACAGCAATTGCTGAGTAGTTTGTAATACCTAAATCTACTTTATCTACGATTATTAATAATTGAGAAAAAACTATTAATGCTGCGGCATCAGGTTCTGGAAACAAATCTACACGACTTCGTACCACCAAGTATGGAGACATCGAGATGTTACTGGTAGAATGGTTCAATCATATGTGTGCATCTAACATACCTTAAACTGACTCTGTGATTCAGTCAAAAGCAAATAATATTTCTAAAGATAAAGGCATCGAAGACTGCCGTTGTTCTGCTGGTTGGTTGTATTGGTTCCAATAGAGACATTCAGTTTCATCTGTACAGATTTGTGGTGAAGCAAATAAAGTGCGAACAGCTGGTTGCATGAATTCAACCAAGTGAGGGAAAAGTATGCCTCATGCGATGTGTTTAACATGGATAAAACTGGATTTTTTTACAATCTTTTCCGTATCACACCCTGGGGATACAAGGTGATAAGTGTCACGGTGGAGCATGAAGCAAACAACGTGTGACTGTTGTACTGAGCTGTAATGCTGACGGCAGTGAGAAGTTTCATCCCTGGGTTATCGGTAGATACGAGAAACCACATTGTTCTAAAAACATAAATATGGACACTTTACCTTGCATCTAGTCTCACCACAAGAAAGCTTGGATCGATGGCACATCATTTGGCACGTGGATTCTTCGTTTCAACAGTCGAATGGTTACTCAAAATAGATATGTTCTTCTTACATGGGAAAGGGGTACTGTCCATAACATTCATGATCTGAACCTATCCAAAATAAAGGTTCAGTTTTTTCCACCCAATGCCACAAGCCGCTTCCAGCCTTTGGACCAGGCATAATCTCTCTCATAAAGAGAGCTTATCGTAAGCGACTTTTAAGAGCTGCAATTCATGCTGCTGAAAACAATAGTGGAACCCCAAATTGGAATCTGCTTTACGCAATAAAAGCCATTGCAGCAGCCTGGAACTCGGTATCGCCACATCATATAGGGAAGTGCTTTAACAGAGCCTGTAGACATAGCAACACTGAAGATGTCCAAGAGTTAAAAGATGCCACTTCACCTGATGAATGGACAGTTCTGCAGGACGTTGCGAACCCTGGGATTAGTTTCGAAGAATTCATTAGCGTAGACGACGATGTTGTGGTATGTGCTTCTGTGAAATCGGATGTGGCAAAAGCTGTGAACGAGGTGCAACAAGGGCCATCAGAGGAAAGTGAAGAGGAAGAGAATACAGATACCATCCCACCTACCCGTCAGGAGATGTTTACAGCCTTGGATTGTTTAGGACGGTTCGCTTCAACATCTGACGTCACTGCTGGGTTTATCGATGCTATCATTACAGTTGGTTGTGAAATTACAAAATATTATCGTTCCCATGAACATCAACGAACCACGACTGAATTTTTGCCAAGAAAGCAACTTACATAATTTGTGAGTACTTTTTATTTTACAATCACTTTATAGTGTTATAAGACTACAATAAGATGATTGATTGTGTAGTGTGTTACACATTAGTGTACTGCTGTACATGTGTACTTATTAAAATCTGTGTTTTTCACTTAAAATGAATTCTTTTAACACGGACTCCTGATTTGTCGGTCCTTTGGATTCGTGTTAACGAAGTTTTACTGTATATTAGACGGCACAAGTTAGTTGTGGTGGCACCTACCAACATTCTCAGAACTTCCACTTGCTTTGCACTAGGTTGTAAGCCACAGGTGGTTTTTTGGCTTACAAAAACCAGAAAAAAAGTGCGACTTAGATTCGAGTAAATACAGTAGTGGTTTAGGGAGTGACGACAGTTTGTCAGTCGAGTGAGGAGTGTTCTCCAGTGGCACGAGGTAAATAGATCGACTGTGCTCTGGACGGACAGCTCTTCCAACATTTCTGTTTGCAATAAACTGTTGTGAAGTACACGGGCAGACTCTATAGCTACACAGAAACTACAAAATGACTTCAAGTTTCAATATATTTTAGTTGAAGTTCAGTGCAAGTGTGTACTTTGGATTTTGTTATTGGCTATTTTCAGAATTTTGTAACTCTTGGTTTTGAGATTTAAAACTTGTCTTCACATGTCTGTATGTAATGTCATTCGTTACAGGATGTTGCGACGTTATTTGGGGCGGGGGAGTTGTTAGGTTAAGTACAGGGTGAGTAAATAACATTTCATTTGCGTCCAAATACGAAGGTGAATCAAATATAAACAGAATTTTATTTATTATTTAAATTCGTGTATTGAAAAGCTCAAGGCAACTATAATTTATTTTTCCACATAGTCTCCTGCTTTGGAAATGCATTTGTCCCAGTGTATGGACACCTTTTTGATGGCCTCATCATAAAATGAACTGGGTCATGTCACGAGCCAGTTGCGCACGAAGTCTTCCACACTCTGCTCATTTACAAATTGCTGCCTTCCTAAGCATCTTTAAGCAGTCCGAATAAATCGAAATCACAGGGCAATAAATCCGGGCTGTAAGGAGGATGATGAAGTGTAGTCCAGTGCATTTCCTGTAGCTTGAAGATAGATAGAGGAGCAGTATTGTGGAGGAGGATGACCTGTCAAATTGATTGGTCTCACCTTTTTGCGGTGATATGCAACTCTTGCCCATTTCAACAGTTTTCAGTAATAAGCAGCATTGATCATGCGTCACTTGTGCAAAAAATCAATCGGCAAAATGCCTCGTTGATCGAAAAAAAATGGTTGGAAGAACCTTGCCTGCTGACAGTCGAGTCTTGTCGTCCACTGTTGCTGCCTCCCCTTTCCTCCGCCACTCCTTACTGGCTCGTTTGGATTCTGTAGTGTTCCATTGCAGGTGACAGTCCAACTCAAAAATGCATCACCTTCTTCTGCAAACCTTGCTGTAAGCCTCTGACAGAACACCAAACGTCTCGACTTCATATTTTTGGTCAAAAGTTTAGGGTCCCATATGGAACACACTTTACGGAACTGTAGGTCATTTATGACGATTGCTTGACAGCTCCCATAACTGATTCTGACTTTTTGTGCAATTTCTGATACTATCAGAATGTTTTTGTCTGTAATGCTGGTCCAAGTATGGCGATCATGTTGCTGGTTTTTCACACGTCATCATCCTTCCTTGATCTTTTTGTGCCAGGCAAACACACACATCCTTGATCGTGTTTTACCACCGAGCTGTGTAGTCAATCAGGAAATTTCTGCCATTGTAACTCCTTTATGAGCAAGAAATTTGATAATTATGTGTTCCGAAATGGAGGGGTGGACCTGTTGCTCAGACGTCACGAGTGTTACTGACGAAACGGCGGAAAATATCTAACAGCATGCTCTCCTCACTTCTAATGGTCCCGCCTAAGCATAGCAGAAACACGGGGCCAGTTCTACCAGCTGTTGATGATCAGGAACAAAAATCTCATCTCTGTATTCGATCCCCCCACATATGTTGATCGTTTGTTGTTGTTGTTGTTGTTGTTGTTGTTGTTGTCTTCAGTCCTGAGACTTGTTTGATGCAGCTCTCCATGCTACTCTATCCTGTGCAAGCTTCATCTTCCATTACATTCTGCAGCTTATATCCTTCGGAATCTACTTAGTGTATTAATCTCTTGGTCTCCCTCTACGATTTTTACCCTCCACACTGCACTCCAATGCCAAATTGGTGATCCCTTGATGCCCCAGAACATGTCCTACCAACCGATCCCTTCTTCTAGTCAAGTTGTGTCACAAACTCTTCTTCTCCCCAATTCTATTCAATGCGTCCTCATTAGTTATGTGATCTACCCATCTAATCTTCAACATTCTTCTGTAGCACCACATTTCGAATGCTTCTATTCGTCCATACAGTAAAGCTGCATGCACTCGGGAAAAAATACGGCCGCAGTTTCCCCTTGCTTTCAGCCGTTTGCAGTACCAGCAGAGCAAGGCTGTTTTGGTTAGTGTTACAAGGCCAGATCAGTCAATCGTCCAGACTGTTGCCCCTGCAACTACTGAAAAGGCTGTTGCCCCTCTTCAGGAACCACACGTTTGTCTGGCCTCTCAACAGATACCCCTCCGTTGTGGTAGCACCTACGGTACGGCTATCTGTATCGCTGAGGCACACAAGCCTCCCCACCAGTGGCGAGGTCTGTGGTTCGTGAGGGGGTCTGTTAGCGTACTTAAATAGTGTTCTACCTATATTGCAATACTTAAGATTACAAGATTCACTGATATTGAACCACAGTGTCAAATACTGTAACAATCCGTAACAAGTCAGTTACGTGGTGTGTTGCAGCTGGACAGCCTGGTGGTGAACCCGTTGAAGAACTCGATGCGATCGGTAGGCCAGGCAGTGCGCACAGTGCCCGACAACCTGCTCAGCACCGTGGACGGCGTCGTGGACGGGCTGAGTCGCGTTTTCGGCAGCAGCGCCACCTCCGGCAGCCTGTCGGGCTCTTCCCACGGCTCCGGGAGTGCCTCATCTCTGGCGGGGGCGGCCGCGACACCCGCGCTGTGCGAGGCTACCAAGGTCGGCGCCTCTATCGACACAGAGGTGAGTCCGGGGTGGCGATTCCTCTGGAAAACCTGATAAATTGGAAAATGTTATACAAATTGAATTCATTGTAAAAGTCAGATCAATTTTGAGGAATTCTGAGAGATTGTTGGGCATTAAACTGTTTACTTGGGGAAGTGATTGTTCTGAGTCAGTACACGGTTGCTCTGCTGTTCGCCCTTAACTGTTTGGGACGGGGTTCGTAAAACCGACTGTACATTATCCTTCTTGCTGTGCCACTCTAAAGTGGGAAACATGAAGACTTAAATCTCTCTGTGTGCTGCGATTTATTTTATTGCAGTTGTCATTTCTCCTAATCTAGGTGCAAGTCGACAAATTATTGAAACTTTGTGTAAAGATCTCTTCACGATGTCTGACATCCCGACCCATCTTGCTTATTGTATCTGACACTCTCTCACCAATTTTGCAGTACGACAATATATGCTGCCCTTCTTTAAATTTTTTTGATGTCCCCTGTCAGTACTATCTGGCAAGAATACCGTACCGTGCAGCTATAATGCACTAGAGGGCAGACAGTTGTCACGTAGCCAGTATCTTTACTGGAATTATTGCATCTTTTAAGTTTTGTGCCAATAAAACACTGTGTTTGGTTCACCTTCCCCATGTTTTCCGTATGATAGTTCCAGTGTGAGTTGTTCGTTTACTGTACTCCCTAGGTAATTAGGTGAAAGCACAATGTTTAAATTTGTGTTATTTACTGTGTAACTTAAATTTAACAGAATGTTTGGTACTTGTGTGGAGGAAGTTGCTTTGTATTTTTTGGATCAACTAGCACTTTTCATGTCATACAATAACTTGTCTACATAATTTTGCAGTTTGTTTAAATATTCTGATCACTTTTGTAGATGATAAGAGTGCCACAAAAACTGCAAAATATCTGAGAGCACTACTCATATGGTTTCCTGATTCTTTATGTAGATTAAGAAGAGCAGAGGGCATGTAAAACTTCCCAGATGTCATTTCTCTTTCACTAATGAATTCCCATCAGGTACTACAAACAGTGGCCTCTCTTGACGGGGATTTGTGCGTACAGATGCTCAGTGGAGACAATACTGTATAGGCAGCAGAGCAGAAAGTTACATATTTAGCTTTTTATACTTTTTTCTTTCTTAGTTTGATTCTTAAATTCCATTCCTGTATTTGAATAAAGTTGGTGCATAAGTTTTTATAGTTTTTGTTTTTCATGTTGGTATTCTGGTTACTATGTGTTTATTTACTGCCATTCTTTATTTGTAGTTCTTTGTTCCTGCTTGAGTTTACATATTGTCATATTGTCTTTTGGAGATAGTGGAGCTGGGGTATCTCAAAAACAAGTGCCAAGCAGAGGAATCGGAATATGTCTGAACTATTATTCTGTTTGCGGTCTATGGAGGGGTGACAGCAGTGAAGGCAGTCAGAAACTTTCGTGCCATTTATGGGGATAATGCCACTGGACAGAGTTTGGCAAGGAAGCAGTTTTCATGTTTTAAGGAGGGTGGTTTTGGGATTAGTGACTCTCCACCATGAGGAAAACCTTAGGGGTTTGGTAAAGATCATTTAAATACATTTATCCGCAACGATCGACATCAGTGTACTTGAGAACTGGCAAGTGTAATAACTGTGATTATTCCACCATTGTGCAGCATTTGCTTTCGATGGGGAAGGTTCAAAAATCGTGTGCACGGGTACCTCATGCTGTAAGCCGAGATCATAAAACTTAACTAAGAGGGCATATATCCATCGCTGCTTGCTTGTTATCAATTGGCTTGTGAACAGCACTGACCATTTCAATCCTGTCTCATTACTGGTATGACAAATGGTACCTTTATGCTAATGTGAGGAAAAGTAAGCAGCTACTCCCCATACACAGACCTGTGCACACCTACAAAAGATGTTGTTATGCATCTGATACAACAGTGATGATGTGGTGTTCCATGAATTGCTTTCCTCATGTTGGGAAGTCATTCCACACCCATCTTATTCACACAATTTTGTGGCCCCAGTTTTATGTCTTTTCTGCTCTCCACTGAATAACTTTCAAAGAACTTCCTTTCCAGATGAAAATGCGCTCCAATCGTGGCTCTACCACACGATTTTCACAGTCGCGGATTCAAAAAGTCACCCCATCATCGGCAGACAGTTGTAAATAGTGAAGGAGAATATATTATTGTTGACAACAATCTCTGTTATCTGTACGTGTCATGTTGTGTCGTGTTTATTAAACTTGTGGAAAATACCATAAATGTATGCACAAACATAGTATTTAAGCACTCCGTCTTCAGGCCACGAGTGGTTTACCGGGACCACCTGACCTCCTTGTCACCCTCAGAGGAGGATGCGGATAGGAGGGGCGTGGGGTCAGCACACCGCTCTCCCGGTCGTAAGATGGTATTTGGTGTATTTGGTCGAGCAGCTCCTCAATTGGCATCACGAGGCTGAGTGCACCCCGAGAAACGGCAACAGCGCATTGCGGCCTGGATGGTCACCCGTCCAAGTGCCGATCACCCCCGACAGTGCTTAACTTCGGTGATCTCACAGGAACCGGTGTATCCACTGCGGCAAGGTCATTGCCCTAAACATAGTATTTAGGAAGTATAATTTCGTGTTGTAATAACTCTAAGGTAGATTTGTGCAGTCTGTAGCACAGTTGTCATTTCTTTGGAACGGCCAACTTTGCAGCTCAGTAAGGTATCGGCCTCTGGTGGCGATACGTCAGGAGAGTAGCAAGTTGTGCGTTTAAGTTTCTTTCTGTGCATTTGTAGTCAGTCGAGACGTAAGTCGTAATTGGACTGAAAGGATGTGTGCACACTGTGTACGGATGCGAGAGAAACTGCCTGCAGTTTGTGAACAGCTTTTGGCCACGACAGTCCTACCTCAGGGTGTAGCAGTGGCACAGAAACTGATGTGTCACCCGGGGCACCTCACGTGACGCTCGTTTCACCTGAGGGCTCTTTTGCCGAGGGACAGTCTGATGAACGCGATATGGTACATCCACACTCACCGCAGTGTGAATGGACGTTGGGTGTTTACCCGTGTGAGTGAATGGGTGGCCATTCCTTCATTACGGTCCGAGCAGGCAGACGCAGGTAGGGGTTTGCCAGTTATTGGAAGCTTCAGTGTTTCACTTTATGGAGCCCCTCAGAAAGGTAGTAGTCGGGGGGTGCAAAGAAAGCTAATGTGCACTCAGTAGGTCTGCCAGTTGGCCTCATCCGCGATTTGGAGGAGGTGCCGCCTGCGGCTATCGGGCATGCAGGGTGCAGTCGTCTGCCAGTTGCGGCTCACATCGGCACCAGTGACACCCGTCACTAGGGTTCTGAGGGCAGTTCGTACAGGCAGGGTGGGACTGCTGTAATTCTCTGTACGGGAAGGTCACAAACGGATAGTAAGTGTGCTGCAGGGTAGGCTGCGCTGAGGAATAATTGTTAAGGAAAATATTCCATACTTTGGGCTGTTTTTGAGTCAATTTAGGATTTAAAGTAGCCAATTGGGGAGGTGCATGTGCAAATTCGAGTAGCCCGCCAGAGAGACAGTGTCGCCACTAGTGTTTTTTGTGTGGTTTCATAAAACCAAACTAGAGAGTGATACAAAAATTGGACACGGGGCAGTGGTAAGAATCGAACCTCAGGCAAAGGCTGATAAGTCTCTCCACTACCATCAGTGGTACAGAAACAATTGACACTAATTGTGCCGAGCGGGCTGCTGGAATTTGTGTGTGCAGTGGCCTATTGGCTAACTTCAATGCTAATTAACTCAGAAACGGTGCAGCATATTATTTATATTTTTTCTCAACTGTTATCTCTCAACACAATCTACACTGCAACATCCTTGCAAGCTTTTCAGACCACACTATGTATGAGGATGGTTTGAAAAGTTCTCAGAATCACCGTGAGACGACAGCGCCAGCGCGACGAGTTGTTCACGTGATATTCATTGGACTGTTGCCTGTTAACGCGTGCCACGTCAGTGAGCTTGGAAGAGAGCTGTGCCGGAGATGTGGCTCTGTTACTGTTCCCGTGTAGTCATTTGCGGGGATGAAAAAAATTGATATTCAAGCAGTGATTAAATGCTTTGTAAAGAAAGGTATAAATGCAAAGTAAATTCGTGCCGATTTCCAGAAACACTGGGGGGACTCTGCTCCTTCATATTCAGCTGTCGCCAAATGGAAAAATGACTTTAAATTTGGTCAGGCGAGCTTAGATGATGATCTGCGCATTGGTCGGCCTAGATGTGTGACTACTCCAGAAATCACTGCAAAAGTGCACAAAATGATCACGGAGGATCGCCGATTGAAAGTGTGTGGAATTGCTCACGCTTGCCAGATCTCACCTGATTGGGTATATCACATTGTAATTGAAGAATGATCTACAAGATGAGTGCGGCAACTCTTGACGCTGGATCAGAAACGCATAAGAATGGACATATTGGAACAATGTTTGGCACATTTTAGGAGAAACGAACAAGTTTTTCTGCGCCTGTTTATGAGCACAGATGAAAATTCGGTGCACTACAATACTCCAGAGACAAAAACAACAATCAAATCAGGGGAAGCATGCTGATTCTCACCAAAGAAAGCAAATACAATTCCTCTGGCAGGAAAGGTCGTGGCATCAGTGTTCTGGGAGACAAAAGGGATTCTGTTTGTAGATTATCTCCCCACTGGTGCAAACAATTACTGGAGAAATCTATGCTAACCTCCTGGACAAATTGCAACAAAAGATAGTGGAAAAAAGGCCAGGTTTAGTAGCAAGGAAGAAAGTCATCTTCCATCGAGACAATGTGCACCCACACACACGTGCCGTTGCTGTGGCGAAATTACACTGCTTAGGTATGAATTGTGGCCACACCTGCCTTATTCACCTGATATGGCTCCATCAGACTTCCACCTCTTCCCAAAACTGAAAATTTTTCTTGGTGGACGGAGGTTCACATAAAAGAAAGAATTAATAGCAAGAGTTTCAACTATTTTGCAGGCCTGGATGAAACTCATTTTCGAGGTGGGATCGAGGCATTGGAACATCGATGGACTGAGTGCATTAATCTACAAGGAGACTACACTGAAAAATAAATAAATGTTTCAGTGGTGGAAGTACTTTTTTTAATTCCACTCAGAGAACTTTTCAAACTTCCCTCGTACAAAAACAATATGGCTGACTGGTTGCGAACGTATCTGCTGCTTTTTGCTGATTATGCTGTGGTGTACAGGGAGGTGTTGTCTTCAAGTGACTGTAGCGGGAAACAAGATGACTTGCACAAAATTTCTATTTAATGTGATGAATGAGAGGTAGCTCGAAATGTAAATAAAATAAAATAAGGTAAAATGAGGTAAAATGGTTCAAATGCACAGGAAAAATAATTCCAGTGTCTTCAAATACAGTATTAGTGGGTTGCTACTTGACACAATAAGGTCAGTTAAATATATAGGAGCAACATTGCAAAACAATACAAAATGGTACAAGCACAATTGTAACGGGGAAGGCAAACGGATTGAATTCAGTTTATTGGGAGAATTTTAGACAAGTGTGATTCATGTGTAACGGAGGCCCCGTGGGATATAGCTTTCTGTTGCTGTGTTTTTGAATGGAACAGGAAATTAACTGATTAATAGTGGTACAAGATACATTCTGTCTTGCACCTTACAGTGGCTTATGGAGCATGTATGTAGATCTGGAAGTGGGGTCACAAATTCTTGCGTCGTGATCCATCTCATAAGGAAAGGTGACGTATTGGAATTGTTCTAATGTTTGTCGCTCTGAAAGGTTTTGCGCACGCCACGGACATAAAGAGGGTGATGAGATACAGGATTGCTGTGATTTGATTCTCCTTCTGGAGCCTTTGTAGAGTGTCTATAGCTACAATTACATACTTGCTGGGCAAGCCACCAGCCGGTATGTGGCAGAGTGTATGTCACACCACTTATCCTAGACTGAGTACATATGAGTCAGTGCCATCTAGTTCACCTACTCTTCAACAAGTGCATCAGCTCCACTTTCACCATTCACACACACAAATAATTATATATATATTTTTAAACAATGAATGATCCTGGTTGGAATGTAACAATTTATGAAAAGGATAGTTGCTACTCACCACATAGTGGAAATGCTGATTCGCAGATAGGCACTATAAAAATACTGTCAGAAAGCGAGCTTTCAGCCAACATGGCATTTGTCACACACACACACACACACACACACACACACACACACACACACACACACACACACACACACACACAAAATCACAATTGCATCTGTCGCCTCAGCAGCCAGTGACTGTGTGTGTGTGTATTTCTGAAAAATGCCTTATTGGCCGAAAGCTCGCTTTCTGAGATGTTGTGCCTATCTGCGAATCAGCATCTCCTCCATATGGTGTGTAGCAGCCATCCTTTTCATAATATTGTTATATGTATTTTTGTTTTCTTTACCAAATAATTACTCCCGTGTTAATAATTCCATTTATCCCAAACAGACCTGCTGCACTTTTCAGTCTGCTGCTATTTCATGAGCAAAATAGAGACTCCTGGCTGTTACCAGCCTTCAGTTTCTCCACTCAGTCGTTCTATAATCATTGTCTCCTACTTCCACCAGAAAATGTTGGACTGGAGTATCCTGGGGTCTGTGGGAATGTCAAGATCTCTGACCTAGTGACTTTTGGAGTGACCCTTTTATTAAAAAAATATTACCCATATATAAATACCACACCTTCTGGGACTACTTGCAAATTTTTGAAGCGACCTTCTGGATGGTCAGTGTTGATTCTGGAGAAATTTAGGAACACACAAGGCAGTGCTGACGCTTAGGAGATACCTTAAGGAAACGTAAAGAATACATTCATAGCTTTTGGGAGTTTGGAGAAATCATATTCATAGCTTTTGGGGTTTGGGGGAAGCTTCTGATAGTGTCAACTGGATTACACACTTTGAACTACTAAGAGGAAACCACTGGAGGAGACAAGGTTGTGGCCTATCCCCAATGTTATTCAGTCTGTACATTGAGGAAGCAGTAAAGGAAACCAAAGACAAATCAGGAGTAGGAATTAAAATTCAGGGAGAAGAAATAAAAACTGTGAGGTTTGCTGTTGCAGAGACTGCAAAGGATTTGGTAGAACATTTGAACGGAATGGACAGTGTCTTGAAAGGAGGATATAAGATGAACATAAACAAAAGCAAATCAAGGATAATGGAATGACTCCAAGTAAATCAGATGATGCTGAGGGAATAAGATAAGGAAACAAGACATGAAACTACTAAATGAACTTTACTATTTGGGCAGAAAAATAAGTGTTGATGGGTGAGGTAGAGGGGATATAAAATGTAGACTGCTAATGGCAAGGAAAGTGTTTCTGAAGAAGAGGAATTTGTTAACGTGAGTTCAGAGGGTGAGGAGTTAAGTATTAGGAAGTCTTTTTCTGAAGGTATTTGTTTTGGTGTGAAGCCATATGTGCAAGTGAAACGTGGACGATAAACAGTTCAGACAAGAAGAGAACAGAAGCTCTTGAAATGAAATGTGATGTTAGAGAAGAATGCTGAAGGTTAGATGGGTAGATAACATAGCTAACGAGGAGGTACTGAATAGAACTGGGGAGATAAGAAATTTGTGGCACAACCTGACTAAAAGAAGGGATCTGTTGCTAGGACACACTCTGAGACAAAAATTTGATTCTGCCGAATTCTGTACCTTCTTAGCTCAACAGCACATACTTCCAGCCTACCTACTGAAACTGGGGCATCTTCATTATCATCCATGGATTCTCAGGCTCCAGATCTGTTTCCTGTTGCATGCTTGGGAAGAGAATTTGTCATAAGGCTGTGAATTTGCCATTCACAAAAAAAGTTTGTGTGTGTGTGTGTGTGTGTGTGTGTGTGTGTGTGTGTGCGCGCGCGGAAGGGATAAACATGTTACAGACATATGTTCACGGTTTCAACTGTACAGTATACTTCGTTTGTTTTGGACAGATACAAATGTTATATATGTTTTAGTGTCCACGGCGATTTTCGATTATTATAAAAAAAAATTGCATCAAATTTTGTGTGAAAAGTGGAATCCAGTGCTCTAAAACACTTGAAATGTTTGTAACGGCATACGATGAGTCTTAAAAAAGCAACGGGGTTTACAAGTTGTACAAGCTCTTCCAAGATGACCAAGAAAATGCCAATGATGAACCTTGTTCTGAATGCCCCAGCACATCAGCAACAGATGATGACATCGAAGCTATTGAAAAAAATTGTTTTGGAAAATCATCGAATTACCGTAAGAGAAGTTTCCGAGGATGTTGGCATATCAGTCAGCTTGTGTCATGCAATTTTTTCGGATGTTTTGGGCACGAGACATGTATCAGCGACGTTTGTTCCAAAGGTTCTCAATTTTGATCAGAAGAACCATCACATAAGCATCGCTCAGGAGCTCTTGAATGATGTAAATGATGATCTTGATTTGCTCAAAAGGGCCATAACTGGTGACGAAACATGGGTTTACGGCTATGATATGGAAACCAAAACCCACTCATCCCAGTGGAAGCATTCTGGAGAGCCAAGACCGAAAAAGTATGCCAAGTTTGATCAAATGTCAAATTTGTGCTCACTAACACTCCCCCCCCCCCCCCCCACCCCCTCCCTCCCAAATTATTGTGGCGTAGCGCATTATGAAGTTTTGCCTCAAGGTCATACAGTCAATAAGGAGTATTACCTTGACGTTTTGCACCATTTGTGAGAAGTGATTCGCAAAAAAGTCCAAAATTGTGGAAAGATAATTCATGGCTTTTGCGTCACGATAATGCTCCTGCTAATTCAATTGGAAAGACCTATGAAAGGACAAATATTTTCAATGATTGAGCAGATAAAAACTGCATTGCTGGAAGTACTCAAGGCTGTATGAAAAAGTGCTTACGAGAATAGCTTTGAGGATTGGAATAAGCGTTGCGACTAGTGTATTGTATCTGAGGAGGGTTACTTTGAAGGGGACGATATGAAAATTGATGAATAAATAAATATTTTTTCATGAAAATATAAAGTCACCTTACTTTTTGAACACATATAGTATAGAGTATTGCTTGTATTTGGCGATTTTAAGAATGCTTATATATTCAATGGACAGACTCTACCTCCTCAAAACCAAGAAGGAATATACAGTCGCTAGGAAAACTTCCGTAGTAACTAAAGAATCTAAAGGTAAATTTTGTTGGAACAGCTTCTAGTCCCTTCCAAGTTGTATCAAAAGTTAGAGGAGGAGACTGTTCGTCACTACTATTTTTCAATTATCTACTGTAAAAAGTTATAAGAGGCTCGAAAATAGAGGAAGAAAAGCAGAAAATTGATAACTACTAAAAGCTGGTTAGATTGAAAGAAACACTAGATTGTTTTGCTTTGCAGAGGATTTCGTAATAATAGATGGAGTCGTACAGACCATAAAGAAAGGGCCATGAAGTCTGCTTAGAGAGACAGCTGAAAAGCCTGGTCTTCAAATATCTTTTGAAATAACTGTATACGTGATCAATGAAAGTAACTCCCCAAGGATTCTAAAAATGAAATACAGCAACATAAAGAAAATTGGATAGGTGTTAGTAGGTCTCGCACACAGTGTGTTCCGTGCAAACTTCGTTATGTATATAGACAATCCACCCATTCTGGAAATTAAGAATCTGGACAATTTTTGCCTGTTATCAACATTGATACTGGCAACACATCAGTCCCAGGGATTCCAAAATTTTCAAGAATGTTTTATTTCAGTAATATAAATGTGATAGAATAGAAAGTTGTAGTGGTTAATAAAATAGGAAAAGAGAAGAAAAGAAAAGAAAAGTTTGAAAATGTGGGAAGAAATGGTTTATAAAAAGGGGTTTTTAAAATCATTAATGACCGTGAAAAAGGGAAAGAATGAAATGCAAATTGGACTTCGTATTACAGAAAAGTTATCGGACTTCGTGATTTGGAAAAGATATTGTTGGGGTGGTCCTTATGGCGTTTCTGAGCAAAAGTCAAACCAATTTCCCCTACAAAAATTATTGAAAGGATCAGAGAATAACAAAATGTGATTAACAGGGGGGAATGGCGTAGATAAAGAGTTCATCCTTTACCATGTTAACATGTCTTCTTTCGTGCGGCGTCTAGGTCTTCAAAACTAAAACCATCTTGGTGTTGAATGCAATATGTTTTACATTGCTGCTTTCAACCTCCAAATTTCATACAAACTTTCACAACACATCTGCCCATCAATGAGTTTTTTCGTCTTAATCTGACCAAGACTAGCTAATACGTTTTGTACGTATGAAGTAAGCTTCGGCTCTCAAGAGACAAAAAACGGATAGAAAACAAAAAAAAGAGATAGAATTTTAGTATTTTCTCTGCCGTCGAGCGCTCATACCGCCGCGACGGTATAATTCATATCTGAGGGAACGAGTGTAGTGCAGCAAAATTCAAAGTCGCACTACAAAGTTATGGAGGAGCAAAAGCGAAACATCGGGCAAGGAATGACTTTACTGCTCGTTTGACGCATTTCAGAATTCATCAGTCATCAGTTAGGCGGGAGTGGGCAGACCAGTGTGCTAATACTTGTCCCACGTGCAACTCGAAGTGGGGGTGGGGGCTGCTGTGTAACCCAGTGTACTGCAGAAATAACAAAAAGGAGGCACCAGTATTTTTCAGTCATTAAATTTCCTATTTTTTTCATTAAAAGATTTCCCAAGTTTTACAGGCCAAAATTCGAAATTTCCCCGAGATCATTTTTGTCCTATGTGGGAACAAATTTTACTTTACTGCTTTTCACAGCCACAAATGAAATTTGAGTTGCTACCTAACTTTTTAGTCACTACTCTTTGGTCACATTGGTCTGAAAACAAGATATGTATGAATAACACCTCATTTTTCTTTTCAAGAAGGAATTTTTGACTGTAATACATTACAACACATTTACTGCAGCTAAATTTATGATATTTTATTGTAATGCACAGTACATATTACCACTATGTGGTTTACAAAACGTCTTCAGTTTAATTTAATCTGCAGCCATTTGATGAAGATTTATTTTTGAAAGCACAAAATGGTTAGGAAAAGGTACTACATATAACCTTTTGTACATTGGCAGTAAATGAAATTTTATTTGCTACCATTGGAGTGAGAACGAATTTGTGAAAGTGCAAACAAAAAACTGTTGTGCTGAAAAGTATGTACATTACTTAATACTTTACAGACCGACCCCGAGCTAGCTCGTGCCGCATTGCTGTGTTCAAAAGATCACGCGAAGTATAGCTGGGGCTGTGATTTTCTCGATTCAACTTATGTCTTAACTCGCCCTTGAGATCTCAAAATTTGTAAGGGAAAAATGGGGAAACTTACGGCAACCTTGATTATGCCCAGGTCTTCCAGAAAATGAGATAGTGGCAAAACTAAGTGCACAGTAATAAAATAATTTTCTCGTCTCTAATAATAAAATTAGAAACAGCCGACCAGTTGCAGTGGATAAAGATTCTTTACCTAGGTTTCGACAAATATAAATTTGTCTTCTTCAGAAGGTAGCCTAAGGACAATGAACATCATAGCTTACATTAGAAAAGTATGAAACTTAAGTGAAGAATAGATTTTAACACAAATTAGAGAGCTCTTGCAGTACAGAAATATGAGAACGACGACTGGTACTTACAATTTTACATTAGTAAGGACTAATGTACTGTCTCTGTTTTTACAAATGTCGGCATAGATCCATTTGTCATAATTGAAATATAGCCCTAGAATTAGGGTTTGTCACGTAAATATAAATTAGTACATGGATCTTGCAGAGCTCCCAACCAACGGAGTGTAATCGGCGAGCGTAGTTACTCGGGAGACCAGGGCAGGTGGCGCTCATGGCGAGAACCGTGTACCAATTGGCGTACAAAAGCAACGTGTAAATTATCAGTATTAATAAATTCCTTAGATAAAGTAACAATAAAAAGAAGGAAAGCGTTTAACACTTTTGTTATAACAGTATGGGAGCATTTGTACAATTAATGTAGTTATACATCAAAAAGACAGGTGGCACTTACGCCGAGAGAATTACGCACAGTGGCATATACAGCCAAAATATAAAAAATTATATTACTATATTATTGAAGGCCACAAATGGTATATATGTCAGAACTTTAAAATTAACAATAATGGCTCTTGTCAAGACAGAATTATGAACATTGGTACACAATCCAGTTAATACACATTTGCAGGGAACCAAAGTTTTAGAGCCAGACAAAAATCACATAAGGGCCAATGTAGTGGCAAACATGCATCGTGAGAAAACCAGATTACATAAAGGGTAGTGAGCTTGAAGCATTGACGGTGCATCGTAGCTTCCTGACGAAATAGACCACCAAGGTTACACAGCATTAATGTTATACCATAAACAGTACAGGTTTAAAGCCTTCGAAAAATTGTCTACATGCAAGGTTCAACTGGTTGTTCATTATATTACCGTCCTTGAGCTCTAGATGTTTGAAAATTTGTAACTCTTCCCACAGATCTTATCTACGCCCTTTGACTTCTCTGTGTAGGGTAAGTGTGTCTTCCAACTGTTTAGGCATATGACCGACTATCAAGAGGCGTTCAGCAAAAATAGAGCTGTGTATATTCGCTCCTTTTTTACCTAATAGGTGGTTTTTATATCTTGTTTTCACAGCTCTGCCTGTTTGACCAATATAATATGAAGGACAGTTATTACAGGTTAGTTTGTAAACACATGAATTGGAAAACCATTTGCTAGCAATCTCTACTGAATGTACAAGATTTCTTTTTAAACTGTTATCTGTACCGAAGGAGACGTTAGTTATATTTTTTCCTTAGTAGACCTTGTATCATATACGATACATTACTCGAGAAAGGAATGGAAATAAATTTTTTAGCTTCTTTTCTATCAGTGCGGAGGTTGTTGCTCAAAGTCGAACCGTTTTTGAAGTTTTCTTACTGAACAAGTAATCAATCATATTCTGATTGTACCCATTATTAGCCGCAATCGCTTTGATGACATTCAATTATTTTTGTTGATTGGTAGGTGATAAAGGAGTAGTTACCGTACGGTGAATGGCAGAATGAAAAAAAACGCTAGTTTATGAGCTTTTGGATGAGTTGAGTGAGCAGGGATGACATTATCTGAATACGTTTCCTTACGGAAGATATTGAAATTGAAGGAACTATTGTGTATAGAAATTGTTAAGTTGAGGAAGTTAAGTTCACTTTTTTCATTCTGAAGTTCTTTTGTGAAGGAAATCTTTTCATATAAACCATTGAAAATGTTGAAGAGAAGCTCTAACTCATGATCAGTACCATCAAAAGCAATGACAATGTTGTCAACATAACATGCATAATAGCGGATTTTGTGGCATAATTCTGAACTTGAATTGAAGAATGTTATTTCCAGGGTGTTGATAAAAACATCTGCCAAAATACTGGCGAGGGGGCTACCCAATCCTAAACCATCTGGTTGCACGTACATTTTCCCATTGAACGTGAAATAAGTGTCTTTTAAAACGACCTTAAGCAAAACAATCGGTTCCGAAATCTGAATTTCACTTAGTTTTTTATGTTTTAGAAGATTCTTTTTTACAAGGGCTATGGTTTCATCGACCGGGACATTTGTATAAAGACTGATGATGTCAAAGGAAATCAGTCTAGTGTCACGTGTACATCTTACAGTTTGAATTTTGTTGATTAATTCCTTGCTATTTTTAACAGAAAAATTATTTTCAAATATGAAAGCATCTTTAATTTTAAAATGGAGGCGCCTAGCGAGTGTGTGATGTGGACTACCTATTCCTTTCACTACAGGGTGAATTGGGTGATTTTGTTTGTGCAGTTTAAACTGACTTCTGAGCACGGGTGGTTTCGGGGTCATATTGATAAGCCCTTTCTTTTGGAAGTTATTGAACAAGCTGACAGAACTAGCTAAAGTACGCCGGATTTCATTTTGCAATTCCGCGGTCGGATTTATGGTAACCTCAGTGATGTCATTTTCCTCAAAAAACTTTACAGTCTTTTCTATATATTCATTTTTAGCAGCCATCTCTTTGGCGATTTTATCAAGAAAGTGAAGTTAACACCAGAAGAGGCACCAACGTTAGCACTGAATAGGGGATCGTGGAGGAATTTTATAAGAGGGCTATGCTCCAGACTGAATGCTGAAAGGCATAATCAGTCTTAAATGATGATGATGATGATGATGATGATGATGATGATGATGATGAGTGAAGCGACATTTAGAAATAATGACGGTGCGAACGGTTCGCGTGTCCCGCAGACGGCGGACAACATCCCGCTGCGCATCATGCTGCTGCTGATGGACGAGGTGTTCGACCTGAAGCAGCGCAACCAGTGGCTGCGGCGGCGCATCGTGACGCTGCTGCGGCAGATCATCCGGACCATGTTCGGCGACATCGTCAACCGCCGCATCCTCGACTACGTGCTGCTCATGACCAGCCCGGACCAGGTGGCGGACTACCTGCGCGCCTTCAAGTGAGTGGGCAGTACTTTCCCTCTGTGAGCTGGCTTTTTATTTTGAACTAAACACTTCGTCTCATTACCCGGCAATTGTGTAATTTTGCTCCCTCGGTCACTATCGAGGTCTGTCACGGTAAAAATTATTTTGCCAGTTTAATATTTTATTTTAGCCATTGCAAATAGTCAGTGAAAGTCTGTGAGTGTAAAAACAGCAGTTTTGTTTGTGTAGAACGTACTCGGTCTACACCGATCTGGGTAAAATGTGGAGCTGTCGACAAAATTGTCAGTAGTGTGTGTCGGGAATGACTGAGTGTTGTGGCTAATGTCGTGTTAACCATTTGTAGTAGTACCTGGAGGTGAGCCCTCTACGCTGTTGACGAGACACAGTGAGATGTGCCGAGTTGATGTGGACGTAACCTATGCCGAATGGTGACATATGCCGACCACCGCGAGCTGCCCGTGTGTTGTAAATGGTCACCACAAAAGCAGCTACAACATTCAGTTGTTACTGATTAAGACAACTGAGCATTACAAGTAATAAAATGTTCTGGGCTATAGTGCCGTGGCCGAATGAATTTCCCGCTAAAACCCGACGTTTCGTCCCCGTCTGTGGAGGACATTTTTGAGGGAGATTCTAGATTCTTTGAGTGTCCGGTTCGCACCTGTGGCTTGCTAGTGACTGCAAAAAAATTCTGTTTGGATCTGCCTCCTTGCAGTGGCGTGACGTCACACGTTTTGAATACCCGAAAGCAACTGGCCGTTGGTGACTATTCTCTTCTGCTGTTGCTGTTACCCCATGGAAGAAGACTGGTACACGTCTTCCCCAGCACCTGAACCCAGATATCATTTAATTTCACGACCTCCTCCTTCCTAATGAAATTTCTGGTGTGTTTTACAATCTCTATGGTCTCTCTGTATAACCTTTTGTGGTATTCACTTGTAGCTGCAAGTACTTGAGTCGTATCAAAATAAATGTGGTCGTCTCACGACCGCAAAACGTGTTCCAAAACTGCTGATCTGTCTATCTCTCCTCTTGTGCAGTTGCCCCTATGCTCTTCTAGTTGCTTTTTTGAACATTGCGTTTGTAATACCTTCATATCCCTCCCCACAACTACCCGGAATCCTATATAAATTCTTGCTTTATCCAGTGGTTTGTGAGCATTCTTGGCTGATTTTTGATGCTCCTGTATCTTCTGGTTGGGTTTGTAGATCACCACAATGTTCAGTTTTTTCAAAAATTTTCCTATGTGATCAGTAAACATCCTTTCGGATTCACAAGTGCCTGTGCACCGCTGTGATGATCGAGTATTCTGTCAAAAGCTCAAAGTTATATCTGGGTTTGATGTGATGAGTAAACCAAAAGTGTTATAGTTGTGGACATTGATGCAAGAAATTTTGATCTTCACAGTTTTGTTCATTGACAAAATAACATATGCACCTGCCACTCAGGATTTTCCTTTATTTATTTCCTTCACTATGCATTTTGGGAATTAATTCCCGTTATCAAGTGTGAACTTAATGTATTATATCAATATTGATCAGCCAGAAAATCATGAGCAACTGCGTAGTAACCAAGTGTCACTTTGGCATGGATAAGAGTAGGGATGGATTGTGGCATGGAAGCAATGAAGTCTTCCTAGTTTGCTGGAGGTAGCTGATTACCATAAATTCTGGGGAGAGGGCCGATGAGCTCGGATATCACGTTCAATCACAAATCTGATGAGTTCGATCGGATTCATATCAGGTGAGTTGGGGTGGACCTCACCACTGTGTTCCTCGAACTACTCCATCATGCCTCTGGCCATG
The DNA here is from genome assembly GCF_023897955.1 of Schistocerca gregaria. NCBI lineage: Eukaryota > Metazoa > Arthropoda > Insecta > Orthoptera > Acrididae > Schistocerca > Schistocerca gregaria. Next base: position 78,904,534 of record NC_064930.1, on the reverse strand, counting down.
TGACATGGCGCATTATCTTGCTGAAAAATGCCACTGCTGTCAGGAAACATTTTCATTGAGTGGTGTATGTGGTCTCCAGCCAGTGTTGATACTTCTTGGCCATCATAGTATCTTGCGCAAGCTCTGCTGGACCCACGGATGCTCGCGTGAATGTGCCCCTGAGTATAACGGAGGCACCACCAATTTGCCTCTGTCTCGCAGTACCGGTGTTGAGGTGTTGTTCCTGTGGAAGGTAACAGATTTGCGCCCTCCCATCAGCACAATCAGGAAGTTTGTGGGATTCATCACACCGTGTAATTCTCTGCCACTGCACCAACATCCAGTGCCGACAGTCACATGCACACTTCACTCGTAGTTGCCAGTGTTGTCACGTTAACATTGGCACATCCACGGGTCGTCGGCTACCGAGGCGCATCATTAGGAGTGTGTTCAGTGCACTGTGTGTTCAGTGCACTGTGTGTTCAGTGCACTGTGTGTTCAGTGCACTGTGTGTTCAGTGCACTGTGTGTTCAGTGCACTGTGTGTTCAGTGCACTGTGTGTTCAGTGCACTGTGTGTTCAGTGCACTGTGTGTTCAGTGCACTGTGTGTTCAGTGCACTGTGTGTTCAGTGCACTGTGTGTTCAGTGCACTGTGTGTTCAGTGCACTGTGTGTTCAGTGCACTGTGTGTTCAGTGCACTGTGTGTTCAGTGCACTGTGTGTTCAGTGCACTGTGTGTTCAGACACACTTGTACTCCGCACCTTGGTTTTGCCATGTGTCGAAAACACCACAGGACTCATCGAAGACCTGAAAAGTCGTACCATTTCTGAAATGCTCATCCCGAACCTTCTGAATCATAGTAGTGTGTCCTCGCTCAAAAGTCAGATAGATTGCACGCATTCTCCACGGACAGCATGCTCTCTGATAGTACATGCCAAGTGATGCTGCTATCACTTGGACGCGTTTGTATCAATAGTAAGTCAGTGGTCAAATTTTTCCAATGTGGGATTCATACACTGCCTGAAAGATGGGAGAAAGTGGTGGCCAGTGATGGAAAACACATGTGTAACCAATTTGTTTAATTAAAGCCTCAAATGTTGGGGAAAAAATGGCGGAAACAAAATAGTACACCTTGTAGGATAATATAAAAATGAAACAGAGACTATATATACTAAACTGCACAAACATGTTATGTAGAAGGTAGTAAATTACAAACATGGTGAAAATAATACATCATTTACATTTTTCTTCGGCACGTCAGATTTCAAAATCCTTGATCATGCATAAATGTCATCATCAAAAATAAGGCTTTTCACTTATTATATTCATATTATTTAGCAGTGCATCATATTATTCTATAATGACATCTTACGCTTTTATCAGAAGCATTTTAATTACTTGGGAATTTATTATTATGTATACATATATTTTTATGTATCTACATTCCCTATATTAGGGATCGGCAAGAAAAAAATGCACTGTATTTACGAGAATTGTCTCGTGGTGTATTGTCCAGTTTAGTTTTGCTGCACAGTTGACAGTACCATGGGTGAGTATTTTGCCCCATTTATGTTTTTTCATAAGTTGCAATGTACACATAAAGTAATGTGCCAGCATTCTGCTGCCATAATCTGTACAGATACCCAAGATAACATGAGACCTTTTGAACAGATAACGTGTGTTTTTATGCAACTCTGTTATAAATAAATTTTTCCTATTCAGTCCCCTCACATCTCACATAATCACCTAGAAACCTGTATGTTCTCAACGGACATAAAAAGATTTTAAGATACGAAGCTCACAATGTCACTACTGGAATGTACTCTCTGATTATCACACGGACCTGTGAATGAATTTTCGCAAAAACAGCCTCTGTTCACATGTAAATGGCGAATCAGGGCATTGATTTTTAGCACTTTATGTGAAGGATATTAACATTGGTAACATTTCGCATAATTTACATCATTTCACAATATACTGCAGTACACACTCATTTGATGTTACTGTATTTCTACACTGGAAGACTTATTCTTGATGATGACGTGTATACGTGTTGGAGAATTCCAATGTGTTGACGTGCTGAAGCAAAATGTAAGTGATATATTATTTTCACAATTTTTTTTAATGTACTAGAGTCTTTACAACATACTTGTGCAGTTTTAGTTTTATGTATACACTCTGTGCTTGATTTTTGTATTCTTTTAGCTTCTGTCGTACCACTTGAAAATTGATCTAATGCTGAAATTGCAGTTCTGAAATAAAGAATTTCTACAGTCAATAGTGAATATGACTTCCTTTAAGAAAAGGAAAGGGCATTTATCTCATTTAGGCATCACTTTTACCCTGTATAACACTCATATTCTCTATTACTTCACAGCTCAGGAACAGCTTTGTGTCGACTGATGAAATTCAAAGTGTGCCTCACCATTTTTGAAGTGCTGGCTCATGCAGAATTACTATGAGCTCTATTGTTTATCATCTAATACAGCAAAGGAGCAGTACTTTGATTTTTTACAGTGACAGCTTTCAGTTTTAGAATCCAGCTTATATTCTTGTTTTATTTTTGGATTTCCTTTAACTGAAGCTTTGCACAATGACATCAATTTTGGCCGGCATCCCGAGTCCAGAAAATAAGTGCTCCCACTACACTATTCTGTCATTGCCTCTGCTGTCTCATGAGTTGTGATGAATGTGCAAAATAACATCTATTTTTTTCTCTTGGCAAAGCTGCACAATTAATGTATTAGGTTGGCACGTAAGTTTGTAGCTTTTTTGTTTTCTGTGTTGGTATTCCAGTTGCTGTGGCTTTATTTATCGACTGTAATGTTTTATAACGGGTGTTCAAAAAGAAACGAGCTGGAGGCATAATTATAGAAACCAGTACCTGTATGTTAGAAGTACTGACCCTGGCTGTTGAGACACTTGTCCCACTGTGACTGTGAATGGCCGTCTCGTAAAATTCCCAGGGCTGCGGTGTTAACCCATTCCTCACTTACAGCTGGACATCGTCATCCGAGGTGGATCGTTTGCCCCTCAGAACCTTTTTAAGGGGACCAAAAATGGAGTAATCACAGGCAGAGAGGTCCAGACTGTATGGAGGATGGCTGAGAACCTCCTATTTGAAATTCTGCACTGTTGTGGAGCAGAATGACTTCACAGGTGAGAGTGCCTGGTCGTTTTGATTTGATTTCTCGGTGAAGGGTAGTCGAGGTTTGTGAGTAACGCTTGGCATTCACTGTTGTCCTGTGCTGCAGTGAGTGACTCAGTCAAAGAAGAATGTCAGCAGAACCTTTCCTGCACTCAGGTGGATAGTCTTGGCTTTTTTTGTGGTGGTGACCCTGGATGGTTCCACTGGAGACTTTGTCATTTTGATTCTGGTTCGAAGTAATGACACCGTGACTCATCTCCAGCCACCACCGGTGCCAGGAACACATTCCCTTCCTGAGCATAACGCTACAGAGGAGCAAGACAGTGGGCCATTCGACATGCTTCCTGGTGTGGTTGAAGACTGTGGGGCGCCCATCGGGCACACACTTTGCGCACGTGCAGTCGTTCCTTCACGATAGTGTGAACACTTCCGACACTCAATCCGAACACGGCAGCTACAGCTTTGATTGTCACTCGGCGGTGCTGGGTAATGAGTGCATCCACCAGCTGGACAATGTCATTGGTAATGCAGTGTGGTGCTCCAGACCGTGCATCATCAGATAGATATACCCGCCCTTCCCTGAAGTGCTTGTGACACACCTTGAACCCTCGCAAGGGGCAATAAGTGTTCGCTGTACACTTTTGACATTCATCGATGAATGTCCATTCTTGCTACTCCTTCCACGGTCAGGAAACGGACAACGCGTTTTTGCTCTTCTTTTGATGCTTCCTTGTCACTGTTTGAAATGTGACTGGCTGCGTTGGACGATTGGTGTGTGCTGCTGCTAGCTCTGTATAGTCATGTGACGTGCATGTGTGCCCTGTAGTAGTGGGCTCTGAACTTCCACACTCTGGTCAGAACCACACCTCATTACACACACCACAGTATTACCCTACTGTCACTGGTTTGCGCATTCCATACTCTGGCTCGTTTCTTTTTGAATGCCCCTTATATTTGTAGGTCACTGTTGCAGTTTGAGTGTACATATTGTCTTTTTGTGATTTGAAGATAGTGAGTGGAGCTGTGGACGATAAAGAATGGAGTGCAAAGTGTAGAAATCAGAACATTTTGAGTATATTCTTGTGTTAGAGTTCGATAGAGGGTGACAGCAGTGGAGGCAGCCAGAAATATTTGCACCATATACACGAATAATGCCATTGGACAGAACGTGGAAAGAAAATGGTTTTCTCACTGTAAGGAAGATCGTTTTGACATTAGTGACTCTCCTTGTTCACGTAGACATTTGGGGTTTAATGATGATCATTTAAACACATTAATGCACAATGGTCCATGTCAGTGTACTTGAGAACTGGCAAATGTGACGAACTGTGATCATTCCACCATTGTGTGACATTTGTATGCAATGATAAAGGTTCAAAAATTGTGTGTTTGGGTACTGCACACTCTTAAGCCAGAATCATAAAAATCAGCAGGTAGCCGTAAGTGCATCTCTGCTTGATTGTCATCAGTTGGCCCATGAACAACGATGACCATTCTCATCATGAAGAGAAAGACATATTTATGCTAACAAAAATGGTTCAAATGACTCTGACCACTATGGGAATTAACTACTGTGGTCATCAGTCCCCTAGAACTTAGAACTACTTAAACCTAACTAACCTAAGGACATCACACAAATCCATGCCCGAGGCAGGATTCGAACCTACGACCGTAGCGGTCGCGCGGTTCCAGACTGTAGCACCTAGAACTGCTCGGCCACCCCGGCTGGCTTTATGCTAACATAATGAAAAGAAAGGAATAGTCATGCCCAGACAGAGCAGCAATTCCCCATACAAAGACCGATGTGCATCCACAAAAGATAATGGTGTGCTTCTGGTGTAAGAGTGATGATGTACTATGAATTGCTTCCGCAAAGTGTAACAATCACTGCTGACACTTTTTGCTAACAGCTGAGATGTCTTGCAGGCACAAACCAAGAACAATGACTGCGGAGACTATGTGAAGTGATGCTACTCCACAATAATGGCTGCACACACTCTACTAGACTGACACCAACATAACTCCTATATAGTGTTTTTAAGTCATTTCGCACCTACCTTATTCACTTGATGTTGCACCCTCTGTTTTTCGCCTTATCCGCTCTCTGTTGAACAACCGTCATTTTCAACTGAAAATGTACTCCAAATGTGACTCTGTGTGTTCTTCACCTCGGAGCAAAGTGATTTCTACAATCTCTGAATTGAAAAGTTACCACAACATTGGCAAACTGTTGTATATAGAGGAGGAGAGAACATATTGTTGTTGACTAGATTCTCTGTTATATGTATCTGTTGTGTTATTAAACGCTACAGCGGATGCACCAACCCAATATATTATTTAAATAATGGTTTCATGAAACTTCCAAAAGCTGCTTAATGCATATTCATTTACTGATAACCAGTTTCAGTCGGGGGACTATGTCCAAATTGTGGAGACTATTACATCAGGTTAAAGGAAGTTTCCGTGGCATCAAGTACATAATTGTTGTAAGTTACGGTATCTGTCGTTTATACATGTGACCATTGTGTTCTACTTTTTTTTATTAGTCACTAACTGCTCAAATTGACAGTCCTGTGCAGTATTCAGCCTAATGTCTCACAAATCTTGCAAACTCAGGTTTATGTTATGAATTTGCTGAGACAGTAATGTAAATAGTGCAAAAATAATGTCAGTTTGTGCACTTAGCAACAAATAGAAAAAAAGGATGTGTAAGATAGTGATTGCACGTATAAGTGGTGGTTGTGGTGGTGGTGGTGGTGGTGGTGGTGGTGGTGGTGGTGGTGATTGGATTCTGGGGCACTCAACTGCACAGTCATCAGCGTCCGTACAATGTCGCAATTTTTATGCAGTCCAATTTTTACTCAGTTCAATCTAGCCACTGTCACAGGTGGTGGTGGTGGTGGTGGTGGTGGTGGTGAATTGATGAGCACAACACAAGCGCCCAGTCCCCGAGCAGAGAAAATCCCCAACCTGGCTGGGAATTGAAGCCGGGACTCTGTGATCCAGAGGTAGCAATGCTAGGCACTAGACCACGAGCTGTGAACATGTATAAGTGATGGGCTGCAAATTGAAAGGTGCCTGTTGTTGGATCTTTCATTTTCTCTCCACTTATTTTATCTTTTTCAAGATCTATAATGTTTATTTTAAAACTATCTCTGAGATATTAAGTCAGCCAGCTTCAATACTTCCTCGTTCTGAGATGTTCATAAATTCTGTGCACAACCACTTTATTCGAAAGCTTCTATTTAGTAAGCCATTTGCTTTAAGCCAGCCACATGTCCTGACAGTAGAGTATCCATTTGCTTCTTGTTTAAAAAGGAAGCTAGCCACTATAGTGACATTGCTTTTACTGTAGAGATGCACACAATTTCTTGGAAGAATCTTCTGTTTTGATAAAAAGTTGTCTTCAGGTAACTTGTTAGATGGTTCAGATTACTGATACAACAGTTACAAATCATTTTATTGTGCTGAGTTGTGTGCTGCAGTTTCAGGTGATTTAGGACACGACTTTCTATCCTACGGTGAACAGGTGTTCACTTGTCTGTATTCATATTATATAAGCTAATTTCATTCTGTTTTGTACTCAATTCCTCCTCCGTAAGTTTGTGAGAAAGAGGAGATCCATATGCCAAATGATATCAGATTGTGATACCAACGATGAAAGTGTATTTCGCAAAGCTAAATAAAAACACAACCACTGTGCTTTAATTTGTGCTTATGTTTTTTGTGAACTTTTACGGCACATGTTGAACAGTCATGTCTAGCCAGATCATTCCATTGTTGATGATTTGCGTAAATATTGTGCGTATAGGGTGCCTCCATCTTGCTGATCTAAAGTTAGGCAAAAATGGACCAAACAAAGTGTTTTTGTGTAAGTCCTGTTCATGAAGCAGTATGATTAGAATAGATTTTGGAACACTATCTCTGCAAGGTAGTCAGTCTTTTCAGCTGTCAAGTAAGGCAAGTTGACAGAGATGGCTGGCGGTGGACATAAGTCTCTTGTATGGTAGCACCACGGAGTCATATTCATTTTACATGCAAGACAAGTGGAAGTGCTATGGGGTGGTTCTTATGTCAAAATCTTGGCTATTGCTTGTACTGTGAATATATGAGCACATACTTGGGGGGAAAGCCGCATTGCGCTGTGGATTGCCACAAGCGTGAAACTGTATTTGTGAGTATGGCGACAGTTCAATCCCAGGTCCGGCCATCCTGATTTAGGCTTTCCTTGATTTCCCTAAATCGCTTCAGGCAAATGCCGGGATGGCTCCTCTGACAGGCCACTGCCGACATTATTTGTACAGCTGATTTCTCTTGCTTGAAACATACAGTGGTCTTGCATTGTTGAACATACAAATTCCCACCTACGATTTCATATAGCATGTATGTGTACCATTTCCATGTCTGTTATGGGCTACCACCATCTGTTGTCATTATAATATTCCAGTAACAGTTTGCACAAGATGTATCAAAAAACAGAGGTTGACGAACACCATTTATATGTTTAAACAATATGTTTGTTTTAAATTACAGCTTATTGAATTGTATGATGCCATCTGGATCGCTGTTGGCCCTTGATATTGAATTGTTTTACAGTGTATTATGGCAGTTCCTTTGTTTGTCATAAAATTATCATATGTGCACTATTTAGGATTAGACCAAATACAATAAGTAGCAAAATCATTCAGTCTTGGAAACATTTCATCACTTGGAATTAGACATGCTTTTCTGCAAACATAATCATACTGTGAGCTGAATACTTAAGTGGTTGATGTAAAAAAGAATTTAATTATTTTAAATCGTGTAAAAATAAATAAATAAATAAATAAATAAAATAAAATTACCAGTTCCTTAATGCATAACGTTATTTTATCAAATTGTTCTTCAGGAATGATACCTTCTTCTTCATCTGATGAAGTATCTGGTATTCCTGCTAACTGTGATCTATTACATGCCCAAATACTGTGTGCACCACATTGTATTACATTGGCATCTGGTACATGTAACAGATACAACGCTATTCCGTCAGTGCCGTCGGTTTGCCAATTTGTAGGATGCGTGACATTATCACCGACACCACCACCACTACTATCAGAGCCATCCACTTAAAAAACAAAATGATCTTGAGAATTAGTCAAAATTCACCTGTTAGACTATGAAGGAAAAGTCATGCAGTAGAACCCATAAGAAAGATCACCTTACTCCTGCGACCATCTAGAGAGGAATGCTGACAGGAGGAAATGTCGCTTCTTCTGTTATATGCCTACCCAAATAGTAGCACAGGTGTGATGCCATTTGTAGTTTACTCACAAATGTCATTTACATGAGTGCCAATCAGCAGTCGCGGACCAGTAAGTAGCCAACGACCATGCCCACCGCCTCCATGCTGGTGTGACACCACACTGTTCCATACCGAAGGAGTGAGCAGAGCTTGCACAGAATGCAATTTCCATATTTATGGAGCCCCGAAGAAAGACATTTCTTCTTGCTAATTTGCTACGTGGGTACAATTCTGGTTATGTAGGCAACTGCAGACATTCTTCTGTAAAGCCACTGACCATCTTCTCACAGTGGGATAAACGTATTAACAGTTACGGTGGTTACTTTTGGAAGAATAATCAGCTTACATCTTTTTTCATCCTATACTGAGCCCTGCAAACCCTTTATTATCTGTTGTGCTCAATTATAAGGGGCATTCAAAAAGAAACAAGCCAGAGTCGGGAATGCACAAACCGGTGACAGGAGGGTAATGTCGTGGTGCATGTAACAAGGTGTAGTTCCGACCAGAGCGTGGAAGTTCACAGCCTGTTGCTGGAGGGCATACATGCACATCACATGACTTTATAGAGCTAGCAGCAGCACGCATCAATCGTCCAACACTGTCAGTCGCATTGCAAACATGGACATGGAGGGGTAAAAAGAAGAGCAAAGAGGTGTTTTTTTATTTTCTGACAGTGGAAGAAGTGGGAGGAATAGACATTGATTAACGAATGTCACAAGTGTACGGCGAACATTGCATGACCCTTGCAAGAGTCAAGGTATGGCAGAACAGCTTCAGGGAAGGGCAGGTGTCATTAGCCAATGATGCACGGTATGGAGCAAGGGAATGTGTTCCTGGCACGAGTGGTGGCAAGAGATGAGTCACGGTGTCATCACTTCGAACCAGAATCAAAATGATAAGTCTCCAGTGGAAGCATCCAGGGTCACCACCACCAAGGCCATCCACACAAGTGCAGGAAAGGGTATGCTGATGTTCTTCTTTGACCATGATGGCCCCCTTCTGATTCATTTCCTGGAGCATGGGACAACAGTGAATGCTCAGCATTACTCGCAAACCCTGACAAACTTTCACCAAGCGATGAAATCAAAACGGCCAGGTAATCTCACCCGTGGGACCTTTCTGCTCCATGACAATGCAAAGCCTCGTACAGCCAACACAGACACGGCACTCCTGCAAAAATTCAAATGGGAGGTTCTCGGCCACCCTCCATACATTCTGGACCTCTCTCCCTGTGATTACACCATTTTTTGTACCCTTAAAAAGGCTCTGAGGGCAAATGATTCACCTCGGACGATGACGTCCAGCTGTACGTGCGGAACTGGCTGACATCGCAGCCCCGGGAATTTTGAGAGACAGCCATTTACTGCCTTGTGTTGCAGTGGGACAATTGTCTCAACAGCCAGAGACAATACTTCTAACATACAGGTACTGGTTTCTGTAATTATGCCTCTGGCTTGTTTGTTTTTAAATGCCCCTTATATAAGAAAATGTGTGCTGTGTAGGTACTTTGGAAACATTTTTAGAAGCTAAAATTAGTATTATTAATTCTTTCATTGCTATTACATTTTATTTTGGGTGTCATTATAGTGTCCTGTCTTTCATGCAGCTATCTCTGAGTGTGACTGATACTTAATTGCAGACCTTTCAAATGACAAATATGTACTTGCCACAGAGGAGCTTTCCCGTAACCTGACGTAATGATATGGTCACTCGGACAAAACGGGTTGTCAATAACCAAATAAGTATTACAGCAGGTGTCGGAGGAGGTTTCACAATATTGTTTTTTAAATGCCCATTTGTATACACAGTTGTGTTTATGTATGGAAATGTTCAGTATATCAGTGCAGTATCTCACGACCTGTTGCCCGTGTCGCAGGCAGGCGCTGTGGCCCAACGGGGCACGGGCGGAAGGGCGGCCGCCGCGCGATGAGGCGACGCGCAGCCGCACTCGCGTGGCCGCCAAGGTGGCGCTGCTGTCCAGCCTGTCGGGTGAGTTGCAATCACCCCTGTGGCCAGTGCTAGCGAGAGCGGCCAGCTGGGCGAGTTCACATTCGTGGCCTCTGTTCAGATTTCCTTCGTAAATTGTGCGAGTAGTTCAGTTTACTAGCAGACATCTGATTAGTTGACTTGCAATTAGCATCAATATCCTTTCATAGTGTATCCAGTTAATGGCACTGTGGTACTGATTTATTGCAGTATGTAATAACACACAATTTTCAGGTGACCTTTTCAGTTGACACGTAAAAACGCTATCTACAAGCAGCACTTAAATGAAACATAAACGTAAATTTAGACAACGTTGTCTATGGAGAGCATTGACCTGATGCTATAATTAGTTTAAAATGGGCATTGAGACCACTGTAATATATGTGTATTTACTGGTTTCGGTTTATATTAAACCCCTCTTCAGAATTTTTGGCCCCCCTATGTCTTGTGCTGGTAGCTCCTCAGTTTTCCTTGTGATGCCACTGAGAAAACTGAGGAGCCGTCAACACCAGCCGTAGGTGGCCAAAAATTCTGAAGATGGCCTTAACATCAACCAAACCGGTAAATAGAGAAATATTATTGCGATCTCACCTGTTCATTTAAACTGCATCATAAATGGGTAAAACAGGCTTTAAAAAATATTATATAAACAAATTGTGTGCTATACTCACTGGGGCAATTAGATCCTGTACTCTTCATTCTTCATCAAGGTGTTACGTGACTGTCATTTGTTTTGAGTACACAGTGGTAGTACAGTCCTACACTAGTTGTTATTTCTCAAGTGAATGAAATGTGTATAATTTGTTAGTCTTACAGTGAAAACGAAAGCAGTTCTGTGCACAACACAGCGTTGTGACAATCACAAATAGACAACTTTAAATGAAAAGGTTATACAGAAGAGATGTGATAAAAAAGTAACAGGAGTTTTGCTGGCTTTGTACGTCAGATTTCCATTTTTTAATCTTGTTGGTACACGTGTTTCTGATGTATGTGTGCATTTTCAACTGTTTTGAATATGTAGTATAGTGTTGATAGTTGAAAAGATTGTGTGTGTTTTTGAGTTGTCGGTGAATTTTTATTTTCAAAAATGATAGAGGCAAGAATTGGCATTAAATTATTCTTAAATGGAATATAGTGCATTAATGCATTTGAAATGAAATGTTTACTGTGGCTTTTCGCAAATCTACTATGAGTAATATGAGAGCTAACAAGTGACTTAAACATTTCAAGGAGGGTTGAGAGGATGTTGAAGGTGACAGGCATCCTAGATGCCCTAGCACATCAGTTACTGATGACAGTGTGGAAGAAATGAAGAAAATGGTTTTCGAAATTTGCTGAATCACCATCAGAGATGTTGGTGGTGATGTCGGCATATATTTTGGCTCAAGCCAAGCAATATTTTTTCAAATGTTTTGGGCATGGAATGTGGAGCAGCAAAGTTTGTTCTGAAATTGTTGAATTTTGACCAAAAATGTCGAGAAATCGCTTAGGAACTGCGGAATGAAGTCACCAGTGATTGAAAACTTCTGAAAGAGACTATAATAGGTCGCAAAATTAAATGTTTGGGTGCAACGTCAAAACCAAGGCCCAGTCATGCCTTTGGAAACCGCCTGATGTTCGATCATGTGCTCATCTCATTGTTTCTTCGATTACATTGGGATAGTGCATCAGCAGTTAATGCCTTCTGATTGTACAGTCAATAAGGAATACTATCTAGAAATTGTGCCGGGTGCGTGAAGCAGTTCGAAGAAAAAGACCAGAATTGTGGCAAAAGCACTTGTGCAAATTGCTTCACGATAATGCTCCAGCTCACAACTCAATGCTTGTTCACGGGGGTTCTTTGCATTCCTGTGGATGAAGAGAAAGAGCAAAGGACGTTGCTTTGCCACCACTGATGAGATAAAAACAGAACTTCTGAAGAAACTGAACACCATAATGAAAAGTGACTCCCAGAATTGCTTCCAAGATTGGAAAAAGCGCTTCCACAAGTGTATTATATTTCAGGGGGATTACTTTGAAGGGGATGAAGTTTATGTTGATGAGTAAACAAAGAATTTTAAAGAAAAACAAAAAGTTTCATTACTTTTTGATCACACTTCCTAATAGTTCGAAATAGGACACTTAATCTGTACAATATTTCGAGTTTGTCATTATTCAACTTTTCCAGCTAATTGGGGACATTGATATTCCTTATACCTGGTGTTTCATCCATGCAGGAGAATTGTCAATTCAGTAGCACACTCTTAATTGTCTAGTCACTGTCGCATGCCCTGTGGGATATCACACAAGCTTCTCCAAACAGCTGTCCACATTAACTGCAAGTCAGACCCTACTTCGCTGCCACGGTACTTGGTAGGCAACCATGTACGTGGGCTGATGTTACTGATGTGGCATGCAGTTCCGTGTGTCATGCCCTGCCCTGCCATTTCCTGTCTTGCATGCCAGCATTTGATGTGCAACTTAGCAGTTTGGCTAGCTCTGTGTAACATGAGCTCCCCTCCCTTTGCATCAGTCCACCTAGCAAAGAATATTGGTTTCTAGTGCTCATTCACTTCACTTTACTACAACTGTGATGAGCATGTGTTGCTGAAGATTCTACACAAATCCCAACGCAACCTTCTTTTCACTTTTTGCTTTTACTATATACGCTGTTGTGGAGAACGGAGATGTGAGATAGAAAATGTTAATGTAAGCCACAATTGGCTTTGCCAACATGACATAACGTTTAGCTTTGCCACACAGTTGTGATAAAACTACTGCTAAGTTGTAGCAGCAATGGAAAAACACAACAGTCGACGTGAAGTGTTCCAGATTGAGCCAATACGTGAGGAACAGGCCCAGCTGCCACCTTATCTTGTACCACTTATAACTCTGTCTCACCTTTTTGCATGTATTTCCGGTGTTCTGTATTCAACGCCACTATCGATAATTAACCCTTTAAATTCAAACACTGAATCTCGAAGAATATGTTCGGTCAGAATCGAGTAAATGGTGGTATTAAATCACTCGACAGCCATCACAGCCACCACACGACACCAACACACTTTGTTTAGCTCACTTCATGATAATTTACAGATCTTCACCTACAAAATGTTCGAAATCCATAAAGTATTATGGATTGTGAAGTATAAAGTGGCACAGAAGCTATAAGTCCAATTTGGTGCATGAATTCCATTCTCCTCCTCCTAGGTAACAATTTTACCAACACTGGCATGAACTGACATAATCAGATAGCAAATACTTAAACATACGAGAAAGAAATTTCAAAATTTTAGTTTATATGATAAACCCATTAGGAAAAAAGTAGATTTTTGCGCTAGAAATACTGTAGGTACCTAACTGAAAAGACTACCACTTTCGCTAATGATGTACGAGATAATTGAGCCATTTCTCATTGCACTGCTGCTGCTAATTTTACCTTAAAACACAGAGTTTTAAGGGTTCTTTGATTTTATGTTCGCTTTGAGAAAAGCAAACATTTATAGCCTACGTGGTAAAATTAATTGAAACCTGTGAAATGTGAAAACTGCTGGATTACAACATCTCGGATGTTTGTTTTCCACTTGCAGCCAATAGATATATAGCACAGTGATGTCATACTAATGCAGTTGCTTCAGTTGGTGACTTGTTCCAAAGTATGTACTATGCTGTCGGTTTATAGCAAATGGACTGACTGCAGGTTCAACTTAGGTTTAGTTTATATGATTATACTTCATACACTCTTCACTACTATGCATTAACTTTCCTTGCAGCTGTTATGTTCAAAGCCTGTTGACAGAATCTGGAATGTATCATGCCTCTACCAACTGTACCCAACGTAGGCTACTCCATCTGCTATGTGCAACACTGTAATTAACAGGACGTTTTTAATGAACAATTGTGTAGTGGCTTTTGTGTCTTTGTTGCAATCCTCAATGGTGTTTAATGTGTTGTGATGGCACACACATTGTTATAAATGTAATGAATTGTTTGGACAGAGAAATGTTAAAATCACAGCAGGCTCAACTTTATTTCATATTCTTAAAGAAAGAAACTTGTATATATACGTGCTTTCATGAAACCTGCTGTGTTAACACTACAGCAAAGTGACAGGTTCGATGAGCAAACGGTGCATGTTGGCAACACTATGAAATTTTCCACTTCAACCACTTGGCACAGTGGACAAGGAAAAGTATACGAGCAATTCACTGGAGGTCACTGCACTTGTCACCAGAGTATGATGCACTGCCATTGGCTACAAGAGGAAAACACTCACGCCCACATGTTACAATCTGATTCCTTTCATTGTTCTTCATGGTTTTTGTTTAATTCACCATGTTCGTTAATTTTTACTTTTTTTCTGGGTGAGTACAAAGGAAAGATTTATCAAAAATGAGTGTTTCGGCATATAATTTGTGGTCGTAGCATGTTGGAAAATAGCTCGATTACCTTGTACCCATATACCAGTTTCAGTTGTTTGACAAGTTTTTATTTGATGTTGCACACACATCTGTGATGGAATTCATTACCATGAATGATTGTTTAAACATTCTGTTGTAAGAGAGTGGTTTGAAAAGTTCTCAGAACGGAGTAGGAAAAAAGTACTTAAATCACTGAAACTTTTTTTATTTTTCAATCTAGTCTCCTTGTAGATTAATGGACTTGGTCCAACAATGTTCCAGTGCCTTGATCCCATCTCAAAAATGAGTTTCCTCCAAGCATGCAAAATAGTTGTCAGCTCTGGCTATAAGTTCTTCATTTGAAGTGAATTTTCATCCACCAAGAAAAATTTTCAGTTTTGGGAAGAGATGGAAGTCTGACGGAGTCATATCAGGTGAACAAGGCGGGTGTGGCAACAATTCATACCGTTGCCATGACATTGGCACATGTGTGCGGCCACGCATTGTCTTGATGGAAAATGACTTTCTTCCTTGCTAAACCTGGCCTTTTTTCGTGTATCTTTTGTTGCAATTTGTCCAGGAGGTTAGCATAATCTCCAGTAATTGTTTGCCTGGTGGGGAGATAATCTACAAACAGAATCCCCTTCACATCCCAGAACACTGATGCCACGACCTTTCCCGCAGAAGGATTTGTCTTTGCTTTCTTTGGTTGCGAAGAATCAGCATGTTTCCACTGCTTTGACTGTTTTTTTTTTTGGAGTATAGAAGTGCACCCAAGTTTCATTAGTGGTCACAGATGACATCTGGCAAGCGTGAGCAATTTCATGCATTTTCAGTTGGTGATCCTCTGTGACCATTTTGTGCACTTTTGCAAGGATTTCTGGGGTAGTTGCACATCTTGACCAACCACTGCGCAGATAATCATATGAGCTCTCCCGACCAAATTTAAATTCATTCGTTCACTTGGCAACAGTTGAATATGGGGGAGCAGTCCTCCCCAGTATATTCTGGAAATCGGCATGAATGTCCTATGCTTTCATACCTTTCTTTACAGGGTATTTAATTACTATTTGAATCTCAACCCCCCCCCCCCCCCCACCCACCCTCCCCCACCTCGCAAATCATTATGTGGGAACGATAACAGATAACAGAGCCACATTACTGCAACAGCTTTCTTCTGAGTGCACTGGTGTGGCACGTGTTTACAGGCAGCAGTCCAATGAATATCACGTGAACAACCTGTGCTAGTGCCGACCTCTCGTGGTGATTCGGAGAACTCTTCACACCACCCTCGTTCATGTAATTTCTTTCACTTACACAAATTTTATGCAACATATTGGAGAGGATGCTGATTTTTACTCATTAATGCCAATTACATATGCTTTTACTCGTGTTTTGGGGTTTTTAATGTTTTCCTCAATTTCGCGTTTTTTTAATCTGGACCACACGAAACAAAAAATAGTGGTTTCACTGTATTTATTGACTTTGCTGGTATTGATGTATCTGCATATACAGATCAGTCAAAAGGGAGTAGTAAAATTTCAGTAGGTTATTATGAGATTTAGACTGTCTTTACACAAATATAACTTACAGATAATGGTTCCAAACAAGCGTTCGTTCCGTAGGAAGTATGTAACACGCATGGCTGCCATCAGTTGTCGATTCATTGCTGAAGATGTTCGTGGAATCACTTTATGGTGTTCACATAATATTTCTTAGCGTGACTGTGTATTTGTAATTATTCTTCTTTTTCAGGGGGTGGAGGAGGGGGGGGGGGGGGCAAATTCACATTCTTGAGAATAAAGACCTCGTTTCACAAAGTGCCTAGCATTTAGCGTACATTGTTCTATCGCTTATTCATATGGTTTTGAAACTTATCCAAGTTGGTTTTGGGACATTTTTGAACAAATTCTAAGTGCGTGCATAGTGTATGTGATGAGTCTGCAGACAAAAGGGGACGGGGTTATACGAGCTGAGCAGAATAAAGCCAAAAGGGGGGGAAATGCCAATCGCTGTATATGTGATTGACTTGGTTTGCAAAAGTCAGCATTCTTATAGTTACTAGCAAAATTCTTAGATTCAGACTACCAGAGTGGAAATAAACGACTAAGAGGAATAACAAGTAAGAAAGATTATCATCTCAGTGTATCCAAGAAATGAGATTGACAGAAAATTTTTGCCCAGGCCACTACACTGAAAGCACATTGTACGATCATGTCATAACACCTATCTGGGGAATAAATGCGGGGTAACTAAACTTGTGATTGTGGCTGGGTTAGTGAAGTTAACTGGAGAATAAGTTTTGACACTGGCAGGAATAGGTACAGAATTAATGATTATAAGCTTGTCTGTTAGAATGAGGTAGGAGAAGAAATGGGGACATCACACAAATTATGGAAGAATATGATGATTCCAAATTTATATAAAAATTTCGTACTACTACTTTTCGATCGCGTGCTTCAGAAGGTAGAGAGTATGAATAAAATGTGAAACTATTTGCTAACATAAAACGTTTTGCTTGTAATAGGCAAAATACATATTTGATATTGGTATTTTGTGAATTATATTCTATCGTGTTATTCATGTAAATGAGGTAGATAAAAATGAGCATTTGTGCTTATTTGGCGAGTGTTAAAATTGCTGCAATATTAGAAAGACCTATTTAATTTTATCTAGCAGACAGTGACAAAATAAATGTAATCAGGTCGAGAAACCACAGCAGTCTTAAGTACTATTTGTATTAACGGCTGTTTCAGTATTTGACGATGACATTTCATTTTTTCATGCAGCAAAATGTTTACGATCTTTGAGATAATAGATCCTTTCCCAGAAAGAAAAGCACACCATGTAAAGCTGTAGCAAGATTAGAGAGAAAAATATGCTGGGACCTAAAGATTGCTGAAATGCACACTGTCTTGCTTGTTTCTTGTCTTTACTGGTTTTATGTACCCTATATTTAATTTTGTGTCACCCAAAACGGCAAGTTATTAGCTAATAGGCAAATTTTCTGAACGGTTCTTGCTCTCCTGGTTACAAATAATCCCATCCAGTATTAATTCTGAGTTGTTTGTTAAGTAAAAAAAGGAGCAGGATGGGCATTGTAGGACATTTTAATTTCCACCATCATCATCATTATCATCATCATTTAAGACTGATTATGCCTTTCAGCATTCAGTCTGGAGCATAGTGCCCCCTATAAAATTCCTCCATGATCCCCTATTCAGTGCTAACATTGGTGCCTCTTCTGATGTCAAGCCTATTACTTCAAATAATTCTTAACCGAATCCAGGTACCTTCTCCTTGGTCTGCCCTGACTCCTCCTACCCTCTGCTGCTGAACCCACGAGTCTCTTGGGTAACATTGTTTCTCCCATGCGTGTAACATGACCCCACCATCTAAGCCTGTTCGCCCTGACTGCTACATCTACAAAGTTCGTTCCCAGTTTTTCTTTGATTTCCTCATTGTGGACACCCTCCTGCCATTGTTCCCATCTACTAGTACCTGCAATCATCCTAGCTACTTTCATATCCGTAACCTCAACCTTGTTGATAAGGTAACCTGAATCCACCCAGCTTTTGCTCCCATACAACAAAGTTGGTCGAAAGATTGAACAGTGCACAGATAACTTAGTCTTGGTACTGACTTCCTTCTTGCAGAAGAGAGTAGATCGTAGCTGAGCGCTCACTGTATTAGCTTTGCTACACCTCGCTTGCAGTTCTTTCACTATTTTTCCATCCTGTGAGAATATGCATCCTAAGTACTTGAAACCGTCCACCTGTTCTAACTTTGTTCCTCCTATTGGGCACTCAATCCGTTTATATTTCTTTCCCACTGACATTACTTTCGTTTTGGAGATGCTAATCTTCATACCATAGTCCTTACATTTCTGATCTAGCTCTGAAATATTACTTCCCAAACTTGCAATCGAATCTGCCATCACAACTAAGTCATCTGCATATGCGAGACTGCTTATTTTGTGTTCACATATCTTGATCTCACCCAGCCAGTCTATTGTTTTCAACATGTGATCCATAAATAATATGAACAATAGTGGAGACAGGTTGCAGCCTTGTCTTACCCCTGAAACTACTCTGAACCATTAATTCAATTTACCGTCAACTCTAACTGCTGCCTGACTATCCATGTAAAGACCTTTAATTGCTCCCAAAAGTTTGCCTCCTATTCCATAATCTCGTAGAACAGACAATAACTTCCTCCTAGGAACCCGGTCATATGCCTTTTCTAGATCTATAAAGCATAGGTACAATTCACTGTTCCACTCATAACACTTCTCCATTATTTGCCGTAAGCTAAAGATCTGGTTGTGACAACCTCGAAGAGGCCTAAACCCAAACTGATATTCATCCAATTGGTCCTCAACTAATACTCGCACTTTCCTTTCAACATTACCTAGAAGATTTTACCCACAATGCTGATTAAAGAGCTACCTCTGTAGTTGTTACATTCTTTTCTGTTTCCATGTTTAAAGATTGGTGTGATTACTGCTTTTGTCCAGTCTGATGGAACCTGTCCCGACTTCCAGGCCATTTCAGTTATCCTGTGTAGCCATTTAAGACCTGACGTTCCACTGTATTTGATGAGTTCCGTCTTAATTTCATCCACCCCAGCTGCTTTATTGCACTGCAATCTATTGACCATTTTCTCCACTTCCTCAAATGTGATCCTATTTCCATCATCATTCCTATCCCATTCTACCTCGAAATCTGAAACATTATTGATCGTATTTTCACCTACATTGAGCAACTCTTCAAAATATTCCCTCCATCTGCCCAAGGCATCCACAGGATTCACCAGCAGTTTTCCTGACCTGTCCAAAATACTTGTCATTTCCTTCTTACCTCCCTTTCGAAGACTGCTTATTACACTCCAGAATGGTTTTCCAGCAGCTTTACCCATAGTCTCCAACCAGTTTCCAAAGTCTTCCCAAGATTTCTTCTTGGATGCTGCAATTGTCTGTTTGGTTTTGTTTCTTTCTTCAACATAACTTTCTCTGTCTACCTGAGTTCTAGTATGTTGCCATTTTTGATACGCCTTCTTTTTCCTTTTACAGGCTGCCTTGACTGTGTCATTCCACCAAGATGTTTGCTTCATCCTACTTTTACACACTACTGTTCCAAGACATTCTTTAGTCACTTCTAGTACTGTGTCCCTCTACCTTAACCATTCCTTTTCCAATGACTGTAATTAACTACATTCAACTAACTGGTACCTTTCTGAGATTACTGTTATGTACTTGTGCCCGATTTGCTTATCCTGAAGTTTCTCCACTCTTATCCTCCTACATATGGACCTGACCTCGTGCACTTTTGGCCTCACAATTCCAATTTCACTGCAGATTAAATAATGATCAGTGTCATCAAAGAATCCCCTGAATACACGTGTCCCCCTCACAGCCTTCCTGAATTCCTGATCTGTTATTAGTCAATGACAGATCTGGTTCCCCTGCCTTCCCAAGTATAGCAGTGAATGTTATGTTTCAAAAAAGGAGTTTGTGATCACTAAGCCCATACTGGCACAGAAATCCAAGAGTTGTTTCCCGTTCCTGTTGGCCTCCATGTCCTCTCCAAATCTACCCATAACCTTTTCATACCCTTCTGTTCGATTTCCAATCCTGGCATTAAAATCACCCATGAGCAGAACACTGTCCTTGTCCTTTACTCTAACAACTACATCACTGAGTGCCTCATAAAACTATCCATCTTATCTTGATCTGTCCCTTCACAATGCGAATATACTGACACAATCCTAATTTTCTAGCTAGACACTGTCAAATCTATCCACATCAGTCGTTCGTTTACATACCTGACTGCAACTACGCTGGGTTCCATTTCTTTCCTGGTGTAAAGCCCTACACCCCATTGTGGTATTTCTGCTTTGACTCCTGACAGGTGGACTTTGTATTCTCCCACTTCCTCTTCTTTCTCACCCCTTACCCGAATGTCACTAACAGCTAAAGCGTCCAGCCCCATCTTACTTGCAGCCTCTGCCAGCTCTACCTTCTTCCCAGAGTAGCTCCCACTGATATTAATAGCTCCCCATCTCATTACCATTTGTTTGCCAAGTTGTATCTTCGGAGTCCCTGGTTTGTCAGTTAGAGGCGGGACTCCGTCACCTCCAAAGGTCCGAGGCATTTTGCTCTGATTGTTGCCAGCATCATATTTAAAGTATCGGGGAAGCAGGTTGCTAGCCTTACTTGCCCCGAGTCCCATTGGGTTTTACCCCTAACAGTTGAGGGACTAACCGGTGAATTTGGTAGTCTTTGCCGTATGAGCACAAAAGTGACCACGACTCAGAATATGTCCGAGATGCCCAGCCTTATTCCAAAGTAACTGGTATCCCGACTGTTGGGACCACTTACTTGGCCACTCATACGTTGCCCGTGGTTCATGAACTAGGACATGACTACGGGAACCCATACCATGAACCACAGGGTTCTGAATATAGTTTGATGGCACCCATTACAAAATATTACATGTTTGAATTCCACAGAGTGAAAATTACACTCTTCAGAAAGATCTGCACTACAAAATGAATGTATTTTCGAAAAATCGATCATCCCCCCCCCCCTCCTATTCCTTCGGTACAACTTCAAACGCTCGAGGGATGGGGAGCGCCAGTACCTAGTATTGCCCCAATTCAGAAGCCTCGTAGATCCGAGGCTGATGCACAGAGAACTCTTGAGTTGTGGTGGGGAGGTGCGTAGTCCTCACATCATGTGACCCATGCTTCCGTTTAGTGGCTTTTGCTGTGTCATCTTCATATATTGCCTTCACGTCAAATAAAAACAAAATGCATTTTTGGGGCCGGGAGCTATCAAGTGAATTAAAATACATTCACATAATTAGGAAAGGCTAAAATGCTATTAGTTTCAGATTTTATTTTATTTCCACCTTTCTGACAGTTGAGCATTAATCGCCTTGCAGAACAGTGAAGTTATTTTTGTCGATTTGCTAAAGAAATTTGGCTGTTATTAATCTTTTCTTTTGAGGCAGTCAATTTATTTGAAACTAAGTGTTTAATTCCGCACCATTCACTAGTTTCAACTGTTTGGTGCATTTCAAGTGCACATTTTCATCTTGTAGCACTTATGGCATTATGTCATAATAAAGAATGAGACATAAGACGATACAGTACTGGTACTTGAAGAAAATTTACATCCGAATCCGCACTTCAGACTGAATTAGGCATTTTAGTCTTTTAATGTCTTACACTTACGAACATACGGGCTTCCTGCATCAACGTAGCAGTGAAAGCACAGTGACACCTATTATCTGGCGCTCTCTTGGCAAATGCTGAAACGAACCTCCATGATGTGATCAAAAGTGTCTGGACACCCCCAAAAACGTAAGTGTTTCATATCAGGAGCATCGTGCTGCCGTCTGCTGCCAGGTAATCCATATCAGCGACCTCACCAGTCATTAGACATTGTCAGAGAGCAGAATGGGGCACTCCGTGGACCTCATGGACTTCAAATGTGCTCAGGTGGTTGGTTTTCACTTGTGTCGTACGTCTGTACGCGAAATTTCCACAATCCTAAACATCCCTAAGTCCACTTTTTCCGATTTGATAGTGAGGTGGAAATGTGAAGGAACACGTACAGCATAAAAATGTACAGGCCGACCTCATCTGTTGACTGGCAGAGACCACTGACAATTGTAGGGGGTCATAATGTGTAATGGGCAGATATCTATCCAGGCCATCACACAGGAATTTCAAACTGCATCAGAATCCACTGCAAGTACTGTGACAGGTAGCAGGGAGGTGAGGAAACTTGGATTTCATGGTCGAGCGGCTGTTCATACGCCACACATCACGCCAGTAAATGACAAACGATGCCTTGCTCGGTGTAAAGAGCGTAAACATTGGACGATTGGACAGTGGAAGAACGTTGCACGATTAAACAGTGGAAGAACATTGTGTGGGATGACGAATCACGGTACACAAGGTGGCGATCCGATAACTGGGTGTGGGTATGGTGAATGCCCGGTGTATTTCATCTGTATAGTGCCGACAGTAAAATTCGTAGGCGGTGGTGTTACGGTGTGGTCGTGTTTTTCGTGGCACTATCACATCACAGGCCTACATTGATGTTTCAAGAACCTTCCTCTTCTCACTGTTGAAGAGCAATTCGCGGGTGGCAATTGCATCTTTCAACGGGATCAAGCACCGGTTCATAATGCACAGCCTGTGGCGGAGTGCTTACTCGACAATAACATCCCTGTAATGGACTGGCCTGCACAGAGTCCTGACCTGAATCCTACAGAATGCCTTTGGGATGTTTTGGAACCCCGACTTGGTGCAAGGCCTCACCGACCGACATCGATACCTCTCCTCAGGGCAGCACTCCGTGAAGAATGGGCTGCCATTCCCCAAGAAACCTTCCAGCACCTGATTGAACGTATGCCTGTGAGAGTAGAAGCTGTCATCCAGGCTAAGCGTAGGCCAACACCATACTGAATTCCAGCATTACCGATGGAGGGCGCCACGAACATGTAGTCATTTTCAGCCATGTGTCCGCATTCTTTTGATCCCATAGTGTATTTCTAACAGGCTGTGGGAAAATATTGTGAATGGTTGTTTGAAAAGGATTACTTTCAAGGTAAATTTGCTTTTATGCAAGATGTATTATGTTCAAGAATGTACGATGAATTTCTCAAATCACTGGGCAATTGACTCTCCTTTAAAAATCAACTATTTGAGGATGACCATTTAGAATAATTTCTAGCCAAGATCATCAGACATTTGCGTCATTAAAAATTTTACTGGCACATTTGTGTGTTATATCTTAAGGTGTAACATTTGCAAAAAAGATCAACATTATATGTGAAAGCTTAGCTTCTCTTGCAGCTTATTAATCTTGGAGACCAATATCATATATGAAAGCTTTTCTTTTCTTGTAGCAACACTATTCATACTAATTTAAACCATTACCTTTCCCTTTTTGTGTGTTCGCACTACTTAACAGCGATGTTGCTGTTAGATGACTACATCGTCTGTCCTATGCTCTGAATATCCGCTGTCATGAGCTGGCATGTTTGTGACATGAGCTATGACTGGCATACAAAACCTCATCACAATCTAGATTTCTGTGTTTGGGAAACTAACATGTGGTATTTGGTGGAATTTGAACTTTTACTTTTACAATACGAAAATATGCAGTGTACACGTTGCTGCACGTCAGACGCCTCTCCAGAATGTCGTCGTCGTCCCCCCCCCCTCTCCCCCCGAGTTTCGTTTTCTAAAGTGCTGGGAAAGGATTGATAAATTTTACTGTTCCGAGGAAAAGTATACTGTCACTTAAGACGGTAATAGTGTATTTTCATCCGGGAGAAGTGTATTTTTAACTGGGAGATCTGGGAAAAATCTGTGAATTTTATTTCCTTGCCCATGTACATGCCCTGGTTATACACTTAGCATTTTAACTTAGATTGCTTTTGCTACCTAAAGGATACGCATATTTCAGTAGTACAGGCAAAGTGCACATTTTCATGTTACTAATGCAAATATGGATGCCATATTTTTTATCCAAGAATATAAAATTGCTTCCTTGTATGAGTACATCCAGGGTACCTAACAAATTACATAATAAAGCATCAAAATAGTCACAGATACTGAATTACAGTTCCCTTAATATAAAGCATTAAAAGTTGGGTGTAGAAAAACAATCAGAATGATTGAGTGAATTCTGTTGGATATCAACAAATATAACCTACTAAAAGTAGCCAATTAATATTCCTTAAATTCTGAAAACAGAGAATAAACATTATAAAAAGCTTTTTCTGTTACATCCATAACACTTTGTTTGCACCCAAAACTTCACTTTTGGCCACGTTAATTGATTTACTTCTACGGTTCCCACATTTTAATGTCAACACGTGTAGCTAAATTGAACAAAATGTGTTTTAAAAGCTATGTTTTGTTGGGTCAGTCAGGTAAAGTGTAGCCTAGGGCCAGTATACAAGTGTATGAATGTGCAACATCTGCAAGTATCACCTTCAGGTTGGCTGGTAGAATCGATTTTCAAAAGCTAGACCATTGCAGTCCTCACCAGATTGCATGTGGCATTGGGTCACAATTACCGGTATTTGAGGATGTCCCAGTTGGCGGTGAGGAGAGAGAACAATTCTATAATTTGCAGTTCAGTAGCAAAGCCAACAATTATTGCAAATGTGAGAGAAGATTGGAAAGTAATGCACAATAATTTTACTACCAAAACATTTAATAGGTAACAAACAGAAAAAATCGCAAATGAACTTGAGACTTTTTCTTACTTTCATATATAGTCGCCATCGTTCTCACCATGTTTCTCCCATCGTGATACCAGTTCCAGTATGCGCTGTTCAAACAAGTCCATGTGCCTGGGATATAGCCATCTGTGGACTGCTGATTTTACTTCTGCATGTGACGCAGTGTGTTGGCCAGCCAGGAAGTTCTTCATGGGACCAAAATGATAAAAGTCCAGTAGTGTAGGGTCTGGACTACATGGTGGACACTGGAACACCTCCGACTCAAATTAAGTGAATATTTTTGCAAACTGGTGCAGCATTGTTATGAAGTGTGACATTAAGATTATGCCTCTGTGCTGTAGCTATAGTATTCACAGTGGTCTCATGTTCACCAAAGTCAACCAGTAACACCCCACGCATATCCCAGAACACTGTCACAGGCACTTTCCTTGCAGTCTGAGTAACTTTGAATTTTTTTTCATTCTGGGGAACCAGTAGGTTCCCACGTCATAGAGGCCCGTTTATTTTCTGGCGTGTAGTGGTACGCCCATGACTTGAAACCAGTGACGACTACTTACTTCTGTGGTGTAACGCGCAAAGAGGTACATGCTTGTCGTCATTCGCTGGCCCCTGTGGTTGTCTGTCAGGTTCGCAAGTGCTAATTTTGTGAAATTTCAATGTGTCTCAAATAATACTGTATACTGTGCCATAGTAAATGTTGAACTGCTGTGATAAGGTTCACACTTGCACACACTGGTCATTCAAAATTGCTGCCTGAATGGCTCCACCATTTTGCGGGGTTGCAGCTGCTACTAGCCACCCAGATCATGGTGAATCACTAAGGATCACACGGCCCCCTCAGGAGAATGCACACCAACTGGAGACTTTGCTACAGTCCATACTGTCATCCCTACATACACCACAGACATGCCTGTGAATATTGTTTGGTTTATGCCCTTTGGCCTACAGATATTGAACTACACTTCACAGCTCTTCACAAGCTGATGTCAGTAACATGCGTGCCACATTTGTTTTGTAGTTCAGGCTTATCTCACTAGAGGTGCACGTGAAAACAAAACAGTCTCTATAGCACAAACTTCAGATTATGTCATCGTGAAACTGCAGCTATAGTGCCAAGGGAGAAAAAAATTGTACATTTCTTTCTGATCTTCCCTCGTAATTCATGAAAAGACTGTAATGAATAAAAAGCTTGTACACAAATCCCATCAGAGCACAAATGACCCCTCTGGCCTTCTTTTGTGGACACTTGTGCCACTATTTGTGCTTATGTTACCTAAATTTAGTCATTTAAATTAGGTACAGAGTTTGCACAAAAATATGGAAACGCTGTGACAAGTACACACTTAAATGTAAATGAAAATCCTACCCAAGCCTTCAAGGTGTGCCCTTGTATTAGATTGGTGCATAACTTTGTAGTGTTTAGTTTCACACATTGGTATTTCAGTTGCTATGGGGTTCTTTTATCAGTTGTCATTTTTTTTAATCTGTAGCTAACTGTTGCTATTTGAGTTTACATATTGCCATTTTGTCATTTGAAGATAGTGAAGGAGTTGTGGACACTAGAAAGTGGAGTGCAAAGTGGAGAATTCGAACTTTTCTGAACTCTTCATCTGTTTGAATTCAATAGAGGGGTGACAGCAGTGGAGACAACCAGAAACATTTGTGCCATGTATGGGGATGATGCCACTGGACAGAGCACGTCAGGAAAATGGTTTTCTCACTTCGAGGATGACTGTTTTGAGTGATCCACATCAGTCTACTTGATAACTGGCAAATGTACTGAACTGTGATCATTCCTCGATTGTGAAACATTTGTATACAATGGGGAATGTTCAAAAATTGGGTGCATGGGTATTGCACACTCTAATCCAGAATCAAAAGACTCAACGGGTGGCCATACGTGCATCTGTGCGTGCTCATCGTCGATTGGCTCGTGAACAACACTGACCATTCCTGTCTCTGTATCATTACAGGTGACTAGAAATGATTTCTTTGTGCTAATGTAAGAAAAAGAAAGGAATGGTTGAGCCTAAACAAAGCAGAAACTGCCAATAAAAGATAATGCTATACATCTGGTAGGACAGCAACAGTGTGGTGTACTAGAAAGTGCTTCCCAGAGGTTGAACTGCTGACACTTATCGTCAATAAATGACCTGAGAGCTGTGAGGAGGAAGAATACGTGAAGTGGTGCTACTTCCACCTTCTGCTATACTGACAAAAAAACACTGTAAGCCAGTAGTCTGGTTGGCAAGTCCTTCCTTAGCCATCTTCTTCACTTGATCTCCAAACATGACTTGACGAGTTCTTTGCTCCAAAGCTTTGTAATTTTTTGCAGTTGCAGTATAAAAAAAGATACACAAACATTGGACAACTTTTGGAAATTGAGAAGCAGAATGTATTATGGACGACTAAAGTCTCTGTCATGTGTATCTATTGTATATGTTAAACTTAGCAAACTACAAACAGCAGCCATTCAATATTGTGAATATGTTGTGAGTGTCATTTGTGGTCAGGAAAGTGCCCTGTGTAGTTGTGAGTGCATTATGTTGGAAGTCAGTGAATCTGAGCATGGGCAGATTTGTCATACAAGGTCTGTCTAAAAAATGTCCGACCTTTGATTTTCCCACGCAAAATAGAGACGATAGCACTGCGCTACTGTGCACAGTAAAGCAAGAAACCTTTATGTGCCTGCGTGAATTTTGTTCCCGCCTTCCAGCGTGTCAGTCGCTGCCTGTCGGTCGCTGAGTGAGGTGCTACACAACGTGTTCATCGGATTACCGATGCTCTCAAAGTGACTGAACGTATTGAGCAAAGATACTGCATCAAATTTTGTCGAAAGCTTGTTAATTCTCAAAGTGAAACAATTCGTATGATTCAGCAGATGTTTGGAGAAGGAGCGATGGGTATAACGCAAATTAAGGAGTGGTTCAACCACTTCAAAAATGGCTGCACTTAAGTGGAGAGTGACCAGCGTTGTGGCAGGCCCCGAGCTGCTCTGAGTGGAGCTGTTGTTAAAAGGGTCCAAAATTTGGTGATGACAGATCGTTGTTTGAGAGTGTTGGAGATTGCCCGAAAAGTTGTAGTGAGTAAAGATTCTGCATATGGAATTTTGCGTGATGATTTGAATGTGCACCAAGTATTTGTGAAATTCGTGCCCAATTTGTTTTCACCGGAACAGAAAAACCCTCGGTTTGACATTGAACAGGACCTTCTGGATACCACCGACACTGATCCTGGGTTTCTGAACACCATGGTAACTGGAGATAAGTCACTGGTATATGGGTACGACCCAGAAACAAAAAGACTGGAAGCAGTGGAAGCACCCCGAGTCTCTGAGGCTGAAGAAAGTGCGGCAAGTGTGAATCAAAATAGAGGTGATGCTGACTCTCTTCTTTGATGTCCATGGAATTGTGCTTCACGGATATGCCCCGGAAGGACAAACAGTGACAAAGGAGTACTACAAAGATGTTCTCCGGAGGCTCCGTGTCGCATTTCGACACCAAAGACCAAACATGTGGACGGCGAAAAACTGACAACTGCATCACGACAATGCCCCCACACATTCATCCCACTTGATCCAAAATTTCTTGGCCAAACATAGAATTACAGCCGTTTGCCAACCTGCCTACTCTCCAGGCATGGCTCCTTGTGACTTCTGGCTTTTTCCAAAATCGAAGACATCACTGAAAGGATCCCGTTTTGAGAGTAGAGAAGACATAATGTGAAACACGACGACGGAACTGAATGCCATTCCAAACGATGATGTCCAGAGGTGTTTCCAGCAGTGAGTGCAAGCACACGGGGCCTACTTTGGAGGGGATTAGGGTCCCAATCTCGTCAGGTATTAGAAATATTTTTTTCTGGCCAGAGGTCGGATACTTTTTAGACAGGCCTCGTACTTGTATAGTGGTACTTCCATAACCAAGGTAGGCAAAGTTTTTGGTGTTTCTAGAGGTGTCGTATGGAAGATTTATACTGCATACTGCAAAATGTCATCTGCTAAGGCACAATAAGGATGAAAAGTGTGTTAAGTGATTGTGACAGGTGGTCATTAAGGAGGGTTGTGACAAAAAATAAAGAGGACAACAACTGAAAAATTCACAACAGAACTGAATGTCACATTCACAAACATTGTCATACCAAAATGACACAAGGGAGGTACATAAGCTGAGAACTGCAGGGCGAGGTGGAATTCTGAAACCATTTAGCAGTGATAAAAATGCCCGTTACAGGAAAACACTGGACTGGAGCTATAAAACCTGGATTATGGAGCACTCGAAGATGAGTCTGTTTCACACTTTCCACCAACTTTTGGCAGAGTTCCCATATGGCATGCACTGTTCCATTCCCACGATGCAGACAGCTTGCAGCCGAGAATGAAACAGGGTGGTGTTTCGGTGATGAGTTGGCAAGCCATACTGCAGTATTCTGTGACAAGGCCGGAGTACTGCAGAGGGTGATGCAAGCGTTTTGACTGATCAGTTCCAGCCTGTGGCAGTGTTTGTTCCCCAATGGTGGTGCTGTGTTCCGAGGTATCGCGGCCCCTTATCACACGGCTTGCCTCGTACAGGACGGTTTGTGAGCTCGAGGATGTATTTTCACCTCTCTACTGTGCACCACAGTCACCAGATTTCTGTATTATTCAGCCCTTGTGATCATATCCAGACACTCTGGGATGATGATGGCATTGAAACAGAGGATGACACATGTAAAGCTGAAATACTAAACACCTTTTTCCAAAGCTGCTTTTACAGAGGAAGATCGCACTGCAGTTCCTTCTCTAAATCCTCGCACAAACGAAAAAATGGCTGACATCGAAAGAAGTGTCCAAGGAATAGAAAAGCAACTGAAATCACTCAACAGAGGAAAGTCCACTGGACCTGACAGGATACCAATTCGATCCTACACAGAGTACGCGAAAGAACTTGCCCCCCTTCTAACAGCCGTGTACCGCAAGTCTCTAGAGGAACGGAAGGTTCCAAATGATTGGAGAAGAGCACAGGTAGTCCCAGTCTTCAAGAAGGGTCGTCGAGCAAATGCGCAAAACTATAGACCTATATCTCTGACGTCGATCTGTTGTAGAATTTTAGTACATGTTTTTTGCTCGAGTATCATGTCGTTTTTGGAAACCCAGAATGTACTCTGTAGGAATCAACATGGATTCTGCAAACAGCGATCGTGAGAGACCCAACTCGCTTTATTTGTTCATGAGAGCCAGAAAATATTAGATACAGGCTCCCAGGTAGATGCCATTTTCATTGGCGTTCGATACAGTTTCGCACTGTCGCCTGATAAACAAAGTAAGAGCCTACGGAATATCAGACCAGCTGTGTGGCTGGATTGAAGAGTTTTTAGCAAACAGAACACAGCATGTTGTTCTCAATGGAGAGACGTCTACAGACGTTAAAGTAACCTCTGGCGTGACACAGGGGGGTGATATGGGACCATTGCTTTTCACAATATATATAAATGACCTAGTAGATAGTGTCGGAAGTTCCATGCGGCTTTTCGCGGATGATGCTGTAGTATACAGAGAAGTTGCAGCATTAGAAAATTGTAGCGAAATGCAGGAAGATCTGCAGCGGATAGGCACTTTGTGCAGGGACTGGCAACTGTCCCTTAATATAGATGAATGTAATGTATTGCAAATACATAGAAAGAAGGATCGTTTATTGTATGGTTATATGATAGCGGAACAAACACTGGTAGCAGTTACTTCTGTAAAATATCTGGGAGTATGTGTGCGGAACGATTTGATGTGGAATGTTCATATAAAATTAGTTGTTGGTAAGGCGGGTGCCAGGTTGAGATTCATTGGGAGAGTCCTTAGAAAACAGTCCTTCAACAAAGGAGGTGGCTTACAAAACACTCGTTCGATCTATACTCGAGTATTGCTCATCAGTGTGGGATCCGTACCAGGTCGGGTTCACAGAGGAGATAGAGAAGATCCAAAGAAGAGCAGCGCGTTTCATCACAGGGTTATTTGGTAACCGTGATAGCGTTACGGAGATGTTTAGCAAACTCGAGTGGCAGACTCTGCAGGAGAGGTGCTCTGCATCGCGGTGTAGCTTGCTGTCCAGGTTTCGAGAGGGTGCGTTTCTGGATGAAGTATCAAATATATTGCTTCCCTCTACTTGTACCTCCCGAGGAGATCACGAATATAAAATTACAGAGATTCGAGCACGCACGGAAGGTTTCCGGCAGTCGTTCTTTCTGCGAACCGTACGCGACTGGAACAGAAAAGGGAGGTAATGACAGTGGCGCGTAAAGTGCCCTCAGCCACACACCGTTGGGTGGCTTGCGGAGTATAAATGTAGATGTACCTTGGAGAGAGTGTGATCACTGTCCACCTTTCTCATTGTTACCTGAACGTTTCACTAATTTCCCGGAGGAATGTTATAAAATTCCCTTGAAAATCATACAGGACAGACACAAATGGAAGCTGTTATAAACCCCAACTGTTTTCCTATACTGTATGAGGCATGATAATGGGTTCTGTTTTTGGTGTTCCCATATTTTTTCTAACCCTCCGTATTTGCCTGTCAGTTACCAGATCTTTCCAGTCCTTGAATCTAAATACATTGTTGTCTGTCAAACAATGGAAACTTCAGGTAGGAATATCAACAGCCTGCTGCTGTGGTCGAGTGGTTCTAGGCGCTTAAGGCCGGAACCGCGTGACCGCTACGGTCGCATGTTCGAATCCTGCTTCAGGCATGGATGTGTTTGATGTTCTTAGGCTAGTTAGTTTTATGTAGTTTTAAGTCTAGGGGACTGATGACTTTAGATGTTAAGTCCCATAGTGCCTAGAGCCATTTGAACCATTTTTGAATATCAACAATGTAGGAAAAGACAGTTTGCTACTTAGGTAAAGAAGAAATGTTGAATTGCAGAGAGGCAGTATTAAGACACTCACGTAGGCTCTCTCAGTAAAAAAAAAAAAAAACACAGATATATAACACACACACACACACACACACACACACACACACACACACACACACACACAGTGCCCGAGACGCATTCCTGCTCGAGATACTGGATTTGGTGGTTGTGTGTACTTGAGGTAAGCTTTCGTGTGTGTGTGTGTGTGTGTGTGTGTGTTTTTTACTGACAAAGGCTGTGGCTGAAAGCTATATTTGAGTGTCTTTGAATTGTGTCTGTCTGCAACTTGACATATGTTGCTGTCTAGTTAGGTATGTTTCCAGTTTTCTTTTCAGATGGTAATGATCACAGATTTATTGTTGTTTGGTAGCTGGAACTTGTAAAATATGTTTAACAGAGGACATAATACCACTCTGAGTCTTAGACAAGAAGGCAAAGCCTGCACGAAAACTATTTTCGTGTCTCGTATTGTGGCTTTGAACTCCAAAGTACAGCTGAAATTGATATTTATTATGAACAACAATAATTATTTAGGAGTACGTTCAGTAAGAACTCAAGAGAAAGAATTCTAGTGGCCCTAATGGAATACATACAGTAATCTGCTGTAGACATTATTCTACTGAATGAACGCTTTTATTTATTTTTAGATCCACTGCCTCAAGAGAGAAGATATGCAAAATAAGTCAACATTCCTCTTCTTTAGGCCAATACAAGGAGAGATGTTTCTAAATGCAAAACATGTTGGAGTGCACCGAGATTCTCTATTATTTCATGTGCAGTGTTACGTGGCTTTATGCTTAATTACAGACTTACTATTTTATCAGTTGATTTGTTTTCACCATGTAACACCTGCTGTTTACGTTCATCTTTGTTGCTGAGCGATGTATCACTTTTTGTTCTGACACCGCAACTCTTCCTTTCCTATATCTTTACTACTTTTTATCGATATAAGTGATGAACTATTGGTTTTGCTGTTTAACAACTTTTTAATAACTGTTAAAGTATTACAGGCATCGGATCCCACATAAAGTATTACAGGCATCGGATCCCACATAATGTGTCACCCACCTACACCTTTTAGATGAACCTTTCGAGACTCGAGCGATCTGTTTACAAAGAGAAGGCAGAATATCTCTTCATTTGACATTGTCCAACAATGACTTAAGAAGCTCGATGCCCTCGCGGCCTGGGCTCTTCTGTGTCTCGCGGTAGTTTACGGCATTCGTTTTATTCCTTGCCCACTTGCCACTATGCCAAACTTTTGTGGTGATCGTCGGGCAACGTCTTCCACATTATCTGCAACATAAATAAACTTTCTTCCCACAGTACTTCTGAAAACCCAGAAACAAACTTGAAGAACATAATAATAATAACTGTTCTTATAATTATTTGTATAAGTCTTGGTCACTTTAATGAGGGGTAGGACAGGCCTAAGCCTTGTGACACCACACATGCCAGTTTTAACTTACTATTTGATGGGGCTCCAGGGAATTTTGCACAGTGTTTCATTTAGTGAATGATCATTACTGTCTGCTTCCAGTTTTAAAAGGTCATTTTTGTTTGTTTCAAATTGCATTGATTGAGACTTCAAGACAATAGTGATGTGGCAAACGTTGTGGGATACCTCCTAATATCACGTTGCAACTCGACACGGCATTGACT
Organism: Schistocerca gregaria; assembly: GCF_023897955.1. Classification (NCBI taxonomy): domain Eukaryota; kingdom Metazoa; phylum Arthropoda; class Insecta; order Orthoptera; family Acrididae; genus Schistocerca; species Schistocerca gregaria. The sequence goes on along the minus strand of NC_064930.1, from coordinate 78,870,949 downwards.
CAACAAGTCATTGACTCAACAAGTCATTGACTCAACAAGTCATTGACTCAACAAGTCATTGACTCAACAAGTCATTGACTCAACAAGTCATTGACTCAACAAGTCATTGACTCAACAAGTCATTGACTCAACAAGTCATTGACTCAACAAGTCATTGACTCAACAAGTCATTGACTCAACAAGTCATTGACTCAACAAGTCATTGACTCAACAAGTCATTGACTCAACTTGAAATATTGAACCGTGCTACCCCTATAACTGTCCATAATTATGAAAGCGTTGCCAGTGCAGGATTTTATACAGGAACTGACCTCACAATTATGTCCCATAAATGTCAATGGGATGCATGTCGAGTGGTCTGGCTGAGCAAATCGTTCACTTGATTTGCCCAGAATATTCTTCAAACTAATTGCGAACAATTGTAGCCTGGTGACATTGCACATCGTCACCCATAAAAAATTCCATTTGTGTTTGGCAACATGAAGTCCACGAATGGCTCCAGATCGTCTCCAAGTAACCATCACTTCCAGTCAATAATCGGTTCACTTGGATCAGAGGACCCAGTAAACACAGCCCACACCATTACGGAACCAGCACCAGCTTGCACATTGCCGTGTTGACAACTTGGGTCTGTGTATTCGTGGGGTCTGTGCCACATTTGAACCCTACCATTAGCTCTTACCAACTGAAATTGGGACTCATCTGACAAGGCCGTGCTTTTCCAGTCATCTAGGACCCAACCAATGTGGTAACGAGTGCAGAAGAGGCACTGCGGGTGACGTTGTGATGTAAAGTTAGCAGAGGTATTCATGTTGGTCATCTGCTGCTGTAGCCCATTAACACAAAGTTCCACCACACATTCGTCATACGTTGCACATTGATTTCTCTGACTATTTTGCATTGTGTTGCTTGTCTGTTAGCACTGACAACTGCTGGCAAACGCCTCTGCTCTTGGTCATTAAGCGAAAGCTGTTGACCACTGTGTTGTCCTTGGCGAGAGGTAATGCCTGAAAATTGGCATTTTCAGCACTCTTGTGACATTCTGGATCTCGGACTATTAAATTTCCTAACTATTTCTGAAATGGAATATCCCATGCATCTAGCTTCAACTACTATTCAGTATTCAAAGTCTGTCAATATCCATCGTGCGGCCGTAATCATATCGGAAAGCTTTTCACGTGGATCACCTGAGTACAATTGACAGCTCCACTATTGCACTGCCCTTTTATACCTTGCATAAGTGATACTACCGCCATCTGTATATGTGTGTATCACTATCCTGTGACGTTTGTCACCTCCATGTAAAAGTGAAATGATTTGCTTTCATCTATTGTAGGTCTGTTCAGTTATCTACATCTACATACATAGTCTGCAAACCTCTGTGCCATGGATGATAGACTGTATGTCAAATTTTACCAATTATTAGGACTTACATTCACATACGGAGGGCAAGAATGATTGCTTAAATGCGTCTGTGCTTGCTGTAATTAGTCTAATCTGACTTCCAGATATCTATGCCTTTTTGTGAGTGCCTCACGGGCCAGCATACTCAAATGTCATAAAATTAGACTTTGTAGACAACAGGGCAATCACCACGGGGCATAGAGATCTTGAAGTTACCGAGTCCGTATTCATCAGTGATATGTTGACCATGGATGAATTGGTGAATATTTCGGCAAACGGAGATTTCAGCCGTGATCTGCTAAGCCAGAATCCTCTACATTTCACCTAAACAAGACGGCTGTTCATCTTGAAGGAGGATAACTCAGACATAACAGAAACCCAAAATATCTAGGAGACGTGCTTAATAGGACACTCAGTTACAAGCAACCTTCATTAAGAACAGCTGCAAAAATCAGAACTAAAAATAACATCGTCCAAAAACTGTGGCACGTGACAAGGATCAACTGCATCAATACTCAGTACTTCAGCTCTGGGATTGGTGCAGCCTGGTGTGGAGTATTGCTTACTGACGGATGAATTGTGCACACAGAAAACTACTTGTTACACAACTTAATCGTACCATGCATCTTATAACTGGTACCATCAGACCCACATCAAATGCATAAATTTGTAGCATTTTCCCATAAATTTAATAAACTTGACAGATACATATAACAGAGACTTTAGTCATCAAGAATATATTCTCTTACACTATTTACAACAGACTGTCAATGCTGGGGTAACTTTTCAGTACTGCTTCTGTAGAAATCATTGTTATGAGGCAAAGAACCCATTGACCACGTTCGGTGTGCATTTTCATTTGGAAAGGAAGTTCCTTCAAGGTTGTTCAATAGTGAGTGCTGAAGGTGAAAATCTGAGAGCACAAGATTAGGTGTGGAATGACTTCCCAACTCAACTCTTGGGTAGTACTTTTTGTCGGTCTAGCACAAAGCAGGCAGGTGTTGTTGTGGATTAACATCAGTTCGCGCAGTCTTTTTGGTCGTCATTCTCGTATTGCGTCTGTGAGACATCTCAGTTGTTGGTAGTAAATATCAGCAATGACAGTTACACCTCGGGGAAGCAATTCATAGTACACAACACTGCCGATATTCCACCAGATGAATAACATTATCTTTCGTGGATGCGTGCATGTCTTCGTACGGGGAGTTTCCTATCTTTTTCATTATGTTAGCTTAAAGACACCATTTCCTGTCACCAGTAATGATGCAGGATAAGAAGCGTCAGTGTTGTCCACGAGCTGATTGATGATGAGCAAGCAGAGATGCTCATACGGTTATTTTCCGATTTTTGAACCTTCCCTACTGCATCAGATTATGGTGGAATGATCACAGTTCATCACTTTGCCAGTTCTCAATTACACTGAAGTGAACTGTTGAATACAAAAAACTACAGAAAAATCCTAACCTCCCTGTTCGTGCAGACATTCCAAGTGCCAGAAAATGTAAGCTTAACTCTCATCACCCACATCTGGAAACTGCAAGAATATTAGTCACAAATGGCTTTAATACTGGTAACCAGTGGAGACACACATGACAGGGTAATGCTGTGACAGAACAGCTGAAGGTATCACGCATATCGACTGAGTTACGTGGCTTCGAACTTTGGGTCGAGGTCTGGTGGGCTCTTAACCAAATAAGAGCCACCACTGGCAGATGTGTTGACTCTTCCATCAGGTTGAAGAAAATAACTTCACAAGCTGTGACTGTGGCATTGTAAAGCAGTCTGTTTGCCATGTCATTCAAGAATATCCTCTGGGCACTTTTCCTGGTGATAACAGAGGGGTCAGCAGACGATATTTGTGGCATGATGATATAGGCTGATTAAAATTGTGTAGCTGATGTGTGTCACTCGCTGCTACAGCCACAAGGCACCATATTTCCTCCAGCTGTTCACCCGTCTTCGTTCCTCCTGCCTTCTTAACAGTATTAACAGTACCGTGCACAGCGTGTCCACTTTCGTGATTCTCGGCTGAAATGCACGTGTAACAACATTTATGAACTTACTTTCCCACTGGCTCTTCAGTAAAACATAATCGCTACATCTAAAACTAAAAATCACTCAGTATTTCCAAAAGAACAAATTGTGTCTGCAATTGAAGCACAACGAAGTGAATGAATGGCCTTATTGACACCTCACCATCTCTTGGCACAGTAGACGAAAACTTTTCCGGCAGGCTGATCAGTAACAGGCCTGAGTAGCGTATGGAATAAAAACTTCAGCTACTGAACCAATAACTACATCACTAATGAGGCTAACTTACGGAACTGAACAGTATGGACGGTACAGAATACGACTACTGAACTAGTGTCCAAAATGTCATGTTTTCTGTAACACTCGATGTGACCGCAAAAGTTGGTAGCAGTCGACAAGTGTACCGGATGAATACACTCAATTTTGACATCACTTTCCAAAACTTCTACATCTACATCTACATCCATACTCCACAAGCCACCTGACAGTGTGTGGCGGAGGGTACCCTGAGTACCTCTATCGGTTCTCCTTTCTATTCCAGTCTCGTATTGTACGTGGAAAGAAGGATTGTCGGTGTGCTTCTGTGTGGGCTCTAATCTCTCTGATTTTATCCTCATGGTCTCTTCGCGAGATATACGTAGGAGGGAGCGATATACTGCTTGATTCTTTGGTGAAGGTATGTTCTCGAAACTTTAACAAAAGCCCGTACCGAGCTACTGAGCGTCTCTCCTGCAGAGTCTTCCACTGGAGTTTATCTATCGTCTCCGTAATGCTTTCGCGATTACTAAATGATCCTGTAATGAAGCGCGCTGCTCTCCATTGGATCTTCTCTATCTCTTCTATCAACCCTATCTGGTGTGGATCCCACACTGCTGAGCAGTATTCAAGCAGTGGGCGCACAAGCGTAGTGTAACCTACTTCCTTTGTTGTCGGATTGCATTTCCTTAGGATTCTTCCAATGAATCTCTGTCTGGCATCTGCTTTACCGATGATCAACTTTATATGTTCATTCCATTTTAAATCACTCCTAATGCGTACTCCCAGATAATTTATGGAATTAACTGCTTCCAGTTGCTGACCTGCTATTTTGTAGCTAAATGATAAGGGACCTATCTTTCTATGTATTCGCATCACATTACACTTGTCTACATTGAGATTCAATTGCCATTCCGTAAACCATGCGTCAATTCGCTGCAGATCCACCTGCATTTCAGTACAATTTTCCATCGTTGCAACCTCTCGATACACCACAGCATCATCCGCAAAAAGCCTCAGTGAACTTCCGATGTCATCCACCAGGTCATTTATGTATATTGTGAATAGCAACGGTCCTATGACACTCCCCTGCGGCACACCTGAAATCACTCTTACTTCGTAAGACTTCTCTCCATTGACAATGACATGCTGCATTCTGTTATCTAGGAACTGTTCAACCCAATCACACAATTGTTCTGATAGTCCATTTTCATTAAACAACTGTGGGGAACTGTATCAAACACCTTTCGGAAGTCAAGAAACACGGCATCTACCTGTGAACCCGTGTCTATGGCCCTCTGAGTCTCGTGGACGAATATCGCGAGCTGGGTTTCACACGACCGTCTTTTTCGAAACCCATGCTGATTCCTACAGAGTAGATTTCTAGTCTCCAGAAAAGACATTATACTCGAACATAATACGTGTTCCAAAATTCTACAACTGATCGACGTTAGAGATATAGGTCTATAGTTCTGCACATCTGTTCGACGTCCCTTCTTGAAAACGGGGATGACCTGTGCCCTTTTCCAATCCTTTGGAACGCTATGCTCTTCTAGAGACCTACGGTACACCGCTGCAAGAAGGGGGGCAAGTTCCTTCGCGTACTCTGTGTAAAATTGAACTGGTATCCCATCAGGACCAGCGGCCTTTCCTCTTTTGAGCGATTTTAATTGTTTCTCTATCCCTCTGTCGTCTATTTCGATATCTACCATGTTGTCAAGTGTGCGACATAGAGAAGGAAGCACACTGCAGTCTTCCTCTGTGAAACAGCTTTGGAAGAAGACATTTAGTATTTCGGCCTTTAGTCTGTCATCCTCTGTTTCAGTACCATTTTGGTCACAGAGTGTCTGGACATTTTGTTTTGATCCACCTACTGCTTTGACATAGGACCAAAATTTCTTAGGATTTTCTGCCAAGTCAGTACATAGAACTTTACTTTCGAATTCATTGAAAGCCTCTCGCATAGCCCTCCTCACACTACATTTCGCTTCGCGTATTTTTTGTTTGTCTGCAAGGCTTTGGCTATGTTTATGTTTGCTGTGAAGTTCCCTTTGCTTCCGCAGCAGTTTTCTAACTCGGTTGTTGTACCACGGTGGCTCTTTCCCATCTCTTACGATCTTGCTTGGCACATACTCATCTAACGCATATTGTACGATGGTTTTGAACTTTGTCCACTGATCCTCAACACTATCTGTGCTTGAGACAAAACTTTTGTGTTGAGTCGTGAGGTACTCTGTAATCTGCTTTTCGTCACTTTTGCTAAACAGAAAAATCTTCCTACCTTTTTTAATATTTCTATTTACGGCTGAAATCATCGGTGCAGTAACCGCTTTATGATCGCCGATTCCCTGTTCTGCATTAACTGATTCAAATAGTTCGGGTCTGTTTGTCACCAGAAGGTCTAATATGTTATCGCCACGAGTCGGTTTTCTGTTTAACTGCTCAAGGTAGTTTACAGATAAAGCACTTAAAAATATTTCACTGGATTCTTTGTCCCTGCCACCCGTTATGAACGTTTGAGTCTCCCAGTCTATATCCGGCAAATTAAAATATCCACCCAGAACAATAACATGGTGGGGAAATCTACTCGAAATATTTTCGAAATTATACTTCAGGTGCTGAGCCACAACAGCTGCTGAGCCCGGGGGCCTATAGATACATACAATTACCATGTATGACCCTGCTTTAACCGTGACCTTCACCCAAATCATTTCACAATTCGAATCTCCGTCAATTTCCTTCGATACTATTGCACTTCTTATCGCTATAAACACGCCTCCCCCTTCACTGTCCAGCCTGTCTCTGCGGTATACATTCCAATCTGAGTTTAGGATTTCATTACTGTTTACATGTGGTTTCAGCCAACTTTCTGTCCCTAGTACTATATGGGCGTTGTGACCGTTTATTAATGAGAGCAGTTCTGGGACCTTTCTATAGACGCTCCTGCAGTTTACTATTAGCACATTAATATTGTTATTCCCTGCTGCATTTTGCCTACTCCTGCCTTGCCGCGTCTCAGGAGGCGTCTTGTCGGGCCTAGGGAGGGAATTCTCTAACCTAAAAAAACCCCATGTGCACTCCACACGTACTCCGCTACCCTCGTAGCCGCTTCCGGCGTGTAGTGCACGCCTGACCTATTCAGGGGGACCCTACATTTCTCCACCCGATAGCGGAGGTCGAGAAATTTGCACCCCAGCTCTCCGCAGAATCGTCTGAGCCTCTGGTTTAAGCCTTGCACTCGGCTCCAAACCAGAGGACCACGATCGGTTCTGGGAACGATACTACAAATAGTTAGCTCTGATTCCACCCCGCGAGCGAGGCTTTCTGCCTTCACCAACTCCGCCAACCGCCTGTACGAACTGAGGATGACCTCTGAACCGAGACGGCAGGAGTCATTGGTGCCGACATGAGCAACGATTTGCAGTCTGGTGCACCCAGTGCTCTCTATCGCCGCCGGTAGGGCCTCCTCCACATCTCGGATGAGACCCCCGGGCAAGCAGACAGAGTGAACACTGGCCTTCTTCCCCGACCTTTCTGCTATTTTCCTAAGGGGCTCCATCACCCGCCTAACGTTGGAGTTCCCAATAACTAATAAACCCCTCCCCCCGTGTGCCTGCTCGGACCTTGCTGAAGGAGCAGCCACATGTCCAGTCACAGGCAGAGCCGGCGATGCCACACGGCCAGCCTCCACATTGACCCTCCGCCTTGTGCGCCGCGAACTCCGCTGAACCCGCCACTCCCCTTGGGGAGAGGGTGGCCCAAACGCGCCTGGTACCCGCGAAGATGTCTCGACAGCAGGGACAGTGGGTGAAGCATGTAACACCTGGGGTGTTACAGGCAGGAGGAACGAAGACAGGTGAACAGCTGGAAGAAATATGGTGCCTTGTGACTGTAGCAGCGAGTGACACACATCAGCTACGCAATTTTAACTTCAAGTGAATCTGAGAGCATCCCCTATGCTTTATTGTCGTGCTCCACCATTTTCTTTTTGCTCTTTTGCTGGCATGTTACAGCACGGTGCTGGGCATTGTAACATCTAACAGGACTGCAGACGCATCTGTGCAAACAAACTGAATGTTAATAACCTTACTTTATATTTCTGATGTGAGTATTATAAATTAACTCACACCAATCGTATTTTGGATGCAACTCACTGACAATATACATTTACCGATGTTCTGTTGTCAGTTTGGTGGAGACTGATTGTGCCTATGTAAAAATGCAATGTAATATGAGGTTGGTGTGTAAGTTCGTAGCATTTTTGTATTGCAGGTTAGTATTCTGTCTGCTACGGGTTTATTTATTGATTGTCATTTTTTTATTTGTAGTTCATTGGTGCTGTTTGAGTGTACATATCATCATTTTGTCCTTTGGAGGTAGTGAGTGGAGCTGTGGATGCTAGAAACTGGAGTGCCATGTGGAGAATTCTGAACATATTCTTCTGTTTGAGCTCAGTGGAGGGGTGATAGCAGTGGATCAGTGGATACAGCCGGAAACATTTGCATTGTGGATGGGGATAATGCTCTTGGACAGAGTATGGCAAGAAAATAGTTTTCTCATTTCAAGGAGGGTCATTTGGACATAAGTAAATCTCCACATTCAGGAAGACCTTAGAGTTTTGATGGAGATCATTTAAGCTCATTCATCAACAATAACTCACTTCAGTGTACTCGAGAACTGGCAAATATGATGAACTGTGATCATTCCATCACGGTGTGACATTTGCATACAATACGGACTGCTCAAGAATTGGGTGTAAGCGTACCACATGCTGGAAGGCAAAATCACAAAAGTCAACACGTGGCCATACGTGTGTGTCTGCTCGCTCATCGTCGATTGTCTCGTGAACAACACTGACCGTTTCTATCCTGTGTCATAATGGTGATGAGAAGTGGCGTCCTTATATTAACATAATGAAAATAAAGGAATTGTTGATTGTAAGCAAAACAGCACTTCTCTGTGCAAACACCAGCATGCATCCACAAAAGATGTTACGTACCTGGTGGAACAGCGACGGTGTGCTGTACTACAAACTGCTTCCCTTAGATGTAATCATCACTACTGACTTTTATTGTCAACAGCTGAGATGTCTTGCAGACACAATCTGGTAACTCTGACCAGGAAGGCTGCATGAAGTGATGCTACTTCCGCATTCTGCTAGATTGACCAAAAAAACACTACAAAAGAGTTGGGTTGGAAAATCGTTCCACAACTACCGTATTCAGGCAGTTTCGCGCCGTCATATTTTCAGCTTCTATGCTCTCTATTGAACAGCCTTCAAAGAACTTCATTTCCACATAAAAATGCACTCCGAACATGGCTCAACATAGTGAAGGAGAATATACAGGGTGTACATAAGACCTGATGTAGTATCAGTGGACATAAGAGCAGCAGGTCCAGTACGAATACAGTGGCTGTATAGTGTACTATCAAACGTGTGGAGAAATAGTAAAATACCCGACGACTGGAGAATAGGAGACATTCTTCCCATCTTCAAGAAAGGCAATAAAAGACTTTGTAAAAACTACAGAGGAATAACCCTCATGAGTCACACAGCCAAGATTTTTGAAAGAATTTTACTAAATCGAATAAGTGAAAAGATAGAAAAGGAACCGAGTGAAGAGCAGCATTGGTTTAGGAAAGGAAGGAGCACGATCAACCTGATATTTTCTATCCATCAACTGATGGAAAAAAGTTGGGAGTATAACAAAAGGATGATAATGTTTTTTATAGACATAGAAAAGGCATGTGACTAAGTTGACAGGGAAAGATTCTGGGAACAACTGAAGAAGATAGATATAGAAGATGGATACATTAATGTTATAAATACAATGCACAGAGGCCACAATTGTAGAATTAGAGCACCATTGGGGAACTCTGAATACTTAGAAATAAGACAAGGAATGAATAGGTCAGTTATAGATATAGTAAAAGAAAAAGACAAAAAGATGATTTTTGCAGATGATATGGTGATATGGGGTGATAAAGGGGTAGATGTGCAGCTACAGCTTGATGCTTGGAAGGAAATAATGAAAAGGTATGGATTAAAAATAAATAAAGATAAGAGTGAAGTAATGGTATTTGGAAGAGAGAGAGGAATCAATGGAAATATTACCTTGAATGGAGAACCCCTCAAAGTGGTAGAAAGTTTCACTTATTTAGGGAGTGAAATATCTAGGGATGGAAGAATAACTAACAAAATTAATAGGAGGTTACAGAAGGGAGGCAATTTCTACCAAACAATAAAACATCTGATTTGCAATAATGAGGTTTCAGAAAGAGCAAAACTCCTTATGTATAAGAATTATTACATCCATATTGTCACCTATGGTGGAGAAACATGGACAATGACAGAAAGGGACTGGAGCAGACTGCAAGCAGGGGAAATGAAATTTCTCAGAGCAGTTAAGGGAAAAACAAGAATGGACAGAGTAAGGAATAGAGAGATTAGAAAGGACCTCAAACAAGAAAGTATGAGAGAAGAAATTGAAAGAAAGAGATTAAGATGGTATGGGCATGTTAAGAGGATGCATGGGCAGAGACTCCCCAAAATTATGTAAGAACTAAAGATGGATGGGAAAAGACCTAGAGGGCACCCAAGAACACGGTGGAAAATGGGGGTGAGAATATCTGTTGAAAGGAGAGGTGTGACCTGGCAGCAAGTGGAGGAAGAAAAGTGGTGGGAGGACCGAGCCAAATGGAGAGGACTCGTCAGCACCCAGACCTGGCGGTAGCTGGAGCAGGATTCGGATATAGATAGATAGATAGATAGACAGATAGACAGACAGACATAAAGCCTGGTAACACTTTAAATTATTTATTGCACAAGAACAAAACATTGTACAGATATCATACATGTGTTATTTTGAAGAGAAACTCTGAAAGGTCCCCCCACCCCTCCCATGTATTACACCACAGCGTAGTTTGGTAATTTGTCGATAGTGTGCGCTGGTCGCAAGTGCGATGGATCAGTCGTGCTACAGAAGGGACAGCTGTTTCACGATATGGCCTCCCCGATTACCTGTTCTCACTCTGTGTGACTTTTTCCTATGGGGACTCATTAAAGATCTGGTGTATGTACCACCTCTACCACGTGATGTAGCAGAGCTCCGGGAGAGAATACGGGAAGCGACTGCCACAGTCGACGATGCCGTGCAGGGACGGGTATGGCAAGAATTCGATTACCAGTTTGACGTCTGACGGGTCACTTGTGACTCGCGTATCAAAAGTTTGTAAAAAAAACTTCCAGAGTTTCTCTTCAAAATGCAATATGTATGACATCTGTATGATGTTTAGTTCTTGTGCAATAAATAATTGAAAGTGTTCCTGGACTTTATGTACACCCAGTATTATTGATGAATAAAGTCTCTTATGTGTATCTGTTGTTTTTATTAAACACACAGAAAAGTGCTACAATTTTATGCACTGACCTAATATTTAAATGTCGCTACAGTTTCTACCACTACTTTTTGTTTTTCTGAGGATCCTAAAAACATTATGGTCTCCGATTAATTTATTGTTTATCTTATCCAATAATGTACATACTGGGTGATCAAAAAGTCAGTATAAATTTGAAACTGATTAAACCACGGAATAATGTAGCTAGAGGGGTACAAATTGGCACACATCCTTGGAATGACATGGGGTTTTATTAGAACAAAAAAAAAAAAAAATACAAAAGTTCAAAAATGTCCGACAGAAGGCGCTTCATCTAATCAGAATAGCAGTAATTAGCATAACAAGTAAGACAAAGCAAAGGCGATGTTCTTTACAGGAAATGTTCAATATGTCCACCATCATTCCTCAACAATAGCTGTAGTCAAGGGATAATGTTGTGAACAGCACTGTAGAACTGTACGGAGTTACGGTGAGGCATTGGCGTCGGATGTCGTCTTTCAACATCCCTAGAGAGGTCGGTCGATCACGATACACTTGCGTCTACAGGTAACCCCAAAGTCAATAATCGCACAGACTGAGGTCTGGGGACCTGGGAGGTCAAGCGTGACGAAAGTGGCAGCTGAGCACACGATCATCGCCAAATGACGCGTGAAAGAGATCTTTCACGCGTCTAGCAATACTTTTTGTGCTAATAAAACCCCACATCATTCGAAGCATCTGTGTCAAGTTTTACCCCTCTATTTACATTATTCTGTGGTTTATTAAGTTTTCAAATTTACACCGACTATTCGATCATCCGGTAATTTGCTTATTCGAAGGAATTTTATGTCTGCTGGCTGTGCATGGCTCTTGGCCTCGGTGGCCTGTGGTTTTTCTCCCATAGGGAAGTACAGATACAGCCATAACTTTAAAAAGTTTGCCTGCGTTTTCCTTCCAGACTGCATTTAACTGTTTGACACACAGGTAGACGCCCTCAATATTAATGTCCACAAAAACATGACTGGATATTGTGTATCAGATAATACATGCCTAGTATGGGAAAAGTAGCGTATCTTTTGTTTGGTAACTGTGTATTGTGTACTTCAGTATTTCTGGCGCATTCCACATCCTCGATGACTCCTGCACTACGGATTTACGATCGGGCAGTGTATCTAATCCTATCCAAACGCTTTTCCTAAATTGTCTTCCCTGTTCATCATATTTATCAAAATTCTAAGCCTCTTCCATAGGGAGTCCCATCCCCTTCTCCCCGTCATCCCGTGCCGTGTAATCCCATTGTCCACTATCCAGTGTCACATCATTCCACTCTTACCTGCTCAGACTCGTGAACTCAAAGTGCTGCCTCCAGTTTAACTGGCGCCCCACCACTTGTACCACCCCACCACCAGTACAGCCCTGCCGCCCCCGTAACGCTCCTGCCCCCGCAACGCTCCTGCCCCCGCAACGCTCCTGCCCCCGCAACGCTCCTGCCCCCGCAACGCTCCTGCCCCCGCAACGCTCCTGCCCCCGCAACGCTCCTGCCCCCGCAACGCTCCTGCCCCCGCAACGCTCCTGCCCCCGCAACGCTCCTGCCCCCGCAACGCTCCTGCCCCCGCAACGCTCCTGCCCCCGCAACGCTCCTGCCCCCGCAACGCTCCTGCCCCCGCAACGCTCCTGCCCCCGCAACGCTCCTGCCCCCGCAACGCTCCTGCCCCCGCAACGCTCCTGCCCCCGCAACGCTCCTGCCCCCGCAACGCTCCTGCCCCCGCAACGCTCCTGCCCCCGCAACGCTCCTGCCCCCGCAACGCTCCTGCCCCCGCAACGCTCCTGCCCCCTTTGTAGCTCTGCTGCCTCTTCACCTTCGACCAAAATAACAGTGTAACAGTAGCCCAGAAAATGGAGCGATGCGTGAAATCTAGCGGAGCATTACTGCAGGGTGGTGTACTTTGCAGATGAGCTGAAGCACATAATTGGGAGCGAGACGGCGCGGCGCGGGCTGCTGCGTGTGTTCGAGCTGTTCCAGAGGCCGGTGCTCAACCGGCGCCTGCTGCACGTGCTGCTGGAGGGAGTGCTGCGGACGCTCTTCCCAGACAACAACCTCGAGCAGGTCAGAGTGGTGGAATATCTTTTTCTGTCCAAATACGATACGGTGTCCCCAGACATACTGATTAACATTACTGTCTCTTGCCGTGCTCTCATTGTGCACCGCCACCTCTGGAGCAATCCTTTTGTGAGCAAATATGCCAATCCCTTGTTTCCGCCCCTTTTAAATGCGTCCTTTCTGTTTATCTTTGATACGTTGTTTCATATCCTCGGCAGTAGCACTCCAAACGGTTGCCCCTTCGACATAAATGTCGCCTCGGCATGGAGGGGGAAGGAAGGAGGCACGTGTAGTGAAGTCTGTTAGTGCAGTGTTTGTGTGTGGAACAACTGCCAAAAGATTCGTGAACTGTGTACGGCAGTGTTAGTCAACCTCTTTCACCTTCTGCTCACCTTCGTATCTCTGTCGCTAATAAAATTATCTAATCCCTCACCGCTTCGACAGTAATGGGCAGTAACTTTACTTTATAAAATATATAAAGTAGAGCTACAAAAAGTTAAAGCATATGATAGTACAATATTCAAAGGAAAGTTGCTATATAGCCGAGATGCTGAGCTGCAGATAGGCACATCAAAAAGACTGTCAGAAAGTGAGCTTTCGGCCAACAAGGTGTTTGTCAGAGGCAGAAACACACACACACACACACACACACACACACACACACACACACACACACACACAAAACCACAGCCTCTGGCTGCTGACACCACACTCACACCCAGCAGCCATTTTTAAAGCATATAATAATAATAATAATAATAATAATAATAATAATATAATAATAATAATAATTGCACACCATATACTGTACAGCAATTTTTTTAACATCCCTACTGCAAGCTGGCCATTCAGAAAGATTTAACACCAACAAGTGGGCCGTAGGGTCTGGGTTGACTACAACTGGTGTAGGCCATATGTGGTCGTGCACTGTTGTGGTGGACTATACAGTTGTTCATATCTACATCTGCCTCTACATCATACTTAGCAAGCCACCAAGCAGCATGTGGTACCACAACGCAGGCAGCAGGTGTGTGTGTGGGGGGGGGGGGGGGGGTTTACTTCTGGTACCACTAGCTGATACCTTGTTCCCTGTTCCACTTGCAAATGATGCACAGCAGAATTATTGTTGGTAGGGCTTAGAATTAGCTCTAATTTGTCATATTTTCTCATCTTGGCCATTTTGTGAAATGTATATGGGAGGAAGTAATATCTATACCTACTCTTCTAGGAAATCGCTTTCTCAAAATTTTACCAGATAACCCCTACGTGATGCACAACACATCTCTTGTAATGTTTGACACTGGAGTTTGACGAGAATCCCTGCAATGCTCTCGCACTGACCAAACGGCACCTAGATGAAATGTGCACCTCTTTGTTGGCTCTTCCCTGTCTCTTCTATCAGTCCTACGTGGTAAGGCCCCCACATTCATGAACAGTACTCAAGAATTGATCAAACAAGAGCCTTATAAGCCGCTTCGTCTGTGGACAATTTAAATTTCCTTTAGATTCTGACTGTGAATATGCCTGGTTTCTACTTTACCTAACGGCCGCCCTGGGTAAGTGCTCCTGTCAATTTTTGGATAGACACTGTTTCTAGCACTTAGTCATCAGCAGTGTAGCTGTACAGTAGTGGATTTCTTTTCCTATGTATGTTCAATATGTTAACATTTCTTTAGATTTAGGGTCAACTGCAAGAGCCAGCACCATTCATCAAGCATCTGCAGGTCATTGTGCAAATCGATACTGTCTTTGGGTGGTGTCGGTTTCTTCCAGACAACTGTATCGTCTGCAAACAGTCTTAAAGAGCTTCCGACACTTTGTACTAGATCATTTATATACATTCATATAACTGTCTCACTTCGTCTGGGTACTCTGGAAATTACCTTTACATCTGTTCAGTTAGTTCCATTGAGAGCTAGGTGTTGGGTTGTATCTTCAAAGAAGAGTTGAGTCCAGTCACAAATCAGGTCCGATACTCAGTAAACTCTTCCACACACACCCCCCACCCCACCCTCCCCACTAAGGACGGTGCAGTATGATGTGAAATGCCTTTCTGAAGTCAACGAACACTGCATCAGTCTGAGTGCTGTCATCTACAGGTCTATGGATTTCACGGACGAATGCAACTTCTGTGGACATTTTCTTCTTGTGGCCTCCCTGAAATATTCCATAACATCACTGTAGAACTCTTTATTCATCATCTCACCAGGAGGGACAGACTCTTTTCATTTTAATTCCCCTCAGTAATACAGTTTGTGCGACAGAATATGTTGACATGTACCAAAACTTGTTACTAAGATGTAGTAGACATCTCGGATGGTCTATCCTTACGTTGCCACCATCAACCGGTGTTCTCCAATTTTTGAAATGCCTAAGTGCTTCATTCGTCTGTATCTCGCGGAAAGTATTATCTCGAAAAGCTCGGTTCGACACTCGGTGTGTTTCTGCAGCGTGATGCCCACACTTACAAACAAAACTTTATGCAGAGTTGCTGTTTTCTTCAAGGTTCCCAGCACAAAACCGCAAACTCGTGGTACCAGGCCAGTGGTGACAAAACACACGGGATAGCAAATGCATGTATATGGATGACAGTAGTATTGTGTACACAAGGTATAAAAGAGCATTGCATCAGCAGAGCTATCATTTCTACACAGGGGAGTCATGAAAAGGTGTCCGATGTAATTATGGCTGCACTACAGGAATTAACAGGGTTTGAGCACGCGGAAAATTCCATTTCATAAATCGTGTGGGAAGCAATATTCTGAGATCCACAGTGTCAAGACTGTGCCGAGAATACCAAATTCCTGGCATTGCCTCTCACCAAGGACAACGCTCTGACCGACGGCCTTCACGTAACGACCGAGAACAGCGTAGAGTTGTCAGTGATGACGGACGGACAGCACTGCACGGAATCGACGTGGGAAGTGTGGCAAATGTATTACCTAGGACAGCGCAACAAAATTTAGCACGAATAGGCTACGGTAGAAGACGACTGACTGGAGTGCCTTTGCTGATAGCACGGCACCACCTGCAGCGGCTCTTCTGGGCTCTGACTGTATCGGTTGGACCCTAAACGACTGGAAAACCGTAGTCTGGCCAGATGAGTTCCAATTTCAGTTGGTAAGAGCTGACGGCAGGGTCTGAGAGTGAGGCACAATGTGCAAACTGACTGTGGTTCCGTAATGGTGTGTGCTGTGTTTATATGAAATAGACTGGGTCCTCCGATCTAACTGAACCGATCGTTTACTGGCAGTGGTTATGTTTGGGTTCTTGGAGATCATCTGTAACCATTTGTAGACTTCACGTTCCCAAACAGTGATGGCATTTTTTATGGATGGCTATGTGCTCTGTCACTGAGCCACAATTGTTTGCAATCGGTTGGAAGAACATTGTGGACAATTTGAGCAAATGATTTGCCCACCCACATTTCTGGACATAAAATTCGTCGAACATTTATGGGACGTAATCGAGAGGTCAGTTTGTGCACAAATTGTATACTGGCAACACTTTCACAATTACACTGTGTGATGGAAAGCATCCAGACACCTTATTGAAAATGACTTACACGTTTGTGGCACCCTCCATTGGTAATGCTGTATGGTCTTGACCCACCTTTAGCCTTGATGGGGTAATGCTGTATGGTCTTGACCCACCTTTAGCCTTGATGGCAGTTTCCATTCTCGCAGGCATACGTTCAGTCAGGTGCTGGAAGGTTTCTCGGGGAATGGCAGCCTATTTTTCATGGAGTGCTCCACTGAGGAGAGGTATCGATGTCGGACGGTGGGGCCTGGCAAGAAGTCGGCGTTCCAAAACGTCCGAAAGGTTGTTCTGTAGGATTCAGGTCAGGACTCCGTGCAGGCCAGTTTATGTAACCACTCTGTCACAGGCCGTGCATTATTAACAGCTGCTTGATCATGTTGAAAGATGCAATCGCCACTCCCAAATTCCTCTTCAACTGTGGGAAGCAAAAAGGTGCTTAAAGCATCAGTGTAGGCCTGTGCAGTGATAGTGCGACACAAAACAACAAGGGGTGCAAACCCTCTGCATGAAAAACACGACCACACAATAACACCACCACCTCCGACTCTTACGGTTGGCACTACACACGCTGGCAGATGACGTTCACCAGGCATTCGCCATACCCACACCCTACCCACACCCTACCCCATTGGATTGCCACATTGTGTACTGTGATTCATCGCTCCACACAACATTTTTCCTCTGTTCAATCATCCAGTGTTATGCTCCTTACATCAAGCAAGGCTTCTGCAGTGTTACTTGGCTTTATGTTTAATTACAGACTTACTATATTATCATTTGACTTGTTTTCACCACGTAACACCCGCTGTTTACGTCCTTCTTTGTTGCTGAGCAATGTATCACTTTTCGTTGTGACGCCGCAACTCTTCCTTTCCTATATCTTTACTACCTTTTATGTATATAAATGATGAACTATTGGTTTTGTCATTTAATAACTTTTTAATAACTGTGGAAGTATTTTAGGCATTGGGTCCCACCTAATGTGTCACCCACCTATACGTTTTACACGAACCTTTCGAGACTCGATCGATCTGTTTACAAAGAGAAAGCAGAATATCTCTTCCTTTGACGTTGTCCAACAACGACCTAGGAAGCTCGGCGCCCTCGTGGCCCGGACTCTTCCATGGCTCGTGGTAGTTTGCAGCATTAGTTTTATTCCTCGCCCACTTGCCACTATGTCGAACTTTCGTGGTGATCGTCAGGCATAGTCTTCCACGTTCTCTGCAATATAAATAAACTTTCTTCCCACAGTATTTCTGAAAACCCAAAAACAAATTTAAAGAACATAATAATAATAACTGTTCCTATAATTATTCGTACAAGTCTTGGTCGATTCAGTGAGGGGTGGGACAGGCTCATGTTCGTGTGTGTGTGTGTGTGTGTGCGTGTGTGTGTGTGTGTGTGTGTGTGTGTGTGTGGTCAGCCTATTAAATGCCTTAACAGACTAAAGCTGTAATTGTGATAGTCTTTTTGTTGTGACCATCTGTGACTGAGCATCTCCACTGTATAGTGAGTAGCAACTTTCTTTCGCATAATATTGTTTATATAATTGTGTGTTTTCCTGCCACACTTGGTGAGTAGATTTTTTATGTATCCAATTATATTTTCAAAAATTGTTTATTTTTGTTGGAAAAGGATAGACTGCCACTCATCAGACAGAGGAAGCGTTGAATCGCAGACAGGCGTAGTGAAACAGACTACTAAACATTTAAGCTTTCAGTCAGAAAGAGCTCTCCTTACGAAATAGAAGACGAACAAATTCAGACGGACACAACTCGCACACGCACAGTCCTGCAAGGGCCCGACTGTAGTCTGCAACTGCATCTGAAGTGGTCGGCAGTCTACGGGGGTCGGGTGCTGGGAGTAAGGACGAGGCATGTGGGAGGGATAGGGAGTGATACCGGGGAGGGTGCAGAGACTCGACGGGGACAGGATACGGTCGCTATGAGCAGAGTTGGGAGGCTATGCTGGGATACGGGAGGTGGAGGGGATAGGGAGAGAAGAGAAGAATATGGGTAGCGTAAAAGACCATCCTGGACTGGAGCAACAAATCCATTCTTCGCCAGGGATTCAACTACCTCTGATCGTGCTCTGTAATGAGGAATATCCTCCCCACCTCTTCCACAGTGGTGTTGTACAACCTACTGAACCTACAAAATACCCTTATCCGACCCCACTCCACACCCTATCAGAACCTCTTGTCTCATGGTTCATATCCTCGTAACAGCCCTAGATGCGAGACCCGTCCCGTATCCTCTGACCGGCACCTGCTCCACGACTGTTCACGACGAGCGGTATATTTTTTAAAATTCCCACAGTTTGACTGCGTAACCCATTGTTAACTAAGTAGAACGACTCCACTTTTATACCTGCCCGTGGCCTCACTTGCAATGCAATTGAAGAAATTTCCAGAACTCATTACTTGCCAGTGACCCCCAGCCACCCACCGACCCTCGGCCGTGACGTCACGGCCCCCACATAGTGCTACTTTGTGCCTTTGACACGCGACACCTTAGCCCGGCCGGTCTGTGTGTCGCCGGTGCACACCACCAACCGTTCTTCAGCATTGGAAGCCACAGACTGACTGCAGTAGCAAGCCAATGCTTCTGTGGATCTCGTGGAGCAGAATCGTCCCGCTTCTGTGCCCTGTAGTAGCGACTCTAAACGGGCTGTCACTCGGCAGCCACTGAAGTGACACCCCTACATCTCTTTCCCATCGTGACTCTCCTCCCGTGGAACGTTCACGGCCTTTGGTCCCAGGACGACGACTTACGGCTGCTTTTAGCATCACAGCATCCGCTTGTACTCTTCCTTCAGGAAATGAAATTGCGCCCTCACGGCTGCTTTGGGCTTTCACATTTCGTACCGATTTGTTTTCACTTTCCCCCTGACGTTAGTATTCCATCTCCCTGACCACCAGTTTTCAAGCTGTTGCAGTTCACCTTTTCCTTCTCCACCTGACTTTTTCACTCTGTACCATTTATGTCCCTCTGTCATTCGATGTCACCGGGGCAGACTTCCTTCAGCTTATTGGGCAGCTACCTCCCCCATTTTTGCTACTTGGTGACTTTAATGTGCATCATCCTCTTTGGGGTTCTCCCAGGATCTCTCGGAGAGATGCCCTCTTGGCTGATCTTCTTAACCAACTCAACTTCTTCTGTCTTAACACAGGTGCATGCATTTCCCTGTCTGACTCCTCGCACACCTATTCCCATTTGGACCTATCCTTCTGCACTGCCCAGCGTGCCCATCGTCTTGAGTAGTCAGTTCTTTCTGACACCTACTCGAGCAACCATTTCCCCTGTGCTATCTGTTTGCCGACTCCTACACCATCGATATGAATCCCCAAATGGCTGCTTACTGAGGCTGACTGGCTGGTTTGCTCCTCCCTGGTGAACTTCAAAGAACAAGGTTTCCCCAGTTGTGATGACCAGGTGGACTACCTCACTAATGTTACGCTTACTGCTGCAGAATGTTCCATTCCTCGCACTTCCTCTTTACCTTGTCGTGTCCCAGTCCCTTGATCGACTGAGGCATGCCGCGACTCAATTCGCGCACAGAAACGTGCTCTCCATATTTTTAACCATCATCCTACAATGACGAACTGCATTCGTTATAAACTCTCAGTTCATCCCGATCCTCCGTACCAGGGCCAGACGCCATCCACATTCAGATCTTGGAACACCTTTCTCTTGTTGGCAAGCAGTTTCTGCTTAACACATACAACCATACCTGGGCAGAGGGCACATTTTGTAATGTGAAGCCACCGTCATACCCGTACCTAAGCCCAGTCAGCACAAAAACCTTCCTTCTAGCTAACATCCCATCTCTCTTACCATCTGCATTCGCAAGGTGTTGGAACATATGCTTCGTGCCCAACTGGTACAGCAGTTCAAGTCTCGCAATTTACTGACGAATGCATGGTGTGGATTTAGAGTGTGGCATTCTGCAGTTGACCATTTCGTTATTACTTTGCCAACACGTGTTACAAATGGTTTTCTGCGGAAATCCCAGACTGTGGCTGTGTTTTTCCATTTGTAGAATGCCTGTGACACCTGCTGGAGAACTGGTATCCTCCATACTCTTTGCATACTGGGCTTGCGTGGCCGCTTGCGCCGTTTCCTTCGGACATTTTTAAAAGACCGAGGTTTCGAGGGGTGTGTGGCTTCTGCCTCGTCGGACACCTTTATCCAGAAAAACAGTGTGCCTCAGGATTTCGTCCCGCGTGCCACCCTCTTTGCTGTCGCCATTAAGCATGTGATGGCCTGTCTCCCACTAGGCATCTCCAGCTCCCGTTTTTGTTGACGATTTTGCCACCTATTGCAGTTCTCCCCGTACCTCACTGACTGAGCGGCACCTTCAGCGATGTCTCGATCGTCCTTACACCTGGAGCATCGACAGTGGCTTTCGGTTTTCCACTGACAAAACCGTCTGTACGAATAACTGGTGATGCAGTTGGTTTCTCCCATCATCTTTACATCTTGGGTATGTTGCCCTTCCAAAATTCCCGGTGCTTGTGCTCGGTAGGAAACACTCTCGATCCTCCCCCTTGTTATACCTGATAGCCCACTGTACACAGTCCCACAGTGTCTTACGTGTCCTCGGCGGTACTTCCCTGGGTGCCGATCAAACCGTCCTCTTCTGTTTGTGTTACTATCCTCCATTCTGGCGTCCGTTTGGCCACGGGCGCCTTTTACACCGACCCGATTGAGTGTCTGTACACTGAAGCTGCTGAACTACCACTGTACTACCGCCGTGACTTTCTTCTTAGCGAGTATGCTTGCTGTTTGTCTGCCGTGCGTGGCCACCCGTCCTGTGATGATTCTTTCGATCGCCAGTATGGGATGCGTCCCTCTTCTCTGTTACCTCCTGGAATCCACTTTCCGCACTCGATACGGCGGCTTAACTTCACACTACCGGCATCTTTCCCGGTGGGTGTGAGCTGTTCACCACCTTGGCTTCGTGAAGTGGCCCACGTTAACCTTGGCCGTCATTCGCTTCCTAAGGACGCTACTCCAGCCTCAGTCAGTCGCCTTCAGTTTCACGACCTTTCCACAGAACTTCACGATAGTACCTTTGTATACACTGATGGCTCTCAGGCTGACTGTGGAGTAGGGTGTGCCCTCATCATTGGTACCCGTGTCTCTAGATACCGGCTTCCGGCACACTGCTCAGTATTTACATCAGGAGTACATCAGGCGACACAGCCTTTTCAGTTGTGTCCTCTGCTCAGACTGACTCAATGCCGTTCAAAGTCTGTGCTCTGTACACCGCCCTTCCCAGTAGGGAAGTGCGTCCAGGAAAACTGCCACTTGCTCACTCTCGGTGGAGCCAGTGTGACGTTTCTGTGGGTTTCCGGTCACGTCGGTCTGCCAGGAAATGGGGCTGCTGATGCTGCTGCCGAGGCTGCAGTCCTCGTATCTCAGCCCCCTAGTTCCTGTATTCCTTCTGACGATTTCTGTGTTGCCGTCTGTCAGGAGGTTGTCTCCCTTTGGCATCACCAATGGTCCTCCCTCCACGGAAATAAACTTTGGCTTATTAAGCCTCTCCCATTGGCTCGGATGACCTCTTCTCGACCCTCCCGCCAGGAGGAGGTCATTTTAAGTAGGCTGCGTATTGCGCTCCGCCTTTTTAGCCGTCGTCATGTGGTAAGTGGCGCTGCACCACCACTTTGTGCACATTGCACCCAAGTTTTGACTGTCCACCATTTCCTGACGGACTGCCCATTTTTTAACCATGCGTCCCTACTTGTGTTTGCCATCTGAGTCATCAGCCGTTTTTGCAAATGTCTCGTGGGCTGTCGACCGTATCTTACTTTTTACCCACCGAAGCAATATGGTGAGGCTATTTAATTTTTAGTTTTTGACCTCTATTTCTGTATGGTT
The DNA here is from genome assembly GCF_023897955.1 of Schistocerca gregaria. Classification (NCBI taxonomy): domain Eukaryota; kingdom Metazoa; phylum Arthropoda; class Insecta; order Orthoptera; family Acrididae; genus Schistocerca; species Schistocerca gregaria. Next base: position 78,848,356 of record NC_064930.1, on the reverse strand, counting down.
TCTTTCTTTAGCATTTTTTCCATGTACCTGTTCTTAGCTGTCTTGTATTATGTCCATTGAGACTGACGTATAGACGTTTTGTAACTCCTGTCTTTCTTCGTGTTATAGTTTTGACTTGAGTGCGTATGACCCCAGTTGTTTTTCGCACCCTAAAGCAAAACAAAACCTATGTCATAGGTTCCTTTTAAACCTTCGTTATTCAACTGGTTGGCTGATTCTTTCACCCTTTCCAAGGAAATTCAGAATATAAAAAGTTTCAAAAGTTTTGGTGCTAAACAACTGTAGAAGTGTAGAAGTTACAGAACCTGCACATCATAGCTATTGGAGTCAAGCTAGTACCTGTATAATACGTAATGTGAGGGTACGGAATTTGTGTAAAGTTTGTTGAATATGTTGGATTTCTACTATAGGTCGCTAGCAGTTTTACCTTCAATCGTAATGATTTCTTTTCTGCCTACATTTCTATTTACAAATTTTTATTGATATATCCTGATATATGAGTTATTATCAACCTTCATAGCTTGTATTAAATTTTTTTATAGAAACAATGGAAACTCAATGCTGGAATACCAACACTGCAGGAAAAGATAGATTGCTACTTCTGTAAAGACGACATGTTGAGTTGCAGACAGGCACAATTGAAAGACCTTGCTTTTGTGTATGAATTGTGTTTCTCTTTCCTTTTTTGATGAAGGCTGTGGCCAAAAGCTTATGTGTAAGTATATTTTAATTGTACGTATCTGCGACTTAATGTGTCACTTTTACGATAAGTAGCAATCTGTCTTTTCCTACACTACTAATTTGTTTATACAGCAGCTTTTCCCATGTTGTTTCAGTATTCCTGGCTGATTTGTTTAACTTACTGAGGATGTCTGCTTATTTTCTTATTCCCTGGATTACCTATGTGTTTCCTTCAATTTTAATTTTGAATCATTTAATTGGAAACACAGCATTGTAACAATGTCTATAACTTGTAAGAAATGACTGAAACTTAAATATCTACATTACAGATACATAACCTGTGCCAAGTTACATTTTTAACAAGGGATTAGAAACCTTTAGGCTATTGTCACTAACAAATCTTCTTTTCCTGTATGTATAATTGACAATTGGATCCTTTTTTGTTGTAATATTATGTTCAATGTGGCTGGCTTATTGTCCAATAACCTGGTGTCTGTCACATCAGTGATATGTTCACATTTGTTCATATTGAAAATTATTTGGTCAGTTAGTCTGATTTATACATTCAGTGTCCATATGTGTTGTTGCTGTCATAGTACAAGACAACAATAGATTGATCAGCTGTTAGTGTTTAGCATAGTCATTTTAAAATTAACAGTGATATTGTCAAAAACAATTGCATTTTAGCTGATATTTGAATTCATGTAGCAGCATTTCAAGGCTTTGCAAGAAAACAGTGAAATGTGTGTGTGTGTGTGTGTGTGTGTGTGTGTGTGTGTGTGTGTGTGTGTGTGTGTGCACGTGTAAATAAAAATGTTAATTCTAACACCCAAGTGCAGTATTCAAAATCTTTTTCCGTGCATTTTATTTTAGTATGTTTTATTTCTCTTGAATGATGCCCCATCCTAACATATATGTATGTTCAGTGTCCTTTATGGGGCTACAACACTTCCGTATTATTTCAAACTCTTGAATAACAGCAGTACATGCTGCATCCCTTTGAACCAGTGCTCTTTTATACACAAGACTTTAAATAACAATATTATGAAAAGGATAGTTCCTGCTCACCATGCAACGGGAATGCTGAGTCGCAGATAGGCACAACAAAAAGATTGTCAGAAAATGAGCGTTCAGTCAACAAGGCCTTTGCCAGAGGATTTTTTTTTTTTTTTTTTTTTTTTTTTTTCCTATCTCTGACAAAGGCCTTGTTGACTGAAAGCTCATTTTCTGACAATCTATTCCTAGTGTCTGCCTGTGACTCAGCATCTCCACTATATGATGAGTAGCAACTGTCCTTTTTCATAATATTGTTACATTCCACCCTGCATTTTACATTGTTGAATTTTGCCTGAAGGCTTTAAATAGTCATACGGAAGGACTTAAGTTTCACTTAACTTGCTGCCTAAGTCCCGTGCATTTTGATAGAAAACTGTTAACAGATTTTTCTATTCTGATTTTGGTGCATCATTTACCTACCTGTTTGCATGGTGCTACAAATAAAAAATTCTGAGATGGGTTGGTGGAGCCATTTTCCATTTGGATTGAAGTAAAACATTATCTTCTGGTGTGGCCTCTGTCAATTTAAGAAATGCAATGTATGTGGGATGTAACATCTGACACCTCGTACGGTTCGACTTAACACAGCCTGGTTAGTTTTGTGGTTGTAATGTAGTGTGGTGTGGTTTTTGCTTTATTATGTTTTTATTCACACTTCATTTGGCATCATGAAGATGCTCACTTGGAAGAGTATTTATGTGATGCCAATTCATTTTTGTTTGCCAGTGACAGGAGGAGGAAAGGAAAAAAAACTGTCATTAGTTGTACTTCATTTTGCAGCAGTAATAGTGAATGGGCACTAGCCAGAAATGCAGTTGCATTTCATGTCTGACTCTGCTCAGTATAGTGCTGAGCTGGTAAAAAATTTGATGTAGCCTAGATAATTTGAAAAACAAACACACATACAGTGTGTAACGGGTTTAAGTGCAGATATTTTTATATGTTGTGTGCTAATATTTATACATAACAGTTTGGTGGTTTTTTTTTTTTTTTTTTTCTCTCTGCATGGAACAGTATTGCCACAAACACACCACAAACTTTGACTTGATGTTTTCTGCTCAGTTATAACTAGCTCTGTAGCCATAACTGACGACGGCTCTTGTTGGCGTAGACTGTCTGTATTGCATCCATACATCGGCATTTGAGTACCTGACCTGGCTCCCAGAGAAAAATAGACAATAATGGCTGGCTTGTGCCATGCTTTAGTGGAGGTGCAATCCAACCTTAAACATAGGACTTGTGATAGCTAAATTATTTGACTGAAAATGGCGTAAATACTGATGTAATGTTGTTCAGTACAGTGTCCTCAGTCACCAATATAAATATGTGCACTTATACTAAACCCTTTATATTTAAGCCCATCCAGAAAGTGGAAATTGTGTATAGAGAGCAAGTGGCGTAATTGAAAAGATTGGGGTTTTAAGATTTTAAAGAAAAAGTTTGTAACATGGCTGGTACAGCAACCAGTACGTATTATATGAAGAAACAAGCAGTCTTGTTCACAGAGAATATATTTATTTTTTTTTTCCCAAGGATGTGTTACACTTTTATTTAGGCATCTCTGGATTGATCTTCTGAAGAAATAAAAAAATATCTTGATAGGGGTGTGGCCCCATTTAGTGGGACTGGATTACCAAGAAAATACACTCCTGGAAATGGAAAAAAGAACACATTGACACCGGTGTGTCAGACCCACCATACTTGCTCCGGACACTGCGAGAGGGCTGTACAAGCAATGATCACACGCACGGCACAGCGGACACACCAGGAACCGCACTGTTGGCTGTCGAATGGCGCTAGCTGCGCAGCATTTGTGCACCGCCACCGTCAGTGTCAGCCAGTTTGCCGTGGCATACGGAGCTCCATCGCAGTCTTTAACACTGGTAGCATGCCGCGACAGCGTGGACGTGAACCGTATGTGCAGTTGACGGACTTTGAGCGAGGGCGTATAGTGCATGTGCCCGTCGACCTGGGACCGGACCGCAGCAACACACGGATGCACGCCAAGATCGTAGGATCCTACGCAGTGCCGTAGGGGACTGCACCGCCATTTCCCAGCAAATTAGGGACACTGTTGCTCCTGGGGTATCGGCGAGGACCATTCGCAACCGTCTCCATGAAGCTGGGGTACGGTCCCGCACACCGTTAGGCCGTCTTCCGCTCACGCCCCAACATCGTGCAGCCCGCCTCCAGTGGTGTCGCGACAGGCGTGAATGGAGGGATGAATGGAGACGTGTCGTCTTCAGCGATGAGAGTCGCTTCTGCCTCGGTGCCAATGATGGTCGTATGCGTGTTTGGCGCCGTGCAGGTGAGCACCACATTCAGGACTGCATACAACCGAGGCACACAGGGCCAACACGCGGCATCATGGTGTGGGGAGCGATCTCCTACACTGGCCGTACACCTCTGGTGATCGTCGAGGGGACACTGAATAGTGCACGGTACATCCAAACCGTCATCGAACCCATCGTTCTACAATTCGTAGACCGGCAAGAGAACTTGCTGTTCCAACAGGACAATGCACGTCCGCATGTATCCCGTGCCACCCAACGTGCTCTAGAAGGTGTAAGTCAATTACCCTGGCCAGCAAGATTTCCGGATCTGTCCCCCATTGAGCATGTTTGGGACTGGATGAAGCGTCGTCTCACGCGGTCTGCACGTCCAGCACGAACGCTGGTCCAACTGAGGCGCCAGGTGGAAATGGCATGGCAAGCCGTTCCACAGGACTACATCCAGCATCTCTACGATCGTCTCCATGGGAGAATAGCAGCCTGCATTGCTGCGAAAGGTGGATATACACTGTACTAGTGCCGACATTGTGCATGCTCTGTTGCCTGTGTCTATGTACCTGTGGTTCTGTCAGTGTGATCATGTGATGTATCTGACCCCAGGAATGTGTCAATAAAGTTTCCCCTTCCTGGGACAATGAATTCACGGTGTTCTTATTTCAATTTCCAGGAGTGTATTAAACAACTTACTAATATTTGGTAGTGAATGGGTACATGGCATACCATGCATAAAATATCCGAGCTGGTAAATGCCCTTAGTAAAGCTTCTGAAACACTACACAGTGTCCTACAAAATAGAATTAAACAGCAGATGACCAAATGGTATTTTAAAAAAAATATTTAACCTGCTTTGTCCCTAAATTGACAAACAATGCTGGAAATAAGAAGGAAACAGCAGATAAACTTATTATGGGATGTGGCGCAGTCCAACGCAGACCGAATGGGATCAGGCCTGCAGTAAAGCTTTACAACAAAACACGCTGAACGCGTAGTGCATATTCTCTAGCACACGTCACACTGAATATGAAAACATACGAGGCTTCAAGACTAGTGTGCGCAGCTCTCGGCAGATGGTGCGTGCAGGCTGTGAGCTGTGATGGTATTCAGTTGCTAAATCTTATCATAACAATAAACTGCAACAGTTGTTATAGATGACCAGTGTTCTAAAAAATGCTGATAAAATGTTTACATTAATAGTCAGAATAATCAAAGTGAATAAAAATTAAAAGCTAAAGTAATAGATGATCAAAAGGTCAGTATAAATTTGAAAAGTGAATAAATCATGGAATAATGTAGATAGAGAGGTACAAATTGACACATGCTTGGAATGACATGGGGTTTTATTAGAACCAAGAAAAAATACAAAAGTTCAAAAAAATGTCCGGCAGACGGTGCTTCATCTGATCAGAATAGCAATAATTAGTATAACAAAGTAAGACAAAGCGAAGATGGTGATGTTTACAGGAAATGCTCAATATGTCCACCATCATTCCTCAACAATAGCTGTAGTCAAGAAATAATGTTGCGAACAGCACTGTAAAGCTTGTCTGGAGTTATGGTGAGGCAGTGGCGTCGGATGTTGTCTTTCAGCGTCCCCCTAGAGATGTCGGTTGATCACGATACACTTGCGACTTCAGGTAACCCCAAAGCCAGTATTCGCACGGACTGAGGTGTGTCCCCCCCTCACCACCACAACCTCCCCCCTAATAAAACCCCATGTCATTCCAAGCATGTGTGTCAATTTTTACCTCTCTATATACATTATTCTTATTAAGTTTTCAAATTTGTACTGACTTTTCAATCACCCTGTATATAAAAAATACATTGCTATGATGGGAAAGCATAAAAATACAGAGGGGAGCTCTGAATACCAATGCAGAGTGTCCCACATAGTATTATAGCCAAAACCATTGTACATACCTGAATCTCCCTAAAGCTAGAATCTACACCCGTAACCCCCCCACCCCTCCTCAACGCGCAAAATCATGCCGTGCTACCTATCTGTCATTGCTGATTAACAGTGTACATATGCCAAACAACTGCAGCATTGAAGCCATGCAGTAGACTTCAGTGGGACACTGATAAATGTTAATACAAACGTAAAATCAACATTTGTCAGTAGTGACAGGTAGATAGCAGAGCATGATCTGTAATACTACTCGCGACACTCAATATTGATATTCGGAGCTCCCCTCTGTACTTTTATGCTTTTCCATTATAGCATTGGACTATTTTATATACTTTAATTTTTAATTTTTAGTCGCCCTGATTATTTTTACTTCTAATGTAAACATTTTATCAGCAATTTTAGGACACTAGTCATCTATAAACACTGTTACAGTTTATTGTTATGACAAGATTTAGCAACTGAGTGCCATCATAGGTCACAGCCTGCTTGCACCATCTGCCGTGAGCTGCACACACTAGTCTTAGGGGCCTGGTATGTTTTCGTATTCAGTGTGACGTGTGCAAGAGAATGCGCACTACGTATCTGGCATGTTTTGATGTAAAGCCTTACTGTAGGCCTGATCTCGTTTGGTCTCCATTGGGCTGCGTCACATGCCATAGTAAGGCAATGTGCTGCTGCCTTCTTATTTCCAGTGTGTGTTGTTTGTCAATTTAGGGACAAAGCAGGTTACGTATTTTCTAAAAATACCCTTTGGTCATCTGCTGTTTTATTCTGTTTTATAGGACACAGTGTGCAATGTTTTTAAAGCTTTACCAAAGGGCATTTACTTGCTGGGATATTTGTATGTGGTATTCCATTCACTCATCACTACCAAATATCAGTAAGTTGGTTAATATATTCATGGTAATCCAACCTAACTAAGTGGGGTTCTTGCAGCCAACACTGCTTGTTTCTCCATAATGAGGAAAGATGATGATGATGGTGATTATTATTATTATTATTATTATTATTATTATTATTATTATTATTATTATTATTATTATTTCTTTCCTTTCTCAGACGTTATGTCTGGTTATAAATGGAAAGTGATGTGGACCTTGATCAGGCGTGACTTCCTTTTAACTGTACGGTGTATGTTACATTGCATGTAGGAACTTTCAGGTAATTGAACATGTATCAATAATTACACATTTCTGTATTTAAATATATACGTTTGAATGAAGCTGTATTGCGTTGATGTACTGGTGGATATTGTGTGGTACGACTCCTGTAGTTGATAGTATAATTGGTATAATGTCAACTTTATCCTGATGCCACATGTCCTTGACTTCCTCAGCCAGTTGGATATATTTTTCAATTTTTTCTCCTGTTTTCTTCTGTATATTTGTTGTATTGGGTATGGAATTTTGATTAGTTGTGTTAACTACTTCTTTTTATTGGTGAGTCTGATGTCAGGTTTGTTATGTGGTGTTGTTTTATCTGTTACAATGGTTCTGTTCCAGTATAATTTGTATTCATCATTCTCCAGTACATTTTGTGGTGCATACTTGTATGTGGGAATGTGTTGTTTTTATTATTATTATTATTATTATTATTATTATTATTATTATTATTATTATTATTAGGAATAAACAGATATATGAGCAATATAACGCACTCACGGATTACAGGTTTTCCGGAGGCTACACTCACGGTCTCCACGTGTCCCTCGGCAGTCGTCAAGCGGTGGGCAGCTGAAGGGAGCATCAAAGGGTGGCGGCGGGGGTGGAGCACCTCCGGAGCTGGGGTTGCGGGGGGAGGCGATTGCCGCCCGGACTCGGTGATAAGAGGGGTGCGTAGGAGCCCCGAGCTGTGGACCGGACGCTTCTGGGCGCAGGTCTATTCCTGATGCGTTTTCCCAAAATTTTTCCAGTTCTGCAATTGTTTCAAAATGTACCCATACGTCCAGTCAGTGAGAACTCTGTGGAGTTTAGTTACAGTTAGTACAAATTGTGCAACGATCTCGGCTACGGTGGGAAGTTTCTGAACTGACTGTAGAGTTTGTAGCGAGTGCAAGACTGAATTCCCGGCGTCGCTCAGGACGCCGGTAGGGCTGTGACGGTTTGTCTTTCACGGGCAGCATCGGAACGTGCTCAGTCTGCGAGGTGGTTTAGGGTTGGTCACGGGGTGGTGGCGGCTGGTATATGGAATGGAAGTGTTGTGTAACAAAGTTGAATTAGTGGCTTGTGAGTATGTGGGAGAGTGTGAGGTTCCAGGTTGTGTGGTACTGGAGAAAGGAGAGTGGCGTAGAGCAAGTGGTGCAGATTGAGCGCTGAAGCTTGCCTGAGTAACTGTGTGTTTGGTATTAGTGGTCCGGAACTGTGAAGTATTTATTTTAGAGCTGCCTAATAACTGAAAATCATGAATGAGTGTTGTATTGTAAAGTAATTTATTATAGTCTTGCCACTGGTAACAAACTTTTCGTCATTGAAGTGGCCTGCAAGTTCAGCAATTTGTGTTATGAATGCTGTTGAGGGAAGCATATCACACTTCAATTAAAAATGGTAACAGATGTTGTATATTTCTCACTTCGATGTAAGTGAGTAATTTTATTGTGTAAAGAACTGTTTCCAGGAGACCAGTAATGTTGTATATAAAATTATTCAACTGAAAATATGTACTAATTAATGTTATGTTGTAGAAATTGTTCCACAGAAATTGTACATATTATTATTATTATTATTATTATTATTATTATTATTTTTCTCTCGCACTACCTCCTTCCCCCAAAATAACTAATTCACCATTCTCTCTCTCTCTCTCTCTCTCTCTCTCTCTCTCTCTCTCTCTCTCCTCTCTCTTCTCTCTCTCTCTGTCTGTCTGTCTGTGTGTGTCTGTGTCTGTGTGTCACACACACACACACACACACACACACACACACACACACACACACACACGCGCGTGTACCTCACTCCTTGAAAACTTCTACAAGTGTGGTTCTTGTGGGCGATTCTAGCATAAGTTTCTGGCAAACAAGTTTTTGTGTGCATTGTTATACTTGGCACCCCAAAATATGATAAAGCAGCACAGTGCATCTAAGTGATTACATGAAATTTCTTCTAGGAGTAATGCCTGTTTCTCAAATTTTCTTCAGAAATACATTATGGCCAACACACTCTGCATAGTACAAGCACGTGCTGTGATAACAGCTTTGGTCAGACGACTTTCTCACCCGAGAGTAAATGGTTGTCCGATCTAGTCAGCTCTGCGTGTCCAGAAAATGAAAGCTTTGAGTTTGACAGTTCAAAAAATATATAGGTTTTTACATAGAGTTTGAAGAATTACTGAAAATCATGCTTACAAGCAGTGCTGTTTAAATGGTCTCCATTTTAACTGGTACTTTTAAAAGAAAATAAACAAAAAGTAATGAAGTTACTGCTGGTGCCAAACTTAAAAAATGAGTGTAGTATAGTATAAACTTGCACACAACTCTAGAATTTTGTCAGCTGCTGTAAATTAGATTATAAGTCTTCAAAGCACCAAACGTAATTGAGTAGTGAGTTATTGATATCTGTGTGTATTACGTGTGAATGCTTTTTGAGCAAGAGAAAAAGAGATATATTTATTTTTGTATTGTTCTTTGTGTTTGTGGACTGCTTACCAATTTATGTTATGGTCCTAAGCAGAGGAGACTATGTTGTTTTTAAATGGTGCTTAGCAAGTGAAAGTATTATTAGTTGTAATTTTCTGTGAGAAGAAAAATGATATTTAATCTTACAATCAGTGTGTGTATTTGCAAATGTATGTGTGCTGTGTGAAGTTAAGCTCGTGGTACAGATAAATTACTGAGCACTAGACTGCCAATGTAGGATGTAGGGATTAAAAATAATCATTATCCATTTAAATATGTATTCAGAACTCTGTCGGGGTCAATTAATTTGTCAGCCTGGGTGTATTCTCAGGAGCATTTCTCTGTGTGTTTTATGTTGTTAGCAAAAAACCAGCTTTAGTGACTATGCAAATGTCGATCAGTGACTGTTCAGTGTTTGCCATTAAGGAACCGTGTCATCGTGAGAAATAAAGCATGCGAAAATTTTATTTTCACAACTATGTTCTTATTGTGTATTTATGTTGACCCTGAATCAGCTCGGCAATGCCCATCTATCCGAGCTGCCTTACAGTGTAGCCTGCAAGTTTTTGACAAAATAACACTACTTAAGTACGTAAGTTAGTTACAGTTAGTTGATTAGTTGCAAGTACCATAGATCATTTGAACTTCTGAGCCACTAACACCTTTAATAATGGGTGTAGGCATGGACATCACTGTTCTGCTCAAATTGTGATAGATTATTTATGGCAAATTCCATTAGTAAGTATACGTGGTGTAGTGAATATTCTTAACTACTAGAAGAGATGCCTACATGATGACCATGGGTGAACACCACATACAATCCTTACTGCTCACTTTTATGCAATCAGTAGTTCCTTCCTAAGTGATCAGTTATCCTAGATAATTATTCCATTAGACATTATTAAGTGGAAATACACCAAACATGCCAGGAGTAGATTGTTAGTTTCCAAGACTAGATGTTGAATGAACTACTGTTTATGGCCAGATCAAATCCCATCTATTATAATTACAGTACAGATAACTTAATAACCTCATACTACACTCTGTGTCTGACAAGATGATTGTTAGCATACAGTAACCTGAAGCTGATGTAACTATTCACAAAAGTTCACATTTGGGTAAGATATATAATTAACAGTCTTGAGTGAAGTTCTTAAACGGGGGTGCATACACCCTGGAACAACCAGTAAATACAGGAAAAACGCAGGAATTTTTCATCCAAGAAAAACCTGGGATTTTTTTTAGAATTCTGTGAAATTTTTCATTGTTTCTATTTTCATTTAAGTTTTTGTAATTTTAACTGGTAAGAACTGATACTGTAACAAGAATTTTATTTGAGCCCACTACTGCAAAATAATACTGTGGCAATAAAACATAAATAACACCAAAATTAAACTTTAACCTAACCTAACCTAACCTAACCTAACCTAACCTAACCTAACCTAACCTAACCTAACCTAACCTAACCTAACCTAACCTAACCTAACCTAACCTAACCTAACCTAAAAGAAAATGTGCCATTTTCAACAACAAAACACAGTGCACACACAAGCATCTGCCGATAGCAAAATGTGTCAAAGGCTTTAGGAGGAAGACTATTCAGTGCTTTGTAACAACAAACTGCTTTCAGTGAGCGCTATTTAACGCCCGCATCTCGTGGTCGTGCGGTAGCGTTCTCGCTTCCCACGCCTGGGTTCCCAGGTTTGATTCCCGGCGGGGTCAGGGATTTTCTCTGCCTCGTGATGGCTGGGTGTTGTGTGATGTCCTTAGGTTAGTTAGGTTTAAGTAGTTCTAAGTTCTAGGGGACTGATGACCACAGCAGTTGAGTCCCATAGTGCTCAGAGCCATTTGAACCATTTTTCGCTATTTAGCGGTGATACTGCTACTGGCTGAGTACATCGTGTGTCACGTGCTCTGAATGTCTGCTGTCATTGGCTGGCAAGATCACATGGCACGAACTATGACTGGCTGACAAAAGCGCATCAAACTGTATTTGGTGGAATTGTATGTATACTTTTGTAACATGAAAATATGCAGTGTACAAGTTGCCACACATCAATGATCTTTCTAAAATATGTTGTTTTCTGCTGGGTTTCGTTTCCTAAAAAGTGCCAGGAAATTCTATGACTGTGTATAAAACTTGTACCATCCAAAGGATTGGTACTTTTTACTGCTCTGAGAGGAAAGAATATTATATATTATTACTTTACATGGAAAAAAATGTACTTTCACCCACAATGTAGTGTATTTTTGCCTGGGGGGAAAAAAGAAAAAGCATAGTTTCACTCAGGGAAAAGTGTATTTTTAAGTGAGAAATGCAGGATTTATAAACACCCCGTGAAATCACTGTCCTCAAAATCTAACAATCATACCAATACAAAAATGATGTGCACGGCAAATAACTGTTGGAAATAAAGTAATACTATCGAGACCTAACAATTAAGGATAAATGGATGTAAAGTGAAAGGTTAGGTCCCAAATACCATCATGCCAATTCCTGTTATTACCTTACTGACATAAATACTTCAGAAACAGTAAGCCTTTGGCAATCATAACTTCATTTAATTACAACGCAGATAGTAATATATCAGACCTCAATGGTAGGGTAATAAAAATAGGTAGGCCTTGATTGATAAGAGTTTTAGCTAACACATATTACGAAATAGCTCTTAGTTTAATTGAAAGGGAACATCTTCAGTTAAGTAAAATTAACAAATAGAAAACAGGGAGGTTTTCAATGATGACAGCTTCAGTTAAGTAAAATTACCAAACAGAAAGCAGACAGGCCTTCTTTAACAACAGCTCCAGCTAAGTAAAATTAACAAACAGAAAACAGACAGGTCTTCTTTAATAACAGCTTCACTTAAGTAAGACTATGAAATAGAAAACAGGTAGGCCTTCATGAATAACTGCTTCAGTGAAGTAATTAAGAGTTTGAATTGCTTCCTCATAATGGGTGCACCAAAAGGCTTATACACAAGGAGCACAAGACTACACCAAGTTGGAAAGCCAAGAAAGGTTACAATGAGAGGACCGGCCTTCCAAGGCCCCTTTCGTTGGGTACACACCAGCAAAGGACATACTAATGCAGCAAGGTTAATTACATGAGAGCGACAACAACTAGCCGAACAGTATATCTTCGTCGCTGCAAGCTACCGCCTCTAAAATGATGGTGAAATGTCCAAAAGAAAGCTAGGCTGCCCAGACCAATTACATAGCCTCAGCAGTTGCAAATTTTGAGACCCACTTACCTTCTATGCCAATGTAATTAACAGAACGATGACGTCTGCAACGCCCAAAGGTATCTCAAAACTGGTACCGAGCTGTATTACAAGAGAAAGGTACTTACCTGGCAGTTGAAGGTATTTGGCCGGGAGGTCGGCTAAAACCCAACTGTGTAGGTACTGCACAACAACGGGTGGGTCCGGCCACAGCATAGAATAAACAAGTTATCACTCCAACTCGGGAAACCCCATCGACCCACACAGCTTAAGATATCCTGTTAACAACCACCGAGATCAATCTTGACTCAGCAAAAGCAAAACAGCAGCCGCAGTTGAAGGAACCAACTGGTGGTGAAATAGATGAGCTAAGAAACTGCACCGATCACAACAGATCGATAAGTATTAATAAGAATCGAAGCCGCAGCTTGCCGGTTCCAAAGGGGGCCCAGAACTCAGCACAGTGAAACTGGCTTCAACTCTCTCATAGGTGTGCCACATCTCATAGTCGGCTGGCCAGGCTACACACGAAGATGGCACTCAAAGTCAGCCACGGATTCAAATAGCCCCACAAATACGCCCAGCAACCACTAGCTGGACTGCGTGCCCGAGGCGTTTGTCTTACTCACTCGGTGGTCCTCTCTCACCGTTGTCCTCGCTCTGTTACCACTTCCCAACTCTCACGCTACAATACGCAACGTCCCCATCGACAACCTCGAGCAAAAATCTTAGCAGACTTAAACCAGAAGGACATCACACGACAGATCGAGCTAGTGGCACCGGGAATTCAAAAGGCAATGCCAGCAACCTCGTCGTGGCTCACTATCCTTCCCTTAACCCAATGACCCCCATCCAGCCTACAGAAGAAGGGGAAGGTTAATTAATGGGCTTAAGTTGATTAAGCTGCACCCTGAGGCAGATGCTTGACAATCAAGTTAACCAGACCCAGAATTTGGTGACAGATCATGGGCCTATGAAAGGAGGAGTGAACGTCCCGAGCTTCCTGGCACAGTTCTTCACGAAAACCACATATCCTACATTCCCCAGAATTCTGCATCCATTCCTATTGTATCACTGTGCCTGGCGGTGGTGGGATATCATAATGTTATTCCTGGCCCATTGAGAATTTTCCCTAAGATCTTCAATAGTAAAGGGCGAAGACGGGAAGTCGTTGATATCACACAAGTTGGACAGAGGAGAATTTATGGGATATGCAAACACGAAAGCAGGAGATACTGCCTTGGACGCTTCACACTGTGCCATGTAAAATGCAAAATTGAGCCGAGGCAAGGTGGCATCCCACTTACTCCGAAATTCGTGAATATAAATGATCAAAGCTGACTTAAGATTGTGATTCATTCTCTTGGCAAAAGATGCCTGGGAATAATATGGCATAGGGACAAGATGCTTAACAGCATTACGAAAACAAAACTGCTTAAACTGCTCCAAAACAAACACCATAGCATTATCATTCATGGGAGCTATAGGGGGGGTCCAAACTAGCTGAAGATGTTGGTCAGGTGTGCAATGTTAATAGCGACTGTGACCCCACGCTTAGGGATTAACCGTACAAATCTGGAAAACGCGTGAATAACCCCAGAATATATTGATTCCCCTTCTTGGTAAGAGGAAGAGGCCCTACGTAATTGATAGTTTGTTCATAGGGCTCTCCTTGCATTCAAATCATAACAACCCTTTCAGAGGACTATTACTGGGTTTAGCCTTCTTACAGACTTAATGCTCACTCACTAATTACCTGCTATCCTTACACAATATGGGCCAAGTAAGGTGAGCCTTAATCTTTTCCAAGGTTTTATAGAGGCCGAGATGTCCCCCTACTAGAGAATTATGAAAATAATGGAAAAAGGGAGACACCAGCTCTTCAGACAGGGGTTTTGATCCCGTTTGGTTTTAAGGTCCACAACCAACTGGGGAGTTTCAGCTAAAATGGTACACATGACCAGGCGAGACTCTCAAATGACCCTATTCTCAACAGCCCTCTCCTCCTGAAACATGCAACTGGAGCTGTCGGTGACTTGTCTGTCAGGTCCTTTTACGTGTCGCCCCTTAAATTGGAATGTGGAGATGCGATCTGCCCACCTGGCAATCCTACCAGTTTTCCTGGGTCGAGCCAACGTTCAACTTAGGGCCTGATGTCTGTCTCAAAGATCAAACTTCCTATATTCGAGATAGAACTGAAACTTCTCTAAGGTGAGAAGCACAGCTAGCGCCTCACACTCGTAAATGGAGTAATTCATCTTGGGACCAGACAACCCTCTAGGCGCGAAAGCTAATGGGTGCCTTATACCTCGGTCATCCTCCGACAACACTACAGCAATACTGGCACTGGAGGCATCAATTTGAACGGCAAACCTTTTGCCTAAATCCGGGAGGGGTAAGACCGGTGGCCTCGATGGCTTCAAAAGCTCCGTGTTGGCTCTCATCGCAGACAAATTTCTCCTACATATTTTTATTGAGGGGAATGGCCATCTGTGCAAAATCAGGAAGAAAACAGCGAAAATAATTCGCCATCCCAATAAATCTGATTATCTCCTTCCTACTTCGAGGCTGAGAAAATTCCTTCAATACCTTATTTCATTACTGGCCAAGTGGCCCATGAAGGACACTTGTTTCCTAGCAAGTGTAAACTCGGACGGCTTAATGGTCAACCCCCACATCCCAAAACTTGGAGAGGACCTCCCGAAGGTGGTAAAAAAACTACTGACAATAAATGACAACATCATCGAGGTAATTAGAGACACAAGAAAACTTCAAGTCACCCAGGATATGATCTTAAAAGCGAGACAAAACTGTCACCCCAGTGGACGAGCCGAACGGCACCCGGTTGAACTTGTAAAGGTTCCAACCGATGCAGAATGTGGTGACACATTTAGACTCCTTGGTAAGAGGAATCTGATAATAAGCTCAAAAACTGTGAACCACTTATACCCTGAAAACCAGGTGAAACAATTGTAAAGATCCGTCAAGGGAACAGATTCTAAGATAACCTTTTAATTACGGAGTCTATAATCGACGAACAGCCTGTAGTGCCAGGCCCGAACCTCAGGAACAAGAAAAACTGGTAATGCATGGGGAAATGTAGACAGTCTAATGACCCCCTCCTTCAACATACTTGCCAGTTCCTGTCTCAAGATTTTCATTTTGTGTGGCGAGAGGCGATAAGGAGACTGTCGTACTGGGACATCATTAGCCAAGTGTATGTGGTAATGTTATGACATTAGTGACCCCCAACTTATTTGAGAAAACCTCGGGAAACTCCCCTAACAAAGGCAATGACTGTCCTGGCTCGTTGTGGGCCACATCAAATGCACCAGAGTTACGATATACTGAATCCCCCACACCTGCACAATAGCTAGAGCAAAAGGCTATCTTGTCACTAGGTGAAAACCTGAAAGAGAAGGTGTGGCTTGCAAACTTGCGAACTAATTCAGTTTTCTGAATAAAATCATACCCGAGCAACAAATTGAGCTCTAGGTCTTTAACGAGCAAGAGCATAACCGGTCACGAGACATTACAAATGGACAAACTACTGCGAACCTTGCCGACCAGAAGCAACTATTGCCCATTGCCACACGACATCTATGAAGGCAGGAGCACAGGAAAGATTAATTCCACAAATGCCTAAACTCCAGCTGGCCGGTGTGGCCGAGTGGTTCTAGGCGCTTCAGTCTGGAACTGCGTGACCGCTACAGTTGCAGGATCGAATCCTGCCTCAGGCATCGATGTGTGTGATGTCCTTAGGTTGGTCAGTTCTAAGTTCTAGGAGACTGATGACCTCAGATGTTAAGTCCGATAGTGCTCAGAGCCCTTTTGAACCTAAACTCCAAATACCAATTGCAAGTCAACAAGGACACAGAGCTGCCAGACTCCGACAGCACACACAAGAGTTTTTGTCCTAGACGGGCACAGATGAAAGGGAGGGCAGATCCGGAGGGAGGCTGAATATGTGCGAACCACGGCTCATGCCACCGACTGAAACAATCCCCTCCCCCTTTCACCTGGTGTCATATGCTAGTTCTAGGAGCTAGTACTATGGGACACTCGCGCACCAAGTGATTGTGACCATCGCACCGAAAACAACCTTTCCCAGAAAATCTGTTGAAGAACCCTGTTAATTTGTCAGGTGCACAGAGGAGTTTCCAAATGCTACTCACTCTTCTGCTCCTCGTCAGCAAATGACAAGCATTCAGAGGAATCGACCAATGTTTGTAATTCGTGGCAGTTAGTGGGTCGGAAAGGAGAGACCGAGCATGACCTATCTTCGGGACACGTGCCCTCCAAAATGTTCCGATACAGTATCGAGTTCCAAACCCGACATACCGAGAGCCGAGGTGGTTAGAAGCACTCGCTCAACCAACTGGCTCAGCAGTTCAAATCGTGCCTGCACCCACCAGAAATATTTGCATTCGAGCTCTTTCCGCATCCGCCGCGAGAGCTTCCTATCGACAATCCCCTTAGTTGCCCCATTGAGACCTCCTGCTTCAGGGCTTCAGATATGAAACCACTCGAGAGCACGTTTTGCCAAGAGGTAAAGTAATGTTAATATCACACGGTGAGGTGTCCCCAAGGCATCTGCACGAAGTTCAGATCTTGCCAGCGGCCACGAAAACTTACGGACATGGCCCGAGTTAACGAGTGGAAGCTCTGAAATACCATTGAGTAGGCACACAATTGGGTTGGGCAGTATAGTGAAATGATTAGCAAGAGGATTGCCTAAACCTGATCAAAGAACTGATGTGTGGGGGTAGCTGCTAGACTTGCTTCCGCTTCGTGACTTTCCAATCGTAAGGACACTGCTCAGACCTGCAGATCCCTTGCTCGATCCCTCAACTGCACCACCCTGGTAACTACAGGCTGCCTAAGTTGCAAGCAGGTGGTGTCCCTCACACAATTGCCCAAATGTGCTAGGCGGGCCTGAATTCCACCAGTTTGCCTAACAGTAGGTTGACTGTCCTGCAGAAAGGACAGGTTGAGCTGAACCTCATCCAATTCCGTGGAAATATTATCGAGAGAAACACCTACCTCCCCAATGGTGCTCGCTGAAACGCAAAGTGGGGTGCCCAGTGCCACACACGACCTGGCCGCCAGCTCTGGAACGCTACCCTCGGTGCTAAGCTCCCGAATTCTAAGTTCGTACTGCAAGTACAGCTTCTTTATATGCCCGATTCTGGAGCAGCTCCCTGGATCTGTAGCGAGCTAGTGCATGTGAACAACAGAATTAATTAATACAGTGCTCGGCAGACTGTAAGGGATCCTTACGCACTAAGGAAATGATCACATGAATGAAAATGACCAGAGAAAGGGTAGACAATACTAGCTGCCCACCAACAGAATACAACCATGCTCTGTGGATACCAGTTGAGACCTACAGTTATGGATAAAGGTATGTAAGGTGGAAGGTTAGAATGCGTGTACCATCATGTGTCATTTCCTATCGCTATCTTATTGACATAAAAACCTCTGAAAGAGACAGGCCTATCACAATTTCAGTTAGTTACAACACAGAATGAGTAAGACTTCAGATCTCAATAATAGGGCAATAAAAACAGGTAGGCCTTGCTTAATGACTTTCAGATAATCCAAATTATGAAATAGCTCATAATTTAATTAAAAAAATAGGCAGGACTTCAATAATAACAGTTTCAGTTAAGTAAAATTACCAAATCGAAAATAGGCAGCCCTTCTGTAGTAACAGCTTCAGTTAAGTAAGAGTACCAAATAGGAAGTGGGTAGGCATTTATGAGTAACTGCTTTAGTTAAGTAACCAAGAGTCTGAATTGTCTCCTCACAAGAGCTGCACCAGAAGGCTTATACGCAAGGAGCACAAGACTACACCAAGTGGGAAAGCCAAGAAAGGTTACAATGAGAGGACAAAATATTAACCCTGCTGGGTTAATTACGTGAAAGCAACAATAACTAGCCAAACAGTATGCCCGTGTCACTGCAAGATACTACCTGTACAATGACGACGAAACGCACAAAAGGAAACTAGGCTGCCAACCTAACAAAAGAGCTTTAGAAACTGCAAATTTTGAGACCCAGGCACCTTCTAAGCCAAGATAATTGGAAGAGCGATGACGTCTGCAATGCCCGAAGGTATCTCGAAACCGGCATTTGGCTCTTTTACGTAAGAAATGTACTTATACGGCATTCGAAGACTTTTGGCAGAGAAGTCGGCTAAACCCCAACCGTGTAGGTACTGTGTGACGATCGGGGTCCGTCCCCAGCGTAGAAGAAACACGTTATCACTCTGGCTCGGTAACACCGTCGGTTCACACAGCTTAAGATATCCCGTGAACAACCGCCGAGGCCAGTATCGACTCGGGAAAAGCAAACGGCAGTCACAGTTCAAGGAACCAACCGGTGGTGAAATAGAGCAGCTAAGAGATCGCAATGATTACAACAGGCCTATAGGTACAGGGTGTTTCAAAAATGACCGGTATATTTGAAACGGCAATAAAAACTAAACGAGCAGCAATAGAAATACACTGTTTGTTGCAATATGCTTGGGACAACAGTACATTTTCAGGCGTACAAACTTTCGAAATTACAGTAGTTACAATTTTCAACAACAGATGGCGCTGCAAGTGATGTGAAAGATATAGAAGACAACGCAGTCTGTGGGTGCGCCATTCTGTACGTCATCTTTCTGCTGTAAGCATGTGCTGTTCACAACGTATAAGTGTGTTGTGGACAATATGGTTTATTCCTTAGAACAGAGGATTTTTCTGGTGTTGGAATTCCACCGCCTAGAACACAGTGTTGTTGCAACAAGACGAAGTTTTCAACGGAGGTTTAATGTAACCAAAGGACCGAAAAGTGATACAATAAAGGATCTGTTTGAAAAATTTCAACGGACTGGGAACGTGACGGATGAACGTGCTGGAAAGGTAGGGCGACCGCGTACGGCAACCGCTGAGGGCAACGCGCAGCTAGTGCAGCAGGTGATCCAACAGCGGCCTCGGGTTTCCGTTCGCCATGTTGCAGCTGCGGTCCAAATGATGCCAACGTCCACGTATCGTCTCATGCGCCAGAGTTTACACCTCTATCCAAACAAAATTCAAATGCGGCAACCCCTCAGCGCCGCTACCATTGCTGCACGAGAGACATTCGCTAACGATATAGTGCACAGGATTGATGACTGCAATATGCATGTGGGCAGCATTTGGTTTACTGACGAAGCTTATTTTTACCTGGACGGCTTTGTCAATAAACAGAACTGGCGCGTATGGGGAACCGAAAAGCCCCATGTTGCAGTCCCATCGTCCCTGCATCCTCAAAAGGTACTGGTCTGGGCCGCCATTTCTTCCAAAGGAATCATTGGCCCATTTTTCAGATCCGAAACGATAACTGCATCACGCTATCTGGACAGTCTTCGTGAATTTGTGGCGATACAAACAGCCTTAGATGACACTGCGAACACCTCGTGGTTTATGCAAGATGGTGCCCGGCCACATCGCACGGCCGACGTCTTTAATTTCCTGAATGAATATTTCGATGATCGTGTGATTGCTTTGGGCTATCCGAAACATACAGGAGGCGGCGTGGATTGGCCTCCCTATTCGCCAGACATGAACCCCTGTGACTTCTTTCTGTGGGGACACTTGAAAGACCAGGTGTACCACCAGAATCCAGAAACAATTGAAGAGCTGAAGCAGTACATCTCATCTGCATGTGAAGCCATTCCGCCAGACACGTTGTCAAAGGTTTCGGGTAATTTCATTCAGAGACTACACCATATTATTGCTACGCATGGTGGATATGTGGAAAATATCGTACTATAGAGTTTCCCAGACCGCAGCGCCATCTGTTGTTGAAATTGTAACTACTGTAATTTCGAAAGTTTGTCCGCCTGAAAATGTACTGTTGTCCCAAGCATATTGCAACAAACGGTGTATTTCTATCGCTGCTCGTTTAGTTTGTATTGCCGTTTCAAATATACCGGTCATTTTTGAAACACCCTGTATCAATAAGAAACTTATCAGTTAAGACCTCAAAATTCCAAACTTAACTGAAGTTCACGAATCAAAGCTGAAGCTTTCCGGTTCCGAAGGGGGCCCAGAATTCAGCACAGTGAGCCTGGCCTCAGTGTGCCACACTCCAGAGCTGGCTGTCAGTGCTGGCCACTTGAAGTCGCCCACCAATTCAAATTGGCTCAGAGATATGTCCAGCAACCACTTGGCGGGCTCCGAGCCTGAGGTGTTTGTGCAAGTGCTAGCCTCACTTGCTGTACGGGCCTCTCACACCGTACTCCTCATTCTGCTACCCCTCCCCAACTCTCGTGCCACCTCACACCCCGGTCGCCATCGACGACCTGGAGCAAAGATCTCAGTGGCCGCAAACCGCAGGGACAACACACGACAGATCGAACTAGTGGCACCCGGAATTTGAAAGGTGGCACCAGCAAACACTCCTTGGCTTAATATTCTGGTCCTATTGTCACAATTAGTATTTTTGTAAGATTAACAAAGGTCATGAAATTAGCTGAGAGTCTGGGGTTATTCATTAACAGAACTCTCGGGTGCAATATTTAGGTAAAACTCTGTACACTTGGTATGAGTTGTACTGTGTACTATATTGTGTGCAGTACATTATCCCATGTTTTTGGACATTTTTTGGGCACGGGTCTTATGCCTTTCAAACTCACCGGACACTGACTTAAAATGTCTTATAAGTTTGCAATAATTAGTACTAAAGTTAGATATTGTTGTGTACTGGATATTCGTAATTTTACAATTAAAGATTTACGTACATTTATGAGTAACAGAACAGTAGATGGAAGTTTGTTTTACGTAGGACTTTTACATACATCAATAATTCATATTGAATTGTGCATGCTAATTTGCGTAAATCTGGAATTCTATTTCAGTTACAGTGTTCTTACTTAGGAAGCTAATTTCTCTGAAACTAAATGAGTGCAAGAGTTGCTAACCATACCATAACACCATTGCGTTTGAATTTTACTGTTGGCACTACGCACACTGGCGGATGACATTCACCGGGCGTTCGGCGTGGCCACACCCCACCGTCAGCCCGCATTACATTTTTCCACTTTTCAATCGTCCGATGTTTTTACTCTTTACACCAAGCGAGGTGTCATTTGGCATTTACCGGCGTGATGTGTGGCTTACGAGCAGCCGCTCGATCATGAAATCCAAGTTTTCTCACCTCCCGCCTATCTGTCATACTACTTGCAGGGGATCCTGATGCAGTTTGGAATTCCTGTGCGATGGTCTGGATAGATGTCTGCCTGTTACACATTACGAACCTCTTCAACTGTCAGCAGCCTCTGTCAATCAACAGACAAGGTTGGCCTGTTCACTTTTGTGCTGTACGTGTCCCTTCATGTTTCCACTCCCCTATCACATCGGAAACAGGGGACCTAGGGATGTTTAGGAATGTGGAAATCTCACATACAGATGTATGACACAAGTGACATCCAATCACCTGACCACGTTCGAAGTCTGTGAGTTCTGCAGACTGCCCCATTCTGCTCTCTCACACTGTCTATTGACTACTGAGGTTGCTGATGTGGAGTACCTGACAGTAGGAGGTAGCACAATGCACCTAATATGAAAAATGTGTATTTATGAGGGTGTCTGGATACTTTTGATCACATAGTATTTATATACATGACTTTGATATACTTTATCAGGAAGTTAGTAATTAAGTATTTGTTTACATATTGACCAATGTTAATGAAGCCTGAGATTGCTGATGTTTTGTAATTAGCCCAGTTTTCAGGCAATGTAGCTGGCTCATTAAACCCTCATAAGTAAGGGAAAGTAACAGATAATACAGTTACTTTGCTTAAGCTCTGGGTCAGTATTTGCAATTTTAGGTACTGTGCACATCATAATGGTAACATTATTGGAGATACCACAAAACTTAAAAAACAAAAATACATAATAAAAATTTCTGATGAAGGGGGGAGGGGACGGGGGGAGTGAAGAACATAAGAGCTGGATGAAATGCACCTGATTTCTTACACACTGTTTTGAAATTGCAAATTAAATATTATTAACGGACTGATAGCCTCAGAATTGGGCCAAAATTTCAAGGCATTACAATAAACAAAAGATTCAAAAACAGTTAACAGACACTATGGGTACACACATAATGTTACAAAAACGGAACTAATAAAATTACAGAGGGCTGCACAACAAAATAAGTACAATTATCCAAAAAATTTTAAAGTACTTAACAGCTTCAAATTGTTGTACTTCGACCAGACCACCATATAAAAGTTTGTTACAACTGTGAGCACTCTTACATGAAAGCATGCTGCAGCATTAAATTTGGCATGTACACTCTGCCCTATACAAAAGTTATAATTTACTGTCAGTATTATCAAACAGGAGCAATTTTGAACTATAACAATATGACCAAATGCTTTCACAGGGTCTCAAAATAATTTAGACCTTGTACTCAGAGCAGATTTATGAGAACGTTAATCAGATGAGGCAAGACTTCAACAAAATCATTTCAAGAGGGAACCAAGTCAAGACACAAGCACTGTAGCAGAAAACATGCCAACGTTTTGTTTCAATTATACACGCTAACATGACCTGGCCACAGGTCCAGTAACATAGGCAGTTTATTGAGTACTGTTTATTGTGTACTGAACGAACATCATACTTGGAAACAGCTGTAATTCTACCAGGCAATTATAATTAAAGTGCAGTTATTCATGGAGGTCAGGTGAGGGCTGTAATTATAGTATGGCAGTAAAACTAGGGAGATATGCTAATATGTTAATGGAGGACCAATTCACACCAGAAAAACATTAGTTCTAAATTTAGCCACCAGGTACAAAACTAGCTCTGTACAGTGTTTGTATGACGTCCACACTGTCGTCCGACAAGCTATAATGTGAGTGAACAGTAAGGCTGTTGAGAGGAGAAGCTGTGTGCTGTTAGTGAAACTGTGCTCTGCTAAAATATTAATGCGGAAAAAAATTACGCTGGAAAAAATGAGTTCCAAGTTTGGCCACCATGTGGAAATCTGGTGCTGTGCAGCATCTCATCAATGTCTCTGGTGCTCATACTGGACAAATTGTGTAAGCAGAAGTTAAAACTAAAATCAACATTGTACCTTTCCCAATTGTTTTCTTCACACGTCCCGTTCCTACTCGATTACATATAGAAACATTTCTTTACATCTTTCTTGCAGTCACAGTGCTAGCTTTGCATCTGGTGGACAGCATAAGTCAGTTCCGCATTAATTCATTTGAATAGTTACTGATAACAGCCCACACTGGATCTCTGTGAGTTGCTGCACTTTAGTTATAACCACGTGGTGTAATGAGACTTTGTATACACACAATTCTAAAGGTGGCAGGGGTAAGATACAGGGAGTGAAAGACTATTTACAATTTGTACAGAAACCAGTTGGCAGTTATAAGAGTCAAGGGACACGAAATGGAAGCAGCAGTTGGGAAGGGAGTGAGACAGGGTTGTAGCCCCTCCCCGATGTTATTCAATCTGTATATTGAGCAAGCAGTAAAGGAAACAAAAGAAAAATTTGGAGTAGGTATTAAAATCCATGGAGAAGAAATAAAAACTTTGAGGTTCGCCGATGACATTGTAATTCTGTCAGAGACAGCAAAGGACTTGGAAGAGCAGTTGAACAGAATGGACAGTGTCTTGAAAGAAGGATATAAGATGAACATCAACAAAAGCAAAATGAGGATAATGGAATGTAGACGAATTAAGTCAGGTGATGCTGAGGGTATTAGATTAAGAAATGAGACACTATTTGGGGAGCAAAATAACTGATATTGGTCGAAGTAGAGAGGATATAAAATGCAGAGTGGCAATGGCAAGGAAAGCATTTCTGAAGAAGAGAAATTTATTAACATCGAGTATAGATTTAAGTGTCAGGAAGTCATTTCTGAAAGTATTTGTATGGAGTGTAGCCATGTATGGAAGTGAAACATGGATGATAAATAGTTTGGACAAGAAGAGAATAGAAGCTTTCGAAATGTGGTGCTACAGAAGAAGGCTGAAGATTAGATGGGTAGATCACATAACTAATAAGGAGGTATTGAATAGAATTGTAGAGGAGCTTATGGCACAACTTGACAAGAAGAAGGGATCGGTTGGTAGGACATGTTTTGAGGCATCAAGGGATCACCAATTTAGTACTGGAGGGCAGCGTGGAGGGTAAAAATCATAGAGGGAGACCAAGAGATGAATACACCAAGCAGATTCAGAAGGATGTAGGTTGCGGTAGGTACTGGGAGATGAAGAAGCTTGCACAGGATAGAGTAGCGTGGAGAGCTGAATCAAACCAGTCTCTGGACTGAAGACCACAACAACAACAACAACATGCACGCAATAATCAGTAGCCACCCTACCACTGACTAAAATAGTATGGACAGAAAAATAACTCTGCACTCTCCTATGAGTACATTACTACATGCATTGGGGAGATCATTAACAACCTCTATGGGGAGATCATTAAAAACCTCTAGTGGCAAACGTGTAGGAAAGAACTGTGCAACAACACACACATGCAGCTCAATATGTTCCCCCAAGTTACGACATCTCTATGCCAAACAGCAGCAGGCATACTGTGCTGTGGTAGTTTGGCCAGTGTGGTCTTATTAAGGGGCTTAATATGTTATTAAATGTAAAAAAAAGATTGTTTTTAAATTTTTGTCTTAAGAGCTACTCTGTAGTTTTCTGTACAAGAAGTAGTTCGCTTGAAAGAAGTTTGAGTGAAAGAATCCCTAAAGTTAATGGAATTTAGGAAGTGGCTGTGCATATGACAACACCCCTATGTCATGCAGAAGTCTCTCAAAAACGTTTTCACTTGTTTGAATTTATAGTTTTAGTCTCTAATGTTGGCTAACCTGTCAAAGCACCATGCTTGCTTTGATTCATTTATACAGGTTGTTCAGTATTTGTTTTGGTGCTAACACTTGTGTTTACAGTGAAAAAATTTTGCTTGAGCCAGTTTTCTTCTACTTCAAAGCTTTGACAAGAATTAAAAAGTTTGGTGTTAAACAACATTAATCCTGTGGGAATTGGTTCACCAATTTGTTCGCTAATACTGAAGCAGCAAGTGATGTAACACATGAATCAGATTCAGCTCCATCAACTGCCTCGAACAAAAAACTGAAATTTATAAACATTGGACGTGACAATATTAATGACAATAATATAGAGATTAATGGTTATTTGTTCAGATTGCGTTATTGTTGAATTCCCTGCTGTATCTAAACTAAAAAACAAAGCTTTGTAGTGTAAGGGATGTGGTAAGAGTGCTCTGAAGGTAGTTGAGAGATATGTGGTAAGAGATGTACATTAAATTTAAGAATTGCCTGTAAAACTTATAATTTAAATGAATGTAGTTGTACATGTTGTTTAGCAAAACAGAGTGTTTATAAAGCAAATTTTAAATTTGCTTATTCTGTGAGGTGTATAGGCAGAGGGCTACAGAAGTGCACAAATGTTCTATGGTCTTATAGACTTATCCTCCTCCTCCCCTAAGGTCTGACAGGCACTATAAAATTATTCTACAGAGCTTAGTAGAAATAGCAAATGATAGTATAAAAACTTCTGTACAGTAAAGTGTAGATATGAATGATGGAAATACATGGTTGCACCCCTGCAGCCCTGAATGCATCTTGGCCACCAAGAGGCCACAGTTCTCCAAATGGTGTAGTTACGGCCTACATCCTTGGACAATGCTAAAGTCATTGGTGTGGAATTTATTACCAAGTACCATCATGGATGTAATAATGGAGCCATGAATCATAAATGTTAGATAAATTTCTTTTGGTTATAGTGGAGGAATGGAGTCTGAAGGTGTTGTGAAGATATTTCAAAGATCAGTGGAGAGAACGGAAAAAAGTTAGCTGATGGTAAGTGTATTAGTGGATGTGGTCGACTTACATATGAAGAAATAGATAGGTTCCAATGTTATGGACAAACCACAAGACAAGATACAAACAACCCTGATGGAATTAAAAAGGCAATATGGGCTACATTCTTTCATAAAACATCCACACATGACAACCCATCTCATGCACCCTGCCCATCTGACAGCGAGTACTGTTGAGGCTCCCAGAGGGCTATTGTTCAAGGTAAGAGTTACAACCATAAGCATTCATTGCCATTTGTGACAATGGAAGTAATAAAATGTGTTGTTTGGTGTTTGAGTGACACAAGATTGTTGCAGAAGTGTTTACGTGGTAGGACTCAGTACCTGAATGAAAGTTTTAAAAACTGTATATGGAAAGAGATGCCAAAAACTGTCTGGTGGGACTAAATACTTTGAAATTAGGTGTGCTGGATGCTCTACCATGTTTCAATGATGGTTCAATGTTGAGGAATAAGGTTATGTAGTTGTTGGGAGTGCCAGTTGGGCTAAATATGAAAAGTGCTTTTGTCGCCACTCATTGCAAATCAGTGTTGGAAGCCACCAAAGAAGCAAGAATAAAAAGAAGTAAAAAAAGGGAGGAACCACAACACTAGAAACAAGATGAACATGGACCTGGGATGTTTTAGTGTTATGCAGGTCAGATAGAGAAAAAGATTTGAACTTTATCTTGAATTTCCCGTAAGTTCACTTTATTGATGTTGTGGTGGTACACATGGCTTAAAAACTATTAAAGATAAGAGGCTGAACTTTTGTATACTGTCTTAAAACATACGTAACTAAAACACAGACTATTCCTACGACTTAAGTATCTAAATTAAAGACTTTTTAAAAGAAAAGCTATAAGGTAATTAGTGAAACTTTTGATAAACATGATCGATTTTTTGATTTATAATTTATGACAGCAACGCCTTTTAAAAGTCTGCTTTAAAGATTATAGTGCTCAGAACTTCCGGAAAAAAATCAAGTTTCTACTTTGTTTATCATGCACACATATTATTAAAATGATTTACGTCACTTGCAACATAAAACAGAATTGGGGAAAAAAGTCTGAGACCAGAAGCTATGATTCATACATCAAAATGATCCCAAAAGGTATGTTAGAAAAGGGTAAGCATTACGACTGACTGTTCTTTTTCTTTGTGCTATAGTACTTGGGAAATAGATAAAAATTTCAAAATTTCCTCGTGTCCACATACTAGTCCACTTACGGCTTTCCAACTCAACCTCAGCTGCCCAGGAATGCTGCCTCGTGTTTTAAAATTATTATTTTTTAAATTAAATGCTTTTACAGGTTTCTTTTAATAAAACCAGGTATTGTTTGGAAATTAGATTGTAAAATAATGCATTGGTTCTGAGCCTAGCACTTTTGTTTGTGATGTAAATTACTGGGCAAATTTTGGCCTCCTTTACTTTACTAATCATGAATTGAGACTTGTATATAATTAGTGTGATTGCGTGATGTAAATGCAATTATAACCAATGACCAAGAAGAAAACAATCTCGTGATGGTAAGGGTCCGTCACTGTGTCTACATAAAATTAAGTGGGTCTAAGGTTTCTATGCAGTTGCTCTGTGATGAAGCAAGCTGGGATCTCTTTACTTCCTCCCTTTTTTTGTGTCTGCCTCATTAAATTCATTTTATTTTCATTTTTGCATAATTACCATTAACATGCTTGAGCATAATCTCCATTTCAAAAAAAGAGAAAGATTGGCCTCTTAAAGAATACAGCTCGAGGTCTAATTTTGTGCTTAGTTTTGTGATGTAATTAATTTCCTAATTTATTTTCACCATTCCTAGTTGATACCTTGTGTTATAGGATGAAATCAGTAATTTCTTCATGACTTAGATTCTACTGTTGATTTATAAACAAATATAAAATGTGTACTAATTATAAACATCTGGAAGAAAAGCTACCAGGATTCTTAAAGTATTTATTTGGCTCTATTCCAAAACATATTATTAAAGCCAGCCCTTAATTAATTCCAGAATAATTACCAAGTTTGTCAAAACCATTGTTTATGACTATATCTGTTAACTTCAAAATTGAAGCAAATAAGTCAGCCTATCCTTTCTGGTAGAAGAAGCGTTAAAAAGAAGGAAGTTTTCAGTGTATTCAATTAATTGAATAAGTTATGTTTTAATTGTAATTTCTGTAGCTTAAACATCAAACAAAATATAGTTTCAGTGCCTATTATTGCGAGGATATATAAAGGACTGATTTTTGGTCCCGAGACAGTCAGTCCACAGCCAATTTTCAGACTGGAATAATTATTGGTTGAAGTAACAACAAACTTAACAGTGGAATTAGTCCAACACAAATAGGCCATGTGTTAAAACAATGTAAGTGTCTGCTCAATTTATTTGAGAAATAGTGTCACACATACTGTATTATTCTGCAAGAACTGTGAACTGTGTGGTTAGGTTTTTACTGCTCGCAGATGTTCAACAGTAAACTATTGTAGCAGTATGCTGATGTTTGCCTGCAACCTATTAATAAGGCTTATCAGCATTTACCAATAGTGAACTAGCCATATAATTGTGTAATATTGGGGTGTTGCAAACAGGGAAAGAAAAGAACTGTGAAACACAATTGTGCAACTGTTGGCTACATCATTTACAGTAGTCATTGTTGAAGTTCCACCCCCCCCCCCCCATTTTTCATCCAGTATAACAATGCAGTATGTGAACACCGAGGACTATCAATGAAGGAGTAAAGCAGGCGAACGTAATATATGGTGGCCCAAGTGAGTACTATCGTATTTGGACACGATAAACAAGAACTCATGAACTTTGAACAGTGAACTCGAGGACAGTTTTCAGTGATTTTAACAAAGTGAGTGTGTGACACATGTGTCACGGGAATTTTGTCCAGGACAGTATTATGGGAGTGTGAAATACAACTATTTTGAAAAATCAGAATTGATGTACCTGTCATTAAGCAGGGAGGTGCAACAGCCAATCAGTGAGTAGGTTTTATGGAAGCAGCCACTGAGCACAGGAGCAGCCAATCAGCACGCAGGTGGACACAGCTGACTGGGATAAACAACAGCGGCCATACAGATGATGAACTGAGATAACAACCGTAGTAGTAGTAGCAGTAGCAGGAGACGAATGAATAAAAATAAGGTAATTCATAGCGAAAGCCATTTTATATTAAGTGATTAATAATGAGTGGCCTTAACAAACAGTGTGATGGGGGAGAATGGACAACAGGGGAGTGGTGTGATTGATAATAAAGGTGTAGAGGTTACGTTTTTAAACAAACAGGAAGACTTAATGGAGACTGATTCGGAGGACGGTAGTGGTTACGGAAAATTGGAAGCGATGCTAAGGCAAATTATGAGTAGTATGAGTATGAAAGAAGACAATAGTAATATGGACAAAGACATAGCTAGCTTAAAGGATGAACTGAAGAAATAAATTAAAAAGGAAATTAAGGTAGTTGGCTCTAATCTTTCAGAATTAAATAAGAATGCTGAGGTGGTAGTGGAAGATTGTGATGAAAATATAAAGAAAGTAGTGCAGAATATGAATGAGAAATTCATTGATTGGTAAATATGTAGAAGAAAGAAAGAAACTTTGTGGTGACTGTAGTAGGAGGGTGAAGGCTTCCGGGAAAGAGTGTAAGGGAGAAGCCAGGAAATTTTGTGCTGAAAATAGGGTTAAACTTGAGAGCCAAATTGATCAGATTAAAAATGATTTAGAAAGAGAGGTAGAAACTGAGTGTGCAGTAGTGGTAGAGAAAAAAACTGGTAAAAGTAAATAAAAATGTAGATTCGAAATTGGCTGAAATGGAGGAAAAGTTGGAAGACGTACAAAACCTAATGCATAGAGGGAGTGACAGTGATGATAAGCAGTGACGAATCCATAAGTGATGAGGACGATGTTTCTGAATTTATCATGGTAATGATTGCAATGTGTTAAATAAAGAAAGAATGTTGTTGTTGTTGTGGTCTTCAGTCCTGAGACTGGTTTGATGCAGCTCTCCATGCTACTCTGTCCTGTGCAAGCTTCTTCATCTCCCAGTACCTACTGCAGCCTACATCCTTCTCAATCTGCTTAGTGTATTCATCTCTTGGTCTCCCTCTACTATTTTTACCCTCCACGCTGCCCTCCAATAAAGGTGGATAATATAAGGCCTAATGAAGAGTTATGAAAGTGGTAATGAGGAAGAGAACGATGCTGTCTGTCATTTGACTGTATCTGATAATTGTTTTGGTAAACAGGATGACTGTTTTCCAAGGAAAGGATTAATGAGGATTTGTTATATGAAGTAGATCACAGGGTAAGTAAAAAAGAAGTGTGGCGCCCTGCAATAACAGCAAGGGTACAACGGATACATGATAAGTGTTTACTGGACAGTGGTAGTGACTTGAATAGCATTTCACAGGCATTTTCTGAAACTATTAACATCACAGAGGGTATAGTAGTGAGGTGTGTTTCTGGAACAAATATTTTAGGTGCTACTGGTAAGCTATCAAAGAGTGAAACGAGAGGTATCATTAACTGTGGAATTGGCAGGACAGTTGTTGGAGTGCAATTTATTGGTAATTGAAAATCTCAGCGTTGATGTAATATTTGGGACCTGTTTCTTGTGCAAACAGCAAGTAGGGGGTTCATCATTTTGTGTTGGATTCAATTATGTGGCTATAATGCTTACTCCAGCTGTCTGTCTCATTTTTTGTGTTTCCTCAGGCAGTCCAACTCTTCTCCTATCCTATCTGTAGTTTATAAGTGAATCAGATACAGTCTATCTTCAACTTTCATGTGATTTTTTAAAGCATAGGAATATTTTAGAAAAGGTTTCTCTACTGTTATTTATATCTTTATTATGTTGTGTTAGTGATAAGTAATGGAATCATAAGAGGATGGAAGAATGAAATATGATGAAAGTAAGTTGGTGTTACGAGGGTGCGTGGGGTCAGCACACCGCTCTCCCAGTCTTATTACGGTTTTCTTTGACAGGAGCCGCTACTATTTGGTCGAGTGGCTCCTCAATTGGCATCACGAGGCTGAGTGCACCCCGAAAAATAGCAACAGCGCGCGGTGACCTGGATGGTCACCTGTCCGAGTACCGGCCACGTCCGACAGTGTTTAACTTCAGTGATCTAACGGGAACCGGTGTAGCCACTATAGCGAGGCCTCTGCGAAACAAAGAGGTAAGGTAAACAGGAAATGAAAGGTGTCAGCATATGTGGAGAAGGTGAAAATTATCTGAAAACTATAATTAACATCAAAGTAATCTGCTCATGTGTGAAATTAGTATCATTTGGTGCAGCAGCAGAAGCCATATGCAGTAAAAACCATCTTGAATACTAGTTCTTAATATTAATTGCCCCCCCCCCCCCTCCCCCATGAACCATGGACCTTGCCGTTGGTGGGGAGGCTTGCGTGCCTCAGCGATACAGATGGCCGTACCGTAGGTGCAACCACAACGGAGGGGTATCTGTTGAGAGGCCAGACAAACGTGTGGTTCCTGAAGAGGGGCAGCAGCCTTTTCAGTAGTTGCAGGGGCAACAGTCTGGATGATTGACTGATCTGGCCTTGCAACATTAACCAAAACGGCCTTGCTGTGCTGGTACTGCGAACGGCTGAAAGCAAGGGGAAACTACAGCCGTAATTTTTCCCGAGGACATGCAGCTTTACTGTATGATTAAATGATGATGGCATCCTCTTGGGTAAAATTTTCCAGAGGTAAAATAGTCCCCCATTCGGATCTCTGGGCGGGGACTACTCAGGAGGATGTCGTTATCAGGAGAAAGAAAACTGGCATTCTACGGATCGGAGCGTGGAATGTCAGATC
This sequence comes from Schistocerca gregaria, assembly GCF_023897955.1. Taxonomy (NCBI): domain Eukaryota; kingdom Metazoa; phylum Arthropoda; class Insecta; order Orthoptera; family Acrididae; genus Schistocerca; species Schistocerca gregaria. The sequence goes on along the minus strand of NC_064930.1, from coordinate 78,815,876 downwards.
CCTTAATCGGGCAGGTAGGTTAGAAAATTTAAAAAGGGAAATGGATAGGTTAAAGTTAGATATAGTGGGAATTAGTGAGGTTCGGTGGCAGGAGGAACAAGACTTCTGGTCAGGTGACTACAGGGTTATAAACACAAAATCAAATAGGGGTAATGCAGGAGTAGGTTTAATAATGAATAGGAAAATAGGAATGCGGGTAAGCTACTACAAACAGCATAGTGAACGCATTATTGTGGCCAAGATAGATACGAAGCCCACACCTACTACAGTAGTACAAGTTTATATGCCAACTAGCTCTGCAGATGATGAAGAAATTGAAGAAATGTACGATGAAATAAAAGAAATTATTCAGATAGTGAAGGGAGACGAAAATTTAATAGTAATGGGTGACTGGAATTCGAGTGTAGGAAAAGGGAGAGAAGGAAACATAGTAGGTGAATATGGATTGGGGCTAAGAAATGAAAGAGGAAGCCGCCTAGTAGAATTTTGCACAGAGCACAACTTAATCATAGCTAACACTTGGTTTAAGAATCATGAAAGAAGGTTGTATACGTGGAAGAACCCTGGAGATACTAAAAGGTATCAGATAGATTATATAATGGTAAGACAGAGATTTAGGAACCAGGTTTTAAGTTGTAAGACATTTCCAGGGGCAGATGTGGACTCTGACCACAATCTATTGGTTATGACCTGTAGATTAAAACTGAAGAAACTGCAAAAATGTGAGAAATTAAGGAGATGGGACCTGGATAAACTGAAAGAACCAGAGGTTGTACAGTGTTTCAGAGAGAGCATAAGGGAACAATTGACAGGAATAGGGGAAAGAAATACAGTAGAAGAAGAATGGGTAGCTCTGAGGGATGTAGTAGTGAAGGCAGCAGAGGATAAAGTAGGGACAAAGACGAGGGCTGCTAGAAATCCTTGGGTAACAGAAGAAATATTGAATTTAATTGATGAAAGGAGAAAATATAAAAATGCAGTAAATGAAGCAGGCAAAAAAGAATACAAACGTCTCAAAAATGAGATCGACAGGAAGTGCAAAATGGCTAAACAGGGATGGCTAGAGGACAAATGTAAGGATGTAGAAGCTTATCTCACTAGGGGTAAGATAGATACTGCCTACAGGAAAATTAAAGAGACCTTTGGAGAGAAGAGAACCACGTGTATGAATATCAAGAGCTCAGATGGCAGCCCAGTTCTAAGCAAAGAAGGGAAGGCAGAAAGGTGGATGGAGTATATAGAAGGCTTATACAAGGGCGATGTACTTGAGGACAATATTATGGAAATAGAAGAGGATGTAGATGAAGACGAAATGGGAGATACGATACTGCGTGAAGAGTTTGACAGAGCACTGAAAGACCTGAGTCGAAACAAGGCCCCCGGAGTAGACCACATTCCATTAGAACTACTGACGGCCTTGGGAGAGCCAGTCATGACAAAACTCTACCAGCTGGTGAGCAAGATGTATGAGACAGGCGAAATACCCTCAGACTTCAAGAAGAATATAATAATTCCAATCCCAAAGAAAGCAGGTGCTGACAGATGTGAAAATTACCGAACTATCAGTTTAATAAGCCACGGCTGCAAAATACTAACGCGAATTCTTTACAGATGAATGGAAAAACTGGTAGATGCAGACCTCGGGGAGGATCAGTTTGGATTCCGTCGAAATGTTGGAACACGTGAGGCAATACTGACCTTACGACTTATCTTAGAAGAAAGATTAAGAAAAGGCAAACCTACGTTTCTAGCATTTGTAGACTTAGAGAAAGCTTTTGACAATGTTGACTGGAATACTCTTTTTCAAATTCTAAAGGTGGCAGGGGTAAAATACAGGGAGCGAAAGGCTATTTATAATTTGTACAGAAACCAGATGGCAGTAATAAGAGTCGAGGGGCATGAAAGGGAAGCAGTGGTTGGGAAAGGAGTGAGACAGGGTTGTAGCCTCTCCCCGATGTTATTCAATCTGTATATTGAGCAAGCAGTAAAGGAAACAAAAGAAAAATTTGGAGTAGGTATTAAAATTCACGGAGACGAAGTAAAAACTTTGAGGTTCGCCGATGACATTGTAATTCTGTCAGAGACGGCAAAGGACTTGGAAGAGCAGTTGAACGGAATGGACAGTGTCTTGAAAGGAGGATATAAGATGAACATTAACAAAAGCAAAACGAGGATAATGGAATGTAGTCAAATTAAATCGGGTGATGCTGAGGGAATTAGATTAGGAAATGAGACACTTAAAGTAGTAAAGGAGTTTTGCTATTTAGGAAGTAAAATAACTGATGATGGTCGAAGTAGAGAGGATATAAAATGTAGACTGGCAATGGCAAGGAAAGCGTTTCTGAAGAAGAGAAATTTGTTAACATCGAATATAGATTTATGTATCAGGAAGTCGTTTCTGAAAGTATTTGTTTGGAGTGTAGCCATTTATGGAAGTGAAACATGGACGATAACTAGTTTGGACAAGAAGAGAATAGAAGCTTTCGAAATGTGGTGCTATAGAAGAATACTGAAGATAAGGTGGATAGATCATGTAACTAATGAGGAGGTATTGAATAGGATTGGGGAGAAGAGAAGTTTGTGGCACAACTTGACTAGAAGAAGGGATTGGTTGGTAGGACATGTTTTGAGGCATCAAGGGATCACAAATTTAGCATTGGAGGGCAGCGTGGAGGGTAAAAATCGTAGAGGGAGACCGAGAGATGAGTACACTAAGCAGATTCAGAAGGATGTAGGTTGCAGTAGGTACTGGGAGATGAAGCAGCTTGCACAGGATAGAGTAGCATGGAGAGCTGCATCAAACCAGTCTCAGGACTGAAGACAACAACAACAACAATATTAATTGTGGAGTAATAGAAGTACTTGTGTTCAGTGCAATCAGTATATGGATATCTGCTACCTATGATAGTGTGTCATGCTACAGACTCTTCTAACATTAAGGAAATAAAACTTTAAACATAGTTGCTTGGATTAATGTGTGTGGAAAGAATGAGCAAGATTTGTATGTATATTGCCCTTCAGGTTAGAATCTCAAGCAGTTTGATGGAATACAGTGAAATAATAAATTTGCTAAGTGATAATTTTGTCTGATCAGTAATGAGATCTAAGTTTGCCTTAGCATAAGGATCTGTTACTGTGGATTGTTTTTCAGTAGAATCAATTTTGCATTGGATAAGCAGAGCAGTTGTTTATTTATTAGATAATGAAGCAATAGTGAAATAATAAAATAACCAATAATGTTAGGGTCTTAATGGTTAGGGAGCCTGTCTCTGTAGTAGGGATGATTTGTGAGAATGCACTCCTCTAGCTAACGAGGTAAGAAATGTTAATAAAATAATGGAGCTGACAGACATGATTGAGTAATGAAAAAGATAGCTGTATACAAACAAATGTGGTGTAACTATATTATCTATTTTTGAACAAGGCAACATTGGGCACTGTGTATATTGTGCAATTCATGACACTGCATCTGGGAATGAGAGCTTAACTGAAAGAGAGATATTTTAGTGAGGTACAAGTCATGTAATGCTGCATTATCGGATCTATAGGTTACCTGAAAATTTCTTTTTGTGTTCTGAATAAGTATGAGCTTAAAGTGGTAATAATGGAACAAAGAAAAGTAATTTTGCTGATTAATTGATAACTATGGTGCTAGACTGGTGTAAATATTCTGACAGGTCAATTATTTGGTAACATTTTGTGAGGATTTAATTTTCTGGTTGAATGAGAGTAGTACTTCCATCCCCTTAATTTTGATTTGATTAGTAATTAAGTTATGTGATGGTAACACTATTCTTTTTTCATAATGTAATGATTAGTAAGTCTATGCTACTGCTCATTTCGAGTCATGTACATATTTTGGACATTAAGGTGAAAGGAGTCCATAAATGGTGTGAATTTCAAACTAGACTTTGGCATTTGAGTGATTTTGCATATGGGAAAGAAACCCAAATCTTTCAAGTTTGAACAGTTTGAGACAGAGTTATGACCTAGAGTAACGTTTTGTATTTTAATGTGTAATTGATTTTACAATTTTTTACTTGTCCCCACCTTTCGTACTATAGTCAATTTTGGTGCTAATTATTGTGATGTTATGAGAACTGTTTAATGTATTTATTTATGAGCTCAACTAAGGACTATTATTTGCCATTAATGTGAAACATTTTTTTCCTTATACTTAGAAGTAAAAGTGAGTGTACTAAAGTAGGGTATTTTGTTTAATTTTTTCATGTACTGTGGCGGAGGAGAGCCATTTCCAAGGAAACAGATAGCAACGCATTTCCTTACTAGCTGCCACTTGGACCTGTTGAAAGTGTGGATGACTTGGTGAGAAAATGTGTTAAAGCTAATTAAAAGAGTGACAGTGCTTGTCCAAAATACTAAACATTGAAAAAGTGGAATTTTCTGTCTGAAAATGAACTGCAAGGCGCAGTGCAATTTATCTTTTTTCCAACCCATGATCATTTATTCTTTGAAGCAAGACAAGACTTGTATAAAGTGATATCTATCTTAGAATGTAATCTTCATTTACCCAAAGAAGGACATCACTTATTATGAAGATGCCTTTTTTTATTAAAAATATATATTTTTTGGATACTTTGTGCCATTGTACGATTGTATTGGTGTGGATATTTTCTTATGGCCAGTTCATATAAGTAGAAATTTGAAAAACATATTTACTATAGTTTTTGATAAGGAGATTTCTTATGTAATATTTTTTGCCTGTAGATTGTTAAATCCACTTTCTGGGGTCGGTTGTGGTCACTGAACTGCCCAGTTACCTTTTTGCAACATCTATCTGGTCAATCCGATGAGGGGGTAATGTGACAAAGCAAGCTGGGATCTCTTTACTTTCTCTCTTGCTTTGCCAATTGCCTCCTTAAATTCTTTTAATTACCATTAACATGCATGAGTATAATCTGCATTTCCATAAAAGAGAAAGGTTGGCCCTCAGTCTTAAGGAATACAGCACCAGGTCTAATTTTGTGCTTAGTTTCGTGTATGTAATTAATTTACAAATTTATTTTGACCATTCCTAGTTGATACCTTTTGTTATATGATGAAATCAATAACTTTTTCATGACTTAGATTCTACTGTTGACTTATGAACAAATATAAATTGTGTACTAATTATAAACTTGTGGAAGGAGAGCTACTAGGATTCTTAAAGTGTTTACTTGGCTCTGTTCCAAAATATATTAGCAAAGCCAGCCCTTAATTAATTCCAAAATAATTACCAAGTTTGTCAAAAGCATTGTTTGTATGACTGCATCTGTTAATTTCATTATTGAAACAAATAATTCATCCTAACCTTCCTGGTAGAAAAAATGATAAAAAGAAGGAAGTTTTCAATGTATTCAATTAATTGAATGAGTTATGTTTTAGTTCTAATTTCTGTAAGTTACACATAAAACAATATACAGGGTGAATCACCTAACATTACTGCTGGATATATTTTGTAATCCACATCAAATACTGACGAATCGATTCCACAGACCGAATGTGAGGAGAGGGGCTAGTGTACTTAGTTAATACAAACCATAAAAAAATGCACGGAAGTATGTTTTTTAACACAAAATTACGTTCTTTTTAATGGAACCCCGTTAGTTTTGTTAGCACATCTGAACATGTAAACAAATAAGTAATCAGTGCCGTTTGTTGCATTGTAAAATGTTAATTACATCCGGAGATATTGTAACCTAAACACTTGAGTACCACTCCTCCGCTGTTCGATCGTGTGTATTGGAGAGCACTGAATTACGTAGGGATCCAAAGGGAACGGTGATGGACCTTAGGTACAGAAGAGACTGGAACCGCACATTACGTCCACATGCTAACACCTTTTTATTGGTCTTTTTCACTGACGCACATGTACATTACCGTGAGGGGTGAGGTACACATACACACGTGGTTTCCGTTTTCAATTACGGAGTGGAATAGTGTCCCGACATGTCAGGCCAATAGATGTTCAGTGTGGTGGCCATCATTTGCTGCACACAATTGCAATCTCTGGCATAATGAATGTCGTACACGCCTCAGTACATCTGGTGTAATGTCACCGCAGGCTGCCACAATACATTGTTTCATATCCTCTGGGGCTGTAGGCACATCACGGTACACATTCTCCTTTAATGTACCCCACAGAAAGAAGTCCAGAGGTGTAAGATCAGGAGAATGGACTGGCCAATTTATGCGTCCTCCACGTCCTATGAAATGCCCATCGAACATCCTGTCAAGGGTCAGCCTAGTGTTAATTGCGGAATGTGCAGGTGCACCATCATGCTGATGCCACATACGTCGATGCGTTTCCAGTGGGCCTTTTTGAGCAACGTTGGCAGATCATTCTGTAGAAACGTGATGTATGTTGCAGCTGTTTGGGCCCCTGCAATGAAGTGAGGACCAATGAGGTGGTCGCCAATGATTCCGCACCATACATTTACAGTCTACGGTCACTGTCGCTCCACCTGTCTGAGCCAGCGAGGATTGTCCACGGACCAGTAATGCATGTTCCGTAGATTCACTGCCCCGTGGTTTGTGAAACCTGCTTCATTGGTAAACAGGTAGAACTGCAACGCATTCTCTGTTAATGCTCGTTGACAGAATTGCACTCTATGATTAAAGTCATCATCATGTAATTGCTGATGTAGCGACACGTGAAACGGGTGAAAGCGGTGACGATGCAGTATGGGCATGACACTACTTTGACTCAGTCCACCGGCTCTCACAATGTCCCGTGTACTCATGTGTGGGTTCATGGCAACAGCAGCTAACACACCAACTGCACCCCCCTGTGGGTTCGGGGGTAAGAATAGGCCCACGGTATTCCTGCCTGTCGTAAGAGGCGACTAAAAGGAGTCTCAAACGTTTCGGCCTTATGTGATGGTCCCCTACCGGGTTTGACCTCCATCTTCTAAATTCTTCCGAAGAGCGAGCTGATTGGGGAAGGGCGCCTTACAAGGTGCAATGTGTCCATCGCTCATTACCATCTCTAGCTTGGTTGGTCGTCATCGCATAGCTGTCCCGCCCACTCACCATCTCTAGGGCGTGGCTTTGTTCTTGGGTGCGGTTTTTTGCAGTCTGCTCTGCTGTGTCTCTTTATGCGCCAATGACGATCATGGACTACATTTCACCTGAAATCCAGCACGGTAGCCAGTCCGTTGTGGTGGGGCCGCCATGTACCCTGTCGGTTGTAGCCCCCTGACAACACAGGGATCGCTCTACTGATGCCTGCGCCGTTAACTCCCCGCGTATGCCAAGGAGTAGATGCCTGTCTCCTTGGGGCATCGGGACTCCCGGCAATGGCCATCCCGCCAGGTGGTCGTTGCTGAGGCTGGGTGGCGCCCGTGGGGAGGGCCCTTGGTCGGAGTAGGTGGCATCAGGGCGGATGACCCGCGATGAAGCGTGGTACATCATCTCTTGCTGGCAGCCAGCCGCCAGCAGTCTCTAAGCGTTCTCGGCCTCAATATAACGCTCAGGCATATGATCCACAATCGTTCCCCTCCCTGGCCACACCATGGGAGGAACGAAAGGCTACAGTTGGCAGCGAACCTTATTCACCTCGCTATTTAGTCTGTACACGAGTCGATGGGGAATCGTTTATGGCGACCAAGCCTCAGTTTTTTGTCGAGCACTTGGAGGACAAGTTTGGGGAGGTGGAGGGCTTGTCCAAAATGCGCTCTGGGGCAGTATTGATCAAAACGGCATCCTCTGCACAGTCACGGCGGTTACTCGCTTGTGACAAGTTGGGGGATGTTTCCGTCACGATCACACCCCATAAGAGTCTCAACATGGTCCAGGGCATTATATTCCATAGGGACCTACTCTTGCAGTCAGACGACGAGCTACGCGCCAATTTAGAACGGCGGGGTGTTCACTTCGTCCGGCGCGTCCATCGGGGTCCGAGGGATAATCAGGTAGCCACCGGTGCCTTCATCTTGGCCTTCGAGGGTGACGTCCTACCCGAAAAGGTCAAGGTGATGGTCTACCGATGTGATGTGAAGCCCTATATCCCTCCCCCGATGAGGTGTTTCCAATGCTGGAGGTTCGGCCACATGTCATTTCGGTGTACTTCCAGCATGACATGCAGAGATTGTGGACGCCCTTCACATCCTAATACTGCATGTGCGCCGCCTCCCATCTGTGTGAACTGCAGCGAACACCATTCCCCTTGCTCGCCAGACTGCAAGGTTCTACTGAAAGAACGAAGGATCATGGAATATAAGACCCTCGACCGCATGACCTATACTGAGGCTAAGCGGAAATACGAGAGGCTACATCCTGTGGCTCTGACCAGCTCCTATGCCACCGCTGCCAAAACAGTAGTTTTGTCATCTGCTGCACCGATTCCACTGAACACTCTGAGCCGGAATACTACACCTGCCCCCTTGATGGTGGGGGGCACTTCCCCATCTGTTGCTCCTGCACCACCTACCTCAGGAGCAACGACCCCCCAACCATCGGGGACACAAGTCCCCAACTCTAAGCCGGAGAAGCGTCCGACTTCTTCGGCGACTCTCTCTCGCAAGGGATCCCTCGGGTCCCTCCCTTCCCAGGTTTCCACCTCTGGGAAGGGTGACGTCAGCCGATGGCTGAAAAGCAGGCCAGCGGCTGGTCGCAGGGCTTCCCGCTCCTCCTCCGTCCAGGAGACTGACTCGGTGGAGCCCTCCCAGCCAGTAAAGCCCATGGAGCAGAGAGAGAAGACGAAGAAGAAGAAGGCCTCTAAGGCCAAGGAACGCGCGGTGGCATCCGCCCCACCGCTCCATACAGGCTCTGCATCTGAGGATGAGGTGGAGATCATGGCGTCCGCTGAGGACCTGGATCTCGCCATACCCTCAGACGCCAAGGACGCCGATTGTACTGGTCCTCGATCGGTGACAGCAGGTGACCCAGTGACGTGATCTGCCTCCTCGGTCCCTTCACGCCTATTTCGCCCATGGACAATGTGATTCTCCAGTGGAACTGCAGCGGTTTTTTCCACCACCTTGCTGAGCTCCGCCAACTCGTCAGCAGTCACCCTTTCTTCTGCATTGCCCTCCAGGAAACGTGGTTTCCGGCAATGCGGACCCCTGCCCTACGAGGGTATCGGGGTTATTATAATAACCGGGCAGCTTATGAGAGGGTGTCTGGTGGAGTCTGCGTCTACGTCCTTAACTCTATCTACAGCGAGTGTGTGCCTCTTCATACACCCTTAGAGACTGTCGCTGTAAGGATGTGGACGCCTCAGCCTATTACTGTCTGCAGTTTGTACCTTCCGCCGGATGGTGATGTCTCTCGTCATGTGTTGGCTGCATTGATAGGACAACTGCCGCCTCCCTTTGTGTTGCTGGGCGACTTTAACGCCCATAACCCCTTGTGGGGTAGCGCCGCGATTACTGGCCGGGGCAGAGATGTCGAGACTCTTCTGTCACAGCTTGACCTCTGCCTTTTAAACACGGGAGAGGCGACCCACTTTAGTGCAGTCCATGGCTCGTTTTCGGCCATTGACCTTTCTATTTGCAGCCCCGGACTTTCACCATCCATCCACTGGAGGGTCCATGACGACTTATGTGGTAGTGACCATTTCCCCATCTTTCTGTCACTGCCACAGCGTCACTCTTCTGAACGCCCCTCCAGATGGGCTCTGAATAAGGCTGATTGGGACTTATTTACATCTGTCGCAGTGATCGCACCTCCTTCCACTGATCCGATTGATGCGGTGGTTCAGTCGGTCACCACCAGCATCGTTTCTGCGGCGGCATCTGCGATTCCCTGTACATCCGGGTCACCTCGGCGGAGGACTGTGCCGTGGTGGTCGCCCGAGATCGCAGAGGCGATTCGAGATCGCCGGCGGGCTCTTCAGCGCCATAAGCGGCACCCGTCGTTGGAGACCCTCATTGCTTTTAAACAGTTCCGCGCCCGAGCCCGACGCCTTATTCGCCAACGGAAGCAGGAGTGCTGGGAACGTTATGTTTCCACCATTGGCGTCCGTACCTCTGCATCGCAGGTTTGGGCCAAGATTCGGCGACTCCAAGGTTATCGGCCACCTGTCTCTGTCCCTGGGCTTTCGCTGAATGGAGCAGTGTGCACCGACTCTGACACGATTGCGGACCGGTTAGCCGAGCATTTTGCTCAGTGTTCCGCGTCAACGAACTACCCGTTGGCCTTCCGCTCCCGGAAAGAGCGGTTGGAAAGTCGGAGGCTTTCCTTTCACACGCGCCATGCGGAGTCGTACAATGCTCCTTTCAGCGAGTGGGAATTCCAGAGCGCACTTTCTGCTTGCCCTGATACGGCTCCTGGACCAGACCGCATTCACAGCCAGATGCTGAAACACCTCTCAGTGCCTTGCCAGCGACGCCTCCTAGATCTTTTCAATCGCGTCTGGGTCGAGGGTGTTTTCCCGTCTCAATGGCGGGAAAGCATAGTCCTCCCCGTATTGAAACCTGGCAAGAACCCGCTGGAGGTGGACAGCTATCGCCCCATAAGCCTCACCAACGTTCCTTGCAAGTTGCTGGAACGTATGGTGAGCCGGAGGTTGAGTTGGCTCCTCGAGTCTCGGGGCCTTCTGGCTCCGTCTCAGGGTGGGTTCCGTAAAGGCCGCTCTGCCGTCGATAATCTGGTCTCCCTGGAGTCTGCCATCCGTACAGCCTTTGCGCGCCGCCAACATCTGGTTGCCGTCTTCTTCGACATGCGGAAGGCATACGATACGACTTGGCGCCATCACATCCTGGCCACACTTCATGGGTGGGGCCTTAGGGGCCCGCTCCCGATTTTTATTCAGAATTTTCTTTCGTATCGTTCCTTCCGCGTGCAAGTAGCTGCGTCGTATAGTTCCTCCCGGGTCCAGGAGAACGGGGTCCCACAGGGGTCTGTCCTCAGTGTGTCCCTGTTTTTAATTGCCATCAATGGGCTCGTTGAGGCGGTGGGGTCGTCCGTCGCGGCTTCTTTATATGCGGACGACTTCTGCCTATATTACAGCTCCAGTGGCATCGCCGCTGCTGAACGGCAGCTGCAAGGTGCCATCCGCAAGGCGCAGTCATGGGCTGTAGCGCACGGCTTCCAGTTTTCGGCCGCGAAGACCTGCGTTATGCATTTCTGCCGGCGTCGCACGGTTCACCCTGAGCCGCGCCTTTACCTTGACGGTGAACCTCTTGCTGTGGTCGCGACGCATCGGTTCTTGGGACTGGTGTTCGATACCCGGTTGACTTGGCTGCCCCATATTAGGCAGCTGAAGCAAACATGCTGGCGGCACTTAAACGTTCTCCGTTGCTTAAGCCACACCAGGTGGGGTGCCGACCGGTCCACCCTCCTCCACCTATATCAAGCGCTGATCCAGTCCCGCCTTGATTATGGGTGTGTGGCGTACGGTTCTGCCTCGCCTTCAGCATTGCGATTGCTGGATCCCATACACCACTGCGGGATCCGCCTCGCCACGGGAGCGTTCCGGACAAGCCCCGTCGACAGCATACTCGTGGAGGCTGGTGTCCCTCCATTGCGGTTCCGGCGTGACCGCCTTCTGGCCGCCTATGCCGCGCACGTTTATAGCATGACAGGGCATCCAAACTACCGTCTCCTGTTCCCGCGCTCGATCGTCCATGTTCCGGACAGGCGGCCCCGGTCAGGGTGTCCCATTGCGGTTCGCCTCCGGGACCTTCTCCGTGGCCTTGACTTTTTTCCTCTGCCACCTGTTTTCTGGGCCAATCTCCGTCTGCCCCCGTGGAGTGTGCCCCGACCGTGCCTTCGGCTCGACTTGGCACAGGGTCCGAAGGTCTCAGTGCCTCCGGAGGCCCTCCGCCGCCGCTTTCTTTCCATCCTGGCAGAGTTTCCTAACGCGGCGGTGGCCTACACCGACGGTTCGGTGGTCTCTGGCCACACTGGTTACGCTCTCACTCTACGGGATTATTGTGAGCAACGGTCATTGGCAGCTGGCTCCAGTGTATACACTGCCGAGTTGGTTGCCATCTATCGTGCCCTAGAGTTTCTCCGCTCCCGCTCAGGTGAGTCCTTTGTCATCTGTAGTGACTCCCTGAGCGGTTTACGAGCTCTGGACCAGTGTTTCCCTCGTTCCCGTCTGGTGATGGCCATCCAGGAGTCCCTCCATACTCTCGTCCGTTGCGGCCGCTCTGTCACCTTTGTTTGGTCCCCGGGTCACGTCGGCATCCCGGGTAACGAGCGGGTTGACGAACTGGCGAAACAGGCGGTCAGTTCCCCGGCCATGGAGATCGGTCTTTTAGAGAGTGACGTCCGATCCGTATTGCGGCAGAAGGTCCTTGCTGCTTGGCGTGATGAGTGGCGCACCCTGCCCTCTCCCAACAAACTTCGGGCAGTCAAGGAGACAACCACTGTGTGGCGCTCCTCCATGCGGGGGTCTCGCAAGGACGCTGTCGTCCTCTGCCGGCTCCGCATAGGACATACCCGGCTCACGCACGCGTATCTCTTGTGCCGTGACGACCCGCCTCTCTGTCGCTGCGGATTGGCCCTGACCGTGGTACACGTCTTACTAGACTGCCCACTTTTAACTGCCCTCAGGCAGACGTTCGCGCTGCCTGATACACTCCCTGCTCTTTTAACCGATGACTCTACTATGGCTGACTTAGTTCTCCGTTTTATTCGAGCAGGGGGTTTTTATCATTCAATATGAGAGTCCCTTTTTATTTTTTTTAGTGTCGACTGTGGCTTTTGGCCTGGGGTTTTAGTTTGTGGTGTTTTAATGTGTCCCTTGGTTGTTGGCCTTTCCAGTTTTATTTTCATGGTCGGCCAATGACCGTCGCACTCTGTGTGTCTTTTAATCTCTTTTCTCTGGTCTTCGTCTATGTCTTTCTTGTACTGTGTCGTCCCTTGTCGTCTCCGTTATGTGTTTATTGCTTGTTGAACTTTTCTTCGTGTATTATTATGGTCGTGGAACATGGGACCGATGACCTAAGTAGTCTGGTCCCTTTAACCCCCACAAACCAACCAACCAACCAACCACACCAACTGCACCCGCTTCTCCTGTGACGGGCCTGTTATGGACCCGTTTGTGTGCTACGACTATACCTGTTGCATACAGTTGGTGGTAGATGTTTTGCAATGTGCGGCACGTTGGATGCTCTCTGTCCGGGTACCGTTCTGCATACACCCTGCAGGCTTCAGCTGCATTTCGTCGACACTCGCCATAGATGAGTATCATCTCCGCCTTTTTCAGAGTTCGGATACACCATGGTCACAGTCCTACAACACAACACTATCACAGACATCTGGTAACATGGTGTACTACAGTTGGTCTGCGTGCGGAGACAAATGCAGAATAACAATAGCAGCAAGCACTACATGCGGGCACTGCGACAGCTAGACCAAACCACAACAGTGCACTACAGCCACACTCGTAAACACGGTCATCATCGTAAACATGTCCCTGCACATGCTGGTCGCTGACCGTGGCCCGTGTTCATTACAATGCACAACTGAACGTCGGATGTTTCAAGCGTCAACTTTAGGTTGCAATATCTCCGGATGTAATTAACATTTTACAATGCAACAAACGGCACTGATTATGTATTAGTTTATATGTTCAGATGTGCTAACAAAACTAACGTAGATTTGTGTTAAAAAACATACTTCCGTGCATTTTTGTATGGTTTGTATTAACCAATTACACTAGCCCTCTCCTCACGTTCGGTCTGTGGAATCGGTTCGTCAGTATTTGATGTGGTTTATGAAATATGTCCAGCGGTAACGTTAGGTGACTTACCGTGTATAGTTCCAGTGGCTGTTATTGCGAGGATATACAAAGGACCGATTTTTGATACTGAGACAGTCAGACCACGGCCGATTTTCAGATTGAAATTATTATTGGTTAAAGTAACAACAATGCATAAACTTAACATTGGAATTAGTGTAACACAAATAGGTCCTGTGTTAAAACAATGGGGGTGTCTGTTCAATTAATTTGAGAAATAGTGTCACACATACTGTATTATTCTGCAAGGACTGTGAACTGTGTGGTTAGGTTTTTACCGCTCATAGATGTTCAACAGCAAACTATTGTAGCAGTATGGTGATGTTTGACTGCAACCTGTTAATAAGGTTTATCAACACTTACCAATAGTGAACTGGCCGTATAATTGTGTAATATTACAGGATTGTGAAAAGTGAAACCCAGTTGTGCAACTGTCATGTACGTCATTTACAGTATTCAGTGTTGAAGTTACACCCCCCATTTTTCAGCCAGTATAACAATGCAGTACGTCAACACTGAGGACTTTCAACGAAGAAATAAAGCAGGTGAATGTCACAACTCGTTGACCAGTCTGGTCTAGCAGTAGAAGATAGCAAAATGAAAACTGAAGTTTTAAATTTTGCACTTAAGAAATGATTCACACAAGACAATAATACAAACATACCATTGTTTGACCATCACTCAGACACACACAGTAATAAGCATCCCTGGTGTAGAGAAACAATGGAAAGACTTGAAAGCAATAAGTTGCCAGGTCCTAATTGAATCCCAATTTGGTGTTACAGAGGGTACTCTACAGCACTGACACCATACTTAGCTTGCATTTATTGCGAATCTCTCGCCCCGTGCAGAGCCCAAAGCAACTTGAAAAAGTGCAGGTAACGGCTGCTTATAAGAAGGGTAAAAGAATAGACCAGCAAAATTACAGACCAATACACCTAACTTCAGTTTCCTGCAGAATCCTTAAACACATTCCCAGTTCGAAAATAACAATTTTTGATGAGATGGAAAAGCTTCTGTCCATGAATGAGCACGGTTTACAATGTGTCACTCGTGCAAAACCCAGCTTTCCCTTTCCTCACATGAGATCGTGTGAACCGTATATGAAGGGCAGCAGGTAGATTCCCTCTTCCTAGATTTCAAGAACTTGACACGGTGACACACTACCAACTGGTAAGTAAGGTACAGGCATACAGAATAGGTTTCCATGTATGTGAGTGTCTAGAAGACTTCTTAAGTAACGGAACCTACCAGCTTGTCCTCGGCAGCAAGTGTTCGTCACAGACGAGCGTCAGCAGTGCCCCAGGGAAGTGTGGCAGAACTTCCAGAATGAGACTTTTCTCTCTGCAGTGGAGTGTGCGCCGATATGAAACTTCCTGGCAGATTAAAACTGTGTGCCAGACCGAGACTCGAACTTGGGACCTTTGTCTTTCGCGGGCAAGTGCTCTCTGGCACACTGTTTTAATCTGCCAGGAATTTCCGTATCAGCACACACTCCACTGCAGAGTGAAAATCTCATTCTCGAAACATCCCCAAGGCTGTGGCTAAGCCATGTCTCCACAATATCCTTTCTTTCAGGAGTGCTTGTTCTACAAGGTTCGCTTCTGTAAAGTTCAGAAGGTAGGAGATGAGGTACTGGCAGAAGTCAAGCTGTGAGGACGGGGCGTGAGCCGTGCTCGGGTAGCTCAGTTGGTAGAACACTTGCCCGCGAAAGGCAAAGGTCCCGAATTCGAGTCTCGGTCCGGCACACAGTTTTCATCTGCCAAGAAGTTTCAGAACTGCCATTGTTTTTTATGTACATAAATGATGTGGAGGATAGGTTAAGCACCAATCTGCAGCTGTTTGCTGATGAAGCTGTGGTGTAGATGAAGGTGTCATTATATAAGAATATAAGATGACTTAGGTAAAATTTCTAGTTGGTGTGGTGAATTGCAGCAAGATTTTAGTGTAGAAAAATGTAAATTAATGTGGATGAGTAGGGAAAACAAGCCCATAATGTTTGAGTACACCATCAGGAGTGTGCTGCTTGCTACAGTCACATCAATTAAATATGTACGTCTAATGTTGCAAAACAATATGAAATGGAATGAGCATGTAAGGACTGTAGTTGGGTACGTGAATAGTCGACTTTAGTTTAATGGGTGAATTTAAGGAAAGTGTGGATTATCTGTAAAGGAAACTGTATATACAATGAAGCCATTGAAACAGGAACACTTGCCTAACGTCCTTGTAGTGGCCCCACAAGCACGCAGAAGTGCTCCAACATGACGCGGCACAGACTTGACTAATGTCTGGAGTAGTGCTGGAGGGAACTGACAACATGAATCCTGCAGGGATGTCCATAAATCCTTAAAAGTACAAGGGGGTGGAGATCGTTTCTGAACAGCACACTGCTAGGCATCCCAGATATGCTCAAGAACGTCCCTCTTTTGGCGAGTATGATGGTCAGCAGAAGTGTTTAAACTCAGAAGAGTGTTCCTGGAGCCAGTCTGTAGCAATTCTGGACATATGGTGTGTCACATTGTCCTGCAGAAATTGACAGGGTCTGTCGTAATGCACAATGGACTCGAATGGATGCAGCTGATCAGACAGGATGCTTAAGTACGTGTTATCTGTCAGAGTTGTATCCAGATGTGTCAGGGGTCCCATATCATTCCAACTGTGTATGCCCCACACCATTACAGAACCTCCACCAACATGAACAGTCCCCTTCTGACATTAGGTTGTCTCTGTTAATGTCCGTCCACTCGATACAATTTGAAATGAAACTTGTCCGACCAGCCAACATTTTTCCAGTCAACAGTCCAATGTCAGTGTAGATGGGCCCAGGCAAGGCATAAAGCTTTGCATCATGCAGTCATCAAGGGTACACGGGTGGGCCTTCGTCTCCGAAAACGCATATCAGTGATGTTTCATTGAATGGTTCGCATGCTGACACTTGTTCATGGCCCGGCATTGAAATCTGCAGCAAACTGTGGAAGGGTTGCACTTCTGTCATGTTCAACAATTCTCTTTAGGTGGCGTTGGTCCATTTTTTGCAGGATCTTTTTCCGGCGACAGCGATATCAGCAGAAGTGTTGCACTTCTGTTACATTCAGTGATTCTCTTCAGTTGTCGTTGGTCCAGCTCTAGCAGGGTCTTTTCCCAGCCACAGCGATATCAGAAGTTTGATGTTTTACCAGATTCCTGATATTGACAGTACTGTCGTGAAATGGTCGTACGGGAAAATCTCCACTTCATCGCTGCCTCGGAGACACTGTGTCCCATCGCTCGGGCCCTGACTATAACACCACATTCAAACTCACTTAAATCTTGATAAGCTGCCATGGTAGCAGCAGTAACCAGCCTAAGAACTACGGCAGACATTTGTTGTCTTATATAGGCGTTGCCGACTGTAGCGCCGTATTCTGCCTGTTTTCATACCTCTGTATTTGAATACGTATGCCGGCACCAGTTTTGTTTTTGCTGCTTCAATGTAGAACACTAGTATGACTTATTGTGGAATACTGTTTGAGATGTGAAGCAGGTCAAATTAAAGGAAGGTACTGAAGCAGTTCAGAGGTGGCCTGCTAGCTTTGTTAGCAATAGGTTTCAATTAACACTCAAGTATTACACAGATGCTTCGCAAACTCCAATGGAAATCAATGGAGGGAAGACAACATTCTTTTCGAGGAACACTACTGAGAAAATTTAGAGAACCGGTATGTGAGGCTGACTGCAGAATAATCTTACTGCTGCCAACACACATTTTGCGTAAGGACCATGAAGATAAGATAAGAAAAATTAGGGTTCGTATAAAGGCATGTAGATAGTTGTTTTTCCCTCTCTCTAGCTGTGAGTGAGAGAGGAAAGGAAACAACGCATAGTGGTATAGGCTACACTGCACCATGCACTGTACAAATGCTTGCAGAGTACATACGTAGATGTGGATGTAGATTTTCAAGATGCCTCTGTTTTGTTTTTACTTAGCACAAAGATCGTAACAGTGATGTGGCTTGATATAAGGAGTGTTGAAATGAAAAGGTATGAACAACCAAACTGGTTGAAATTTGCATATGCCATTTTGGGACAATGCCATGAGATATCAAGGGAGGTGAATAGAATACGATACAATCTTTATTGTCACATGTATGTTATAAAAAAATCATTTGAGTGGAACATTGGTGACTTGTCAATGAACGTTCTATGCCCACCTAAGTATACCTTAAAACAAGATAGATTAAAATAAATCGTATGGATGCTCCCAGAAGCACGTTACAACATAAAAAGATAATTACATGTTATATTTCTTCCTGTTTCTTAAAATTTCTGTAGTAGTTTGAAATCATTCTTTTTAAGTGTTTTTGAAGTTTGTTTCTCTCATTTATAAATATGGACATACTTCAAACAGCACATAATTTCATAAATGTAATATATATGTATACATCTACATATATAGATACATAGTTTACACGATACATAGGTTATAAGTATAGACACACATAAAAAGAACATATACTGCCATTAAAAAGGAACATAATCACATAGAACATAATGTAGGAGGGAAAAAAAAACGAAAAAAAACCAGGAAAACAAAACAAATGTAATATATCCTACTTGTCATCCTCATTTATAAAATCATCCACACTGCAGTAGTATTAGCTTTTTAAATATTTTTCAATGTTTGCACCTGTTGGTTCTAACCTGTAGGCCTTTGATTCTGAACACATTTTATTGCTAAGGTTGAAGTCCATGTAATATGGAGTATTTTCAAATAATGTTAGTCTGTGGCAAGATAACATGTAATCTTGTTTGCGCCTTGTTTCACAAGCATGTGGAAATGGATGATGTGGCTTTTTAACTCAAAGAGAAGTGTTTCATTTATAAACATGGAAGTAATTCTCAGGCTTGCAAATAAAGGTTTGCATGATTATCTGTTGTTTGTTCCAGTCATAGCTCTGGTAATTATTTTCTGTATCTGTATCTTGAATGTTCTGAGGAGACTTCCTTTCTCAACTCCCAAAAAATTATGCAGCATCTTACAACTGATGTAAAATACGCGTGATGCAGAATTTTCCTAGAAGTTAGGTCAGTTTGTAACACCACAGCTCTAATGCTTTGCTGATTTATTTTGCTTTTTGTTTTGTTCAACACCCCAATGCTGAGCCTCTGTAATTATTGTATGATTAATTCAATACTGTATAAAAGTGTATACTATTTCTCTGTTAAAAACTTTGATGTCTTTTAGATTGGGGGAAGTGTAATCTATTTTCAGGGACCGTATGAAAGCAGCTAGAGATCTCCTATCTAGAGACCTGCTTCATTGTGACTGTGTAAGAGCCAAACGAATTTACAGAAAGCAAGTGGAGGAGGCAAAAAAGAGATACAATGACAGGTTCATTAAAGAGGCTCACAATCCATGCAAAGCAGCTTGGAATCTTGTAAACGAGTGCAGAAAAAAGCCCACCTCAGCCATAAATTCTTGTAGCCCTGATGCCTTCAATCAGTACTTTGTTAGGATAGTGAAAGATACTATTAATGAAATACCTGACTCAGGCTTAGTCCCCACAAGTCACATGAGAAACATAACTAATAGCACTTTTGAAAACTGGAAGGAAGTGCACCCTAAGGATATTGTAAAAATAGTTAAGTCATACAAGAACTCAGAGAGCGAAGATATCTATGGTATGTCTTGCACAATGCTGAAGAAAATTATTCTAGAGCTTGGTCAACCATTATCTATGGCAATTAACAAATGCTTATCCTCTGGTGTCTTCCCAAAATTTCTTAATCTAGCACGGACAGTACCAATCTACAAAAAAATGTGACCCGTGTAAAGTGTCCAGCTACAGACCAATTTCTATCATTCCTATTCTAGCTAAAGTTATGGAGTCTGTTATGAAACTCCAGTTACAGAATTATTTTGAAGTAAATAAGCTCTTCCAGAACACACAGCACATTTTTCGCAAGGGAAAGTCAATGTTTACGGCAGCACTGGACTTAACCAGAAAAATAAGCAAGGATTCGAAGACAGAGAAAGTGTGGCACTGACACTCTGTGATCTTAGCAAGGCATTTGACTGTATTTCCCACAAGATACTGCACAATAAATTGAAGTGTTATGGTGTCGGAGGTGTTGTTCTGGCAACTTTTCAGTCTTATCTGGAAAACCGGAGACAAGTGGTATCAATTCGTGGAGCAACATCAGAAGAACAAAAGCTGGAATGCAGAGTACCCCAAGGGTCCATCATAGAGCCTCTCCTGTTCCTTATTTATGTCAATGATATGGGTTATAACAACAATATGTTACAGTTTGCTGATAACACCACCCTTCTTGCCAAAGGAAGAACTGTTGCAGAATCACTCCAAGAAACAGATGTACTCTTCCGAAACATTAAAGAATGGTTCATCAAAAATAAAATGAAACTGAATGAAGAAAAAACGCAACATCTGATATGCACCCTTAACAACATCGGATACCATGATAATATGGAGGCTGTCAAACTGTTGGACTTCACGATAGTCAGCAAACTAACAATGAACGAACACACAGTGTACATGTGCTCCAAGCTCTCCTGTGTAATATACCTTCTGAGGAGGTTAAAAGGTGTACTGAGTGACCAATATCTCATAACAGTATAATATGCCCTATTCCATAGACACATCATTTATGGTCTACTGTTAGGGGGACATTCAGGTTGTAAGGATGTGCTGATTCTACAGAAAAAAGCTCTCAGAATAATCACATCAAGCAAAAGACAGGAGTGCTGCAGCCCTATAGTCAAGCAGTTAGGAATTATGACAGTCTTCAGCCAGTATGTGTTTTTATGTCTCATCAGCGTGAAAGAAAACCGAGGAGTCTTCCGCAGGAGGCAAGATATTCACAATCACAATACTCATAACAAGAGGAGCATCGAAATACCCAGGTGTCGACTGACGGGAACGCGAGACAGCTTTCCAGTGGTTGCCCTAAAGATGTTCAACTCACTGCCTCAAGAAGCGCAATCCCTGCTGCTAGGAACATTCAGAAGGAGAGTAGCACAGGACCTGAAAGAACGCCCATTGTACTCCATTGGTGAATTCTTTAATAGTGACCAAAGTTAATGGACAAACAAATATTGTTTCTATTAAGTATAAATGTCTTAATTTTGTGAATATTTTTTTAAAAATGTATATATGTGATTAATCTTGACGCAGTCTGACCAGTCATGACTGGTAAACGACACAGATCTAGTAATAAAGTAATATGTAATATGTACAATATGAGCAAATGATGTGTTTTGTCTTTCTCACGTAATCTCTTTGGTTATCTTTAAGATAGAATAATTTTGTTTAAACAATTTTTTGTAGAATTGTTAATATGTGCAAATGATATGTTTTGTTCAAAATTTCTTGCTGCTACTTTGTATGTACTGATCCTCACTTAGAGTTCTTAGTTCCTTACATGTATAAAAGGTGTTGTGGTTCTCCTCGGAAATGGAATTGTGCAGCATGTGCAAAATGTGGTTGACATGAAGGAACAGGTGGGACAACGAGTCAGTCGAACACGAGCTGCCGAACTGCCAATAGCTTATGTCCTAACAGTGAGTTGTGCTGGTGCGCAGAGAGACTTTTTGTGCTGGTTTCCACTGTGCCAGAGCCTGGGATGGATGGATTAAGTAACCAACTCTATTTTGGAAATGGTATTTAATAATTTTCGGATCAACGCCACCAAGAAATGATAGAGCTCAACATTACCAACTGCAAATCCACCACATTGCGCAATCACTGCAACGGAACGAAGGAATTGTAGAGATGTAAAGTGAAGGATCAGCTTATTTGGATGTTTTATTTGGTTCGAATAATAAGGTAAACCACAAGCAATATTTTTAAATCTTAGCTTGATTAATCGCTATTCACATAACCACTCAGGGTGCTATCCTTGTCAACTATGACTTCTGAGTGTCCTTGTTGTGAAAGTGAAGATGAAAAGCCTAAATTTTAATTAAATACCGTGAAAACAAAGGACTTAAATTCAAAATAAGTGTGGCAAAGTTGTGTTAGATAGTAAGAGCTGTCTTGTGAGAGTATCTCAGTAATTGAATCTGCTTATTTCAAAAGTATAAATTTAATTATTATTTCTAAAGTAAAAGACTGAAGTAGCAAAAACAGGCATTAAATCGATTTGCTGTTAGTTTAAAAAATAATTACTTTCAACACTATGGTTTAAAGAGTTTTTCATAGTAAACAATTATTGTACAGCCTGGTGAAAAACTCAAGAAGGTGAGTCAGAGTTTGTTTTAAATTTTCTGTCAATTTGTGTCTTACAACAGTAAAGCCCAAAGACTTTCACTGTTGAAAGTTAACTACTCGGACTGGCTAAATTTATTTTTCTCGTGTGTGTTAAAAAATATATTGCCAGTTTAAGAGTATCCATATTTTGCCTTTTGTGCTCACTGACAGAAATTTATTAACAAAAGATCATTACTTATGAAAATAGTAACTTATTGTGTTTAAAGGACAGTGGGAATGTGTTTACTAGTGAACTCAATTTAATTTTCATGTCAAGTAGAAAACCAATGCCCAAATTGACAATTACGCAGAGAATGTCAACAGTAATGTTATTAAAGCTATTTTGTTTGACTATGCCTTGAATACTAAAGTGTGTCAGTATTTGTTGTGTCCATGCAGATACGTTTGTTCTGCTATGACTGCCAGTACTTTCCTTGACGTTATCATGTGCTGGTGGCTGGGTTCATTGCACTCTCAAACGAGAAAGTATAGGCTGTGCCTTTCCACCGAAGTTATTTATTCCTATTTCTTGAACAGGAATGTTAAATATTTCCAAGTAAACTTACGCTAGTAACCGTTTTTCTTTATTATTTGAACAGTTTGCATAAGTAAAACATTATCTGCTACTAGTTGAATAATTACGTAAACCTGACTTTCACGGCCGATAGGCAACCTCCTTTAGGCACTTCAAGGTCGAAACAACAAAATTCTTTTCAGAAGGTAACACTGCAATGCTTTTTTATACCGTATTTGGTTAACAAAATAATTTCATGACGTAAATAAGAGACAGCGCGGGTGTCTTACGTAGTTTTGCTTTCTGGAAGAGTACGGCATGTAAGTTGTGTTGCGTAGAGCAGTAAAAGTAAAAAAATACCTCTTCTGATATGACGTACTGCCTCCAATGGTTGAAGTTATGTCATAACAGTAGTTATAGCTTGTTGATGCAGAACGTTGTTAAAATTATCGGTAGATACTGGAAAAAATATAAATATCAATCGTCTTACAAAAGAAAAGTGAGCATAAAACAGCCAGCGGTGCAAATTTTTAAATTATTTGTCAGAACGGATATTGAAAGGTCAGCTAATATTAAAAGTAAAATGTATCAGAACATAACAGTAACTAAAATGGACAGAAAACCAGAAACAAATCCAGACAAGCGAGCCCCAAATACAGCCGACAGCAGTTCAGGCGTCGCACCAACAGATGGCATTGCACGCGAATTAAAGTATGTACGGTTTCACGTTAAACAAGACAAAATAGGCGATGTTATCGAAGACAGTGGCTATGCAAATAAATCAACGG
Organism: Schistocerca gregaria; assembly: GCF_023897955.1. Taxonomy (NCBI): domain Eukaryota; kingdom Metazoa; phylum Arthropoda; class Insecta; order Orthoptera; family Acrididae; genus Schistocerca; species Schistocerca gregaria. The sequence goes on along the minus strand of NC_064930.1, from coordinate 78,792,632 downwards.
ACACGCTCGAATCACCAAATACAGAAAGGGAAGTAGGATTTGAACACGAAAATATAGCAAAACCAAAAGTGAAAAGGCCTCAGATATGACAGATTTGTTCAAAATGCTGTCTGCACGAATTGCAACATACAGTGACAATATTAATACACAAATTTTAGAACGAGGCCGAATCAATAATTTCCTATAAGGACAGATTGATGGCATTAACGAAAGATTTGACACAGAAATAATGAAAATTCAAGATCAAATAGAGCCCTTACTCAGTACCAAAAGTAGACGAAAAGGAATTCGGTATCAAATCCGAAATACATACAGAATGCAACACACAGTTTGCACAGAGTAAACGATCTGTGACAGAAACGAGTACAGAACTAGCCAAACAGATTGTTACTTGGGAAAAGAAGTGTGACCATATAACTTCACATATCCAAGGAAAAATATGTGACTTGGAAAGAAAAATGTAAACAAGACCTACACAGTTTACTGAAAGAGTACCTTGCAGAAAAATATTGAAGGGCGAGGAAAAATTCGATCCTGCAAAAAGGCGTAACGCATGGCATCCCCTTGATTTTGTAAAGAATTGCGAAAAGAACTTTCCTGATTACTTATTTAACCAGGAAAAGATCTGTTGGAATTGTGTGAACGATGTATTTCGTGTGTAACGGCGCAAAGTGCACTGTGTAAAATAGACCTCTTTGGCATTGTCTAACACTCTTTGTGTGCGCTAATTATTCTGTTGTGTTCGCTGTAATTTTTTTTTTTCTTGAATGTGCAAATATAGTTATTAGTAAAATGTCCTTTTTTCTCCTTAATACTTATTCAGCTGTGCAAATTCCAATAGGTTATGGGTCCAGACTGCATTTGGAATAAGTATATCAATAAAATAGTAGGGAGAAAGTATTGGAAAAGTTCCAATTTACGTGAAGTGCGAGTTATCCTTACAAGACGATCGCAATTTTTTCCGCATTATTTTTCGGTGTTCTTTGTTGTTGTCTTCAGTCCTGAGACTGGTTTGATGCAGCTCTCCATGCTACTCTATCCTGTGCAAGCTGCTTCATCTCCCAGTACCTACTGCAACCTACATCCTTTTGAATCTGCTTAGTGTATTCATCTCTTGGACTCCCTCTACGATTTTTACCCTCCACGCTGCCCTCCAATGCTAAATTTGTGATCCCTTGACGCCTCAAAACATGTCCTACCAACCGATCCCTTCTTCTAGTCAAGTTGTGCCACAAACTTCTCTTCTCCCCAATCCTATTCAATACCTCCTCATTAGTTACGTGATCTACCCATCTAATCTTCAGCATTCTTCTGTAGCACCACATTTCGAAAGCTTCTATTCTCTTCTTGTCCAAACTAGTTATCGTCCATGTTTCACTTCCATACATGGCTACACTCCAAACAAATACTTTCATAAACGACTTCCTGATACATAAATCTATATTCGATGTTAACAAATTTCTCTTCTTCAGAAATGCTTTCCTTGCCATTGCCAGTCTACATTTTATATCCTCTCTACTTCGACCATCATCAGTTATTTTACTTCCTAAATAGCAAAACTGCTTTACTACTTTAAGTGTCTCATTTCCTAATCTAATTCCCTCAGCATCACCCGATTTAATTTGACTACATTCCATTATCCTCGTTTTGCTTTTGTTGATGTTCATCTCATATCCTCTTTTCAAGACACTGTCCATTCCGTTCAACTGCTCTTCCAAGTCCTTTGCCGTCTCTGACAGAATTACAATGTCATCGGCGAACCTCAAAGTTTTTATTTCTTCTCCATGAATTTTAATACCTACTCCAAATTTTTCTTTTGTTTCCTTTACTGCTTGCTCAATATACAGATTGAATAACATCGGGGAGAGGCTACAACCCTATCTCACTCCCTTCCCAACCACTGCTTCCCTTTCATGCCCCTCGACTCTTATGACTGCCATCTGGTTTCTGTACAAATTGTAAATAGCCTTTCGCTCCCTGTATTTTACCCCTGCCACCTTCAGAATTTGAAAGAGAGTATTCCAGTCAACATTGTCAAAAGCTTTCTCTAAGTCTACAAATGCTAGAAACGTAGGTTTGCCTTTTCTTAATCTTTCTTCTAAGATAAGTCGTAAGGTCAGTATTGCCTCACGTGTTCCAACATTCCTACGGAATCCAAACTGATCCTCCCCGAGGTCCGCATCTACCAGTTTTTCCATTCGTCTGTAAAGAATTCGTGTTAGTATTTTGCAGCTGTGACTTATTAAACTGATAGTTCGATAATTTTCACATCTGTCAGCACCTGCTTTCTTTGGGATTGGAATTATTATATTCTTCTTGAAGTCTGAAGGTATTTCACCTGTCTCATACATCTTGCTCACCAGCTGGTAGAGTTTTGTCATGACTGGCTCTCCCAAGGCCGTCAGTATTTCTAATGGAATGTTGTCTACTACGGGGGCCTTGTTTCGACTCAGGTCTTTCAGTGCTCTGTCAAACTCTTCACGCAGTATCTTACCTCCCATTTCGTCTTCATCTACATCCTCTTCCATTTCCATAATATTGTCCTCAAGTACATCGCCCTTGTATAAACCTTCTATATACTCCTTCCACCTTTCTGCCTTCCCTTCTTTGCTTAGAACTGGGTTGCCATCTGAGCTCTTGATATTCATACACGTGGTTCTCTTCTCTCCAAAGGTCTCTCTAATTTTCCTGTAGGCAGTATCTATCTTACCCCTAGAGAGATAATCTTCTACATCCTTACATTTGTCCTCTAGCGATCCCTGTTTAGCCATTTTGCACTTCCTGTCGATCTCATTTTTCAGACGTTTGTATTCCTTTTTGCCTGCTTCATTTACTGCATTTTTATATTTTCTCCTTTCATCAATTAAATTCAATATTTCTTCTGTTACCCAAGGATTTCTAGCAGCCCTCGTCTTTGTACCTACTTTATCCTCTGCTGCCTTCACTACTTCATCCCTCAGAGCTACCCATTCTTCTTCAACTGTGTTTCTTTCCCCCATTGCTGCCAATTGTTCCCTTATGCTCTCCTTGAAACTCCGTACAACCTCTGGTTCTTTCAGCTTATCCAGATCCCATGTCCTTAAATTCCCACCTTTTTGCAGTTTCTTCAGTTTTAACCTACAGGTCATAACCAATAGATTGTGGTCAGAGTCCACATCTGCCCCTGGAAATGTCCTACAATTTAAAACCTGATTCCTAAATCTCTGTCTTACCATTATATAATCTATCTGATACCTTTTAGTATCTCCAGGATTCTTCCATGTATACAACCTTCTTTTATGATTCTTGAACCAAGTGTTAGCTATGATTAAGTTATGCTCTGTGCAAAATTCTACCAGACGGCTTCCTCTTTCATTTCTTAGCCCCAATCCATAATCACCTACTATGTTTCCTTCTCTCCCTTGTCCTACTGACGAATTCCAGTCACCCGTGACTATTAAATTTTCGTCTCCCTTCACTACCTGAATAATTTCTTTTATTTGATCATACATTTCATCAATTTCTTCATCATCTGCAGAGCTAGTTGGCATATAAACTTGTACTACTGTAGTAGGCATGGGCTTTGTGTCTATCTTGGCCACAATAATGCGTTCACTATGCTGTTTGTAGTAGCTTACCCGCATTCCTATTTTCCTATTCATTATTAAACCTACTCCTCCATTACCCCTATTTGATTTTGTATTTATAACCCTGTAGTCACCTGACCAAAAGTCTTGTTCCTCCTGCCACCGAACTTCACTAATTCCCACTATATCTAACTTTAACCTATCCATTTCCCTTTTTAAATTTTCTAACCTACCTGCCCGATTAAGGGATCTAACATTCCACGCTCCGATCCGTAGAATGCCAGTTTTCTTTCTCCTGATAACGACGTCCTCCTGAGTAGTCCCCGCCCGGAGATCCGAATGGGGGACTATTTTACCTCCGGAATATTTTACCCAAGAGGACGTCATCATCATTTAATCACACAGTAAAGCTGCATGTCCTCGGGATAAATTATGGCTGTTCTTTACGGCAATAAAAAGCAAGTTACCGTTAAGAATGAGTGCGGCACAAAATCCACAGATTGAAAGACTTACAGGGCGCGAAAACTATGCAACCTGGAAGTTCGCAGTAGAAGCGTATTTACGTTTAGACGACCTATGGGCCGTGATAGATGGGACAATGAAATCCACCGATCAGAATTATTCTTGTAAGGATAGGAAAGCTAAATCAAAATTGATATTACTGATTGATTCGGTGAATTATGTTCACGTTGAAAAAGCTGCTACACCGAAAGAATTCTGGGACAATTTAAGAAGTGCATTCGAGGATGGTGGTCTTACGAGAAAAGTAGGATTATTACGCGAGTTAATTACCACGCGTCTGGACAAATGTAAGAGTGTAAACGAATACGTTACCAAAATAATAACCACGTCGAACCGACTGAGAAACATCAGATTGGAGATCGCTGACGAATGGATAGGAACATTGCTGTTGGCAGGACTGCCCGAAAGGTATGCACCTATGATTATGGGACTTGAAAGCTCGGGTATACCAATCACAGGCGACTGTGTTAAGGTGAAAATCCTGCAGGACGTAAAGAGTGCTCCAAGCTGTTGTACATTGGAGAAGGAAGGTGCATCTGCTCTCTACTCAAAAAACAAAAAGAAGAAATCGGTGAGGTGCTATAAACGCCAGAAGATGGGACATATTGCATCTCAGTGCAAAGAAAAAGTAAGCTCAAGATCAGACACTCAGCAAAAGAGGTATGTTACTGATAGCACAGAGAGAAGGACCAATAACAAAGGTAAGGCACTCTCATGTTTTTATCCTTTTGGTGGGATGAGTAATCGTGATATGGAATGGATTTTAGACTCAGATGCATCTGTGCATATTGTTAAAGATAAATCACTTCTTTATGACATCAAAGATAAGACTCGTATGGGAATATCTACTGTTGATGGCAACAAGCTCCAGTGTCACCTGGCTGGAAACTAGATCTACATGTAAGTGTAAATGGTGAATCAGATATGGTTACAGCACACAATGTTCATTATGTTAAAAATGTGGCAACTAACCTGCTGTCTGTAGGGGAAATTGTCAAGAAAGGAAATACAGTCACTTTTGACATGCAGGGTGCAAGAGTAATCAGTGAAAGTGGTGAAGTTATAGCTACAGCAAGTAACGAAAGGGGTATTTTTAAGATGGATACCATTGACAGTAAACATAAAAATGTTAGTGATTCAGTATATTCAGCAGAAGGTTTTTATGGCACCGGAGGCTTGGACATCTAAACAGAAAGAGTATGTCTATAACAAAGGTTATGGTCAAGGGAATACAGAATTTTAGTATGTCCAAGGATCCTTGTGAGACATGTATAAAGGGAAAACAAGCAAGGTCACCCTTCACGACTAGTAAGAGTAAATCCACAAAAGTCTTACAGTTAATCCACACAGATGTATGTGGCCGGATGGAGTGTGAATCCATAGCTGGGAGTAATTATTGTCTTACTCACGATATACTCATGTCTATTTTCTTAGTTCTAAAGACAAAGTGAGTGATATCTTTGAGGAATATTGCAATATGGTTGAAAGGTGGAAGGGAAAGAGGATCAAGATCATCAGGTCTGATAATGGGAGAGAATATATTAACCAGAAATTGAAGAAACTTCTGGCAGAAAAGGGAATCAGGCATCAAACTACCATAAGTACAGCCCGTCTCAAAATGGGGTTACTGAGAGTGCTAATAGGACCATTGTTGAGAAAGCAAGGTGCATGATGACTGAATTATCCAAAGATTTTTGGGCAGAGGCAGTGTCAACAGCTGTATATTTGAACAATAGATCACCTACAAAAGCATTAAAGAATAGAACCCCTTATGAGATATGGATAGGAAAGCAACCTGATCTAAGCAATATAAGGGGTTTTGGCTGTGATGCAATGGAATATATTCCAAAACAGCTAAGAGGAAAATGGGATCTGAAAGCTAAAAAGTATGTTTTTGTAGGCTATTGTGAAAATTCAAAGGGCTACCGATTAATGGATCCATTGACTAAAAACATTGTCACAAGTAGAGATGTAATAGTCATTGAAAATAGAAAGGACTCTAAAGAGAGCAAAACCACTAAGTCAAATGCACCTAGTTCAGAAGGTGAAACCTTGAGTGAGGAAATAAAGAGTGAAGAAGAGGAAGACGACAGGCAAGGACAAATGGATACAACTTATGATGACAATGAGTGAGAGGATGAAAAAAATGAAGAAAACAATTGTAAGGCGTTCTTCTCGTGTACCAAAACCGAAGGAATATCCGGATTTTGAGATTTATACAGCACAGTCTTTTAATGATGAGCCAAGAACAGCAGAAGAAGCAATGAGTGGCCCAAACTCTCATGAATGGAAAGAAGCGATGAAGAGAGAATTCGAATCTTTATATCAGAACGAAACCTTTGAATGGGTAGATATGCCAGGAGAGAAGAAACCACTGCAGCAAGATGGGTATTCAATTTGAAGAACCCTGAAAGCTCATCAACAAAATACAAAGCAAGACTTGTGGTAAAAGGATATTCACAAAAACAAGGGGTAGATTACGAAGAAACTTTTTCACTTGTAGTCAAGGATGCATCATTGAGATATCTTTTAGCCTTGGTAGTAAAACAAAATTTAATAATTCATCATATGGATGTTAAAACGGCATATTTAAATGGGAAATTGGAGGAGGAGATATATGTCATTCCACCAAGGGAAGCCATAAAAACCAATTCAGAAAGTAAAAAGATTTGGCGTTTGAGAAAAAGTACTTAAACAAAGTGGACATTGCTGGAATCGATGTCTACATGAAACTCAAATAAATATGAATATGATGCAATCCAAGGCAGATCCCAGCATTTACTATAAAGGGAGAAAAAAAGAAATAATAATAATGGCGATATGGGTGGACGATTTCTTTATCCTGACTGAAAGTGAAGGCCAAATGAGAATTTTCAAGAAACAGCTGCAAACCAAGTTTAAGGTGCATGATTTGGGAGAAGTCAGACGTTATTTAGGTATGCAGATTACTAAGGATGAAGAAAGACAAGAATTGAGCATAAGTCAATCATCATACACAGAAAAACTATTAAAGAAATTTGGCATGGGTTATTGTAAACCCATAAGTACTCCAATGGAAGTAGAAGTGGAGTTAAGTGTAAATGAGACTGATGTGGAATGTGACAACAATGTTCCTTATTTAGAAGCAGTAGGGAGTCTGTTATATTTGTCTCAGGCGTCACGACCCGACATTGCTTTTGCCTCCAATGCAGTGAGCAGATATTGCAGAGACCCAAAGGAAAGGCGCTGTAAAGCTGTAAAGAGGATATTCCGATACCTAAGAGGAACCTCAAACTATAAGTTAAAATACCATAGAGATGGTAACGCAAAACTAAGAGGGATATAGCGATGTGGACTGGGGGACTGAATTGGGAGACAGATACTCTGGCTGCTGTTTTAAATTAATGGGAGGGGGGGGGGGGGGCCTCACATCGTGGTCCTATCAAAAGCAAAAAACTGTTGCATTGAGCACCGTAGAGGCCGAGTATATGGCACTATCTTACACAACACAGGAAGCATTATGGCTACGTACATTAATAAGTGAAATAGAACCCAATTTAATTGAGGAACCTACAACCATCTTCTGTGACAATAAGTGAGCCATAAACCTAGCGAAAAATGATGTTACTAGTGCTAGGACAAAGCATATTGATATACGGCACCATTTCATTTGGGACCACATAGAGCGACAGAACATTGCCGTGGACTATCTGCGCATAGAAGACATGTTAGCTGACCTTCTGACCAAACCCTTGGAAAGGGAGAAGTTTGAGAAGATTGTGGGACTATTTGGTTTATCTTGTGGAAACAACACACAAAATATAAGTTCAAGGAGGGGTGTTGGAATTGTGTGAACAATGTATTTCGTGTGTGACGGCGCAAAGTGCACTGTGTAAAATGGACCTCTTTGGCATTGTCTAACACTCTTTGTGTGCGCTAATTATTCTGTTGTGTTCGCTGAAAATTTTTTTGTTCTTGAATGTGAAAATATAGTTATTAGTAAAATGTCCTTTTTTCTCCTTAATACTTATTCAGCTGCGCAAACTCCAATAAGATCAATGTAGTGATCAGTGCATTAACAGGAAATGGGAAAAGGTGGAGACTGAATCTGGATACTAACCTGATGTCTTTTGAAAGTTTCAAACAAAAGTTCATTAATGAATACTCATCAGAACAAAAGCAAGACTACTTATGGCGTGAATTTATAATGGCCAAATTGTGTGATATTAGAGGGAGGCACACCATGAAAGCGTTTTGTGAATCGTGGTATAGGAAATTGGACGTAGAGGTAGGGGAGCTTAGGATGAATGAAAAGAAAATAGATCACGCCATGCAAAAGACGTGTACGCAATTAATAAAAGATGAAAATGATGTAAAGAAGGGTGTTAGTAAATATGACGTTGTAGGCAGTGCAAATGAAATTATTGTTGATAAAAAGCCCGCATCTCGTGGTCGTGCGGTAGCGTTCTCACTTCCTGCGCCCGGGTTCCCAGGTTCGATTCCCGGCGGGGTCAGGGATTTTCTCTGCCTCGTGATGGCTGGGTGTTTTGTGTTGTCTTAGGTTAGTTAGGTTTAAGTAGTTCTAAGTTCTAGGGGACTGATGACCATAGATCTTAAGTCCCATAGTGCTCAGAGCTATTTGAACCATTTTTTTTGTTGATAAAAAGATGTTTTGTCGTTCAGATACAGAAAAGATAGGTAGGAATTTCGCACGACCATCTGAAAATTATAGCAAGGAAGAGAGTGCAATGAAGGTTATCAAAGTATATGACGATTATATGAAATATGAAGTGTAAGTTGTCATCATCCAAAGTACTACCACAGAAGTGCCTGAGTCTCCAAACTAAGTGCAATGTGTAGGATACAATCGGAAAAACGAAGTGAATAAAACATCTAATGATGAATTGCCCCACTGTCTGAAAGTTGCATTCATGCTCAAATCTGATGATGAAAATGAAATCAGTGGTAGTTCAGATGATGCAGTGTATATGGATACAGATAAGAATGAATATACTAACTTTCCCTGTTGTGCACATTTCACGTACTTCAGTGGATCTGGTGATGAAGAAGAGAGTAGTGATGACTCCAGTGAAGATGAATTTTCAGAAATAAACGAAAGTGAATATACTTTTGATGAAAGAGGGTACGAAAAAATTAATGACATCTTTTGAAACAAAATCCGGAATGCATAACTGAAACAAAACCAAAAGAGCCTCCAGATAATACTATACTGGGGCAAGCTTTACTTAATGCTATGAAAGAACTTGACTTACAAAAACCGAAGGAACCACATGATAAAATGATAGCATGACAGGTGTTGTTACATGTCACTAGAGAATTTGAAATCCCAAAACGTAAAAAGCCGCCTGACGAAACAAAACATTAGCAAGATCTGAATAGCATGATAAAAGATTTGCAGTGTAGGAGGCCTAAAAAGCCACCAGACTTGAGTAACTGTTTTGTGAACCATAAAAGACTGCCTTTTTGTATATATGTTGTTAATATAATGCATGAAGTTCATTATGTTACTGAGTTTTGCCTGAAAGTTAATTACTATTTTGTTGAACTTGAGATCTGGGGCAGGTTGTTGTTTATTTTATTGTAGTCTACTGTATGACTTTGTTAAGAAACTGTTTATTTTCATATAAGTGCTTATTGAGGCCAGCGTAATTATGAAAATTGAAGTAAATTGTTACCAAACTTTAAAACTTTATGAATAATGATGCTTATGGTAACTTAATGGAAGTACAAAGAACTCCACAAGCTAATGATTAATTTCTAGTGCACTCAAAGGCCCGAAAGTGTTTATGTTTGCACTATGTTGAATACTTAAAAGTACATGCCCACAGGAATATAGATGTACCAATGCTGAATGAAATGTTGAACTCTCAGCGGACATGCACTCTTTGCATTTTCAGGTGTCTGACAAATACGAGGTACCCCAGTTGTTAGCCAACACTACTTCCGTTTCTTTTCGTGTTGTCAACCTTCCTCTTCTTCATTCAGAACTTTGACTATCTTCTTTCTTTCTTCCGCTTTAGATTAAATAATGTAGAATAAGAAAGGAGAAAAATAAAGAGAAATGAATGTTTGAGAATAATTTGATGAAATTTTTCTTCTTCCTGGCGGTAAATTTAACTTTGAAATGAAATAACCTCCAATCAATGTGAATTTCAAATTTGAACTAATTTGTCAGTATAGTAGTTCTGATACCAGAAATAAGATTTTCTGTGAATTTAAATAATGATAAAAATTTCAATAATACTAAATTTTCTTTGTATAATATGACTAAAGGTAATTGTTTTTGGAAAAGGGAAATGGGTAAAAATTTTAATAATACTGAATATTCTTTGTGTAGGATGTACTGAATGCTACAGAAATGGTAAGCAATTGCACAGAAAAAGTTACTTAAGTAAAATATTAGTAATTTTAGAGTATGGCATTCTCTGAAAAAGCTGGTGGATGTGGATGTCTACTGTGGAATTGTTTGTAGTCAAAGAAGTAAATAAGTAATACAGGTACACTAGAAAATGACTGCCGGCCGAGGTGGCCCAGCGGTTCTAGGCACTACGATTGTAGTTTCGAATCCTGCCTAGGGCATGGATGTGTGTGACGTCCTTAGCTTAGTTAGGTTTAAGTAGTTCTAAGTTCTAGGGGACTAATGACCACAGCAGTTGAGTCCCATAGTGGACAAAAAACCACTAGAGCATGACTAATCGTAATTAACCTGAAAGTGGGTGCTGAAATGATTAGAATAAACATAGGATAAAAATAAAATTAACTTAAATGATTCTAATCAGAAAGATGCAAGGGAGTAAATAAAGGTAAAATTTGAAATGATAAATCTGATGTGACTAATGTCCAAAGATAATTGAGTATAAATGTCAAAGGATGAGGAAATGTGTATATTTTATGTACCAGTAGTAAGGGGTTACTCTTTTCTAAACTACAGGAGTTGGCATAAAATTAATTAGACTATGAAATGACAGACTAAACTGTGATTTATAATAATAAATATGTTTTATCTATATTTGTTAACAGTGTGTAATAGTCGTCTTAAGTTTCAGGTGAACAAATAATATAAAAGAAATTGAAATGTTATGAGATGACTGGTATGTACTAAGGACAGTGAAAAGGCAACTGCAGGGACAAAAGTACTGCAGTCTGAAATAAAAGAAGGTGCACGGAAATTGGTCCCTTGGATGATAAAACAAAATGCTGACATAGTAGGTAGTTCATAAGTGAAGAACGACTTAAACTGCTGTGTGAGCAGTAACCCAAAGACTTGCTCATGTATAGCAAGCATGTGAGTAACAAAGTATGGACTGCCAGCTGCAGCAGGCAGTAAAGCACCTGCCATTTCTGGGAAAGGATTTAATAAGTGTGCATGAACTGCCAGATGTAGTCATAGGCAGTGTGTCTAACATAAAAGTGTATGGTTAATGTGTTTGTACAAAGCTGTGTGTTGGCGTGTTCAATTATTTATAGGTAAAGACTGTAATAGTTAATGGGCAGAAAACTATTCAAGAAAAGATACCTTTTAGTACTGTTGTGTAAAAGTATATATATGTATTAGCTTGTTTGCAAGACCGACTACCTAATGTATAGTCATGCTTTAAAAATTATCATGTTGCTATTTGCATCTTTGTAGTGAGGAGATGTGAAGTTTGAGGGAAAAAAGAGACTTATTTTCACTAAAGTTAATGAATGCACTTGTAAGGATGACATTTCACAGAAAGGGAAGATACAGGTTAAAGTAATTTGATTTCTTGAATATCACAGGTTCACTTAGAGTGTATGTCTTTTGGTTGGGGTATCTGTACAGGAATTGAAGTATAAAAGGTTATTCTTGTTTTAGTAATGTATAAGTTGTTTTGTGTACTATTTGTCCACCAATGATGTGATATATACAGACATGAGAGAGAAACTTAGCATATGCCATGTAATTTTGTTTCTTCGAAATAATATGACAGTGTGTTTTTTTTTATCTGTAATGATGAAAAAATTAGATAATAAGTATATGCGATGATGGTTGAAGATGGTCTTATTCCATGGTAAGATCGTTGTTTCAAAAATCCAGTAAACGAAATTTATTTCATATAAATGGTTTTGAGATTTAATATACACATGGGTCTCCTGTTGAAAAATAATTTAAGTGAAATGAATGATTCTTTCTCAGTGAAAATATTGTATGTCTGTAACATGGGTATTCTTTTTTTCTCCCAACTGAAGTTGGACTTTTTTTTCTGGCCAACACCACTTAGGTGTTAGAGGTGTTTCCTTGATGTATCCCTTACGGGAAACCTCAACGAAACATGGGGCTTGGGTAACACCTTAGCGCTAATGCTTTGCTGATTTATTTTGCTTTCTGTTTTGTTCAACATCCCATTGTTGAGCTTCTGTAATTATTGTATGTTTAATTCAACACTGGATAAGAGTGTATACCTTTTTCTCTGTTAAAAACTCTGATGTCTTCTAGATTGGAGGAAGTGTAGCCTTATCTATATAATACGTACAATATGAGCAAACAATATGTTTTGTCTTTCTCACATAATCTCTTTGGTTATCTTTAAGACTGAATAATGTTGTTTAAATAATTTTTTGTATAATTGTTACTATGTGAAAATGATATGTTTTGTTCAAAATGTTGCGCTGCTACTTTGTATATACTGATCCTCACTTACGTTTATTAGTTCTTTATATTCCCCCCGGGAATGTAATCATGCAGCATATGCAAAATGTGATTGACATGAAGCAAGAGGTGGGACGAGCCTGTCTGAGATGAACTAACAAATTGCCAATAGCTTATGTCCTAACAGTGAGTTGTGCTGGTGCTGAGAGAGGCTTTTTGTTCTGGTTTTCACTGTAACAAAGGCTCAGATGGATGGATTAAGTAATCAGCGCTATTTTGGAAATAGTATTTAATAATTTGGGGGCCATCACTACCAAGAAATGACAGAGCTCGACATTACCAACTGCAAATCCACCTGTCAGGATGTACTGACCACCACATTGCGCAATCACTGCAATAGAACAAAGGATTGTAGAAATGTAAAGAGAAGGATCAGATTATTTAGATGTTTTATTTGGTTCCAATAATGAGGTAAACCAAAAACAATATTTTGAAATCTTACCTTGATTTCTCCCTAATCACATAACCACTACCCTTGTCAACTAAAACTACCGAGTGTCCTTGTTGTGAAAGTGAAGTTATTAAAGCCCCACTTTTAATTGAATAAAGCCACTTAAATTCCGTAAAAAGAAAGGACTTAAATTCAAAATAAGTGTGGAAAAGTTGTGTTAGATAGTAAATGCTGTCTTGTGAGAGTATCTCAGTAATTGAATCTGCTTATTTTAAAGTTTAGATGGGCTTTCAAAAGTATAAATTTAATTATGGATTCTAAAGTAAAAGATTGAAATAACAGAAACAGGCGTTAAATCAATTTGCTATGAGTTTAAAAAATAATTACTTTCAAAACTATGGTTTAAAGTGTTTTTCATAGTAAACAATTATTGTACAGCCTGGCAAAAACACAAGAAGGTGAGTCAGTGTTTTTTTTTTTTTTTTAAATTTTATGTCAGTTTGTGTCTTACAGCAGTAAAGCTCAAAGACTTTCACTCTTGATAGTTAACTAATCAGACTTGCTAATTTTATTTTTCTCATGTGTTAAAGAATATATTGCCAGTTTAAGGGGATCCATATTTGCCTTTTGTGCTCATTGATAGAAATTTATTAACAGAAAGATCATTATCTATGAAAATAGTAACTTATTGTCTTTAAAGGACAGTGAACTGTGCTTACTAGTGATCTCTATTTAATTTTCAAATCAAATAGAAAAGCACCTGTTAAAGTAAGACCAAACCTATGCCCAAATTTACAATTCAGCAGTGAATGTCAACAGTAATGTTATTAAAGCTACTTAGTTTGACTAAGCGTTGAATACTAAAGTGTGTCAGTATTTCTTGTGTCCATGCAGATAGGTTTGTTCTGCTATGACTGTCAGTACTTCTTTAATGTTATCATATGCTTGTGGCTGGGTTCATTGCACTCTCAAAGCAGAAAGTATACGCTGTGCCTTTCCATCGAAGTTATTTATACCTATTTTTTGAACGGGAATGTTAAATATTTCTATGCCTACTTAGGCTGGTGACCGTTTTTCTTTATTATTTGAATAGTTTAAATAAGTAAAACATTATCTGCTACTTGTTGATCAGTTATGTAATCCTGACTTTCATGTCTGATAGGCAGCCTCCTTTAGGCCCATCACGGTTGAAACAACAAAATTCCTTTCAGAGGGTAACATTGCACTGCTGTTTTATACCATATTTGGTTAACAAAATGGTTTCATTACATAAATAAGAGGCAGCATGGGTGTCTTATGTAGTTTTGCTTTTGGGTACAGTACTGCATGTAAGTTGTGTTGCAAAGAGCAGTAGTATTAAAAGTTAATAATACCACATTTGGTAACCCATAATGCCTCCAGTCTTTAAAGATATGGTATAACAGCAGCAGTGGGAGTGTTATAAGTTACTTTATTTAGAACCCTCATTGTGTAATCAAAACTATTTAGCTGCTTCAGTAAGCAGTCCATATCATCAGTCCATGAGAAGTGTTTTGTTTATGGTCACTCCCAGAAATTTAACAGATACTGCAGTTATCAGTTCTCTACCTTTATAACTTAACTGGGTTATATATTCAACAGTTTGTTTGGTCCTAAAGTGTACAATTTGTGTTTATGTTAGGATTAGTTTCATAGCATTACTATTTATAAAATTGTGTCCGATGTGGTTGTGGGCAAGTGAAGTTTGTGATGAAGCAAGCTGGGATATTTTTACTTCCCCTCTTATTTTGCCATCTGCCTCCTTAGAATTAGTTTTTTTCACTTTTAACTAATTACCATTAACATATGTGAATATAATCTGCATTTTCATTAAAGAGAATGATTGGCCCTCAGTTTTAAAGAATGTAACACCAGATATAATTTTGTGCTTAGTTTTATGCATGTAATTGATTTTCTAATTTATTTCAGCTATTTCTAGTTAGTATCTTTTGTTATAGTACATATGAAGATAGTAACTGTTCTCAAAAGGACAAGATACCATTGATGACAGTGCAGCTTCTCTAGAATAAATGATAATTAATTGAAACCCTCAGCTGCTGACAGGTGTTGTTGATATACCTCAATAGGGACAGCTGAAAATGTGTGCCCCAACCGGCACTCGAACCCGGGATCTCCTGCGTACATGGCAGACGCTCTATTCATCTGAATAGTGCGACTGCAGGGAGTTACCCCTTGCACGCTTCCCATGAGATCCACATTCTCAACTGTCCACACTCTACATACATAATAGATATTTGCCCATCCACTCATTACTCATGCTCACTAAGGTGTCGATTCCCATAAGAGTTCGGGCAGTCTGTGTACATTCACACATTGAAGATAGTAACTGTTCTCGAAAGAACAGATACCATTGATGACCATGCAGCTTCTCTAGAATAAATGATAATTAATTGAAAGCCTCAGCTGCTGACAGGTGTTGTTGATATACCTCAATGGGGACAGTTGAGGTATATCAACACCACCTGTTGGCAGCTGAGGCTTTCAATTAATTATCATTTCTTTTGCTATAGGGTGAAATCAGTAATTGTTTTGTAACTTAACTTCTATTGTTGACTTATAAACAAATATAAATTCTATAATAATTACAAACGTTTGGAAGACAACACAAGCATTCTTTAAGAATTTATGTGGCTCTATTTGGAAACATGATAGCAAAGCCGGCCCCTAATTAATTTCATAGTAATTAACAGTTTTGTCACAGGGATTGTTTACATGACAATGTATGTTAATTTCATCATTTAAACAAATAATTCGGCCTAACCTATGTAACAGAGGAAACTGTTAAAAGGAACAAATTTTTTGATGTATTCAGTTAATCCAATGAGTTAAGTTTGAATTTCTGTAAATTTAACTTTGAACAATGCATAGTTTCAGCACCTGTTATTCTGAGGATATATAAGGGCCTGATTTTCAGTCCTGAGATAGTCAGTCCACAGCAGAGTTTCAGATGAGGAACCTGTGTTGGTTAGAACAATAACAATTCTTCAACTTAACTGTGAAATAAGTGTTACACAATTAGGCCGTGTGTTAAAACAATGACAGTGGCTGTTGCATACATACCTTTCTGTTCTTCAAGAACTGTGACCATTATGGTTAGATTTTTACTGCTCATAGATGTTCAATAGTAAACTATTGTAGCAGTATGTGGAGGTTTGCCTGAAAACTGTTAATGAAGCTTATCAAAAGTTAAACAACAGTGTACTAGCCGTATAATTGTGAACAGTGAAAGTAAAAGACTGAAATGCAAATGTGCATCTGTTGGCTACATTATTTAGAGTAGTCTGTGTTGTACTTTCACAACCCATTTTTCAGCCAATGTAGCAATGCTGTAAGTCAACACTGAGGACAACAAACGAAGAAACAAAAGAAGGCCAACCGCTACAACATGACAATGGAGAGAAGCAGGCAGTTGTGTCCATTGGACACGGCACATCCTGTGACAACATCGTGACATTCACATTACAAAATTCGACCATTGAGGATCAGCGAATTGTCATCAGATTTATGAATGTGAAGTGGTTATTCCAGGTAATATTTATTGCTGGATAGTGGCTATATATGGGAGAGGCTGTGAGTCTGACAAGTCAGTGAGAAAGTAGTGTTCCTGTTTTTATGAAGGCCAGGTATGTTTGAGTGATGATGCGATACCGGGCCAGGAAAATATGATAATGGCGGTCGAACTCATCGACAGGGTGAAAGACCCGGTGAGAGGTGATTGGCGTGTCATAGTGAAAATGTTTTCAGTGATGGTGGGGGCAAGTGCTGGAACAGTTTGGACAAATGCATACAACAGATTTGGTTACCAAATGATGTGCACGCAATGGGTTCCGAAGAAGTTTGGCGAACCACAAAAGGAACTGGAAATGGGGCAAGCACTGCATCTCGTATCATGATTACCCGCTTTCCTGCAGCGGATCATCGCCAGTGATGAGAGCTGGTGTCACAGTTTGAATCAGAGACAAAGTGGAACAGCACGCACTGGAAGTGTGCATCGACACCTCCTCGTAAAAAATTGAAAGCTGTGCTATCAGCAGAGAAGGTATTGCTCACTGTCTTTTTCGATGTCAGAGGTCAGATACTTGTTGACATCTTCGACCACGGAAACACTGTTAACGATGACGTGTACTGCGAGCCACTCTGTAGCCTATGCAAGTCCACCAAAGTAAACGGCCTGTGTTGCTCACGGAGGGAGTAACTCTGCTCCATGGTAACGTGCACCTACACATGTCTGAGGTCACATATAGTGTGCTTGCCAAGTTTAAGTGAGAGTAGCTCGAGCATCCACCAACAGCTGAGACGTGTCACCCCGAGATTTCCGCTAAGAAAACTCCACAATGGGAAATGCTCCAAGTTGGACGGCAGACTGAAGGGCCCAGTGAATTTATGGCTCCTGCACAGCCACAGGAACTCTGGTAACAGGGAATCCTTTGCTCTGTTCAACTGTGGCATAGTTGTCCTCAGGCCTCTGGTCATTATTTTTTGATAAATACTTTAATTGTACGCACAGAGTTGTTTCACACATATTCTTTTGAGCAACCCTCATAGCCGAGTGTGTGTCACTAGTATTGTTTGTACTCTGGAAGCCAAATAAAAAGACATCATACGAAGCTTTTTTTAGTTATTTTGTGGTGTTAAAAAATACCTTAACCCTTAACTCATGAGGTGTAGTCTCTCAGACTGCACGAAAATTTTTGAAATCGCTCTCCAATGGCAGTTATGGTGAAATGCTTCTATACTCCTCGTGCCCGCCTGAAATTGCCAAGCCTATGATATTTTGCTGTCAGTTGCATTATTGCCTTCTGTGATTATTGTTGACACGTATTACTGACAGGTTTTAGGGTCTCCTAGAACGTGCCTCGTGAGCTAGTGCCTGTTTTCTTCAGAACGGTACTGTATAGCTCAAAATTTTTAACTTTCTCGACTTTGATGAAATTGCTAGTTGGTCAATGGAGGAAGGTGTCAGTGATACAGATCAAGAAATAAACGCAAAAGATGACTATTTTACATTAGCCAGCGATCACAGGTCTGCTATAGAACACGAGTATAATTCAGAAGAAGAACTTCAGGAAAGTTGTGTTGGGTATCTCTCTGTTTCTACAGTGAAATACTTAAAGTGTCTGTTAAAATTAAATGTGTTCTGAGTGGTGATAAAAATGTAGTTCTCAGGAATGAATGTCAATTTGACAGACTTTCTTTTTCTATCTGTCGGTTGGAATTCTTATCCACAAATTTAGACCCTCGAATTTAGTTTCATCTGGAAATTTATTTGCTACAGAGATTGTATAATTTTTCACAATGTAAAATTCAGTACTCTAACAGTCCATTTATATGTACTATTTAAAAGAACCACACAAAATTATGTGCTTTTGTATGATAAATATTAAAATGCTGCAGGCTTTGTTTAGTGCAATAAAATAAACTAGAAGCATTTAAATGACACTTAAATAGTTGTAAAAATAAATGTTATACAGCATAAATTAAAAATTTCAAATGATTTTTGCCTTAAATCTTGGTCGAAACATAGGGATCCCAGAGGCCGCACCTCATGGTATATGTTATAGGAAAGTCATCTAGTGAGTTACCAGTTCGCGAATGTATGAAACTGTTGACCTGCAACCTTTGACAACAAATGAGTACAGGATAAGTATATTCATGGGATGGCATCCTAATGCCACTTCAAAATAGCTAGTTCTCAATTCTAGCAGTAATAGCATATTTTCTAATCTCAGATCAGCATCTATACAATGAAGATTCCCGAACTAGCTCAATTAGAGTTAATTTTTGTGTTTGAATCATTCCTGCTGCCCTTCTACATCTACATATACACTCCAAAAACCGTCGTATGGTGTGTGGTGGACAGTACCCAGTGCCACTACCAACCATTCCCTTCCTTGTTCCACTAGCAAATAGAATGGGGGGAGGGGGGAAACAACTATTTATATGCCTCTATATGAACCATAATTTCTCATATATTATCTTGGCTGTCCTTACATGTATAAATAGAATCGTTCTCCAGTAAGCTTCAAATGCCATTTCTCTCAATTTTCTCAATAGTGTTCCCCAAAAAGAGGGTTGTCCTCTCTCCAGGAATTCCAATTTGAGTTCACGAATCATCTCCATAATACTTCCATGTTGTTTGAACCAAATGATAACAAATCTAGCAGCTGGCCTCCAAGTTGCTTCGTGTCTGCTTTTAATCTGACCTGGTACAGATCCCAAACACTCGAGCAGTACTCAAGAACGGGCTGTCTGGCATCATGCATGCAGTCTCCTTTACAGATGAACCACATTTGCCTGAAATTTTCCCAATAAAACAATGTCGACTATTCACATTCTCTATCACAATCCTCACAGGGATGTTCCATTTAATATCACTTTGCAACATTACACCCAGATATTTATACAATGTGACTGTGTAAAGCAAGACACTATGAGGTGCATTCAAGTTCTAAGGCCTCCGGCTTTTTTTCTAATTAACTACTCACCCGAAATCGATGAAACTGGCGTTACTTCTCGACGTAATCTCCCTGCAGACGTACACATTTTTCACAACGCTGACGCCATGATTCCATGGCACCGGCGAAGGCTTTTTTAGGAGTCTGTTTTGACCACTGGAAAATCGCTGAGGCAACAGCAGCACGGCTGGTGAATGTGCGGCCACGGAGAGTGTCTTTCATTGTTGGAAAAAGCCAAAAGTCACTAGGAGCCAGGTCAGGTGTGTAGGGAGCACGAGGAATCACTTCAAAGTTGTTATCACGAAGAAACTGTTGCGTAACATTAACTCGATGTGCGGGTGAAACAGCACACGTGCAGCCCTTCCTGCACGTTTTTGTTGCAGTGCAGGAAGGAATTTGTTCTTCAAAACATTTTCGTAGGATGCACCTGTTACCGTAGTGCCCTTTGGAACGCAATGGTTAAGGATTACGCCCTAGAACCGCTCAGCCACTTCGGCTGGCCTCATTTTTCCACTTTTAACTAATACATACATGGTTCTTATCTGCATTTGCATGAAAGAGAAAGGTTGGCCTTCAGTTTGGAAGAATATAACACCAGATTTAATTTTGTGCATAGTTTTAAGTTTGTAATTGATTTTCTAAATTATTTCGACTATTTCTAATTAACATCTTTTGTTATAGGGTGAAGTAGGTAATTGTTTCGTAACTTAGATTCTATTGTTGACTTATAAACAAATATAAATTCTATAATAATTATAAATGTTTAGAAGATAAAACACTAGCATACTTTAAGTATTTATTTGGCTCCATTTGAAACATGTTAGCAAAGCCAGCCCTTAATTAATTCCAAAGTAATTAATAGTTTTGGAAAAGTATTGTTTACATAATGATATATGTTAATTTCAAAATATTTTGGCCTAACCCTTGTAGTAGAGGGGACTGTTAAAAGGAACAAATTGTTTTATGTTTTCAGTTAATCTAATGAGTTAAATTTTAATTGTAATGTCTGTAGTTTTAACTTTCAACAATGTGTAGTTTCAGCATCTATTATCGTGAGGATATATATGGGTCCGATTTTTGGTCCCAAGACAGTCAGTCCAAGCCAGAGTTTCATATGAGGAACCTGTGTTGGTTAGAACAAGAACAATGCTTCAACTTAACTGTGAAAAAAGTGTTACACAATTAGGCCATGTGTTTTAAAAATCAAAATGTACCTTTCTATTCTGAATAGATGTTCAATATTAAACTGTTATAGCAGTATGTGTAAGTTTGCCTGAAAACTATTAATGAGCCTTATGGAAAGTAAAAACAATAGTGCACTGGCCATATACAACTGTGTATTATTGGGGAGTTGTGAACAGTGAAAGTAAATTACTGTGAAGCGCAACTGTGCACCTGTCAGCTACATAATTTAAAGTAGTTAGTGTTGTACTTCCTCAACCCATTTTTCAACCAGTGTAGCCACGCAGTATGTCAACACTGAGGACAACAAATGAAGAAATAAAGTCGGCAGAATCGTCACACTGTGAACTGCTTTTAAAACCATCATGCACAAATTTGAACACTAAAAGGTTTTTGTACTCAAACTAATGTTATATATATATATATATAATTACAAAATACGTAGAAAAGCTATACCAATGGAAATAGAGAGTGTTTTACACATTGTTTAGAAAGAAAAGTGTCAGGATGTTTATTGGTCTGATAGCAGATGAAAAATATAAAGCTTTTTTAAAAACATTTCTCATGCTGTTTGAAAGCTGCTTTCCATTAAAACATTCTAAACAGGGTACTAGCAGTAAAAGAC
The DNA here is from genome assembly GCF_023897955.1 of Schistocerca gregaria. Taxonomy (NCBI): domain Eukaryota; kingdom Metazoa; phylum Arthropoda; class Insecta; order Orthoptera; family Acrididae; genus Schistocerca; species Schistocerca gregaria. The sequence continues at coordinate 78,771,181 of NC_064930.1, read as the reverse complement.
AGCCTGGGTGGCTGATTACTGGGATAGGGATATCATGTAGAACAAAGTGCCAGTTATATCAAAATGTTATAAGTCATCACAATGAAGCTACAGTAGCCCATTACAAACAATATTGTAGGGTCCTTAAAAATGTTATTAGGAAGGCAAAGAGTCTGTGGTGCACAAATATAATAGCTAATTCACAGGATAAAATTAAAACCACTTGGTCAGTTGTGAAGGAAGTGTCCAGTCAATAGCAAGAGGTTAACGATATAATGTCAGTTCATAACAAAATATTTCTGTTATTGGTAAATAAGATATATGTCCAGTATCTAACAATCATTTTACGAACATTGCTGGTGAATTAAATAAAAATTCAGCTTCTACAGGGAATCATATAATTCACTTGGTAAATGCGTTTCTGAGATTGATCTTTGAAATAATCCTCTGTGATACAGTCAAGGCAGAGACTGAGTCCATAATTAAATCACTTAAGACTAAGGACTCTCATGGATATGATGGAGTGCCTAGCAGAATATTAAAGTAATGTGCTGCACATTAGCTCTGTATTTAGCCATATTTGTAATTTTTCCTTTAAGAATAGTCAGTTTCCTGAACAATTAAAGTGCTCAGTAGTAAAGACAATTTATAAAAAGGGAGAAACGGATAATGTAGACAATTTTAGGTCTATTTTGATGCCACCAGTGTTTCCTAAACTTATTTAAAAGGCTGACTGATCATTTTATTTCACATAATTTGCTAGAAAATGTACAATTTGGACTTAGAAATGGTTTAACAACTGAAAATGCCACATTCTCTCTTCTCTGTGAGGTACTGGATAGATGAAACAAAAGATTTCGAATGCTAGGCATAATTTTTGATTTAGCTAAGGCATTTGATTGTGTTGATCGCAAAATATTGTTCCAGAAGATGGACCATTATGGAATATCGGGTGTAGCTCACAATTGGTTCACCCTTACTTTAACAACAGACAGCAAAAGGTCATTGTTCGCAGTGTTGAGAATGGCTGTGATGTGGGATCTCAGTGGGGTTCGGTCGGGGGAAGGGGGGGGGGGTTGCCCCAGGTATCAGTGTTGGGGCCACTCCTGTTCCTTATTTATATAAATGATATGCCCTCCAGTATTATAGGTAATTCTAAAATATTTCTGTTTGCTGGTGACTCTAGCTTGGTAGTAAAGGATCTTGTGTGCAACATTGTCGCTGTTTCAAATAATGCAGTTCATGACATAATTTCATGGCTCGTACAAAATAAACTACAGCTAAATGACAGTAAGACTCGGGTTTTACAGTTTCTAAAAGATAATTTGACAAAACCCAATGTTTTAATTTCATAGAATGGGTATATGATTAGTGAAACTGAACAGTTCACATTTCAAGGTGTTCAGATAGACAGTAAACTGTCAAGGAAAGCCCAGTGTCGTCGTAACTGCCATCTGCTTCAGGTCTGCTGTGCAGCGAGCTACCTTAATTTAAGTATTAATTGTACTTTTCTTACTTGTCACTTCTTCTTCCGTGTGTTTTTGCTTTTAGGAAGCGTTAATTGTCGAGTGCTAGTAATTGTGTTCCGTAGATTTCGTGTTTGTTTTGAACACAGTCAGAGAGAGTCCCTTTAGTCAGCCATAGTGCCAGTAGTGCTAGTGTTTGTTTTCAATACAGTGCAGAGACAGGTAGTGCTATTTTCATTGTTTTCTACAAGAAGTGGTTAGCAACCAGTCAACAATCAGCCGCCTTTAGTGAATTAGCAGTCTAGTTTAAAGTTGATTAACTCTCTACAGTAAATTGATTTCTTAGGACGGATAGGATGTGTGACTGCTGTGTACGGACGTAGGAGGAGCCGGCCACTGTTCGCGAACAGCTGAACGTGTTGATGGCCACGGTCAGCCGTCTTCAGGCTGCTGCATCGGAGTGTAGCGGCAGCGGCAGTGGGGAGTCTGGTGCGTCACACGGTACACCCCAGGTGTTACATGCTTCACTCACTGTACCTGCTGTCGAGACATCTTCGTGGGTACCGGGCGTGGTTCGGCCACCCTCTTCCCAAGGGGAGTGGCGGGTTCAGCAGCGTTTGCGGAGCATGAGGTGAAGAGTCAATGTGGAGGCTGGCCGTGTGGCATCGCCCGCTCTGCCTGAGAGTGGACATGTGGCCGCTCCTTCAGCAAGGTCCGAGCAGGCCCACGAGGGGAGGGGTTTATTAGTTATTGGGAGCTCCAACGTTAGTCGGGTGATGGAGCCCCTTAGGGAAATAGCGGAGAGGAAGGCCAGTGTTCACTCTGTCTGCTTGCCGGGGGGGTCTCATCCGAGATGTGGAGGAGGCCCTGGCGGCGGCGATAGAGAGCACTGGGTGCACCCGATTGCAAATTGTTTCTCATGTCGGCACCAATGACTCCTGCTGTCGGGGTTCAGAGGTCATCCTCGGTTCGTACAGACGGTTGGCGGAATTGGTGAAGGCGGAAATCCTCGCTCGTGGGGTGGAATCTGAGCTAACTATCTGCAGTATCGTTCGCAGAACCGATCGTGGTCCTCTGGTTTGGAGCCGAGTAGAAGGCTTAAACCAGAGACTCAGACGATTCTGCGGAGATCTTGGGTGCAAATTTCTCGACCTTCGCTATCGGGTGGAGAGATGCAGGGTCCCCCTGAATAGGTCAGGCGTGCACTACACGCCAGAAGCAGCTACAAGGGTAACGGAGTACGTGTGGAGTGCACATTTGGGTTTTTTAGGTTAGAGAATTCCCTCCCTAGGCCCAACAAGACGCCTCTTGAGACGTGGCAAGGTAGCAGTAGGCAAAATGCAGCAGGGAATAACAATATTAATGTGCCAATAGTAAACTGCAGGATCGTCTATAGAAAGGTCCCAGACTGCTCTCATTAATAAATGGTCACAATGCCCACATAGTGCTAGGGACAGAAAGTTGGCTGAAACCTGATGTAAACAGTAATGAAATCCTAAACTCAGATTGGGATGTATACCGCAGAGACAAGCTGGACAGTGAAGGGGGAGGCGTGTTTATAGCGATAAGAAGAGCAATAGTATCGAAGGAAATTGACGGAGATCCGAAATGGGAAATAATTTGGGTGAAGGTCACGGTTAAAGCAGGCTCAGACATGGTAATTGGATGTCTCTATAGGCCCCCTGGCTCAGCAGCTGTTGTGGCTGAGCACCTGAAGTATAATTTCGAAAATATTTCGAGTAGATTTCCCCACCATGTTATTGTTCTGGGTGGAGATTTTAATCTGCCAGATATATACTGGGAGACTCAAACGTTCATAACGGGCGGCAGGGACAAAGAATCCAGTGAAATATTTTTAAGTGCTTTATCTGAAAACTACCTTGAGCAGTTAAACAGAGAACCGACTCGTGGCGATAACATATTAGATCTTCTGGTGACAAACAGACCCGAACTATTTGAATCAGTTAATGCAGAGCAGGGAATTGGCGATCATAAAGCGGTTACTGCATCGATGATTTCAGACGTAAATAGAAATATTAAAAAAGGTAGGAAGATTTTTCTGTTTAGCAAAAGTGACAAAAAGCAGATTACAGAGTACCTGACGGCTCAACACAAAAGTTTTGTCTTAAGTACAGATAGTGTTGAGGATCAGTGGACAAAGTTCAAAACCATCGTACAATATGCGTTAGATGAGTATGTGCCAAGCAAGATCGTAAGAGATGGAAAAGAGCCACCATGGTACAACAACCGAGTTAGAAAACTGCTGCGGAAGAAAAAAGGGAACTTAACAGCAAACATAAACATAGCCAAAGCCTTGCAGACAAACAAAAATTACACGAAGCGAAATGTACTGTGAGGAGGGCTATGCGAGAGGCGTTCAGTGAATTCGAAAGTAAAGTTTTATGTACTGACTTGGCAGAAAATCCTAAGAAATTTTGGTCTTATGTCAAAGCGGTAGGTGGATCAAAACAAAATGTCCAGACACTCTGTGACCAAAATGGTACTGAAACAGAGGATGACAGACTAAAGGCCGAAATACTAAATGTCTTTTTCTAAAGCTGTTTCTCAGAGGAAGACTGCACTGTAGTTTCTTCTCTAGATTGTAGCACAGATGACAAAATGGTAGATATCGAAATAGACGACAGAGGGATAGAGAAACAATTAAAATCGCTCAAAAGAGGACCTGATGGGATACCAGTTCGATTTTACACAGAGTACGCGAAGGAACTTGCCACCCTTCTTGCAGCGGTGTACCGTAGGTCTCTAGAAGAGCGTAGAGTTCCAAAGGATTGGAAAAGGGCACAAGTCATCCCCGTTTTCAAGAAGGGACGTCGAACAGATGTGCAGAACTATAGACCTATATCTCTAACGTCAATCAGTTGTAGAATTTTGGAACACGTATTATGTTCGAGTATAATGACTTTTCTGGAGGATAGAAATCTACTCTGTAGGAATCAGCATGGGTTTCGAAAAAGACGATCGTGTGAAACCCAGCTCGCGATATTCGTTCACGAGACTCAGAGGGCCGTAGACACGGGTTCACAGGTAGATGCCGTGTTTCTTGACTTCCGCAAGGCGTTGGATACAGTTCCCCACAGTCATTTAATGGACAAAGTAAGAGCATAGGGACTGTCAGACCAATTGTGTGATTTGATTGAAGAGTTCCTAGATAACAGAACGCAGCATGTCATTCTCAATGGAGAGAAGTCTTCCGAAGTAAGAGTGATTTCAGGTGTGCCGCAGGGGAGTGTCATAGGACCATTGCTATTTACAATATACATAAATGACCTTGTGGATGACATCGAAAGTTCACTGAGGCTTTTTGCGGATGATGCTGTGGTGTATTGAGAGGTTGTAACAAAGGAAAATTGTACTGAAATGCAGGAGGATCTGCAGCGAATTGACGCATGGTGCAGGGAATGGCAATTGTATCTCAATGTAGACAAGTGTAATGTGCTGCGAATACATAGAAAGAAAGATTCCTTATCATTTAGCTACAAAATAGCAGGTCAGCAACTTGTCGCGTCCCAAGCGTGGGTTTTGCGAGGGATTGAGCGACACGGTTCGTAAACGGGAATTAGCCGGTTGACCTAATTGAGAGGGAGACTTTTGATCTGGGTAAGATGTTAAATTCCCTGGTGTGAAGGTACAAGGCTAGGATGTTGGTAGAAGTAAACTCGTATGGACGTTATAAAAGTTCTACTTTTATTCATAAAGAATACAGATCACCCTAACTGCGTAGTGATTGTACCTACAGAACAGCCAAGCCCATTACAGAGACGGTGACTGACTTCCACCGTTCTGGCTGCCTGATAGAACTTTCCAGCACTTTGCTGCCCACACTAGCACCCTACGTCAGAGTCCCGCGGTCGCTGCCTAAACGCTCATCGGCGACTATCTCCAACTGTCTGCCTGCAGCCCGCCCTCAGCCCAAGTCGGCTGCTACTCACGCTGACTACCGTCGCTGCCTAAACCCGAGAGAGAGAGAGATCGATCCCCGGAGCGGCGTGCCTCCGAGTTTTGTTAGCTCTTCCCCTTCGACCCCGCCAGCGCTTGGTATGACGTAGCGTCGAGTGCAACTTTTCCTTATTAGGGATTGTTTTAGTATTAACTTCAGTACTTTTCTTCAGAAGCTGGGTGGAGGGGTAGAGGGGCCTCTCCCTATATGGTCACGCACTGCGTCCTGAGCCCTTCATTGGCTCCTCATGACGTAGTGCGGTCCCCACCTAGGGCCCTCTTTCTTTCTCTCTCCGCTCCCAGACTTCTCCCTCTAGCCAAGAGTGTTGATACTGCAAGTTATTGTTTATTAAGGGACCTGCCCAGAGCGCCCTGTTTATCTTAATAGCTGAGTCTGCTTCCTTGCTTATCACGCGCAGCTGCCTGGCCGCTTGGACCGCCGCCTCAGCTATCTGGCTGCGTCGTTATCTTTTGTGACCCCTCTGACACGCCTGGCGTCCCCTGTTAACTCTATCTCCCCGTATGTTTTCTGGTGTATCGTCTGAGAACAACTGCGTTTAGACTTGGCTTTTCTGCGGTTACAACACCTCCCCCGCCAGGGAAATTGGCGTTACTCCTCAGAGTAGCGTCAATTGTGACTCTTTTATTTTATTTTTTCCATTACATGCTTTACAGATTTGTTTATTACATTAGCATCTGATATGTTATATTTTTCATTTTCATTTAGTAAAGTCAAATTCATTAAACACACAATAATACAATTACATTATACATGCCTAACATTCAGTTATGTCAAAAGCATTTGCATTAAAATCAAAAGACACTTTCATTGATACATACATTCACATTTCAATTAGAATTACATTTCAAATACAGTTACATTTCAATTACATATTTCAAATACAGTTACATTTCAATTACACATTTCAAATACAGTTATTTAACGTCTGTTTCTGAAAGCGACCGTATCACCTTGGTCTTTTCCACATCTTTCATAAATTACTATCTCTTCAGTTTCTTTATTACTGTGTCTTCTAGCTGAACTAGTCTCTGGGTATTGGTTCACTATGGTATTTCTTATACATACTTTTCCACAACAATCACTGTCTTCAAAATATTTCCATATACTTTTAAAACAGTCTTTACAACATTTACAGTTTTTACAACAGCATGTTATTATGATTAGAATAACTATTGATATGGCTACATACGTAGTTATGGAGTAATGTGTGAAGTACCTGGAGTACTTCATTTCCTCCTCTTGTCTCTCTACCATCTTCTGGACATCATCCAGTCTTTTTCCTGCGACTTTCAAGTCGTCTAACTGTGTTATTACCTGGTCCAATGGCAAATCTAATGCTAACGTTGAGACATTCCTTTTTTCCTTGTTTACCACGCAACAATCGAATTCTAGATTGATCTGCGGAACTATGTCTTTCTTCGTCACATTACTCTGGATCACTCTATCTGTTTGTATGAACACTCTAGTGCCATACCCCTTACATTTACTGTAAAAACTAATTTTTCCTGCCCCTTTTATTACTAGGTCCTTTGGTGGTTCCCTTCCACACAATACTGTTAAGCCTTCTTCCTTCGGTGCTACATATAGCCATTCGTTACTGTTTAGATGAGTCCAAAGGCTCTGATTCAGTGCGACTATTTTTCGCACACAATCTTCCGGAATTTCTCTTACCGGTTGCAACAATTTGGCTTCGCACTCTTCGTGATCGAATGTTGACAGCAAGGCGAATGCTTGTTTGCGCAGTCTCCTATTTTTACTTAGCTCCTTGCATTTTAGTTCCTCCGCAGAAAGTTTCGCGTACTGCCTTTTGGATTCATCTATTAGTAAGAATTCTTTCTCTGGCTGTATGTACACATATTTACCTTTCATGTTTGGAATTTCTTTTGGTAGTGGGAGTACTCTATACAAATTGAAATTGTTATTATTTATTAATGGAATATTAATTACATATCCTAGTATGCTACCCGAGATGAAAACATCTAAATCAATTATTCTTAACAATAGATAACCTGAGGACTCCGTAAGAGGAACAGGAAACTTTACATCTTTTAGTTCTTCCCGTATTAAACTTACGTATTTTACAATTTGGAATGGTTTAATTATATGAGGCTGTAGTATTCCCTTCTGAGCATTTACAATGGCATTTATCATTTGTTCGTATTCCTCTTCGATCTGACCAAACACTGCCGATAGTTGTAATACTTGCTCTGTTACTGTGGCGAAGGACGCTACACGTTTAAACCCTATATCGGTTTCCTTCACGTATTCCTTCATGAATCGTTCTAGTCTTTGCATACCTGTCTTCAGAACGTGCTTATTTGACTCTAGTGTATATACCGTCCTGTTTACTCCCGCCAATGTGGCTCTTACCACTGCCACCTGTTCCTTTGTTAGCCTCAACAACCCTTCTGAGTTTTTCTCCATAGCGTCTATTCTTTCCTTATAGTATGCTGCATCTGCTTCGTCCAACGTCCCGAACAGTATTTTACTTACCTGCCCGACGAAGTTGAATACTCCTCTCTTCCTTCTGGTCTCGTGTTTCGTTAGCTGCTGTACTAAAAGTTGCAATCCTGTGATTTTTTCCACATGATGGGTTACTTGTTGGTCTAGTACCCTGCATTCTATTAATCCTACATTTAATTGTGTTAGTGTTTCTCGGCACCTTTGTACCGCTGCCCTACCATACCTCTCTGCATTCTGAAACCTTTCTGTTATTATATCTAGATTTACGTATGTGACTATTCTCCATGTGGTACTGTATATTTCTACCTGTCCTCTATTATCGTAATATAGTCCTGATGAACTCGGAAATGGCGTCACTTGGTACTCATTTGTTGCATGCTCTGATGCAGTGATGTAGTATGCTGTTATCACTATGACGAATTTCACGACCTGCCACTTGAGTGCCATACCTGAATTTTAAAAGAATTGTTTCAGCCTGTTGGCATGTATTTTTGTTTCCTTATTTCTTTTAACTTTTATTACTACGTTAGGACCTTCCACTTTTACTACTTCAAATGGACCTCTCCATTGTGAATCTAATTTCCGAGATCTAACCCGTCTCACCGACTCATCGTGCAGTAATACTTTATCTCCTACCTTGAAGTTTTTTGGATTTTGTTTCATGTCATACTGTTCCTTACTGATTTTCTTACTTCTTATAATCGAGTCTCTGGCCACTCTGTGGGCTTCCTGCATTCTCGCTCTTAGTTTATTTACATACGTTTCATAATTGTAACTTACCTGCTGTGTTTCTTGTTGCAGTACTTCTGATATGTTAACCTTTCTTCCGTATAGTAATTCAAATGGTGTGTATCCTGTGCTGCTGTGTGGTGTAGTGTTGAACACAAAAATTGCATACGGTACCCATTTGTCCCAAGAACTCTGATCTCCTGTTACAAAGTGTCTGAGATACTCTACAATAGTTCTATGACTTCTTTCTAGTGCACCATTTGATTCAGGGTGGTACGCTGTAGTATTTATACGCTTTACCTTCAACAATTTACATACACTTTTAAATACATCACTCATAAAGTTAGACCCTTGATCTGTTAATAATACTGATGGAATTCCATACCTTAATACTACGTTTTCCACAAATGCCTCAGCTACTGTTTCGGCATCTTGTTTGTCAATTGGGATTGCTAAGGTAAATTTACTCAGATCGTCTTGGAATGTTAACATGTACCTTTTTCCTGTATTAGATACATCTAGTGGACCCACTATATCCATCGCACACTTTCCGAATACTGTTTCTGCTGTGTCTGTAATTTCTAAGGGCATCCTAGTTTTCATTTGCGTGTTTTTATTCTTTTGACACGATGGGCATTTCCTAATGTAATTTTCAATGTCACGCTTCATTCCGCGCCACTGCTTGTATGCTTTAATTCTTTCGAGTGTCCTGTGCATTCCTTGGTGACCTCCCAAGGGATTGTCATGCATTTCCTTTAGTATACTTTCTTTTTCTTCGGGACTAATTTCCTCACCACTATCCGTTTCCTGTTCTATTTCACTCGACACTTGTGCTTGCCGCACGTTTACGGAACTTTCTTCCCCATTTGCTTTTGCTGCCGAGATCTCTGTCTCCACCTTCTGCTTCGCATCTATCTCTTCCTTCCCTTCATGCCTTATTCTACTCAGCGCATCCGCATTACTATTTAACTTTCCTGGCTTGTATATTACTTCATAATCATACTCCTCGAGTTTCAGTCTCCACTTCAGGAGTCTCGAACTCGGATCTTTGACACTAAATATCCACGTTAGTGGCTTATGGTCTGTCACTACAGCGAACTTTCTGCCATATACATATGGTCTGAACTGTTTTACTGCGTAAACTATAGCCAACAACTCTTTTTCCGTTGTGCTATAATTTAGTTCGGCTTTGTTCAATGCTCTGGATGCATATGCGATGGGCAAGTCTTCGCCAATCTTCTTACCTTGCGATAACACTGCACCCAAGGCTGCGTTACTCGCATCCGTTGTAATGATGAACGGTTTCGTAAAGTCAGGGTACTGAAGTAACGGAGGGTTTATTAATTTCTCTTTTAGTTCTTCGAACGCATTGTTCTGACGTTCGCTCCATCGGTACTCCACTCCCTTTTTTAAGAGCTCATGGAGAGGTTTCGCAATCTTGCTGAAGTTAGCAATGAAACGGCGGTAGTAACCTATCAATCCGAGAAACCCTTTTAGTTCCTTAGTTGTCTTTGGCTGTGGGAAGAACTTCACCTTCTCCACCTTCGCCATATCTGGTGATATTCCTTTGTCAGTGATGCAATGACCTAGGAAGATTACTTCCTTCCTCAGGAATTCACACTTGTCTGGTTGCAGCTTCAAATTGTGCTCTCGCAACCTGTCAAATATTTCCCGGAGCTTGTCATTATGCTCCTGCAGGTTTTTCCCATAGCATACTATGTCGTCTAGATATACAAAGCATTTCTCTCATTGTAAACCTGCCAAGACTGTATTCATCAGTCTCTGAAAACATCCTGGGGCTCCCTTCAGTCCCATCGGCATTCGTTTGTATTCGTAATGCTGATAGTTTGAGCTAAATGCCGTTTTCTCTCTGTCCTTCTCGTCCGTCAATATTTGATGGTACCCGCTTGCGAGGTCAAGCGTCGAGAAGTACTTAGCTTGCCCTAACTGATCCAGTATCTCGGAGATATTCGGTAGTGGAAATGCATCACCTACAGTGATATCATTTAATCGTCTGTAGTCCACTACGATTCTCCATTTCTGTTTGCCACTAGCGTCTAGCTTCTTTGGAACTAACAGTAACGGTGCGTTCCAAGCGCTCTTACTCTCGACAATTATGTCATCTCTTAGCATCTGCTCTATTTGCTCCCTTAGCACTTCCTTTTGCGCTTCCGGGATCCTGTACGGTCTAGCGTTTACTACCTTTCCCGCGTGTTCCGGTGCAATCGGTATTCTGTGCTTCACTGCGGAAGTATAGGACAGGTTGTCCCCTGGTAGATGAAATACATCTCCGTATTCCGTGCAAACCTCTGCTAGAGCGCTTTTCTCTTCAGCGTTCAAATGATCCATTCTTAATTGCCTTCGCAACACACTAGTACGACTTTCTGTCTTTCCTATGACATTAGTACAACATTTTACTTCGCGTATTTTCCCTACTTTTTCTAATTCTTCCGTCATTAACCTGACGTTTCCTAACTGCACTCTGTCTTCTGACAAGTTTAATGCACTTACTATGCATTTCCCATTTCGCACTTTTACTAACGCTTCAGGTACATGTACCCCTTGTGCAATCTCCTGCCGAGGAATAATCATTTCCTTTTCGATTCCCCTTTTTACATTTCCTTCCACCTTTAATAACATTATTTTTTCCTCTCGGGGCCCTATTTCCCCGCCTACTTCTGAATCTTGTTCGTTCTCATGTCCCTTTGGCTCTTCCTCTACTACTAAGGGTATATCTCGCCCTTTTAGTCTCACTATTTTACCTGCATAGTCTAACTTAACTCTATGCTCTGTCAAGAAATTTCTGCCTATCAGTCCGTCGTACGGAATATCTAATCCTCTCCCGTACACGTGAAATTTTTGCCCTACTTGCTCAGAACCGTCCACACTTAAGTGTACCTGTACCGTACCTATTGTGCTGACGGCCTCACTGGTTACACCCTTTAGCCGAAGCCTTTCCGCTTCATTAATTGCAAGTGTACTATTTATCGGAATACTCGTTCTCTTGAGCAGACACAACTGTGCTCCAGTGTCTATTAGCAACTTCAAATATCTTTTTAATTCTATGCAGTATAAAACCAAAACGTCATTTTCTGTTGCACAGTCGATTACCCTAACTGAGGGTTTACCTATCGCAACAAGGCCCGACTGTGCGGCCTTGCCGCCTCTTAGTTTCCCTGCACCACTTTACCGGTTTTGCTCGCTACTGGCACCCTGCCTTTTCTCCATGCGTGCCAGGGCCCTGCGTGACAATCTTTCGCGTAATGTCCCGGCCGCTTACACTTGAAACAAGCAACGTCTTTTACCCTCGTACACGGAACTCCACAGTTCCCTGGTAGATTACATTGTGGGCACCTCCACTCTCGTAACCCTCCATCAGCTTCCTTATGATTTCCTCTAAAGTCTCTTGTATCTATCGGCTGAATTTTTCTTAATCTTACCCGGCATTCCGCGTCTGTATGTCCTGGCTTGTCGCACCCGTAACAAAAATTCGTAAACTCTTTGCCCGTCATTATCCGTACTCTTCCCTCTGGCCTATTCTTTCTACACTTGCTTGCCATGTGCCCTCTCAATCCACAATTGAAACATTTCAACTCTGTAATATCTCTGGTATTCTTCACCGTTTCCTTTCCCCGGTTGAAAGTTACTCTTGGGGCTAGTCCCCGCTCTTTCATTGACAGTATTGCACTTTCTTCTTGCAATGCTAGTTCCACGGCCGCTGCTAGCGTGATTTCATCGCCTCTACTTCTTACTATCGTCTGTATTCTATCATTGCTTAACCCTTGTATAAAGCATGCTCTTCCTAGTGAATCAACCAGTTCTATTGCGCCCTTTAAGTTCTCCCTAGCCGTAACTCTGCTTACTGCTTCCCTGAAATCCCTTTGCATTTCATCTATTCGGCTTGCCCATGTCGCAATTGGCTCTCCTTGTCCCTGTCTCGATTGAAATATCTTGCACGCGTAGTAGTCAATGGTACGCTTACTCGCATAATTTTCCTCTAGAACATGTTTTACTTCCTGCCATGTCCCCGTGCGTTCCCTTACTTGCAGCCTCGATCTGGCCTCTCCGGTTATTTTGGCTTTAACAAACTTCAGTAACGTTTCGTGTTCCTCCGGTTTCACAAGTTCAAATGCAGCGTCTACATTTTCAATAAACTCCCTAAGATCTCTCTTATTTCCTTCGAACACTTTTGGAACTATACACAAGGCTTCTTTCACTGATATCTTACCGCTACCGGAGGATGACGGAACTTCGTTAGTTTGGGCCATCTTACCAACTTAACTATGTTAGCACTTTACAATACAAGATACAAAATTCTTAATATAATTTTATATGTAGCGCTTCTCTTGTGGTGCGCCGTCTGTTCCGCTGATCCGCGTTGTCCCGCGTTGTGCCGCGCTGCTCCGCGCTGTCTCTGTGCTCTCTATGCCCGCGCTGTTCCGCGCTGCCGCGATGCGTCGGCCGCCGCTCTGCTGGGCTGTGCCGACCCCGTCGCTCGCCTCGGCTGCCGCTGCTACGGCTGCTGCCGCTGCTCGGCCCGGACCCCCGGTCTCATACGCTGGCTGCTTAGGCACCTCTGTGCCTCGTCGCTCCGCGTCGTGCTGCCGCTATCCTGCGTTGCCCTGCACCCGCGAGGACTACTTCTCTGGACTCTGTCGTAGTGGGGCTACTAATGCTGAAAGTTGCGAGTCGCCACAACTTCCTGCTAATTGCCACAGTCGCTGTAGCAAAATCTACTGGCTCCTATCTCCTTTTTGCCTATATGCCTTTCTGGTACCCCACACCTGACACCAAAAACTTTTATTTATGTCGCGTCCCAAGCGTGGGTTTTGCGAGGGATTGAGCGACACGGTTCGTAAACGGGAATTAGCCGGTTGACCTAATTGAGAGGGAGACTTTTGATCTGGCTAAGATGTTAAATTCCCTGGTGTGAAGGTACAAGGCTAGGATGTTGGTAGAAGTAAACTCGTATGGACGTTACAAAAGTTCTAATTTATTCATAAAGAATACAGATCACCCTAACTGCGTAGTGATTGTACCTACAGAATAGCCAAGCCCATTACAGAGACGGTGACTGACTTCCACCGTTCTGGCTGCCTGATAGAACTTTCCAGCACTTTGCTGCCCACACTAGCACCCTACGTCAGAGTCCCGCGGTCGCTGCCTAAACGCTCATCGGCGACTATCTCCAACTGTCTGCCTGCAGCCCGCCCTCAGCCCAAGTCGGCTGCTACTCACGCTGACTACCGTCGCTGCCTAAACCCGAGAGAGAGAGAGATCGATCCCCGGAGCGGCGTGCCTCCGAGTTTTGTTAGCTCTTCCCCTTCGACCCCGCCAGCGCTTGGCATGACGTAGCGTCGAGTGCAACTTTTCCTTATTAGGGATTGTTTTAGTATTAACTTCAGTACTTTTCTTCAGAAGCTGGGTGGAGGGGTAGAGGGGCCTCTCCCTATATGGTCACGCACTGCGTCCTGAGCCCTTCATTGGCTCCTCATGACGTAGTGCGGTCCCCACCTACGGCCCTCTTTCTTTCTCTCTCCGCTCCCAGACTTCTCCCTCTAGCCAAGAGTGTTGATACTGCAAGTTATTGTTTATTAAGGGACCTGCCCAGAGCGCCCTGTTTATCTTAATAGCTGAGTCTGCTTCCTTGCTTATCACGCGCAGCTGCCTGGCCGCTTGGACCGCCGCCTCAGCTATCTGGCTGCGTCGTTATCTTTTGTGACCCCTCTGACACGCCTGGCGTCCCCTGTTAACTCTATCTCCCCGTATGATTTCTGGTGTATCGTCTGAGAACTACTGCATTTAGACTTGGCTTTTCTGCGGTTACAACAAACTGAAAGAAGTTAATTCCATAAATTATCTGGGAGTACACATTAGGAGTGATTTAAAATGGAATGATCATATAAAGTTAATCGTTCGTAAAGCAGATGCCAGACAGATTCGTTGGAAGAATCCTAAGGAAATGCAATCCGAAAACAAAGGAAGTAGGTTACAGTACGCTTGTTCGTCCACTGCTTGAATACTGCTCAGCAGTGTGGGATCCGTACGAGATAGGGTTGATAGAAGAGATAGAGAAGATCCAACGGAGAGCAGCGTGCTTCGTTACAGGATCATTTAGTAATCGGGAAAGCATTACGGAGATGATAGATAAATTCCAGTGGAAGGCTCTGCAGGAGAGACGCTCATAGCTCGGTACGGGCTTTTGTTGAAGTTTCGAGAACATAACTTCACCAAAGAGTCAAGCAATATATTGCTCCCTCCTACGTATATCTCGTGAAGAGACCGTGAGGATCAAATCAGAGAGATCAGAGCCCACACAGAAGCATACCGACAATCTTTCTTCCCACGAACAATACGAGACTGGAATAGAAGGGAGAACTGATAGAGGTACTCAAGGTACCCTTCGCCACACACCGTCAGGTGGCTTGCGGAGTATGGATGTAGATGTTCAGGATCTTGTTCAGAGACTTAATGCTGCAATTTTTGCTGTTCATACAGTATCTGAACTGAGTAATAGTTCGACATGAAAAGTAATCTACTTTGATTCTTATCATTTACTTATGTCATACAGTGATATATTTTGGGGTATTCTGACAGGTTATTTTTGGCCCAGAAACTGGCAGTTCATGTAATAAGTCATTTAAGTTCACGCGTCTCTTATTGACCCCTGCTCACATGTCTGGGTGTTCTGACATAGGTCTCTGTCTTTTCTTGTTAATAATATCAGCTTATTCCCAAGAATTAGCAACTTCCGCTCAGTTAATACTAGCCAGAAATCCAATCTGCATTTGGATCGCACTTCCTTGACCCTTATGAAGAAAGGTGTGCAGTATACTGCTGCATCCATTTTCAATAAGCTACCACAAGAAATCAAAAATCTTAGCAGTAATCTATGTGCTTTCAAATCGAAATTGAAGAATTTCTTCATCTCTTCTTCTATTCTGTTGAGAATTTCCTTGAAAAATTGAGCTTATTGCTATGTTATATGGTTGATTGCGTTTATTTAAATTGACGGCTTGTGTTTTTGTTGGGTTCATAAACATTTTATTTTATCTGTTATTACTTTAAACTTCCATGGGTAGCATTCATTTCACGCTAGGTGAGTATGGACGCGTCATCATGTTTCAAGAGTTGTCCGATCGACTGTTGTTTGTATGCTGTATACATCGACTGTTGTGTGCCTCTTCGATCTGCATTGCTATTTGTTTGTTGACGCATGTTGTAAAAGGACAGTACAGTTTGATCAGCAGCAAACATTTATTTCTGGAGAGCAAAATTTTCTTAGTTGATTTACAACATGAAAGCAAAATGAAATGAAACTAGATGGTATAATATTTCCACCAACATCGGAACTACCACAATTTTTCAGTTTAACCTTTCTGCCCACATGAATTGTGTTCAACTCATTGGCTTTTATAAAAATACGAAACACTTTAATTTCTCCCTATTTCACGTTTTTATCCACATGATTTACGCACGATTAATGAGATTTAAAAAAATGACTAGACACTTTTCTTAACTTTCGTTTTGGTTATGATTCCTTCATTCAGATATTCGTTGTGTTCATGAAACACAATAAAATCCCAGTTCCTTTGGATTGCAGCCTAGTAATTAACTATTTCACGTTTCTGTCCACACTATTTATGCACAATTCATCGGATTAAAAAAAAATGTTTTTCTAACGTTGTGGTTCCTTCCTTAAGACATTCGTTATGTTCATGAAACACACACGTTTCTGTCCACACGATTTTTATACTTTCGTTATGGTTCCTTCGTTCAGACATTCATTCAGCCAGGTTAAGCATACCACACAAGTCCTGTCACTTCGATTGTACACTTGTATTGACATTTACCTTTGACGTTATCGGTACAACTGCAAATATCGATGTATGTACTCATGTAGTCGATTTACGTTATTGACGTCACGATGACGCGAACCTACTTCATTATGACGTAGGGCTCTCCTCACCTAGCGTGAAATGAATGCTACCCGCATTCCATTCTGCACGTGTTGTCAACACTGAACTGTGAGTGTCACGTGATCTTTGGAAGACACTGTTTGTTTGTACTTGCGGTACCATTCAAAACATGTAATATTACAAGCATTTGTTGCGTTTTCATCATTTGTTTGTTCGTAACAACAATGGAGAATTACTGTAGCTGCAATGGGTGCAAAGAGAAATACACAAAAGGAGAAAAATTTGGTGTTGTATGAGTACTTTGAGTTGCTGATACTGTACTGCACTGTTTTGGTTGCACTTCGTATAAATATTTTAAATCTATTATTGTGTGTGCAAAATCTGTATGACTGATGAGCAAAGTCTTTGGTCAACTGCGGTGGTCATTTCTTGGTATTCATACATTTATAATGCAAGAAAGACACAACTCGAAAGGAAAAAGATTGGTATACATTTCTGATAGCTCACATTTGCATAATTTGTGGTCCCTTTGTTGTTTGAAGCTGAAATATACTTCTTGTGTAGTATTTAAAATGTTTAGAGAACACGCTTACAACGCTTAAACAGCCGAAAACGATGCAGTGCACAAACATTGATAGCACGTAAAAAACATTTCGAACTATCGTTAAGGACTCTAACACAGATGTATCAGGGAACTGTTCCCTACAGAGTTCCCAAGGCGCTCACCCTCAGGTGGCATGCTCACACCGGTCCAACCCGTAACACATGCAAGACACAGCTGGTCATGCAAACATGTTCACCTAGGCACCGCCGTTGCTGGTGCGACGACGTGTAGCCACGAGTTATTTACCTAGTGACTCTCCATCGTAGACACAGCTACAAGTTTGTCAGTTTTATACTGGTGTCGCATGTCTGTGCAAATAACAGCGAAGTCTCCCTCCGGATGTGCTATAGAAATCTTTAGCATTGATTCCCCAAATAATACAGGATGCATTCCTCCTAGTGATCCTAACGCGATAGCCCATCCCACATGTGGGATGCCTCTGACCTTGCACGTGTTTACCTAGCCACCGTGCATATTTAAGAGTGCAATGCTGGCCTAATTGCTGAGTGAGCTGTTCACCTAGTAACTCAACCGCGCAGATACAGCTAAAAGGTTGTAAGTGTTGTACTGACATCTCATGCCTATGTAAATAACAGCCAAGTCCCCCTCTTGGAAATCGTAAAGTGTCGCAGAAGTAGTTAACAGTCACTCTTGTTGTTGTAGGAGCTTTCGTGATGTCTCAGCTCATCCGCATGGAATTTTTTCCCCTAAAAGGACCTATTTACGAAAATAGTCCACCGAATGTACTCTTTATGATGGTCCTAATGAGGCATCCCGAGCTACCCTTCCTGGAAACCATCACGTCATGCTTTCAACATACGTCTCAGAAGCGGTAAACGACCTCACCACTGAAAGACTTCATCATGTATGTGCACCCTTGCGAAAACACCATTAGTCATAAAAGCTTCTTGTTCTTTGGAAAGAGAGCACAAACTAAGCACAGACGGGAAAATCAGAACAAATACAGTACTGCACTGTCCTGCAGAATAGAAAAATGACTGGCTCTCCTATAGCTGCTGGAGATGTCCTAAGGCCGCAATGGTAGATGGGGAACAGCATCGTGTCATAGATACATTGCCCCCATCTTGTTCAGACCAGTCTGTAGAGGCTCCTATGTAACAGCACAAAGGATGTCTTGTGAATGAGTGGAGCATTCCGATTAGCTCTTACTTCATTTACGTGCACAATTACTGATGCTGCCAGGGTGGGAGCACTGTCTGCCTTTTTTTTCTGCAGACCAGACTTTCAGTGGCAAAACTATTTTGTACATGACGCTTATTGCACTGGCAGTTAAACCCTTCAAATTTGGTCTACAAGTCGTCAAGTACGGAAAGGCACTTCCTCCATTACACTGCTCTGCCACTGACGACGGAAGCTTCAATATTTCAGCGTTAAACCGATGTCCAACCTGGCTATGTATCACCATATACCGTTTGGATGTAGTAAACATACAATTCTTATACTGTGCCAAACAAAATCACCACCTCTGCATCGTGCATATAAGCTATCGAACATCGGACACTTGTACATATACCACGAAGACTGTTGTACAAAGGCTGGGTTAGTTGTCCTTGGCACAAAAGGGTTATGTTTTCGGCCCCGACCTGCTTGTGTGATGGCTTCCTACACCCATCTCCAGACTCTGGGATTACAAGTAGATATGTATTTTCACATGATTTACCAGAATATCATACCATTTTCGCGATACTTCTCGATATCAAGCCTTTAGCGGTTTGCTACTGATCGCTTGCACAGCATAATTCCAAAGATATAGACTGGAAACTATTTCTCTAGAAAACCGAAACTTTAGCGAGGTGCAGCATACTGTAAACCACTGAGTAACTAGAAACATATCTCGTCGGCGAAGATCTTTATGTGAAAAGTCGAAAAAAATAGAGGTTACTGATATTTCCACATGCATATACCGATGTCGGTGATATAACAGATTCCAAATCATCCTTATAATTTTCAAAGTCAACTAAGGTGTTTCTCCTGACACCAGCAAACACATCTTCCATCCGTCTTTCATCTGCTAGATGCACATACCACAATCGATGTTCTCTAAACCAAATAAGGGCAGGAAACGTGCAGAAGGAGTCAACTGGACAATTTACATGGGAGGGAATAATGATCCAGCGCAAACACACGTCCATACTGAATATTCTCAAATTTCCACAGGGAACATACTTGATCACAAAGGCTCTCCAACACATACTGAGCATTGGTTCGTTATTCAGCCATCTAGAGGATGACGAGGTTAGGTCAGCTACATACCTGTACCCCAACAGCCATTTCCATTCAGACAGCTCCTGCTATTAGCTGGAAACGTGAATCATTCCCACCACAGACCACTGCCGCCATGTGCCACACTCCCCCAGACAGATTCATCCTTGGAAACTGGCTACACATATATTTGGTGGCTATACTTACAATTAAATATTACGAGTGCAGTCTCAATTGGACAACATTCGACAATGAGCGAAGTACTGGAAATATGCCCTGCTGATGGGTTGTGGTTCTGGAAAGAGAAATATCTGTACCATTCTTATGACTTCACATACGTTTCTAAGTAAAAAAAGGAATCTCCCATTCCCTTTGAAGTGATTCGGCTAAGGAATGTGGTATGAAGCTGGTATTTGCAACTCCTTCACGCCGCCACTACATATTTCTCCAATGTTTGTAATGCATTCCAACTCGATGCCATGTCAGGGGTTCTGCAATATATCCACTGGGTTATAGCCAATGGATGATTGAGGATAATCACATACAGAAGATCCTGTGCTGATTGAGATCATAAGAAGTGTGCACAGGCTTTTCTGATCTTTAGTGATGTGTTCTCAGGTAGAAATGCTGTCTCCAATTTTGAATCAAGTCTTTGCATTCAACCACATACCTGCGTTGGATACTATGGATAAGTCCTTTAATGATTGCAGACACTAGCGAATCATATTCATGGCACTCTCCTTATCTCGAAACGAGTCACCTTTTCTAACCTGTCTTCTATAGTAAAATTTTAGATACTCCCTACATATCTTGCAACTGCCCCTCAGACTCTGCGCTACCGTACCTGCAGCTTTGCGCATATGATTGTTCCAATTTAAGTCGGAACTGAGTAGAATTTGGAGAAAGCTATGTCTACCACCTTCTCCTACCCCGTGTAGAAACATGCTAAGCTGAGTTAGTGTGACAGGACTGTGTTTCGGCCATTCGATGGAAACAATAACATGTCATAGGTCAGCCAACTATGCACGATGTGTAAGGTGAGTGCCAAATGAAGCCCACTCCTGCAACATGTGGTAGTATAAAAGACAGTACGGCGACTGCGAGAAGGACAAGGGTCTGGCTACTGCATTGTGGTGTGTTCACAAACTACATACAGGTTTCGAAAAAGACAGTCGTGTGAAACCCAGCTCGCGCTATTCGTTCACGAGACTCAGAGGGCAATAGACACGGGTTCACAGGTAGATGCCGTGTTTCTTGACTTCCGCAAGGCGTTCGATGCAGTTCCCCACAGTCGTTTAACGGACAAACTAAGAGCATATGGACTATCAGACCAATTGTGTGATTGGATTGAGGAGTTCCTAGATAACAGAACGCAGCATGTCGTTCTCAAAGGAGAGAAGTCTTCCGAAGTAAGAGTGATTTCAGGTGTGCCACAGGGGAGTGTCATAGGGCCGTTGCTATTTACAATATACATAAATGAACTGGTGGATGACATTGGAAGTTCACTGAGGCTTTTTGCAGATGATGCTGTGGTGTATTGAGAGGTTGTAACAAAGGAAAATTGTACTGAAATGCAGGAGGATCTGCAACGAATTGACGCATGGTGAAGGGAATGGCAATTGAATCTCAATGTAGACAAGTGTAATGTGTTGCGAATACATAGAAAGATAGATCCCTTATCATTTAGCTACAAAACAGCAGGTTAGCAACTGGAAGCAAATAATTCCATAAATTATCTGGGAGTACGCATTAGGAGTGATTTAAAATGGAATGATCATATAAAGTTGATCGTCGGTAAAGCAGATGCCAGACTGAGGTTCATTGGAAGAATCATAAGGAAATGCAATGCGAAAACAAAGGGAGTAGGTTAGAGTACGCTTGTTCGCCCACTGCTTGAATACTGCTCAGCAGTGTGGGATCCGTACCAGATAGGTTCATAGAAGAGATAGAGAACATCCAACGGAGATCAGTGTGCTTCGTTACAGGATCATTTAGTAATCGCGAAAGTGTTACGGAGATGATAGATAAACTCCAATGGAAGGCTCTGCAGGAGAGACGCTCAGTAGCTCGGTACGGGCTTTTGTTAAAGTTTCGAGAACATAACTTCACCGAAGAGTCGAGCAGTATATTGCTCCCTCCTACGTATATCTCACGAAGAGACCATGAGGATAAAATCAGAGAGATTAGAGCCCACACAGAAGCATACCGACAATCCTCCTTTCCACGAACAATACGAGACTGGAATAGAACGGAGAACCGATAGAGGTACTCGGGGTACCCTCCGCCACACACCGTCAAGTGGCTTACGGAGTATGGATGTAGATGTAGATCTACTGCAGTCCGAAGCAGGTCCACATCCCACAGGGCCTATTCACGTCTATCTCCGCAAAATGCTCTCATCGTCATTCTGTACCATCCAACAGAGAAAAATTACAAACTTTGAAGGTTCCGCTAACTTCATCTGATAGAGAACTCGATATGATTTTAACTCCACCTCTCTCTCCCAGTATATCGAAAACAAACACCATATGTGTGCTGGAATCGAGCACATGTGGATATCCTATTAAAGGCATTGATCCATGGAGCAGGCGGCCGGTGAGCACAATCTCCTGCACAGACCAGTGGAAAGTGTCAACGCCAGTACTGTAGGAGACAGAGGAGGATTACCATATGCCACAGAGCATACTGTCAGTCGCAAGAGAGGCTCAATGTGGTGTTGTTTGAGACATTGCTTTTTTCTGCTATAACACGTTTTGTACACTGTCATACATTCTGTTTCTACTGCCACGACTTCGAGGCCTGTGTCATGTTCTAAACTGACACCATCACGTTCTGATCCAATTCCACTCACAAAAAACTATATGTCGCACGGTGTAAATCATGTTGTTACTGCTGCTGCTACCACAACACACACACACACACACACACACACACACACACACACTGGGTGACTTTAAATAAAAGTCACAACATAAGGAAACTAGAAGAGTTTTGCAGCATTTTCAAATTGCTGTCCGAAGGTGATTAACGACCTCTACATTTAAACGCATCTGTCACAGTGACAGGATATCTGATGACTCTGTTGTGTTTCGATTGATACCTGATATTTCAGTCATGTATGCAATCACTGTTTTGGTGCTAGCCACACCCAGCAGGTGTTGCCCCTCCACCAAGACTCTCTCTCCATAGCAAACAAGCAATGTCAGTTAATATATATGTGGTAATCAACAGCGTACCAGTGTATGGATGGGATGGAAAAGACACCATCGATATACTGTAATAATAAGCATCACAGTTGATAGTGCAAACAATTTTAGCAATTTTACAGTAATTTCAACACAGACCAATGACACGACAGCATGCTTCCCAGTTTCAGTATCATTGCAAAAGTGCACCTTTCTATACTTTGTACCATTGTGAATGTAGATAGATGACTGTGCAGTACGTCCATTCATTGTTAATTCTCGAACATACACGTCATCAAAGTATACCAGACAGCGATCTACATATCTCTAGCGCCCCCAGCATAGTGCTTAATTTACGATCTATCTCTGTGTGGATGGGAATATCAGGGAATTCTCGTATTCTTAGGATAAAGTTGGAGACTGAAAGATCCCCTCACATCCTCTTTGACCAACGCACCCTGTTGTACTGTTACAGATTTAATCTACCGCTGACCAGAAGTAGACAGCTACATTCCGTGGCTCGTGAATGAATGGAGCTAGCCGAGTCCTCGCCCATCCAAGTGTACAAGATTTCTCCAGATGTGCGCATATTGAGGAGGTATCAGAGTATATTAGTAAATTTGAAAGTGATGTGATGTGACAGCAGACTGTTCAGAAGAACAACACACGGGTGGTTTTTATGCATGATGGAGCTCCAGACAGATGGAGTTCGAAAAGATTTTTACGTGTAATGAGTGTTTGTGCAGTGCATTATTTTCGGCTGCTTAAGCGTTGTGAGGGTGTTTGCAGAGCGTTATAATTACATTATTTTTTTGGCAGTTTTATGCGAGTGAATGTATCTGTGGATCAGTGTACTGCATTATTCTGTGAACATGTCTGTAGGCTGTGTATTGCATTATTCTGACAGTTTTTAATTAGTGAGCTTGTTTTCAGAGCGTTATACATGCATTATTTTAACACTTTACGAGTTGTTTTTGTCTCAGCACAACAGTGTACTGCATTATTTCTGTGATTTACGAGTAGTCTGCAGGTCTGTAGGCTACTTACTGTGGCGCTCAAGCACATCAGAATGAGTGTTTTGTATCAGCATAATAAATATACTATGTGAAACCCATCCCTAAATAAATTGTTCCAATTTCTCACTGGAAATAAATAAAGTATACTCCTTCCTCTCTCCAGCTGCTTGACACAGACTGAGTCCTTTTCCCACCATTTTCCCCAGACTACCATGTGACGACATTGCCAACTGGTAGCAGTACTGTGTACTAAGTCATTTCGACTCTGGACCTAATGGTGAACACACTTAATGGAGGTACTATGTATGACAACTCAAATTGTTTAAATAAACACTATATGCAAAATAAAGACTTATGTCCATTCTATCCAGCAGGCCAGCACAGGCTGAGTCCTTTCCCGCCAATTGCAACGAAGAGGTGGTGGTTTGATGACTTAAGTTAGTGGAGGTAGCTCAAGTGACGTTTTTCCCGCCATAATTTGGACTTCCCACCATTTTCTTGGGGTGGGGATTTTGGAGGGGAGGGGGTAGGGGAGAGGTGTTAGGTAGCCCAATTGACCTATTTCCCAGACAGAATTTGAATTTCCCACCATCATGTCATTTCGACATTGCCACATCTATCACCACCATCTTGGATCCGCCATCTAGATTAAATTTGGCAACAATGCAGAATGGGGCCATATCAAGTTTGCCTCGCTACTAATGTCATCAGGAGTTCTAACAGTCCTTGTGCTCCAACTCTCTTTTCAGAACACAGCCACATCGACGAAAGTTTCTACCCTTAAAAGAACTGATTTATAGTCTGGAACACTCTTTTGAGGGAGACCTGATATCTGGCATGGATTGTACGCTGTACTTTCGGAAAAATTGTTCATTTGACCGTGCCACCTTTGCAACTATCTGTGGTACCAGGATATACACTCATTGCCAATGTGTCCTTGAAACCGATCCCACTTATACATTGCCCCTGCTTTTTCAGCAGTACCAGCTTAAAATTAGGGATAATTCACTGCCCCACCCTGATTTCTCTATTAAATCTGTTGAAGATGTAGGAACTACTATAATCAAACCTGATATCAGTTCATCATTGTTACTTTCTGAAAATGTTTGCAGAACACCAACAGACACAGGCACATTTGTGTCTTGTCCTAAGCATTGTAAAACGGTTGAAATCTTCAGACAGTGTAGATATATATGAAATATCCTATAATATACTAAAGGAAGTAATAGACTATATTGTGTACCCCTTAACATTCTGTACAAATAAATGTATATCTGATGGATATTTTGCCGGAGAACTCAAAGTGGCTAGGGTAGTTCCAATACATAAAAAGGGAGATATAGACTCACCTTCCAGTTACAGACCAATATCCATACTCCCAACTTTTTCTAAAATACTGGAATGTGTAATTTACCAACAGCTATCTGTTTATTTTGAAAAATTAGGAATAATGAGTGAATCTCAATATGGTTTTAGGAAAAAGTTGTCTACTGTGGATGCTATAGACTTTGTAGTCAAATACTTACATCAAGTGTTTGCTTAGATCACAAAACGTGAGTTGAGCATAGCCCTTATCCTCAAAGCTTTCAACTGTGTAAAGCATAAGCCACTCCTAGAAAAACTGGAATTCTGTGGCATTAGACATAACAGCCTTAAATGAGAAAAATCATATCTTCAGAATCGTAAGCAAGTTATTTATGTAGGGAAAGAAATGTCTGGTATGGAACAAGTCAAGGTAGGTGTTCTGCAGGGATCTGTACTGGGCCCCTTTTTGTTCCTAAAATGATAATTGATCTGTCATCATTTATCAAGTCCACCTTTGTGTTGTATGCAGATTATACAACATTTCTTTATGCTAGTGATGATTTCAATAGCCTTAAAACTTGTGCAGTAAAGACAATTGATCAAGCTTCGTATTGGTTCAAGGCAAATGGATTCCTGCTGAATGAAAACAAAACACAGCAGATGGATTGTAGTCTTAGAGATAAGCTTCTGTCAGATGATCCAAGTTATGTCAAATTTTGGGGGGGTATACATAGATGATAAATTATCTTGGGGTCAACATGTACAATATATTAGTGTTAAGTTGTCAAGAGTTATTTACCTGTTAAGGCGACTTATGGAATGTGTTCCTGAAAAATATGTTAGAACATCCTATTTTTCATTCTTTCAAAGTATAATAGCATACAGAATTATTTTGTGGGGGAACTCTAGCTGCGTACATGACATATTAATACTGAAAAAAAAGCTATTAGGATAATTACTGGTTCTGCATATGAGGCACACTGTAAACCACTGTTCTGTGAACCACAAATCATGACTGATCTATACTTGTACATATACTATGTTCTAATTTATACGAAGAAGAAATTACCAGAAACAAAAACCAGACAAAATGTACATAGCCACAATACAAGAAGGAATAGGTGCCTCTTTATATAGGTGCCTCTATATTCATTACCACAGGCTGTCAAATTCACTCAACAGCTATGAAATCATGGGGTACGAATTATTTATTAATCTTCTTCAATCTGTTCAAGAAGTACCTGAACAATTATTCAAACAAACAATTCATGACTGGCTAGTCCTCCACCCATTCTACGATATAAGAGAATTTATCAACTGCAATATTATACTACGATGTTAACAACCAACCTGTTGTGTCTTTCAAACTAGTATTGTATTTTAGTATGTATATGACGTTGTCTAGTGCTGTAATCGCCGAACGACAATAAAATTATCAGTATTATTATTATTATTATTATTATTATTATTATTATTATTAAAGTTCCAGAACTCTTCTGGTAATGCAGGAGAGAAACTGTGGAGGCTACCTAATGGTAAGCTTATTAGCAAGGAATATTGCAAATATCATTCAATGAGTTGTGCATACAGATTTTAGTAGTCAGAGTTTTTAAACGAAGTGCGTGTTGCTACAGCGACAGGCGGTCCATCGATGTGGCACAGTATGCTTCGTATCGGAGTCTTGGTATGTGAGTCTCAGCTGAGTGCCCACACCTTCCAGTGCCACATGGCTTCGCTCCATCACGAAAAAAATATTTATGACTACCTAAACGTCGGACAATGGTACACTCGATCTTGGGCTATCAGAAATGGCTCGTGGTAACAAGCGAAAGTTGGTTACCGAATTCACAAGCACAATTCTGCATATGAGTACAAGAGTGATATTTGATAAGTATTTAATGACAACTGTGAGATCAGTAGGCGAGCAGAGGTTTCCTCCAGGTGTTCAGTTCATAGTAAGCTGATATCCGAACTGGATCACTTACAGTTATGTTGTTTTCCTATCGGAAATATATCAATCACAGTCATGGACGTTTCCAGTGAATCATTCAGTAATTAAAGAGACAAATTGGTTTGTGGAAAAAACTGTAAGTAGCGCAAGTTTGGTACTTCTATGGCTTTAAGTTGGCATCACTGGGATGAGCCCTGATCAGCTGCTGTATCAACCTCGTTTTGCTTATAATCTCAAAAAATACATTTCAAGATGGCGAGTGCACTTGAAACACCCACATTAGCTGAACAACGTTCTCTGATGAGTTTTTTACTTGCTGAAGCTCAGAAACCAGTGAGTATATACTGCAGAATGTCTGGTTTCTGGTGCAGGTTGTATGAATCATGCGAATTTTTACATATGGGTAGAGCAGTTCCAAAGTGATCGCGACTTAGTGACTGACAGACGAACACTGTTCTGGATGACAGTTGCAGTTCAACTCCCTCACTTGAAGGATGAATTGATGACATTGATGAGGTTCGAGTTAGTACTGGTACAGTTAGTAACATTATCTGCAACAAGCTGAAGTACGGCACAACGGGTGCAAGATGGGTCCCAAAGAAGTTGACACAGCTACACAAGGAAACAAGGTTGAGAGTGTGCACATAGCTAAAGGAACATTATGAAAGAGAAGGTGAGCACATCCTCAACAAAATTTTAGTTTGTGATGAAACTTGGGTTCACTATTTGAGCCATGAAGGAAAATACAAAGCATCTTGTGCAAGCACACCAACTCACCTGTAAAGAAAAATTCAAAACCCAAGCATCAGCAGGAAAAATCATGTTGACAGTGTTTTCGGATGCTGAAGGTCAAGCTTTTTTTGTGATTATCTTGAAGAGCAGCGTAAAATGAACAGCCAATACTGCGCGGATTTGCTTTTAAATAATGTGAAGCCAGCCATGAGCGAGAGAGAGAGAGAGAGAGAGACGTCTTGGATCTCAGAGGAGAGGTGTGATTCTCTAGCAAGACAATGCACGTCCACATATTGCTCAACCAACCCGTCAAACCATCGACAATATGGGCTTGTAAGTACTGGCTCATCCCTCTTACAGTCGTAATTTAGCATCTAGTCATTTCCATTTGTTTGGTGCACTGAAGGAGGCATTACGTGGGAAGAGGTTCCAGGACAACGAGGAAGTGAAAACGTTTGTGGGAAATTGGTTCAAACATCACGATAAAGAGTTCTTCGCAGACGGAATAAAAAAGCTTGTAGCTCATTGGAACAAGCGCATAAATGTTCAAGGGTATTATGTTGAAAAGTAGAGCAAGTATTGTTTTGTAAAAATAAACGCTTTTTACTCCAGACCAATTTGTCTCTTTAATTATTGAATGACCTTAGTAGATAACTGATGCATCTTTCTGGTGGCATGGTGAATTTTTTCTTAAACAACAGTGAAATAACAATCACGGGACATTCTTTGACTGTAATACTGCATCAGACGCCATACAAGCACGTAACAGGCGAATCACGCGAAACCTCATAAGGTGGCGGCTGGTTTTGCTAATGTATGGACTCCAGCTAAACTGCTACTGTGGCTAGTGGACAAAGCATTCCGTGTTGCGGGATTGTCGACAGTTTCTGGTCGCTATGAAAATGTAGGGCGTAATATTCTACAAATTCAGAAGCTTGGCCGAGATCAGCTTCTGCTCAGTGAACAAATTAAGGAGGTAAGGCCACATTTTCCGAAGACTTATATTATTAATGGCACTGACGTTCTTATCTGGGTCCCCACGTAGCGGCTCATAACCAGCTTGAAAATCGTGGGAAAAATTACATAATTGTGCACCAAGGAATCGATCACTTAACTCCCTTGTAAGCAAACAATAACTACTGCCATTAAGTTTAATTTCAGGAACAGTTTAGCACTAAAGCCACAGCCAGCACTGAATAATCTAGAAACGGTGGGTAAAGAGATTTATTTAGTGTCCAGGTAGTAGCACCGAATATTATAGTTAATATTGGAGCGTAACTGCAAAGATGCCAGCGTTGCATTTGAAAATTCTTATGCTCACAATATGTCTTGGTAGGTGCATAATGTCGCTGTTTGAGTCTGCATATTGTCATTTTTTCATTTGGAGGTAGTGAGTGGAGTGTAGACACTAGAAAAACGAGCGCCAAAGAGAGAAATCGGAACATTTCCCACATTCTTCTGTTTGAGTTTAATAGAGGGGTGACAGCAACAGAGGCAGCCCGAAACGTTTGCGTCGTGTATGGGACAATTCCGTCGGAAAAAGCATGGGAGAAAATGATTTTCTCGTTTTAAGGAGTACAGTTTTGACATTAGTGGATCTTCACATTCAGGAAGACCTTTGGGATTTGATGAAAATTGTGTAAACGGATTAATCCACAATGGTGCACATCAGTATACTCGAGAACGGGCAAATGTATTCAACTGTCATTATTCCGTCACTGTGCGAAGCTTGCATGCAACGGGGAACGTTAAAAAATCGGGTGTAAGGGTACCGAATGCTCTAAGGCTAACTCACGAAATACAGTACGTGCCATATGTGCATCAGTGCTTGTTCATTATCAACTGGCCCGTTAATGTCCTGTGACGTTTTGGTGACGAGAAATGACGTCTTTATGCTATCATAAGGAAAACAAAGGAATGGTTGAGACCAAACAATGCAGCAACGTCCTGTACAAAGTCCTACGCGCATCCACAAAAGATAATGTTACGTACCTGGTGGAACAGCGGCGGTGTGGTGCGCTGCGAATTACTTAACCAGAGTGCAACAACGACTGCTGACATTTATTGTCAAAAACTAAGATGTGTTGCAGACACAGTCCAAGCAGAGCAACCAGGAAGACTGCGTGAAGAGATGCTACTCCACGATAACGCCCGCCTGCATTCTCAGGGACAGACAAAAAAAAAAAGTATGCAGGAGCTGGGTTGGGAAGTCATTCCGCACCCACATTATTGACTGCATCTTGCAATTTCAGATTTTCACTTTTTAAGCCCTCTGTCGCACATCTTCCAGGAACTTCCTTTCTGGATGAAAATGCGCTCCGAACATGGCTCGACAAGTTCTTCGCCCCACAACCACATGATTTCGACAGTCGGGGAATCGAAAAGTTACCGCAGCGTTGGTAGACTGTTGTAGACAGTGAAGGAGAATATATGATCGATAACTAAAGTCTCTGCTATAACTGTTGTGTTTATTAAACTTGCAGAACAACACTGTAAACTTATGCGTCAACTCAGTACCACAAGTGCTCCTGTTGCAAATTGCAGTTTACCCACCCCATATCATTTGAATATGGCGATGCCCAGCACTATGGAGAACAGAACTTACTCCATTTGGCTCCATAGTTCACAAAACAGGGCTCATCCTTCTACAAAATTGCTGCTTATTGTCTGTGTGAGAATCTGATCAACACTTAATTGTTGCATTACGCACTGTTCGTTATTTAAAAAAGATTAGAAGCTGTGTTCACTTTTTGAAATTAATGTTTCATACTCTGTTTCCTACCTAATCAAAATGAGTACAGTTTTTTTTATACCTGATTCAGTTTCAATGGTCATTTTCTGAATAATTGTTCTATGCCTTTCTAGCTGTTATAAAGGTGTGCATTCATCTGTGTTGTAGTTAAAGAAACTGGTAATTCCAATACTGTAACTGCGTCTCCCCAACAATCTGATACTGGTCAGTAGAGTTTCTCTCGATTCTATAAGAAACATGTCAGTGAGTAATGAACTGTGCTGTAAAATAGCTTCACATACACTGCATAGAGGAATAAAATCTTAAGAAAAGGTAGTTGGTTAAAGTGGTAGTTGGTCAAGGTCTTACAATAAACTTATATTACAAAGTTTTATTTAGTTTCATAGTTACACTGATAAACTGATACTGCGAAGTGTTATTTAGTTTCATAGTTACACTAATCGATCAATTACATAAACTTAGTCTGTGGTAGTACAAGTGGATCTTTGAAAACCTGCCATTCATGTTATACCACCCTTTACTGAGTGCAACAAATTACTCAGGGTGTAGCATAGGTTATTGGTGCTTTCCTTATTCCCTCTCCAGAATACGATTACCAGTTTACTTCAACTCCTGTTTGTGTAATTCTGGAAGTACCTTCAGATCTTTACTCAATGGAAAGCTGTCATTGTAATACACTGTAATACACCTGTTCATTTCTCAGATAATTGCCTTTAGGTCCATTGCAAACAATTGCATGTACAATTACCACTGCTTTGTTTATTGACATTTAACGTTATAAGTTATGGTATGTGGTATAACACTGTGCTCTTTACACACTGCAGGGAAGAGTAGGCAGCTTCCTAGTAAACAAAACCACAAAATGAAACAGCAATCACTTCAACTGAGAATAACTCTATCACCTTAACACATTTCCTCTATGTACACATAACGTTGAATATGGAATGATCAACTGAGTCACAAGAGCGATATAACGGTCTCTAAACATTATCATACTCAACATGCATTCCTCCTCCCCCCCCCCCCCCTCTTCCACCAAGGAAAAGTTGCTTGGGGTTACAGGCTTATCTGCAGTGTAGTCTGAGGTTGAAAGTGATAATTTTATTGCCAGTTGTGAAACTCAGCGAATGTGAAATACAGGTTATAGAAACAGACTGACGTCTGGCATTGCCTAATAGTTATGTTCGCCCCATATTTAAATGTACTTTGATATATTTAACGCACTTTTCGTAATAAAAACTAAAACCCCATACCAAAACCCAAAAACACATAATAGACAATGAAAAACCATCCGATGACTATTTTGATGCACATTATGTATGTATATCAAACGAAAACTGCAAAAAACTGGAAGAGAAATTTCAATACATAACTTTTACCCACATTTGGCCCTTTTCCCGCATTCGTTACTGCTGCTGTGAGTGTAAAGGCAAATTCTTAATCAAGTACTGCTAAAGTCTGAGTATCAATTAGATTAGGAAGCAGAACTCTATACTGAAAAAAAATTGAGATACATTGCAATGAATGTGAAATTTATGTTATGCTATAAATCACTGTGTCATTCAATTAATAATTTGTAGTCACTTGATTGGCTTCAAACAACCATGTAACATAAGAATCTGTGCTAAAGTTATGAAATCCCCTTGAAATCCTGGTTGTAGTGACACACTGATCTGTAACGTAGCCTGAGGTCTAGGTTAGGTTGGAAGGTGACAACTGTATTGAGTTAGTGAAGCCAACGAGCGTGAAAACAGAAAATCTAGTTACAGTAACAAACTGGCTGGTGGCAAAGCCAAGTATCTAAGTCCAGAACATATTAAAAATGCATTGGTGTCCAATAGGTAATTATTACACTAATATGTAACTATGACTACGCTATGGACTAGTCTGTTACCATGGTCTCTCGAGATTATTCGTATTCGAACCTATTTTCTGCATTTAATTCTCATGACCGTAGCTCCACTTAGCAGTATGTACTGACTTGACATTTCAAAATGGAGCTGTAGACAGGTTCGAATTTAAAGAGTTTGGGCAAGACATGAGTGATGTCACTTATGTAAACAGAGCTACTTAAGACCAATTCACACTGTTTGTCATGGCACCGTCACAGCACCATCACATCATGGCACTGTCACATCAACGTGTATTCACATAGTCCATCATGGCATGGCATGTCAAGTTATGTGATCTCAACTCATATTGCTGTCCACAGCTGTTCTTTTCGTGGGAACTGTGATATTCGCAAAATGATTTTCAACGTTTTTGCATTTGAAGTGCACATACACAGCGCAGTAGCTTATATGTGTGGATGCTGGAGTCCATATCTGTACGAAAACGACATTTATTGGACTCAAATAGTGTAGCGTTGGCAGAAGAGCCAACACTGTGTTACGACTGGAGGACGAAATTCACGTGTCTTAGCTCAAGCAATCTAGCATGAGGAGGGAAGAACTATACTGACGTGAGGTCTGGAACATGACAAGGAATTATAATTCAGAAAGCGGATATAATTAGTTTGATACTTAACTTTAATCCATTAATGATGAACGTCGCTCTTGATGGTACATTATTCACAACATTATCTGTTCAGAATACTTTCGTAGTAACTGAATATTGCACCTTGCTAGGCCGTAGCAAATGACGTAGCTGAAGGCTATGCTAAACTGTCGTCTCGGCAAATGAGAGCGTAGGTAGTCAGTGAACCATTGCTATCGAAGTAGGCTGTACAACTGGGGCGAGTGCTAGGAAGTCTCTCTAAACTAGACCTGCCGTGTGGCGGCGCTCGGTCTGCAATCACTGATAGTGGCGACACGCGGGTCTGACATATACAAACGGACCGCGGCCGATTTAAAGGCTACCACCTAGCAGGTGTGGTGTCTGGCGGTGACACCAGATTCCTCCCCCGCGAATCGGTGGACGGTTGTGGTATAAGGCCTCCGCCCGCTGTGGTGACGACCCCATGTTGACGCATGTGACGGTAGGGAGCCTAACAACAGGTGAGGCTGTGCCACCCGCACCCTGCCTTTCTTTAATTCAGCTTGTAGATACTGTAAACAAACGTCCTCTCTAAAGTTTTTGCTACAGGCAGTAGCATTTTTAATGTTATTGCTGTCACTACTGCTACAGAGCTGAACACACCGAGCAAATGTTTCGGGAATTCGAAGGAACCTATGACAAGTAATACTTCTGCCCTTTAGTCTTCTGATTATAGTTTCCACACACAGCCGTAGGTCAATTCGGCATTATTAATGTCAAACATAACGAACAAACTAGAAAGAAGACAAAAATAAACAGCAACACATGAAACTTAATCGCTTCAACACGTAATAGTGCGCGCGAACTGCGCCGAGCTTCTCGAAGGCGACGTATTGCGCAGATCGGAGCAGTTCTGCGCAGACCTGAGGCATCAAAGCCTGAGACAAGTTGTTCACAGTAGGTTGAGAAGACAGACCTTTTGAAATAAGCAATGTTGGAAAATACATCTAATAAATAATGGAAAGGAGCGCCGCGTCAAAATTTGGCGCTTCTCCGCTGTGCGCAATTTTGGCTGTAGCAGCTGGCTGATTCTCTAATAGGGAGCCGTGATGAGCCAATATTCATAACTAGGTTTTATGCTGAAAACTGGCCTTCTATAACAGACGTTACAACATAGTGTCACAAGACAATTCTGTTGCATAATTCTGCATTCAGCTGCAACTGGCGGCGGTAACATGCGTTGCAATTAAAGATATCTACTTTAGCCTCATTTCATAGGACATAGGAAATGAATAAAAACGCCGACCAATCACATAAGGATCAATAATCTGCTTGAATACGATTACACAAATAATCGCTCCTTTAGTCAGCTCATGCCGATTCATAGAATGATTTTAGGTTCGGTCTGTTTGTTACGAAGAGTGTGTTTATCGTTGCTAATGACTGAGTTAGGTGACAGGGCATTTAATAATTCGTTTTCCGAGTCTTGTACATTGGCTAATGCTTGCTTTTATGTTGTTATAGCCTCTAAGAGAGACAGTGTGCAGTTTTGATCGATCGTTTGTGAAATAATTCCAACCTACTACAATGAAGAGAACATTAATATTGTTGAATGGAATACCAGTTTTGTAGTACAATGCCAACAGTAATACGATGATAACAGCTTGATTTGCTTTTTCCTTATAGTGCTGTCAGGTCACAAAATGCGTTTATCCCCTATATTACGGAAGACATAACGAGGTTCTTCTCTGTAATATAAGTCCTAACGGTAATATTACAGAAGTTTTTCGTTTAAATTAACTACTCGTTTCTACATAGTAAAGATAGAGATGACAGACCAGTTTTTGCCGTAAAGATAGAGATGGCAGACCAGTTTTTGCCGTAAAGATAGAGATGGCAGACCAGTTTTTGCCGACTATGACTAAAATGCCAGAATGGTTTAGTACAACTGTCTCTACGAAGCAACTATGTCCCCTGAAAGAAAAGCCATACAAGAGGTAGCAGGGGCAAGTGTTATAAAGAAACATCGTTTCCTTTCCTTTGAGGGCGGATTGTTCGAAGAATAAGAAAATTTGAGTAGAGTAAGTTACTTGTGGAGGGATGGGTACATGGACGTGGAAATCAGAAAAACGTTACATTGT
Organism: Schistocerca gregaria; assembly: GCF_023897955.1. Classification (NCBI taxonomy): domain Eukaryota; kingdom Metazoa; phylum Arthropoda; class Insecta; order Orthoptera; family Acrididae; genus Schistocerca; species Schistocerca gregaria. Next base: position 78,736,262 of record NC_064930.1, on the reverse strand, counting down.
GATTAAGAGGAAGATCTATTTCATCACATCACATAGAAACTGACATCGATTTATAACATGTTATCCATAGATATTAAATTCTTTTGCGCCCAAAACATCAAGTTAGGAAAAATCGGAGCTTCCACGAAATACACATCAGATCCAAACAAAATCATATGATAGATATGGTATTAAATATAACATTTCTCATTAAATAAAGGAAATTAAGAAAGATAACGTAACCTTCCGCAGCGACTAAATGTCTCAGAACTGGATGGTGCAATGTGCCGGCATTTGAGGGGAAGTGGTGGTGGGGATTTCCACTGCTAGGGCGTCGTGTGCAGTTACCTGCTGCCCGCTGTCCGAGCAGTTTCGCTCCCCAGCGCCATCCCGTGTCATCTGACAGAACTGCTGTAACCCCCCTGTCCCACACCCCTGACCGCGTCAACAGACCCTTATGGAGGTTGCCTGTCTGGATATCTTTGTCTGTGACTTGGGGCTGAGGCGAGCCAGTAGGTGGGTCCCCAGGGCACTGACTGGACGGCAACGTCGCTAAAAGCAGACGGAGAGCGGCAGATCCTGTACGGCGACAGAGGTGCAGCTGATTGAGATGCCGGCGCACCTCACCAGAGGCCCCCAAAACCAGATACAAAACGCGCCCCAAGCAGTGAAGAATGCGTACTTCGAGCCAACGCCATGAACCTCGATAGTGGCGATAGTAGACAACGTCGCCTGGAGCAAAAGCCGGTGTCTGCTGCTACACAGGAACATGATGCGGCAGATGTAGCAAAGACATCTAGGTTCGATGATGGCGACCGTGGAGCAACTCAGCCGGCGAGCGACCATCTCGAGACAGAGCGATACGAGGACAAAAAGAGCAATAACGCGTCCTCCTGAGAATGTGACTCTTTCAACTTCAACATCTGTGACTTGAAAGTCCTGACCAATAGTTCAGTGGCACCGTTGGACTGTGGCGGACACGGCGCGGACGTTAGTTGTTGAATACCATTGCCCTTGCAGAATGACAAATTCTGCGGACATGAATTTTGGGCCATTATCGGAAACGATAGTCTGTGGAAGACCTTCAATGCAAAAGATAGCAGATAACGCTTGGATGATGTCTTGGAAATCATCCGGACAACAAAAGGAAAATTACGGAATGAATCTATTACAACCAACCATCAAGCATTCCAGAATGGACCAGCAAATTCAGTGTGTACGCGTTGCCAAGGGAAAGTGGCTTTTGGCCATGCAAGGAATTTCTGCGGTGGTGCTGATAGTTGTTCGGCACACACCATGCAAGAAGAGCACATATTCGTAATCGCGGCACCGATTCCGAACCAAGTACAGTGCTGACGATCAAGTTGCTTCGTTCTCACTATACCCCAATGTCCTTGGTGGAGAAGCTTTAAGACAGGATTATAACGAACGTGGGACCACGTTCATTATCAGACCGCAACAGCAAAACACCACGTCTTACAAAAAGTCTCGCCTTGAGAGCAAAAAATCGGCGAACCAACGGGTCCCCGATCCGTGACTTTGACAAGGGCCATTGCGTAACAACAAAACGCAGAACGGTAGCAAGGACAGGGTCGGCAGCTGTGGCTGTAGCTACACGACGAAAATCAATCGGAAACGATTCGTCCACGTCATCGGTTTCCGAATCAATGAACATGCAAGCAAGTTCGGAGAAATCGAATACCCTATCCTCAGCAACAGGCAAACGGGACAACGCATCGGCGTTTCCGTGCTTAGCAGTGAACCGATACAAGATATCGTAGTGGTACTGCGAGAGGAAAATAGACCATCGAATGAATTTCTGTGCTGTACGTGGAGGTACAGGCTTGTTCGGATGGAAAAGCGATGTCAAAGGTTTGTGGTCTGATTATGGTAAAGTGACGAGCATACAAGAAGTCATGAAACTTTGTAACACCAAATACGAGAGCCAATGTTTGCTTCTTTATCGATCTGTGAATAATTTCTTTGCGCAGAGGAGAGCAATTTGGACGCAAAGACAATAGGGCGATCGTGCGATCCATCTTTGTGCGCAAGCACAGCACCGATCCCGCAATCCGATGTATCCACCATCAACAAAAGGGGCTTCCGGGGATCGAATGGCGTAAGGCGCGTGTTGGAAAGCAACGCCGATTCAACTGGCGTTCGCATTCCGTCGTCCAGACGAACGGAACACCCATACGGCGTAAGCGATGAAGCGGAACTGAAATGGAAGAGGCATGCGAAATATATTTATGGTAATAGTCGATTTTTTCCCAACACACTCTGTAGCTGCTTCAAATTCTGCGGCGAAGGCAAGTCTTGTGTGGCACGGAGGTGCGTTGAACTGGGATGTGTGTCTTGGGCATTGAGTACATGTCCCAAGTAGGGCAAGTCCCGAGCAAAAAACACACATTTGTCCTTCCGCAAACGAAGACCATTTTGTCGCAAGACCTGAAATAATGTTCTGAGATTGGGCAAATGTTCTTCTTCCGTCTTTCCAGAGATCACAATATCGTCCAGATAATTTGCTGCAGTAGAGACCGACGCAGAAACAGTTGGTAGATATTGCTGAAACAATGCAGGGGCGGATGCACACCCGAATGGCAGTCGTTTGAATCGATACAAACCAAGATGCGTGTTAACCTCCAAAACGCGCTGGGATTCTTCGTCCACAGGTATTTGCAAGTACGCATCTGCTACGGCCAACTTCGAAAAATATTTGCCTGGGCACAGTTTGTCAAAAAGATCTACCGGGCGGGGTAAAGGAAAAGTTGAAATCACTAGTTGTGGATTCACTGTTGCCTTGAAGTCCACACAAAGTCTCAATTTGTCTGAAGGTTTTGGCAAAATTACTAAGGGTTATGCCCAGAGGGAAGCCTGCACACATTCAATTACCCCTTGTGATTCCAAATCATATAATGTTTTTGCGACATCATCACGCAATGCGCGGGAAACATTGCGCGCTCTGAAAAATTTCGGTTGCGCGTTTACTTTCAGTTCCAAATGTGCTTTATAGTTCTTACCGCAACCGAGGCCCGGTGCAAAAAGTCTGGAAATTCTTCACATAGACGAGAAACAGTGTCTGAAGGCACAGTCTGGTTCACTGATTGGACCTGATTTACTACAGACAAGTTAAGCAACTGAAATAAATCGAAACCAAATACGTTCACTGCAAAAGAAGAGCGAAGGATGTAAAATGACAAAAGTTTTGTTTGTCCTTTGTATGTTGCAAGAAGGCTGCACTGTCCTAACACAGGGATCTCTTGATGTGAATAGCCAGTTAACTTAACATTGGCGGCACGCAACGGAAGTGTGCCCAGCAGTTTGTAAGTGTCGTGATTGATCAGTGAAACTGCAGCTCCAGTATCGAGCTGGTATGGTATCACTTTGCTGTTAATGTCCAAGTCTACAAAATGTTTATTGTCCTGCTGACGACAAGAGCAACTGTCTCGTGCAACGTGAACTGACACTGGTACATAATCAGTTGCGACTTGACGGGAGTTCCGGCGATGTCGACGCACACTATTTTTGGGACGAACACAGTCACTGTTAGAGAGAGTGGCGCTGCGCGGAGTGGAATGAACGACATGAATTGTCATGGGCGAAGTTTCACGAGCCTGAGTGTCCTTGGTTCGATTCCGATTCTGGCGCGAAGCAAAGTGCCTGGAATGTTTTGGAGTTTCCGATCTGAGCTTTTTCTGGCATACACTCTGAACATGTCCTTTTTTATTACAGTAAAAGCAAATAGCTTGGCGTGACGGGAAATTCTCACGCGAATGTCTAGCAGCGCACCGTGGGCATGATTTGAGCACTGCATTTGCTTGCCGGCGCGGTACACGTGGCTGAGAGCCAGGCGACAGTGGCGCGGCCGGGCGCGAGGGCTCTTTACTGCTCCGTGCAGCTCGCCCGGCGGGCCGGTTAACCTGACACACGGCTGGCGGAGTTTCAAATGATTCCTGAGCAAAGTCAAGTGTGTCCTGCCGATCCAATATGTCCATCACTTGTTGAAGCGAAGGATTGACGAGTTTCAAAATCTGTTCCCTTATACGAACATCAAAAATGTCCTGTGCAATTGCATCACGTACCATAGTATCTGAATATTGGAGTCCACATTGACGCTCAAAAGCACAATCTCTAGTAAGGCCTTGCAAATTTGCAACCCACTCCCGATTAGTCTGACCTGCTGTACGTTTTGTACGAAAGAAGGTATACCGTTTCGCATCTACATTGACTGATTGTTTGAAGTATGCATCTAATGCAGACAAAATTTCGTCGTAGGACAGAGTTGCTACGTCGTGTCGGGGAAATAATTTGATCATCACACGGTAGGTTTGCACACCAACGGACGACAAAAGAAAAGGCTGCCGGCGTTACCTTGAATTCTGTACGCGGCGAGATGGAATCCAAATTGGAGTGACCACTCCGTCCACCTTTCCAGTGAAGCATCAAAAGGTCGGAAGGTCAGTGCAACTGCGTATTGTGGCTGCATTAGTGGTGGAGCGGCGGCTGCCGCATCGTTTTGCATTGCACGTTGAACCTGGACGAGCTGTCCAAGGGCATCCAGTAATGCCTGCGTCTGGTGGTCCTGTAAGCGATAAAATTCGGACAGTACATCTGGAGATTGTGGCGAAGTCATTACACAATTAAATCAGGGCAGTATAGATAAGAACACCGTTTTTACACTCGTCACCAATGTAGTGTTGGCAGAAGAGCCAACACTGTGTTACGACTGGAGGCCGAAATGCACACGTTCTAGCTCACGCAGGCTGGCGTGAGGAGGGAAGTACTATACAGACGTGAGGTCAGGAACATGACAAGGAATTATAATTCAGAAAGCGGATATAATTAGTTCGATACTTAACTTCAATCCACTAATGACGAAAGTCGCTCTTGACGGTAAATGATTCACAACATTATCTGTTCAGAATACATTCGTGGTAATTGAATATGACGCCTTGCTAGGTCGTAGCAAATGACGTAGCTGAAGGCTACGCTAAACTGTCGTCTCGGTAAATGAGAGCATATGTAGTTAGTGAACCAACGCTAGCAAAGCCTTCTGTACAACTGGGTCGAGTACTAGGGAGTCTCTCTAGATTAGACCTGCTGTGTGGCGGCGCTCGGTCTGCAATCACTGATAGTGGCGACACGCAGGTCCGACGTATACTAACGGACCGAGGCCGATTTAAAGGCTGATTCATTCATTGAAAATCTGGAAGCTACTACTGTCTTTGACCATTCGAACCTAAGAACACCATACTTCTTATTCACAATGTGGTTGGCAGCACAAAAAGAATTAAGAAGCTTCCCCAATGCTAAAAATATGTGCTGGTTGTGTGAAAAATGAAGACTATTGCTGTATTTTCTTCCTTTGAAGGTGAGAACCTGTCAACTACAATGTACAGGGTGTTTCAAAAATGACCGGTATATTTGAAACGGCAATACAAACTAAACGAGGAGCGATAGAAATACACCGTTTGTTGCAATATGCTTGGGACAACAGTACATTTTCAGGTAGACAAACTTTCGAAATTACAGTAGTTACAATTGTCAACAACAGATGGCGCTGCGGTCTGGGAAACTCTATAGTACAATATTTTCCACATATCCACCATGCGTAGCAATAATATGGCGTAGTCTCTGAATGAAATTACCCGAAACCTTTGACAACGTGTCTGGCGGAATGGCTTCACATGCTGATGAGATGTACGGCTTCAGCTGTTCAATTGTTTTTGGATTCTGGCGATACCTGGTCTTTCAAGTGTCCCCACAGAAAGAAGTCACAGGGGTTCATGTCTGACAAATAGGGAGGCCAATCCACGCCGCCTCCTGTATGTTTCGGATAGCCCAAAGCAATCACACGATCATCGAAATATTCATTCAGGAAATTAAAGACGTCGGCCGTGCGATGTGGCCGGGCACCATCTTGCATAAACCACGAGGTGTTCGTAGTGTCGTCTAAGACAGTTTGTACCGCCACAAATTCACGAAGAATGTCCAGATAGCGTGATGCAGTAATCGTTTCGGATCTGAAAAATGGGCCAATGATTCCTTTGGAAGAAATGGCGGACCAGACCAGTACTTTTTGAGGGTGCAGGGACAGCAACATGGGGCTTTTCGATTGCCCATATGCGCCAGTTCTGTTTATTGACGAAGCCGTCCAGGTAAAAAAAAACTTCATCAGTAAACCAAATGCTGCCCACATGCATATCGCCGTCATCAATCCTGTGCACTATATCGTTAGCGAATGTCTCTCATGCAGCAATGGTAGCGGCGCTGAGGGGTTGCCGCATTTGAATTTTGTATGGATGAGGTGTAAACTCTGGCGCATGAGACGATACGTGGACATTGGCGTCATTTGGACCGCAGCTGCAACACGGCGAACGGAAATCCGAGACTGCTGTTGGATCACCTGCTGCACTAGCTGTGCATTGCCCTCTGTGGTTGCCGTACGCGGTCGCCCTACCTTTCCAGCACGTTAATCCGTCACGTTCCCAGTCTGTTGAAATTTTTCAAACAGATGCTTTATTGTATCGCTTTTTGGTCCTTTGGTTACATTAAACCTCCGTTGAAAACTTCGTCTTGTTGCAACAACACTGTGTTCTAGGTGGTGGAATTCCAACACCAGAAAAATCCTCTGTTCTAAGGAATAAACCATATTGTCCACAGCACACTTGCACATTGTGAACAGCACACGCTTACAGCAGAAAGACGACGTGCAGAATTGTGCACCCACAGACTACGTTGTCTTCTATATCTTGCAGGGCCATGAAAATTGTAACTACTGTAATTTCGAAATTTTGTCCGCCTGAAAATGTACCGTTGTCCCAAGCATATTGCAACAAACGGTGTATTTCTATCGCTACTCGTTTAGTTTTTATTGCCGTTTCAAATATACCGGTCATTTTTGAAACACCCTGTAGATACTTACATAGTGGTATGTATTACAAAAAGTACTTAAGGAGAAGTTCTCCAACTGCTAAATAAGTGTTCTGGTTGTATGAAGTGTGTTCTAATTTGTGCGAAAAATTATAATTCACTGCCAGGAAAGTAAACTTCTTCCTTCCCTCTTGAAAGTAACTGAATCACCAGCAGAAATATGCCTGCAACAGTACCAGGATGTTTTTCATGTGCATAAGTGGTTAATTTGAAGAGGATCTTGCTTGGAAAAGAAGTCTCCTAAAATAATTAGCTTATAATTTTTTATTACACTTCATAGGTGGCTGACAGTGAGACTTAGACACCTTTTAATACTTTCTCATATGCAACAGTCTTTGTTACGCTTTTTGTTCTGATGATGCATGGTAGTTTGTTTTTATGAGATAATCAGTGTGAACGTTCACTCGAATTTCCGTGTTTCAACCTAGAAGGCCAATTCACACTCTCCATCATGACACTATCACACTGTCCGTCATGTCATGGCATTTCAAGTCAATTCAAGTCATGTCATCTCAACCTGCATTGCTGTTCTCAGCTGTTCTCTTCATGGGAAGTGCGATCTTCTGAAGATGATTTTCAACTGTTTCTACACGTGAAGTGCACTTCAACAATGCAGTAGCATATATGCATGGATGCTTGAGTCCACATTTATACGAAAATGACATTTATTGGAGTCAAGTAGTTCACAGGTTACATGGATAGTTTGTGTATAAGACAAGGGAGACAGAAGTACAAAACAACACTAAGAAAATGTGTTTGCCCAAAAAAATTTCATTACGTGGTACAGAAGTGGAATTTCACACATTATACAAAGAGCTTGAGGAGGAGGAATCTGCATTTTATATTGTGGAAAGTGGAAGCATCAGTTTTTCATTTGTTACTTAAAACTACACCCAGAATTACAAAGGGAACAAAGTGTTACGACCTGCCATTGCATCTCTTGAAAATTTGGACTAAGGTTAACTTTAGTTGCTAGATAAGGGCAATTTTTTGAGAAGTAGTCATATCTCCCTCAACACCCTTTCCTTCAAGATATATCGGTATTCTTTACATATCGTGTTTGCCTTTTAATAGTTCAAGTGCCTTATTTGTACTGGGGTTAACTAGTGAAACCACATAGATATTGCCCACTGATGTTGTAAAACTTTTCACACAAAAGTTTCAGAGAGCTGCTTAATAATAAATAGGAATGCCACAAATAAGTCACTTCCTTTGTCTGAAGGTTTCAGTGCATTTCCTTTCGTAAAACTAGATATGCCTGTCAACATACAAACAAATTCCACATATTAATCAATCTGATTCTACCAACTATACTTCTTCTACTTCAGCTTGCAAGTATGCTGCAATCCATTTCATTGCAAAACATTAAATATTATTCCAATCTCTATAAAACACGTTTATAAATGTAGTAGTGGTCAAGTAATTCGGTACAATCATGCCATACAATGCAGACTGCTGTGTCACTGCTTCCGTTAATCTCTCATCACTTATTGTAAATTTTAACAAATGAAATAACGAAAGGATACATTTTATAGCAAATAACGAACAAAAAAACTGATATCAACCATGAAAACAACGGCAAAAAAAATATGGAGATCTGCCAATAGCCATTTATTGGAAAGAAATGAGCTTGGGGCGAGGGGTTATGCGATCAACGACAGACAGAGAAATCTTGACAATGCTGTGAAGTGATGTGATGGGACAGGACAGACAGTGTGGATGCCACCATTTGAAATGCATTACAGAATATTTTGATGTGGTGGGACTTGTCGTGACAGCCAGTATAAATTGATCTTAATTTCTATTATTTGCAATGACAGTTCCCAGAAGCTCTCATAACAGTGATTCGATTAGATTCAGTTTTCGTTCTATAGACCCAAAAATGAGGTGATTCTCATGAGTATGGAGCAACACAGAAAGTATAGCTTTTAAAAACATGAAACATCTGAAAACAGTACTCACTACCCTGATCATTGGTCAGAAGACTCTCAAAACAGGTGAATACATTACAATAAACTGAACTTGCTCACATTTATAGAATTAAGTCAATTCAAGTCATGTGATCTCAACCCTCATTCCTGTTCTCAGTTGTTCTTTTCATGGGAAAAAAGTCTACATTAATCGAAAAAGTTACAGGGTGTAAGCAGGAGGTGTTCAGAAATCGGTTTTGGTTGCTATAATTTGTCTTTGCATTCAGTTATATTGTTCGATGAGCTTGAGTCGTGTAGGTGGTAACAATATGGGGGTACATTAAAAAGAATTGTTAAAGGTAGACCTGTTACTGTAAACATCGAAAATAAACCACGACTAACAATTATTCATACTGGGCTTGTTATATTTGTTTCTAATGAAATGTAATGGGTGATAAGGCGATATGGTTGCATTTGAATATTGTTAATGCTAATTGTCATATTGGCCATTGTCTGTAGTCCAGAGACGCCGGTATGAGAGGTTTTGTCCGATGAAGCATCGTGTTCTTTGCAGGATGAGACGATGAGCTGCGGACAATTTCATTAAGGAATAAATATACTGAGAAACAATGATTAGAATACAAAGTTCCTTGAACAGGTTTCTACATGATCTTGAATTTACACCACAAATGAGTCTTATTACAATCTTTTGCACATTAAAATCTTTTGCTTGGACTGACGAATAACGCCAGAATATGACCCTGTATGATATAATAGAGTGAACGTAAGTAATCCCTGAAATTTAACACTTTCAACCTCTTCGATATGCATGTCTTCATATCTTATGCATATGCTGGAAGGAAATCTCTTACAGTTGCTACTTTTTGGTATATTTGTATCATCTATAAACAAAACAAACTTAGTATATGCCTATGTAACATGTGGGAGGTCATTAATGTACACAAGAAAAAGCAATGGACCCAAGATGAAACCTTGATGAACACAACATGTAATTAATGCAAGGTGGCCGACTAGTGAGATCACAGGTATTTTCGTCGTCCACTAAAAGAACTTATTTCAGAGAAAATAGTAACAAATTTAAATTTTCTTTGTTCTGTACACTTGCTGTAGCGTCCATTCTTGTCACACAACTTAAAATTAGTGCCACAGCAGCACTTGTTCTTGAAAAAACTTGTTCTTTGGCTGAAGTCCTGATAATTGGGACATAACACGAAATTTTGCTTGACATAAACACAAAAATTCTATTCAAGTTTTCTTGATAATTCAAAATTCGTTTAAAAAGACTGCTACTAATATCAACAGTGTCTATTACCGCAATAAATGTGTAATAAAACGTTTCTAAGTCGTATTTAACTAACACATTTCGTATTCTTTACTAGTTAGATAGACGAGATCTAGGCCAAAATTTTCCGAGTTATTAACATTTAAAAACTTGACCAAACACGCCTGATAACATAAATTCTCTAAAATCAATTTAATTACACATTTATTCTTGTGTTATTCTATCTCTAAAACAGTACAAAAAAACAACCACCACACATAAGACCTTTGTGTCGTTTTTGTTTACACACAGACAATCTCGCATCCCTGACAAATTTAAAACATTCTGTAGAGTTAATTATTCTTTCAAAATTGACCATGAGTGAGAAATGTGGGAGCTGGTTGCCAATCTTGTAGGAAATATTTTGACTGGGGGGGGGGGGATGCAGTGGGGAGAATATTGGGATAACAGAAAAGGCTCTCAACTGGAACTGCACAATATGCAGTAGGAACATTTTGATTGGGGAACAGGAAAGGAAGAGAACGTGATCTGACAGTCTGATCATCAACACCAAAAACAGGCTTCTACCACTACTAGAGTTAAGTGGAGAAGAGCCTTGGGTAGAACGAGCAGCAGAAAATGTGCAGCACACTTCAACTGAGGCTAAAAAGCCTAGGAATGTGCAGAGTGTTAGGAAGAAGAAAGTGCTGGTGCTAGGTAGTAACCATGGGCGAAGCGTAGGCCTTCAGTTGCAGGAAAGTTTAGGGGCAGTGTACCAGGCCACCAGTATCTTACAGCCAAATGCAGGGCTAAGTCATTTGTTAGAGGACCTAGAGTCTTTATGTAAGGACTTTACAAAAAAGGAGCATGTAGTGATAGTGGGTGGGGCAGGAAACAGTTTCGATAGGGATGGGGCATATGACATAGGTGGTGACCTGGACAACATAGCTTCCCTGACTCATGACACCAATGTACACATTCTTCATTTGTTCCAGCTTCATGATCGACCACACCTTAATGGATCTGTGAGGCGAATCAATGTGGGATTAGGGATGGCTCTGAGGACGGCCAACTTTGCTCATGTTTCTCTGGTGCCCGTCGGGACTATCAACAGATGGGGTTTCACTAGGCATGGCCTACACCTAAACAAGACTGAGAAGGGAATATTGGTACAGCTGAAAGTATAGGGGGTGGATCTCAGGCCACACATGGTCAAATACCTGTTGTCATAGGTAGGAAAAGTAGGTCTTTTTAGGATAATCCAGACAACAGGTTCCCCTGCCTAAATAGTATCTCCAGACCTTTAAAAAATACTGAACTATCACTCACAAGCTAGATTTTAACACTTCAAATATCACATATACCAGATGTCACAAAGAAAAACAAACCATTGGAAAGAGTAACATGGGGCATTTCACAGACTTAACAATCCTCCATCAAAACATGCAGTCAATAAAAAATAAAATACAACTATTAGTGGCTGAGCTCCAATCTTTGAACTGGACAGTAGTTTGTATTACTGAGCACTTGTGTAGAGACACAGAAATCCAACGAGTAGTATTATCACTGTGTGAAAAGGCAAACTACTTCAAGGAGTGGATAATCATGAATTTATATCAGAAAAGAAACACAGTTCAAATCAAGGCATGACCTCAGTACCATAAGTAAAGACAAACACTTTTAAATATCAGCTATTGAATTAACGGGGCCTGATATCACCAAGAAATTAATCATTTCGTGTGGGCACTTTTTTCAATAAGTTAACAGAAATTCTAGTTAAAGTCTCAAGTACAAAGGTCAACATAATTCTGTGTCGGGACATTAACATCAAAACTAACATCATAAATGAATCCAGCAGCACCTTCATAAACATCCTTCAAAGTTTTGACAGGTCCCTATTGGTAAATAGTGCAACAAGACTTGCCACAACGACTTCATCAGTAATTGACCATGTGGTCACAAATCTAGACAGGGAAAAATGTGCCATAGCTGCATGTTTGTATCAACATTTCACAAAAACATATGGATAACAGCAGGTATTAAGAAGTCCTGCCAAACACTCAAACACCTCAGTTAGCAATGATCCAGAATTCTTAAATTTCTATCATAGATACAAAAAGGTCTATAGTATGGTGCTGACTGCTGCAAAAAAAGTAATTTAATGACAAAATAATATATAATGCAGAGAATAAAGGGAAAGCAGTCTGGGATGTTATAAAAGAGGAAACAGGGAGAGGCAAACAAATGCAGAATAACATACTGCTAAGGGAAGGGGAAAAAGTAATAAATGATCCACACCACTTAACAAACTATGTAAATGAGCATTTCTCAAGTATTGCAGAGAAGTAACAGAAAAAAATTCCCCCAAACAAATATAGCGCCTGTAAATAATGTTGCACTAAATACAATCATGTTACTTCCAACCACAGAAAATGAACTCAGTAAAACTGTTCAAAAACTAAAAAATAAAAAGTCAGTAGGCTTAGATGAAGCACCAATGTGTATACTGAAACAATGCTTATGGATTATACAAGGCCCCTTAACAAATATAATAAATGAATCATTCACATCAGGGACATTTCCAGAGCAGCTAAAACAGGCAACAGTTGTATCTTTTCTTAATAGAGATAATGCGGAAGACATAGAAAATTACCAGCCCGTTTCCATGCTGTCCCCATTCTCAAAAGGAATGGAAGTAATTATGAAAGACAGATTAATGAATTATCTGAATAAATACAATCTTTTAACCGAATCACAGTTTGGTTTCGGTAGTGGCAAAAATATGGAGTCAGACATAGTGGATTTCACAAAATTTATACTTGATGCTCTTGATAAAGATTAGTCTGTGACAGGCATATTTTTGGATCTTTCTACAGCGTTTGATACAGTCGACCATACGATTCTTTTAAATAAATCTGAAGCATTAGGATTAAGAGGGGTAGCTAATGACTGGTTTCAATCATACCTAACAGATAGGGTTCAAAGAGCAGAGATAACACGTACTTCAAATGGATCTAAAAATTTAGTAAAACACTTATCAGACCCCAAATACATTAATATAGGGCTTCCACAAGATAGCATATTACGACCAATATTGTTCCTGATATACACCAATGACTGTCTGAGTAGTGTCACACATGATGAAAAATCCTCTTCACTGATTACAGGAATATTATAGTCACTGCAAAAACAAGATAACTCCTTGCTGAGAAAGCAAATGAAACTCTTCAGGAAGTTTATTATTGGTCAAAAAGCAGTAAAGTGACACTGAACATAAATGTAACTAATGCCATGAATTTCAGTTTGAAGAGGAAAAATGACAATGTTAAATTAAATGTAGATGCCACCTCTGTAGACTGTGTAACAAATGCAAAATTTATAGGAATGAATATTGATTCTCAGTTGAAGTGGTGTGAACACACAAAGGTACTTGTGAACAGAATGTCATCACCATGTTATGCCCATAGAATCCTATCATCAGTGTGTCTTTTGATTGTATATTATTCATAAGTACACTCAGCTCTTCGCTATGGCAGTCTTTTTTGGGGAACAAATGCACAAAATAGGAACACAGGTTTCAAACTCCAGAAAAGAGCGATATGAATTATAATCAAAAATACAGGTCGAGCTCGTTGTAAAGATCTGTTCATAACACTGGGGATTTTAACTGCTCCATGTGAACACATTTACCAGTCAGCTGTACACATCAAAAATAACATTGGTAATTACTGCACAAACAACTCTGTCCATTACCATGCAACAAGAGATAGATTCAACTTACATTTATCAATAAAAAATAAACATAAAACTCAAAACAGCATTTTCCAGCAAGGAATAAAAAGGTGCAATAAATTACTAAAAGAGACTAAAGAAATTGCAAAAATACAGTTTTTCAAAAAGGCAGCTAAAAAGTACCTGTTATGCAATACATTTTATACACTGAAGGTTTACTTAGCAAAAACAGAGTAGGTGTTTGATAAAAAATGATATACAAATAATTAATAATTCCACATAACACCTTCACTTTATTTTTTTTCCTTCTTTTTTCCTTTCTAGAAATACTTACCCCAAAGCTATGCTTAGCACAGTACTAACACCTCTTCCTCTTTCTAAGCTCAACAACTCACTCATTATGAAGGGATACTGACTCAGTTTTTCAGGATACCAAATGGGAAGTTGCGGTACAGAAAATGGCCCAGAGATCACCAGTGTGTGTGTGTGTGTGTGTGTGTGTGTGTGTGTGTGAGAGAGAGAGAGAGAGAGAGAGAGAGAGAGAGAGAGAGAGAGAGAGAGAGAGTACTGAGTGAAGTGTTATGAAACAATGTGTGTATAGTGTGTGCAGTGACCGATAATGAGATATGAGTAAACAATGTGGCATTATATTATTTGATAAGTTATTTGTAAAAAAATATTGTATACCAGGAGTAAATCTAATGATTTTCTCTAATTAGAAGTTTGTAAATATAGTTGTACACGAATTAGCTTATTTTAAATTGATATAAATTTGTAAATACTTTGACATGTCCTATATCCTTGTAAAAAGATATATATGGAGGACTAAAGCTACTACTACTACAACTACTATTATTACTAATTCCTAGTTAGATGAAAACTGACTATTTACTGCATAGGTATTTCGCAATGACACCCTTCGTTTCCTGCTAGCTAGATAAGACTCAAACAATTTTGCAGCACTGCTGGTGACACCATAATATTCTTCAGATTAGATTTACTTTTATTCCAATTGATCTGTAGTGAGGAGGACCTCCAGGATGTAGAACATGTCAGAAAAACAATATTACATGACAAATATTTCAACCCAAACAAATAAGCTAATGTACCATTCCACATGTCGCAAGTGGAATGATTGTCATTTTTTAAAATGAACACTATATAAAAAAAATCATTTTACAAACACAATGCACTGGATTAAAAAATTTTTTTTTTAATTCGTAAGGTAATGAACATGTAATAGAACTACTATAATATTTACAAAGAAAACATTACTGCACTGAAATGGTGCAGAAGTTAGATTGTACTTAAACACACACACTCACACTTATTTACAATGAACACACTACTGCACTGAAATGCTGCAGAAGTTAGATTGTACTTAAACACGCTCACACACACACACACACACACACACACACACACACACACACACACAAATCAGTTGGTTCTACTGAGAAGTTCGTCAATGGAGTAGCAGGAGTTGGCCACGAATAAATCCTTTAGCCTTGTTTTAAAATGCTTAAGATAATTTTCAATTATCGTTAAGCTTTTTATGGGCGCTGGCAAGTTATTGAAAATGTGTGTTCTAAATAATGCACACTTTTTTGTACAAGAGACAGTGATTTAAATCCTTGTGAAGATTATTCTTATTTCTAGTATTGATTCCATGAACCGAGCTGTTGCTTTGAAAAAGTGATGTACTTCTAATGACCAATTTCACTAAGAAATAAATATGTTGGGAAGCAGTAGTTAGTAGCCCTAGTTCCCTAAACAGGCTTATGCAGCATGTTCTTGAGGTCACACCACATATAACTCTTACTGCACGTTTTTGTGCCCAGAAGACTTTAGTTTGGCTTGATGAATTACCCCAAAAAATAATCCCATACGGATTATGGAATGAAAGTAAGCATAGTATGCCAGCTTTTTCATTTTTATATCCCCTATGTCTGACACAATTCGCACTGTAAACAGAGATTTGTTAAGAGGCTTCAGCAGTTCTGTGGTGTGCTTCTCCCAGTTGAATTTACTATCAAGCTGTAATCCCAAGAACTTAACACTGTCCACTTCTTATATCTGCTTGTCATTGTATGTTAGGCATATACTTGTGGAACACCCCTTACAAGTTCTGAACTGCATGTAGTGTGTCTTTTCAAAGTTTAGTGACGAAGAATTGGCAAGGAACCAGTGATTAATGTCCACAAATACTTTATTAGCCGATTTTTCTAAGCCTACACTTGGTTTTGATATTTATTGCAATGTTTGTATCATCGGCAAACAAAACAAACTTGACATCTGGTAATGTTACTGACGAAAGGTCATTGATATACACAAGAAAAGGTAAGGGCCCAAAAATGGAACCTTGTGGGACCACAAATGTAATTAGTTCCCAGTTGGATGATGCCTGATAGCTTAATACATGTCTCTTTCCTAATAACATCTTAAGAGAATGTTGTGATTCATACACAGTCACAGAAAATGAAGGTGAATAATATAATTTTTGCTGATGGCAGGACTTGAATCAAAATAACCACATTTGCAAAGCAACGGCCTTCACCAGTCGTTATGAATGTTACCCACTGTACCAGAGTGATCAACTGTTCTTTCACGCTTTCATTTGTTTCATATTCCACCACAAAACTAGTAACCATTATCTGACTCATTATCTGATATTTAATGTCAATAAATTGTACCTTTTAGAGAGCTTATCAATGTATTTGTGTTTTGAACAGCATTTATTTATAAGACATAAGCTATAATGTGGTTATAATATAAAACACACCAAAAACAAGTTTGACGAAATTCAATATTGAATCACGCGGGTAATTCAGCCAAAGTCTATCTTTGAAAGGAGCGCAGCCACAGTACCTCTCGTAACGTATATGCATATAAAGACATGTTCACGGCTTTCCCAGTCGTAAGCCTATATTATGCGGTAAGAGGATATGAGCAAAATCGGTGTTTTATGCAGAGCATGAAGCAAGCATGCAATGAAATAAAAAAAAATTAATTCGCCGGTTCTTACATGGGCGATGTGGGCTATATGTTCCCACATTCTACATCTACATCTATACTCTGCAAACCACCGTGAGGTACATGGCAGAGGGTACGTCCCATTGTACCAGTTGTTAGGGTTTCTTCCTCTTCCCTTCACATATGGAGCATGGGGAGAATGATTGTTTGAATGCCTTGTGTGTGTAGTAATTATACTAACCGTATAATCAAGGTCCCTATGTCAGTGGCACATAGGGGTTGTATTATGTTCCTAGAGTATTCATTTAAAGCTGGTTCTTGAAATTGTGTTAACAGCCTTTCTCGAGGTGGTTTACACCTATCTTCAAGAGTCTTCCAAATCAGTTCCTTCAGATCTCTGTGACACTCTCACATGTATTAAACAAACCTGGGACCATTTGTACTGCCCTTTTGTGTATTGTTCATTATCCCCTGTTAGTCATGACTGGTACGAATACCACGCAGTTAAGCAATATTCTGGAACCAGTCACACAAGTGATATGTGAGCAACCTCCTTTGTAGTTGGATCGCGTTCCCCATTATTCTGCCAATAAACCAGTCCACCACCTGCTTACCCAAGATTGAACATAGGTGATCATTCCATTTCATATCCCTACGAAGTGTTACACTCAGGTATCTGTATGAGTTGGCTTATTCCAAAAGTGATTGATATTATACTCAAAGGAAAATATGTTTTTTTTTCGTTTTGTAAAGTGTGCAGTTTTACATTTCTGAACATTTAAAGCAAGTTGCCAATCTCTGCAGCACTTTGACATTTTATCAATATCTGACTGAATGTTTATACATCTTCTTTCAGGTAGTACTTCATTGTAGATAACTGCATCATCTGCAAAAAGCCTGATGTTACTATTAAAATTGTCTGCAATGTGATTCATATAAAGCGTGAACAGCAAATGTCCCAACAAACTTCCCTGGACCACATCGAAGTTACTTGTACATCTGACGATGATCCTCCATCCAAGATAAGATGTTATAACCTCCCTGTCAAAAAGCTCTCAATCCAGTCATAAGTGATACACCATATGATCATACTTTTCACAATAAGTGTAGGTGTGGTGCTGAGTCAAATGCTTTTCAGAGATCGAGAACACAGCATCTATCTGATTGCCTTGATCCATAGCTTTGAGTTTGTTGCGTGAAAAAGTGGCTGTTAGGTTTTACCTGATCGATGTTTTCGAAATCCATGCAGGTTGGCATTGAGGAAGTCATTCTGCTCGAGACACCTCATTACGTTTGGACCCAGAATAAGTTGTAAGATTCTACAGCAAATCGATGTAAAGGATGTTCAACGGTAATTTTTTGGATCACTTCTACTACCCTTCTCGCAGATGTGTGTGGCCTGTGCCTTTTTCCAAGAACTGAGCACTGTTTTTTGTTCTAGGTATCTACGGTAGAGGGGCTAACTCAGCCGCAAATTCAGTGTAGAATGTGATAGGGTTTCTGTCAGGCCCTGGAGCTTTGTTTAATATTAACGAATTCAACTGTTTTCCAATACCACTGACACTAATACTTACTTGATTTATTTTTTTTAGTGATTTGAGGACTAAATTAGGGAATATATCGTGGGTTTTCCTTTGCAAAGGGACATTTGAAAATGGGAGTTAGGTGTTTCAGGTTTTGCTTTGCTACCCTCAATTTAGGTTTCTGTCTCATTCAGTAGGGACTGGACACTAATATGGTGCCACTAACAGCCTTTACGTATGACCAGAATTTCGTTGGGTACTATCAAAGATCATCTGACAATATTCTGCTACAGTAGTCACTGAAGGCATCATGCATTGCTGTCTTGACAACCAAACACGTTTCATTCAGCATCTCTCTATCTATAGCCCTAATCTTCGTTTTAGACTTATTATGCAGTAATCTCAGTTTCATTAGAAGTTTCTTTATAGTGATTGTATACCATGGAGATTCTTTCCCATTATGAACTGTTCTACTGTGTGCATATCTATCCAGTACATGGTCAACTATTCTTTTAAACCTGAGCCAGAATTCCTGCCCCATGCTGCAAGTTTCAAGCTCCTCATTGAGATATGACACTAATGATTTTTTATCTAGTTTACTTTGCACTTTGGTAGTTATGGTTGCTACAATCACCAGTTTTGATGTGGGCATTCTCAATAAGATCAGGTCTATTTGTTGCCACTGGATTCAATATATTTCCATCATGGGTGGGGTTCCTGGCTATCTGTTTTAGGTAGTTTTCAGAGAAGACATTTCATAAAGTTCCACTGGATGTCTTATCATGCCTACCACTAACAAAACTATAATTTTCCCAATTAATTGTTGCATTATTGAAGTCTCTACTGATGATTACAATATGAATGAGGATCTTACGTACTAGTGAACTGTAAAGCTTTTAGTTACATTAGAAGATGAGTCTGGTCGACAATAGAAAGATCCAATTATGATTTTTATACCCACCCCTGATACTTACTCTTGCCCAAACGATTGCACATACAGCTTCAATTTCTACCTAGGTGGATTTGAGATTCTTGTCTACTGTAACAAATACATCATCTCCGCATCCCATTTGCCTATCCTTTCAATATATACTCAAATTTTCCTTAAAAATCTTACTGCTATCAATTTCAGGTTTTAACCAGCTTCTGTACCTATTATTGCATGAGTGCTTCATAATGTGCTACTTTGTTGGATATGTTTTGGAACTTTGTGTGCACCCTGCACACAGTTGTGGTATTTTGGTATTTTAATGAACTATCGTTAGAGGACCAAGTAGAAGAAAGTAAATTTTGCATACTTGTGCCTTCGTTTTAAGTATTAGGACGAAGTAATTCTAAACAAATTATTAAATGCTTCACTGTCCATCCGCAGAAAGCTGATCTACTCATCGGGTTCTGAGTATAGCATTTCCATTAACTGTTTTTTTCGTGTGTATATTTCTCTCTCGTTTTAAACCATTCCATGGACCAGCGTCTTGTTTTCTTCTATAAAGAGAGTGCCATATCTGTGTTTGTAGCCACTCCCAATAGTGTTAAAATAGAGCATGTACGGTACGAGAAACGTCTGCTTCAGAGGTAAGGTTAAATTGACAAAGTTTTTTGTTACATGTACGAGCTTGTTTGACACTTCTATGGCTATATAAGAACGATTTTGACAGACAAATTTGTCCTTTTACTGTCGCCTTAACAAGTTAGTGTAAGTTTCTTTGTCCATTCGAAGAACGTTGCTGTAATCTTCTTGTTCTGAGAGTAGTATTTCCTTTGACAGATTATCATGTGTAAATCTCTCTCTCACTTTAAGCCATTTCCTGGGCAAACGTCGTGTTTTCTTATTCTTCTTTAAACACAGTACCGAGTCACTACGAGGACTGCTTTGTCTCCATTTGTGGCAATTCGCCCTACTCTCAAAATACTCGTGAACACGAACAATGTCTGCTTCAAAGTGAGGTTTAATTGACAATCTTTGTTTTTATGTATAGGGCTTCTTCAGTAAATCTGCGGCTAGATAAGGGCGAATCTGACAAACAGGTTTGCTTCTTTACTGGTGCCTTAACTACAGTCTAGACTGTGTGGCCTTGGCGCAACAGCCACATACGTACTAGTCGCGAAATGCTCCCCACATGAAGAGAGGTATATCTTTGCCTTGTGACAGTTCAATAGCGTTAGTTTTTTCTTCCGCATTTATTATCTTAGAGCACAAGACAGTAGTGTATAGCGAAGTTGCTGGGAATTTTTGTTTTTGCGAAAAGTGGTACATTACGATCTTCAGGTAATAGACAAGTCTCTAAGGATTAGAGACAGGAACGAAGGAAAGACAACAATTTGTTTTGGAACTAATTTAATACCTGAAGCAGTTCGCGAATGTCTTGTCATGGTGTAATGACTTCGTAACCCAATTGTATTTGTTTATTACTGTTGTTGGACACGTTTGAACATAACTTTATTTGGCATTTAATTTTCTGTGACAAGATCACTTTCGCTGTATTTGGTTGTGGCTTTGGACGGTGTTACGAATTTCATACATAACTGTTTATTACAACTAAACAGTTGGATTACTTTGAATATGCTATTTTTCGAATTGGGTAAGGGAGTGGAATACTTGATAAAAAAAGCTTTTTTCGTCTACTGTTGAGAGTCATGATAAAGGCACGGTTTCACGTATGTGTAGTGTCGTGTCAAATGCTTGCTATTTTCGCCCTGTATGATAAAATCGCTATGTGTGTCTCTCGTAACTACGTAGAAGAAGCGGATGAGAGTGTGATGTGTTATGTGAAGTTACTGGAACAATTTCTCTGTGCTGTGATCCACGTGAAAGTCAGTGTTAAATATTTGGTGACAGGCGGAAAGGGCCCCCATTGAAAATATTAGAATGGTTATGTTGACGTGCACACCGCATGTAATATAATAATGTTTGTGAAGGGACAACCAGAAACAAGAGAGAATTGTTCTATGATCTGATGTATACCTCTTTCAGATTACAGAGTGAGCAGTTTGATTGTCATTTCTTTTGACACAGGGGCCCATAGTTATTGCTAATCATTTCATAGATTCGTTACATTGGGATGAAAGAAAGTGCTGTGTAATCCATTCATTATGTCGGTTTTCATTGTGTATTTATTATTCGTCTAGTTCGTTCATTGAATCGTTTAAGAATTCAAAGTACAGCGTAGAGTGGAACGATTATAATTACAGATTCTATTCTGTAGTCACCATTTGTTAGTACTGAAAGGATTATAAAACGCTTTGTCAAGGAAAGCTTTGGAGTCAAACCGTTTGGTTTGACCCTCGCTGTAAGCGTATAATTTTGTGTGAAGTCCTTCTCCTCTCCCTCGGGTTGGAGTCGAATCATGTTTGAACATAGTTGGCGTATTGTTGCATTTGGTGGCGCGCGCTTGTGGGTGTTCATGTCTGAAGATGTTTTATGTGTGGCATTCGGTGATGTGAATTTTTATAACAATTATGTGGACTTGCTGGAAGAACGTATTACAGTCGCCAGTGAGTTGATCTATTGTTTTGGGGGATTATGTGCTCATGTTGTTTGGTATGGACTGACATGTGTTAGTGCTTTCTTGTTTTTTGTTGGCATAGATATGACAGATAAAATGTGTTATGCTATGCAGTTCCACATGGTAACGATATGACAGTGATAAGGTTTATGCAGCGGTTTGGTGTGATTGCCTACTATGTGGGATGTGGTGTGTAAAGAGAATATGAAGTTAACTAAGAGTCCTGTCTCCTTGGATCAGTGACCTGTGTATGTGACTCTGACACCACAACAATATTTTGAGATCTATTCAATGGAGGACCTTGTTTTAGCTATCAGGAAGATTGTTTTAGTCCAATATTATGTTGGTTAGCGTTCATCTTTCCAATTTTTTATGTGTGAATGGTATTAGTTTTTATCTGTTCTATTTCCTTGTGGGTGTTGTGATTAGGACTAGTATTCTGTGGGTTGGTTGATTGAGAGGTTGTGGTTGTTTGGAGGTGTTTGTTCCGTTTTTGTTAATTGTGTGTTGGGGGCATGAGGGGGCATCTTGTATTCGTCGGCGGCTGTGGTTGGTGAGTAATGTTTTGTTTTATTTATGGCTTGTTTGTTTTGGTGTAGGCCTATAGTTCTTGTTTCTATTTTAATTGGTCAAGTAATCAGGGCTTTTTGGGTTTTTGATTTGTCTATGGGGTTTTGATATCATTGGCTTTGTTAGAGCTATGTAGGTGAAGGGCATTCGCGATACAATGTTTTGGAGGTGCGCGTGTTAGTGTCGTGATACCGAGGGCTTCGTTTTGAGCTCTGTAGTTCAAGATGTGTGCGTTTCATGTGATTTTCATGTTTGTAATGTTATGTTGTACGTTAAGAATTTTTTTTGTTTCATGTAGGATGTGATATTTACTTTGTGGTGTTGTTTTCCGTGTCCTCGTAAATTTAGCGCCTACTTCCTACGGTTGTGCCTTTAGTTTCATTTTATTGCTAGAGTGAAATATTCTGGTGACATTTGTATTTTTATTCACGTTTGTAGGCAATGACATTATGGTCACCATATTGTATATGCTGGAACTAGGGGATGTCCTCACCTTGATGACATCATGGGTAGAGCCAGGCAGGTGGAATCAGACGTTTCCATAATGCACACTGACACTGTATTGTACATCAGGATAGACTCAGAATCATTCCACAAACTTTGATGTAACAGATGACTGCAAGCTCCAATTTAACCTTCCTTTCTTAGTCTGCAAAAATTTGTTCAACTAGTGTAAATTATGGTTTTACTTAGTAAATTCACTGTACTATATTAGTTTCTTTGCTTGATCATAATGCTGAATGTAGGGTTCATCCAGATAAAAAATCTCTCCCATAGTTCACAAAATAGTGCGATGTACCTTAAGCCGGTGCTCCAAAGGAACTGTAGCAATCAATATACATTTATAATGCAATATTGTAGTGCCTGTATTGTTAAGAATGACGACGCAGTGGCTGTAGTTGCCGCTGTACTTATTCCTGCAGACATGCATGCACATCCGAAGGAGCATTGCGTCATTTCTCTTAACAGCACAGAAACTGAAATATCATATTTATTCACTAACACTGGGCAGCGACATCAAATTAAAAGTCCTCCCCTGTCTGGGAATTATGTAATGTGTGTATGAATACAGGTTGAGGCACAGGAACGAGTACGTAGAGAAGTTTGGGTATGGCTGTGAGTCATGGACGGACAGCCAAAGTGGTTAAGGTGACCACTTGTGGAAAGCAGGAAATCCAGATTCCAATTTTGGTGCAGCACAAATTTTCATTGTCATCATTCCCTTAAACAGCTGATGGTAGTTGGTATTCGCAGCTGTGAAAATATTTCAGTATTCATTTATTTGCATTATACATGATTTTGAGATTGTGTTCTGACTATTTGTAAAAAATTAGGTCATGTTGTTGGATGCTTGTTTCTTAGCCAGAGTCATACGTATTTGTCGTATAGTTTGTTTGCTGCAGTCCGTAAGAGACGGAAAATATTGGCTTTGAGCTATACCTCATAGTAACAATGGAAATTGAGTACGGCTGTTTTTATCTGATTGTCTGTTTTTCAGACGTGTACTGTGGCAGCCATGGATGACATGAATACTATCTGGATAAAACAAGAGATAACAGATGAGGTACCTTCTGAGCCGGACCCTATGGTGAGTGGCTTCCTTGTATTTCCTGCTAATGTTTCATTAATTTCTGTGTGCGATATGGTGTGTGAGTATTTCATATTTTGTTGCTTTATGATTGAGTAATTCAGTCTCAATTTTCTAGAATTGAAGTGTATGTTCATGTTAAATATTACATGTTAAAACACTACTTAATGCCATTGTTGGTGTGGAAGCTCTCATACAATGGAGGTAGTGCACGGACTAATTCTTTGATTTTATATTTGACTTAGTGAGTTTATTCTGATCTGATATCTCTTTTTAAATGTCAACTTTATTGACCTACATAACATTAAAGTTCATTTTCTCACGAATATTAGCAATTTCTATGTATTTAAAATAATTATTACAGATTGTGTTCATCAGTCTGAGAAATATGTTTCATAATAATATTTACATTCTGCATTGGCTTCGAATATGTAAACGAGACTTCAGTAAGGACTAACAGCAATTAAGATCACTCTCATAGGGATATCATTGACATCAATTAATAGTTATGCAATTTGATATATGTATGCAGCTTTACTGTATGGTTAAAAGATAATGGCATCCTCTTGGGAAAACAGTCCCCTATTCAGATCTCCGGGCGGGGATTACTCAAGAGGACGTCGTCACCAGGAGAAAGGAAACTGGCATTCTATGGATCGGAGTGTGGAATGTCAGATCCCTTAATCAGGCAGGTAGGTTAGAAAATTTGAAATGGGAAATGGATAGGTTAAAGTTAGATATGGTGGGAATTAGTGAAGTTCGGTGGTTGGAGGACCAAGACTTTTGGTCGGGTGAATACAGGCTTATAAATACAAAATCAGCTAGGGGTAATGCAGGAGGAGGTTTAATAATGAATAAAAAAAATGGGAGTGCTGGTAAGCTGCTACAAACAGTATAGTGAATGCATTATTGTGCCCAAGATAGACACAAAGCCCACGCCTACGACAGCAGTACAAATTTATATGCCAAGTAGCTCTGCAGATGATGAAGAAATTAATGAAATGTATGATGAGATAAAAGAAATTATTCAGATAGCGGAGGGAGACAAAAATTTAAGTCATGGGTGACTGGAATTCGATAGTAGGGAAAGGAAGAGAAGGAAACATAGTAGGTGAATATGGATTGGGGTTAAGAAACAAAAGAGGAAGCTGCCTGGTAGAATTTTGCACAGGGCATAACTTAATCATTGCTAACACTTGGTTCGAGAATCATAACAGAAGGTTGTATACATGGAAGAGGCCTGGAGATTCTCGAAGGTTTCAGATAGATTACATAATGGTAAGACAGAGATTTACAGGGTGTATACGACCTGGGAAAAACATGAATTTTTTCGTCTGGGAGAAAACCGGAGAAAAACCCGGGAATTTTTCAGAATTCCGGGAATTTTTCATTGTTTTAGCTTTCAGTTAAATTTTTGTAATTTTGACAGCAGAATTGATTCTCTAGCAAAGAATGTTATTGTATCCTGCTAGTGGCGAATTATACTGCACCAAGAAAATATAAACGAGAGGGAAAAAAATAAAACTTTAGTGGCAAAGGAAATGTACAATTTACAACAACAAAACCTTGTGCATGCACAAGCGTCTGCAAATAGCAAAAATATGTCAAAGGACGTAGGGCGCAGACTGTAATCCTTCGTACCAATAAACTGCTTGCTAGGAGCATGACGTCACAACTGTTCACGTTAGGTTCGTTTGACCAGTTGCTAGCGGTCTGTTGCACATGCGCATTTGACTCGCGTATAAGCAGTACCTTCTCCCGCTACTTGAAGTTTGGCTTTTAGCTGTGTCGGTAGTAGCAGCAAGCAGCCAGATGCAAACAATAAATATTTTTCTCCCGCGCCCTAGCTGCCAGATTCACGCTTGGACAGAGTTGACTGAGTTGTAGTTGGGAGGGGGTTAACCTCCATGTGACCCGTGTTTACGTTAAGTGATTTCGCTGCTTCTCTTCGTGTACAGCTCCCACGTCAAATGAAAATAAAATGGATTTCTGTGACCGGGAGCTATTAAGTGAATTAAAATACATTCACATAATTACGGAGGGCAAAAAGATATTATTAATTTCAGTTTTCTGATTTTATTTTATTTCCAAGTTAGTAGCAGTCAAGCATTAATCGCCTTGCAGAACAGTGAAGTTATTTTTGGAAGTTTGCGTAAGAAATTTGGCTTTATTAATCTTTCCGCTGAGGCAATCATTTTATTTGAAACTGTTTCATTCTACATTTTTGTCTAGTTCCAACTGTTCGCTGAATTTCAAGTGCAATTTCAAGTGCACATTATCA
The DNA here is from genome assembly GCF_023897955.1 of Schistocerca gregaria. Taxonomy (NCBI): domain Eukaryota; kingdom Metazoa; phylum Arthropoda; class Insecta; order Orthoptera; family Acrididae; genus Schistocerca; species Schistocerca gregaria. The sequence goes on along the minus strand of NC_064930.1, from coordinate 78,709,985 downwards.
TTTTCTGTCATATATGGTATTACGCCATAATAAAGAACAAAAAATGAGATCACAGAGTACTGGTACTCCAAGAAAATGTACATCCCAAGAACCACACTGAAAAGCTTCAATATCAGATGGGACCTACTTCAATGTGAATCTGGAAAAAGCCAATTTGCGCTTCAAGCATTTGTATTTTAGTATGATTTACGAAATTCTGATGCTCTCTGGAGGTTCTTTTATGGTGTAATGTAAGCTCTGTTAGTGCTTTATACATACGAACATGCGGGCTTCCTGCACCACTACAGTTGAACACGCACAATAATGCCTGTTTTTCTGGGGCTCTCTGGCAACTGGTAAATCGAACCTATCTCTAACAGTCTCCAGATAGTATTGCGAACGGTGGTTAGAAAAGCGTTACTTTCAAAGTAAATTTCTTTTTACGCAAAATGAATTCTGTTACGTGTGAGAAAGTGGGATGGATATCTAAATCACAGAGCGTTCAAAATTGAACAGTTTGAGGACTAGCCACTTACAAGAATTTCGAGCCCAGACATTTGTTTCAGAATTTTAAATTTATTGGCACATTTGTGTGATGTATCTTACAGTATAAAACGCAAAAAAAAAAAATAAATAAAAAACAATCAATATTACATGTAAAAGCTTAGCTTCTGTTGTAGCGTGTTACTCTTAGAGACCAAAATTGTATGTGAAAGCTTAGCTTTTCTTGTAGATATACGGTACTGTGTACATTAATGTAAAACTGTAAACCGTTAACTTTTCCTCTTACGTGTTCGCGCTATGTAACCAGTAATCTTGCTATTGGCTGACTAGAAGACATGTCCTATGCTCTGAATAGCTGCTGTCATTGGCTGGGAAGATCTCGTGGCTTGAGATATTACTCACTTACAAAAGGACATCGCAACCTCGGTTTCAATGCTCCGGAAACTAACGCACTGTGTTTGGTGCAATTTGAATTTATACTTTCGTGATACGAAAATATGCAACGTATATGTTGCTGCAAATCAAAGGTCTTGCCAAAACTTCTCTCCTTCCTTTAATTAAAAGTCTCTCCAAAATTTCTCTGCCCTGTCTTTTCTTTTTTTTTCCGGGAAGTTCTGCGCGATTGTATAAAATGTTAATGATTCAAAGGATTGATAAGTTTTACAGTTCCGAGGAAAAATCTACGGAAGACCTACTGTCACTTAGCACAGAAAAAGTGTATTTTCACCCGGGAAATCGCATATTTTTTAAATGGGATATCCAGGAGAAGTCCGGGAATTTTTTTTCATTGTCCCCGTATACACCCTGGATTTAGGAACCAGATTTTAAATATTAAGACATTTCCAGGGGCAGCTGTGGACTCTGACCACAATCTATTGGTTATGAACTGTAGATTAAGACTGAAGAAACTGCAAAAAGGTGGGAATTTAAGGAGATGGGACCTGTATAAACTGACTAAACCAGAGGTTGTAGAATGTTTCAGGGAGAGCATGAGGGAACAATGGACAGGAATGGGGGGGAAAGAAATGCAGTAGGAGAAGAATGGGTAGCTTTGAGGAATGAAATAGTGAAGGCAGCAGAGGATCAAGTAGGTAAAAAGACAAGGGCTAGTAGAAATCCTTGTGTACCAGAAGAAATATTGAATTTAATTGATGAAAGGAGAAAATATGAAAACGCAGTAAATGAAGCTGGCAAAAAGGAATACAAACGTCTCAAAAATGAGATCGACAGGAAGTGCAAAATGGCTAAGCAGGGAGGACAAATGTAAGGATGTAGAGGCTTATCTCACTAGGGGTAAAATAGTGCCTACAGGAAAATTAAGGAAACTTTTTGAAGAAAAGAGAACTACTTGTATGAATATAAAGAGCTCAGGTGGAAGCCCATTTCTAAGCAAAGAAGGGAAAGCAGGAAAGTGGAAGGAGTATATAGAGGGTCTATACAAGGGTGATGTACTTGAAGACAACGTTATGGAAATGGAAGAGGATGAAGATGAAATCGGAGATATGATACTGAAAGACCTAAGTTGAAACAAGGCCCCGGGAGTAGATAAAATTTCGTTAGAACTACTGAAAACCGTGGGAGAGCCAGTCCTGACAAAACTCCACCTTCTGGTGAGCAAGGTGTATGAGACAGGTGAAATACCCTCAGACTTCAAGAAGAATATAATAATTCCAATCCCAAAGAAACCAGGTGTTGGCAGATGTGAAAATTACCAAACTATGAGTTTAATAAGTCACAGCTGCAAAATACTAACGCGAATTCTTTACAGACGAATGGAAAAACTAGTAGAAGCCGACCTCGGGGAAGATGAGTTTGGATTCCGTAGAAATATGGGAACACATGAGACAATACGGATCCTACCACTTATCTTAAAAGATAGATTAAGGAAAGGCAAACCTATGTTTCTAGCATTTGTGGACTTAGAGAAAGCTTTTGACAATGTTGACTGGAATACTCTCTTTCAAATTCTAAAGGTGGTAGGGGTAAAATACAGGGAGCGAAAGGCTTTTTACAATTTGTACAGAAACCAGATAGCAGTTGGTCGGCCGGAGTGGCCAAGCTGTTCTAGGTGCTTCAGTCCGAGACCGCTACGGTCGCAGGTTCGAATCCTGCCTCGGTCATGGGTTTGTGTGGTGTCCTTAGGTTAGTTAGGTTTAAGTAGTTCTAAGTTCTAGGGGACTGATGACCTCAGATGTTAAGTCCCATAGTGCTCAGAGCCATTTGAACCATTTTGAACCAGATAGCAGTTACAACAGTCGAGGGACATGAAAGGGAAGCAGTGGTTAGGAAGGGAGTGAGATAGGGTTGTAGTCTCTCCCCGATCTTATTCAATCTGTATATTGAGCAAGCAGTAAAGGAAACAAAAGAAAAATTCATAGTAGGTATTAAAATCCATGGAGAAGAACTAAAAACTTTGAGGTTTTTGATGACATTGTAATTCTGTCAGAGACAGCAAAGGACCTGCAAGAGCAGTTGAATGGAATGGATAGTGTCTTGAAAGGAGGATATAAGATGAATATCAACAAAAGCAAAACGAAGATAATAGAATGTAGTTGAATTAAGTCAGGTGATGAAGGGAAATTAGATTAGGAAATGAGACACTTAAAGTAGTAAAGGAGTTTTGCTATCTGGGGAGCAAAATAACTGACGATTGTCGAAGTAGAGTAAAATGTAGACTGGCAATGACAAGGAGAGCGTTTCTGAAGAAGAGAAATTTGTTAACTTCGAGTATAGATTTAAACGTCAAGAAATTGTTTCTGAAGGTATTTGTATGGAGTGTAGCCATGTATGGAATTGAAACATGGATGATAAATAGTTTGGACAAGAAGAGAATAGAAGCTTTCGAAATGTGGTGCTACAGAAGAATTCTGAAGATTAGATAGGTAGATCACATAACTAATGAGGAGGTATTGAATAGAATTGGGGAAAGAGGAGTATGTGGCACAATTTGACTAGAAGAAGGGATCGGTTGGTAGGACATGTTCTGAGGCATCAAGGGATCACCAACTTAGTATTGGAGGGCAGTGTGGAGGGTAAAAATCGTAGGAGACCAAGAGATGAATACACTAAGCAGATTCAGAAGGATTTAGGTTGTAGTAGCTACTGGAAGATGAAGAAGCTTGCACAGGATAGAGTAGCATGAAGAGCTGCATCAAACCAGTCTCAGGACTGAAGACAACAACAACAACAACAACAATAATATTTACATTCTGCATTGGCTTTAAATATGTAAACAAAGCTTCAGGAAGGACTGAGAGCAATTATGTTCACTTTCAGAGGGATATCATTAAGTGACAGCAATTAATAGTTATGCAATTTGATGTAGAATGAATCACTATGCTAGCAGCACAGTTGTGACAAAGCCATAGAGTTGCCCTTTGACTGTTAGCATGTTTCTTTGCTACCACCCTGTAAATTCACTTTCCATTGTCATTAATAATGTTCGTAAAATTGCAAGTATGATACAGAAAACCAAAGCAGTTGTTGGTGTAAATTAAAGGGGTATAGAGTTAAGCACTGTGAAGTTTCACACAATGCAACCAATTGGAGGCTGGTCAGCAATTGCTGGACAGACTAACTCACAGGGTGCCATTACTCATTCTTACAGTGCTTCCTAAAAGGACGGATGGGACTGACACAACTATACAACAGTTGACTTTTGAAATACCTGCAGGTCACAAATCTGTTTCCTCCAGCATCTGTCAAAATCCTAAACTAGCTCTGAGAAAATTAGGGAAGTAACTATATATAATCAAATTTACTGAAAACAGTAATAGGTTGAGTAGAACCTGCTGCTATCAGCCTTTGGCATTAACCCTTGATATAATGAAAGTTGGCTCATCCTTAGGGTTGCGTAAGGTATAGGTTAATGTAAGGTAATTTTTTGATTTTGAGCTGGCAAAGCCAACAAATGGGATATTGTAAGGGTCACTATTGTTATTGTTGTGACATTTATTTTAGACCAGTTGGGTTTTTTGATGGGCAGCTTTGGCAAGTTCTGTATTTGGCATTACTGCCAGAAGGAGCCCTGTTACAATCTGATAGCTTAAACTTATAATCTTTGCAAATTAATTGAAAATTCTAACTTTTTAGAATGATGAGAACTAGTTTTAATACTGGTTAACCTTTGAACTTCGACTCTGATACTATTGCGAAGCAACATGAAATCTTCTCACACTTCATTTGCCACTTTAGTTGGTAGACTGAATATTTTTGTTGACTTCTGATATTTATTTGGGTATGAATTCATTGAAAGCTACCTTTGTTGCCAAATTTAATAAAACTCAATATTTTTGGTTGGTTTATATTTAATTTGCCAAATACTTGGTGTTGTCATTCACTCCACAGTTCTACTGTGACATTGTTCCCATTGCTTTAGACAGTGTCCATTTGAAGTCGTAATGGCTGAATGAATATTTGCCAGTTCCCATCTTAAAAGATTAATTACTAATGATGTCAAAGATTGTTGTATTTCCATCTGCCATGAGGTTTCCATTCAAACATTTTTTGGCCACCAGTCTGGTGTTCACAGCAACTGTAGATAGCACTTTAATGTTTCTGTTTCCATGCTGTCGCTGTTTCATTTATCATTCTAGCTCTTAACTTCACCATTAGTTTTTTCCACAATTCTTGATATTCTGTTACTTCTCTGTAAATAATAGATTTCTCCAGCTGTCACACTTCTCTTTAGGTCAATATTTAAAATCCTTAGTTCTGTTAATAGGACAGATACAGCCATTATACTACTCTCTCCTTTATTGTTGTTGGAAATATTCTTGTCTCACAAAAAAAAAAATCATATGTGTTATTACTTTTTTTTCCTTTGTTGTATTCGGTGTTACGCAATCCACTCTTATCGGCACATGACCCCTAAGGCATTCTACCTGCCTTGTAAATGCTATGTCATCGATGTGTTGGTAAAAACTATCACTATTCAGTGTGACCTACTAAGTTTGTGAGGCTCACCTACAGTCCCCGTTTGTCATATTTCTGATACAGTTAAGAGCCAAAGAAACTGGTACATCTGCCTTACATCATGTAGGGACCATGTGAGCATGCAGAAGTGCTGGAGCATGATGTGGCATGGTCTCGACTTATGTCTGCAGTAGTGCTGGAGGGAATTGACACCATGAATTCTTGAGGGCTGTCCATAAATCCACAAGAGTACGAGAGGGTGGACATCTCTTCTGAACAGCACATTGCAAGACATCCCAGATATGCTCAATGTTCATGTCAGGGGAGTAGTTGTGGCCAGCAGAAGTGTTGAAACTCAGAAGAGTGTTCCTGGAGCCTTTCCGTAGCAATTCTGGCTGTGTGGGGTGTTGCATTGACCAGCTGGAATTGCTAAAGTCCCTCGGAATGCACAATGGATATGAATGGATGCAGGTAGTCAGACAGGAAGCTTATGTACATGTTACCTGTCAGTCGTATCTAGACATATCGGGGGGGGTTCCATATCACTCAAACTGCACAAGCCCCAACCATTGCAGAGCCTCCACCAGCTTGCACAGTCCCTTGCTGCTGTGCTGAAATGCATAAATTATATTATTTGTAAGTTATTAATATTTATATTTGTTGTTCATAAAATTCATAACATTCGTAGCAGAGACATAAATTACACATATAGCAGTGTTTAAAAGTCCCTGATACAAGCAGTGAAAACAAGCAGACATGGCAGCATGATTACCCCCAGTCTATGACAACTCCAATTTGTGTGGGCTTTTTTCCTTTTTTTTTTAAACTATAGTTCAGTGTTATAGCATGTGTGAAGTTGGTGTTCTGACTAGTCAGACTGCAGCAGCAGCTGTAGCAAGAAGTTCATAAAGTGCTTTATTATTTTATGAGGCACATTAAGTTGCAGGACACTTAAACATTAGGTTGTGACCACATCCTTTGTCATAAAATGAAAGAGAAACCCATTAATTCACACAAGCAAGCACACCTCATGCAAACATGATCACCAACCCCGGCAGTGTGGACCAGAGCTGCCTTGGGGTACTGTGTGCGTGAAGTGTGCTTGATTGTATGAATGAATGATGTTTTTCTCTTTCTTCTTCTGATGAAGGATGTTGCTGAAAGCTAATGTGTAAATGTCTTTCAATTGTGCCTGTCTGCAACTTAATGTGTTATCCGTACAGTAAGTAGTAATCTGTCTTTTCCTTGTGTTGTTGACATTTTAACCTTGAGTTTCCCTAGTTTTATTATCGAACAATTTGGATTTAAATTGGTTATTGTCAGCTCATAAATTAACCATGAATATCCATGAAAAGGAAAGGATGGTGGTTCTTACATAGATACTTGGGTTGAGTAGCATAGTATTAATGTGACGAATTCTTTAAAATAAACTGCAGACCCGAGCTAATGGTCTTGTTTCCAGTTGGGTAAGGTCTTGTCTGGTTGTGCATCCAGAACACTGTTGTGGCTTCAGACTGTGTTAATGGGGCCTGGTATGTTTTGGTGATCACAAGTTGAACAATTAGAAGTATTCTGGGACTTTAAATTCAGTTGGAACTTGGGAATTTCAAGTCACTGGCAAGGATTGATTGTTTGTAGTCATGTAAACTTTTAGTACTTAACTGTTTATAAGGAGCTGTGAACTTTTAGTGAGTTTGCTGGATATTAATTGTATGATGAACTTGTTCTACATTATTGATAATGATCTTCATCATGATAATGAACTATAGATTTCATTGTGAATGCTAATGAAATTTCACACTTTCTCAGGCTGTTAAGAACTAGCTTCTAGTTCTTTGTGAATTAGTGTGTCGCTTTGTGCATTTATTCCAACTTACTACTGTCTGTAAATTATCCACTTGTACTGTAAGTGTACCCCATTGAGCTACTTTGAATGTTATACAGTTGATTTATTAACTTTGATGTGAGGCCATCATTCACATGTATTTGCGTGCTTACAAAAATAAAGTTCTAGTTAAAATTCTAAACTACTGATTGTAGACAACATCAACAGCCTACAGGGTTGTTTTCACATATTTACCCTTCATTTTAATTATTTCTTATTTTATGTCACAATTGTCGGTACCAGTAAGAGGGCTCCTGGATTAATTTTGAGCTATAATTTGAGCTTAAAGGCTACCACGTATAAACTACCCGTGCTGACTCATTGAGCATGTACTGAAACATCATGTCGTGCATTGCCCTCTGCAAGCTGCTTGTTCTGTAAGAGTTTAATTGATGCATGTAGAGGCCAATGTTTTGTAAAGTTAGTCTCTCACTGTTCTGTACTAGGAACCATATCATAAGCTTAACCTTTAACTAAATCAGCAAAGGCAATGTGTAGCTCCTTCCTTAGGCTATAAATTTCTCCACTAGCCATAGCAAAATAAATATTATCTGTACTGTCTAAACTCACTCAGGTCTTGCCAAATATGATGGCCAACATTTCCCCATAGCCCCCTGTGGGCCCGGGGGTTGGAATAGGCCCTAGGTATTTCTGCCTGTCGTAAGAGGTGATTAAAATGACTCTTGCATCTTTGGCCTTTATGTGATGGTCCCCTGTAAGGTTCTACCTCCATTTTTCAAAATTTTCTCGAAAAGTGAGCCAATTAGGGAAGGGCGCCTTACATGGTGCATCGTGTCCGCCATGCACTGAGATCTTTAGCCCACTTTCTCGTTGTGGCATTGCAGTCCCACTCGTCTGCCATCTCTTGAGCGATGACACCTTCCTGGGTGCATTTTCGCCCACTATGCAGTGTCGTTTTCTGTGCCAATGAGGACCATGGAATTCCTTGCATCTCGCATCCAGCATGGTAGCTGGTCCGTTGTGGTTGGGCCACCATGTGCCCTGTTGGTTGTAGCCCCCTGACAACACAGTATCGCTCTACTGATGCCTGCTCCGTTAACTCCCTATGTATGCCATGGAGTAGATGCTCATCTCCCTGGGGCATCGGGACTCACGGCAATTGTCATTGTGCCAGGTGGCCCTTGCTGATTCTGAGTGGCACCCATGGGAAGGCCCCTGGTCGAAGTGGGTGGCGTCAGGGTGGATGACACGCCATGTAGCATGGTATGTCATCTCCTGCTGGTGGTCCGCCGCCAGCAATCTCTAAGTGGGCAAAGTCTAACTTCAATGCTAAGAAATATGACCCCAAATTGTTCCCCTCCCTGACCATACCATGGGTGGAACACCAGGCCAAGGATGGCAGTGAAGCTTATTCACCCCAGTACCTCATACGTACAAGAGTTAATGGGGAATCTTTCATGTCCATGAAGCCTCAGTTTTTTGTGTAGCGTTTGGAGGACAAGTTTGGGGAGTGGAGGGCTTGTCCAACTGTGCTCTGGGTCAGTCTTGATTAAAACAGCATTCTTTGTCCAGTCACGGGCAATACTCGCTTGTGACAGGTTAGGGTATGTTTCTGTTACCACGCCCCGTAAGAGCTTAAATATGGTCCAGGGTATTATATTCCACAGGTACAGACAACAAGCAGTCAGGCATCAAGCTGCACTCCAATTTAGAGTGGTGAGGTGTTCATTTCGTCTGGCACCATTCGGCCATATGTCTTCCTACTGTACTTCCAGCCACACATGTTGAGATTGTGGACGTCAATCACATCCCAATACTCCATGTGCCGCACCTCCCATTGGTGTCAACTGCGGAGAGCATCATTCACCTTGCTAGCCAGGCCGCATGATTTTACAGAAAGAGAGGAAAATCATGGAATATAAGATGCTGGACCAACTGGCCTACACTGAGGCTAAGAGGAAATTTGAGTGCCTACATCCTGTGGCTATGACCTCCTCTTAAGCTGGCACTACAAAAACAGTTGTTGCCTTATCAGTTCCTCACATACCTGTCACCTCTCAGAACCAGGAGACTCCGCCTGCCCCTTGATGGTAGAGGGCACTTCCTTCCCTGTTGCTCCCACACCTCCTATTTCGGGAGCAACACCGCCCCCAACCATCGAGGATATCAGTGCCCACTTATGAGCTGGAGAAGTGTAAGTCTTCTTTGGCTCCTCTTGCTAGGATGGGGTCCCTATGGGTCACTGCCTTCCCAGGTTTCTGCTAGCGGAAGAGATGACACCCGCCAGTGGCTGAAGAGCCCAAAAGCAGCTGCAGCTGGTCGTAGGGCTTCAGCTCATCCTCAGTCCCAGAGACTGAATGAGTGAAGTCCTCCCAGCCAGGAAAACCCAAGAAGCAGTGAGAGAAATCAGACAAGAAGGTCCCTAAGGCCAAGGGAATTGCAGTGGCACCCACACCACCACTACCTACAAGCTCTGCTTGTGTGGATGAGGCCACTGAGGACCTAGATCTGCGGCCAAATGCGTTACGTGTGGTAGGATTTCCATGAGGGTGCTTGTCCACCTCCATCCCTTCGTTGCACCACCTGTATGGATGATGACGCTGCTTCCTCTAGAGATTACCCCATTTTCAAATATGAATGGCTTGCTCAGGAAACCAGAGTGAAGGAAAAGGTGTCTACATTTGCTGCTTGTAAGGTATTCGACAGTCGCAAGCCCTTGTGCCTCCAGCAGGTAAATATAACACTGTCCTTGCATCTCCTTGGCCTACTAAGGAGGTAGCCACGCAGACTTTTGATCTCACCTTTAGTGCCATGGTTGTCAGATTGGCCAGTGCAAAGATTGCCCATTCAACCTCCACACTATCATCTGTTCACTATACAGCTAACCCTTCGACGGCTCCTGCTAAATCATGAGCCCCAAAATCAGACACCCAGACTTCCAAAAAAGAGCCTTCTCGCGAAGATTTTTTACATACCCCAGTTTTACAACTATCGATTCCTCCCTCATCTCAGTGTCCTGTTTCCAAGAAGGTTCATAAGAAAAGAAGTTCCTCTCCTCTTCCTCCTCCTCCTCCTCCTCCTCCTCCATGGCGAGTCTCATCTACAGCGTCACCTGGTGGTAAGTGTCCTTGGCCGTCTTCAGTGTCGCCAAGCACACTGCTGGCGGCCGATCAACTGACCAATCGCTGATGGCAGGAGCTGCCCCGAACAACCTATGGATCAGGATCTTCTGCCTTTGACTGAATGCCGTTCCATGCTGTTGGCCGCCGGCTCTCAGCAGTCGTTGAGTTGAGAGCAACCGTGGTAAGATGTTTCCCTTTTCTGTCCACCCTATGTCAACTATCCACTCGAATAACTGCAGCATTAGAGCTTATTGGGATGAATTGTCAATCCTCTTATGATCATACTTGCTGGTCAACTTCTGTCTTCAGGAAACAAAACTGCGTCCCCACGGTCACTTTGTTTTCCCTCGTTTCCAGTCCAGTCTGTTGATGGCGCACCAGCACACGAGGGACTTATGATTCTTCTCCATGAAACTGCCCATTATCACCCAATCCCCTTAAGCAGTTCCAAGCTGTTGCAGTCCGTCTTTCCCTTTCTGGATATGCCTTCTCTCTTTGTACCGTGTACATTACATCGTCCACACCGATAGCAAGAGCACATCTCCATCTCCTTGGTCAGCTCCCCTCCTCTATTTGCTGGTTGGGGACTTCAATGCCCACCACCCACTTTGGGGGTCTCTGCGTCCTTGTCCGCAAGGCTTTCTATTGATTGACCTCTTCCACCAAGCAGATCTTGTTTGCCTCAACACTGAGGAACCTACATTTTTGTCTGCCTCCATGACAAATTTCTCTCATTTGGATCTCTCAGTCGGTACTGTTCAGCTAGCTCGGCGCTTTGAATGGTTAGCTCTTGCTGATACACACTCGAGTGACCATTTTCCGTGTGTCCTTAGATTGCAGCTACAACTGCAATCTGTGCACCCGAAACGCTGGAAGATTGCTCAAGCCGATTGGACACTTTTCGTCTCTAGCGACATTCGATGACCGTCACTTTCCTAGCATTGATATCAGGTCAATCATGATTACCGAAGTTATTCTTACAGCTGCGGAACGTTCAATACCTCACACCTCCGATTTGCCGCAGTCTCCCCAGTTCCTTGGTGGAACGAGACGTGTCGTGACGCAGTACGCAAGCGGAGACATGCTCTTCGCATTTTGTGCCACCATCCTGCTTTGGCCAACTGTATACGCTATAAGCAGTTATGTGCGCGATGCCAACGCGTCATCTGTGATAGAAAGAAGGCAAACTGGGAGTTATTTACTAGCTCTTTTAACACTTTCACTCCCTCCTCAGAAGTTTCGAGTTGAATTTAGTGGTTATCTGGTACACCTAGTTTCTCCCCGATCTCTGGGCTCACTGCGCGCATGATACCTTAGTGGACCCAGTTGCAATTTCTAATTCAGTGGTCAACACTTTGCTGAGATTTCGAGCTCTTCAAATTACCCGCCAGCCTTTCTCCCAAAGAAAGGTGCAGTGGAAGTGCGGCCTGTTGCTTTCTCCTCTCAAAATAGCTAAAGCTATAATACTCTTTTCTCCGTGTGGGATCTCTAACACGCACTCTCTTCTTCTCACTCTTCTGCCCCAGGACCAGATTGTGTCCATGTCCAAATGTTGCTGCATTTATCCTACCATAGTCTGCATTACCTCCTTCGCCTTTATAATCAAATTTGGACTGACAGTACTTTTCCCAGAAGATGGCGGGAAGCTATCGCTGTTCCTGTTCTGAAACCTGGAAAGGACAAACATCTCCCCTCTAGCTATCGCCCCATTTCTCTCGCGCGTAGTTTATGTAAGGTTTTGGAGTGTATGGTGAATTGCCATTTAGCCTGGTGGCTGGAGTCCCGAAGCCTTTTAACCCCCTTCCAATTCGGTTTCCGAAAGCATCATTCTGCAGTTGACCGTCTTGTTGCTCACTCCACGTATATCATGAACAATTTCTCAGGAAATGCCAAGTGGTAGCAATATTTTTTGATCTGGAGAGGGCGTATGATACCTGTTGGAGGACAGGCACACACTGTTCTCTTGGGGCTTTCGCAGGTGGCTTCCCCTGTCTGTTCGTGAATTTATAACAGAGTGCACATTTAAAGTCCGGGTGAGCACTACTGTCTCCTTTACTTTCTCCCAAGAAAATGGGGTGCCCCATGGCTCCATGCCATCACCATAAATCCAGTTATAGATTGTCTCCTTCCTGATGTCTTGGGCTCCCTCTTTGTGTACAATTTTGCAATCTACTACAGCTCTCAATGGACCAGCCTTCTTGAACGATGTCTTCAAGGATGTCTCATTCGTCTCCACTCTTGGAGCATCAAAAAACTGGCTACCCCCTTTCCCCCAGTAAGACCGTTTGTGTAAATTTTTGGTGTCGCACAGAATTTCTTCCGCCTTCCCTACATCTAAGCCCTGTTGACCTTCCGTTCGCAGATGTCACTAAATTCTTGAGACTTGTGTTTGACAAAAATGGTGCCTGTCCTCCCACGTTTTCTATCTTTTGGCTCGCTGTCTGCGATCCGTCAACACTGTGTTCTGAATGGTACCTCCTGGGGAGCGGACCAAGTGGTCTTTCTCTGCCTATATTGCGCCTTAGTGCACTCGAAATTGGACTATGGAAGCATAGTTTACTCCTCTGCTCGGCTGTCTATTCTTCTGCATCTTGACTTTGTCAACCAGTGTGGATTGCATTTAGTATCTGGAGTTTTTAAACCATCCCTGTGGAAAGCCTTTATGCTGAGACTGCTGAACCTCTGCTGTCCAGTCGGCGAGCTGTCCTTCTGAGTCGTTATGCTAGCTGTCTGTCTTCCACGCCTGCTAATTCGGCCCATGACCTTTTTTTCGATGCCTCCGTAGATTTGGGATATGCAAGACGCCCTTCCTCTCTACTACCAACACTTCTGTCAACTGCTAAGATCTCTTTCCTTCAACGTTTCTACAACTTTCTTGACAACTGGGCATACAGCACCGCCATGGCTCCGCCTTCGGACCTGCCTGCTCTGTGACCTTTGTCAGCTTCTCAAGGATGGTACCCTTTCTCTCGTTTTATCGTTAGGCATTTGCTGCTCTATGCGCACAAAAGAAGGATGCCACATTTATTTACACCGCCTGCTCAAAAACATAATTTGGTGTTGGGAGTGCCTATATTGTTGGCGACACCCCTAATAGATTTTGGCTTCCCAACCAGTGTTCAGTTTTTACTGCGGAGCTTTATGCTGTTCTCCAGGCTGTCCAGTACATCTGGCGCCATCAGCGGATACAGTATATTATACGCTCATATTTGCTCAGCTCTCTCCTCAGTGTCCAAGCTCTTTACCCTGTCCACCCTCTGGTCCACCGGATTCAGGACTGCCTACACTTGCTCCACGGGGGGTGTCTCTGTGGTATTACTCTGGATCCCAGGACATGTTGGTATCTGTGGAAACGAGGTGGCCGATATAGCGGCCAAGACTGCAGCCTTTCTTCCTCATCCTGCTGTTCACATGGTTCCCTTCGCCGATATACAGAGTGTTTTCTGTCGTCATGTTGCTCTCTTTTATGGCACGCTCATTGGTCTACACTTCCCAATAATAAATTGCAGGATGTGAAAGCTCTTCCCAGTGCTTGGACCTCTTCCTCCCGAACTCGTCGTTGGGAAGAAGTAATTTTAACTAGACTTCGGATAGGGCACTGTCTTTTTAGCCATCGACATCTTTTAAGTGCCAATCCTACTCAACTTTGTACCCACTGCTCTCAACTGTGGACGGTGACACACCTTTTACTTCAGTGCCCTTATTTTACTCCACTATGCGCTCATTTGCAGCTGTCGCCAGATATCTTCTATTTTAGCAGATGACACACACTCAGCCAATTGCGTCCTCGAGTTTATCAGTGTCAGTGAGATGACGTCGGTCAGTTGAAGATCTTCTTGGGGAAAACAACCCCCTCCCCCCCTTCTGTAGTGGTTTTCTAAGCTTTCCTTCTGTTTCTCAGTTTTCCCATTTTCTGAGTTTTGGTCCCATTGCTGCTGATTTCCTGTTAGCTTTTTTCTACCCTTCCCTAAGCTACAGAATGGGCACTAAAGACCATAGCAGTTTTGCGACCAAAAACCATAACAAAAAAAAAAGTACAGGGAGCCATCCACAAGGCGCAGTCATGGGCTCTAGCCCACAGCTTCCAGTCTTTGGCCACAAAGTCGTGTGTTATGCATTTGTGTCGGCATTGTACCATTCATCCATAACCAGAACTTTACCTTACTGATGATCCCCTCACTGTAGTGGAGACACATTGATTTTTAGGACTGGTTTTTGATGTCCTGATTAACTTGGCTTTCTCATTTGCATCAACTTACATGGAACTTCAATAGAACCTCAATGCCCTCTGCTGCCTGAGCAACATCAACTAGGGTACAGATTGCTCTACGCTGCTGCTGCTCTACAGAGCCTTTGTTCAATCCTGCCTTGACTATGTGAGTCTGGTTTAAGGTTGGGGAGCACCCTCAGCATTGCATTTACTGGACCCAGTGCACCACTGTGACGTTCGACTAGTGACGGGAGCTTTTAGGACGAGTCCGGTGACCAGTGGTCTGACAGGCTGGAGTTCCTACATTGCAGGTCAGGCGTGCACAACTGCTCACCAGTTACGTTGCACATGTTCGCAATTATCCTGTGCATCCGAATTACCGTCTTGTTTTCCCACCCTCGGCAGTTCATCTCCCACATTGGCTGTCCAGGTCAGGGCTTACAATTGCTGTTCACATTCAATCCCTTCTGTCTGAACTGGCGCCCTTGCCTTTACCACCTATACTAGAGGTCGATTCGCGTACGCCTCCATGGTGTACACCTAGGCCGTGGCTTCGCCTGGATCTTTCACATGGCTGAAAGGACTCCATTCACCCTGGGGCTCTCCACCGTCCCTTCCTTTCAATTCTTGACATGTACCGAGGGCATGAAGTGGTTTGCACCTACGGCTCGATGGCTTGGTCATGTTGGCTTTGCGTATGTCCATGGAGGACATATTGAACAACATTCCTTACCTTATGGCTCCAGTGTTTTCACTGCAGATCTGGTGGCTATATCTCGTGCTCTTAATCACATCTGTTCATGCCCTGGGGAGTCGTTTCTTCTGTGTACTGACTCCTTGAGCATCCTACAATCTATTGACCAGTGCTACCCTCCTCATCCTTGGATAGTGATCATCCGAGTCCATCTATGACCTGGACCAGTCTGGTCGTTCATTGGTGTTTGTGTGGACCCCAGGACATGTCGGACTCTGACAGTGTACTTGCTGACAGGCTGGCCAAACAGGCTATGGAGATTGGCATTCCAATAACTGACCTGCATTTGTTTTTACACCACCAGTTTTTTTGGCTTTGGGATACAGAATCGCACAGTCTCAGTAGGCACAACAAACTATGTGCCATTAATGAGACTACGAATGTGTGGCAGTCGTCCATGCGGGCCCCTTGCAGGGACTGTGGTTCTCTGCCGGCTCCACATTGGCCACCCTTGAGCAACCCACAGCTATCTTCTGTGCCGTGAAGACCTGCCTTAGTGTCGGTGTGGTGCCTGGTTGACAGTGGCCCATATTCTGGTGCACTGTCCAACTTTGACTGTCCTCTGATGAAATCTTTGGTTACCAGACTCGTTGCTAATTTTATCTGAAAACGTCTCATCAGCTGATTTAGTTTTACATTTTATTCATGAGGGTGGGTTTTATCATTTTATCTAAGTTTTAGTGCATGTCCTGTGTGTCCTCCACCACAGTGCTTTTAGGGTGGAGTTTTTATTGTGTAGCAGCGTGGCGGGCTTCTCCTTTTTATTCTCATGGTCAGCCAGCTATGGTAATCTGTTTCATTGTTTTAATCTCTTCTACCTGTTACTTGTGTTTCTGTGGTTTTCTTCTCTCCTTTTGTCCATTTAAGTGTTCGTTACCCTCCCGTCATTCTTGTGGTTTTTCCTTTCTCTCTGTTTTATGTTCTCTCTCGCTTGTTATGTTCTCACCCTTGTGGCATTGTTTTATTCAGAACAAGGGACTGATGACCTAGCAGTTTGGTCCCACCCCCCCTCCCTCTTTTAAACCAACCAACCAACCAACCTTAATTATGAAGACTGTTAGGAGATTTTGAAGTGTCACCTGAAGATCTTTATTTACAACAAAATAAACATAGATGAAATGCAGCTGTCGTGGTACTCACTAACATTTGTGTGATTCAGCTGTGGAGGCATGGAATGATAAAGACACCGTATTTCACACACACACAAAACCTGTTACATGGTACTGGTACCTGAAATACAATGCTACCTTAATATCACCAAACTTCTGGTGAGTTAAACAGTTTCAAGTTAGTGCTAGATCTCAGTTATTGTTTTTTTTTTCAAATTGTAAACATTTATCCATTTTTAAATCAGTACCACTTTTGATATTTAATAAGAAATTCTCTTTGGGTTGAGTGTTTCCTGTAAATCTGTCACTTCTGCCTTCATTAAAGTTGTGCTGCAGCTGCTGTCGCCAGCTTTCAGTTGTGAAGTACAAATGGCTGCAGACAACAACAATAGTTGCTGATAGTGCTGTGACAACACTGATGAGGCGTTACCGTAGATATGTGTTACAAACTCATGCCATGTCATTTGTTGTGATAGATGTACAAAGCAACCATGCCAAACCCACCTGTTTTGCTGACTCTGCAATAGGCTTGTTTCTTCTTAGCTAAATAAAAACATTGTTTTCCTTTCTTTCATATGAACAATGTTGGTTTTAATACTTAAAATTCTAGCTGTAACCTTTGATTTGACTACACTTAATTTATTTACATGTAAAGTTATTGAAAATAATAACATAGGGACTGGATCAAATGTTATTTGTGGTTTATATGATTTTTTGTTCACTCTTATTAAAATAAACCTTAATAACATTGTCAACAAGAATGTCTTCCCAGAAAAGAACACTTACGTAGAAACCGTAATTAATTCTTATTAAGTTCCATAGTGAAACTAATAGAGGATACATCTGTGTAATATTTGGAGATCATGGTTTTTTAAATGCACTCATTAGTTTGTTTTACAGTTACTAAAGCCCAGGCTTACCCATAGACTGTAAAAGTAAAACAAGAATTGGAGAGTGGTGTGACTCAAGAAGTAATTCTGGACTCTGTGACTACATGGAATTAATCATGGGTCATCTGACATGAACATGATGACACAGATAACCAATATGTGTTTGCCCACATTTAGGCAGTATAAAGATGACACAGATTCAGTAATAAAATAAACCTCCTATGGGAAATGAGACAAAGGAGGCAAAATACAACATTTTTAGGCTTTATGCTGCAGTAGAACCCCTCTTGCCCACCCTCGACTAGTCTGCCACTCTGGTTGACCTGACCATGGTTGAGCCAAACTTGCCCCAACTTGTGGTGGTGACTCACTAATCATCATGCCATTGTTGTTTCAGGTAATTATTGTTATTGCATGTCCATTTTTAGTGCTCCATCATCTCATATTGCTTTTATCATTGTTTTTTGTACAGTTCTGCACTGTGAAGTTTTTAGTGCTTATTGTTTATTGGTTGTACAGCATAGTTCTTCTGCATTTGTTACAGTACTGTATATACACTCCTGGAAATGGAAAAAAGAACACATTGACACCGGTGTGAAAAACCCACTATACTTGCTCCGGACACTGCGAGAGGGCTGTACAAGCAATGATCACATGCATGGCACAGTGGACACACCAGGAACCGCGGTGTTGGCCGTCGAATGGCACTAGCTGCGCAGCATTTGTGCACCGCCGCCGTCAGTGTCAGCCAGTTTGCCGTGGCATACGGAGCTCCATCGCAGTCTTTAACACTGGTAGCATGCCGTGACAGCGTGGACGTGAACCGTATGTGCAGTTGACGGACTTTGAGCGAGGGCGTATAGTGGGCGTGCGGGAGGCCGGGTGGACGTACCGCCGAATTGCTTAACACGTGGGGCATGAGGTCTTCACAGTACATCGATGTTGTCGCCAGTGGTCGGCGGAAGGTGCACGTGCCCGTCGACCTGGGACCGGACCGCAGCAACGCACGGATGCACGCCAAGACCGTAGGATCCTACGCAGTGCCGTAGGGGACCGCACCGCCACTTCCCAGCAAATTAGGGACACTGTTGCTCCTGGGGTATCGGCGAGGACCATTCGCAACCGTCTCCATGAAGCTGGGCTATGGTCCCGCACACCGTTAGGCCGTCTTCCGCTCACGCCCCAACATCGTGCAGCCCGCCTCCAGTGGTGTCGCGACAGGCGTGAATGGAGGGACGAATGGAGATGTGTCGTCTTCAGCGATGAGTCTCTTCTGCCTTGGTGCCAATGATGGTCGTATGCGTGTTTGGCGCCGTGCAGCTGAGCGCCACAATCAGGACTGCATACGACCAAGGCACACAGGGTCAACACCCGGCATCATGGTGTGGAGAGCGATCTCCTACACTGGCCGTACACCTCTGGTGATCGTCGAGGGGACACTGAATAGTGCACGGTACATCCAAACCGTCAACGAACCCATCGTTCTACCATTCCTAGACCGGCAAGGGAACTTGCTGTTCCAACAGGACAATGCACGTCCGCATGTATCCCGTGCCACCCAACGTGCTCTAGAAGGTGTAAGTCAACTACCCTGGCCAGCAAGATCACCGGATCTGTCCCCCATTGAGCATGTTTGGGACTGGATGAAGCGTCGTCTCACACAGTCTGCACGTCCAGCACGAATGCTGGTCCAACCGAGGCGCCAGGTGGAAATGGCATGACAAGCTGTTCCACAGGACTACATCCAGCATCTCTACGATCGTCTCCATGGGAGAATAGCAGCCTGCATTGCTGCGAAAGGTGGATATACATTGTACTAGTGCCGACATTGTGCATGCTCTGTTGCCTGTGTCTATGTGCCTGTGGTTCTGTCAGTGTGATCATGTGATGTATCTGACCCCAGGAATGTGTCAATAAAGTTTCCCCTTCCTGGGACAATGAATTCACGGTGTTCTTATTTCAATTTCCAGGAGTGTATTTGTGATTGTGTGTGTGTGTGTGTGTGTGTGTGTGTGTGTGTGTGTGTGTGTGTGTGTGTGTGTGTTTTCAAAATGTCAGAAGTGAATCATAAACACAATACTCTTTCATCAAATGAAAAGTTAGCAGTGCTACGAAAACTCGACAAAGGGGAATCGCTCAAAAAAATTGCAAAGGAACTCATCAGAGGCTTCATGATAATTAAAGATTAGAGAAGAATTCGGACAGACTTTGAATCATGTATAGTGACAGTAGATGGTGAAAATGCTCTTAAGAATTGCAGAACATTGAAAAAGCCTAAATTTGAAATGCTTGATAATGCATTGTGGATGTGGTTCCACGAAGGAAGCAAGGAAGGAAGAAGGAAAGGAGCCTGATATCTGGGCTCATTATAGAAGAAAAGGCAATAGCTTTGGAGAGAGAGGAAAAAAAAAAAAACTAGAAGCCAGAAGTGAATCAGCAGCTACCGAAGGCTAGATTTATTGCTGGAAAACCCATGATGACATTTGGTGTGTTTCAATTTCTGGTGGAAAACTATTTGCTGATGCTGAGGTGGCTAAGAAGTTTTGTATGAAGTTCCAAGACTCTTCTGAAGAAAATGGAGTGTTATATTGCCTAGTCTATAACGTAGATGAGCCAGACCTGAGCTATAAAATATTTGCTGCATCAAATGAAACTGAGGGAGGAATGAAACATAAAAAGGGTAGGCTAATTGTTGCTCCTTGCAGCAGTGCTGATAATTCACACAAGCTTCCCGTTCGTTATTAGCATATGTAAGAAGCTTAGGGCATTCAAGAACAAGATCATTACCAACTTATCTTCCTTTCAAGTTTATTACTGCAATTAAAAATTTGCTTGTATGGGCTGGAATCTTTTCAAATCTTTTTTTTGAGAAGTTTGTTCCTTCTGTTGTAAAAGACTTGAAACAAAAGTTCTCTCTTTGTGCTCTGTTGCAGTTCGATAATGCCTCATCAGATCCATCTGGGGAGGATCTCATGAAAGGAGACAAAAACACTATCTTCCTTCCACCAAATATCACATCGCATACCATACCAATGGAGCTGGGAGTAATGGTTGAAGAGGCAGTATCGCAGAAAGGACCTCAGCTCAATTTTAGAAAAATACCAAGGAGGTTGTGATGTACTTAAAGCTGTGAAATCCCTCAATGTCAGAGATGCTACCTATACAATTGCTGATTCATGGAAGGAACTAAAATCTGACATGCTGCAAAAATCTTACCATAAGCTTCAGGTGGACGTTATGACCGAATCTGACCAGTTTGAAGGGGAGCAAAATGACGTCATGCAGGATGTCATTAAAGATCTACATACTGTACCACCAAATGCCTGTGCTAGTGAAGTTGAGTGGATTTTTTAGTGTGACAAAGACTGTGAAATGAGTGAGGAGGTCCATGATGATAGTATTATTGCTGCTGTTTTGCAAGAAAAAAGTGAAGAAATTGTGAAGGTCTTGGTTGGTGAAGACAGACCCCCTACCTGGATTTCACACATTGATGCCAAGTATGCTTTTGTTATTGTCCTTCAGTGCATTGAGCAGAAATAAACTGCAACACCTATGGACATTTTGTAGACCAAGAAATGGAGGAACACTATAGCTTAGTCCAGAATTTTACCTTCTACACAAAAGCTCTTTAACTGACTTTTTTCCTAAGTGATTTTTTACTAGTGTATAGGATACCTTCAGTTTTTACTGTACTGTACATATGTATTCTATTTATAGTGCAGTAAATAGATACTGTAGAGTGTTGCTCTTTTTCCAGTATGTAAAAATAAGAGGGTTGTGGAGTTTATTGCAGTGTTTTTACTGTAGAGAACAATATGCATATGTATAGTAGTCCCAAAACTGTGAACAGAGGGGTCAGTTTTACATGATCAGTGGTCATTGAATATATTTTTATTCTTGCAGAGAAACTTTTTTTCTTTAAAAAAGAGCCATCATGTAGCAGCACAGAACCATGCTACAAGCTTTTAACATCTGCTAGACAGGTCTGTACTTCTGTACGTGTTTCCTGTGACTTCTTATAAATTAGCGTAGACTTTGCCACTTTATAATCACATGCAACAGACCATTGTTTTGGTAACTTATAATGATGTTGCCAATGTGTGGCCAGTTTTACCCCAGATTTTTTTTATTGAATCTGTTGGCTACTCCTTTAGGCTCTGTAGCCTCTGCTGTGTTCAGCATTTTCATCTGTTGTGTATTCCATATGGAATTTGAGATTTTGTAGCTATTTATTTGTAGTTTCTTGTTTTTAATTTTCTTAGAACAGTGTTATTGTGGTTTGATTAGAGTAACTCTGAATCTTATCTTGAATTCTTCTGTTTTATAACATAAGGTGACTGTGGCTCAGTGGCAAGTGTGAGGCTACAAATCCCAGTCTATATGGCTTCTTTCTGTGTGAGCTCTGATTTCTCTTGTTTTGATGATGATGATTTCTGTGCATGTAGGTCAATGTCAACAAAATATTTTCGCATTCAAAGGAGGAAGTTGGTGATTGAAATTTCGTGAGAAGATCCAGCTGCAGTGAGAAATGCCTTTGTTTTAATGATGTCCATCCAAAATCCTGTATCATGTCCATGACACTCTTTCCCCATTATCTCGTTAATATAAAAATGCTGCCCTTCTTTGAAATTTCTTGCTGTACTCTGTTAATCCTGTCTGGTAAGGATCCCAAACTGTGAAGCAGTACTCTAAAAGACGACAAACAAGTGTAGTTTAGGCCGTCTCTTTAGCAGATCTGTTGCACCTTTGTGTTCTGCCACTGAAACACTGTCTCTAGTTTGTCCTACCCACATTTTCAATGTGTTCTTTCCAATTTAAGTTGTTCGTAATTGTAATTCCTAGGTATTTAGTTGAATTTATGGCTTATTGTGTAACCAAAGTTAAATGGATTCCATTTAGGCTTCATGTGGATGACCTCAAACTTCCCATTATTTAGTCAATCGCCAATGTTTGCACCATGGATAAACAACAGCAATATCTGCAAACATTATCACCCATATCATTTACATACATAAAGAACAGTAGAGAGCCTATAATACTACCTAGGGGAAGTTTTGCCCAGCATTTCTTTCATTGCTGGCAATGATTTGTGTGTGTAAAAAAGGCAAAGTTTCACAATAGTTTGTAGTGTCTGTTAAATTTTAGTCAGTGAAGAGGTCGGAGTAAGGTTGCAGCATGCTACACCCGGTAGAACCATGCTTAGTAGAACACTGCAGTCATGAGAACAACCTCTATGTTGATGAGAGCTTCACCTATAGTTAAGGTTTGCATTTATTTTCTCTGACATTTCAGCACATGTATGCGTCAATGGCGAGCAAATGAGCCACTCTTAGCTCTGTCATGTCCTTCACTTAACTGCATCTAGGCTTTACAAAGGGCTCTCCAAATGTAAAAAATATGAGAGTACATTCCAAATGTACTGTGCTACTTACCAGGTTTCTTCCTGAGAACACTGCATTCGTGGCTTCTTCTTTGTGCAGTAACATAGGGCGCAAAATATGCAACTGAGACTATCAGAAAATCAACAAAGGGTTTGATATGAGCCTTCAGCTCTGCTTGGAACTGGGTGACCGTCATCGGTGCAGAACATGATACTATTAATTGAAAGCTGCACTTCTGACTTGGTAACAGACGTAGTCTTCATGACCCTTTCAACTAATGGCCAAAACAAGAGCTGAAGAGGACTTCAGAGTCCATAAAACTTCATTGTTGTGCACTTGAACTCTGACTCATAGATGCCCAATAGAGTTTACACCACATCTCAGATAAGATCCTCTGGCAAACCTGTATTGTTGACAAGTCTCTTCTGTCCTGACAAAGCTGCTGTTTCTCTCTGACACTGGGGCTCCTAGTGATGACCCACAAACTGAGGTGTGTGTGTGTGTGTGTGTGTGTGTGTGTGTGTGTGTGTGTGTGTGTGTGTGTGTGCCCCACACACAAGTACACACGGATTATTACTTGTGAAAATGAATTGAGTGTATGTATTATAGGAACTACAGTGTATGTATTGTAGCTATCGACATGAACATAAATTAGAAACTCTGGTACTTAGGTTAAGTAGTACAAGTACCTTAAGTGATTGTCCTCTGATTCAATAACTGAGACAGTAACGCAAATGACTAATGAAACTCAATTGGTAGTGAAATATTTGACACATTATTGAATTTTATTAAGGACTCCAGCAGTTTTACACTTGTCGATATAATGATTATCAGAAGGTAAGTACCATTCACTACACAGTCAACGTGAGGGTCATACACAGCAACAGAAACATCCATAGTAGAGTAACTTGCTAATAGCAGCTCCTGACACAGAAAATAAAAATAAATCTTAGTACATCATCATTTGTGCATAAATATTGAGGGACATGCCACTGTACTTACTGTCGCAAACTTTTTTCTGTTACTTTGTAAATGAGCTCTATAAGCTTCGTATTTTTTCTCTTCAACAAAGTCATGCAACCAAATTATCATAATGAAATTACAATGAAATCCAGACCATTAGCTGCTTACAGGCATTAATAAGTACCAGTGGGGACAATCATTTATGTGATGTTTGGATCTCACTTTCAACAATCACGGTTACTGTTTGTATCTATTATAAACTCCATCAAACGGTCCATGGTCCATGAAAGGGTTTCTACACGCCTGTATCTCTGTACAGTTTACCATGCCTCTGCACAAAACTAGCATAGTCCCTATAGGTATTTAACTATAAGATAGACCTTACTAATAACATGAAAGGTTCTGAATGACTCACATCTACATGTACCTCTCCATCAACATGGCTACTCCTCAAATTGCACTTAAGTGCCTGGGAGATGGTTTATTGTACAATCTTCACACTAGTTCTCTATTATTCCACTCTCAAACAGTGCACAGAAAAAATGAACACCTGTATGTTTCCATGTGAGCTCTGACTTCCCTTTTTTTATGATAATTATTTCTCCCTCTGTAGGTCGGCATCAACAAAATATTTTTGCATTTGGAGCAGAAAGTTGGAGATTGATATTTTGTGAGAAGATTCTGCAGCAATGAGAAATGCCTTTGTTTTAATTATATCCACCACAAATCCTGTATCATGTGCAAGACACTCTTTTCCCTGTATTTTGAGAATGCAAAATTTGCTGCGGTTATTTAAACTTCCATGATGTACTCTGTTAACGCTATCTGGTAAGGATCCCACCCCACACAGCACCACTTCAAAAGAGGACAGACAGGTGTAGTGTAGGCCATCTCGCTAGTAGACCCTTTGCATCTTCTAAGCATTCTGCCAATAAAACAGTCTTTGGTTTGCCTTCCCCACAACATTTTCTGTGTTCTTTCTAATGTACGTTGTTTATAATTGTAACTGAACTTTAACTGACTTCTTTTAACACTTGTGCAGATGACACATGCTTTTTTTTTAAAATTTAGGGTCAGTTGCCAGTTTTCGCACCATACAGCTATCCTATGTACATTGTTTTGCAATTGGTTTCGATCTTGTCAAGATTTTGTTAGATGATAAACAATGTACGGTGGCTGTTCAGATTCTCGTAAATAATTTACATAGATAAGGAGCAGCAGAGGGGCCATAACACTACCTTGGGGAACACCAGATATCACTTCTGTTTTACTCGATGACTGTCAGTCAGTTACTATGAGCTGTGACCTCTGACAGGAAATCACAAATTTTGCCTCTCTCGAATATTGGTGTGACGTGTACAACTTTCCAGTCTTTGGTTCAGATCTTTCACCAAGCAAGTAGTTATATATAATTAACTAAGAGTCATTGCATAAGCATACTCTGAAAGGAGTTAATCTGAACACGGAAGACTTGCTTTAATTAAGTGATATAAGTTGCTCCACTACTCTGAGGATATCTGTTTCTCAGTTACTCATGTTGGCAGTGTTCTCGATTCAAATTCTGGAATATTTACTTCATCCTCTTTGGTGAAGAAATTTCAGAAAACTGTATTTAGTAACTCGGCTTTAGCAGTACTGTCATCAGTGGTGTTTTTGTGGCTATCATTCAAGAAAGCTTTGAATGTGCTTTGCTGCTAGCATACTTTACATATGATCAGAGTCTTTTTGGATTTTCTGCCAGGTTTCGAGACAGTTTCACTGTGGAAACTGTTATAAGCATCTCACATTGAAGTCTGTACTAAATTTTGAGCTCCTGTATAAGATTGCCAATCTTGGGGATTTTGTGTTCATTTAAATTTGGCTTACTTTTTTCATTGCTTCTGCTAGTGTTCTGACCCATTTTGCATACCATGAGGGATCAGCTCAATCTTTTGTTAATTTATTTGGTATAAATCTCAGTTGCTGTTGACACTATTTAATAAAGCAAGTAAGCTACATGCTTTGTACAAAGTACTTTTGGCTGCTGGAACTCGCCCTGCTTACTTTCGCAACAGGGGTAGGTTTTCAATAGTTGCTGTTCGATTCAAGTCAAGTGACAGTGGCATATATAGCAGGGAAAAGATGATCCACAAAATTTATACATTTGGCGTTATTTCTCACAAACACACAAGTGATAAAAATGAACTTAAATATGCTCTGAGAAAAGCTTACATATTCTAGATGAACCTAAATGTGCACTGAGAAAACCTTACATATTCCTGCTTATTCAGTAACACACAGTAAAGCAAACAAAATACCTTGTGGAAAGAACATTTTGCACTTGTTCTGTATGCACTGTGTGACCCCCTTTAATTTGCTGAAAATGCTACAAGAGTTTTTCAGTTCAATGGGACAGAAAATAAATTCATTAAATCACTGCAACTGTATAGATAAGTTCATGAAACTAGGTTTGATTGATGTGGATACAGTCCATCAATAAGGCACATAAATTAAATGAAGAAAAGAATCAGGGAAAGGATAAAGATGGGTGTGAATGGAGGGCAGTTGCTCAAAACTGACCTTCTGTAGCCCACCTTGTCATTCACTGAGAGCTGAAATTGTGCTAAGAGTGTGTTTGGGTTCTTTAGACTGGAAAGTTTTGGGGAGAGAACCACTAAGAATTTGTACATTACTGCATGTAAGGCAAGTGGTCACTGCATTTACTTCAGAGGCTGTATTCATTCATAGTCCTGGTGGAAAATTTGTCTTTAGTTTTGAATTAATTCAATAATAATCATTAGAGTGAAGATGGCATATACATGAGCTGTTTTCTATGATTTATGTAGTCTTTCTAGTGTTGTAGCTGAAGCCAGTATATTTATTATTATCTGTACAAATTTAGGATAATTCATAATCTGTATAATTTCAAGTGTAAAATAAATGTTGTGGTTGATAAAGCCTCCATAATTTACTGTCTCTGTAGCATGACAATGGTATTAGAGAGGAGGAGAAAGTTGTGTTTTATTTTCTGTACAGAAATGAAATGCCACTCTGTGCAGAATGGTGGAACTTCTAGTGAAGGAAAATAGTGTATCTTGTGTGTATGTAGTTGGTATGTAAGAATTAATTTTTGTTAATATTTGGTGGTTTATCTTCTTCTGACATGGCAGACTTGCAGAGTGAATAGACATTTGGTTTAAGATGTTTGACTGTGGTATCCACATTTCCTTGCTGTTTAGGGATAACTGCTATCTACCTCTGTAGCTGAGGGGTTAGCATAGCTGACTGTCATAAGAGTGACATAGGTTTGATTCCCAGGTCCACCAAAGATTTTCCTTGGTGGGAGGACTGAAATGGATTGACCACATGCGCCCCGCCCCCCCCCCCCCCCCCCCCCTCACCAACCCATACCCCATCCAATAACACTATTGGCAGCAGATGATATGGTGAGACAAGCCAAAAAGTAGAAGTTAGAAATTTAGGGCTAATCGTTACTTCTGTGACATTATTAGTGCACGAGACCTGTTTGAAAGCATTCCCTCCACGTTCCCCATCCTCCACCCCTCTTATGAGAGTCACATACAGCCAAGGTACAGAAGTTTTGATTGCATTATTTTTTTTATTTTCTTAAAGCTCCATTGAATATCTGAAATCCTAGTGTTCACTGCTTGTGAATGGCTCTGAGCATAATGTAAGTTTTCAAGAAGTTTTTGAACTTTGTAAAAATACTTGACATGTAAGTGATGTATGAAAGTTAAAATGAACACTTATAAGAAGTGTACCTTTATTAACCCTGACCATTGCTGATAACTTTTTATTACATTTATAAGTAACCGATGCCTTAAAATCGTACTTGGTGTCAGTGTATGAAGGAAGATTCCTACCTGCAGTAATTGTTGCTCTGTTAACCTGCCTTAGTGTTACATTGCTATAACAGAAAATCTGGCAGCCATAAGCAGTAAAATATCTGGTTGGTATATATTTGAAACTTAGTAGTTGTATCCAGTACACAAGACATACATTGGGGTTTTAATGCACAAGTCACACCAATATTCATGAAAGGTAGTAAGAGTAAGCCACTCAATTACAGGCCCATATCATTAATGTCAATATTCAATGGGATTTTGGAGTATATATTGTGTTCAAATGTTATGAATTATGTTGAAGAGAATGGTCTATTGACGCACAGTCGGCACAGGTTAAAAAATCATTCATATGTGTCTACAACTATCTCTGAGTGCTATTGACAAGTGATTTCAAATTGATTCTCTATTTCTATATCCCCAGAAGGCTTTTGATACTGTTACACACAAGTGACTCGTAGTGAAACTGTGTGCTTATGAAATATCGTCTCAGTTATGTGATAAGATTCATGATTTCCTGTCATAGAGGTCGCAGTTTGTAATAATTGACAGAAAGTCATGTAGTAAAAGAGAAGTGATTTCTGGCATTCTCCAAGGTAGTGTTATAGGCGCTCTGCTCTTCCTTATCTATATAAATGATTTAGGAGAAAGTGTGAACATCTGTCTAAGGTTGTTTGAATATGATACTGTCGTTTATCATCTAGTAAAGTCATCAGAAGATCAAAATGACTTGCAATAAAATTTAGAAAAGATATCCGTATGGTGCGAAAATTGGGATCTGGCCCTAAATAATGAAAAGTGAGAGTTCATCCACATGACTGCTAAAAGGAATCTGTTAAACTTCGGTTACATGATAAATCGGTCAAATCTAAAGGCTGTAAATTCAACTAAATACCAAGGATTGCAGTTACAAACAACTGTAATTGGGAAGAACACAGAGAAAATGTTGCGGGGAAGACACAAATCTACCAAAGGGACTTCCTACACTACGCCTGCCTGTCCTCTTTTGGAGTACTGCTGCGTTGTCTGGGATCCTTACCAGATAGGGTTAACAGAGTATATTGAGAAAGTTCAAAGAGCAGAAGCACAATTTGTGTTATCGCAAACTACAGGATTTGGGGTGGACATAATGAAAAATTTTTTTTTGTTGTGACAGAATCTTCTTACAAAATGTCAATCGTCAACTTCCTCCTCCAAATGCAAAAATATTTTGTTGAAGCCAACTTGTGTAGGGAGAAACGATCATTGTAATAAAATAAGGGAAATTAGAGCTCGCATGGAAGTATATAGGTGATCATTTTTTCTGCGCGCTGTTTGAGACTGGAATGATAGACAATTATTGTGAAGGTGGTTTGATGAACCATCTGCCAAGCACTCAAGTGATTTGCGTAGTATCCATGTGGGTGCAGATGTAGAATGGAGCATTGCATTTCCTAAACAGCATGCACTGAAAAGACATGGTGACAGTGTGAAGCTGTGTAAATAGCACAAAATTTGGTTAATTCTATTGATACTGTATGGGAAGCAGTATTCATTTTATGACCAAAAATCACTCTTTCTGTTTGTGGGTTCTCAGTTGACAATGCAATCATTTGCAACTGTATTTCCTGAGTTTAATATTGAAATGTTGTATCACCTCTACCCCCCCCCCCTCCCTCCCCACCACACACGCGAGTGTAAGCTTAGGATACAGCAGGTCCTCATGTGACTCAGAGTAGATTTTATGACAGAGATAGGTAATGAAAGTATGCCAAGAAGATCGTTCTTACAAGCAGAATCAAATTTACGTTCTATTGAAAGAAAAAAATGAGCATAAAGGAAATATCTACAAATATGTGATGATCTGGTATGGCTGTGAAGCTAGGAAGTTTCACAAGTCTCAATATTTATGGATATGTAGCTAGACTTACACATTTTATACACTATCTGATCAGAAGTATCCGGACACCTGTTGCTGAAAATCAATATGGAGTGTCCACTTTTCTTCTTTATGAAGGCATGAACTCTGTGGGACACTTTTAGTGATGTATCTCAATACCTGATGGCAACTCATTCTTCCTTAAGAGCAGAAACCAAGAAGGCAATGTCGACCGATGTTGGGGTCTGAGTGGTGGTGGATGTTCTGTCTAATCCCAAAGGTGGTACATAGGATTTGTGTCAGGATTCGGGTTGGTGTAGGCTAGTGCAATTCAGCACCATTATTGTCCACAAACCATTGCTTCACAGATGCTGATTTATAGCAGGGGGAATTACCATTATGATACAATAAACATCTCTGAACTGTTCCTGTGCTGAATGCAGCACACAGAATGGTAAAACATGTTCGTATCCTTCCACATTTAGCATTTTCTTAGGTGCAATAAGAGAAGCACACACCAGCCACAAAATACCGCCCCATACCATTTGTTCTCCATACTTCACAGTTGGCACTACACATGATGGGAGGTGACATTCTCCAGGCATTCACCAAGCCCAAAGCATTCCATTTGATTGCCACAGCATGTAGCATGATTCATCAGTCCGAATCACTTATTTAGTCATGCATGGTCCAGAGGCATCATTCTTTATACCACCATGAACATTGCTTACCACTGACTACAGAAATGGGTAGCTTATGAGGACCTGCTCAACTATTGTAACCCATTCTTTTTAACCCCCTACACACAGTCATTATGCTAGCTTGACTACTGGTAACAACCTGGAACTCAAGACTGTTTCCTTCCACTAATTCCGTGCAAATTTTACAACTGCTCACCTTGATGCCCATTGATTCCTGTACATTGGTACATGAAGCCTGCCTGGTCTTTCTAACCCTAATGTTCCCTTGTTTTTCCCCTTAAAAATCACATAACCAACAGTTAACATGGAAAGCTATAGAAGGGTTGAAATGTCCCTGTTGGTTTTGGAACTCGGGTGACACCCAATGACTAGTCCTCTTTTGAAGTCACTGATCTCTTCTGATGATACTACCTGTGTACTGATGATACTTTTTGTGACAACTAGTGGTCAGTTCCTCATTCCATAATAAATTCTGGATACTTTCATTTCGTGTAAGTCTTTGCATTTTCACTAATAGTACCCAGCATTGGAGAAAAAGATCAACTTGGTTGAATATTAACTTTATATCTGGATATATACAGTCAGAAAATCGAAAAGAAGATAACTGAAGTGCCTGAAGTAATGTATTACAGAAAATTGTGTGAACTGATAAGAACTGAGGCGGTCTCCACAGAATTGGTAAAGGAGAAACTTACGAAAAGTACTGAGAAGAAGGGCAGGATGGTAGGACTCGTGTTAAGACATTGGGGAGTAACTTCCTTGATATTGGAGAGAGCTGTAGTCGACAAAACTTCAGGGGAAGTAGGAATACATCCAACAAATAATTCAGGGCATTGAATTTGATACAGATACAGAAGAGGACAAAAAATACAAATATTAATTCACCCATGTTAAACCAGATCTGTAAATGAAGTACAGTTAATTGTTATGTTTGTTATGTAGTGCATACCAGAAAATCATGATACAGTGTCATTAGAGAGGCTCAAAACTGTTAGGTAATTTATTTATTTACTTTTTTTATTGAGAAGCATGTGTCATAGGTGCATTTACAGAGGACACAGTAAGAGGCGTCAGAAGTTGTAACATTTATTCTAATATACGCCTCGCAAAATGACTGCAATGGCGAAACCAGAGGCTGTAGAACCCATAAAGATGCGTTCCAACACTTGTTCTTCCCAAGCACTTGAACTACACAAAAACATCTGAAATCTTTAGATGTTTTTTATAGTTGTATCTCTCTTGTTGGGAAGTGGGAAATATTTGTAATGGTGCCAGAAGCACACTCTATAATATACCATAAAGTGGCTTGCATGGTGAAGATGTAACTTCAATGACAGGTCTCAGGTATGAGCATGTGGCATAATTTGTTGTAGGCAGGGATATAGACTGTAAATTACATATTTAGTATGATACACATCTTGGAAATGTTCCGGGAATTGAAATAACCCATGTCTCCAATATTTGTAGATTTTACAAGAGTGGACAGTAATCGGACATCGATCACTCTGCAGTGTGGGGGAGTGTTGGAAATCAAGGAAGGTAGTGTACTTAGTGAGAGGGTGGTAAGAAACAACAGTAAGGTGATACAGTAGAACCTAGCTAATGTGACCTCAGATAGTTCAATTCCCCCACTTAGTCTGACCATGCCATTTCTGGTTTTTGTGTGCATACCCCATCCGTCACTACAGTTAGTTCTGTGATGTGGATCAGTAGGCAGGTGACCATTGATAGATGCAGTAGTTCGATCAGTTTTAGTATGAAATAACTTGTTTCTAACCTGATCAGTAAGTGTTACTTTGAATTCATTTTATAAATTAGTGACCATGTTCTTTTTACATATCAAAGTATGTAAAATTAAATTATAGCATTAACTAAATGTAAACATGTGATGCTGTCTTTAGCAGAGAAACTGATAGGATTTAGAAGGTTTGCTAAATAAGTGTCTCTTTAAAAAACTGCAAATGAGGGGATGACAAAACAACAGTTAAAGAATGGAAAAAAATAGAAAAATTCATGAAAGTGAGACAGTGATGATTGATAAGAAGAGAGAACTGAAAATAAGTAAGGCTTTGAAGAACACTAAAAGTGAAATTCTAGGTGATGCTTTGTGGGTATAGTTTGAGCAGGAGAGAAGAAAACAAAACTCTGTTGTCTGGACTAATTGTAAAAGAAAATATCAGGTGATCAAAAAGTCAGTATAAATTTGAAAACTTAATAAACCACGGAATAATGTAGATAGAGAGGTAAAAATTGACATACATGGTTGGAATGACATGGGTTTTTATTAAAACAAAAAAAGTTCACAAAATGTCTGACAGATGGCACTGGAGAGCAAAACTTCAGTGGCTGCACATGACAATCATGTATAAAAGGAGCTGTAATGAGTGAGAGTGAGAGTGAATCAGATGCGCCAGCAGTCGCAAGCACGTTGATGTTACCTGAAAAGGTGCATATAGTGAAGCTGTATTATCAGAATGGGGAATGCGCCTAGTTCAGCATTTCGGTCCTATCGCAATGGGAAGGGGATTCGAACGGGTAAAGGTCTTGATGACAAATACAGCTGTGGCGAGAATGATTTCGAACTTCGAATCCACGGGTTGTTTAGTCGATAGACCCTGCAGTGGCCGACCGAGCACAAGGCGTAATGCTGCTGAGACAGTTCAGGAAGAACTGGAGACTGTAGCAGGTTCGTCTATGCACGGGGAAGTCAGCGCTCGTGCAGTTGCACCAGCATTCCGTACACTGTTTGGTTGCCACTTAGGCGCACCCTCCAATGCTATCTGAACAACATCCATCAACATCATGAATTGTTTCCTGGAGTTTTAGTGAAAAGGAGGGCATTTGCGGTGTGGGCATTTCAAAAGATGGCAGAAGATGACGATTGGTTGACTAACGTGTTGTGGACCGACGAAGCTCATTTCACACTCCGAGGGTCTTTAAACGCCCACAACTGCTGAATTTGGGCTACCAAAAATCCTAGAAATGTCGTGGAAACTCCATTGCATGATGAGAAAAACATTGTATGGGTTGGATTTACCACATCTACTGTTATCAGGCCTTTTTTCTTTGAGGAAATGCGTGATTCTGGTTTTATAAGTGCTACCGTGATGGGTGAGAGGTACGCCGATGTTACAGAATCGCATCATCCCCAGCCTGGCTGATAAACACCCGCTGGAACATACGATGTTTATGCAGGATGACGCTCCACCCCATATTGCTAGATGTGTGAAGATCTCTTGCGCGTGTCGTTTGGTGATGATCATGTGCTCAGCTGCCACTTTCATCATGCTTGGCCTCTCAGGTCCCCAGACATCAATCCGTGTGATTATTGACTTCGGGGTTACCGGAAGTCGCAAGTGTATCGTGATCGACATCTCTAGGGATGCTGAAAGACAACATCCGACACCAATGCCTCACCATAACTCCGGACATGCCTTACAGTGCTGTTAAGAACATTATTCCATGACTACAGCTATTGTTGAGGAATGATGGTGGACATATTGAGCATTTCCTGTAAAGAACATCATCTTTGCTTTGTCTTACTTTGCTATGCTAATTATTGCTATTCTGATCAGATGAAGCACTATCTGTTGGACATTTTTTGAACTTATATATTTTTTTTGTTTCTAATAAAACCCCATGTTATTTCAAGCATGTGCGTCAATTTGTACCCCTCTATCTACATTATTCCGTGATTTATTCAGTTTCAAATTTATACTGGCTATTTGATCACCCGGTATATTGATTTTGTATGAAAGATTAGGAGGAAATGTTGGAAGTGCAGAGTCTGTAACAGTCTGTAACTGTAACATCGATGGAATGGCATTCGAAATGTAATTATTTTTGGTACGAAACTGTCTGCTGGCAAAACAACTGTCAATGAATTTGTTCCAGAATTTGAAAAATTTATTAAACATCCAAAGCTGATACTTTGCTAAATGTATAACGTTGATCAGTGTGGCGTAAACTACAAAATGCTCCCTACAAGATATGTTGCTGCACAAAATGAGTCCGTAATACATGAAAAACTTGCCAAAGAGAGAATAACTATTGATCTCTGTAGTAATGCTAATGGAAGCCACAAAATGCCATTGTTTGTAATTGGAAGGGGGGAAAAACCAAGGGTGCTCAAGAACAGTGATATGGCATCACTACCTGTATATTATTCTAACCAAAAGTCAGCATGGATGGAATACAGCCTCTCTAAGAAAAGGTTTTATGATTAGTTCATCCCTGCCATTACAGAATGAAGAAAAATAAAAAAACCTCCCTGAACATGTTAGATTGATACTTGACAATGTGACATCTGATCCATATGAAGATGAATGTGAAAAAGTAGTAGTAAAACTTCATTTCTGACAGTTTAACATATCTAATCCAATTCGTGGACGAGGGTGTCACTGAGTGGCTGAAGATGTGATATCATTGAAAATTCACCGGATCAATTTTAGAAAGGATACAAAAAGGTAGCAGCTTGTTTAAAGCTATGAAATAAATACATGCAAAAGATTTAAACTGTAAAATTTCCAAAGCTTGGGGGGAAATACTGGCATCAACACTTGAAAAATCTTGGCAAAAAATGATTGAAAAAAACAAGTGAAGAGAATTAAGGTGAAACAGTTTGTGCAACAAGTGATGAAAGTCAATACGTAGAAACACCAGCAGTTCTTAGAGATTTGTAGTCTTTAAAACCATATGTTGAGGTCACTAATCTGAGTGGATCATTACAGCTGAAGCTGGCTGAACAACAGAAGAAGAATTAACTGATGACAAAATGATTGATACTGCAACTCAAGCAACAATGAGAATGAGGAAGAGGGTGAAGACAATGAACCTACAGCTTGGTTCAGCTCTGTAATCATATACAGATGCTAGAAAAGCATGTAATATAGCTGTTCAGTATATCTCACATTTTGTGGATTAGGAAATGGCAGAACAGTGCAGCAAAATCATGCTTGTCATCTGCTGAGCAAAAGGACATTACAGACTTTTTCATCCTGCTAAAGAACAGAACATTTTTTGTCATATGAGTTCTCATGTTTTAATCAGTTAAGTGGAAATCAGTTGTGTGTCACTGCAGTACTGTAATAAGGTATGTGCAGTTGTCAAACTGCGAGAATAAAAGGAAGCCAACCAATTGCAATGAATGGTGGGTTTCAAATAATCTTTAAATCTGTCTTCTTCATAAGGACAAAAAACATCAGAATAATACTTCATTCAGTAAAAGCTGTCGCCACATTCTGTCTGTATTGGCAATGGCCAGTATATCCCACACACTTAAAATAAGACCATATTAGTTGCTACATGCCACCTCTACTGCTAGTTACTAATGTTGTGTGTTATTTTAAGTGTTTGATTTTACTGATGTGAGAAGCCCTTGATTCTAGGACCCTTAATCTTTACATTGGATATGCAAACTGTTGCTGATACATGTAATGTAGAGACAGCTTTTACTGAATGAATTACTAATGTGAAGTTTGTTTGTTCTGAAGAAGATGGGTTTAAACCTGTCAGAACCAGGGTAAAGGCTATTTGAAATCCACCATTTATTGCAGCAGGTTGGCTGTGGTTTATCCTTACTGTTCTGTAACCATTGCTGTTGTGCAGCCATGTTCAAAATGATTCAAGTTGTTAAATTTTCATTCATGGTAACACTATCTTACTGTACAATACAGATGTATTTTAGGCTGTAGGTAAGATTTTTTAGTGTACTGCATTCTCTTTATGTTTTGCTTCTGTTTTAACAGTGAACGCTATTTCTGACAGCACTTCCAATAGAAAACTGAAGTTGTACTAAGAAGTTATGGGTCAGTAAACGGGTTCCTATGATAATCAACCTTTTTTGCATTCTGACCATGTTACTGGTCTGTAGCGGACAGATTGACGAGGTAATACCTAAAATATATATAATGAAAAAGTTTCAGTGCATGCACAGGTTGATGACAAGCTTATGTCGCTTGTCCATGAATATTCATCATATTAATTAATAAATTAGAAGAAACAGCAAAGGTGGTAACTTTACTGGCAAATACAGGGACTGAACAAAGGACAATTTTATACAGCCATGGCAAAGTCCAGAGATGGGATGGTGGTAACAGTGAGGTTTGTAGCCAAAAGGACAGATGGAGCTGACCTGGACAGTAATCTTGAGAAAACATACACAATGGTTCTTTGATTCTATCGAGAGATCTAGTGCAGACTGCTTCACTGCAAGCTGAGAATCTTATTTTTGAGCCTAGGGAAATTTTTAAATATGGGTGCAACATACAGCTGCATATAAAACAATGGAACATTAGTACGAGGGTTGCTCAGAAAGTAATGTACTGCATTTTTTTCTTTATTGAACAGAATGAGGATTATGCACACTAGAGAGTGGTATTTTATCTACACACCCTATTTTTCCATGTAATCTCTATCCCATTCTGAGGCCGCCTCCAGCACGAGACAAGGGCCTTGGTGCCCTGCCAGTATCAATCCTTGTCCTGATGGTGGATCCAGTGCTTCACTATGTGACTCGCCACCTCATTGTCCTCAGAGTGCTGAGTCGTAATGTGTTTGTCCTCACAAATGACATCATGACAACATGTCAGGTGTGACAGCTGATGGTCTCCCAACAGCTGCAATTCATGTAGCTCCGTCAAACCGCCTTCTGACAACCTCACTCTTCATGCCCAGTTACTAATTGTACTTTTGTCCACAGCAGATGCTCCATAGACTTTGCGCAAGTGTTGTTGAGTATTCCCCATAGTTTCTTCCTCTGTAGTGAGCAATTCAATGAAGGCACACTGCTTGTAATGTTCATCACCTACAGATGCCATTTTGAAACTGTCTGATGGAAGTGATGCAAATTTGGTGTGCTCACTCAGGAGACTTCAGATTATGCATACGTAACTTTTGCGTATGTAGCATATGTTTTGGCTGAGAAAGAAAATGCGGTGCATTACTTTCTGGGCAACCCTCGTTCATCCACAACCTTGCAAGTACAATAACAATTGACATCACACGCTATCCCAGAAAAACTGAAATCAAGGCATATAATGCAGTTACATTCCCAGTGTTGATTTATACAACTGACTCCTAGAGTATTAAACCCAGATGATGATGAGATTTAGAGCTCAAGCTTCATCATCAAGTATCTTTGGTCCAGTGGATGGTTCTGGTGATGTCTGGACAGAAGGAGAAATCAAAGGAAACAGCTGAAATGACAATGTAATGTTGTCAGAAAATAAGTCTTGTAAGCCGAAATACATTCGACCCAGAGCTGTGAGCTTGAGACTTTGTTAATTTTTCAAACTCGGATAGCACTTAGTAGGCGAGTTCATTAAATATGAAACAAAAGTTGTGGTGAAGGACGAGGTGATGGAGGCAGCAAACTATTAGGTCAGCACATAAAGGTAAAGATAAGTAAGTACTGTAAAGTATGCTGCATAGCAAAAAGAACTGGGTCTTTGTAGTGCAGTTTAGCACAAGGTGTGTTGGTATAAAAGCGGCTCAATAAATTATGTTTCTAAATGTATTTGAGCATAAGTGATCAGAATCTCAGAAAGAATGTATGAGATTCACAAGAAAGAAATATTGAGATCCATGTCAAGAGAGCAGCTTTAATTGAGAGATTTTCCTTTTTTTTCAGGTTCTTGAAGATCCAGAGGGGAACTCCTGCCCCACTGACTTTATCAAAGAGGATCCTGAACCAAATTTGCATGTGGATGAAACTGAGAATATTGTAAGCATTCACATCTCTGATTTATTGCATATTGAGTGAGGAAAAATGCCTTTGGTTGTTTAATGTAAAGGATGTATTGCAGGGGATTAAGCATATACTGAGAGTTTTCTTGGACTAAATGCCTTTAATAATTTTCCACTATT
This sequence comes from Schistocerca gregaria, assembly GCF_023897955.1. NCBI lineage: Eukaryota > Metazoa > Arthropoda > Insecta > Orthoptera > Acrididae > Schistocerca > Schistocerca gregaria. The sequence goes on along the minus strand of NC_064930.1, from coordinate 78,672,046 downwards.
CTTCTACTATTAAACTTGACTTGGATTGTGATCTGCTATTTGCTGACAGTTATGAGTAGAATCTGAACAGGACTGTTTAACAATATGTTTAAACCTATTTTCAGCGACCCTTTTTGGTACCAAACATTTTATGTAATGCATATGTGATGGATGCCTTGCATTCACACTTAGTAGAAGTATATATTCTGATGGTGTAGGTCATTTATGAAATATTCCTATTTTCAGTAACTTCTGATTGATTTTTGAGAAGAATACACTGGACTTTTTTACCTTTTCAGTGAATGTTTGATATATGTAAGTTTATGCCAAGATTCTTAATGGGTGGGAAATTTGTTAAACGTTATAATATTTGTGTGTGCTAAATCATCCTTGATACCTCAGTTTCAACATTGACCAAATTAGTTTGCCAATACTTGTCACAAAGATAGTTGATAATTTCTTTAATCATGAAGTTTATAAAGAATTTTATATTTTCTCAAAAATATTTAAATTCCTAAATGAGATTTGGGTGAGTTAATGAGATGAGTCTTAATTTCTGCCATAAAAGAATACGAGTCATGTTGAGGGGTTCAGAGGATCTATGTGCTGCTGAATCTCAAAATATTGTATATAGAATGTGTGGATCAGATGTGTGTTGAGCTAGTTACACAGCAAAAAATAATTTATTTTGTTCTGAAAGAATATTTTCTTTTGATTCTCTGTGGACCATTGTGATGAATGGCTCAGACTATGATTTTAAATGTCATGCGTTACCAGTAAAAGGTGGAAGTATTCAAGAAAAAATTATTTTGCATAAAGAAAAGGCATGAAAGGATTAGCAGGGCCTCTTAATTAGTTAAGAAATTTATTTGCTTCATTGTAGAAATGACTGACTCATTTAAGACTGTTCAATATTATTGTTTAAAATAATTGGTATAGGTAGTATGGTTATAGTCTAGCAGTGAAAATGCATAGGGGTACAAAAGATTTGAGTTGTTAAGGGTCAATTGTATTGCAAGGGAAATTTGTTCGACTAAAGAGCCATGTTGTATAGTCACTCATTTTTCACTACTCAGTACATTAACATTTTCTTTTCTAAATGACTAATATTGCATTCAGATACTTGTCTGAAAAAATTAAATATAACCCATGAAAGAAATTTGGTTTTACATTGTATTTCAGCCAGAAAATTAAAGGTTCCATATAGATAATGAAAAGTAGCTTGCACCACACAAGAATGTACGGATTCTAAAAATTCCAAGAATTTATTGGCATTAAAAAACTGCCATTAAAATTCAAATTCATGAAGAATGAAATACTTCAGCCATTCAATAATTTACCTAAAACTTGAAATGTTGCCCAGATAAATTCACTGGCTCCCAGAATATGTGAAGCACACAGAAGGGGAGGAAGAAACAAAATGAGACTTCACAGGTTTATGGTATGTAATATTATTTCAGTGATTATAGTATCAAGTCAAATTTACAAAGAAATTGGTGTTGGGTCACTTATCAGTATGACGATGTACTTTCTCTGGGCTGCATGCTTACACTGATTTGGTTGGAAAGACTTACATAAAGTGATTGCAGGTGCTCCTGAGGCAAGCTGACCCACAACTATTTTATGTAACTGGTTGTAGGTAATGTTGATACTGGTATTGGGAAAGAGTTGACATACAAGCTGGTTCCATTCTTCATGTACAGGGGACAAATTTGAGCATCTTTCTGGCCGCAGGAGTACCTCAGCATCCGACAGTCAGTCATAGTCTTGAGCGTTGTCCTGTTGAAAAATAGTACCACTACACTGTCGCATGAGAAGTAGTGCATGAGGGCACAGAACATTTCTGATGTATGAGGGTGGTTTGAAAAGTGCTCAAATCACCGTGAGAGGTCAGCACTAGTGCAACGAGTAGTTCACGTGATATTCATTGGACTGCTGTCTGTAAGCACGTGCTGCATCGGTGTTCTCGGAAGAGAGCTGTGGCAGTGATGTGGCTCTGTCGTTGTTCCCACATAGTGATTTGTGAAGATACAAAAAAATGAGATTCGACCAATGATTTAGTACTTAGTAAAGAAAGGTATGAAAGCAAAGGACACTCGTGCTGATTTCCAGAATACATTGGGGGACTCTGCTCCTTCATATTCGACTTTTGCCAAGTGGACAGGTGAATTTAAATTTGGTCAAGAGGCTTTAGATTATCCGCGCAGTGGTCGTCTAAGATTTCCTCCAGAAATCATTTCAAAAGTGCACAAAATGGTCACGGAGGATCTGCTGATTGAAAGTGCATGAAATTGCTCACACTTGCCAGATGTCATCTGAAAGGGTATATCACATTTTAACTGAAGACTTACAAACAAACAAAATTTCTGCAAGATTGGTGCCGCAACTGTTGATGCGCTCCAACGTGCACCATTGCCATGACAAAATTACATGAACTAATGTATGAATTGTTGCCACACCCACCTTATTCACCCGATATGGCTCTGTCAGACTTTCATCTCTTCCCAAAACTGAAAATTTTTCTTGATGGACGAAGATTCACTTCAAATAAGGAATTGTTAGCCATAGTTGACAACTATTTTGCAGGCCTGGAGGCAACTCATTTTCGAGATGGGATCAAGGTACTGAAATATCGTTGCACCAAGTGCATTAATCTACATTGAAAAATATAAAAAAAAGTTTGTCATGTAAGTATTTTTTCTGTTCTGTTCCAAGAACTTTTCAAACCACCCTCATACTGTTATGCTATCAGAGTTCTTCCAGTCACTATCAGACATGACCTGAAGTCACACATGATGGCTTTGCACGTAATGATGTCAGGAGTAACACTATTGTGCCAGTCAAAAACATTGGAAGAATGTGATGTCTTCCCAGGCATTCCAGCAGGTCATGCTTCCCAGTCAAGGCAACACTTCAAAACCCAGTGATCTCTGTTGTGGTGTTAATGGCAGCCTACCCATAGTATAGTAATTTCCTAGTCCGGCTGCTGGTAGTTTCCGAACAGTGGTTCAGGATGACAGAATGTTATGGGGCGCCTATAACTTTTTCTCAGATGATAGGCACAGTTGTGAAGAGACTAAAATGTGCTTTGTGTGTAATGCAGTGATCCTCCCTTGCAGTCGTGGTATGTGGTTGAACAGAACCTTCATGATGAGTATGCCTGCCCTCATATCTGAAAGCCCCACAAATCTAGCTACTGCTGCACAACTGAATCAGCTGACCAAATGGGCACCTGCAGTGAAACAGCTTCCTAATAGTCAGGTGCTGATAACACAGCCTCACAAGCATACAAAACATCTTGGTTTCCTTCACAGTGCACTCAACATCTGACACTGTTCACACTCCTTATGAGGACTGTCTAAAAAGTATCCAAGCTTTGATTTTCCTGCACAAAATAGAGATGATAGCACAGCGCCACTGGACACAGTAAAGGAAGATACCTTTATATGCATGCATGAATTTGGTCCCTGCCTTCCAGTGCACCAGTTGCTGCCTGTCAGTTGCCGAGTGAGATGCTAAGCTGCGTGTTCGTTGGATTACCAATTCTCTCAAAATGGTGGAAAGTGTTGAGCAAAGATACTGCATCAAATTTTGTCAATAGCTTGGTGATCCTCAAAGTGGAAACAATTCGTAAGATTCAGCAGGTGTTCGGAGAAGATGCGATGGGTGTAACACAAATTAAGGAGTGGTTCAACTGATTCAAATATGGCCGCACATCAGCAGAGAGTGACCAGCATTCTGGCAGGCCTCAGCCTGTTCGGAGTGCAGATGTTTTGAGAGTGTGCAAAATTTGGTGATGGCAGATCATCGATTGACTGTGCAGGAGATTACCAAAGAGGTTGGAGTGAGTAAAGATTCTGCACATGCAATTTTGCATGATTTGAACATGCACTGAGTGGCTGTAAAATTCATGGCAAAGTTGTTGTCCCCGGAACAAAAAGACTTCAGTTTTGACATTGCACAGGATCTTCTGGACACCACCAACACTGATGCTGGGTTTCTGAACACCATGATAACTGGAGATGAGTCATGGGTGTACAGGTATGACCCAGAAACAAAAAGACAGCCATTGAAATGGAAGCATCCTGAGTCTTCAGGGCCAAATAAAGCACAGCAGGTGTGAAGCAAAATCAAGATGGTGCTGACTGCCTTCTTTGATTTCCGTGGAATTGTGCATCACAAATAGACACTGGAAGGACGAACAGTGACAAAGGATTACTATCATGATGTTCTCCATGATGCAGTTTGGTGCAAAAGACCAGATATTTGGCTGGTGAAAAACTGACAACTGCATCACAACAGCTGGCCTGCACATTCATCCCACTTGATCCAAAATATCTTGGTCACAACTGTTCAGCAACCTCCCTACTCTCCAGACATGGCTCCTTGCGAATTTTAGTTGTTTCCAAAATTGAAGATGCCACTGAAAGGTTGCCCTTTTGAGAGTAGAAAAGAGAGAATGAGTAACATGATGACGGAGCTGAACACCATTCCAAAAGAAGACTTCCAGAGGTGTTTCCAGCAGTGGAAGGATTAGAGGGCTAAGTGTGTGCAAGCATAAGTGGCCTACTTTGAAGTGGATTAGAGTCCCAGGGTGACCATTCTGCATTCTGTCTGTCTCTCAGACAAATTTGCATAAATTACATACCTGACAATATGTGTGTGTGTGTGTGTGTGTGTGTGTGTGTGTGTGTGTGTGTGTGTGTGTGTGTGTGTGTGTGTGTGTGTGCACCCGCGAAGTTATGTTGAGACTTGACCATGTATTCTGGGTGTGTCATTTCTTTTCTCGGGCAGTGTATTAAAAACTCATGTTCTGATCATACAACGTAGGCTTTCATGGCCGGTACTGTCTTCACTTAAAACTTCCTGGCTGATAGGCCATGATCTATGTATAAAGCTGTCCCCTGACTGCGGGAGACGTCCTTTGAGGTGAAGTCAGAGCTTTACCTCAGAGGTCGTTTCCCGCAGTTGGAGACAAAATGTCAGGGGAGAGTTTTATACATAGACCACGGCCTATCAATCCGGGAGTTTTAAGTGAAAACTCAAATTCTGTTTGGCACTCTTTTGATTCTGTACAAGACCTATGCAAATACAGGGCGTAAATAAAGTCTGGGAACATTTCAGTTATTTATTGCACAAGAACTAAACATTGTACAGATGTCATACATATTGCATTTTAAAGAGAAATTTGGAAAGCTTTTTTTTTTTTTTACAAACATTCGATAACCGAACCATTAGTGACCCGGTAGGTGTCAGTATGGTAATCGAAATCTTGCCATACCCGTCTGAGCATGGCATTGTCTACTGTGGCAGTCGCTTGCTGTATTCACTCCCAGAGCACATACACCAGATCTTTGATGTGTCCCCATAGAAAAAAGTCACCCGAAGTGATCGGGGAGACCATTTCATGAAACAGCTGTCCCCTACTCTAGCACAGCTGATCAATCGATGTGGCAGCTGTGTGTTCAGGAATCCACGAACTTCACGATGAAAATGGGGTGGAGCCCCATCCTGCTAAAAGATAAACAGGGAGTTTGATTGCATTTGAGGCATTAGCCATTGTTGCAACGTATCCAAGTAGGAATATCCAGTGACAGTGCTCTAGGTGAAGAAGAATGGCCCATGCACTTTTCAACGTGACAAGGCACAAAAAACATTTACCTTTGGGGAATCACACTCAAATTCAATGTTGCAACTGCAAACAAAACTCAAAACACTTGTCTTTGTCATTGTCATTGAGCTTCTGCACTAGCTCCACATTTGAATGGTGTCATAGACAGCTTTTGTAGCAGGACTTTCCACCCTGTCAATGAAGCCATTTCGAGTTCACGGGATGCATGATGCACTTATTTCCTTGGACTCCTTATGAATGTCTCTAGCACGTGCTCTACATTCACTTCACTCACACTCGGATGTTCGCTTTTCTTTTCCGGGCAAAAGCAAACCGCCAGTGGTAAATGGCCTTCTTTGTTGGAAGCTTTGTACCATACTTGGTTCTAAACATCAGTTAAGCAACTTGTAGCACACTTGTTTTTATTTAACTCCAACACACAGAAAACTTGCTCCACACCTGAACTCGCCATGTTTGTGACTAATGCTGAATATCGGCAAATTACTAAACTATGTTGTGGTGGTATACGTGAAAAAATCTTTCAGGGTTTCTCTTTAAAGTGACGTATGATATCTGTAAAATGTTTGGTTCTTGTGCAATAAATAATTGAAAATGTTCTTGGACTTTATGTACATCCTGTACTTAATGCAGTTTATGGTACTCTACAAAACTAAGCTTACATAAATTAGAAACACTGGAAAAATCAATGTTTTATTTTTACTTTTTTCAATTTTTGTGGTACTTTTTGCAATTAAAAATTAAGATAGTTGCAGATCCCAGTTTTAAACAGATTGGTGTGTAGAATAACCATTGGTTCATTTGTTAGTCTTAAAACATATTAATATTTGACAGAAGAATTGTCACTTTCACTTGTTGTTGTTCAAATGGTTCTAAGCAATGTAGGACTTAACATGTAACATCATCAGACCCCTAGATTTAGAACGACTTAAACCTAACTAACCAAAGGACATCACACACATCCATGCGCAAGGCAGGATTTGAACCTGCCACCGTAGCAGCAGCGTGGTTCCAAATTTAAGCGCCTACAACCTCTCGGCCACAGCATCCGGCATTTGGTGTGCAAGTATGTATTTCAGAAATATCACTTTAACTTCTACACTTTCATTGCCACATTCACAGTTCCCATAGAAATTAGTTTTTAAACCTTTTTCATGTAAAGTTTCTGTAGTGATAAACAGTATAGAAATTATCAGATCAACATTCACATCCTTGTAGTATGCCTTCTAGATGTGTCTCATCTGCCACATCTGGTTCTTCATAAGAATCAGTATACAATTCTGAATATGCAATAAATCTTTGAATGGTTGACTCCCAAGTTGTGACTAGAATTCTACCTCTGCATGACTGCTCTACAATCCACACTTCCATGCCTGGCAGAGGGTTCTTCAAACCAATTTCAGACTATTTCTGTACAGTTTCACTGTCTAACAGTGTGTGTGGAAAAATTAACTCTTAAATCGTAATGTAAGAGCTCTATGCCATGTAGTATGGTGACAACATTTTCACATTCAGAGGAGGAAGTTGATGATCAAAATTTCATTAAAACATCATACCACAATGAAAAATGCCTTTATTTTAATGGATGCCAGCTCAAATTACTTGCATACCGTGACACTCTGTCCCCTATTTAGTGACGATACAAAAGTAGCTGCCCTTCTCAGGACTTTCTTAGTGTCCTCTGTCAGTCCTATCTGCTGAGGATCCCATGCAGTGTAGCAAGATTCTAGCTGAGGATGAACAAGCATAGAGTAGATAGTCTCTGTAGTGGACCTGTTGAATTTTGTAAGTGTTCTGCCAATAAAACAGTTTAAGTGATTTGTAGTTGTAATTCCTATGTATCTAGTTAATTTGTAAACTTAAATTTGTCTGATTTATTATGTAACCAAAATTTCATGGAATTCTTTTCATCCTTATCTGGATGACCTCACATTTTTCGTTATTCAGAGACAGTTGCCACTTTGCACCATACAGAAATGTGTGTCATTTTGAAATTGATTTTGATCTTCTAATGCCTTTACTAGATGGTAAATGACAGCAGATTGTCTCCTAGATCATGTATGTAGATTAGGAACCATAGAAGGCTATTCCTTTGGGAATGATGGATATGACACCTGTTTTTCTTGAAGATTTCCTGTCAATTACTACATACTGTGACCTTTCTGACAGGAAATCATGAATCTGGTCTGTGTGCTACTTCGCACTTATTGAGTTTGGATGAGGAAGGACTGGGTGAGTGGGCGTTGAGCATTATTTGTTGCAATAAGAGTGCTAAATGCCATTTATTTAAAAATACAGATTCACTTCATATACAGTAACACATAAGATTCAAGACAGCGTTTTTTATGTCTTCAAGATAACTGCAGCTACCTTAGTTGCGGCAAAATAAGATTATAGAACCAGCTAGTTAAACTGTATAGTAAACCTCAGTAGCAGTAAAGCCTGAATAGTATACTAGTTAATCTCGGGAAGGCACAAAAACAGATCAAACAGGAATTAATAATAATACTTTAAATCAGGCATCAAATATCAATAGCAAAAAATGCTTTAAATAATGAAGTAAATCTTGAACAGTTGAAGTCATAAAATCAGAAATAAAGTTTCCAGAGCAACTGTGGAAGTGCACGTGTCTAAACAATATAGGCTCTGATGTCACTGCAAACTGAGACATCTCGTGCTACACTGCCTGAGCAACTCAGATTCCCCTCAGGGGGCTCAGCATTTAGTTGCTGGGTATGGGCTTTGCGATCCTGGGGCCCCTGAGCTGGGGACTGGAAGCGCCTATGGAAGTTGATCAGGCTACTTTGCAATCGGTGGCGGCGAGCGCTTCTAAAGTGTTACTTATCTCCCCCCCCCCCCCCCCCCCCCAACACCAGGTTCTGTCATGTCTTCACAGTCGAATACCATTATCCTTCAATGGAATTGCCATGGTTTTTTCCACCACCTTGCTGAGTTGAAACAGCTTTTGTACCACTTCCCTGCCACTTGTCTGACCCTACAGGAAACCTAGTTTCCTGTTCGATGGCCCCCCTCCCTCTGTGACTACCAGCGTTACTATAAGAACTGCGTAGAATACGACAGGGTGCCTGGTGATGTCTGTGTTTATGTTCTTGCCACTGTTCCTAGTGCCCCAGTGCCACTTCACACAGCTCTCGCGGCTGTGGCTGTTAGAATCCGGGCAGGAATGGAGCTTACCATCTGTTCCCTCTACCTTCCCCCAGATAACGTTGTCCCTCTTGCTGACCTAGCTGCCTTGTTCGTCCAGCTCCCCCCGCCATTCCTCCTTTTGGGGAACTTCAATGCCCACCACCCTTTATGGGGTGGGTCCCAGATCTCGGGGCCAGGGTAGGAACGTTGAGGCCCTCTTGGCACAGCAGGACATTTGGCTCTTTAACACTGGCGCCCCCACATATTTTAGCTTGACTTATGGCACATACTCGGCCATTGACCTCTGTCTTAGTAGCCCAGGTCTTCTTCAATACTTCAGGTCCCCGACGACCTCTGTGGTAGTGACAACTTTCCTATCCTGGTTTCTCTTCTTCAATCCCAACCCCCTGACCAGCTGCCATGATGGTGGAGCTGATTGGGCAGCCTACACGTCAACTACTTTTGCCATTGCTCCGCTTCCTGGTGACATTAATTTGGCAGTGGACAAGGTCACTATGGCCATTGTTTCTGCTGCCAAGGCAACTGTCCCCTGTTCTTAAAGTACTCTAAGGCGTAAGTCAGTCCCTTGGTGGACACCAGAGATTACAGAAGCTAACCAGGACTGCCGGCGAGCCCTGAAACGACACCTGCACCATACTTCCCTAATCTGGTTGCCTTTTAACAGCTGCAGGCCCGTGCTCAGCAGTTAATCCTGCAGAGCAAACAGGACTGCTGGGAACGATATGTTGCCACCATGGGTTCTCGCACCTCCCCATCTCAGGTGTGGTCACGGGTTCGGCGCATTTTTGGCTTTCACCCTCATGCATTTGTCCGTTGCCTTTCTCTTCGGGGTACACTTTGTACTGACCCAATCGCCATTGCCGAACATCTAGCAGAGTACTTTGCTCGTAGTTCGGTGACAGCATGCTACAGCGCAGAATTCCACGCCATTAAAGAGCAGGCTGAGCGTACGCAGTTGTTGCTTTGCACGTACCGTTGGGAACGGTACAACGCCCCGTTTAGTGGATGGGAGTTCCAAAGTGCCCTTACAGCTTTCCCCAATACCTCTCCAGGTCCAGACCAAATTCAGAACCATTTTCTTCGCCATCTCTTGGCATACTGTCAGGGTGAATTATTCGCCCTGTTTAACTGCATGTGGATGGAGGGCGTTTTCCCAACTCGTTGGCAGGATAGCGTTACCATCCCAGTGCTGAAACCTGGTGCAGATCCACTGGTGGTTGATAGCTATCACCCTATCAGCCTTACCAAGGTTATGAGCAAACTCCTGGAACGGATGGTGAGTCGAAGTCTCATGTGGATCGTCAAAGCTCGGGGCCTCCTGGCCCAACATCAGGGGGGCTTCTGTCAGGGCCGCTCAGCAACTGACAATTTAGTCTCGCTAGAGTCGGCTATTCGTACAGCTTTTACTTGGCGAGAACATCTAGTTGCTGTTTTCTTTGATCTCCAGAAGGTGTACGATGTCACCTGGTGCCATCACATCCTTGCTACGATGCACGAATGGGGCTTACGGGGTCCACTTCAAATTTTTCTACGGAATTTTCTCTCCACTCGCTCCTTTCGGGTTAGAGTTGGCACTTATTTTAGCTCTGCTCATATTGAGGAGAACGGTGTCCTGCAGGCCTCGGTTCTCAGTATTCCCCTCTTTTTGGTGGCGATTAATGGTCTTGCGGCTGCGGTGGGCTCATCAGTCTGTTCCTCTCTATATGCCAATGACTTTTGTCTTTATTAAAATTCCCTAAGCATCAGTGTTGCTGAACAGCAGCTGCAGGGAGCTATCCGTAAGGCAGATTTTAGGGCATCCAACCATGGTTTTCAGTTCTCAGCCTCTGAGACCCCGAGTGATGCATTTCTGTTGTCGAACAGTCCACCTCCATCCAGAGCTCTACCTTGCCAATGAACTCCTTTGTATTGAGGAGATGCATCGCTTTCTTGGCATGGTGTTTGATGCTCATCTCACTTGGACACCTCATCTTTGCGATCGTAAACAACGGTGCTGGCGGCACCTCAACATCCTTTGCTGCCTCAGCCACACCATTTGGGGGGCTGCACGAACAACTCTCCTACAGCTCTATAAGGCCTTAGTCCAGTCCCATCTCAACTATGGGAGCATGGTGCACGACTCAGCAGCACCTTCAACATTGCAGATCCTCAACCCGATTCTCCGTTGTGGCATCAGACTGGCGACATGCCGTCCGCACTAGTCCTGTGACTAGCCTTCTTGTAGAAGCTGGAATCCCTCCCCTACGATTCTGCTGTCAACATTTGCTTGCATCATACATTGCCTGCATCCATGTCTCGCCCGACCACCCAAACCGCAGGCTCCTTTTCCCATCTTCAGCACTCCCCTCCCCATGACGGCAGCCTAGGTCAGGTCTCCCGATCGGGGTCCGTGTTTGTTCCCTTCTCTCTTCACTCGAGTCCTTTCCCCTTCCTCCATCCTTCTGGCCCTCTTCTTCTACCCCTCGTTGGTCCCTCCCTTGCTTGTGGTTTTGCTTGGATTTGTCCTGCGACTCCAAGTCCTCCGTTCCACCTGCCAGTCTTTGTCAACAATTCATGGCTCTTCTTTGACTCATTTCGCAATGCAGATGTAGTCTACACCGATGGTTCTGTGGTCGATGGATGCACTGGGTTTGCTTTGATCCACGGCGACTACGTTGAGCGGCATTCCCTGCCTCGTGGGAGCAGTGTTTTCACTGCGGAGCTGGTTGCTCTTTATCGTGCACTTGCTCACCTTTCCTCCTGCCCCGGGGAGTCGTTTGTCATATGCAGTGACTCCCTGAGTGGATTGCAAGCACTTGACCAGTGTTTTTCTTGGGATCCTTTGGTGCGCGGTATTCAAGATGCTGTTTTTGCTCTCGTCGAGTGTGGCCATTCAGTGACATTTGTGTGGACCCTGGGCCACATCGGCATTCCAGGAAACTAATGTATCGATCGGGTAGCCAAGCAGGCCACCACTTTGCCACCCCTGGAGCTTGGACTCGTGGAAAGAGACCTCCGGTCAGCCCTACATCGCAAGGTCTGCAATGTCTGGAGCTCTGAATGGTCTGTTTTGAACACGCCAAATAAGCTCCGTGTGGTAAAGATGTCCACGGCCGTATGGAACTCATCCTTGAGGAGCACGTCTAGTGACTCAGTTTTTCTCTGCCATCTCCGAATTGGACATACGCGGTTGTCCCAGAGCTATCTCCTTCGCCGTGAGAACCCTCCCAAGCGTTGCTGTGGTGCAGGACTGACAGTGGTCCAGTTTTTGATAGATTCCCCCGCTTTTAGCCCCCTTGCGGCATTCCTTTAATTTACCAGCTGCACTTCCTTTAATTCTCGGTGATGATGCCTCTATAGCTGACTCAGTTTTACGTTTTATCCATGCAGCTGGGTTTTACCACTCACTCTAGTGTGGGTGCTCTCGCATCATTTCTCAGACTACACCCACGTCAGTGACTTTTAATTGTGATGTAGGTACCAAAATAGTGTCTTTTATGGTAACAAGTTGTGTTGGTACCTCTATCAATGCTTTCCAGCTGGAGGTTCTTCGTTTGTATTTGAGTGGTTGACCTTTTACCTGATCCATCAACCACTGTAGTCTGTTTTACTCTAGTCAACTATTTTCTCTGCTCCTTTTAAGTGTCCTCTATTTTGTGTTATTGCATTGTTCATTTTAGCTCTGTACCCCTTGGGTGTTTCTTCCCTCTGAGTGCAGAGGTTACGCTTTTACTGTGTAGGCCTTTTACAAGTTCGTATGTTTGGAACAGGGGTCTGATGACCTCATCAAACCCCAAAACCAACCAACCAACTCAGATTAACTGCCTCTAAGACACAAACACAAACAATACAATTCTGAAAGAAGAGAGAAGAGAAGATGCACACAATCATGCAGCAGCAATATGCCAACTCATTTCCCAAACAGTTAAGTAAAGGAGAGTCTCTCTCTCTCTCTCTCTCTCTCTCTCTCTCTCTCTCTCTCTCTCTCTCTCTCTCTCTCTCCAGTTGATAATTCAAGAAAAGGGAATCATACTAAATAAGTGACTAACAGATGACTTCCTGTGGGTAATGCAGGTAACAATTGGTAATTACTCATTTAACAGTTCCTGTGCAAGCAGTCACAAGCAAGTAGTGAAGTTCAAATGCTAGATGCTAAGGTCATCCATAATATGCCTTAAATTTATAAACCATCAGATAAATACACCGGAAGGACATCGGAGACTGAGTATAGCCAAAACAAGACACCAGGCTACACTCACAATAGTGAAAGTTTGGCATGAGAAAAGTTCACTCAGCAAACGTGATAAGCTGGCAAGCACGCTATACACAAACACAGCACACACAGAGATATACAGGTGGAGTTGCACAATGTGGAAACATCACTGGGAAAGACCACTTGGCAGTTGAATTTTTGTGAACCATTCCAAAACTTGCCATCTGGTATCTTTAATGGAGACTCGTCAGAAGTTTGCTTCCAGCTCAGGGATATGAACTGCTGTAGCCTTAGAGCAGAATGCTACCCTCGGGTAGCAATGGTCCTTTTCATCTCCTCTTGGCTGTGCCGAAATGATGCTTTCACTTGCTCTCCTCCAACTTCTGCCGAAAGATGCCCAACGTGTCTGACGGACCAGCACAATGTTGCTCTCAGCTGTGTATAAATTCATTTAATAAAAGTTAAAGCATAAAAATGTTTTAATTTTTGTTATTTACTATTATTACTGTTTATTTATATTTGAGCATTAAGCAATTTAACTCTTCTCCACATTGTTCTCAGAACTGTTGTATTTCATCTGCATTGTTTTTGTCTTCACAATTTATTGTGCATGTGTATTATTTAATGTGTACCTCTTTTTTTTTTTACATGTTGAATTGTGAAGGCGAAGTGTCCTTCTAAAGATGATGAAAAATTTGATACTGAGTAGTGTAGATTTGTTAATTATGAATGCAGTGGCTAGGTGTGGCATAGTTCTCATGATACTCTTCTCTGTTTCCCCTTTGAAGAGCCTATAATCCTCTGAATGTGATATTTCTTCACCTTTGAATATGGTATTTTTAATGCTGATATCCTAACTTGTTGTAAATTAACATTTTATTTCAGTAGTTTGAGTTTGCCGACATTTAGTACTGTTTCTATATTTAATGTTACATGCCTGTACTTCATTCTGGGTTTGAGTTTTGTAGTTGAGTCTAGAAGATACTCAGTTACCTTTGCATGTTTGTTTGGACTTTCCAGAAGACAAAGTCCCAAATGCATCACTCGTGATACAATTTTATAATGAAAGAAAGTAGAGAACTTATACGCAAGTCGTGGCAGATGAGATATTTCTGGCCACTTTCCTGTTTGAAGTATCAAATAGGAAGTGTGGTTTTAACTGAACCACTACGTTATTATAGTTACTTATGGTACTAAAAATAGTGTTGAAATGAAGTTTAAATTTTTACTTGTACTGTGTTATGTGTCAATAAATACTACGGTTTTTATAGCATGTCCTCTTTATTGCTATTTGCAATCATTACAGACATTATCATGTGGAACAATCAGATGGTAGTTGGTGTTTATTAAGTGTTATTTATTTAGTGTTTCATCACTTTTAAATCACTAATAATTTCGTGAAATGTTTCAGGTGTTATCCTCAATGAGATGTGCTTCTGATAGTGTCAGGTAAGATCTTATTATTCATTGCAGAACTCTCTCTGCAGTTTACATTTTTATTTACTCCACATGAAAGTAGTTAAAACATAAAATCTATTTTAATAATTGTTAATTATTATTGATAAACAACAATAGTAAAAGACAGAATGCTTAGTGTGAATGCCAATTGCGTAGTAAACATGCTGAATGGGTAATATATAAACAATGGCTGTCATAAAATAAAATGAGAACTTTTGATATACATACAGGGAAATGAATTGCAGGTAAAATTTCAACAGTTACACTGTACTTCCCAGAAGATAACTTGGAACTATGGAAGTTACTGAAATTTAACAGATTCGTGTTGATGGGTATAAGCTAATGTTACGCTACTTTAGAACAAGTGAGAAGAAGGGCTGAGTCGCTGTATATCCAAAAATTATATTGAATTTCCAGCCTCTTCAGATTAATTAACATAGTGTTGAACAGCTGTTTGAATGTTGTGCCACAATAGTGGATCAGGAAACACATGATCTTGTGGTACCAACATTCCACAGGCCACCATCAAAAAGTATCTTAACTATTATTATGTAGCTGAAGACAGTTTTAGTAATATTATGAAGATCTAACTGATGTGTCAATGTTAGTAGATACTTTTATATTGATTCCTTGTCAGATAATACTAACTGAAAATACCTCAAATCACTGATGTCCACTGTCAAAAACCTACCACAAAAAAATGCCATACAAGAACTTAAGTGCAAGAGCTATTAAGTTTGTTTAGAAACACAACAACCATCAGTGATGCAGTAGCAGAACAATTGGTCACCATTTTCCAGACTGTGATAGCCAAATGTATACTGATCAGTTAGGCTTAGATCATAGCAAGAAAGTATTATCACAGAATTGAAAGCAATGATTCAGTTACTGTATTAAGTTACATGATGAATGTTGTTAGTTGAAAAGACAATGTGGTCAGAAAATTATACTTTTTGCTAGTCTTATTCCTAGACTACTTTACCCCTGAAAAGGTATAAAATTGAACAGAAGCTTGTGGGTTAAGTATCTTGTGTGAGGAAGAGGGAGCTTTATATAATTCAGAGGACAACTTTTTGTTGTTTGTATGGCTTAAGTTTGATGACACTGTGAGGAATTTTGCTATACTATTTGTAGTGCACATTCAAATCTTTGTTAGACCTACCCCTCTGTATTGACTAAAGCTCTCCCTGGCACATGATACTTGAGTTCATGTGTTAACCTTACTTTCTCTTGGCATAAACTGTAATTACCCCTTATGTCTTGTAAAAGAACACATTATTCATAGTGTTGCAAAAATACTTACAGGAATTTGTTAAGTTTCTCATTTACTATGTGTGTATTTCCTCAGTATCGTAGCAGTGTACCGAAGTCTGCCACCAGCTTTACCTATCACTGAGCCAGTTTGATGATTCCATTTTAGATCACCACACATTGTTACAGTTGGATATTTGTAAAAGATGGGACGTTATTGATGTAGCCATAGTATATTATTTCTTTTTCTTTTTGTGAAGTGTGCTGTTCTGTGTCTGAACATGTAAAGCAAGTTGCCAATCTTTGCACTGCTTCAGAATTTTAAGGGACTACATGATACGTTTTTTCCAATCTCTTCATTTGCAGAGCTAATATGTATATACACTAATTATATTATGGATGACTACTTATATTATGGATGGTCGTGGCATTGTGTCCATGTTGGCTGTAATACTGTGTTCACTATACTGTTCATAATAATTAATGCACATTCCTAAATTATTATTTAGTATTAGTCCTGTTACTGCATTACCCTCCATTTTGTGTTGATAACCTGTATTCATCTGACTAAAAATTCTGTTCTTCCTCCCACTGCACATCACTAGTTTGCATCATATCCTGCTTGAACCTATCTATTTGTCTTTTCTGTTCTCTAACCAACCTACTGGACTAAGGGATTAACATTTCGCACTCTGACCCATAGGATTATTTGTTTCTTTTTCCTGGTGACAACATCCTACAGAGTAGTCTTGAGTTATGAATGGCAGATTACTTTACTTCTGGAATATTTTATCCAGCAGGATACCGTACAATAGAGCTACATGTCCTCAGGATATCTAATTTTTGGTAGTTTCGCCATTCACAGTACCAGTGTAGAAAGGCCATCTTAGCTTATTGTACAAGCCCTGATCAGTCAGTTATCCAAACTGTTGCATCTTCAACTTGTGAAAAGGATTTTGGTCTTCTGTTGTAGCCACATATTAGTGGGGGCTCTCTCTAGATGTCTTGTCATTGCTGTTGGACCTATGGTATGGCTGTCTGTTTCATTAAGGCATACAAGCCATCTGGTTTCAACTGGGTCATTGGTTCTTGTGGAAAGGTGAGGGGGTGTGTCACACAGCTGAAGGATGTAAAGTAGTTTGATCATTACCTGAACTCACAGACTTTTAGAAAATGACATTTTGTCATGGAGATATTAAATGTACAATTAACAAGTCAGATAATATCAAAACAGGCTGGACTTCAGCAATTGTACACTTAACATCATGGAATATCACAACATATTAAACGTTAGTAAATGTATGGTTTCTTGTAAGCCATTTTTGGGAATTTAACCTGTGGACCCTGCACTAAAAACTGAGTTCAGGGTGCCTGGTGGTGCAGTGCTATTAATTCTAAGAACAGCATTTGGCCTCAGTTGGCAGTATTCAGGAGGTGCTACAAAGTTTAGAGTTGTTTATCAGCAACAAGGGTTGCACTATGTTGTGTAATGGTCATCTAGCAGATATTGCTGACTTTTCTGTAGTTTAAAGAAGACAGAAAAGGTAAGGACTTAAATGACAGCAATGCAGAAGTGTCAAATGCCGAATTAGTACTGACTGCCGACAGTTATTCCACAAGAATGTAGTCTGTTAATTGTCATGCAGGAGAGAATAAATTTGCACCTACGGGGGCACCATATCTAAAACTTCATCTTGCAGGTCCTCTGAATCCACTTGATGTTACACTTTCTTTTTTGATGAAGGGTTGTTAACAATGATAATTAGTAAGAATAGTTTGCAACTTCACATGCAGATACTTTACTGATCATGTATGAATACATGTATAATGTTAGCAAACAATTGAGATGTGTATTTTTGTTTATAATGTTATTCCTACAAGGTGTAGTTGAGAAACTCGATTTTGAAATTTATTAAATGAGGAAAATAATCCCGAAAATACTGATTTTTGGAAAAGTAATGTTTATGCATTCACTCCTCTGATAAAATCCTTCACGAGAGTATCAAAATAAATCAAATGGAACACGCTTATTTTCATAGTACACATTGTTGTGATTTGAAGCTTTTGGCAGCAGCAATCATTTGATTTGAGTGAAGCACACCAAAATGTTAGCTTATGCTGTGTTGCAAGAAAGCACTAGAAGGCACGAGCACAATTGCATGGGTTGGAAGAGAGAATGGTGCAAGATATAGCCAAGTCAAGGGGGCTGAACTGGAATTGGAGGATGGCTGGTGGAAAGGATGCAGCAAATAATTGAGGGAAATTTTAAATCGTGGAAATAGTGAGTTGGAGATCAACAGTGGTATTAATATTAAACTCCAGTTTATTATTGTTAACAGAATGTGTAAATGCTTAGACAGTATTGAGGTGATGCTATTTATCCCAAGTAGGACAAGCTATTGATCTGTTTAAAGTTTTTTTCTGTGGGATTTCACTGTATAATTTAGGAAACCAGAAACTGTGGAAAGTACCATAAAACTACACATGGAGCAGGACCATGATGTTACATTCCAAAAGTTTTTGTTGACTGTTGAAACAGTTATGCAGTTTTGAGCAATGACTAACTGGCATTGATGATAGATATTTGCTGTGTCATTTGGTTTTGTTATGGGAGATGCCATTCAGAAGAGATGATACATACAATGTTCAAGCTTTCACCAGCAATGTCTTTGAAAACACATCCAATGGTGGACCATATGCACAGACTTTCATTCCTTCCATATTGGGAGCTGATGCAGCAGTTACAAGTATTACTTAACATTCTACTCTTTCCTAGCATTCAAAGACAGATAATACTTACACCTTTTAAGTGAAAAGGTCCACCATAATCATCGGAGGAAAACATATAGATAATAACAGTTATCAAAAGAATTGGACATCAAGCTTTCACAGCATCAAATTCAACATTTAGTCAGTGATGAGTCTATTTTGTTTTGATTACTGTGCCAAGGCACCCCTTGCAAGTTACATTGCTAATCTCATCTGCAAAACAAGGCATACATTTCTTTTTAGGAGGTATTAATGGCAGTAATACGTAATAGAATTCCAGCACACCCTGTGGTCAAAATGCAGAAAACTTGGTCGTTAAAAGAGCTGTCTTTTCTGAATATAAGCAGTAGCATTTGCTTCAGCCAGGTAACATATTCTGCAACTAATCTCTTATCTTGCTTCGTAGTGGTTGCCGGCTCCTCTCAGGGGCTTGTTCTTTGCAGCACAAAAGGAAGTCATTGAGGTGGAAACCATGTAGAACAAATTGGGCAATGTTTTACCATCTGGAAATTTTCAAAATTGCTTACAGCATCTGACAAGGAATATCATGGAGTAGACTAACCACACTGCTGGTACACTCCTATTGCAGATCTAAGTATTTCACTCCATAGCAGGCATTTTTGTACAGCTTGGTGACACTTCCAATGGTGATTATGTACAGGTAACATCAAACTGTTGTAGATGAAGAGAACATTTGTATCGTGAACATTACCATCCAGAACAACTTTTCAGAGATGTATTTTATTTTCCATTGTTTACAGAGCTCAGTGAAGGTATGAGAAACAACAAGTGTGATTTAATACTGTCATAATAGGTCACCAAAGCTATTATATCAGCTGGGATGACATAAACACTGGAGAGTGTAGCTCAGTGGCGAAAACTGTACCATGAAAAACATAGACATTCCTTTTTATTTTCAGTGAGTGCTAATTGGTACAGCACTTACAGACCTAATATGCAAGCATTTGCTATATGTTCTTGTGTAGTTTGGATTCTGTATTCCCAAAAGTCAAATAAATTCCATCGCCCCTTGAAATTGGCTCTTTTTAATTAAAAGCTGACTGACTAGAGATCTTTGTACTTTATGCTAGGAAGCAATCTGATTTCCTCTCCTGAAACCAGAGGAGGACTGTACGTTTCACAAGAGCTATGATAATGTGGCCCTAGGTAGCTGTGAGCAGCATTATTTAAAAAAGTTTTCTGAAGAGTGGCTTACTAGGCTGTAGAATCCAAGAAACTAATTACTGACTTCCTGCCTTGAACAATCCAGCTGCTGGAATACACTAACTTCCACTCCATTTCTCTTTGTAGTTGTACTTAGAAGACTCTTACATGACAGTCAGCACCTTGCTGCTGTAGATGTGAAAGTATGAAGTGTTCTGGGCCACCTCTAATATGGGTCCACTGGGCATCAGTTCTGTATAACCTGGCCTGTGTGAAAGCAGCTGTATGAGAAATTACTTATGGGGTCAATATCTGATAGGTATGATTTAAAAACACACAATAAAAAACCAGACAGATACAATATTATGCATTAGCTTTGTGACTGAAGATTTCTTCTTAAAGAATAATTTGTTATGTATATTCTAGGCAAGGAACACTATTAACAAATGTGTTGCTTAACTGCAAGTATTTTGATTAATCACAGAGATAATGTATTTGTCCAAACATTTAGACTAAATAATTATGTACACTGTTCGGTATACAAATCCCTTTAAAGGGAAAGTTCCTCTTACAGGTCACTTAAATTTTCTCTTTGTTGCAAACTGTTTGCATGAAAGGGAAATGAGACAGAGTAGGGGGTGAGAGGGAGGGACACATACATTCACAGAGGTCAACATCCTATTCATCATTATACATAAAGAAAATAATGACCTCACTTTCAACTTGAGAAGAAAAACCCACCTCAACATATGTAGGGTGTGCACAATTAAAATTCCAGTTTCAGAGCACTGTAGAAAGAGAACTACTATTCAGAACAAAGCCAAATTTGAGCAGCATATTATTGACGCAAAGGCAAAGGAACGAAAAGTTAACGAAAATTTTACCAGTACACGGAACTGCACGAATCTTAAAAGAAATCGGGTCAGCTACAAATGACAGAGGAGTCACAATATGATGGCCATGGTTTGAGATGCACATTACATCATCTGTACTGTCAACTGTACAGGACTGCACAAGTTTGGTAGTCAGCAGTTGTGACACTGTTAGTTAGGTAAGCCCATCCACCAAGACAAGATCCTACCACATTGGATGGGAAAAATCAGTTTTTAGTTGTCCTGAGGCCAAAAACTGCATAAAAAGCAAAAGGACATTGGTTTCTAGTTGAGAGACTGGTAGACATTCTCAATATGCTGTCCACCATTTTCTGTGACAAATTGAAATCGAGAAGCAGCTTGTTCAACATCAGTGTGTTTTGGGGTTCACATTCAGAACACATTGCATTGTGGGTGCCTTAGATTCAGATACGTTCTTTCAGATAACCCCACAGCCAGAAGTCTCACAGATTAAGATTAGGTAATCTGGACAGCCAGGCTGTTGGAGAAATGATAGACGATAATTCTAGCTTTTTCAAAATGTGTTGGCAGAAGTGTGATCTTGCATAAAAATAAACCTACACACACATTCACAATGTTGAAGTGATGGTGCACAAAAGATTCCCATTGCATTTACCAGGAAAAGTACAGATAACAGGGCCCACACTACTAACCTCCTCCAGAAAAAGTGGCCCTACAATTAATGATTCTTGCTGTCAACCTGCACCACACAGTTAACATTTTCAGAATGAGGTGGTACTGTTCGATGTGTGTGCAGATTTTCCATTTGCTATGTTCAGCATATTGCCATGTCCTTGGATATGGAAACCAACTTCCAAATGTTCCATGCAAGAAATTGTGCAGTGAACTTTGTCTTGCTGGCAGGCCAGCAGGAGAAGAACTTGTCTCTTAGAATTTTGCAATCGTATTCTCCAGACCCTTAGCAGGCATCAGCCCATTGCTTTTTTATACCACTGAGTGCACGCAACTTCAAGGTTACTGATTCACTTTATCAGCAGAGTACGATCCTTCATGGAGGCAGTCATGTCTGGGGTCTTGGACACAAACTTATGAATGAGTGTCTGTTGGCATTCATATTGTAATGCTTATGGTACCATCTGTTGGCCAGATTTTAGTCAGTGTCTCGTTTTGGTTCCATGGTGTTTCCCCGTGTCAATAATATGCTGTTCAAATTCGATGTCATGAGTAGAGGTTCTCTTCTTGTAGCATTTTGAAACTGGAACTTTAATTGTGGAACCCTGTACAACTGAATTACTCTGTCAGACATTGACATTAGCAAGTAGGCATATACCACCCAAAACCTAACCTCTCCCTTAGTAAAAATGGATATCAAAATGAGATGTTGTGGATGAACAACAAAGACATATTAACACTGCAGAGCCTGACTACCGAAAGTAAATCACAGCTATAAAAGGAAGCTTGCTGTTGTGGCTGAGCGGTTCCAGGCACTTCAGTCTGGAACCGCAGGACCGCTACGTTTGCAGGTTCGAATCCTGCCTGAAGCATGGATCTGTGTGATGTCCTGAGGTTAGTTAGGTTTAAATAGTTCTAAGTTCTAGGGGACTGATGACCTCTGATGTTAAGTACCATAGTGCTCAGAGCCATTTGAACCTACAAAAGAAAACAGAACCCTAGTCTGAACAGCTTATAGTAACAACATGTAAATCACTAATAGAAGAGCATCAATCACTCATAGCAATGCATGTTACTCATTTCTTAAGCAGTCAAGTTAACACAGTTTAACTACCACAAGCAAGAGACCACCTCTTTATCAATTTCAGAATGAACGAAACACTACATATGCATATCTCGAAAACAAAAATTTCAACAGGTAAATACTTGTCCATACAACACCAGAGCTGTGATGTAGAGAAAATTGGAAATATGTATAAAAAACACTTTCTATTTGCCAGATACTGTGCCGAGCAAAACTATACATTCACCAAAATGCAAACAAGTCAGAAGCAACGACCAGAAAAGAACACACACACACACACACACACACACACACACACACACACACACACACACACACAAATTTCATGCCCCACATGATGCACACATTCGGATCCTGACAGATGTCACCTTTCGATTCTGCTGTAGTGGGTAACTGTGGATGTAATGACTGGACCCAGACACCACATGGGTAGCCCAGCGAATAGCTTCCATTATGGCCTTCGGTATGGTATTATAGCTTCCACTGTGTGTGATCTGGAGACCTAGCCTTTAACACCTGTACCTGAATCAGTTGAGGGTCTTCTTGCATCCCAGGGGATCTGACGTTGGGGATTCAAAAAAAAGTATTTTAAAATACCTGATTGTAAGTGTATTGTTAAGCTTACTATTGTTTCCACTCTGCCAAACATTGTTGTGGTCTTCAGTCTGAATAGGGTTTCATATAGCTTTCCATGGTACTTTATCTGGTGGAAGGTTCTTTATCTTTAGATAATTACTACAATCTACAGTCATTTAAACCTTCTTACTGTGTTCTGCTCTTTCTGTATAACTTGTAGTTCTATAGTTCCCTCCAATACCAATCCATGATTCCTTGGTGTTTCACAATGTGTCCTGTCAGCAGATTCATTCTTTTAGCGAAGTTAGGTCACAAATTTCTTTTGTCCATTCTAGTCATTATTTCCTCTAATCTTCAGCATTCTTCTGTAACACAACACGTAAAAGGATTCTGTTCGTTTTACATCTGAACTGTCAGTCCCCATGTTTCACTCTCATACAAGGCTATGCTCCAAGCAAATAGCTTCAGAAGAC
Organism: Schistocerca gregaria; assembly: GCF_023897955.1. Taxonomy (NCBI): domain Eukaryota; kingdom Metazoa; phylum Arthropoda; class Insecta; order Orthoptera; family Acrididae; genus Schistocerca; species Schistocerca gregaria. The sequence continues at coordinate 78,648,777 of NC_064930.1, read as the reverse complement.
ACTCCCTAACACATTAAATTTATATAATTTGTTAATACATGACTTTATTTCTAAAATATATTTTTTGCCACTGCTGGTCTGCATTGTATGCCCTCTCTACTTCAGCCATAATTAATTATTTTGCTGTCCGAATACAAAATTCATCTTTTACTTTAAGAATCTCATTTCATAATATAATTCCTTCAACATTGCCCAATTTAATTGGACTACATTCAGTTATCCTTGTTTTGCTTTTGTTGATGTTCATCTTATAGTTTTCCTTCAAGACACTGTCCATTCCATTCAACTGCTCTTGCATGTCCTTTGCTGTGCCTGACAGTATTATCATACAACTGGTTTATTTTTCTCCAAAGGTCTCACTAATTTTCTTATAGGCAATATCTATCTTCTCTATAGTTATAAATGCTTCTATAGGCTTGCATTTATTGTCTAACCATTTCTGCTTAGCCATTTTACACTTTTTGTCAACCTCATTTTCTATACATCCGTAATCTATCTTGTGTGTTTCTTTTGCTGCATTTTAATGCTTTCTGGTTTCATTGATTAAATTCAGTATCCAAGGATTCTACCAGACCTTGTCTTTCTACCTATTTTAACTTCTACCACCTCAAAGCTACCCACTCATCTTATTCTTTTCTTCTGTTTGTCAATCTCTGCATTATGCTTCCTTTGAAACTTTCAACAACCTCTGCTTCTTTCTACATATCGAAATCCTATGGCCATGTTGGCTGACCAGGCCAGTAAGTCATCCAGACTTTCGCCCCTGCAACTACTGGAAAGGTTGCGGACACAGCATATTTCTTTGTTTTTATTTATTGAACTGAAATTTTTTCTAGTTTATGTACAGTCATTATCCACGTGATTGGAGCCATACTAGATGGCCAATAAAGATGTTGCAGCTTGCCCTTGTTTCCGATTTACAGGAAATGGGATAACAAACTTTGCTGTTTTACTTAATGAAATAAACTTATCAATGACTGTTTTACCTAAAGCTAAAAATGTTTTTCAAAACAAAGGAAAAGCCAACTGCAAAGTGTTATTTTATCATTATTTTAAAATCATTATTTACTCCACTTTCCTGTTTCTTTTTGTTTCCTAGTATTAGTTGTAGTTAAAAAGTCTTATAGAATGAACTGGACACTGTTCACTTGTGAGATGAATGTTAAAGAAGTAAGGATCTAATTATACATATTTAGTATTTCTCTTACATTAATCTGAAATGTTTCAGCCTTCCATTTTTGGAACAAATTGAAGTGCAATTAAAATACATAGATATGAACCAGTAACTTGCAGTGCCATATGTTAAACAAAATCACACACTTTTAAATTAAAATATATGCTAAAATGTAGCAACCTGAATCAGTAGTAAATCAAGTTGTTGTTGATATTTGTCTGATCATTTTCCTTAGAAATGTGTTAAACCTTAGCATATATTTGCATTACTTAAGCCTTATGATGACTCTGGATTTGGTGGACACAGAAATTTTATTTATGTGTATGTCACAAATCAATGTTTTATGTTCTTCTCATTCTTCAGGTTGGTTCATAGTATGGGTGAGAGCTGTGGCATTTCAATTGAAGAAACTGTTCATGAAGGAGTAATCCATGACAAGCTGGAGAGAGGTGCAGAGGACACAGTACCTGTCTACATATGTGGTACCCATACACAAGGATTGACTTTGCAAGAGGATAGCTCATTCAGCACCAGACCCAATTGTAGTTTGAGTGAAATGGAATTGCATGAATTTAGTTGCAGTTTCTGCTTACAGATATTTCCTTCAAAATACAGGCTTATAATGCATATCTTCACCCACATTGATGGTGTACAGCCACCTATATTTGTTTGTAGGTCATGTGGGGAGGTATTTTCCAGTAAGTATAGCTTGAATAAACATTTGAAAGGGAGTGGAGGAGATGAAGCCTTATCTGCTGGCAATAGAGAGATATTTGACAGCTGTGATGAGCATGAAAACATTATCTTGGAAGATGATAAAGCAGTTTCTGTAACAGAACAAGATGAGAAGCAGTTTTCACACAAAGAAACTTTGAAAACTTTAAAGAATTCCATGAAAGACGTATGTCACACACAGAGTATAACACGTGTTGCAGAGAGACATGACAAAAGTTATAGTTATGGAACTTTATGTATAGCAGATAATGCCAGTACTGATGCTGCTTTAGTTACTGTAAAGAGACCCCACAAATGTGATATCTGTGGCAAATCTTTCATTGAATTGCGTCATCTGAAGACACATTTGTTGATTCACACTGGAGAGAGACCGCACAAATGCGATATTTGTGGTAAATCTTTTATTCAGTTGGCTCATCTCAACAGTCATTCATTAATACATTCTGGAAAGAAACCACACAAATGTGATATTTGTGACAAATCTTTTATTGAGTTGCGCTATCTCAAGAGGCATTCTTTGGTTCACACTGGCAAGAGGCTATACAAATGTGATATTTGTGGCAACTCTTTTACACACTTGCATAATCTCAAGAGGCATGAATTACTACACGCTGGGTATAGGCCTCATAAATGTGATATTTGTGGCAAATGTTTTGCTCAGTTGGATACTCTGAAGAGCCACACATTAATGCACTCTGGCGAGAGACCCCACAAATGTGACATTTGTGGTAAAACTTTTACTGAGTTGCGTCGGCTCAAGAAACATGCAACGATTCACTCAGGAAAAAGACCACATGAATGCAAAATTTGTGGCAAGTCTTTTATTCAGAGGGGTCATCTTAAGAGCCATGTACTAATACACATCGGAAATAGACCTCAGGAGTATGCTACCTAAGGCAAAGAATTTGCCCTTGTTGGTGCCCTCAAGGTCCACATAATAATACATATTGGAGGAAGACGTTGACACCTTTAAAACCCTCAACATGCCTCAGGTTTCTGAAGATATATGCACTAGAAAGAAGTCACAGAGAATGTGACACATCAATTTGTTTAGCTAGATATTTCATGAAGTTGCAGTACTAAAAATCAGAAACCAATCACCGTATGTGGTTTCTGTGATTGATACTGCTATGTCCCTATTGCACTTCATAAGTTCATCATTGTAGAGAAATTGCTTGCCTACATTAGTAATGGAACATATGCAGTATTCATCACTCCACATACCTGAAGGAAATGTAATGGTTTGGCAGTTATCATTCTAAAAATGTGGTCTCAAGATTCATACTAGGCATAGCATTACTCACGCGATCATCCAAATAAGCACTCGCGATCTACCAGTAGATCGCGATTGACGTGTTGCCGACCCCTGTTCTAAATAAACCTACAAAGTAAGGGATCATGATTTATCCCTTGTGTGATGTAAAGAGATTTTATATCATGAATTTTGAGCTTTATTGTGGCAAGCAGTGGCAGTTTGAATGGCTTGCCTGCTGAAGGGTTAATTAAGAGGCACAATTAGTATTGTACTAAATACATACACAGGAATTTTTTCAGTTTCATGCATTCTAAATGTGATTTCTTATTGTGTATTTTTCTTACAATCTGTGAATAAACGTGATGTTTTTCAGAACTCTCTATTTACGATTTGTATTTTATTTCATAATCTTGGTTGTTATGATCAATTTATTTTCAGTTTTACTACCGATTCAGTATTAGTGTAAGACACCTGGTTTGGTGTCATAACTGAGGGGCAGTTTTGCAACTCTCTCTTGTAGTGATGATATAACAATTATAATTCTCGTTCTTACAACACAATACTGTGGCTTTTAAATTTTTAAGTAATGTTGATTTACTTTCTATTTCTAGTCTTTCATTCTTCATACATACATGACGACAAATTTTAGTTGCAATTCAGAGTGAAAGTATGTTGATTTCAGATTGTTACATTATTCTGTGCAGACTTCAGTCAACAGTAGTATGTTCTCCTTCACTGCTTACAATAGTCTGTCAACATCATATTAAATTTCGACTCCATGCATGGGCAAGGCATCTGCTTGTGGGGTGAAGAACTTGTCATTTTCATCTGGAAAGGAAGTTCCTTGAGTTATGTTAATAGAGTACGGAAGAGGTGAAAATCTGAAGGTGCAAGATCAGGTGAACCCAACTCCTGTATCGTAATTTCTGTCAGTATAGCAGAATGTGGACAAGCATTATACTGGAGTTTTCACTTCATCCCGTCTTCCTGGTTGTTGTTCTTGCATTGTCTTTGCAAGATGTGTCAATTGACAATAAATGTCAGCAGTTACGGTTACTATTTGTGGGCGTAACTTGTAGTACATCACACCGTTGCTGTTTCAGCAGATGCATAATATTATATTTTGTGGATGTGTGCATGTCTTTGGACAAGGAGTTGCTGCTTTGTTTGTGCTCAACTGTTTTTCTTTTCCTTACATTAGCATAAAGACAGCGTCTTGTCACCAGTAACAATAAGGATGGGAATGGTAGTTCTTCATGAGGAAATTGATGATGAGCAAGCAGAGATGCACATATGGCCACCCACTGGAATCTGTGAGTTTGGCTTAGAGCATTCAGTACCACAAATCTTCCCCATTGGATGCAAATTTCGCTTGATGGGAGAATCATCACAGTTCATCATATCTGCCAGTTCTAGAGTAAACTGACATTTCTAAATGTGGGTTAATGTGTTTAAACAATCTCCACTAAACCAAAAAATTCCTGCTGAGAGTCGCTAATATCTACATGATCGTCCTTAAAACGAGAAAACCATTTTCTTGCCATACTCTGTCCAACGGCACTATCTTCATACACATTGCAAATGTTTGTGATTGCCTCCACTGCTGCACCCCTCTATTGAACTCAAAAAGAGGTTTATCGGAAATGTTCCTGTTTATCTAATTAGTGCTCCATTTTCTAGCATCCACAGTCCCACTCACTATCTCAAAATAAGACTACAGTATGTGGAGTCAAAGAGCAAGAGTTAGCTACAAATAAAAAAATGACAGACGATAAATAAACCCATAGCCAGTGGTATAACAACATGCAAAACAAAAAATGCTATGAATTTACACACCAGCCTAGTACATCGTGCTTCTTGTGCATCATTGGAACTTTAGAATATTAACGTTACTTTTTTTTCCTGTTAGGGATTGTCTTGATGTATGTCAACAGTGGCAAAGTGCTGCTAGTAACATGCATGTTGGTAAGCCGAGAGTCATCATTTGGGTTATGCATGGAGTGGCTGTGTGCAGCCACGTGTGCTTAAATTGTCTGAAGAATTTGTGAAAGAATATGATTACAAGTTGAAAGAAATACACCAGTTCATAGAGTAAACGTACTGAATTGATTCAGTGTATGTGCGAAAAGGTGTGTGGTATTACTTGCCAAAGTTGTGGATGGAACAGCAGCATGGATGATCAGGATGATCATTAGTAATTTAGTTACAGGAACTTATTGCTATTCATAACAGATATCAAATAGTACCTGTAAATGGCGACCACTTGTGAAATTTCTATGGAATTCCAATGTAGCATTGGTTAATTCAGCATTAATTTGTAATGAGCTTATCTATTAATACACTGGTGCCCAAAATTACAGCAACAAACGGAAGTTTTGAAAGGTTGCGTTTATTTTGCCTCATAACATTATAAACCAGTGACAGTAAAGTAGAAACGGTGTAAAGAATACAGAACATAATCAAGTGCAACATGCATAATGGTAGAAGAAAGGTTCTTCCTTTGTTTTCCAACTTAATTTATTTACACACACACATTCTGCCACCTAGTTAATGTGCTCACTATGGAGTGTGACCACCACTGGCACCAATACATGCCTGACAATGATGGGACATACTGTTAACGATGTCATCAATTTCATGTTGACGCAATAATGCCAATTCTTCCTGCAGAGCTGCTCACGAGTGCTGGAGAGAGGTTGGTGGATGCTGACTTGATGCAACCCATCTCCATAGTGCATCCCAGACATGCTCTATGGGATTCAAATCAGAAGAGTGAACAGGTCACCCCATGCATGTAATATCTTCCATTTCTGAAAAAAAAAATCAGCCGCACGTGCTCTTTGAGGCCTAGCAATGTTGTCCACCAATAGGAAGTCTGGGCCCATAGCGCCTTGCAATGACTTGGCATGAGATCTCAAGATCTCCTCATGGTTCGTGACAGCAGTTAAGTCTTGCTGATTCACCTGTATAATTTCATGAAAAGCTGTTTGTGGTCAACATAATCCATGCCCACACCAGTAGGGATCCTCGATATCGGTCTCTTTTCCACAATGTTTGGGTTCGGAAATCGTGTTCTGCATGTCCTCCAGATGCGAATCACGGAGAACCTCTCTCCATACCGAATCGGGACTCACCTGGGGAAAGAACACTGGCCTATGGCATGTTGACATGTCCTCTCTAGACATTCTCTTCTGTGAAGACATGCCAGAGGTAAACGGACAGCAGGTCTCCAACAATAAACGCCACTCTTCTGAAGGCTTCTGTACACTGTTTGCCATGAAACAACACGTCCACAGGATGGTGCGATGCCAAGTCAGTTGCGGTGGAGTACTAAGGTGGTGTGGTTGTGCCCTTACACCCAAATGGATTTTCACTCTTTCTGATGTCACACACAGTCCATTCTGTTCTGGTCTCTGGGATACAGTTTTGATCTCTCTAACCTGTCACTTCATCTGAGAAAAAACAGAACGATTCACATTAAGCCACCTGCCACATCAGTTTGCGATTCTCCTGCATTCATTTTTCCTATGTCCCTACACTGCAGTGTGTCTGTGGACGTCTTCTCTGCACCATCTGTGATTGTGTACAGAGCGATTGTGAATATGGGACTACCTTGCATGATAGGTGCCCTGATGTCATTGCTGGCATGGTTGTCTGTTGACTTGAATGCCATCTTCCGTACAGAACACGATCGAAACAACATCTGTTGACAGTTTGTATTATTGTATCATGAAGTAGACAGCAGACGGGGAAATAGCTGTTAGCTGCTTTAATAGAACCGCACGACTGTTATGGTTGCAGGTTTGAATCCTGCCTCTTGATTCATGATCATATTGTTTTCGTGCAGCCGGGCTCGTTTTCGTTTGTTCGTGCGGCCGGCCTCGTTTTCGTTTGTTCGTGCGGCCGGGCTCGTTTTCGTTTGTTCGTGCGGCCGGCCTCGTTTTCGTTTTTAATTGGATTAATATTTGCGGTTAAATAAGACGCGTTATGTGTCAGACAACTGGACAGTTTCATTTAGTAATGAAGCATGTTTTCTCTCTAAAGCTTCCATATTCGACTCTGATAGCAACGAATACATTAAATTATGCAACAGAAGGTACACAGTTGGCGTACCATGCAAGGCAAGCTGGTTTATGTGAAAGAATAGTAAGTTGAAACACAATTATTTGATACAGTTGCAATCTAAAAAGCTACGATCTCCACAGTTTTGTTTGCAAACTGACCTTGCAGAACTGCATACGTGTTCCCTGTTTCCTTATTTGTCCAGAGTGAGGGGTTACATGATATTAATCATGAACTTGTGCAAAACAAAAATAAAAACACCATTATTTGAGAACCGGAAAAGGAAATAATTGAAAAAGAGGAAAATGTAAAGTTTTTAGAGCACGAAAATGAGCAGCTTAAACACAGTTTGTTACAGAAGAGCTTTGTACAAAATGAAGACCGCTAACCTTTCAACGATTTGTAACCAGATGTGATGGAAAGAAAGCAACATTCTGGGATAATTTCTGTGTGAAGTCACAGTGAACAGGATGTTCAAAAAATTAAGAAATCCTTTATTGCATTGCACTAGTAGATAGATGATGACTGGAGACAACACTATTGGTGGCACACTGGGTGAAGGTGCCAAATTAGCATCAGACTTGACGGCAGATGGTAGGCCCATGGCCAAGTCCTCTGGTGTCCACTTGTGGATTCACAGTAACTCATAGACTGATGTAGACCTTCTATAAGAGATGGTGACTGTCAAACTACATGCATCTGTCTAGAAATGATTAATATTATAAGTTTCTTGTCTCTATTTTAAGCATCGATTCTCATAATGTAAGCCACAACAAAATGCTTGCTCTGTCATGCAAGATTTGGGTCACCAGTGGCATAGCAACTCTGCCATTCCTCTGTGTAAACAGTATGAGTCAGGTCTCTCTCTGCTGGGCAAGAGTATGTGATAACTGCTTGATCCTGTAGTGACAGCACTACGTCACTCCTGATGTTACTGCATCTAGCTGGCTCTGGTCTGACCTGCTATCACATGCTTCTTGCATTAACTGTATTCAGTGTCTATTTTGTTCAGCTATGCCAAGTAAAATGGCCATGGCCCAACAGTACAAAGGAAACACTACCTCTGATATAAAAGACCTTGCAACTTACAACAAAGGACAAAGCAGAACAAGAGGGACTTTCAGCATGTGATTGGTAATCAGAAAATCAGTTCAGTTCTGAAAAATAACTTGATATACAATAAACTTTTGTACTCTTTTTTTTCCATGATGACAAAAGAATTTTTATACAATCCAGTCACAGCCTATACCCATGAAACACTTTTATAAAAGCAACCTAAAGAATAAAGCTTTTGTAAGCAATTGCTCAAGTGTTTTAGTTATTTATTGCTGTATTAGATAAAGATAAACGCTTTTTGTTATTTGGGACCCATTTTAGAAATCGAGGGAAAATCAGTCAGAAATCAATAAAAGAATTAGTAGCGGACGGAGGGTCATTGGGATGCTTAACTCAGTCTTATGGAGCAGGAATGTAATGAGCAGAACTAAAAAAATAATATACAAATCCATATTAGAGAATGTAGTTCTGTATGGAATGGAGACCTGGACAATTAACATGAAGCACATTAAAAAAATTCCAAGCAAGATCAGCAAGAATCTCCAGGAAAGAAAAGGAACACCGAAATAATGAGAATGGAAATAAAAGAAAGAAAATATATGATGTTATGGATAGGAAGAAATTACAGTGGTACGGGCATGTACGACAAATGGAGAAAACTAGAATACCAAAATTGATACTGGAGTGGGAACCAGGAAGAAGAAGAAGAAAAAGAAGAAGAAGAAGAAGAAGAAGACGACGACGACGACGACGACCACCTATGACCACCTGGCTCCAAAATGTACAGCACACAATGAGGAGAATGGGCGCAGATGAAGAGGGCACACAAGATCGAAACACCTGGAGGAATATTTTGAAAATATAGTTTAAGAACGTTTATTGTGTGTATTGTAATTTCCAAGTAAATTATTATGTTGGAAGGAGGCGTCTGTAATGAGGAAAGCTCAAAATAATAATAAAAAATTTATTGCTGTATTACAGGAATTTACACTTGACAATGAAAACGTCTTTCGTTATTCGATGTTTGACTGCACTAGACATGTGTAATGTGCCAGTGCTACATTTACTTTTACCTTGTGATCATAAAATCTTCTTAACATGGTCATGTTAATATCATTATCATGACAAATTTGTAAATGCTTTATAAACTTCCGTGAAGATCATTGTCATCATAATTATCATCTATATGTTGTGTGTGTTATTTCGGACATGTCTGAAAGAAACAAACACACACACACACACACACACACACACACACACACACACACACACACACACACACACACACACACACACACACACACACACACACACACACTTATATATATAATTAAGGTGGTGATGGCCAATGATCCCTTCAGTGCAGGTGCACACTAAGCTTTAACTCTTATGGGTATCAGCAAGATGCTGCGAGTAATAAGGTTAATGAGCATGGGCATCAGCAGTATACGGCAAACGGTCTGATAGATGGTGTGTGTTACAGAAGTCCTCATGGTTGTGGTGACCACTGTTACCAGATGGCGTAGTGGCCAGCGAATGTGCCTAGTAAGCAGTGGACTTGGATTCGAATCCCAGTCAGGCACAAATTTTCAACTTGCCCCAGCTATATAGATCAGCGCCCACTGGCAGCTGATATCTTTAATTCCTTTGTGTCTTGATTGTCATAAAACACTGAACACTACATAAATCCTGAAAATACATTAGTTATGTCTCAAATCTGTTAATGCATATCCTAATTCTCCCTCGCAGTTTTTGTATCAAGAGTGACAAATATCGCATGAAATTTAAATTTTTCACAACTTACGGTTATCCTGCTGATTATCACGCACCTAAACACGGAAAACTGCAGATGCTTGGAAGCACCGATCAAATAGAAAAACATTGGGCAAGAAAGTGTAAATAGTAAAGTGTGATATGAGGAAAATTGAAGGAACATTAGACACAACTCAGTGACTTTGTCATTTCCAGACAAGTCATAAAGGTCAACTCTTCCTGGACAGATGGCAAATCAGAAACGTTGCACATTGCATTTTAGATGGCGACATTCACGCAGACACTCATTGGGACTGAACAGGGCATTGTCAATGTTGATTGTAAAAAAAAAAAAAAGTTTCATGTTGATTGGGGGGGGGGTATAGTATCGTTGTCTGTTAACATTGTAAGTTGACATACTTTCACCACACTCAATCAGGGAATAGTAATGAATTTCGTATTTTTGCTTCATCTTAGTCTTTATTTTGACATTAAGCTTTGTTTTCTTGGTGTACTGCAGTTTTTTTTTCTGTTGAATATTCTTCCACACAGTTGGCCAGTTATCTAAAAGTGAGATATAATTTACGTTTTCGAGTATCTGTATGGAGGTAAAAGGCTCTTCTTAACAAAGAAGAAAATCTGCTAAATTGCAGAGAAAAGTACAGTTGTTTGTACTGACATATATACACAAATATCTTTGTGTGCATCATAACCTTGGCACAAAAAGAGCCGCCTACTACAAAAAGTAATTGTTGTATTCATGTGCCCTGATGATCAGTTAATTTTTTACATGCTCCATTGATCATTTTGTATGATAGATCGTAGTCATAGTGAACGAGTCATTTTGCCTTCAAATGGCAAATTAATAATTAATTTATACATATGGGTACATTGTGAACATTTTTAAGTTGTCTTTACAAAAATAAAAAGATACACAGATGTGAGTCAGTAATTCCTACACACCACTTATTACACATTGGATTAACAGAAATTTATCTTTGGAATAGAAGTTGTGAAAGAGAAATTCTCTCAAGTTATAAAATTTTACTTTGCTGTCTGTCAAACTTTATCACTAGTTAAGTGATCAAAAATTGTTGTTACAGCATTGTGAACCACTTTTTGTGCTAAAGACAACCTTAGTGTTGAGCAAGGAATATAATTTTTCCTTCTGTATGTTGTAATCATGTATCTTAATATAGAAATTTGAGAAAGAAGGAAAATATGATTTGATGTACATAGAAGCAATGGATTTGACATTCAGGGAAAAGAGAAACAACAATGGACTAAAGGAAGTAGACGCAGAAGTCGGTAAAATGGCGAGTGAACCTCAAGAAATAATGAGAAGATGGGAAGAATATATAGAATTGCTATACACTACAGACAGCCGACCGAGTAGTAGTCTTTTGACTGTGTCAGATAGGACAAACTGATGTAAATCGTAAGGAAACATGGAGTTGACTTCAGGGATAGATGGATAATTAGAAATTTGTTTCAACCAGAAAGCAAGAGTAAGAATAGGTGTGACGAGTGAAGAAATTGAATGGGGAAGAGGTGTAAAACAAGGTTGTTATTTATCACCAACACTGTTCAATGCCATAAGGCAGAATACCATACTACTACTAATGCCCCATTTGGACTGTAGTGGATTATTTGCAACAAACTTCATGAGGGAATAAATATATTGTAAAGCAGTAGTGACAATGTCCAAAGCCTTAAACAGGTGTCTTACAGCACGTTTTTGCAGTGTTTAGACTTCCTTTCTTACCAAGTGAGATGGCGCAGTGGTTAGCACAATGGACTCATATTTGAGGGGACGACAGTTGAAACCAGTGTCCAGCCATCCTGATTTAGGTTTTCCATGATTTTCCTGAATCATGTCATGCAAATTCCAACCAACGTTCTTCCTTAAAGATGAGTTATTCCACAATGTTATCAAGATTTGCAATGATTGAAGTGCAAATGTGGTGGAAGAAGTTTTACGAGTTCCAAAACCATATTTTCGAAATTTAAATTGTCATCAATATTGACATTTAAGAATTTTGAAGTTTCCATCCTATTTATCATTTCCTCATGTGTTACACTTATCTTTGCTGTAGTATCTCTAGACATGCAGAACTCTTTTTAAAACCAGTCAATGATACTTTTAAGAACTTCGTTTAAAATTTCTTCTGTTTCTGTACATGTGCCTGGACTGATTACAATACTAGTGTGATCTGCAAAAATAACTAATTCTGCTTTTTGTGTAATAGAACATTCTAGGAACATTAGTAGACCGAAGATTGAACTTTGGGGTACCCCTATGCGATTTCTCCCCAGTCAGAATTATGTCCCTGGACTATTGCTTGACTTACTAAGTACAACATTCTTCATTCTTTTGATTATATGTGGCTTTATCCATTGGTTGGCTATACCATCAATCCCATAAAATGTCAATTTATTTAGGAGAATACTGTAATTCACACAGAGGTCACAGAAAATATCAGCTGGCTCTATTTCATTATTTAATGGTTATAAAATCTGGTGATTAAACATGTAAATGACATTCTCAATAGAGCACTCTTCTGAAAGCCTAACTGTGACTTGCTAAGGATACTATTTTTGCTAAGGTGAGATGCTATTCTAGAATACATCTTCTCAAAAAAATTGGTGGATGATGACAGCAGTGAAACAGTTCAGTTGTAATTTGTACCCCCCTCTGATCACCTTTCTTAAAGAGGGGTTTAACGACGATGTATTTCCGTCTCGGGAAAGATGCCTTGAGTTAATAATGATGCATTATATATTTCAGATAAGTCTGGGCTTTGTGCTGTGTCAAAAGCACGGATTACGTTCACAGTTACAATTGCTGAGCATCCAATCCGGCTAATAACACCTGGTGAATACAATAATGTGTGTATGATGTATTGAAAGGCGACGTGTTCTAGATGACCCGAGCGCGCCGCATAGAAAACAGATGGTGAACGGGCGCGGCTTCAGCGATGTCACAACTGGCCATTGCTGATGCAAGAGATGCTATGTTAGCGACGCGACATAGCCAGCTGCTATCGATGTTGCTGATGGCCAAATGGAATAATAATTTAACTGTCAACAGTTGGCGAGGCGTTGTGTGTTTGTTCATGTGAATGGTTCCTATTGTATGACATCAGAAAATAGTTAGTTCCCCAGTAGACTTCTTACCGATAAAGTTAATCTTGGGACAGGTCTAGGTCGGATGTGGTACCGACCCACTGTGTGTTGTATAGAGGAACTGCAGTTTGTGTTTAAGGCTTGGGAGAGCTGAAGGAATTTGGCTGGTGAAGCCAGTGTAGTATTTTGTGCAGTTTATGAAGACAGTGTGGCAACTGTGTCGTTTAGGCCCCTCTTGATAGATATAGCTGCAACTGTAGTTTTCCTCCCAAGACCAAGGTACGGGATATGTGTAGGTTCCAGATTTTGAAGTAGTCGTGGATTAGACACTGTTTTAGCGAAATTGTGTTTTTGTGTGGTCGATTTGTTGTCGTCCTGTGGACAGTTTGGGAGGAAGGAGTGGTTATTTTGCTGTGGTAGATACAGCATGAGCCGAGTTAGAAAGATTTGCATTTGATGATCTTTAGAGAATCGCCAGAACCCGATATCCTGTCTGTGTTGTGTGATTAGTGGTTGTGACTCACCTAGAGGTAATTTTGTTGCTGTTGTTTTTGGGAGGGATGTGGTAATGACTGCTGTGTATCGAGAAGGGAAAGCCTCGAACACATTTGTTGTTTGGATGCCACGATCTTACAGTGGATCTAGTATTGGCTCGTGTATATTTGAACTGTTTCACCTTGATATGAGAGATCTCACCATTAGGTTGAGTTAGTAAGCGATGGGAATAGAAAGAAACCATTTACAAGCAACACATAAATAAACAAAAATCTTGGTTAGTTGAAGTGAAGAGTGGCCTGATTTAATTTAGGGAACTTTAGTGGGTCGCGTTGTGCTAACTCCTGAAGGGGCTCAGTTTTGTTTGAATTGTTAATTATGGCTAAGGCGAAAGAGGCGGTGGCGCCTAGGTTTTTTGATTATATTTTTGTTTGTTCTTAAGTTTCCGTTTCTATGGGGGGGAGGGGAGGGGGGTCGATCACTTATGAGGTTTAACTTGGATCGAGATACCTAGCCCAAATAAAGACAAGTTTTCTTGGGTCAAAAGAAACCTTTACGTGTTGTTACTTAGTAGCTGTTGCATGTAATCCATTGTGGTGTAATTGCAAGTTTGTCACCCTGAAAGTGATGTGTTTGAAGGATACTTAATTTCAAAGTACAAGGGGAACTTGTTTTGGTTGAAATTGAGTGATGAATAATCTCTGAAAACAGTGTTATCACGTGAAGGCGAATCAGTAGAAACTCGTACAAAACGGTGAAAGCAAAAATATGTTTTAGATATATTATTAGGTTCTTGTGTAACATAATCTCGAGCTGGCGTTGGGAAATTTTGTTTTACGTGAAAATTATATAATTGCGTTGGTACACGCAAACTACACAAGAGTCCGATACTAATAAAGGCTAACAAGATTACATTTACGTAAGAGAAGTTCTATGTGAGTGAAAATCAGAATTGAAGTTATTTGAAGCTGTTACAAAAAGTCAGCGATTGTACTCACAAAGATGCAGAGGTTAATCGGTGGAATACATTACATATTATTATTTACGTAAGACGTTAGATTACACAGCAAGAAATAGAATTATCGCTTCAGTTATCTTTATTCCTGTACAAACGTTGTCCAAATAAGAGTTCAATATTTTGTTCAACTACAGCTTATCTCCGTATGCTGAAGAGATACAACCTAGTAGTCAAGCAATAACTTTTTATTTACTAAAGCCTGAAAACCAGTCAACTGAAATACATGTCAATACAAAGAATACTTATAAAAATCAAAGAGTAAAGCAGATTGCCCTTGCGTTCGTCACCACCGAATAATGCTGCACAGATGTTGTTCTGGCGATTTCCACAATATGAATTGGTCTTTGAACTCACTTCATATTTGAGATGAATGTTAATAGTTATTAAAAAGACTACAAGGCGGTTCGAGAGTGATCTGCGTTGGAATGAAGTCACTGCTTGTGAGGACAATTGCAAGCTGGATTTACGATTTAGCTTGACAATATACACAGGTATCCTATTTAAACAATTTTGGTGTCTTGTTTTGCACGATAGGGAGATAACGTGTGTTGTTGCTGTATTCTGCTAGTCTCGTCATTGCTGGTAGATAGCGATTGACCGTGTTATTTGGATATTTTGCTGTACCTGTTTGTGGTGTAGTAGCATTGATGTATGACTTCGAATTATACATATAATGAGAATGCTGGTTGTTGTTGTCTGCTGTCTCATCAGTGTTTACTATTGTTGCAGTTGCTAATCACCAAAGGGTTGATCTGTCCTCAATTTGTTGTCGAAGAGTGCAGCTTCTGTACAAGGTAGGCTCCAAGAGTTTGCCACTACTGGAATCTTCTGTGATCGGATAGCGATCCACAGTCATAACAACGACTGTCAATACAAAAACTGTACCTGATTCTTGCTGTAGTGGTCGATTGGTTTGCTCAAGCAATTTTGCTTAGCAGGAACCCATACATCAGGAGGATCGCGATGTTGGTACAATACGATACCTTGTCGTTTTGAGTTAGATCTTTAGTCCCGCCAAACGGCGCTTTACAGCTTATTACATGGGAACAAATTTTTAGTACTCTTTTGGAAACCCACCAAAATTAGATGCGCTTTCGTTTTTGAGAGATTCATTCATATGGATTGAATTTTATGACACTTAATTTTTCAAGATACTGCTGTGATATTTCTCTTGAATTGTTTGGCCCTATGATTTCTACTATATTTAAGAAATGATTATTACATGCATTTGCTACCTGTGACTCAACATTTATAGTCCTTCCATTCGGTTCACTAGAGATGTTGTCATGTTCTGTGGCTGGTTGTGCTGTCTCTCGTTTCACTATATTCTATAGAGTCATAAGTCTGTTGCGAGAAGTGATTATTTCTCACATTATGTTCATGATCCTTGATTTTTTAAATAACTTTTCTTCGTAATTATGTGTATTTCTTATAGTGTGTAACTATTGCACAGGATCCCTAGTTGCTCTTGGCAAAAGATACATTTCTCTTTTTCTTTCACAATATCATTTAATCCCTCTGGTGATACATGGGTTGTTAAATGTATTTTCAGTGCCCTTCCCGATTTGCTTATGAGGAAAGCGATTTTCAAATAATGGGATGAATTTATCATGGAACAGATTAAATTTTATGTTACCATAAATTAAATCCCATGTCATATCCTGTAAACTATTCTTAAAACCATTTGTTGTGGAGTAATTAATTATTCTAATTTATTTCCACTGAGGGGTATCCATACTGCAGAGGTGCTACGTTATTTAGCCTAATCAACTGTGAACATGATCAGAGAGAGCACCTATTACTGGGTAAATAATTATTTTCTTAATTTGAGTATCATCAGAGGAAACATTATGAATTATGGTTCTACTGTCTTTATACACTATTGTTGGAAAGTGAATTACTGAGACTAAATTGTAGAATTCAAATGAGGTTTCCAGACCGTTTCTCGTATCAGAATCCCTAATAAAATCTACATTGAAGTCACCACAGTCGATTAACTGCTTGCTGATGTCTGACAGATACATAGTAAGGAATCCAGATTCCTTATAAATAGTTCAAAATTTCCCAGTGGGGATCTAATACAATTAAAATTAAAAGTGAATTATTTTTCAGCATTCACTCTCAAGCACACACTTCTAGGTGCTGGTCATTACAAAATCTACTTGTCACAATTTTTTTTTGAACTTGTGTTCTGTCGTAATGTCAGTAACGACTCCTTTCCCTTGTAATTTTAATGTGTAAGCAGCAATAGTGTAATATTTTATATGTAACTTATCTAACCCTGTCATTATGTGGTGCTCAGACAGGCACAGGATGTGTATCTTTTCAGAGCTCTATAAATTTTCCAGACAAGAAGCTTTTTTTCATTATTACTCAGTCCTATAATATTTTGATGAAATAAACTAACCTTACTTTTCTGTGTACTATTAAGCATTTTATCAGGCTCTTCTGTTATTTTCACATTTTTCAAAACAGGGTGCCTGCATTCTGATTATAACCTAAGAAAGGTGCCCATCTGACGCCAGTAACCACAAGACTCTTGTTATGTGTGATGGTGACCCCTCCCTCCCCACCTTTGTATATTATCAGCAAGAAGCTCAGCCATCATATCTTTTCCTCTCCTATTCTGGTGTAGGCCATACCTAGTGTATTCTCATCTCCCAGTTGTAACAACTGGCACTGCACTCATACGAGATTGTGTTTCTGTCAGTAGTGTGCTCAAGTTACTGTTCACACATCTCTCAGTAGTGTTTACCCAGGGCTGGTCATGGCGCTCCAGGACCTCCACAGAACTCATCTTGGTGTGTGTAGTTGCGACTCCCATTTCGTCCAGGTCACCCCTTATGCTGTAATTACTGTTCTTAGCTGGGCTGATCCCCACTCTACCAACTATAATTACTTGTTCCTCTTTGCTAAAATCTTTGCAGAAATTCCCTATTTCCTTTATCACCTTGCTAGGACTAGCACTTGGCTTCACAATACTTGTGACCTGGTAGCCAGTTATTAATTTGTCTATCATCTGGGCAACTCCTCTCTGATGAGTACTACTTAGCAGCAAGACTGCTTTCTTCTTACTCTGTTTTGGTGTCAACCTACAATTGAGTTTCTTGCCTAGAAGCCTACTGTGGCCTATAGCTGGATGTATCACTTCCCCTCCTACTTTAAGTAACAAGTCACAATTATTTGATGCTGTTAGGTCAGATGTAGTGAAATTGAAGAGCTGTCCTTCTTTCTTCTTTGCCTATTTTCCAAGACCTTTTTCCCCATTCAACCTATCTAGTCCAAATTTCTAATTCAGCCTGAAGGGTACAAATCTTTGACTCCTGCTTAGCGATTCACTTGTCTTTTTTTCAAAGCCTACAGTCCCATTTCAACACAGTTTACACTTTTAATAACAGAATTAAATCAATTGCCTTCCTTTATATTACATGAATATTTGTTACTTGCGAACAGTAAAAATTTGGCCTAGATGTTAATGGTTCATGTGTATGATAGATCGTCAAAAGTTATTCTTCATACTTACAACAAGAACTCATGACTCACTCAACTGCTGTATCCGTTAAATTATTTTAACAAGAAAAGACTGTAACTCTACGCAAACTGCACATAAACAACCGACTAGTGAGAAAGATTTCTAAATAAAACAAATTAAGATTTGCGCTACTTCTAGAAACATGAACTTGACAGTGAGTGGAAATGCTCAAATTATTGTAATGAAAAACAGAACAACTAAGTGGAATTCTCTAAGTTAATTGTGCCAAACGTAAACAACTGTACAATTACAGCCTGACCTTACAGTCTTTTCGCGTTTTCTGGACTAAAAATAAAGGAAGGTGAGACCTTAAACAGTAAGCTTAAAAACGCCCTGATACCCCTATTTAATGAGTAATTTGTACTAAACTAACTGTTATTACAATCTAAAGAACGTATCTTTACGAGAGTGCAAAAACTGAGAACTTAAGAAAGTAACGTATTCAAAAGTCACATCACATATTTGTAAAACTGAAGTACTAACAAAATTTTAGTATGGTTTGCAAAAAGGCTTTCCAACAGAAAATGCTATATATAATTTCATTGATCAAATATTAAATACTTTGAATAACTGTACATCACCCATTGGAATATTTTCTGATTTCTCAAAGGCTTTTGATTGTATGAATGGGACAGTGCACAAATGGTTTAATTCATATGTAACTGGAATAATGCAGAAGGTTGAAATTAACAGTACAAATAGTCTGAAAAAATCAGCAGAGTCCTCTAACTGGGGAAGTATCAAGATGGTGTCCCATAGGCATCAGCCTTGGGTCCCTTATTGTTCTTAATAGATATTAATGACTTGCCACTCTAGATTCATCAAGATGTAAAGCTAATTCTTTTCACTGGTGATAACAGTATGGCTATCACACCCAACAGACAAGAATCAGCTGAGGAAATTGTAAGTAATGTCTTTCAGAAGACTGTTGAGTAGGTCTCTGCAAATGGACTCTCACAAAATTTTGAGAAAGCACAGTACATACAATTCTGTCTAGTAAATGGCATAACACCATTGATAAATATAGACTTTGACCAGACGTCTATTTCTAAGGCAGAATCTTCAAAATTTCTGGGTGTGTGCACTGATGAGAAATTGAATTGGCAGAAACTTATTAAGGTTATTGCAAATATTGGAGATAAGCATATCAGTAAATTAGTCTACTATGCCTATTTTCATTCACTTTCTTTTGGGGTCATTCATCAAGAAGAGAAAATGTATTCATTGCACATAAACACGTAATCAGCATAATAGCTGGATCCTACACAAGATCATCTTGCACACTTTTATTTAAAGAACTTGGGATATTCACAGTACGTTCACAATATATATATTCACTTAAAAAATTGTTATTAATAACCCAACCCAATTCAAAAGTAATAGCGACGTGCATAGCTACATCACTAGAAGAGTGGATGATCTTCACTATTCTGGGTTAAATCTGACTTTGACACAGAAAGGGGTGAATTGTGCTGCCGCAAAAATCTTCGGTAATATGCCAAATAGAATTATAAGTGTGATAGATAGGCAACCAACATTTAAAAACAAATTAAAAGAATTTTTGAATAGCAGCTCTTCCTACTCAATAGAAGAATTTTTAGATATGAAAAAAATTAATTATATCGTGAAAAAAACTTGTGTTAAGCTGACACATTCCCCATCATTACAAAACGTCGTATTCATGATCTATGGAACAACTATTAATGTAATATAACTCATATATTTCGCCTGGTGCAGGGCTGCCAACCTCAGTAGCTGTGAATGTCTACTGATCAGAGAGTGAGAACACAATGACATTGTTCATATGTAGTAACTATACAGGCTCATCACTACGCCAAATGGGGTTAGGCAACAGCTAAACAAAAAAAATATATATGGCGATATAGATCATCAACAATTTACAATAGCTTGTTAAAGAAGTCTATATGTTCTATAACTAGCATGTGAAGATCATGCATAGCAATGCAGTTGACAGTGCACTTGCACTGACAAATCTTTGGATACTGATCTAAAACTGTCTGAGTGAAACTGTGCATCTGGTTATATCCGTTTTTGGCAGACAGTTTTTGGCTGTGAACTATCAGAGTCATGTAGGGCAGAACTGTAACATAGTCCATGTTGTGCACACAGTCTGTAGTGCATGATTGTGGTTCTGTTCCTCCTCTCTGGAGACTGGCCTTGCATGTGCTGCTCTCTTACTACATGGTTCTGTTTCACATCTCTTGATGACACAGCATTTGTGTTATTTGGTACTTTGAAAGATAAAAAGATAGCTAATATAAATAGGCTCTGTGTACTGCCTTTTAAATATTGTTTGATATACTTTTTCCTAGTAAATAAATGTTGATTTGTTGAAATTTTAGCACTGTCACTGGTTTTGGACGTTTGTGTGGAAAATGACACGTCACCCACAGTAACTGAATGAGCCATAAGCAGCCAGAAGGCGCCAAAGTGTTGGCACACCTGTTGCAGTAACAGGGCTGATGTGGACGTAGCCAGGCGGAGCACAGCAATCCTGACAATGCAGGGGAAAGATGGGGCTTTTGCAGGACAAGTCGAGTAGTTTCTACACCATCGGCCAATGGATTTGTTGTTCATTACAGGGCTGTAACTACTGTATTAACACAGCAAATGAGCTTCTAACGAGTATAAATAACCATCAATGATAGCACAGGTATTCACAGTCTGGCAGTACGTACTACACCAGGTTATGGAACAATATTGGTTAGTGAGAGCCACCAGGAATTTGGGCCTGTGTCACTGCTGGACCATCTTCTGGTACTAATTCCTCCTCCCTCTTCTTGGCGCCTTTCTGCTGGTGAGCCACCTCTCAGGCTCATTTTGGGCGCAACCAGACCTCTTACCTTGGAGACCAATGTGGGGGGAATGAGTGCGGCAGGTCATGACTGCGGTGATACAGCCATTTGCCCTGCAGTGCTGATGTGGGCACCCAGACACCAAATGCCTCTGCTTGCAGGGTTGAATTCCAACCTTGGAGGCTGTCAGCCCCTTCAAGAGTTACAGTGGGCTTCTGCGCCGCTGGTGCCTACCGCAAGCAGCCATACTGCACATAAGTGTGACGCAAATGCTCCTGAGCAGTCTCCTGGGTATCAACACTCCCGGGGCGGATGTCACAGGTGGCCTCCTAGCTGATAGCTGGCCACCGCAACACACCCCAAGTCAACCATGTCAGTGAGCTGAAGACACTGTGCCACAATGCTGTGAGTGTAGTAGCATGAATCTGAATGAGGTGTTTAATTTTTTGATGCAATTTTCATGAACTGACAACTGCCTGCATCGTCACCACGACACACCACTGCAACACCACCCTGCACAGAAGTGACTCTTCACCCCAGGCCAGTGCTGTTGGTACCAGAAAAGTCGCTATCCATGCAGCACCACTTCACAGCTGCAGCTCACAGTGTCAACACCAGAGCTCACATTTGTATGCAAAATGCAAAGAGTTTTTGAATTTATTTAGAGTTCATGCATTTACCATTCTCGCTTTTACTAGTCAGTTTTAAAGTGCATACAGTTAAATATTTTGGGGAAAACTGGTTTTGCAAGTGTGTTTATTAATTTTTTCAAATAATGGGATATTTTTCTTTTTCTCCCCAAAATAAAATTTCTCATTCATAAAAAAATAACATTTGTCACGGAATTCTGAAGTACTGTATATAAAATTGTAGTTCATTGACACATGCAATAGTTTTTTTATTTTCTTGGAATAATGACTGTATTCCTGAGTTCATCATATGAGCTAATCATTTAACCATGTTGCAACTCAGGCTGGGGTTTCTGTTCTTCGTAGGGTGATGCTTATCATCTGAGTTATGACTTAAGATCACTTCTGCTGGATGTGTTGCATGCATTTGTCTGCAGTTGCAATCACAGTTCAAAAGAATGAATACGGAGTGAGTAATACTTTGCTTCCTTATGCTAGCAGTGAAACTGCCATGCTCGTCGGTGTTACATAAATGCTGTGTTGTTTGGCATTGATAATTTCAATGAGGATGGACAAGTATTATTTTGTTTGTCATGTGAAGGAAGTATTGCTTCTGACAAAAAGTTCCAAGTAGTATAGCATCTGAACGCCAAAGCACAAACAAACTAGAACCAGAAAATCTACTTTATGTCAAAAATTTCCAATTAGTTCATGTAGGGGACAGGTCGACATCCCCACAGGTTCATGTCACTCCTCCATCAAGGACATATGTTCAGCATTTATAAATAACACGTATCCTACAAAGTTATTAGAAAGAGACTTAAATAAAAGAGATCTTGGTGAACCTACCATCAGAAATTTGTGCCCGAGTGTTTCAACGAAGTTATTCATCACTTCGAGGAAGCATGAAAACATTTAGATTTCAATAGTTGAGACCACGCTGCATGCCAGTGTATATGTAGTGCAGTATTCAGTAACAGTGAAATCTTGGAAGTAAAACATACATTTAAATGTTCAGATATTAGAAACAGTAAAACATTCTACAGTTGCAATATTTTATTAACGGTTCCCTAGCTTTTTTGTGGCCAAATGGTATACAATATGACAGATTACTGTTACTCGTATTTTCTACAGATGCTGCTCCATGCATTTTGAAAGCAGCAAATGCATTAAAAGCTCTTTACTCCAAACAAATACATTTGCCCCATTTAGCCCAGCCCATAGCAGAAATGTGGAGATTGCAACATCTGGAAGTTGACCATCTTGTTCCCAGTGTCAAGAAACGTTTCATTGAACCAGCTGCTAGAGCTTAAATTTTCAGAAGGCTGGCGCCAAAGTTAGCATTATTTCCTCAGCCTATGTTAACGTGGTTGGGTTTGTGATCGGACACTATATGCTACTATTCTAACATTTCTGTAGTTTGGAAAATTGTAGACTGTTCAAACCTGAAAGATGCAGCTTCTACTCGTATGCAGATAGCTCACCAGAGTTTCAACTCAAGTGACATAAAAACTAAATTGCAATACATATGTAGTCATTCCTCAATAGTACTAGAAATCACAAAGCAATTAAAGGCTAGGAATAATTCATTGCAACAAACATAATTCCTAGTGAATCAGGTATTGCAAGCATTATCCTTTCAAGTCCATGGAGTTGCAAAAATTGCTTTTGATAAGCTGAATGTAGTTCTTGGTAAAAGTAAAGGCTATATAACATTTTGTGAAATTGCAAAACATCTGCCTGAGATATCTTGTGAAGTGCAAGAACAACACATGAAAGAAGACCTTTGAAGTATCTCATGTACTGGTGACATCTTGTGATGCAGAGAGCTATTTTTCTCTCTACAAAACCTTTTGTGACAAACGAAGAAAAAAAGTTAATTAGTTACAAACTACAGTCTGTGCACTCTTTATTCAACATGAAAATATCACTACAGATATTCAGATTTAGGCTATTAAATGTTCGATATGCCTGGCATCCTTGGCGATGATTTGGTGCAGACGACTGGCGAAATTCTGTATGAAGTGTCGGAACATCGATACCGTTGATGATATGAATGGCTGTTTGCAGCTCAGTAATGGTTTTGGGGTTATTGCTGTACACTTTTGACTTTCATGTAGCCCCACGGAAAGGAGTCGCATGTGTTCAGATCCGGAGAATATGGCGGCCAATGGAGGCCAACGCCAGTGGCCTCTGAATATCCCAGAGCCAGAATGCGCTCCCTAAAGTGCTCCTCTGGACATCAAACACTCCGTCTTGCAGAAACCACATCTTGTTAATATCGGGGTCGCTTTGGATAATAGGGATGAAAACAACTTCCAAAACCTTCATGTATCGTTTGGTTGTGCAAATGCATGCATTTTCATGCCATCGAGGAATATCACACTGATTACTCCATGAATGGTCATTGCACACCACAGGGGTGAAGAGACTTCCTGATCGCGAAATGCGGATTCTCAGTCCCCCAAATGCGCCAATTTTGCTTATTGATGAACCCATCTAAATGAAAGTGGGCTTCCTCGCTAAACCAAATCATGCATACACATACTAATTCCCATCATTTCCACATGGCCAACCGTGCAGTTTGAACGTCCTATCACGAACTGCTCAGAAGTTATGACGTTTTTATTTAATATTGTACAATAATTGTCACTTTGTATTTCACTGTGGAAAACTTCAGAATGGCATTTCTCATTTATTGCAACAGCAGCATTGGACAATAACGCTTCTAATAACCAATATTCTTATTTCATTTTCCTTTAAGATTTAGATTAAAGGAGTCCAGAACTTTTCTGAAGTAACTACTAATAATTAAATTGTGATGAACTTATGAGAATATTTGTTAATATTGCTATTTCATTTTGCACATTGTTTATCTATATCTTACGAATTTTGGTGCATATTAACACACATTTTCATGCATTTGTTTTTACATGCAAATCCAGGCTCTGATCATCACGCATAGGGGTGACTGAACGAACTATTTGTTACTGCTTTCATGAGCAGAGGAGCTAGTATCAAGGTGCGACTGACACTTAAGTTTAAAAGTCACAATATTGGAACTCTTAGAACTTGCAGATGTGTCGTAATTTCGTGACAGTACCAGAGAACATTATGTGGAACCTGTAAGGTGTTCCCAATGTAATTCATTGGAGAAGTTGGTGGGAGTTGTATATTGTACTTGTCACTGATATGACCACATGACTAGGCAGTGGAGTAAGTTGAGATGGCTCATGATAGGGCATATGGTATGTGTTAATGTATTGTAACTGTGACCGTGTGAGCTATGTTGATTGATGCTGTGTTGTATCTAATTGTGTAATGACAGTAAAGATTCCACAGTGTCAGAGTCCAGGACACAGAGTCTTTCTCAGCAAGACGCATTACAGTGTTTACTTGGCAAGATAGCGTAGTTGAGAGCAGATCATAAGAAAGTGGGGAACTTGCAGATAGGGAGGAGCGGTTAGCATTAGCTACACTGCGTAATTCTCAGCTTAATCACTCCCCCTTTTTTTTTGGCAAGTCATCTTAGGACGTAATGTCTTTCTTGGGCTACATGGAATCGGTGAAGGTTGGAAGCTGGTTAAAAGATCGGGTATTGGAGGTGGCAATATTACAGTTGGCAGGGGAGGCGAAAACTTTTATCAAATGGTTCAAATGGCTCTGAGTACTATGGGACTTAACTTCTGGGGTCATCAGTCCCCTAGCACTTAGAACTACTTAAACCTAACTAACCTAAGGATATCACATACACCCATGCCCGAGGCAGGATTCGAACCTGCGACCGTAGCAGTCGCGCCGTTCCAGACTGTAGCGCCTAGAACCGCTTAGCCACCCCGGCCGGCAGAACTTTTATCAAATACGTGGAGGAGTGGTTGACATACGTGGTCATTTGATCAGCTGAAACACTGCCTTCCGCAGTGTTTTTAAAGAAACAGAATAGCGTGAGGTTTTCTGTGAACAATTAAGTATCTATAACAAAGAACCAGTGTGAAAAAGTAGAACGTTTTGCAGATAGGTTACGTTAAATTAATTTTCAGACGTACAAGTGGAGGGGGGGGGGGGGAGTGACAATGCAAACAGGATTGTGCTCCAGAAAGATCAATCCAGGCGTTACGTGCTTGTCTAAGCGGCTC
This sequence comes from Schistocerca gregaria, assembly GCF_023897955.1. NCBI lineage: Eukaryota > Metazoa > Arthropoda > Insecta > Orthoptera > Acrididae > Schistocerca > Schistocerca gregaria. The sequence goes on along the minus strand of NC_064930.1, from coordinate 78,622,991 downwards.
GTCGCCTGATCTGTGTAGCATAATAGCTATACACTGCTGTCACATTGGCTACAGAGTTTGAGAAGACTGACATAGGGACAGGGGTATGTGATAAGCGAGTGGTGTTTCGTACTAATGTAGGATGTTACAGGTGTGGTCGGTCAAAGTATGTTCGTACTCAGTGTCAGTAGTCTTAGTGGGGTAAATGTGTGTACACCAACAATGAGACTGAAAAAGTAATAGTAAAGATAGACATTGGTGAAATGGACATGTGTTAAATGCAAAAAAGGAAGCCACATGTCTGCTGAGTTGCGTTGCTGTTAAATTTTGATGCTACAAATCCATATGCAGAGGAAGAATATATTGTAATGGGAATTTTAGGCATCAGAAACCGTAAGTTTTTGTTGGGCTCAGGGCCACATGGCAGTGCCAAGTCTGGATCTTGTAGGTCAGAAGAGATTGAACCTATTGTGCTATAGGTTACGTAGGGTGGGAGACTGATGTGAAGTCATCTGTTTCAATGCTCTTAAATTTTCATGTTGATCCAGAATAGTTTAATCAGTGTGTCCAACTAGTGCCTTGTGTAAGTGACGAGTACTGTCTAACCACAGGGTTGGACTTTCTATTCGAAAATGAAGCCATAATTGAGCTTTTGGTGACATACAGTGGAATGCATAGGGACAAAATTCCAGCTATAGGAAAAACTTTCGCAAGTGGAGTACTGTCGCGAGATTCACCTGTCTTAAGGGGCAAACTAGTTACACTTAAAAAAAAAGCTCTAAGTCTTGATTCACATGATATTGTGCCAGAAGAAGATGCTGGGAAGTTGCTTTGGGTTAGCGAAGAACCGGAGATGCCTGTTGATATGTTGTGTGTGATAGAGCTACTACAGGAGAACAATTTATATGAAACATAACGTTGTTTTTTGCGAAGGAGAGTTGTATGCATACAAGAAGGAGATGGTGGAAAAATGGTAACATAGATTTTAGATAATTTTAGCACCAACGAGGTGAAGATAACTAAGGGACTTTTGGTAGCAAATTTAGACATGTAGATAAGGATGATTGTGACACACCAAATGTGAACCATGGACATCTGCAGGCCACTGAAAAAACTTCTTTACATAGGAAGGTAGGGCATTTGAAAGAAATGGAAAGGACAGAGATTGAGAAATTGCCATTAATGTCCAAGAATATGTTCTATCCTCAAGGCCATTTTTTGATAACATTCATTTCGTAACATCAAATTCCAACAGGAAATGAAGCATCAGTATATCAGAAACTATAACATATACCTCAGCATTTACAGCCATTGATGGAACATTTAATTAATGAACAACTAGCTGATGGAATACTAGAGAAGAGCTCTAGTCCATTGGGGGACAGGGGGAGGAGGAAGTTGGGGGGATCGTCAGTAACAGCTGCATATCTGATACACAGTGTGATGGAGACCATCGATAACTTGGGATAGTGCTGGTAATTGTAGCAAAGATATAAGGAGTGGGTGCTATCAGTCAAAGGGGTTCCAAAGGACCAACCATAGACAACATTGTCAGTCCCTTAGGGTCATTATCAGTACTGCAGGATGGCATTCGGATTAAAGACTTCACCAGCAACATTTCAGCAGTTGTTAGTACTGAGAGGATTGAAACCTCGGCAATGTATGGTATACCTCAGTGGTATAAATATGAGGGATATGAGGAAGCATATACAACAGTTAAAAGAGGTTCTGAAAAGGTTGTGTGACACACATCTTACATTAATGATGGGGAAGCATCATTTTGTGTTGGAGGAAGTTTGTTACTTAGGGAATATAATTAATAAAGAATGGGTAAAGATCAGTCTGATGTTGGTACAAGCAGTTCGAGATTTTCTAGTCCCTGAGACAAGTAAGGAGCTGCACTCACTCTTGGGGTTAGCAAAATATTATGATGAATTTGTAAATGGCTTCAAAAATGTTATGTGGCCTGTTATGTAACTACTGAAAAAGGGCATGAAACTCAAGTGGGTAAACGTATGTAAAGTCCCATTCAAGGAGTTGAAAAAAGCTTTGACATTGAGCCCAGTGTTCATTATCCCAGACTATAAGAAGGACTTTGTACTTTGATATTATGCTTCCAGTCAGGTACTGGAGTATGTTTTAAGTCAGATGGTAGATGGTGAATAGCATCCTGTGACTTACACTTTACAACCGCTGAATAATGCGGAAAGGAACTAATCCACGACAAAAAAGGAAATGCTCAGATAAATATATGGAATTACATATTTTTGATACTATTCGTGTGGAAAAAAATTCAAGGCGGTAATCGAGCATGCGGGTCTAAAATGGTTATTATGGTTGAAGGACCTTTCTAGCATACTCATGAGGTAGTATTGAGACTGTAGAAGTTTGACTATGTAGTTGTTCATATGTCAGGCAAGAAGCACGGAACATGAATGGATGGAGAAGGAAGGTAAGAGTAGTATGGGCACTGAGTTATAGCCTTGTGGAGTGGCAGACATTGCAAGCTACTGACGCCAAATGCAAGTTGGAAATGACACAACCACAGTTCAGCATGAGTGACAGCTGGTAATGTAAGTCAACTATGTTTGGGCTATGTGTGGTAGTACCAGTTAAGCTCAGGGAAGAAATGTTATAGGAAACACACAATCACGCGCTGTCTTGTCATGAATGTTATAGGGCAATAAACGAAATAGTAGCAGAATGGTGCTGGTGAACTAGATAGAAGGAACTTATCGAACTGAATGGAAAAAATTGAATATTGTGTGTACGACAAGTAAACATGGACCATAAGCAAGTACTATTGCAAATGTTATCAGAGGCAACTAAATCATTTCAAATGATATGAATAGATTTCGTAGGACTAGACTCCAGTGGGAAACCATTTCATTTTAATGATCTATGACCACTTCTCATGGTATTTGTAAATTACTGCCATTTTTAATCAGCAGGCAACTACAGTTGCACAGACCATGGTCAACAACTGACTGCTCAAGTCTGGTGCACATGAAACAGTCATCATAGACCAGAGGACGAACTTCATGGTGCACTTGATGAAACAGCTATGTCTTTTGCTAGAAGCTTAGACATTAAGAACAAGGCCACTATGCTTGCAAACTAATGGGAGAATGAAATGCTTGCATTGTGCTACTGGTAGGATGTTGAGTTAGTGTGTAAACTCTCACCATAATGGTAGGGATATGTACTTGTCATTTGTCATAGCTGAATACTACTGAGCCAGTCCATTATGAGGTGGTGTATGGGAGAGAGATACCTTCACTGTTCAATGTTGTGAGACCAAAAATTAGCAAGGATGCGGAACTGGTTCGAAATTTCACCAACACACTAAGGGAGTATGGAGATGTGTGGCAGGGCAAACACCAAGGTCCCTGGAATGCCAAGAGTAAATAGGAAACCACACTGGAGAATTACCACAATATAGAACAGGACTATGGGTAATGCTATCAAGGCAGTATACCCCAAATGGCATAACAAAAGAATTTTTTATGACATACAAGGAATTGCATTAAGTAATAGACAACATCACCAGTCAATGTCAAGCTTCAGTTGCTAACTAGAATGATAATAGTTCACGTCAGATGCCTATGACCATTTTAAGATTCTCTAGATTTATTATGACAGGTAGCAGCATCCATTGCTAAGAACAAGGTTACAAGTAGTAAGGGTAAGGATGAACACAAGGATCTGGCGCAACTTGCGTATGGGATACTGTATTGTGAAGGTCGAGGAAATAAGGAGGGATATTTTGTGTTATGTTGTAATGTAATTAAAGAGAGTAACATTAGTTGGGCTGCTGTATTGTGTGGCTATCGGAAGGCAACATTTGATTGTAAGGAAAATGCAAGGTGCAAGTTTTTATATCAAGGATTTATAGTCATTGTACCTGAGAAGATTATGTCTTGTGACAGCAAATATTTTCAAATAGGGGAAGGAGAGTTATTTGCAGCTCCCGTTTTCCAAGGAATCCTACTCATAGCAGTGTTTCACCTGTTCACCAAGGGTGTAGTGGGAATGTTGTGGGATTAGAAACTGAAAAGCAGAGTACTTTTTGCCATTACCTGAGGGACCCTGTGACAAACGTTTAGTGCATGTGAGGTGAGGAATTTGGAGGATGTATTTGCAGGGTTGTAAGAAGAAGTGGAGAACAAAATTGTATTCAGAGAAGTGTGGGACTTTGGAGTACAGTAAATTGTGTATGTTCTACAAATGGTTACTGGGGCAAATGCAGCAGACAGTAGATGTAGTACAGTGTACCTTGAAGTGGCGCTAGAGGGGTTAGTTAGATGCTGAGGGGAGGTATTGCTAACTTTATTCGGGAGTGTGAAGAGCAATGGTGTATGGGAGCTAAATAGCGCATGGAAAGAGTAAGGTAACAAAGCAATTGTAGAATGGTATGTCACACAATTGTCAAGTTTGGAACAACACTTGTTAAACAATAGAGATGCATTACAGGAATTGATGACAGAGATAATAGGATATATGAGGACAACAGTTGACACTGTGAACCAGGGTCTAGGGATTATACAGACTGAAGAGGATGCATTGGCCATGAAGATAATGGTTGTGAGGCTGTTGCAGTCATTAGCCAATGGCGTATTGGATGTTCAAGTAGTGATGACAAGTTTACAAGAAGCCATTCACTGTGCAGTACATGGACAGCATTGTTAACACCAGGGCAGAACTTGATTGTTATTGGATGGTACAGGGGCAGTTACCACTGGCACTGGGACTGATCACAGAGCTCTTCGGATCTCACTCATAGCAACATCTTCCCTTTTTTAATTTTATTTCTGTATGTATTAACAAATGGATATGTTAATTAACAAATATTGAATCATATTTCCAGTAAAAGTAACATACATTCTACTGTTATTTATCAGCTATATGAAAGTGCCAGAATTCATAGTTAATTAAAAGATGGTGCAAAAATGCAAAATTTCACATAGGAAGTGAAAGACTTTTCTATTTCTGGCGACTGAACAGTGTTATTGACATGTGTAACATTTTTAATGATAAGATACCTTGCATATCTGTATCAAATTTTAATTTCTTTTCATATGATGAATAATAAAAAAATAACAGTGTTTCTATTTGTTAATAAATATCGAATTCAAATTAAGTTAAAAAAGTTGTTACTGGCGAGATTTCACCCAAGTACTTTATCATTAGTGCTTCTGACAATATAGTTTATTTAGTCTACATGTTTGGTGCTCAACAGCGCTCGGAAATCTTCCCATTTTCATACTGTTTTTTGGAGTTTGAGAGTTGCATTGTACTGCCTAAAATAGTGATGTCCTCGCGCTGACCTTCAGACCCTACAAGTATGAAGAAAACTGGAGAGGGCAGAGCGGTCTGTGGAGTTGCCTTGTTGGCTACACAGCAGTTGTGTTGTGCACCAGAACAGCCATTATAAAGTACAAATCTGACAAATAGAGCAACTCTCAAGCAATTTGCATGAATGCTCAGATGACAGTGCTGGGAAGCGTATACAAATGGAAGATACAGTAAGGCCTTCTCCTGAGCAAGCTGCTGCACTCTATCGCCTGCTGTGCAGTGGTTTCTCCTGTGTGCCCAGCTGCCAGCAGCCTGAACGTGAGCAGTGCAGCGCTCAGTCGGCGCGGCTCCCAGCACCCATGGAGGCAAACAGCTGTGAGGTAGTGTAGCGATCTGTGATGTGTAGCCTTAGCAGTGGCAACAGCGCAGAGGAAACTGTGTGGCGATCCTCGGCTGTTGCATCAACAGCAAAAGTCAATGTGAATGTAACTGCAGTACCTTCAACTGGCTGCAGGAGAACATTTCACCTGAAGCCTCGTTTACACCAGAATGAATGAAAGTGAACACAAGCGAATGAGCTTTTGCAGGCAATTTGCCAGTGTTCACTACCTGTCCATTTTATCTTAAACAAACGTTTACAATGGAGGGAACAGAGCACAAGAAAATGTTATGGATGCTACGTTGTTTTTATCATCACACTAATAATATTCACACAGATATCGCCAGATACAGCACTAGTAATAGCAAAGATAGAAAACTTTGATACTCAAGAGAGGATAATTTCGCGCAGTGAATGGGATGGTTTTGACAAAGCAAGCAACCTTCTTTAGTATTATTCCAAATATCGACACATACATTTTTATATCTCTCCTTGGCTTCTTGTTACGGTTGAGGTGGAAATTAAAAAGCAGAAAAATAATTATCGACGAGCAACACAACATGAATGAAGTCTAGTATTTATGCATGGTTACTATATTAATAAGTCTTTAGCATTTTAATAACTACTGTATGGCAAATAGTTCCTGGTGTCTGCAATATCACACGGAAAGAGTAAGGTAACAAAGCAGTTGTAGAGTGGTATGTCACACAGTTGTCAAGTTTGGAACAACAGGTATTACACAATAGATATGCCTTACAGGAATAGGATATATGAGGACAACAGTTGACACTGTGAACCAAGGCCTAGGGATTATACAGACTCAAGAGGATGCATTCTTCATGGCTTGGTCTGTACACGACGGTACACAGTACCAAAATGCTCCAAAAAGCCGTGCACGAAAATGTGATTCTTCAGATGATCATATCTCGGATTTTACTGATCACAAAGGTAAGGGGCCAACTGTTTCGGATTGCCATTGGCCAGCAACCATCTTTATACTCATTGGAAGAACAGGTATACTGTAGCTATCCTATAGTATAGGTCAAAATTTAAACGTTATGTTAAACGTTATGCAGTTCCTCCAGTGCAGGGAAATTGAGAAAATTGGTTAGGTGGATGTTAAACGGCTTATGAAAGTACCACTTATTCGTGGGGGGTTCGTAAGAAAACCCTGAAAAACTATGAGTTTTTGAGACGAAAACTACCAATTGCGGGGATGGCCACTTCTATAATTTCTATTCATGGCAGTCATCGAAATTTCTTCCATGTGTTCTTCAGATGATGACCTTAGGGAAATTTGAAATTTTTTTCGGTGTAATTGTCCATTACCGAGATTTAGAGGTTCAGAGCTACCATATGCACGTAAAATATGCACAAAATGTCCAGTCTGAAGCGTAAATATACTTTTCACTAACGCAGTGAACACATTTCAAGGGTTATAGGTTCATCACAAGACTTCTGAGTCACCAAACTATGTTTTTAATCAGTACTTTTTTACCAATAAAACTTTATAAGACTCACTGTCTCCATGTAATGGGCATTTCACGCCTATAAAAGAACGTTCAAGCCAGAACTGCAGTGACGATAAATGGGCTGAAAGGAGCCTGAAAAAACTTATATTACTGCCAAAAATGATATGGAACTGGAAAGACTGCAAAATCAGTAAAGTATTCCTAATGACACTTTTACTTTTTTAAGAAACAAATCTTAAGCTGGTATTTTCGGTGAAGAGTGTTCAATGAGCAAAGTATCCAAAAACAAATATATGTGTCAAAGTGTGCAAATGTTTTATATGAGCAGCATTACCTGCAATAGTGAGGAAAAGAAGGGAAGTGGGAAAATTATCGTGTCAGAGCACAAGAAAGGAGAGTATGTGCCTTTTTAAAAACTCTGACAGAAAACTGGGGAACCAACTGCTTTAATGCCTCACCAAAAATATTTGGCATGTGAACATATTAGTGCATTTTGTGCTGAAAGAGAGCAGCAGAGTGTTAATACCAGTGGAGAGAGGAGACAGTGTCGGTGGGAGAGAAAAAGACGCAGTGAAAGTTGAAGATAGATGGATGAAGCCAATAACAGTGGGAGCCTAAAAGTGAGATTCTGATGTTCAGTGAGAGGTGGTTGCAGTAAAGGAGAAAGAGAGGTGAATGGAGGTAGAAACAATGGGAGCGAGAGAGGGAGGGGACAGTGGAAATGAAATGTATAGATGATTGGAGACCATATATAGGCTTGGAGGTCTGGACACCCCCAGACTGCCGAGCTTTAACACGCAGGTATAATAAATTGGGCCGAAATTTTAAACTCCTCGGTACAGGGGAAAAACAATTTTGGAGATGCTGAGGTATGGTAGACACAGTGCCAGTGGGGAAGAAAGACAATAGGAGACAGTGTAAGAGAGAGAAGACAGTGGCAGTGAGAGATACTGTAAATTAGTGGGACAGACATATACAGACAGTGGCAGTGATAGGGAGATACAATGTATGAAGGATTAACTACAAAGGGAGACCATGTAAAACGATTTAGAATGTTCTGTGTTATAAGAGCGTGAATATGTTTACATGTGGAAAGTTTTCGTGACTAGGGCAGAATGAGGATTGAGGCAGCTGGTTCCCACTTTTCAGTCAGGGATTTTTAAAGCGGGACATAGTCGCCTTTTTCATGCTCCAACAGAAGCATTTTTCTACTGATCTTATTAATAGACATATGAGGAAGAAAATGTCAATACATCAACATAATAGATACCTAGTTCTACTTGTTTACTTTCAATAGATACCTAGTTCTACTTGTTTACTTTCGTGGATATTTATTGTGCTGTTCCCTCTTAGCAAAAAGTAATGCAAAGGTATTGTTAATTCACTCCATTTGCGCATGATGGAAGAATATAATGAATTTATTTCTTCTCCACATCTCCAGGTGAAATGCTTTGGCAGTTTGCTACAGACCGTAATTCTTTTTCTTCAATATTTTCTTGGTATAAATCTTTAGTATCCCATGAACACCTACGATATCTATATTCTAATATCACAAATTGCCGTGATACACCTTGTGTTTGCAGCCATGTGCTTGTGTATCGTGAATATGGTTTATGTTGTAGATGTATTTAGTTACACAGCTGTATATGGGTATATTCTCCCTTTGTTTGCAGTTTCTTGCTGTGAATATTTATTATTCGGATCCAGACAGTGTAATGCTTTATACAACAATGTATGATAACAGTGTGGAATTTTATTTGCTTTCGTTGCTGTTGTTGAACAGCAATGTCCGTTATGATCAATGTCTGAGTTGTTTTTCAACTTAAAAAACTTATTAAAATATTTTTTTAATCTGTGTTCACTCATCACTGGTATATAACACATCCTTTCTCTAAATAAATTTATAATACTACAAATATCTGCAACATATACCTTTCTGGTTTTGTGACTGTAAAAATGTTATTTCACATATTGCATAGTGGTGTTACGCAAAGAAAACTGACTAATATGACAATAAATACTTCGTACATCATAACCTCATTAAACTTCCAAAATAAAATTTTAATTTTAATTTTTAACAGTGTTATAAATTTACAATTACAACAAGCTGCTTTTGTGAACCACATTAAGTCACAAGGCAAAAACGTTTCAGAATGTGACATAAATGTCAAATGAACTTTACATTTGTACATCTCTCTCATATTTATCATTTTGCAATTGCATTAGCGATGCTCACATGGAGTGAAACAAAATTGATGGTATTCTTTCATGGTCCCTGGCTGGTGGCTAATTGTATCAGTCTGACTGGTGTAGTGATAGTCTGCTTCCAACCAAGTATATGCAGCCATGTTGCTCTGATCCCTGTTTGATTAAAATGAAACATAAAAAAATATTTCTTAATTATATTACAGATGTTATTGTGTAATCACTCTTTAATTATCTGACTTGTGTTACTCGGGTAGAAAAGATAGAAGAGTGATCGAAATTCAGTTACAGTACAAACTTTTATCTATCAGGATTTAGACAGCCTTAAAACTTTCACAGCAGCCTTGTAAAAAATGAGTATACCTTGTTAAAGTTAAATTTTTGAGGAAAGTCGTACATTTTTCTGTAAGGACAAAGATATTGACAGTCCCAGACAACACGGTGATAGTCTTGCTGCTTTCAATAATGTGTTACACAGCACTGAAAGTCCAATCACGATCTCAGAACACGTTATGACTTTGTATTTGTCACCTAATGGTGGACCATTGACGCAGATGTGTAAGTCCCGATGCTGATCTCAGCTGTGGACGTAAAGGTCAGTTTTATGAGTTACTCAGTGAAGCAGTGTGGGGAATGCACATTGAGCTTCACCCATGCATTCTAGGGAACTTCAGTGTGTGCAATGGGTGTTGTTCAGGCATATCTCCAGACTTCCTAGACGTACGTGCAGTGGGCAATATAAACGAGTATGGTTTATGGCTGCTAGTATTTTGTGCAAAGTACCAGGTGTGTGTCGCTGACATGTAATTAAAATGCAAAATGACACACAATGCCCCGGGTCCATCATTGGTCCTAGAGATTGCTAGTTGGTCTCTAATTATTTCATTGCACATGATATTTACTGTGTATCCTGACTAATTCTTTCAGTCTGAGAATTTAAACAAACTAAACGTAGGAAGAGCTAGTTGTTTATTTAATTATTTTGTAATAAGAGAAAGCCAACTTCATTTTCCCTTTAGTACTTCTTGTGACCGTATCCTGGGTGGTGTTTGAATCTTTGCAATACTTTGCATAGCATAGACATATATGGTGGTATGCTACAGCGTCTGCTATGCAGGTGCACCAAAAGTGGGTGCAGCACTGCTGCAAAGATGGTGACAGGTACAAGAGGACACTAGCTGCTGGTCGAGTGGCGATGCATTAGGTTGGCAAGAAAGACAGCTCTTTGGAAGGAAGTCGGGTGTTGGCAGACTTCCGGAGTGTACAAAGAATGGTAACCATCTGCAACTCCTCCAACAGTCTGGCACAGAAGCTGATGGTAAGTGGACATATGGGAAATCTCGGTCTGAAGGTGTTGTGAGATTCCTCGTTCACTTTCTGAGCCGTGTGGTAGAAATATTTATCTTTCAGCATTTAGGATATTAGGTAATAGTGTGAATTAAAATGTTACTTGTGTAGAATATTTATGGGCGCTAGTTTTAAGGTCATTTTTGTTAGGTAATAGCTTAAATTAAAATGTTTGTTGTGTGCAGTATTTATGGATGCTAATTTTAAGTTCATGATTGTGTGAAGCCTTGTGTGAGATCAATCTCTCACTCATGCTGAACGAGGGCATGAAAGGTTTGTAAATTACGATCTCTTCCAGGAGGAGATTATTAGGTAAAATTACGATAAAGCCCGTGTGTGAAATAAATGTGTTCATAATTAAGATCTACTTTACATGTGAAGATGTGTGTGTGTCCATGCTCTCATATGTTCAAAGCAAGGGCACGAAAGGTTTACAAAATGTGATGTCTTTCAGATGGAAAGTATTAGGTTCTACTGCAATACATAATTCGTGTTCGCAAATATTTTACCTATGGTGACTTTAGAAATGATTTAATGTGAGTTATAATCAGATGCAGATAACACGGGAGCACAGGGGCGGGAGAGGTACTGTCCAGCTTTGTATTCTTGTTTCAATGTCTGGCTATAATCAGAAAGTGGTTTCTAAATCGAAATGGGCGTCAGTGAGTAATTAAAAGTGAATTTATATTGAATGTGGAACCATTTTGTAAGGCTTGATGTGCTATGTGGTGGGTGACTAAAGAAGAGTGTTCTCATGAGTGACCTCGCGATAAATTAGATTTCATGTTGGTACATTACTGTAAGAAAATCGAGTTGAGAGAACATGGTAGTACCTTTGTCAATACTGCGTGGATAATGGCCATTTGATTTACAAAAGATAGGGGATCCAATATTAGAATCAGAATTTAAGAGAGCTTTCTAGGACTTAGGATCAAATAAGGAAGAAGGGATGGATAACATTCCATCAGAGAGGCAATTCTGGCATTGCAGATGATAATCGAAGCAAGAGTAAACAAAAATCAAGACACTGTCATATGATTTGTCAACCTAGAAAAGCGATCGACAACGTAAAATGGTGCAAGACGTTCAAAATTCTGAGAAAAATAGGGGTACGCTATAGGGAGAGACGGGGAATATACAATATGTACAAGAGCCAAGAGAGAATAATAAAAGTAGATGACCAAGAACGAAGCACTTGGATTAAAGAGTGTGTTATTCAGAAATGTAGTCTTTCCCTCTTCTGTTCAATCTGTATATCGAAGAATCAATGATGGAAATAAAAGAAAAATGCGGGAGTGGAATTAAAATTCAAGATGAAAGGATATCAATAATATGATTCGCTGACGACATTGTTATCCTGAGTGAAGGTGAAGAAGAATTACATGTTATGCTGACTGGAATGAGCAATCTAATTTGTACAGAATATAAATTGGGAGTAAATCAAAGAAAGACGAAAGTAATGAGAAGTAGCAGAAATGAGAAAAAAGGAACTTAACATCAAGGTTGATGGTCATGGAGTAGATGAAGTTCAGGAATTCTCCTACCTAGGCAGCAAAATAACCAATGGTGGATGGAGCAAGGAGGACATCAAAAGCAGACCCCAACAATGGCAAAAAGGGCAAGAGAAGTCTGCTAGTATCAAACATAGGCCTTAATCTGAGGAAAAAATTTCTGAGAATGTGTCTGGAGCGCAGTGTTGTATAATGGTAAAACATGGACTGTGGGAAACTGGAAATGAAGAAAATCGAAGCATTTTAGATGTGGTGCTACAGACGAATGTTGAAAGTTAGGTGGACTGATAAGGTAAGCAATGAGGAGCTTCTGCATGGAATCTGAGAGGATAGGAATATGTGGAAAACACTGACAAGGAGAAGAGGCAGGATGATAGGACATCTGTTAAGACATCGTGGAATGACTTCCATGTGCTAGAGGGAGCTGTAGAGGGCAAAAACTGACAAGACAGAGATTGGAATACATTCAGCAAGTAATGGTGGATGTACAGCCCATAGAGAAATAGATTGCCATGTGGGAAGCCATCCAGTACAATCCACCTTAGTCAGTTAACTTATTTCTGGTCTAAATTACGTCAATAGTGGTAGTCACTTCTGGAAGCTTAAACGACATATAAAGAAATCAAGTATTGTTCCTTTGCATGAAATCTGTTTTAGTACCCATGCACAGCGCTTCTGTATCAGTTATATTTTCATCTTGTGTTGTTTTCTCGTAAACTAAGTGACTGTAGTATTCCTTTAGGAATGATGTGTATCATGAGAGAACAAAACCGATATATTTCGCGCAAATGTAGCACACAGTCTGCATTCATGTTGGCACAGGAAATCAGCAGTGGCTGTACTAATGCGACTCTTTTGATGGTATGGTTGAAAACTAATATGGCTTCACCAGATGCACCATGTTACTGTGGAACTGAACCTGAATCTTACTTTGGATGATATTTATTGTGAAAAGATTTAATATTACGATCATGGCCACAGTGTATCTAGGGTAGTATGAGGAATCCTGTTCATACCAGTTGCTTCTCCACAATCTACCGTCTCTTGTTACTTGAATTGACACAGAGAGAAACACTCCACTGCTCTACTGAACGATTTTCAGAATGAGCAACGGCATGACTGTGGAATAACCCCACTCTCATACACATCCTATGAACTCGAATTATTTGTTGGGTTTCCAATTTCTTGCATTTTATGGCATAAATCGAAATTAGTTTTCGTGGAAACCAGTAGTTGGCTGTTAAGTATTAGTTTCGAGTTCTAAACAGAACATAAAAGTTTTGTCAAATTCACTATTGTCCTCATCTCTTTATTTCAATTAGCAGTTAGTAACCAACGAATGCACTGGAAGTCTGATGGTTCAGTACTGAGAACTAATGGCAACGATCAATATACATTAATGAATATCCATTGCATTAAGAAATTCTGAATTACATGTTGATAAATTCGAAGGGGAGACTGATTAATTAATTAATTAATTAATTAATTCTATTTAAAGGAACCACTGCTTCTTATAGGCTCACCCAATCATAATTGTTAGAAACTATAGGTTTGAGCACTGTAAAATTTCTTAGGCTCAACTCCTTTCATGTATTTCTGGTAACATCTTACACAAACAACAGCACCATTCCATGGAACCTTTCATTTAATAACATTCATCTTCCAATACAGTAGATACTTTCCAGTCCAAACATCGGCAGCAACTAGATCTTATTTTAACTAAGAGTTTAAGAGGAAAGATCTCCACCATTTTCTGCACATGTACTCCATCCTTTGCGCCAGTTGTGACGGTGCTCATATACTACTAGTGACAAAAGTGCTCTTTGTCCTTAAAAAGATTCAGTCTCCAAAAACACCTGGCAGAACCGATCTTTGTAAAACTAAGGATCCTGAAACAGTAGATATATTTGGTGATAGTGTATCGAAAGAAGTTCTTAAATGCACCCATTTTTGAAGATTACCCGAAGATCAATCCACTTCTTACCCTTATGCCTGGCAGCACATTTGATCACTCAAAAGTGAAATCCCATGAGTGTTCATCAAGAATATTGATATCCCAAAATCTGTCTGTGATTCTAAGAATCAGGCAACTTACAGCTCCCACAAAAATATAAGCAAGGCAAAGGCAACTTCCAGTTCACCATCAATAACTACATAAACGCTTACTGGGGGAAACACTTCGCAAGTATACAGAAGTGTATCAATCTTAGGAACATCATTGGAGTGTGTGCAGATATCAAAAGGGCCATTGGGTCCACGCCTAAGAAGACTGCCTACTTCATGAGATGAATGGAATACTCAACTCTAATTGTAATCGATAGTTGTGTCACTGGTTGGAACACTACGCCAATCTATGTTCATGACCAGCCACCATCAGGCCAAGGACAATTTCTCATCCGTCAGTTTGCTCGAAGTTGAAAGCCATGCCTACAAATGAGGAGCTTAAAAGAGGTATTACTGGCTTTAAACCTAGGAAACGCCCTAGTAAAATGACACTAATACAGAATGTTTCAAACTTACACAGGTCCTTCCACAGCCATACAACATTTTATTGATGTGTTGGCCTGTGGTAGTGTGAGATGCAGTATATGCACAACGCCAATGTCACTATTCTATACAAAGGTAAAGGTGATAGGGTGATTGAAATTGCTACTACGGAATTTCACTGCTTACTACAGGCGGAAAAGCATTTTCCCATGTGATGTTGGGCACAATGGAGAAACTTGCAGAATGTGAAACTCATTGGAAGATTAAAACTGTGTGCAGGATCGAGACTCGAACTCGGAACCTTTGCCTTTTGCGGGAAAGTGCTTTACTGACTGAGCTACCCAAGCACGACTCACGCCCCGTCCTCACAGCTTTAATTCCGCCAGTACCTCGTCTCCTACCTTCCAATCTTGCAGAATGTATGTATCCCAAGCCTCAATGTGGGTTTCGATCTCAGTGACCTACTGTTGATATGATCTTCACACTACGGAAAATTCAGAAAAATTTTTGCAATCAGATGCCAGCCTTGATCATTACTTTCATCAACCTAAATAGATAATGGACACAGTCAGCAGCAAGGGACTGTACATCTTACCAATGAAGGTAGATTCCCACCAAAACTCCTGAAAATGATCAGCGCCTTTCACAATGATATGAAATGTGCTATATGGTGACTGTAGTCGTTAAATTCTGCTGCCCCGACTCACTAGCGTCAGAAGATCTCTCTCTTGATGACGAAATAAATGAAACAACTGGTGAAGTGGTGAAGGCTACTGGGGAGCTCCAGATGTGAGCATTGGCCATCAAGCACCTTACAGTGACCACAAAAATATTCGTCTGTCAGGTAAGGGTAGTGAGCGTTGGCCTGTATGGGACCAGATTTGGATGTCATATGCTAAACAAGAATGTGGTTTCAACACTCCTCCTTTTTGGTGGGTACCACATACACTCCTGGAAATGGAAAAAAGAACACATTGACACCGGTGTGTCAGACCCACCATACTTGCTCCGGACACTGCGAGAGGGCTGTACAAGCAATGATCACACGCACGGCACAGCGGACACACCAGGAACCGCGGTGTTGGCCGTCGAATGGCGCTAGCTGCACAGCATTTGTGCACCGCCGCCGTCAGTGTCAGCCAGTTGGCCGTGGCATATGGAGCTCCATCACAGTCTTCAACACTGGTAGCATGCCGCGACAGTGTGGACGTGAACCGTATGTGCAGTTGACGGACTTTGAGCGAGGGCGTATAATGGGCATGCGGGAGGCCGGGTGGACGTACCGCCGAATTGCTCAAGACGTGGGACGTGAGGTCTCCACAGTACAATGATGTTGTCGCCAGTGGTCGGTGGAAGGTGCACGTGCCCGTCGACCTGGGACCGGACCGCAGCGATGCACGGATGCACGCCAAGACCATAGGATCCTACGCAGTGCTGCAGGGGACTGCACCGCCACTTCCCAGCAAATTAGGGACACTGTTGCTCCTGGGGTATCGGCGAGGACCATTCGCAACCGTCTCCATGAAGCTGGGCTATGGTCCTGCACACCGTTAGGCTGTCTTCCGCTCACGCCCCAACATCGTGCAGCCCGCCTCCAGTGGTGTCGCGACAGGCGTGAATGGAGGGACGAATGGAGACGTGTCGTCTTCAGCGATGAGAGTCGCTTCTGCCTTGGTGCCAATGATGGTCGTATGCGTGTTTGGCGCCATGCAGGTGAGAGCCACAATCAGGACTGCATACAACCGAGGCACACAGGGCCAACACCCAGCATCATGGTGTGGGGAACGATCTCCTACACTGGCCGTACACCTCTGGTGATCGTCGAGGGGACACTGAATAGTGCACGGTACATCCAAACCGTCATCGAACCCATCGTTCTACCATTCCTAGACCGGCAAGGGAACTTGCTGTTCCAACAGGACAATGCACGTCCGCATGTATCCCGTGCCACCCAACATGCTCTAGAAGGTGTAAGTCAACTACCCCGGCCAGCAAGATCTCCGGATCTGTCCCCCATTGAGCATGTTTGGGACTGGATGAAGCGTTGTCTCACGCGGTCTGCACGTCCAGCACGAACGCTGGTCCAACTGAGGCGCCAGGTGGAAATGGCATGGCAAGCCGTTCCACAGGACTACATCCAGCATCTCTACGATCGTCTCCATGGGAGAATAGCAGCCTGCATTGCTGCGAAAGGTGGATATACACTGTACTAGTGCCGACATTGTGCATGCTCTGTTGCCTGTGTCTATGTACCTGTGGTTCTGTCAGTGTGATCATGTGATGTATCTGACCCCAGGAATGTGTCAATAGAGTTTCCCCTTCCTGGGACAATGAATTATTTCAATTTCCAGGAGTGTAGATTTTAATATAGAGATGAGAAAAAAGGCAGCTAATGATTTTGAAAAAGATGTTTGTAAGTTGATGAATTACCCTGTTTTTGGTAAAATAATGGAAAATATAAGAAACAGATAAAATATTAAAAGTTTAACGTATCCTACAAAATATGTAAAATATATTTCCTTACCAAACTATGTATTTACAACTGTGTGTTCAGAAAATTTTGTAGTAGCCTGTATGTAAAATAAAAATAAAATTTAATACACCAATTTATATGTGAAGAAGTAATTTACGAATTTTGAAAAAAATCACGATTTGGATTATAATGTCATGAAGAAAAAATATGGAGAAAATATAGATTCTTGTTTAATTGATACTGTTGCCTACTTTTATGGTATAAGAACAGAAGAATTTTATGGGGATCTGAAAACTATGTTAAATGAATTTGATACAGGTCATATTCCAAAAGATAATATTTAGTGCTCCCACAAGTAAAGAAAAGTCTTACAAAATATGAAACATAAAATTTATGGAAACATTACTGTAGAAAACATTAGTTGGAAATCTAAAATGTGCATGAGTAGAAGATGAGAATATAAAATATCTTAAGTGTTTAAAAATGTGTACCCTACATTTGAAGATAAAATTTAAAAAAAGAATAATAATCTATCAATCTATGAAAATGAATTTAATTGGATATTATAAGCATAAATTATATACTGTTAAATGTAATAAAATGGTTTCAGGTGCAAATGACTGTAGAAGATTTAAATTAGAAAATGTGATAGACTGCATTAGTGCAAACAAATTATAAAATAATTGAATCTAATGGTTTGAGAAAACGTGCAATATAAAATTTAACAAATTATATAGTAAGGAGTTAAAATGGCAAAAAAAGAGAGTTAAAAATTACGGAATTAAAAGATGAAGTACATGAAACAGTAAAAATCGTTTGGTAATATTTAATTCATATATATGAATGGTTAATAAAGTATTAAAAATTTTAAAATATTTAAACACAGGTTATCTATTAATATTCAATTATTTAAAAATGAGATGATTAATAAAGAACTGAAATTTTTATAAATTAAAAAACCAATCTTTACTATTTGTACATGAGGTGAGTATTAAAAAATTAAAAACCTTAACAATATAATGTAAAAATAATTATGATTAGTATTTTAATATGTTTTCACAATGTGAAAAGTATTAATGCATTTTCAAATTCACTCAAGAAAGAAATTTTTCAGAATATTTTGGTTTACATAGTATGCATTGGTGCACTCTTGACAAGGACGACTGTTACGTTTTAAACATGTTTTTTTTTCTTGAAGTTCTGTAGTTATATTTTTGAATATACTTAGCAATACATTAAAGACCCTTATTTACAAATTTTGCAAGTATATCTTTCTTATTCCAACTTTGAACAAATTCTTAGATTGGCCTTAAAAGTATTTTCTGTATTTTGTTTCTTTTTTATACAATCAATATGTTATTTTTATGTCTTTGCTAATATTTTTCTGTTTGTCACACAAAGGAGAGGACACTGTAATTGAATTGCCCTTTTACACATCAAAAATTTTAGAGAAATAAACTAATTAATATATGAAAATTAATTTTATTCAAATTAAGTTAACGAGATTTAAAACTTTTAATAAAGAAATAAAAATAATGATTGATGATTAAATACAAACATTCTAACAAATTTAAGGAAGAAGAAATTAGAAAGTTAAAAAATATTAGACTAAATAAAAGATACAAAAATTACAAAATCTAAATAAAGAACTGTATGAGATTTAACATAAATGAATAAGTTTTATTTTAGTTAATTTATTATGATTTATAAAAGTTACTAACGAAATAAAAATTATGAAAGGTTTTCTTTGAAGTAATTAATTGCTCTTGTGTCTAGTTATTCTGAAGATTAAAATTATTTGTATATAATTCAATGTTATTACATAATTCTTCTTTTATGTGTTAAGATAATCTGGTTCATAAATTGTGGTTAGGAATGTTTTAAAATTACGGTATGTATTTGTAGTAGTGTATATTTGTTTTCAAAGGTTTTTATGTTGGGCTCGAATTTCACAAAACTTAAAAATAAAATAACTATGAAATAATTTTAAAAGAAGTAAATGGGTATTAATTTCGATTTTTGTGTTGGTGTAACAACATTTGGCATTATTAAATTGAAAGTATCTGTTCTAAAATAATAAATATTGTCTAAACATTCAATATACATGCCACCAATTGCATGAAATCTATTTATATTTTGCAGTGATTTATATCCACATGATTTTTTTTTGCTTAATCGAGTTTCCAGTTTTATACTGTCCATACTTTCTTATAATGATTAAACTTCTTTAGTAATCCATTTTTAAACATATTAGCTTGTTCTATTTTCAATAATAAAACCAACGAATATAATTCCACTCCATTAATAAATACAGTATTCTTTGATTAAATGATAGTCCCTCCAAAGGTTCTTAAATTTTGGAAAGTAGTTTTAGCTTTTCATCAAAATGTTTATCGTATTTCTCTCGTCTTGTTCTAATAGTGCAGCACAATAATTGACTTTAAAGGATTATTTTTCATGAACAATCATGAAAACTTGTATTTCATTCCAGATTACTTTCTTGTTTTGTACATTTAAAATTTGCTCCATTTACTAAACAAAAGTTTTTAGAGAAATAAAAGAAATAAAAATAAATAAAAGTATTTTAATGGCATGAAAGATATGAATTATAATGTTTCTAAATTTAGATACAATATTCTATAAATCATTTTCATGAAGATTTTTATGAAATAAGTTTTTCTTAAATTTTCCAGCTGATATGAGAATTAGCAAAATCAAGCCATTAACAAAACTTTGTTATCTTTCTTTCTAAAAATTTTTACATCATACATACCTGGTAAATTTGCTTCTTATGCATCTTGCTCATAAAAATTTCGTTTTATATCTTTTATTTAAGAGTAATTGGGTCTGAAATTTTAATACCATCAATTTAAAAATTCCTTTTGACCAATTGGTGTTGTGTCCTATTTCAAAAATTGCTGTTAATGTACTTGTTCTTCTTTATCTCCTATTTTATATTTTGTGTCAGCTAATATAAACTTTTCTTGCAGCTATATGTATTGTTGCATAGGTGAAAAATATTTATAATACTTTGTATTAACTTTTGTTGTTTTCATTTTTATTGTCGAATGTCTTGTATCATTATATCAGTCTGGTACTTCTGAAAAATCTTTCAACACCAGATGCTATTAATTCTGTGATTAATGTTATAGCTTTTATATTAGTTTATTAAAATCTGTACAGTAAAAGTCTTTTGGAATATGTTGCAAAAGTTCTTGGGGTTCTTGCAAAAACATTTTTTAAAGTATCTGAAGCATATTTAGTAGTTTATATTTAACTGGATTAGCGCTGGCAATTATTGGTAAAACATCAATAACAATCAATAAATATTTTCATTCCCTATTAGATTTTGAAATTCCTTTTAAGTTACCAGGATCTGTTCCTACTAGATCAGCTTGCCATAAACCATCTATATCAAAAGAAACATCATTCCTTCCTCTTACAGTTTTTGTTTAATTCGTTAATAATTTCTTCACAAATATTTATACGCTGTATATCAGCTCCTACTAAATTTTTTAACGATTTTGTTGTTTTTAGTTTTATAATTTGTACAAATTGGTTCAATTCTTTGTCACACATTGTTAGTTGTAGTTCTTGGAGGGTGATGCATTTTCGTATACCTTCTGCATGTCAAGCACCAGATATGATTACACATTTATGTAGAGTTAAATTTCACCAAATACAATTAATTTTATGTTTACTCGTATTGTTGTAAAGGTTACATTTAATCCAACAGTTAGGTAATTCGATTAACGCATTATTTTTATGAGTTGGGTAAGAATAGTTATTTTATAAAGTTTATCAACCATACTTAATGAAGAGTCACAATTATTAAATGATAAATTTTATTTATACTTTTAGCAATAACTTTTTCAGGGTAAACACATACTCATAATTATGGTTTTTTTGGTCATCTGCAGTCATGAATGTAAATTCAATCATTTGATTGTCATAAACCTTACTTACTAATCTATTAAACTTATCTGAAGCATGTTTTAAGTTGTAACATGTGATTTACCTATTATTATAATCTTCTTTAGTACTATCATAAATTCTATTTTCATTATTTAATTGTTTAAGAATACTTGTATAACAATCTTTCTAGCAAAATTTTAGTTCTTTTTTAGTAACATGGTTACTGAATTCTATTAAGATACTTCGATATTTAAGTTTTATAACAATATTTTTCAGTTCCTTTTCTAAATATTGTTTGGTAGCCATATCAAAAACAGTTATTGGCTCTTTTTTCTATCTACCAACTTGGTACCTTCATAAAAAGATGTAAGTCTTAGTTGTTTTAAAATTCTTATCTAATTCCTTATCAAATGGTCTAATAAAGTTTTATATTTTTGGTACGAAATTTATTTCAAAATATTTGGTGGTTTTTTTATTTTTTAAATTCTGTATTAAAAATTGATTCTAATGTTAATTTCATTCTTCTAATGCCCTATTAAAATTTGATACAAATGTTAAATTTTATTTCTCAGGTTTTGGGGGTACTAACCGAAAATTTTCTAATTTTGTTTTAATAATTCATTTTGATATGTTTCCAATTCTTATTATACACCTGATTACCAAAATGACATTAAATTCAGAATTATCTGATAACTAAATGCATTAAAACTTTATATTCGCCCCGCATTATAATACATATTAATTTTTCCAAATTATTTACTAATTAGTTAGGTATATTTCCACTAAATGAATCCAAAAAAATTTGGGCTTTTTGTTTCATAATTACAAAAATAGTGATTATCGTCATGATCAAATTTATCTAAATTTTACTATTCCAGATTCCAATTTTTTGTTTTTTAGATATTTTGTGGATCATAAAAACACCTCTAAAACACTTAATTTGCAACTGTTTGCAAGTCTTTCTATATAATAATTTTATACAGCTTTCATTTTTGTTTATAATTACATCTGCCATGGCAGTTGCTCAAACAGCTAGGAAACCAAGCTAAACCAGGCACAGCTAAATATGGTAGTGCAGGCAACAGTAAACCATCTTTGTGTGTTCTTAGCCCTTTACCTTCTTTCTTTTTTTAATGAGAAATTCATCAATTTTTTCACAATAGATATACTTGTATTCTTGGCTCTCTCTCTTTTATGTGCATCAGTTAAAAATTTTAGATACTATGTAGTCGCAAATTATTTTGTTACATTTTATTGCTTTTTGTTGAATTTTGACACTGTGTCTTAAAGTGTAACCAATGCTGAAATTATTCATTTATATACATAAAAATAATTATAAGGGTCAAATTTTTACATTCTCCATGCGTTTTTTCGAATCTCATATCTAATTTTTGTTTTCCATACATTATTCCTGTTACTGCTGTTGCTGCTAATTTTTCTCTTAAGGAAGTATCTTTGGCACTCTTTCTTTCTTTTGCAGCTGAAATTCCTTTTCTGTGTCATATCATTTTTCCAATTCTTTATTATCTCTGTAAGAAATATCAGGTTTTTTACAAGCTTCATCTAATGAATTCATTCCTGGATCACCACATGCTATTGGTTCTTCTAATATACTTCATAGACCATAGTAATTATAACCAGGAAGATGCATTTCCATTGGTAATTTTTTAATTAAAGTATTAATTAAATTTCTTCCAATGAGGTAGATGGTTAGAAAATCTAGTTAAATGTGGAATTTTTTAGGATTATTAATAGTGAAATGATTAGATTCATTTCTTAAAGGTTTTGTTATTCAACTTTTTCATTATAATAACTTTTATTTCCTGCTAATTCTTCTCTATAAATTACTGGTAATCTGTGGATTAATTCTCTCACATCACTCATCAAAACATCTTCTATTGGTTTTTCTGTATATTTTATTAAATCTTCACATGTTTTCTCATCTGAGTTTGAGTCTAAATCTACTGATAATTTTGGAAACAATCATCAACTATTTCATTTATCAAATTGTTTTATTTAAATCCTTTATTTGATATATGTGTGGAAAAATAACAAAAAACCAACATTTGTTTTTCTTTATATATTATTTTGTTTCTAACTCTCTCTTTTATGTAGAAGTGCTGTTAAGAAGTGTCGCTCAGAGTATGATGGGTTGTGAGTGTTTTGTATTATATATGTTGCAAAATAAGACAATATTTGATATCACTATTAAGTATATTTATTGAAGTGAAGTGGAAACAAGTTAGGAGTAATTTCTTTATTTTGACACACTGGTGTCCTTAAAACCCGCTGTCTGCATCTACAGTCGAAATGTAAGAGAGGAAGTTCGATTAGAGTAAAATCGTACAAGCACAACATTTCTAATAATGCATTTGAAATGTACATTAAGTTAATTTTTCCATCCATATATGTATTTTTTACGATAATGTAACCTGAGTGCCAGCACTTCAGGGCATCAGTTTTGAGTAGGGTTTGTTAACTATTGTTACAGTAAGAAATTTATGACATTGTTATTAGTCATAAAAACTAATTGCTTCTATTTTCTGTTTGCATGAATCACAATGAGGAGCAAATAAAGCAAAAATGCAAAAGGGAAAACCTGAGGAGAAAATTTTCTAATAGAATAAGAATTGGACTCAGGTTATATAAAATTTTCCACAATAAGCTGTTTTATTTGGCACAGCAAAGGTAGGATGACTACACAAGTTGCTTGGATGGTTCCACTTGGTAGCGCCTCTTTTGATGTACATAGAAACCTTTTCCTCATTACTCCCTTCCTTGAATTTTATTGTGAAAAATTTATAGAAAATTTTTCAGTGTGATACACAGTGTGTAAGACATAGAGAATTGCAATACAATAGTTTGCACATCATGACAGACGTAAAACAGGTTTTGACATCACGTAAATTACAATTATCAAGTGTAATAATTAGCATATGAAATTTAAAATATTTGTGAAAATTTTATTTACGCATATTCATAAAACGTGACAGAAAAATATATGTCCATAGTTGATAGGAAAAATGTTGGGCAACGTCACGTCGTCAGTTACGTCACACACTGTCAAAAACCCACTTGCATTCACACTGGACAGAATGTCAAGCGACAGCAAAACTTCAACCACGTTTTAGCGCATTATTGGAAACTCGCAGAAGTGTTCACGAGGGAGGATGGCGGACATTATATTTAGTATTGATGAACTTGCTACGATTCCAATTGCTTTAGATGATGAGGAAAGAGAGTGGAAATTGGCAAGGCAATCAAAACGAACGTGGGTGAAGAAGATGATTTTGAAGAGAATATGTGAAGGCGAATATCGCACATTGTATAGAGAGCTGGAAGAAGAGGAGACATCATTTTATAAACATTTACAAATGTAGAGACAGCAATTTTTTTAATTTGCTGTCTTTGATAAGCAGAAGCATCAAGAAAGCAGACACAAACATGCGCCGTGCAATTTCTCGACAAGAAAAACTAATGGTTTGTTTGAGGTGAGTATGATGCTTCAGCTTTACCAATTCCTTTGAGGGTTCCTGTTGTGTACCTTTATGTATTTTATACAACAGAATATTTATTGTATAACTGCACACTATCAACAAATTAATCTATAGGCTAAACATTCACAATTTATGGCCCCTTGGTGTGTAGATCTAAATCTGCTACAGTTCGTCCTGCATAAACTTTGGCACTGCAGAGAACCAACTGCACACTGTATATGAATGTGGAACATCTAACTTTTTACTGCAGTTGTACTTAAATAAGCTGTATCCAAGCGAAATGTTGAGTGAAACTCAGTACTAGAAAGTATGTAAATAAATACTATACATAAGTAAGCTACTAGCCAAAATGACTATGTCACGTAGAATACTCATATTTGTTTCAGAATGATATGTATTACATATAAACATGGTCGAAATAAACTTTCACGACTCACGAATAATTGTGAAATTGGAAAGCAGGTTGTCTTTCACCTTCTAATCGTGAGTACATACATAAATACATAAAAAGATACAGGTGCAATGTTATACATCTAAATACACTACATACAAAATAAATATAATCTGCAGTAGGCCTACAATATTTATACAGTTATTTACCTGGGCGATCGATAACCAATCCAATTTTCATCCACACTTCTTCTTTAAACAAAGTGTCACTGTATTTTTTGCAGCTCATGTTACACAACTCCACATTCTGACGAACAAGTTCGATTAAATTCTCGTCGTTCATATTTATAGAAAAACATTTTATAACTAAAAGCTGAGTAGATATTTTCGATGTGGAGAACACTGCTAGCAGAATCAAACTCGTGCCATGCGAGCAGACGCAGAACAGACAGAAAAGTAACAGCCAATCGTAAGCAGTTCGCTAACCACGTGATCCTGACTGTCAACGTCAAACTATTCTTTCGAAGTATACCGGCTGGCAGGCAAACTGACGTTGACATGACGTTGCCCACCGTGTGAACCTCGCCATTTGAAAGCATTGGACGAATATTTTGACGTCACGTGACCAGCGTTGACGTTGCCGTGACGTTGCCCACCATGTGAATCGAGCCTTACGCGATGGAAAAAATGCAGTTCAGGTGCCATGCATGCATACTCCAGAAAGTTTAAGTGGGGCAGATACGAGTGTCGCAGGTCTGACAAATGATATCGACGCTCCACAGCAGAATAACCTTGACAACATAAAGTTTACAACTGACAAAACAATGACACGCTTCTCCCTAAGCCACATACCGCTCATGAATGAAACACTGGAGAGCAATTCCAGTATGAATCTTCACAACACGTTACAAACACCACTTGGTCACAACACAAACATTAACTGGGAAACTATGGCTGACAGCAACCACAGTAGTGCAACTGAAGCACGGCTAAGGCACTTATTATCCAACATAAACACGAAATGAACACCAATTTCAAAGATATAAGGCAAGATATGAATACCAAATTTGATAATTTGACACACAATATGAACACCGTCATACATGATCTAAATACAATGAAACAAGAACGAAAGCAAGTATTCAAGGATTAGCAAGACACGTTCTCACAGAAGCTTGATGACTTAGCCACAAATTCTCACACTGAAATTGATGAAAAATTGAATGCTATGAAAAAACAAGTTAACTATGAAGTACTTTCTGAAGCTAACAGTAACATTACAGAGCTAAAACAGGAGGTAGATTCTTTTAACGACCATAATGATTTAACAGAGCAACAGATAAAGAAAATCACAGACGCAAACACAAATATTGAAGCCAAACAAGAACAGTTGTGTTCGTCAAAAACTAAATAAATACTACGAAGGTGTAGCTCTAGCTGTAGAAGTGCTTACTTTCAGGGTAACAACATTAGAACTTGACTCTAGTGATAGATTTAATTATTTTGCGCCCCGGGCGCACCATATTATATGCACCCGCCCCCGAAAAAAACATGTTTTTAATAATAACTATTACCTGAACACTTCACAATTGCCGTTTTGGGTGGGAGCACTGTGAGCTGTTTCCGTACTCTGCTATTTGTTGTTCTGAAGGACGCATCTGTGGTCTAGTCATGCTCAATTTAAATGTAATAAGGTTCCTGAACTGTACTTGGTGTACAGTAGAGAATAAAACAAACTTACCACTGCATTTTGTTAACACATTCGAAAGACAATAGAAATGAAGAAAAGGAAAATAACTTTTCTTTTTATGGCCTAAGCAGAGCATGTAGGAGACAACGGATTTTTGTTAGACGTTCCAGTTTAATATCTTCCTTTATCGAAACCGTTGAAAATGAAAATAAAAAGTAGTGCTACGATCTAAAAATTGAAGTGAACGTGTCACACATTAGAAATTAATATGTGCTTTTACAGAGATGCGTTCAAAATTAAAATTAAACTGTCGTTTTACGATCTAATAACTTGAACGTGTAGGAGAGTTAAAAAAAACGTTCGTATTAATACATGAATCTACAGGAAAGTTTAAGAAATGAAAATGAAATAGAGATTTCGGTGCTTGTTCAAGATGCAATAAGAAGTAAAGAAGTACCGAAAGATTTTACTTACTGTCAGAATTGGAAAGTTTAGCTGTGATATGGGCTTTTAAAAAGGTTTTTGTGGGGTAAGAATGTTTAAGTTTACTGTGACCATCAGTCACTGCCATTTCTTTTAACATGTATTGCACTGTAAATTAGCTAGGTGGTGTCTATATTTACAAGGATTTAATTTCGAGATCATATTAAAGGAAGTCAGAATGTTATTGCAGATGCCTTGTCTATGTTACCACAAGGTTTAGAGGAATTTGGTGAATTAACAGAGCAGGATGTATAAATGAAAACGTTATTAATGCAAGGTACAACACAACAGTCTGATTACCATAAGTTTTGTAAGCAAATGAAAATTATACGACAGCAAGATCGCAGATGGAGTAAAGTCATGCAAAATCTTAAGCGAGATGAAGGTGGGAAGGTGAGCAAATGGTATAAAGAGCACAAGGCCGTTTTGTTTCATAGGAATCATGAAAAATCTGATAAATGGTGTGTGTGTGTATTCACGAAGATTATATCGACGAAGTTATAAGACACACACGTGAAGTATGGGGACATTGTGGAGTAGGCAAATGTACTGAAAAATTTTCAACGCTTTGTTATTTTCTAAGTATGTGAAGGCGAGTCCTACATGTATTAAAAGAATGTGCAATATGTCAAAAGTCAAAACAGTCCAATGTGTCAAAATATACTGAGCAACATCCAGTACTCACAAAAAAGACCTGTAGATATAGTATCCCTGGACATAGCTGGTCCATATCCAAGAAATAAAGGCAGAGTAAGATACGCAGTAGCACTATACGATATTTTCTCGAAACATGTCAAAATGTATGCCATTAAAAATGCAACAGCCACAAATATCAGAAAAAGAATTGAGGGAGACTATTTGAGAGGAGTAGGTGAACCAAAAGTACTACTAACTGATAATACTTCATATTTTGTTGGACTAAAGTAGAAACAATTTATTACCTTCAGGGCATAAAGCTTTTTTCACCCAGAAGCAAGCTCAGTAGAAGGAGTCTTTAAGGAGTTTAACCGGTTTATTAGGACATAAACCCCTGACAAACACACCGGATTTGTAGAATACGTAACTCCCTTCATGTAAATTGTCAATAACCTTCCACATTCTTCAATAGGTTCACACCTGACGAATTGATGTTCCAGACAAAACAAACGAATGAGTGGGAGTAGCTCATACCAAAGGTACCCACTACAGAAATGACACTACAAGACAAAATCAAACAAGCCATTGACACACTAGAAAACAGGTCGAGTATAGAAAGAAAATTTATAACAGGACACCGAAGCGTGTTACGCAGTTTTTTGAAGGGCAGCGAGTCCTTTTAAATACGCACCCTAAATCGACAAAATTTGGGAAAGTGAATAAGAAGTAGCAATTACTCTACTCAGGGCCATATGTAATTTCCAAAATACTATACCCTGGGATGTACAGATTAGCCCAAGAAAAAGCATGGAGAGACAAGTGTCTCCACTCTCACAAAGATATAAAAGCTTTTATATAATGATGAAGCTTGGTAAAAATTTTTCTTTCTATCACAAGTGTACGTAAATCTAAGTGTAATTTTTTTTCTGATGTGTATTTTCAGATAAAGTAATGTCTATAGGCATAAGTAATTCTTTGGATTTGTACGAGTAGGCATAAAATTAACAGCAATGAGAAGTAATACACCGCTTCATGCGAAGCGAAAGTGTAAACAAAATTAGCATATGGCTCAGCTGTCCGCACTCAACAATATGTGCTGACATCAGTAGTAGGAGAGGAGGCATTGACATGTGTGCATGCGTAACAGTCTGGCAGAAGCCACAACCAAATAGCAATGTGGTATGTACAAATACTTAACTTACATACAAAGTAAACGGAAATACTAAGCAATTGCATCTACTATCTAAGAACTAAGGAACCTATTGACATATGTACACAGTGATTTAATTAAATACTAGGCTATATACAACGTGTTTACAAGCAAAAGAGAGTATTAAGACAAATTATACGAGACATGTAAGCGAAGGGGAAACGACAAAATACCCTAAGAAATGTGAAATAGTTCGCATCATGCATGACGTTTAAATTTATTACATTGTTGCTAGTAACTCTGTTCACTATAAATTTCGCATATAGTATCCAAATGAGCGGCTGAATGTTCCTACAACATTAATATCATTGTACAACTCGTAATTAGGAGATATGATGTCATAAGGAGTGAGATGTGCGAATAACTGCTGCATTGTGGATGACGGTTAAATTTGTTACTTCTTTCATACTAAATCTGTTTGCAATAAATTTCGAAGACGGTACACAGATATGATGCTGAATCTAACTACAACATTGTATCAGTGTTCAGTACATAGTTTAGGTAGGGGATGTGATGTCCTACAATGTGAGACACAATAAAAAACTGCTGCATAGTGCACAATGATTAAATTTATTACTTCTTCACTACTAAATCTATTCGAAATAAATTTATATATATATATATATATATATATATATATATATATATATATATATATGTGTGTGTGTGTGTGTGTGTGTGTGTGTGTGTGCCTGCAAAATTTACTGCGAATAGATTTAGTAGTGTATATATACCTCACTGCTGCTACCTCTGTTCGCACCACATTTTGCAGACAGTATCCACATATGCCGTCGAATGCACCTACTAAATTATATCACTGTATGACACATAGATCAGGAGATATGACGTCATGAACACTAATCACACAGCCAGACACTGTTATAAAGAAATAAATACCTAGGCAACGCCGGATTTCTCCTCTAGTACAGAATTAAAATAAAAGTAAATAAATGTGCTACTAGTAAGATTAGAACCAGTTACTTTAAAATTACCAAATGCTAACACTATATGCTCAGATGCCGACGATTCCGCTACATTAAGCAACATTTTTTTCTTTTTTACTTAACAATGTTTAGAAATCTTATAATATTATAATATAATTTTGAGAATTTTTTTCTGAGAATTCGTTATTGCTTTAAGAAATCGATGTGTAGGCCATGACCTTGACGTCATATAAGCATGAAGAAAATCATAAAATGCTAATCTGACTGATGGTGAAACCATCAAGCAAAGTTTGTGTGAATGCTCTTGCCAAAGCACATTGAAGGAAACAGTGATGAAAGACACAGAAAGCTCTCTTCTCCATCACCAGCAACAGGCAGCAGCGATTCTTCCTGTGTGTTCATTTCCTACAGGATAATCACAGGGAGTGGAGCATTTAAGCTGTCATTACACCGCCTGCGGTTTCAAATATCAGTATTGTGCGTGCCGAAGTCGACGTGCTATTGAACGCTCAGAAACGACGCGACTTGTGCGTGCAATATGTGTTCACAACGTTGTATATGCGATCGCGGCACCAAAGCAGTTATGGGCTGTAGCTGGCTTGCAGACCACAATGTTTAGCTGTACTAAGACACACATGTGCTCCCTTGACTGTATGTTAGTCTTGTAATGCTGTCTGTAGTGTTCATAAATAAAATCTTCAATGCCCATGAATATATTATGGGGCAAAAAGAAAGTACGATGTCCAGTCAATAAGGACATGGGCTCATAAAAGTTCCATTACAAAGAGTGAGATAAACATTTATAATAACTCTTCACATAAGATAAAAATTATTTCATCAGTCTCAGTTTTCAAAAAAATCCTAAGGTCATTCTAACTCGATCAGTGTTCCTTTAAGCAGCAGAACCTTTACAACATGTGAAATACAAAACTCTAAACAAGAAAGTGCAAAATATCTTACTGCAAGTGGTGCAAACTATCTTACACATCAAACCAATCGAACAAAGTCACTTTTCAGAAAGAGCACATACATATTTACAAACCATCGAATATTATACAACATACTTTTACTAGCCCGACAAGAAAATATCAGAACCTATTAGGAAACGCGAAGGGTCGTAAAGAAAATTGAATCTAGTGAGACGTGTACCAGTGACACCTCAACCAATACCTTACAATTCTGTGACTTCACTCATTGCATTACACCTATTGTAAGTGTCAGGCAACCATACTTTGCTTCTGTAATGTGCTCAAAGCTTTAATTGTAAATAGGTTACTAACTGACATTTAATTATAACAAATTGTACAAGAGCACTGCATTTCTTGTGGATCCTGAATGTGCCATTGCTTTGAAATAATATGTTGTTGCTATTGTTATGGTCTTCGTCCATAGACTGGTTTGATACCCCCGTCCATGCTACTCTATCCAACGCCAGCTGCATCATCTCCCAGTACCCACTGCAACCTACATCCTTCTGAATCTGCTTAGTGTATTCATCTCTTGGTCTCCCTCTACGATTTTTACCCACCACGCTGCCATCCAATACTAAATTGTGATCCCTTGAGGCCTCAGAACATGTCCTACCAACCGATCCCTTCTTCTACTCAAATTGTTCCACAAACTCCTCCCCAATTATATTCAATACTCATTAGTTATGTGATCTACCCATCTACTCTTCAGCATTCTTCTGTAGCATCACATTTCGAAAGCTTCTATTTTCTTCTTGTCTTAAATATTTATCATTCACGTTTCACATCCATGCATGGCTACAGTCCACGAAATTACTTCCAGAAAATATTTCCTGACACTTAAATCTATACTCGATGTTAACAAATTTATCTTCTTCAAAATCGCTTTCTTTGCCATTGCCAGTCTAAATTTTATATCCTCTCTACTTCCACCATCATCAGTTATTTTGCTCCCCAAACAGCAAAACTCGTCAACTACTTGAAGTGTCTCATTTCCTAATCTAATTCCCTCAAAATCACCTTATTTAATTAGACTACATCCATTATCCTCATTTTGCTTTTATTATTGTTTATCTTATGTTCTCCTTTCAAGACACTGTCCATTCCATTCAACTGCTCTTCTAGATCCTCTGCTGTCTCTGACAGAAATACAATATCATCACCAAACCTCAAAGTTTTTATGTCTTCTCCATGGATTTTGATTCTTACTCCAAATTTTCCTTTTGTTTCCTTTACTGCTTGCTCAATATACAAATTGAATAACATTGGGGATAAGCCACAACCTTGTCTCACTCCCTTCCAAACTACTGCTTCTCTTTCATGCCCCTTGACTCTTATAACTACCATCTGGTTTTTGTACAATTTGTAAATAGCCTTTCGCTCCCTGTATTTGATCCCTGCCACCTTCAGAATTTGAAAGAGAGTACTCCAACCATCATTGTCAGAAGCTTTCTCTTAGTCTACAAATGCTAGAAACGTAAGTTTGCCATTCATTAAACTATCTTCTAAGATACGTCGTAGGATCAGTATTGCCTCACGTGTTCCAACATATCTATGGAATCCAAACTGGTCCTCTCTAAGGCCGGCTTCTACCAGTTTTTCCATTCTTTTGTAAAGAATTCGTGTTAATATTTTGCAGCCGTGACTTATTAAACAGATAGTTCGGTAATTTTCACACCTGTCAACACTTGCTTTCTTTGGGATTCGAATTACTATATTATTTTTAAAGTCTGAGGGTATTTCGCCTGTCTCATAAACCTTGCTCATCAGATAGTAGAGTTTTGTCAGGGCTGACTCTCTCAAGGTTATCAGTAGCTCTAATGGAATGTTGTCTACTCCTGGGGGCCTTGTTTAGATTTAAATCTGTCAGTGTTCTGGCAAATTCTTCACACAATAAAATATCTTCTATTTCAGCTTCATCTATGTTCTCTACCGTTTCCAAAATATCGCCGTTGTATAGACTCTCTATATACTCCTTCCACCTTTCTGCTTTCCCTTCTTTGCTTAGAACTGGTTCTCCATCTGAGCTCTAGATATTCATACAGCTGGTTCTCTCTTCTCCAAAGGTCTCTTTCATTTTCCTGTAGGCAGTATCTATCTTATCCCAAGCAATATGCACCTTTATCCTCTAGCCATCCCTGCTTAACCATTTTGCATCCTGTCAGTCTCATTTTTGAGACGTTTTTATTCCTTTTTGCCTGCTTCATTTACTACACTTTTATATTTTCTCCTTTCATCAATTAAATTCAGTACCTCTTTTGTTACCCATGGATTTCTACTAGCCTCATCTTGTTACCTATTTAATCCTCTGATGCCTTTACAATATCATCTTTCAAAGTTACCCATTCTTCTTCTACTGTATTTCTTTCCCCTGTTCTTGT
This sequence comes from Schistocerca gregaria, assembly GCF_023897955.1. Classification (NCBI taxonomy): domain Eukaryota; kingdom Metazoa; phylum Arthropoda; class Insecta; order Orthoptera; family Acrididae; genus Schistocerca; species Schistocerca gregaria. The sequence continues at coordinate 78,589,729 of NC_064930.1, read as the reverse complement.
CAATTGTTCCATAATGCTCTCTCTGAAACTCTCCACAACCTCTGGTTCTTTCAGTTTATCCATATCCTACCTCCTTAAATTCTCAGCTTTTGGCAGTTTCTTCAGTTTTAATCTACAGTTAATAACCGATAGGTTGTGGTTGGAGTCCACAACTGCCCCTGGAAATGTCCTAAATCTCTGTCTACCATTATACAATCTGTCTGAAACCTTCCAGTGTGTCCAGGCGTCTTCCACGAATACAACCTCCTTTCATGATTTTTAAACCAAATGTTAGCTGTGATTCAGTTATGCGCTGGCAAAATTCTACCAGGTTGCTTACTCTTTCATTCATTATCCCCATACCATACTCGCCTACTTTTCCTTCTCTTCCTTTTCCTACTATCGAATTCCAGTCCCATATAACTATTAAAGTTTCGTCTCCCTTAACAATCTTAATAATTTCTTGTGTCTCAACGTACATTTCTTGATTCTGTTCGTCGTTTGCCGAGCTAGTTGGCATATAAACTTTAACTACTGAGGCAGCCGTGGGCTTCATGTCTATCTTGGCTAAAATAATGCGTTCACTACACTGTTCATAGTAGCTTACTCACGCTCCTATTTTTTTTATTCATTACTAAACCTACTCCTGCATTACCTCTATTTGATTTTGTATTTATAACCCTGTATTCAAATGACCAGAAGTATTGTTCCTCCTACCACCGAACTTCGCTAATTCCCACTATATCTAACTTTAAACTATCCATTCCCCTTTTTAAATTTTCTAACCTACATACCTGATTGAGGGATCTGACATTCCACACTCCAGTCCGTAGAATGCCAGTTTTCTTTCTCCTGATAACTATGTCCTCTTGAGTAGTCCCTGCCCGGAGATCTGAATGGGGGACTATTTTACCTCCAGTATATTTTACCCAAGAGGACGCCATCATCATTTAACCATACAGTAAAGCTGGTTGCCCTCAGAAAAATTATGGCTGTAGTTTCCCCTTGCTTTCAGCTATTTGCAGTACCAGCTCAGCAAGGCCATTTTGGTTAGTGTTACAAGGCCAGATCAGTCAATTATCCAGACTGTTGCCCCTTCAACTACTGAAAAGGATGCTGCCCCTTTTCAGGAACCACACGTTTGTCTGGCCTCCCAACAGATACCCCTTCGTTGTGGTTGCACCTATGGTACGGCTATTTGTATTGCTGAGGCACGCAAGCCTCCCCACCAACGGCAAGGTCCAGGGTTCATTGGAAGTATACGTTAGGGAGGGGCATATGGGGTATATAGGGATATAGGGGAGGTATATGGAGGTATATATTAATGTAACTTTCATAATATGCAAGTTACAAAAATTATTTAACCACAAATATGACGTTTCTCGTCATTTTAACAAATCATACAATTAACAGTGGGTTTTCGAGCGATTTTCAATTGGTTTATGCATAGAATCTTCGACATGGGTGATGTATACATATGAGTCATGTATACATTGGGGTCAGTTGATACTGAAAGCCAATATTGCGTCTCGCGACTCTGTACTGAAGAGAAATGGCGTACATGTGATTTAGGTGGCGTTCTTTCACTTCACTGGTCAACAGGCAAACACACATCCAGAGTTTACGTCATGCCAAATACTGCTCTGCATGTTCAGAAAGACTCCCCAACGAGCTTTTTTCACGCTCTGACGTCAGAAGTTGGCACACTCAACGCTCAACTTTCGAATGCACAGTCTGTGTGCTGAGGGCTTAAAGCCGTCCTCGCACAGGATGTGGACGAGGAGTTAGTGACATCACAGTTCCACTACACTGCGGAGCGTGAAATGAAGAATCTGTCATGTTAGATTTTTGCGTTGCGGAGAGCGATATCACCAATGAGGTGCGCCGTCATTCTTCCGTCACAAGCAGCAATATTATATACAATTTAACTTCGTATCTGGTGAATGTTTTGTTGTAGAGTAAATGGCATCTATATAAGCTGTATAAAACCATCAACAAATTGAGGCTATCTCGAAAACGCGCCGTTTTCGCAGCGATTGTGAAAATAACCTTGCCTGTCACGTATTCACGACTAACTGAACTGTTTTCGGTGAAATTTTGTATGGAGATTGCTTGAAACGTGTGGGAGGACGAGGCTTCTTCAAAAAGTTTTTTTTTTTAAATCGACCGCTTAAAGGGCACAGTAGACATTGAAAACGCCCAAAGAAGAAGGAATTACGTTTTTGGGACTTTTGAGAGACACAAAATCATTCGAAAAGTGGACGCTGTAGCAAAAGTGTGTTAAAGATTAAGTGGTTGACAGATCCATAACACTGACTACCGCAATGCCATCTGTTGGCGACAACAAGTAAGGTGTGTGGCACACCGCCGTCCAGAAACAGCCGTCAGTTGGAAGTCGCGTTCTTTTCACGTTTTGATGTCTTGTTGAACAGTATTTGAAGTGGGGCTCATCTCAACAAATGTATATTTGTTGTTCTTTAATAATATATATCTTTTGCTAGTTGTAAGATTCCGCTCCCCCTTCCATTCTGTTTTTTCTCTGCACCTAACCTCTCTCTGCCTCTCTTCTCCCCCCCACCTGAGTCTTTTTGTACACCCCTCCTCAACCTTTCCCCACTCCCTGTCCTGTCTGCTCAGCACCCGCCCCCTCTTATGGGTCCTCATCCTCCATCGGCTCCTTTCCCCCCTCCCCCCACTTCAATTTTTCCTTTCCCGTCATCTATCCAGGTTCCCCCATTTGCCCACAGCAGTGGTATATCATATTTGTGCCAATTTTGTAGTGCAGTGTACAAGTAAATGTTCAGTGTTGTTCGTCTTTCCAAAGTGTTGCGAACAGAAACCATGCTATCGCTGGGTGTACATTTTATATCTCTTGTGGACAGAAACCAGACTGTCACCTTGTTTTTTTAATTGTCTGTCATTTCTTTTGCCTGTCTGCTTCATATGTATTTTATTAGCATCATCAACCCCTTGTTCTATGTTTTAAGTTCCACGATTTTCCGCCATTTTAGCATTCAAGTCTCCGATTTTATCACCTGTTTTTATTATTTATTATCTTCATCTTTGTAAAACAAATTCTGTAGGCTGAAGAGCGGCATTCTAAGCTGGGGGAGGGGGGGGGGGGGGATCGAAATTCAGTAAAGGAAAAGAAACGGATTATACTGCCTGGGCTACCCTCAGGGTGTAATCTACGGTTTCGAAACGCCTGATGCTGTTGCCATTACCGTCTGTCTGCCTGCCTGCCACTGTCATCCGTCTGCTGTCGCCAGGACCGGTTTAGACAGATGCTGCAGAAAAAATATATGGAATATATCAAACAATGGCAGTATCACACTATTTGGTATCTCTGGGGCAGGTATTCGAAATTGATTCCAAGCTAAGAATTCAGGCCCCACTGCCCTTGAAAACTCCAACATCTGTTCTTGGAGAAGTTGGTACAGATTTAGATTCTTGGCAAGCTGAATGTGTAGATGATGTCAGCTTACCACCACAACAACCAAACTGTGACTGCATAACGGATTTCAGTAAGTATCAAATTCAGTCTGGTGAGGAATACTTACCTTTTTTTACACATACTTGTCAGGGTACTGTGCCAATGCTGTTCTTAAGAAGCTGAGATGCGAGACATGTAAGACATATCTATAGCGAGGTAAAACACTACCAGCAATAGAATGAGGTTATTAATGTTGTTATTTCTGCTTATTCGCTTGTTGAAATCATGGTCCCTGCAGAACATCAAACCAGCTTAATCAGATGCTCTTCCCAGAGAACTTTACTTTTTAAGATTAGATGTTATTAAAAATGAAGACTTCTACCTAAGGGAGTCTTCTTTTACTTCAGGCAGATCATACAGGCGACAGAATTCTTCAGTGGGTAGCAAAAGTACCATGTAGTATGTTTCTGAATAATTATGTTAAAAAATTAACGATAGCCATAACAGTAATAACAGCAAACAGAGAAAACTGTCAACTGTAAAGTAGTTCGGAATAAATTTTGTGACAGTTTAACAAACATTTACATTGATAATTTTCCCAGCATTCCTAATTTTCTCTCGCAATATGTGTAATTGCATTGTTAACACTGAAAGTGCATAATTCTAAGCCTATTTTTACTGACAGAGATTTCGTTTCGTTAACAGCAGTATTCTGGTACATATTTGACACTTCTGATGGCACAGACAGACGGAGGTGAAGAATTATGAAAATCTCCCTTTGGCCTTTGTTGGTTAAAACTTGGTTACATGACGGTTTACAATTAAACTAACCCAGGCGACAATATAGATACGATCTTTGGTGAGTCATTTATGTCTCAGTGAATTATAGTTCTGACGAAGTAATTAAACTTACAATCACCAGAATAATTATTTCATCCCGTCTGCTAACTTTTACTAAAACTATCTCTATCATAGTTAACTCTAATAGCATAATTTACAGGCTTTGGTGTATGTCGGTTTCTCTCACAACGTTTTTCTTAACAAGCAGTAAGATTTTGCAAATGGTAGAAAACATAATAGAAGAAAATCACAGAGCATTGTATCCAGCGTAACATGCATTTTGCACAACAGAATACAGGAACGGCTTAGTTTCTTTTTAAATGATAAAGGGCGGCACAATTTCTTTGTAAATTGTGGCACACAAATTGCTATTCGAGAACTAAGTCTGGTGATTTTGTTACACTTTCACGAAAGACGTGCAGGCTCTAGCGGTAATGCAGCGACGGCCTAGCGTCGATGACGTCACATTTGGCCGTGAGGCCTGTGTATCAGAAGCTGTGGGCTCAACCCCCTGCAGTCTCCTGCTCCCCTAACTGTCAAAGCGTTGGACTGCCTGGTTATGTCGTTCCAGCCTCGCCCTCCATCGAACATTTTTTAATGGGCTGAGGTTCTCTATTCATTGAATTATTTTCCAACATCGAACATGTTCTGTTCCAACAGATAAAAGTTGAAGCACGTTTTATTAAGTTACACGTTACAAGGGAAGTGATCACCAATGCTGAATATTATAATTTTGTAGAGCCTTTATATTTCTTGCAGAGTAATTATGTCTTGCTCGTTCGAGACCCATCAGTAACAGTGCTTCTCGATTGTGAAATCAATGACCTATTGACGTTATTACGCATCATAGTTGACATACCACTACTTAACCTCTTCACGTTCTGCATACTGGCGCCAGCGCGCATACACTGCGATTCTTGAGCACACCTATTTTTTTTCTTTATTGTGATTTCATTCCCATGCCCCATATGGGCAGGAGAGGACTGTCAGTGGCACAATCCACCGCTCTTCAGCGGAGTGACACTACAACTAAAATGGAATATAATGATACATACATAAGGAGATAGAAAAGGGAACATAAAACAGAGTAAGGGGAGAAAATTGAGGTAAAATAGTATGCACTGACATGGAGACGTTCATGGGGGACAGTTAAAAAAGTCACCAGAAAGCTAAAAATACAGTTGGCGATTCTTAAAACACAAAGAAGACACTGAATGCGCAGGCACAGGTTAAAGGTCGACCACAGCAGTATTATTATCTAGTTTTTTTTCCTTTATTGTTATTTTAAACCTGTTTAAAGGCAGGCCTGCAGCAGCATACTACACCGCTCTTCAGCCGCAGAGAAACATACATGACAGAAATGATGACAATGTGAGATAAAAAGATGGTGGACATATAAACGGAGACAAACACTTTTTAAAATACATGGAGCCATTCACAGGTGTAGAGTCCAAGATAAAAGTTGTTCAGACACTTGGACACAGACATAGACGAAAAATAGTCACACGTGAACGTAGGTGCACAAAACGAATATCACTGAACCACTGAAGCACAAAACGACGACACACACAGAAACACGAGGCATCGATCTCCGGCGCGTGAATGTTCACTAACCGTGTTGAGTCCAGAGACCTGCCAAGATAGGAGGAGGAGGAAGGGGAAGGGTAGAGGGAGGGGGGAGAGCAGAGATGCCGTGGGCAGGGGAAATAGGGGGAGGGAGGAAGGGGGCGGGGAAGCCCAGGGGAAGAGGTGCAGAGAAAGGGGGATGGGGGAAAAGGAAAGAGAAGGGAGGGAGGGTGGCAAGAGGAGAGGACACAGGAAGTGGGGGTGGGGAGGATCAAAGTTGATAGGAGGGGTAGATGGAGGTGAGGAGGACATCATCAGGGAGGGGGAGCTGGCGGAAGCCACCTTGGGAGAGGGTAAGGAGGGTGGAGAGGTGGAGACCAGGTGGGGCGTGGGAATACAGGCATGGCAGTGGGTGGGGGTGGGAGAGGATGGGCGATACAAGCGGGTCAGGAGGTCGAGTTTGCGGGAGGTGTGCAGGATCCGTATCCTTTCAAGGAAAAGGAAGAGGTGGGGAAAAGGAATGAGATCGTACAGGATCTGCGTGGGGGAGGGGAGACGGATGCGATAGGCGAGGCGGAGCACATGGAATGCCTAGGGGCACACCGGTGGAAGGAAAAAAGGTGTAGGGGTCTGTGTTATGGATGGTGACGTAGGAAGGACGGTGGGAGAGAAAGGAGCCAGTTAAACGGACGTAGTTAATGGGAAGGGCGAAGGTTTGGAGCTTGATAAGGAGACTGGAATGCCATACGTGGTCATAAGTTCGTTCGAGGTCCAGGGAGGGGAAGATAGCGGAGCGACGGGAATTAAGCTGTTCAAAAAGGAGATGAGTGAGGTGAAGGAGAAGGTCGTCGGAAGAGAAGGATGGCCGAAAGCCACACTGGGTGATGGGAAGGTGCTGGCGGAGGTGCTGGTGGATGCGGCGGGTGAGGATAGATTCCAGGACCTTGCTGAAGACCGAGGTAAGGCTGATGGGACAGTAGGAAGAGACGGCAGACGGCGGTTTGACTGGTTTAAGGAACATCAGGATACGAGAGGTTTTCCACAGGTCGGGGTAGTAACCAGTGGACAGGACTACATTTTAGAGCCTGGCCAAGGTGGAGAGGAAAGAGACTGGAGCTTCACGAAGGTGACGGTAGGTCACACAATCGTGAACAGGTGCAGTGTGCATTTTGTGCAGAGTGTAGCAATGAGATCCTGTGTAGTGATTGGGGCATTGAGGTCCGTGTGTGCAATGTTGTCCAAGTACTGGAAAACAGGTGCGAGGGGAGGGACAGAGGTGTCAGTTCGATTGCGGACATCCGGGAAGAGCGAGTAATCGAACTGGGGATCATCGGGGATGGAAAACACGTTGGACCAGTAGGAGGCAAAGTGATTGACCTTACTAAGGGTGTCAGGGAACAGATGATCATTATGGATATTATCTAGCAAGAGTTGTGAACTATATGCATTTCTCACGAACTATGAGAACGAGTATTATATATTCTTGGAATAAGTAGTGTAAACCATCACTGGCTTATATAAATACTTTCCAACTTGACGTCAAAATGCGAAATAAACGTGCCTGCCAGCTATCGGCTGCTACTGAATGGCGAACGGCAGCCACACAGCTGTTGCATGTCGTCGCCAACAGTCAATGTTTTGCTCACGGCAGTATGCGCTACATTAAGGTCTACCGCATGGCTGTGGCTATAAGGTTGCGAACGGAAGCAGTTGTTGGTTCTCCGGCGGTAATTCGCTTGAATACCGCTCTTAGATTGTGCTGTTGCGGTACCAATCGAAGCGCTAGGTGTTGCAGGTTCCAGCCAGCCAGCCAGCAAGCCCGTCGACGTGAAGCAGTCCAGCCAGCAGCAGTCCCTGGAAGCCGCGGTCCCTCCAGCGCCGGTTCCCGCCAGCGCCGGTACCCGCCAGCGCCGGTCCCCGCCAGCAGCCAGCGGTGGTCCTAGCTGCCTCCAGCAGCAGCAGCAGCAGCCAGCCAGCTGGGTCGCCCCCACCGCCAGCGACAGCAGAGTGGGGCTTCGGCCCCAGTCTCCTTTGTCCTTTGTCATTCTCCCTCACCTTCTACTCTGTGTCTCTCGTCGCCCTACCCGTCTCTCGTTTGTTTCCTTGTCTTGTCCTGCATTTTTTCTCTCCTCATAATGTCAAACCTTACCACCTCTTCTACAACCACCACCACTGCCATCGTCTACACCTCCCCCTCAGCCGCTGCCATCAGTATCACATGGTGTGCCGCATCACTCCCCTCTCAGTACATCCCCCCACTGCTCACTCTCCCATCTCCTTCCCTGTTTGTCGCCCAATCCCCACCTCCTTCCTCCCATGCCTCCTCCCCTCCCTTCCTCTGCTCCTTCCGTTTCTTCGGCCCCTTCGCCCTCGTCGTCATCATCTTCACCGTCGCCTTCGCCATCACCCTCACCGTCTCCGGCACCGACTCAAGAACCGGGACCTGTCACTCCCCGCCACATTCCAGTCATTCCCATCCCCCACACCTCCCCTGCCGCCGTCAAGCTCCCCAGTGGCACCCCTGCCTCCTCTACTCCCAAAAAGGCTCCGCCTCGTCCCCCTTCCCCAACCCATGATGCCATGGATGTCTCGCCGCCTGCTCCCTCCTCCTCCTCCTGCTCCTCCACCCCCTCCTCCTACCGCAACCCTCCTCCCCTGTCCTGTTCCCTCCTTTCTTGAAGCCCGGAACCTCTCCTTCTTCCTTTGCCAGCATTTTCCTGGTGCCCCCATCTCCCTCCTCACTCCTCGCCTTGATTCGGTGCTCATCTCCTCCCCCAGCCCTACCCTCCACACTGACCTCCTTTCCCACACCCCTGTGACCCGCCTTGGCCCTAATGCCTCGCCCACCCCTGCTCCTTCCCCGTCTCCCTCCCGCCAACCCCAACCCTCACCACCGTGATCACTCGGCTTACTCCGGCGATCACGGAGGAGGAGGTGTTGGCGGAGCTCAAGGCACATCCCCGTCTGGAGGTGCGTGCGGTTCGCCACATCCATAACTCCGCCGGCCCCACCCACCTTATGTGGGTCTTTTCCGAATACACCCCCTCCATCGACCGTCTCCCGAAGGAGGGTGCCCTTCTCTTTCACCGTCACTACCAAGCTGACCCTTCCCGTTCCCCTACTCAATCCTTCCGCTGCCAGAGGTGCTTGCGGTATAATGCACACCCTACATCAGAGTGCCGCGGGGCCCCACCTGCCCGCACTGTAGGCAAGCCCACTTTCTCAGGCAGTGCCCCAATCTCCAGTCCCTCCCTCTTGTAATACCTGTAACCTCCCTCACCCCACTTACTCCCAGAAATGTAAAGCCCGACCCCCTCCTACCACTCCTGAGCTCACTGTTCCTGTCCACCCTCTGGACGTCCCCATCCCTCCTGGCAATTCCCTTCGTCCACACCCTACCACTGAGGACATCATCAGATTCCTCACCATCATCCTTCAGAATGTTCATCCTTTTCAGCGAACCCACACCTTCAACAGGTATCCCTCGCTGCCCGTTCCGTTTTCCACCTGAAAATGTACGCCACCTACTCCAACAACCAGCCCATTTCCCCTTCTCCCGCCTTGACACCCTTCTCAAAAATCCCTGTCATGGCGCGACAGCACCGTATCCTTTTCAACAACATCCGCTACCTTCCCGCCAACAAGAACCTCTTCCTGCACACCCTTGCCACCCACCACGTGGACGCCTTCCTCCTCAATGAAACCTTCCGTTACCTGCGCCACCATCTATGTCCGCCCTAACGCCCCTATTCCCTTCGACTTCCTCTCCCATGTTGACCATACCTTCTCCTCCTACATGATCGCCGCCGACCTCAACATCCACAGTCGTTCCACTGCCCAGTTATGGCGATGGCATTGGTTCCTCCCCTCCTTTCAAGGCGACCTCATCCCCATCCCCCAACACACCCATCCTTGGCCGCATAATGGTGGATGTCCTGGAGCCTATTGGCAGCGACCATCTCCCAGTCCTCCTCACCATTTCAGACAGTCATCACCCTCGTAATGACCCTCCCCCTAAGTATGTCCATGACTATTCCCGTGCCAACTGGAATGTCAATAGCCACCCCTTCACCTACCGCCACCCTGATGATGTAACCCACGCTGTCTCCTTTCTCCAGCAGACCTTGTCTGAGGCCGTTGAGGCCCACGTCTCTACTGTCGCCATCCACCCCCACCGTCCTACCTTACCCCCACAGGCTGTCCTCCTCCTTCGTGAATCCCGGCGTGTCTACCATGCCTTCCTTCACATGTGTGAACCGGACACACTACGGCGCCACCGGCAACTCCAGCGACACATTCGTAATTTGCTCGCGGCTAAGAAACGCCAGGACTGGCGACAGACATACACCCATTTAAATGCTACCCCACCTATCAACTTGTCCAAGTTCTGGTCAGCCTCCCATCGCCTTACCGGAACTAAACTCTCCCCCTACTATCCTCTTGTCCATGATGACCACCCCTTCCTGACACTCTTAGTAAGGCCAATCACTTTGCCTCCTACCGTTCCAATGTCTTTTCCATCCCCGATGATCCCCAGTTCGATTACTCCCACTTCCCGGATCTCCGCGATTGAACTGACACCTCTGTCCCTCCCCTCGCACCTGGTTTCCAGTACTTGGACAACATTGCACACACGGAACTCAATGAACCAATCACTACACAGGATCTCATTGCTACACTCCGCACAAAATTCACACTGCTCCTGGTCACGATCGTGTCCCTATCGTCACCTTCGTGAAGCTCCTGCCTCTTTCCTCTCCACCTTGGCCAGACTCTACAATGTAGTCCTGTCCACCGGTTACTACCCCGACCTGTGGAAAACCTCCCGTATCCTGATGTTCCTTAAACCTGGCAAACCGCCGTCTGCCGTCTCTTCCTACCATCCCATCAGCCTTACATCAGTCTTCAGCAAGGTCCTGGAATCTATCCTCACCCGCCGCATCCACCAGCATCTCCTCCAGCACCGCCTCCATCCCGTTACCCAGTGTGGCTTCGGCCATCCTTCTATTCCGACGACCTTCTCCTTCACATCACTCATCTCCTTTCCAACCAGCTTAATTCCCGTCGCTCCGCTATCTTCCTCTCCCTGGACCTCGAACGTGCTTATGACCACGTATGGCATTCCAGTCTCCTTATCGAGCTCCAAACCTTCGCTCTTCCCATTAACTACGTCCGTTTGACTGGCTCCTTTCTCTCCCACCGTCCTTCCTACGTCACCATCCATAACACGGACTCCTATACCTTCTTTCCTTCCGCCAGTGTGCCCCAAGGCTCCGTCCTCTCCCCCCTTCATTACCTTTTGTATATGGCAGGCATGCCGCCCCCATCACCCCCGTCCACCTTCTCCAGTTTGCCAATGACACTGCCTTCCTTGCCCTTGCCCCCACCCTGCAGCACTCCCAACACCTTCTCCAATCCCATCTTGACCAGTTCACTGCTTGGTGCAACCTGTGGTTGCTCAAGGTCAGTCCCTCCAAAACCCAGGCGATCATTGTAGGCAAAACCACCCCTTCCTCTCGCCTCCTTGATTTCTATCTCACCATCTATGGCCGTCCTACAGCCCTCACTCCCACCCTTAACGTCACCCTCGGCCGTCGCCCCTCCTGGACCCCCATCTCCGGACAATCCAAGCCAAGGCACACTCCCGACTCCGCCTCCTCAAGCTCCTTTCGGGCCGTACGTGGGGTCTGGACCCCTCCACCATCCTCCACACCTATTAATCCCTCATCCACCCTATCCTTTGCTACGCCCATCTGGCTTGGACCTCCACCCCCCTACCTTTTATAAATCCCTTCAAATCCTTGAACGCCATGCTCTCTGCCTCACCTATCGCATCCGCCTCCCCTCCCCCATGCAGATTCTGTATGATCTCATTCCTTTTCCCCACCTCCTCCTTTTCCTTGAAAGGATACGGATCCTGCACACCTCCTGCAAACTCGACCTCCTGACCCGCTTGTATCGCCCATCCTCTCCCAACCCCGCCCCCTGCCGCACCTGTATTCCCATGTCCCACCCGGTCTCCATCTCTCCACCCTCCTTACCCTCTCCCAAGGTGGTTTCCGCCAGCTCCCCCTCCCTGATGATGTCCTCCTCCCCTCCATCTATCCCTCCTATCAACTTTGATCCTTTCCGCCCCCACATCCTGTGTCCTTTCCTTTCGGCACCCTCCCTCCCTTCTCTTTCCTTTTCCCCATCCCCCTTCCTCCGCCCCTCTTCCCCTGCCCCCCCCACTTCCGCCCCTCACCCTATCCTCCCTGCCCATGGCATCTGCCCCCCTCCCCTTCTTCCGTTCCCCTTCCTCCTCCTCCTCTCTTGGCAGGTCCCCGGACTCGCACACGCTCAGTGAACATTCACGCGCCGGAGACCATTGCCATCAGTGTCTCATGTGTCTGCCTTCGTTTGTGTTTTGTGATCTTTGCCGTCACGCCACCACTGTTCACGTGTGCTGTCGCCGTCATCCATGTTATGTGCACCGTGTCAACTAGTGTTAGTTATATTTCTCGTCCAGCGTGAACGGCTCCATGTTTTTTGTTTTTTAGTGTCTACTATTTTTGCCCACCGTTTTGATTGTTTTTCTCTGTGCCTCCTATATGTACTACTTTTTGTCAAACTCAAGGCTGAAGAATGATGTACTCTGCTGCTGACAGCCCACCTTGTATAAGGTGATAAAAATAACAATAAAGAAAAAAAAGCAGTTGTTTACACAGTTTCGCGGTGTCTGTTTTATCCGACATTACAGTGTAATTACGCCATACTGTACTCTGCAAAAATTATAGCAAGTAGTCGTGACTACAGTCGAAAATATAACACAATGTAAGTATACAATTCTGTGACGTTTGTAGTGTTTTTACATGTATATGTGCAAGTGTGCTACGTGAATGACTTTCGTCTACACAATTGCAAAAAAGAAGTTCTATTATATTCTAGATACAATTTGAAAATAAAGTTTTGAATTCATAAGTTTAGTATCAGAATCTTCTCGTAAGTGATTATGTGTTAATATTATGAATATTTCTACACATTTGATTCTATTTGTAGACTTGTTTCGTGATGTCCAGCAGTAGAAAAAACCAGTCCACTCAAATTGTCATTTGCTATTTTTACATAATAGTCTTTTGATTTAAGATTTTAGCAGTTAATGCATCATTCTATTTGCTGATGCCAGAAAAATGTTGTGTTCCTGGTTGCAACAGCAACTACAAATCCAGCAAGGAAGAGGGTTACATTGCAGTGTTCAGCTTCCCTACTGAAGAGGAAAACAGAAAACGATGGACAAGAAATATCCCCAGAAAGCACTGGACTCCATCAAATAGAAGTGTTGTTTGCATTAAACATTTTGAAGAATGTGATGTATCAAGAGTGGAGATTTGCAAGGACTCTGATGGGAACTTCCACGAGTTTCCTCACATAAGCAGCTCAGTTGGATTTTACCTTCCTCACTTAGAGTAACCAGATGGTCACAAATAGAAAATATTTTGAGTATAGATATCAACTGTGGTAGCTACACACCCACTTTTAGTTCTCCTTTAAATGAGTTAAAGAATATTGCAAAGAAACTTACTCTGCAATCAGAAGCTAATCCAAATTGCTGTGCCACACTCTTGTTTCTGTTGGAACAGATAGATTTGTTGGCAATGAATAAGCGGACATATTCGGTTGATATGATGGTGCATGCATTTATCATCTACAACCAATCTCCTGCATGCTATACAGCACTCCGGTCAAGTGGATTACTTACCTTACCACATGTGAAACACAAACAGCAGCTTTCATCTTCACTGAAGATTTGTCCAACCAATAAATCACAAAATGCCCATTTTATTAACATTGTTGCAGATAAATTGGATGAGAGACAAAAATTTGTAATTCTGTAAGTGGATGAAATATATATTAAGCCATGTATTCAGTTTAAAGTGGAGAACCTCCATAGATATGCAAAAAAATAATGCCCCATCTGAGGCAAGAACTGTGCTTGCCTCTCTCACATCATCTTTATATGGCAGTTTCAAATAAGTTGTTCATTTGATTCCTGTCAAACACTTGTCAGGCTCAGATCTCTATAAATTAACACTTAATGTGTTGCAGTTTCTTTCCTCCTGTGGTCCGACTGTTGTTGTTATTATATCTGATAACAACATAATTAATGTGAATATGTTTTCACTATTGGTAAAGAATTACAGCAGTCCATATTCCTTTCTGTCATGTGGTTCCCCTGTATTTGTAATGTTGACACTGTTCATTTGTTAAAAAAGTATTAGGAACAACTGGTTGAACCAGAGGGACAACAGTGACAGAACATTTAAATTTCTCCATTGTGACTCAACATCCAGTGACCTGCTAATGGCAAAATTTTCTGATGTTGAGAACCTATACAAAAAGGAACTCAACCAGCTTTTGAAATTAGTGCCTCGGTTGACTCACAAATCAGTGCATCCCAGTAGCTTAGAAAGGCAAAATGTCAATCTTGTGTCCAGTATTTTTAGTGAGACAACACTTGCAGGCTTAAAAGCTGAATATGGTGAAAATTCAGGAACCGTACAGTTTGTTGAAATCATTCTCCATTGGTGGAATATTATTAATGTTAAGAACTGTACAAAGGGAATTCACAAACAAAATGAATTGTGTCTGCCTTTCACTAGTGCTTCTGATGACAGGCTTGAATTTCTTGACAAATTTTTGGCTTTGGACACTGCCGGTTTTCTGATCACAGACACCCATCAGGCATTGTATCAGAGTACTTCTGTTATTTCAGAAGTTGTTGAATATTCTTTCAGTGTTGTAGGTGTGCAGTATCTTCTGACGGGAAAACTACAAACTGATAATTTGGAATCACGGCTTAGCAGGTATTGTCAATTATCGGGTGAAAACTACAGTGTCTCTAACCCAGGTATTTGAATCTGAAAAGAAGTTGCGTATAATGTGTGTTTTGGAAATTAAGTCTGCAAAATATGGCCCTGTAAAATTTTTTCCAGAAATAATGTATGACGTAACCATCTCAGAAGTAATGTCTATGGATATTGACATGAATCCATTTGTAAGTCTTTTGAACAACATAGGCAATGAAAATGATGATGTACTCCAATCTGTGCTTCTGTATGTTTGTGGCTATGAAGCACACAAAACAACACAATTGCTCAGTTGTACAACATGCACTGATTTTGTTTTAGGCACACACACCACAGATAAATATTTTGATAACCTTGTCCAAAGTGAATTGACTGTGCCATCAGATATTGTTGTGGAACTTGGCACTTTTGTGTGTAAAGTTATGCAGCTTTTAATATCTGAAGAGTATGAAACAAAATTCCTCACTTGTCAAAATAAAAAGCAGTTACCGCTCAATCTGGTTGGCCAAGGAGTTGAATCACACGTTTCTCTGCAAATGTTTGTAACAGATTCATGTCTCTGTGGAAGGCCGCTTACTGATATTTACAAAACGCTGGTTTCCATCATGTGTAACATATTGTTAAATAATTATACCAAACTCCAAAATGATCATTCAATATGTTCCAAGAAGGAGGGGGGTAATAGAAAATTAAAAACATTACATAACTTTAGGCACAAAATTATGAAACTTCTTTCTCACCCATAACCTCAGTCCTTAAATGCTCCGATTAGTACTGGCAAGGAGGAGGTGGCCACTATGGAATAAACTTTAATGCACTGATAAATTACAGTCATGCTTCTTATGCAAATCCTACTGCAAGCTCCCCACTTCATTCTGACGCAGAAAGATGTGTGAAAGTGTTTAAATAGATTGTGTATGACCTGTGATTTAAAAAAAAAATCTAACATACTAATGAACAATACACAAAAAACGTTCGTTAAAAATTATTATTATTATTATTATTATTATTATTATGCCACCCTCATATATAAAGGTGTGAAAGATATGTTGCAGCTGTTAGAAACTTTTATATTAGTTTGTCATTTTTATAGGAAGGAACATGATAATACATTTCAAATAACAGACTGAATTAAATGCAAGTCTGCAAATAATGTTAGTAGGCACCTCACAAAATTGTTTACTGAACTTGTATCTCCAAATCTCGGGTAAGAAACGTCATAATATACTGCTATGAAGCACATGTGAGTTACCGAAAAGTTCATTGTTGCAAGGAAACGAGATTAAAATGCATAATTCCGACATAGAGTAGGCATAATACTGCGAGAAATTAGCTTTTCTCAGTTTGTGTGTTATTTATAGGGACCAAAAATACAAAAAAAGAAAGTGATTGTGTATTTATATCTGACATGTCATCTGCATTCGACGAAATCTAAACTTCAGTCTCAGCCTAGCTGGTCACGCTAGCCGGCCTACTGACGTCGCAGGCTACAACCTTGTCCGCTTGACGACTCCAGCCTCTAATACAGGCTGGCGTGGTTAAGCCTTGAGGAAGATTGTGTCCATCTTGATGGATACCACATAGTAAGAGATAAGCTCTGTCTGTTCGTATAAACATTATAGTCTGTCCATACTACTGTGGTCAGTGGTACATTAAACACTAATCTTCAACAGTGGAAAGTCCATTACATAATAATGACAATGTTATGAAAAGGGTAGTTACTACTCATCATATAGAGGAGATACTGAATGTATGTTGTCTAATTGTGATGAGTGCCCATTTGGTTGAAAATTTTGTTTGACAATCTTTTTGTTATGACTAACTGGGGATCAGCATCTCCACTATATAATGATAAGCACCTATCCTTTTTATAATATCGTCAAACAGTCTTCCTTTCTTGTTGTTGTGAGATGACAAAGCAATCCAGGTACAGTCAGTGTGACTATTTTAAACCAGACAATTGCTGTTGTTGTTATAGCCAGTGCTTGATTTGTGATGGTATACCATAATGAACAAAGCCAGTGAAATAATGTCCTAAGACGTTACTACTTCTGCTTGTTCTATTTCTTCAAGATCATGTCATATCCAAAATGATAAACCAAACAACGTATCTAGAAGAACTTAGTGTTCATTTTCAGAGCCCATTATATGCTCTCACTGACTGATCAGTGTGGAGTTACAAGCAGAGGAGAGGTGATGTGTGGAAAGAATCAAAGGAAAAGAACTGAACACACGACAAATAAGAAGCTGTGTATCATTGTCTGAGTGTGTTCCAACTGGCTCATTATAACTTATTCTAAAGATATACATAGTGAATCTTTGCTGAGGTTTATAGGACCGATGATTATTCAGTATTTCTTCATCCCATTAACATTGCTGGAAGTTATGCAGTCAAAAGACTGGTTCAGTAGCATCCGACTACAAACCCAGAACATCATGGAATATTTCCTCACAACAAGAGAGAAATGTAGAGAAATGTAGGTTCAAGTTGCAGCCTGGCAGAAATTTTCATGGCGCTAATAGGTATTACATTTGTACCTAATGTTGCTGATGTCTAACAGTTCACAGTAAGCAAATAAATGTTGAGTAATTGGATATATTATAACAAAACATTCAATATTCCGTGCAGAGCCAATAACAAAATATTTTAATTTCATTATTTTTCACAGCTTTACTTTTGAAGAAATGTAAGCAGCTCAGTCAAAAAATATTGTCCTTTGAACTATATTCATTAGTGGATGGACCAATAAACAGTTCTCTAAAGTGTGTGCACTCCCCCCCCCCCCCCCCCCCCTTTCCAAGACATACACACACATGATATAACATAATGCAATGATTCTGTGATTACTTTCTCTGGGTGGGAATGGGAGCAGGGATTGTGAACAACACACATATAAAATGGGAGAATACAACATAAGTAAAATACATGGCTCCTTTTGCAATAAACAAATTTATTTTACTGCAGTTATTTTTAAGATGTCATACTAAAAAAATCAAGTTCATTGGAACAGTAACTCCAACACATCCACTTCAATAATGATCTTCGGCATACACCATGGCCTATCCTTAGCAACCATCACAAAAACTACAGGGTGATGGCAGAGAAAGTTTGGTTGTGCAGTCCTGTAGTTCTGGCTTGGTACTGGATTTGTGATGTGTTTCTGAAAATAAATCAAAGGTATACTGAATGAATTATCAAATACTTTTTGATAGAACCTGGCAGTATAGAAAAGATCTAACATAAGTAGAATGTCATCATTACATGCCAAATTAGAGAAGTATTGAGTCTGTACTAATCAGTAACATGAATTTTGCATGTAGAGTACACCACTCTGTCGCCAATGAGATACAAATCAACATCCAATGAAGTACCCATGAGTAAAATAATCCACATCTAAACAAGTATTAAGTTGTCAAATCTTTATTGATCATATTTACAACTAGGGAGTAAATGGTTTAGGATGTAAGTACTAGAATTTCAATGTTAGAATGGGCAATTGTTAGATTTTAGCTGTGCTGCTTAGAAAGAAAATGCTGTAGGACAGACTGAATAGAAGTATGCTGTTTGTGGGCTAGTACAATGAGAAAGCAGACAGTACTGGCCTTCTTGGGTTGTACCAAAAAGATACAAACTCTGAACAAATGTTCCAACAGTAATTAACTTTGATTCTTGATAATTTAATCCTGTTTTCTTGTCAATTGGCAGTCATTGCCTCATTACTGTTTCCTACCTGGGGCTAACATGAGGTTGTTTGCACAAGGTCAGGTGCTCATGCTACACCCACTCACTTTGACCCGTAATGTCATGGTGAACCTTGATTGTTTTGAGTCTTTGTGTTTGCAGATTGTGTGTTGTAGTATTTGGTGGTTCTCTGTTGTGCTGTATGTTCGTTACTGAGTAGTTTGACATGAATAGAATGTTTCATGTTGGTATTGAAAGAATTTGTACTGGCTTTCTGGTGAGTTACTTTGAATTTGCATATTTTGGATGATGGATTCGTTTTTTGTTTGTAATTATTAGTGCCATGAGTTTATTGTGGTCTGAGATTTAATATTTTTCTCTTTTCTTCAGTTGTGAAGAAGATACAGATATTTATGACAAGCTCATTGATTGTTGCAATGGGCAGAGTTGTTTGTGTATATTGAAATTGGTGGTAATAAAAAGTTTTCATGAATTTTTGGTATTTACTTGTTAGTGTTTGGTAATTGTTGGATTGTTATTGGTAGGTATCATGGGTATTGATATACCACACTGGTTAGGATCCATTTCTGATATTAGTCATGTGAGCATGGTTTGGTTTGTTTTACTGATAAGTTTGGTTTAGATAGAGTAAGTGGAACTGTGGTGTCTAGGGCTTTGCTTGAAGTATGTGGGTGAAGTGAAATTTGCAACACCATGTTGTAGACTGGCTGGTTCCTGATGCTGAGGACTTTGTTAGAGCTATGTAGGTCAAGTGTAAATTGTTTTGAGTTACTGGTATCAAGGTCTTAATTAGAGATATATAGGTCATGCGAAATTTACACCACCACTAGCTTACATTTTTGTATTCTTTTGTTAAATTTTGTGGATTTCGTGTGCTTGATTTTTGGGCAATATTTGTTTTGCAGTGATGTCATTATTCTTACTGTCATTTGTTAAGTTTGTCCTCTTCATTTGGTTTTCCTTATAGTTTCATTCTATTGCTGGATTTAAATACTACACATGTTATTTATGTTTGTTCGTAGGTGTAATGAGTGACATTGTAATCACCATATTGCATGTGCTTGAAATAGTGTACACTAGGTTGATGGCATTACTGGTTAAAACATGTCTTTATGCCAATTTACCTTTCATAATATAGAAGTAGATCACTTTATATAAACTGATTTTGTTCTTCGGATATAGTTTGTGTGTGTTTTGATTAATTAAAAATAATGCTATGTTCCAAGGATCATTGGTCTGTTTCTATCAAAATGGTGTAGATTACATTGGTTTTACACTTGGTATTTTTTTTGTGTTGGCTACATATTAGATATTTACAGATTACCAGCCAGCTTATTGGATGAAAAGTAATAAAGATGAACATATTAGTCTGTGTCACTGCTCATGTTACTGTTACAGAATATTTACATCTACGTCTAAATAGCACAAGCAATCATTGTAGTCTTTTATACCACAAGGTTTATGTTAAATATCCATCTTTAGAGAAGTTGCCAGAAGAAGAAATTTCAGTTCAGATTTAAATTTGTGTAAATGTTCACAGTAGCTACTTGCCTTTGGTTTTATTCTTCAGTTTCTATTTACCATGAGCAGTTTTAAACTGATAAGTGATTTATCATCAGATGGTACATATTTATTGTATATTGTGGCTATTGTTGAACCCTTTTGAGAACTTTTGGCAGACTTAGTGATAAAAACTATTATTATGTTTTCTTATAAATTTTGATTAAAATAACCTCTTGGTTGACAGACAGCTATCTTGGGGCAGGGTTGTTCATTATGTACATCCTTCCACATACTTAGAATGAGCAAAAGCTGCACATGAAATGAAAATAAAGCAAAACATATGTTCAGATTACTTTTATTATTGTCAGCAGCAGTGGGAAGTACATCAGTGGGGTTAGTAGACAGGGCAACAGTGGGCTTCCTACGCATCGTACTGTGCCTGAGAAAGCTGTGTGGTACCTAGAAAGTCAGTCACTGTAGGGGGCACATTGGTGTCAAGAAAGAACTGCACTTGGCTGACTCCTAGCCACTGCCACAATCACAGTGTCACTTTACTCAAGGCGTAGTGTGGTTGTGAAAAATACACTGAGGCTGAACTGTGATCTGCACTATCAATACAAGACAGAAATATAACTTTTGTGTAAACTTTGCATCCTCACCTAAGATTTAACAAAGTTGTGTACTATGGTATGAAGATATCTGAGAAGCTCCCATCTAACACACAGCAAATAATTAGTTATCTCAGCCAATTCAAAGGAAAATTTAAAACATACCTCATTAGAGACCCCTTCCACTGATAATCTTAGTGCAGGGATTTGATTCCTTCATTAGATGCATGGAAAGTAGTGTTCTGTAAACTGTCCTGCGTAATTACACATTTATGTTATTCTTTTCTTTGAAAAAATACTTGATTAATGAAGTAAATATTAATTTTCTGACAAGACAGCCCGCAGCTACCTAATATAATTGAAGTAGCAGCAGCTGTCATTCTAAATCACTAGAACACATTTAACTGGTCTCGAATGAGAAACAGCCCATAGTTGCACTAAATTATGTTTATTTTAAACTTTGACCATGGTTTCAGCTATAATAAATAAAAAATGTCTTAGCCCAGCAGCTGCATCAAGACCAATAACATAACTTCAACAGACATAAGCCTGTTTCGAACATAAGTAAAATTACATATGGCACTGTATGTCCTCTACCAAATTAATGTGTTCGGTAATATATTAATTTTATGGCACTGTGAATAGTAGTATCATAGATACACTTTTAAAAATCAAATGGTTTACATTCCACTGTGAAAACTCACTGTCGTAAAATGACAATTGAAGTGGATAACACTTGTATATCTTGTGTTGGAGATACTGTAGCAGTGAATGTGATTTTTTAGAATGACAGTTTAAAAACAACTGGTGTAAAATAAATTTGTTTATTGCAAAAAGAGTAGTGTGTGTGTTTTCTTTTTTCTTGATTCTTTCCATACATCACCTCTCCTCTGCTTATAACTTCTGATTGATCAGTCTGTGAGAGTATGTAATGGGCTATGAAAATGAACACTTATCTACAACAGTTTCTTATATATATGTTTTGTTTGGTTTTCCTTTTGGATGCGACATGATCTTGAAGAAATAAAACAAGTAGAAGTAGCAACAGCTATGACCTGTGATTGATTTGGAGAAAAGAAGAGGTGCCAGTACTTTGACTTACCAGAGCATACCATTGCAAATGAGAGAGAGAGAGAGAGAGAGTGAGAGAGAGAGAGAGAGAGAGAGAGAGAGAGAGAGAGAGAGATTCTGATGAAGGGCTGTTTGGATGAAAGCTTTGCTTGACGGTCTTTTTGTTGTACCTTTCTTGACTCAGCATCTCCATTATGCATTTGTTATAATGTCCAGTGTTATGTGTTTCTTGTCAGTTATGTCCTTGTTGCTCACAGCCACTCAAAGAAACTGATAAACAAAATGGGTCTTATGAATTTGTGTGTGGGGGGGGGGGGGGGTTTGGATACGGGGGGGGGGGGGGGGGGGGGAGTTTTTTGTACTGCTCACATGGAAAAATCTATCTTGTATGTGTTAATTAAGAACTCCCAACCTAATCATTGGTCTGCCATGATAGATTCATCATTGAGTCAACATAGCAGAATTAAAAAGTAATTTGAAAGTGATGAATGAAATCAAAATATTTTGTGTTTGGCTCTGCATGGCATCTGAACCTTGTCACCTTCATCTGTTTTGTTATAATAAATTTGGTTACACTGATGCAAAACTTCAGAAAGAGTACACTAGATAAAAGCTCCATTTATAAGGAGCAGTCAAATGGAAACAAGGCTGATGGAAAAAAGTAAGTAAACTGTTCAGTATTTCAAAAGTAATCACCATAGCTGTGAATACATTTATGCCACTGTGAGACAAGATGGTCAACTGCTTTATGAAAAAATGTTTGCGGTTGTCTACAAAACAATGATTGTACTCATGTATTCACCTCTTGGTGTGAACCAAATGAATGACCAAGAACATTTCTTTAAGGCTCCAAAATATGGAAATCACATGAGGAGAGATTTGGACTGTAATGAGGTTGTGTGAAGGCTTCCCAGACAAAGCTCTGCAACTTAATGTAAGAAAACTGCCAATAAAAGACCTGCCAAGGTTGTATTGAGAACACTGTAGAAGTGTCGCTGAGAAACACTTGCATGTTCTCCATAAAGTCCCAAACTCTCCCCATGTGATTTCTGTATTTTAGAGCACTGAAGAAAGACATTCATGGCTGTCCCTTTGCCTCAGATGAAGTGGTATGTACCTGGCAACAGCTGTCATTTTTCCACAACAGCGTTGACCATTGTAAGGCAATTACAGTGAAATAATTTGCTTTATTCAGAAGCCATATGCTCAGGAACATATTGTGAGCTAATAATGGTTTATTAACAGAATGACATAAATTATTTGAAAGCCCTCATTTCATTCTAATCAGTGTACATTTTATTATTGGTGACCAGCCATGAACTAAAATGTTATTTATAATTAAAGTTTCCACACCCAAGAAATGATATTATTATTTGGACCTTTAAGTATGTTTATGAAATCATAGGTGTAGTTATAATTTTCTTGCTGTAATTTTTCTGAACTAAAAAATATCTTTGGTTATCAGAGTAATTTTACAGTTAAGAAATAAAGAAAACTACTATCCTGTTTAATTACAAGAGGTTCTGTAAATTCCCATGGCAGCACACATGGTATGAATAAAATAATCTTTTTTGTGTCCCAATCATCTATCACATAGATAAACCAAATTATTACTTGCTTCCCCATAATATCATTGTCACTAATTTCGAAACTGTTCTCTTTATATAGCAATAGGAATTTAGGTCCTACTAATCGTTACAGTAACATCTCCATGGCAGAGTCATGATTAACTATTTTCATCTTAATATCTCAGTGTAAAAATTCATAGAGTGCACTCATCCAATCCACATTTCAATGTCAATGTCACTAATATGAGAAGATCTTACTGTTAAAGTCCCACAGTGTGATTATTTAATGAACTTGTTTGGAAAATCTGTCTGTAGTCATCTACATAACTTCTCTGTGCTAAAGTGTTAGTAAAGCTTCAGTGACAAAGTTATTTCAAATGCTATTTTATGAAGATTTACTTTTTGTAGACTTGGATGATGACTTCACCATGGAAAGAACCTGCCACTGTTTAGAGTTCATGAAGTGTAGTAGCTGACTTGGTTTATTTCAACTATAAAAATAGTTGACAGCAGAAGTTAATCTTCATCACTGGGTGTTTTGGCACTAAGAAATGTGAAGTAATCTCAAGCTTAAATCAGTGATGTCATGTCCATCACTGAAATATTGGATTGCATCTTCAACAAATTTCGGAGAGTGAGACTACATATGTTTAGCATTATGAAAGAATGCTAGCAATATAACTAGGTCAGTGATGTTATGTAGTGTGCTTAGCTTTTCACTGGGCAACTATAGAATCCCTAATGATGATGAAAAGCTTCCTGGTGATGCATTAAACATAAAATGTGGCTACTAAGCATTTTGTAAGCAACTTCCTTTCCAAGTGGAAAAACAGGTTGCCCAAAACGGCAGTACTAAATGCTATACTGTACAGTGCAATTATTGACCATGAAGCGTTTGTTTCCATTTTGTGGGGCAAACAAATCATATGAGGAATGAGTCCATTTTACAAAGATTTCTATTCTTCATATACAAGATGCGGCTGTAAGAGTTACTGTTAAGTGAACTATAAGTTCATCAGGCAAATTTTTGAAAACTAAAGTTACAATACATATACAAAGTGTTAATGTGCATATCTTACAATGGAATTATGGAGTAGTCTACATACTAATACAATGAGTTTGTTGAGGTGATGAATCCATAAACAATCAACACATTCCAAGTGTAGGAAACCTTGACTAAATAGTGTTATACTGCTGAAGGCCAAATAGAATAAATAAAAAAGTACATGAAATCTTCCACTGCATGTGCCTAACTTTCTGGATTAAAATTGTCGTTGACAGATGAATAATACTAAATTCAGTTTGTGTTAATCACCAAATTTTTAATTAATTCAGGGATAAGCATTATAGCTCTTGGATCAAACATAATTCCCTCCTTTTGACAAAATGATATCATGTTCTAATAATAATATTTCTTTGGGTTAGTACACACACTAACAGAGCACTGTTGTAAAAGAGAGCAGTAGCACTTGAGTCAGTTATACATTCGAGAAGTTACTATCCAGCATAAATATTTCATGATAGTTACCTAAGACAAAGAGCTACAAAAAACAACTCTTGGTTAAGTAGGTGTAATCTTGTTTAGGAAGGATCCCATTTCAGGACCTGAGACAAGAAAACACAAGAAAAGATATTTATTTTCTCAGTTACTTTTTATTTTCTGTATACCATAAAGATTAATCAAATGTGTGTAATAAGATACATGATCACAATACCATTACTTCACATAAACAAAAATTTATGAATAGACCCAAGTGGTACAACAGCCTGCCAAGATATTTCAAGAGCAGTAACTGGAATATATACAGGTAGTGAATAAGCAACATTGATTGTGAACTTCTCAGTACTGTATGGCATAGTCCAAAATAAAAGAACCATGATTTTACAATTGAGAGATAGCAGAATCCAAAAACTGAATCTTACAGTTCTGCAAGTGGCAACAATTGCACACCAGTATGAATGACTGACCTTACAGTGGAAAACAAATCATGTGAATTTTATGTAGTCATGTATAACTGACAAACATTGTTTGAAATCCCACTTGTGAAATGTGAACAACAATAATTTAGAGTCACTGGCAAATCTAGAAAATGGAAAACGGAAATTGAGCAGGCAAAAGAAGAGGGAGGGAGAGAGAGGGGGGGGGAGAGAGAGAGAGAGAGAGAGAGAGAGAGAGAGAGAGAGAGAGAGAGAGAGAGAGAGAGAGATAGAGAGAGAGAGAGCATGCTGGACATAGTAGAGACAGGATAGTGAGCTGCTAGTTGCAGCATCTGCAGATGCTGGGGCTGGTAGGGGGAAGCGGAGTAAAGCAGAGAAAGGAAGTGGGGTAGAAGGTTGTGTAGGGTTGGAGTGGGAGCAGGAAAGGTTGAAATCAGGGTGGTGGTGTGGGTGGAAAGAATCCAGTCAGTGAAGCAGTCATTGGATTCGAGCATATCATGTTGGGTGGCATGCTCAGCAAATGGGTGATCCAGCTGTCTCTTGGCCAGTTTGACACTGGCCATTCATGTGGACACACAAATTGGCAGTGGTCATGACCATGTAGAACAACAGAAAATGGTTGCAGGCAACTTGGTGGATCACATGACTGCTTTCACATTTGTCCCTGCCTTTGATGGGATGGAAGATTCTTGGGACAGGACTGCAGTGCGTTGTGGTGTGGGTCAGGTTTTGAAACTATTACAGGATAAGCCCCATGGGACAACTGGTTTCGAGCAGGGGTGGAATAGGGGCACACAAAGATATTGCGTGAGTTGAGTAGGCAGTGGAATACATCTGTTTGTGTGTGTGGGTGGGTGGAGGGTGTATATTTTTCATTTCAGGACATAATGGGAGGTAGTCAAAACCCTGCCATTCTTGGGAGTATCATTAATGAACCATGATGACGACAGAAAAATTGTTATGAACTATCAGTAATGCAATACAAGTCATCCAATCTTAGCATTTTAAGAAACCTAAATTGTGTCATTGCCTTAGTCTTAAATCAGTTTTTATGTCTCCAAGTATATATATTCTTTCCTTAGACCATTCTGCAAAAAATAAATCGATTTTCTCCTAGGTCTGCTTCAATATTAGTGTCTGGCATACAGTAAAAAAATATGGTTATGATTTTTAACATGGGGTGTAACAGTGCAGCCACTTCCATTGGATTTTCTAGGACTGTATCGTCCACACTAAGGACACTGTATTGCACAAGTATTGTAAGCTCACCAACTTGATTTATGTAGTCCCTTCTATGATATCTCTTCGGTAGCACATCACTCTGAAGTCATAAACCTGAAAATCTTAATGATTTCAGGATGGTGTTTGCTCAAAAATGTACACACCATCACAATTTTGGTTTCACTTTTTCATATATTGTCTTCAAAGTCCTATTGTTGGATGATGACCAATTTCTTACCTTCAAATGAAGAAAAAATAGTACTGTGATAGACTATAATTATTAATATTAATTTGATTAGTAAAAAGTGTAGTGATCTAGGACTTTGGAAAAGTATATGGAATAGTTTTACTCATGTGCATTGGCAGTAATCTGTTCATAGGTACAAGCAGAATACTGAACGTTGTGGGAGATAACTAATGTCTCAATCAGTTAATGGAGTAAGCTACCCTGTGCATACAAATTGGAGTAACAGAAGTACAGCAGTCAAAGATGAACTGTAATAAGCACAGAGTCAAAATCTGCCACATAAAATGTGTCTACTTCTGAAATTTATTATAATTATCTTTTAAGTTAACATTTCCACAAAATTTTAACTGTGTTAATGAAAAGTTGGAATGCTAGTCTTTAAAATGTGTGGTATCATCATTACCAAAGCTATTTATTAGCCCAAAACATTCTCACTGCTATTTACTGTAGTACAATTTTTAATCAGACATAACTTTTAATTAACATGGTTTTAAACAAAACTAACTGTATTTTTGCTGTCACATACTGAGACTACAACTGTAACAATGAAATCTGACCTAAATAACAAATGGGCAGATTTATGCCTGCATCAAATACAAATATTACTGAAAATCAGAACCAAAACACGCCCAGAGACAGAAAAGAGAGGAAAAAGCTATTGGTAGTAGTTTGGGTGTAACTAGAGCAGGTGGTGAATGCCAGCTCAAGCTGCCACAGTATGCCAGGACCATCCCCTGTGAAATGTACAGTTATATCTTATCTTCACTGGGCCAGCGTGTATTAACACATAATACAATCTTCTTGTTTACACCTTACATTTATATATAAGAATAATCATGAGTCATCACCACAAAAGGGTAAAGGTTGATTCTTAGGCAGCAGCACATTAGTGTCTTCACTTATACATAGTCTTCTGTTATAAGGAGATATATGAAAAGATGACCAAATAATGTTATATAAACTTCAGTAATTGCATGGAATGTAAACAGTGATATACTGAAGTGATCTAATAATACCAGTTATATCTTCTCAATTATTTATCATGAAATAAACTATAACTATTTATTGTACGTGGTTAAAAGACAGCATGACATTCCTCCACTACATTTTTTTAGATTACAAACAATATATGTCATGTACTCATGAGATAATTGTTTAATCCATTATGTGCTCTCTGAATTTACCTTGCAGTTCGTTTTTTATAGCAAAAAGTGCACTAAATATGGTATGAACATAGACATCATGCTACTCTACAAATCAATATTTTACATCTAGCTCCAAATAGTTTGGCACCCACACAGTCCCAAGTGTGTCTACGTTTTTCTTACGAAGGAGTGACCATCTTAGTCTGCAGTAATCTGCTGAGCAGTGTGCTTGGTTCAGAGGCTGCATTCTTTGATAATGGGGTGATTTTCTAATTAGGCACTCCAGTCAGTTATATCATTATTCATACTGGGATGAGCTGTCCGTATGATCTTTTGCAGACTCGCGAACTGTAGCTCAGGAGTTCTGCTTTTGGGTAGGCTTCATCCATTGAACTGAATCCCCCCCTAGCAGATCATACTTGCACACAACGAAACCCCCACCACTTCCACTGTACTCACCCACACCTATCCGCACAGGTATGGGACAATACTTTACTCTTAACACTCTGCTTCCCCATTCAGCCTCGGCACACACAACTGAACTGTCACCTGGCCACCCTAACCTAGCCCTCTTGTTACACTACAGATCAGGCATCAGAACAAAACGCCTATTCAGTCTTGTTTTGTCAGTGTTCATTTAGGAAGATAAAGAATTTTTTACACAACCTGAAAATTAATTTGCGTAAGAATATAGCATCTGAAATGTAGTGATAGAGAAGAATGGTGAAGATTATATGGGTATACTGGATAACTAAATAGGTGGTACTCAATAAATTTGGCAAGAAGATAAATTAATGTAACAACAAAACAATGGACCTGACTGTTAGGACACATCTCAAGGCATCAAGGAATCATCAAATCAATTTGGTATTGGAGGGAAGTGGGTCAGGTAAAAATTACAGAGGCGCACCTAGGTTTTAGTACTGTAAGCAGGTGCAAATGGATCGAAGTTGTGCCTTATAAAAAATGTAATGGAAGCTGTGTCTTATAATAAAATGTATCCCAGTTTCCTGAGTAAATGGATTAGTTGCAGCCAATGCTTTTAAGTATGATATTCTCTTGGATTTGTGCATCAGTACAAATTTTCAGGAGTGATTCTAAGATACGTCTGTATCGTTAATATTTTTAATTAACTATTCTCAGTTCTAATATTTACTATCAACAAACATTTGATATAATAGTCAGTGGAAGTAAACCCATTTATAACATGGTTCCAGCACGTACAAGAAAGTGTAAAAAAAAAAAAAACACCAACTGAACAGCCCATGAAGGCCTAAAGGTACTGACTGGCTGCTGTGTCATCCTCAGCCCTTAGGCACCACCAGGTGTGGATACAGAGGGGCATGTAGTCAGCACACCAATCTCCCAGCCATTGTCAGCTTTCATGACCAGTGTTGCTACTTCTCAGTCAAGCAGCTTCTCAATATGCCTCACAATGGCTCAGTGCACCTCGTTTGACAACAGCGCTCGGCAGACCTGGATGATGACCCATCCAAGTGCTAGCTGAGCCCAACAGCTCTTAACATCAGCGACCTGGTGGGAACTAGTGTTACCACTGTGGCAAGGCCATTAGCCAAGAGAAATATTGGTCTAATTTTTTATTGTGCCCTGACAAAAGGAAACTAGGGTGTAACCGTCTTACACATGTTAATTGGTGTATTGCATAACTCGCAGACTTCAGCAAGTTTACTCAAAGAACATTAAATACAAGATAATTTTTAATCATTATGGGCTCCAAATATTTAGGTTTTCTGTGTAATATTATCACTCCTAGCAGATTTGTATGTTTGCGATATTTTTTGTTTAAGTGTTACAAAATCACTGATTAAAAAATTGGTTATTTAGAAATTGCTTTTCCCACAAATAAAGAGTATTAGATACATATTTAAACACAGGAAGCAAGCAGTACAGGATACTCCCCCAAGGCAAAATTCACATCCTTTCACAGTATTTGGTCAGTGGTGTTACTACCGCAATATACCTTATGCCCTTGGTCCCTGCAAACCAAGTTGAACCTGGAATATTAAACAATGAATGCCAGTGTAACAAAATCTCTATCAATACTGTAATGTTTAATATGATTACAATTCCACATTTTGCTCATCTTTACTTTGGGTGCCTTTCCTTTGCCACAACTGAATAATAAATCTGTAGAAATGTTATTGTAAAGATCACAACTCAGTGTGTAGAAATATTATCAATTCTCTACAAATTACAGTGAGTACACTTATTAGATAACAAGAATACACACTATATTAACCATTGTTGTTTAGCATGTTTATTACTTTTATGTAGAATAGAAGTAAATTCTTCAGAGAATGGGTCATTAATAAGGGATTTAAACTGCTTCAGAATAATGGCCTACAAAGGATGAAACTCAAGAACTGGTCTTCACTTCCTGATAGGAAAAATAAAACTACCTTAAATGCGGACATCGTAGGCTATTTATTTTACAACATTACTTACCATCCCCTGATTTGAATACAGTCATTTTATGAGCATTTCCATAATGTACTCTTACTACCATGTATCTTAAATAAGCCAGAAATCTGAAGTCATTCTTGAAGCACTTAACAATGTCTTCTGGTGTATTTTATGCACATTCCTCAAGCAAACGGAAGGAGCAGAGGGAGGGAGGGGAGGGAAGGGATCAGAGGAGGCATGGGAGGGAGGAGCCGGGGATGGGGTGACAAACAGGGAGGGAGATGGGAGAGTGAGCAGTGGGGGGATGGACTGAGAGGGGAGTGATGCGGCACACCATGTGACAGTGGTGGCAGCAGCTGAGGGGGAGGTGTAGACGATGGCAGTGGTGGTGGCTGTGGAAGAGGTGGTGGGGTTTGGCATTATGATGAGAGGAAAGACACAGGACAAGACAAGGAAACAAATGAGATACGGGCAGGGCGACGAGAGACACAGAGTAGAAGGTGATGGAGAACGACAAACGACAAAGGAAACTGGGGCCGAAGCCCCACTCTGCTATCACTGGTGGTGGAGGCGACCCGGCTGGCTGGCCGGTGGGGACGCCTCCGAAGCTGCTACTGTAGACAGCTAGGACCACTGTTGGCTGCTGGCTGTGACCAGGGCTGGCGGGGACCGTGCAGGCGTGGACCGGCGCTGGCGGGCTGCTGGCGGGGACCGCTGCTTCTGGGGACCAATGCTGGCCGCCGGCTGAAATTTTTTCACATGTGTTGTCGAAATTATTAAATATTCACAAGCATAAATTTTCAGGAAATTTAGGAATCTGTTTCCGGCTGCGGAAAATTAATGTATGCTTTTTAGTCTGTTTTATATTAAGGTGTTTATTATTTTTTTTAATTCTACTGATAAGAAACGGAAACTGGGTGTGTCGACTGCATCACGCATGCACGGAGGATTCGTCCATTCCGTCATGTTTAGCTGTGCGGATCCAGAGTGCAGAAAGCTGCATGATGTAATTGCAAAGATTCCGCGTAGTGTACGAGACGACACAAGATGGCAGCAGCTGCTGGCGTCGGCTAACGATCTAACCATAGTACTACACACTGTCACCAACAGGTGGGTGACAGGCGCGACCAACAGAACGAACGCCTCGCCACGTGCCAGTTTCAGGGAACCTGGACCTCCGCAGCAAAAAGCAATGTCACAGACAAGCCTGGAGAGAGGAGGATGACCTTTCTGTACATGGTGAAAACAAAAGATAAGTGAAACGCTGTGGCAACTAACAGAGTGCAACTCAGCCGTTACACACACACACACACACACACACACACACACAGATATAAATTTTGTTCTATTTCAATCAGGTCTTTTTTTTTAATCTTGTCCCCCACCGTAAGCAATTCTAGCCAAGCGTTGCCTCCGCCATCCCGACCTGGTCTTGTGTTGCAGCTCGAAGTAGACATCTTTCAGTTATTAACTGTGCATTGCTAAAATTCTAATCGTTGTTACCTTCTGTTCCAAAGGTCTGAGTTCCTAAAGCACGTTCTAAATCTTTGTTGTTATCCCTGATGTGTAAATTTTAAAAAATTGCAAATGCAAAATTTTTGAATATACCCTCAAGTTAATGGTAATCCTGAACTTGTAAAATATTTCTAAATCACGACCACAAGTTTACCATCTAAGGAGTGGTTTTCAAATTGTTATGGTAATGCTCTATCTGTAATAATAGTGAAGTCATATATCCTGGTTGAAATCTTACAGGTGCCTAAAGAACTTTAGAGCACTATTTTTATGAATGTTAGTTATTTTAAAGCGGTTTTAATTGCTCGAAAAAATTATCGTAATTAGGTCCTTTGAGTCCACCGTCCTAAAACCTATTTGACAATTACTTTCGACTTATATGTACTTGATGTTTTTAAGTATATCTCATTAAATAAAGGATTACCGACAATTTTGAAGCAAGAAATGGCCTTCCGTAAGCTCAGCCTGCACGTTTCTCCTGTGTGTTAAGTTGTATCCTGGGGCGTCTCCATAGGTTTCAACTATGTTACAACAAAGGGTACACACACGGCATCGAAAAACAACTTAGCTTCATCGTAAAAGGGTGAATCTTTCAGTGTAGTAAATGTGTTACTTTAGTGAGAGAAACAGAAGTCTAAGCTCATTCGGGTATACATCGGGCTGCAGAATCGCTCGTAACGTTTTCTGGTACATTACGCCTCATATCTCGATATCGTGTCGGTATCTGTATGGGATGGCGTAGATTTCATAATTGTATATTAACGATGTTATTTCTTAAGGCATCACAATAAGACAAATCACAGGTATTGCTGGGGAAACACCTGAAAACTACATGAATCCTGCCAAACCGATATCTGGTCTTCTCCTCACGTGGAAGCGTTCAACTAAGTGAGTCACACAGTCAAAACAAGAAGACGAGTAAATCCAATAACTGTAATTCGGCCGTTTGTGAAAATAAAGATTGTCGGTCCAGAGTTTGACATGTCTCCTATTGTTCTTCACAGACAGACGTAAAAAGGAGAACCATGCGAGTTGTGGACAAATCTGTAACTTAATACAACAAAGAGGGATCTGTTGTTGAAATCGGTACAATATTCCAGCTGTAGATGATATACAACTGTAAGCGTTCAATTAACCTCTACGGGCAGGGATAGCTGCATTAACGACGGACAGAGTTTTTGTTTCACTTTCATTGTTTTAGGAATTTTATTATATAATTAGTTTTTGTTTGCACTGTTAATACATAATTTTTCACTATATTGCCCATGTAAGTAATATTTTTCAATTACACTTCTTTTTTATTAAACGGGTCTTATTACTTACTAAGTTTCACAGCTGCATCGATTTGCAAAAAATTGGTTTTCAGCGGTTGGGGGCGGCGCGGCGAAGATTTGTCGACTCTGCTAAGGGAACAGGATCAGCACCGCAGCGCTCTGTGGTACGGTTTGGGAGGGAATTGGAGAAGAGGGCAGTAGCTGCTGCTGGGTGGTTGCGAGGCATGCGTTCCACATTAGTAATGTGTCGAAGGATAGTCCTAAACATTTCACTGTCAGTCGGGGCGGTGTGATTGTTGCAGGTGGGCAGTCGGATAACTGGGCTGGGCCGCAAAGACGCCGACAGCTCAGCCACGCAGCCTTCAGACATGAGTCGCCAGTCAGAGGACAGCACGCTACCTCCTTCTAATGCCAACGACACAGCACACACGAATTGATATTGTATTGATGATCAAGGGGCATAATTCATATTTGAATGCACCCCATCAAAAATTCATTGTGAACTAAAGTAGTGTTGGCAATACATATCTATTGAAGGTCAAGGGGCACAATTCATATTTGAATGCACCCCATCAAAAATTCATTGTAAACTAATGTATTGATGATCAAGGGGCACAATTCATATTTGAATGCACCCCATCAAAAATTCATTGTGAACTAAAGTAGTGTTGGCAATACATATCTATTGAAGATCAAGAGACACAATTCATATTTGCATGCACCCCATCAAAAATTCTTTGTGAACTAATGTAGTGTTGTCAATACATATCTATGCTGAGCTGTGAACTTTATAGCATTTATCACAAACTACGAGTATTAAATATATTTGTAATAAGTATCACAAATCCTCGTTCCCTTATATCACAGCCTTTAAAGAACACGCAATATGCTATTGTCTGTTTTAGCTCTGTTTCAAATACTTTCCGACAAGACGTCAAAATGCAAAATAAACTTGACTGCCAGCTGTCGGCTGCTACTGCACTGCGAATGGCTGGCCACATAGCTGTTGCCTGGCGCCGCCAAAAGAAGGCAGCGCGGTAGTCAGTCTTTAGCTCACGGCAGTACGTGTTAGCTAACTATGTAGTATTAGCACCTGTGTGCAAGAATGTCGCCTTCTTTACTGATTCATTAGTTCTCCACTAAGGGGCAGGCTGAACACACGTTAACCACATTTCAAAGATCAGTGGAATTAAAAGGTATTTTAAATTACATAAAAACATGGCTATGAAAGCTGTTTCTTCTTTTAATGCATATCGTATCCCGAAATAACGTCCACATCATCCCTGGTTCCATAGAGAGCATATACGTTTTGACGATCCTTACATTGACGTCACCAAATGTGTCTGGAATTCAGTTCCCACAAGTCTCATAACACAAGACTTATTTCTAGCATAACATGTAGATACAGTAAGACTTCCCATCGCATTTAATATCCTCATTTCTCAATCATTTCACTAAATTTGTAGAAACTGTCTGTTCACTAAAATGCAATACATTCGCCAGTACGCCACTAAATGCACCATTCAGAAAACGCTATTTCTTCTCTTCATTTAGAGTGTTCCTCCGTTAACAAAGAATCTTTTCAGAGACGAAAAATAAACATCAGAAGATTGCAGAAGACTACTAGTGTTCGGTGGAATGCAAATGAACTTTATGTTGTTTTTCTCACACAGCTCCTAAGTTTTTGTTGTCATGTGAGAAGAGCGATTATCTCCAATAATTACTTTCCTTCCGTTTTTCTTTGAGGCAGATAATAGAAATTTGAAACCAATTGTGAAACAACTCTGTTCTAAAACTTCCTGGCAGATTAAAACTGTGTGCCCGACCGAGACTCGAACTCGGGACCTTTGCCTTGCGCAGGCAAGTGCTCTACCAACTGAGCTACCGAAGGACGACTCACGCCCGGTACTCACAGCTTTACTTCTGCCAGTATCCGTCTCCTACCTTCCAAACTTAACAGAACCTCTTCTGCGAAACATGCAGAACTAGCACTCCTGAAAGAAAGAATACTGTGGAGACATGGCTTAGCCACAGCCTGGGGGATGTTTCCAGAATGAGATTTTCACTCTGCAGCGGAGTGTGCGCTGATATGAAACTTGCTGGCAGATTAAAACTGTGTGCCCGACCGAGACTCGAACTCGGGACCTTTACCTTTTGTGGGCAAGTGCTCTACCAACTGAGCTACCGAAGGACGACTCACGGCCGGTACTCACAGCTTTACTTCTACCAGTATCCGTCTCCTACCTTCCAAACTTTACAGAAGCTCTTCTGCGAAACATGCAGAACTATCACTCTTGAAAAAAAGGATACTGTGGAGACATGGCTTAGCCACAGCCTGGGGGATGTTCCCAGAATGAGATTTTCACTCTGCAGCGGAGTGTGCGCTGATATGAAACTTCCTGGCAGATTAAAACTGTGTGCCCCTCTGAGACTCGAACTCAGGACCTTTGCATTTCGCGGGCAAGTGCTCTACCAACTGAGCTACCGAAGGACGACTCACGCTGGTACTCACAGCTTTACTTCAGCCAGTATCCTCTCCTACCTTCCAAACTTTACAGAAGCTCTTCTGCGAAACATGCAGAACTAGCACTCCTGAAAGAAAGGATACTGTGGAGACATGGCTTAGCCACAGCCTGGAGGATGTTTCCAGAATGAGATTTTCACTCTGCAGCGGAGAGTGCGCTGATATGAAACTTCCTGGCAGATTAAATCTGTGTGCCCGACCGAGACTCGAACTCAGGACCTTTGCCTTTTGTGAGCAAGTGCTCTACCAACTGAGCTACCAAAGGACGACTCACGGCCGATACTCACAGCTTTACTTCTGCCAGTATCCGTCTCCTACCTTCCAAACTTTACAGAAGCTCTTCTGCGAAACATGCAGAATTAGCACTCCTGAAGGAAAGGATACTGTGGAGACATGGCTTAGCCACAGCCTGGGGGATGTTTCCAGAATGAGATTTTCACTCTGCAGCGGAGAGTGCGCTGATATGAAACTTCCTGGCAGATTAAATCTGTGTGCCCGACCGAGACTCGAACTCAGGACCTTTGCCTTTTGTGAGCAAGTGCTCTACCAACTGAGCTACCGAAGGACGACTCACGGCCGGTACTCACAGCTTTACTTCTGCCAGTATCCGTCTCCTACCTTCCAAACTTTACAGAAGCTCTTCTGCGAAATATGCAGAATTAGCACTCCTGAAGGAAAGGATACTGTGGAGACATGGCTTAGCCACAGCCTGGGGGATGTTTCCAGAATGAAATT
Source organism: Schistocerca gregaria (assembly GCF_023897955.1). Lineage (NCBI taxonomy): Eukaryota > Metazoa > Arthropoda > Insecta > Orthoptera > Acrididae > Schistocerca > Schistocerca gregaria. The sequence continues at coordinate 78,553,589 of NC_064930.1, read as the reverse complement.
TTCACTCTGCAGCGGAGTGTGCGCTGATATGAAACTTCCTGGCAGATTAAAACTGTGTGACCGACCGAGACTCGAACTCGGGACCTTTGCCTTTCGCGGGCAAGTGCTCTACCAACTGAGCTACGGAAGGACGACTCACGCCCGGTACTCACAGCTTTACTTCTGCCAGTATCCGTCTCCTACCTTCCAAACTTTACAGAAGCTCTTCTGCGAAACATGCAGAACTAGCACTCTTGAAAAAAAGGATACTGTGGAGACATGGCTTAGCCACAGCCTGGGGGATGTTTCCAGAATGAGATTTTCACTCTGCAGTGGAGTGTGCGCTGATATGAAACTTCCTGGCAGATTAAAACTGTGAGCCCGACCGAGACTCGAACTCGGGACCTTTGCCTTTTGTGGGCAAGTGCTCTACCAACTGAGCTACCGAAGGACGACTCACGGCCGGTACTCACAGCTTTACTTCTGCCAGTATCCGTCTCCTAACTTCAAACCTTTACAGAAGCTCTTCTCCGAAACATGCAGAAATAGCACTCTTGACAGAAAGAATACTGCGGAGACACGGCTTAGCCACAGCCTGGGGGATGTTTCCAGAATGAGATTTTCACTCTGCAGTGGAGTGTGCGCTGATATGAAACTTCCTGGCAGATTAAAACTGTGTGCCCAACCGAGACTCGAACTCGGGACCTTTGCCTTTTGTGGGCAAGTGCTCTACCAACTGAGCTACCGATGGACGACTCACGCCGTTACTCACAGCTTTACTTCTGCCAGTATCCGTCTCCTACCTTCCAAACTTTACAGAAGCTCTTCTGCGAAACATGCAGAACTATCACTCTTGAAAAAAAGGATACTGTGGAGACATGGCTTAGCCACAGCCTGGGGGACGTTTCCAGAATGAGATTTTCACTCTGCAGCGGAGTGTGCGCTGATATGAAACTTACTGGCAGATTAAAACTCTGTGCCCGACCGAGACTCGAACTCGGGACCTTTGCCTTTCGCGGTCAAGTGCTCTACCAACTGAACTACCGAAGGATGAGTCACGCCCGGTACTCACAGCTTTACTTCTGCCAGTATCCATCTCCTAACTTCCAAACTTTACAGAAGCTCTTCTCCGAAACATGCAGAAATAGCACTCTTGACAGAAAGAATACTGCGGAGACACGGCTTAGCCACAGCCTGGGGGATGTTTCCAGAATGAGATTTTTACTCTGCAGTGGAGTGTGTGCTGATATGAAACTTCCTGGCAGATTAAAACTGTGTGCCCGACCGAGACTCGAACTCGGGACCTTTGCCTTTTGTGGGCAAGTGCTCTACCAACTGAGCTACCGAAGGACGACTCACGGCCGGTACTCACAGCTTTACTTCTACCAGTATCCGTCTCCTACCTTCCAAACTTTACAGAAGCTCTTCTGCGAAACATGCAGAATTAGCACTCCTGAAAGAAAGGATACTGTGGAGACATGGCTTAGCCACAGCCTGGGGGATGTTTCCAGAATGAGATTTTCACTCTGCAGCGGAGTGTGCGCTGATATGAAACTTGCTGGCAGATTAAAACTGTGTGCCTGACCGAGACTCGAACTCGGGACCTTTGCCTTTCGCGGGCAAGTGCTCTACCAACTGAGCTACCGAAGGACGACTCACGCCCGGTACTCACAGCTTTACTTCTACCAGTATCCGTCTCCTACCTTCCAAACTTTACAGAAGCTCTTCTGCGAAACATGCAGAACTAGCACTCCTGAAAGAAAGGATACTGTGGAGACATGGCTTAGCCACAGCCTGGGGGATGTTTCCAGAATGAGATTTTCACTCTGCAGCGGAGTGTGCGCTGATATGAAACTTCCTGGCAGATTAAAACTGTGTGCCCATCGAGACTCGAACTCGGGACCTTTGCCTTTCGCGTGCAAGTGCTCTACCAACTGAGCTACCGAAGGACGACTCACGTCCGGTACTCACAGCTTTACTTCTGCCAGTATCCGTATTCTACCTCCCAAACTTTGCAGAAGCTCTTCTGCGAAACATGCAGAACTAGCACTCTTGAAAAAAAGGATACTGTGGAGACATGGCTTAGCCACAGCCTGGGGGATGTTTCCAGAATGAGATTTTCACTCTGCAGCGGAGTGTGCGCTGATATGAAACTTCCTGGCAGATTAAAACTGTGTGCCCGACCGAGACTCGAACTCGGGACCTTTGCCTTTCGCGGGCAAGTGCTCTACCAACTGAGCTATCGAAGGACGACTCACGCCCGGTACTCACAGCTTTACTTATGCCAGTATCCGTCTCCTACATTCCAAACTTTACAGAAGTTCTTCTGCGAAACATGCAGAAGTAGCACTCCAGAAAGAAAGGATACTGTGGAGATATGGCTTAGCCACAGCCTGGGGTATGTTTCCAGAATGAGATTTTCACTCTGCAGCGGAGTGTGCGCTGATATGAAACTTCCTGGCAGATTAAAACTGTGTGCCCAACCGAGACTCGAACTCGGGACCTTTGCCTTTCGCGGGCAAGTGCTCTACCAACTGAGCTACCGAAGGACGACTCACGGGCGCTACTCGCAGCTTTACTTCAGCCAGTATCAGTCTCCTACCTTCCAAACTTTACAGAAGCTCTTCTGCGAAACATGCAGAAGTAGCACTCTTGAAATAAGGATACTGTGGAGACATGGCTTAGCCACAGCCTGGGGTATGTTTCCAGAATGAGATTTTCACTCTGCAGCGGAGTGTGCGCTGATATGAAACTTCCTGGCAGATTAAAACTGTGTGCCCGACCGAGACTCGAACTCGGGACCTTTGCCTTTCGCGGGCAAGTGCTCTACAAACTGAGCTACCGAAGGAAGACTCACACCCGCTACTCACAGCTTTACTTCTGCCAGTATCCGTCTCCTACCTTCCAAACTTTACAGAAGCTCTTCTGCGAAACATGCAGAAGTAGCACTCTTGAAATAAGGATTCTGTGGAGACATGGCTTAGCCACAGCCTGGGGTATGTTTCCAGAATGAGATTTTCACTCTGCAGCGGAGTGTGCGCTGATATGAAACTTCCTGGCAGATTAAAACTGTGTGCCCGACCGAGACTCGAACTCAGGACCTTTGCCTTTCTGGGGCAAGTGCCCTACCAAGTGAGCTACCGAAGGACGACTCATGCCTGGTACTCACAGCTCTACTTCTGCCAGTATCCGTCTCCTACCTACCAAATTTACAGAAGCTCTTCTGCGAAACATGCAGAACTAGCACTCCTGAAAGTAAGGATTCTGTGGAGAGATGGCTTAGCCACAGCCTGGGGGATGTTACCAGAATGAGATTTTCACTCTGCAGCGGAGTGTGCGCTGATATGTAACTTCCTGGCAGATTAAAACTGTGTGCCCGACCGAGACTCGAACTCGGGACCTTTGCCTTTCGCGGGCAAGTGCTCTACCAACTGAGCTATCGAAGGACGACTCACGCCCGGTACTCACAGCTTTACTTATGCCAGTATCCGTCTCCTACCTTCCAAACTTTACAGAAGTTCTTCTGCGAAACATGCAGAAGTAGCACTCCAGAAAGAAAGGATACTGTGGAGATATGGCTTAGCCACAGCCTGGGGTCTGTTTCCAGAATGAGATTTTCACTCTGCAGCGGAGTGTGCGCTGATATGAAACTTCCTGGCAGATTAAAACTGTGTGCCCAACCGAGACTCGAACTCGGGACCTTTGCCTTTCGCGGGCAAGTGCTCTACCAACTGAGCTACCGAAGGACGACTCACGGGCGCTACTCGCAGCTTTACTTCAGCCAGTATCAGTCTCCTACCTTCCAAACTTTACAGAAGCTCTTCTGCGAAACATGCAGAAGTAGCACTCTAGAAATAAGGATACTGTGGAGACATGGCTTAGCCACAGCCTGGGGTATGTTTCCAGAATGAGATTTTCACTCTGCAGCGGAGTGTGCGCTGATATGAAACTTCCTGGCAGATTAAAACTGTGTGCCCGACCGAGACTCGAACTCGGGACCTTTGCCTTTCGCGGGCAAGTGCTCTACAAACTGAGCTACCGAAGGAAGACTCACACCCGCTACTCACAGCTTTACCTCTGCCAGTATCCGTCTCCTACCTTCCAAACTTTACAGAAGCTCTTCTGCGAAACATGCAGAAGTAGCACTCTTGAAATAAGGATTCTGTGGAGACATGGCTTAGCCACAGCCTGGGGTATGTTTCCAGAATGAGATTTTCACTCTGCAGCGGAGTGTGCGCTGATATGAAACTTCCTGGCAGATTAAAACTGTGTGCCCGACCGAGACTCGAACTCAGGACCTTTGCCTTTCTGGGGCAAGTGCCCTACCAAGTGAGCTACCGAAGGACGACTCATGCCTGGTACTCACAGCTCTACTTCTGCCAGTATCCGTCTCCTACCTACCAAATTTACAGAAGCTCTTCTGCGAAACATGCAGAACTAGCACTCCTGAAAGTAAGGATTCTGTGGAGAGATGGCTTAGCCACAGCCTGGGGGATGTTACCAGAATGAGATTTTCACTCTGCAGCGGAGTGTGCGCTGATATGTAACTTCCTGGCAGATTAAAACTGTGTGCCCGACCGAGACTCGAACTCGGGACCTTTGCCTTTCGCGGGCAAGTGCTCTACCAACTGAGCTATCGAAGGACGACTCACGCCCGGTACTCACAGCTTTACTTATGCCAGTATCCGTCTCCTACCTTCCAAACTTTACAGAAGTTCTTCTGCGAAACATGCAGAAGTAGCACTCCAGAAAGAAAGGATACTGTGGAGATATGGCTTAGCCACAGCCTGTGGTATGTTTCCAGAATGAGATTTTCACTCTGCAGCGGAGTGTGCGCTGATATGAAACTTCCTGGCAGATTAAAACTGTGTGCCCAACCGAGACTCGAACTCGGGACCTTTGCCTTTCGCGGGCAAGTGCTCTACCAACTGAGCTACCGAAGGACGACTCACGGGCGCTACTCGCAGCTTTACTTCAGCCAGTATCAGTCTCCTACCTTCCAAACTTTACAGAAGCTCTTCTGCGAAACATGCAGAAGTAGCACTCTTGAAATAAGGATACTGTGGAGACATGGCTTAGCCACAGCCTGGGGTATGTTTCCAGAATGAGATTTTCACTCTGCAGCGGAGTGTGCGCTGATATGAAACTTCCTGGCAGATTAAAACTGTGTGCCCGACCGAGACTCGAACTCGGGACCTTTGCCTTTCGCGGGCAAGTGCTCTACCAACTGAGCTACCGAAGGAAGACTCACGCCCGCTACTCACAGCTTTACTTCTGCCAGTATCCGTCTCCTACCTTCCAAACTTTACAGAAGCTCTTCTGCGAAACATGCAGAAGTAGCACTCTTGAAATAAGGATACTGTGGAGACATGGCTTAGCCACAGCCTGGGGTATGTTTCCAGAATGAGATTTTCACTCTGCAGCGGAGTGTGCGCTGATATGAAACTTCCTGGCAGATTAAAACTGTGTGCCCGACCGAGACTCGAACTCAGGACCTTTGCCTTTCGCGGGCAAGTGCCCTACCAAGTGAGCTACCGAAGGACGACTCATGCCTGGTACTCACAGCTCTACTTCTGCCAGTATCCGTCTCCTACCTACCAAATTTACAGAAGCTCTTCTGCGAAACATGCAGAACTAGCACTCCTGAAAGTAAGGATTCTGTGGAGAGATGGCTTAGCCACAGCCTGGGGGATGTTACCAGAATGAGATTTTCACTCTGCAGCGGAGTGTGCGCTGATATGTAACTTCCTGGCAGATTAAAACTGTGTGCCCGACCGAGACTCGAACTCGGGACCTTTGCCTTTCGCGGGCAAGTGCTCTACCAACTGAGCTATCGAAGGACGACTCACGCCCGGTACTCACAGCTTTACTTATGCCAGTATCCGTCTCCTACATTCCAAACTTTACAGAAGTTCTTCTGCGAAACATGCAGAAGTAGCACTCCAGAAAGAAAGGATACTGTGGAGATATGGCTTAGCCACAGCCTGGGGTATGTTTCCAGATGAGATTTTCACTCTGCAGCGGAGTGTGCGCTGATATGAAACTTCCTGGCAGATTAAAACTGTGTGCCCAACCGAGACTCGAACTCGGGACCTTTGCCTTTCGCGGGCAAGTGCTCTACCAACTGAGCTACCGAAGGACGACTCACGGGCGCTACTCGCAGCTTTACTTCAGCCAGTATCAGTCTCCTACCTTCCAAACTTTACAGAAGCTCTTCTGCGAAACATGCAGAAGTAGCACTCTTGAAATAAGGATACTGTGGAGACATGGCTTAGCCACAGCCTGGGGTATGTTTCCAGAATCAGATTTTCACTCTGCAGCGGAGTGTGCGCTGATATGAAACTTCCTGGCAGATTAAAACTGTGTGCCCGACCGAGACTCGAACTCGGGTAATTTGCCTTTCGCGGGCAAGTGCTCTACCAACTGAGCTACCGAAGGAAGACTCACACCCGCTACTCACAGCTTTACTTCTGCCAGTATCCGTCTCCTACCTTCCAAACTTTACAGAAGCTCTTCTGCGAAACATGCAGAAGTAGCACTCTTGAAATAAGGATTCTGTGGAGACATGGCTTAGCCACAGCCTGGGGTATGTTTCCAGAATGAGATTTTCACTCTGCAGCGGAGTGTGCGCTGATATGAAACTTCCTGGCAGATTAAAACTGTGTGCCCGACCGAGACTCGAACTCAGGACCTTTGCCTTTCTGGGGCAAGTGCCCTACCAAGTGAGCTACCGAAGGACGACTCATGCCTGGTACTCACAGCTCTACTTCTGCCAGTATCCGTCTCCTACCTACCAAATTTACAGAAGCTCTTCTGCGAAACATGCAGAACTAGCACTCCTGAAAGTAAGGATTCTGTGGAGAGATGGCTTAGCCACAGCCTGGGGGATGTTACCAGAATGAGATTTTCACTCTGCAGCGGAGTGTGCGCTGATATGTAACTTCCTGGCAGATTAAAACTGTGTGCCCGACCGAGACTCGAACTCGGGACCTTTGCCTTTCGCGGGCAAGTGCTCTACCAACTGAGCTATCGAAGGACGACTCACGCTCGGTACTCACAGCTTTACTTATGCCAGTATCCGTCTCCTACCTTCCAAACTTTACAGAAGTTCTTCTGCGAAACATGCAGAAGTAGCACTCCAGAAAGAAAGGATACTGTGGAGATATGGCTTAGCCACAGCCTGGGGTATGTTTCCAGAATGAGATTTTCACTCTGCAGCGGAGTGTGCGCTGATATGAAACTTCCTGGCAGATTAAAACTGTGTGCCCAACCGAGACTCGAACTCGGGACCTTTGCCTTTTGCGGGCAAGTGCTCTACCAACTGAGCTACCGAAGGACGACTCACGGGCGCTACTCGCAGCTTTACTTCAGCCAGTATCAGTCTCCTACCTTCCAAACTTTACAGAAGCTCTTCTGCGAAACATGCAGAAGTAGCACTCTTGAAATAAGGATACTGTGGAGACATGGCTTAGCCACAGCCTGGGGTATGTTTCCAGAATGAGATTTTCACTCTGCAGCGGAGTGTGCGCTGATATGAAACTTCCTGGCAGATTAAAACTGTGTGCCCGACCGAGACTCGAACTCGGGACCTTTGCCTTTCGCGGGCAAGTGCTCTACCAACTGAGCTACCGAAGGAAGACTCACGCCCGCTACTCACAGCTTTACTTCTGCCAGTATCCGTCTCCTACCTTCCAAACTTTACAGAAGCTCTTCTGCGAAACATGCAGAAGTAGCACTCTTGAAATAAGGATACTGTGGAGACATGGCTTAGCCACAGCCTGGGGTATGTTTCCAGAATGAGATTTTCACTCTGCAGCGGAGTGTGCGCTGATATGAAACTTCCTGGCAGATTAAAACTGTGTGCCCGACCGAGACTCGAACTCAGGACCTTTGCCTTTCTGGGGCAAGTGCCCTACCAAGTGAGCTACCGAAGGACGACTCATGCCTGGTACTCACAGCTCTACTTCTGCCAGTATCCGTCTCCTACCTACCAAATTTACAGAAGCTCTTCTGCGAAACATGCAGAACTAGCACTCCTGAAAGTAAGGATTCTGTGGAGAGATGGCTTAGCCACAGCCTGGGGGATGTTACCAGAATGAGATTTTCACTCTGCAGCGGAGTGTGCGCTGATATGTAACTTCCTGGCAGATTAAAACTGTGTGCCCGACCGAGACTCGAACTCGGGACCTTTGCCTTTCGCGGGCAAGTGCTCTACCAACTGAGCTACGGAAGGACGACTCACGCCCGCTACTCACAGCTTTACTTGTGCCAGTATCCGTCTCCTACCTTCCAAACTTTACAGAAGCTCTTCTGCGAAACATGCAATACTAACACTCCTGAAAGAAAGGATACTGTGGAGACATGGCTTAGCCTCAGCCTGGGGGATGTTTCCAGAATGAGATTTTCACTCTGCAGCGGAGTGTGCGCTAATATGAAACTTCCTGGCAGATTAAAAGAGTGTGCCCGACCGAGACTCGAACTCGGGACCTTTGCCTTTCGCGGGCATGTGCTCTACCAACTTTTTTTTTTTATTTTTTTTTTATAGGGCCTCCTTCCTCCCCTTCAGCCCCGCCTTGCGCTCGCCATAAATCGCCTTCGTCGGCGTCGGCTTCATCTGCCATGATTTCTGAATTACTTATTCTTCTGAACTATTCCAATTTCCAAACCAAAGATAGTTCTAAACCTAATGCATAGTCCCGCAATGGTGACAAAGTAGGATTTTTTTTTTTGTGCTTGTGTTGTATTCCATTTTCAGAGATTTGTCCTGGGCCTTCTCGGCTACCGTAACGGCGAGAGGGCCCACGAATTCCCCACCGTACTTCACCCCAGGCAGCAATCCCCTACTTCTGGTCTGCAACACTCTTTCTGTTGTTTGTTGTTCTTTTTAGTGCTTTCGTTGTGTTGTTGGTTTTTTTATCAACTTTTATAATTGTTTATTTTTTTATTATAATTTATTTATTTATTTATTTTGTTTTTTGTTGTTTTTTTTAATAGAAAATGAAAAAAGGAACTTTGGTCCGCTAGAAAAACAGAAGAAAATAAAATAGTCCTTGTCGTAACACTGTTCAGTATACGTCACTGTGACATTTGAAGAAGAAAAGAAAAAAAAAACAAAGCAATGTAGAATGAAGGAAAGAAAAAGAAATACTTCTTTCATCGAAGAACGACTTCTAAAAAATTCGCATATTGTTTCCTGTAATGTCGCGTCTGTGAAAGTATGTGAAACTGTAATGCCAGGTAAAGACAGAACGCCGCCTCACTCTTGGGTTCTTGCGTCTGTAAATAATGAACATAATGTCCCTTCAGCCAATTGACAGAGTTCCGTTTGGTGTTCGGGTACGGCACTGAATCCGGATACAGGAAATCTTCAGGTTTAATACAAAGCTGGGAAGTCCTCATAATCGTAGCCAGTTTTCGGCGAATGCATGGCCAAACTGCTTGGACAGTGGTGCACAGAAAACGATGTTCATCAGTATCACGCAAGTTGCACGTAAGGCACAAAGGTGAGTCAGCCAAATGTAGAGCATGAAGTCGTGAATTGGTGCTTATTTTACGGTTCACGACCCTGTACCAAGAGGCTTTCACTGACGTTGGTAAATCACGGCTATGTATGTTTTTCCATATCACTGGCCAGCGATGATTGGGGTATTTGTGTTCGATGTTGTTCCTGTTCTTGGTTGCCAGTAGTTTATTATAAACTAACTTCACCACGGAAAGCTCATTTTCTGGGAGAGTTGACCGTACGTAACTGAACTCAATGAAAAAGCTCTTAAAGTGAGTCAGCGCAGGCGGAATATGTTGAACAGAGACGGGAGGCTGCAGGCAGGCCGGCGTTATTTCGGTTAACAAGTGAGCCTTTAGACTGTTCGGTAACGACCTCCACCGTTTGTAGGTGGTGCATACGTACAAAGCTCGTGACTTGGAACGAACATCTGTTAAATTTAAGCCTCCATCGGTCGTGGAGAGAGTGAGCGTATCGTACTTGACTTTAAAAATGTGTCCACGTGTGACAAAATGGCCTAGAGCGGACATCATACGCTTCGCTGTCACCTGTGGCATGGGCAGTACTTGTGCAACGTAGTTAATCTTTGAGGTGAGGTAGACATTAGCGAAGGTGACTTTCTGCAGTTCATCAAGGCTCCTTAGGTAGTGGGTCTGCATGCAAGCACGCATACTTGCCAGGAGATTCCTATAGTTCACCGCAATTGTGTGCTGTATGTTGCTCCTCTACTCAATACCAAGGCATTTCATTTTAGAAAGTAGTTGCAACTGACCGTGATGGTGCAGCGAGATGCCGCGTCCTATGTTCATAATGCCAGATTTCCTGGCATTCAACTTCGCACCCGCAACAAGTTCGTAGTTTTTGACGATCTGAAGGGCTTCCTCGACTTCACCTTCGTCCATGACCAAAAATCCGACGTCATCCGCATATGCAGTACAAACAATCTTAATGCCGTGGATGGTTAATCCTTGTAGACGCTGTGTCAAGGTGACAAGCAAAGGCTCAATGGCAATGGCAAACAAGGCCATTGCCATAGGGCATCCCTGTCGCACTGAATTAGTAATATTAATCGATGCGCTCAGCTGGCCATTCACCATGAGTCGAGTTACTCCTTTACGAAGGAGCTCATGTATAAGATTGATAAAACGTAGTGGAAATCCCATGGCATGCATCGTCCGGATGAGAAACTGATGGTTTACTCTGTCGAATGCCTTTGAAAAGTCAAGGGAAACTAGCGCACACCGTATCTTGCACGCATCTGCAATGGCTATGACGTCCCTGTATTGAGACAAATTTTGGAAGATCGTCCTACCGACACCTACACTGGTCTGGTACTGACCAATGACAGTATTCATCAACATTTTCAATCTATTAGAAATAATACGTGCTAAAATTTTGTAGTCACTGTTCAGTAAAGTAAGCGGCCGAAAATCGTCAACAGAACTGCACATTGGGCGTTTAGGGATTAAAACCACGATGCCTTCCACGAGAGCCTGAGGAACATTAAAATCAGGCCGTAAAATTTCATTAAACATACTCAACAACTTGGGCTTTAATTTGTCGCAGAAAGTAAGATAAAATTCGGCAGTGAGACCGTCGGGTCCCGGCGATTTATTTTTCGGACTTCGTGATAGCGCAGAATCCAATTCGTCTTCATCAATTTCTCGCATGAGAGTTTCGACTTCAGCAGCACCCAAAGTCCTTTGCAAGTTATTGAGTAATTCATCGTGAGTTCCAACGTCGGTATGTGTCGTTGCCAGCGGATCTGCCAGGTGATTGTGAAGTGCGTTCCGTATGTCTTGTTGCCGCGTGAGCGCAACGCCTTCAATCAACTGAAGACGAGTTATTAATCTCCGCCGCCCCCTCTTATTTTCACGAATGACGTGAAACATGGATGTCATTTCGTCGTCTATCACATTCTGGGGCCTGGACCTTATTTGAAAGCCTTCTGCCTGCTGCCGCTGAAGTTTTAATAATTTTGCCTTAATTTTTTTAATCTGCATAAAATTTTCAGGTACAGTCACATCGGACTGGTAAAGCTCCCTGAGACAAGTAAAATAAAACTCAGACGTTTGCCGTTTCCACCAGGATTTCTCCCGAGCGTAGCGTTTAAACATTTTTGATAAAGTTGGTTTGGCATGTGTTATCCACCATTCAGTAACGGAGGCATACTGTGCAACCCGTCGTTCACATGCCTCCCATGTTTCGTTAAAGACACGGTGACAGTCAACATCGTTAAGGAGAGCATTGTTAAGTTTCCAGAAACCTCTGCCGCGAAATGTGCCTTGCTTGACCACGTTAACAGTACAAATATATGCGGCATGATCGGAAAAAATTGTGGGCCAAACTTCGGATTGGAGGACTTGAGTCTTCATACACGCCGATACATAGATTCTGTCTAGCCGGCTTGCAGAGTGGCTCGTGACATGAGTGAACCCAGGTGCCGCTCCGTGCGTATGCTCCCATGTGTCAATGAGGTTCATTTCTTGGACGATACGTTCTAGTTCTCCAGATCTGTTAAAATTAGGCGTCTGGTCTTTTGGACTTAAGACACAATTGAAGTCACCCGCAAAAATTATACGATCGTAGGTTCCCCTAAAAAGTGGGACTATGGCGCTTGTGAAGAACTCAGCCCTAGCACGCCTATTGCTACTGCCGGACGGGGCGTAAACATGGATTATGCGTGTCCGATGGAAAGTGACAGCGATCCCTCTATGATCAGGCAGTTTTTCTGCGTCGGTCGCTACAATCCCTTCTTTTAACAGAATCGCTGTCCCTAAATTCGCACCGCTCCCGGAATTGGAGAGAGTAGTATAACCAGTTATTCGGTCAAGTTCAATCGCAGCGACTTCTTGAAGTAACAGAATATCGATATCCGCTGCGTATACAAAATCTTGTAAATTACGGAGCCGCCAGTACGACTGTATCTTATTGATGTTTAACGTGGCAATTTTATAGGCTTGGGGCTCGTTCATGGGAGAAGGCACATACTATTAATTAAACAGTCTTAGAAGGATGGCTAACGAAATTGAGGCCAAGCGCGTCAGTCGGAGTTCCTGTAGTTCCCGGTACAGTTGGTGTATGCTGCTCTGTGGGGGGTACCGAAGATTCCGTCTCAATGGTCCGCATGACAGCCGCATCATTGCTCGCATCCAATACTTCCATTTCCTGTGCCCAATTCCCAGTGAGAGTGGCCTCTGACAAAAGCGATCCTGCGGTTCCTTTAGCGTGGGTATCCGGCAAAACGACTCTACTCGAGGTATCACTATCTTCCACCCGTCGTGGATTCACAGGGGGAGACACTACAGGATCAATGTCCATTCGACCAGACGCAGGGAGACCAACTTCAGAGGGTTCAGAAGTGTTCTGACTCATTTGGCTGCTTATTCGTTTCGCTTTTTCGCGGAGCTGTGGGGCGAGCTGATTGGCTCCTTGATGTGCAAGTCTCCGCTTCTTTTTGGAAGGCTTCCTGTTAGGGTTCGCAGTTTCATCAACATCCGAAGTGGACTGTTGACTCTGGGGTTGATCCGCCGGGAACACAGCGTCTGCTTCATCCTCAGTACCAGTGGCATCAACCACTGGGGAGTCATCCGTCGTTACCTCCATCTCTGAGTGTGGTAGCGGCGGTGCCGCGTCAGCACTCGTTTCTTTGACGTTATCGGCCAAAACATCATTCAAACGAGGGGCATCTACAGGCGGGGTCGCGGGTGGAAGACCAGAAGCCGCGGCAGCGTATGTCAGTGGCAGTGCCGTCGTCTCAGGGGGGCTAGCGGCTTCACCGACAGGTATCTGCGTCACGCGTCTTTGTATACATTCAGAGCGCACGTGGCCGGGCGCACCACAGCCGGCACACGTTTTTGGCTGCCCATCATATATGACAATTCCGCGATGTCCACCTACGTAAATATATGAAGGTATGTGCTTCTGTAGATCGATCTTAACCTGCCTGACGCCGTTAAGCACCGGAAATTTGTGGGCTTTGGACCAACGCTCCGCAAAATTGTTAATGACCCTCCCGTATGGTGTTAATGCAGAATTTATTTGCGCGGCTGATATTTCAAACGGGAGTTCGAAAATACGTGCCGTTCGGATGCCCAGTCCAGCATGCGTAATGCTGACGTCACTGACGGTACCATCTCTATGTTTAAACTTCAGTACACCTCCACTGGACTCCACAATTCTATCACACATTTCAGAGGACGTTAATTTCACATAAACAACACTAGTCACGATAGAGAAATTTATCCCTACAATGTCATCAAAAGTAATCTTAGCTGTTTCCTCTAACCATGCTTCAACTTCAAACGAATTTGGTTTCGAAAAGTTCCTATCAAAGGTAAACTTCAAGATATCTTTCCTGTTAGTCGGATTCATAATTCCATATCAGATCCTACAGAACGGAACGAATACTAATAGGCAGACGCTGTAAGCACGCGACTCACCGCCTGACGTAAACACTTCCTGCCGCAGCGCGCTGGCCCTGGAAGTCCGCTCACCACCGCTGCCGCAGGCAGACTGACCAACTGAGCTACCGAAGGACGACTCACGCACCGTACTCACAGCTTTACTTCTGCCAGTATCCGTCTCCTACCTTCCAAACATTACAGAAGCTCTTCTGCGAAACATGCAGAAGTAGCACTCCTGAAAGAAAGGATACTGTGGAGACATGGCTTAGCCACAGCCTGGGGGATGTTTCCAGAATGAGATTTTCACTCTGCAGCGGAGTGTGCGCTGATATGAAACTTCCTGGCAGATCAAAACTGTGTGCCCGACCGAGACTCGAACTCGGGACCTTTGCCTTTCGCGGGCAAGTGCTCTACCAACTGAGCTACCGAAGGATGACTCACGCCTGGTACTCACAGCTTTACTTCTGCCAGTATCCGTCTCCTACCTTCCAAACTTTACAGAAGCTCTTCTGCGAAACATGCAGAAGTAGCACTCCTGAAAGAAAAGATACTGTGGAGACATGGCTTAGCCACAGCCTGGGGGATGTTTCCAGAATGAGATTTTCACTCTGCAGCGGAGTGTGCGCTGATATGAAACTTCCTGGCAGATCAAAACTGTGTGCCCGACCGAGACTCGAACTCGGGACCTTTGCCTTTCGCGGGCAAGTGCTCTACCAACTGAGCTACCGAAGGACGACTCACGCCCGGTACTCACAGCTTTACTTCTGCCAGTATCTGTCTCCTACTTTCCAAACTTACAGAAGCTCTACTGCAAAACATGCAGAACTAGCACTCCTGAAAGAAAGGATACCGTGGAGACATGGCTTAGCCACAGCCTGGGGGATGTTTCCAGAATGAGATTTTCACTATGCAGCGGAGTGTGCGCTGATATGAAACTTCCTGGCAGATCAAAACTGTGTGCCCGACCGAGACTCGAACTCGGGACCTTTGCCTTTCGCGGGCAAGTGCTCTACCAACTGAGCTACCGAAGGACGACTCACGCACCGTACTCACAGCTTTACTTCTGCCAGTATCCGTCTCCTACCTTCCAAACATTACAGAAGCTCTTCTGCGAAACATGCAGAAGTAGCACTCCTGAAAGAAAGGATACTGTGGAGACATGGCTTAGCCACAGCCTGGGGGATGTTTCCAGAATGAGATTTTCACTCTGCAGCGGAGTGTGCGCTGATATGAAACTTCCTGGCAGATCAAAACTGTGTGCCCGACCGAGACTCGAACTCGGGACCTTTGCCTTTCGCGGGCAAGTGCTCTACCAACTGAGCTACCGAAGGATGACTCACGCCTGGTACTCACAGCTTTACTTCTGCCAGTATCCGTCTCCTACCTTCCAAACTTTACAGAAGCTCTTCTGCGAAACATGCAGAAGTAGCACTCCTGAAAGAAAGGATACTGTGGAGACATGGCTTAGCCACAGCCTGGGGGATGTTTCCAGAATGAGATTTTCACTCTGCAGCGGAGTGTGCGCTGATATGAAACTTCCTGGCAGATCAAAACTGTGTGCCCGACCGAGACTCGAACTCGGGACCTTTGCCTTTCGCGGGCAAGTGCTCTACCAACTGAGCTACCGAAGGACGACTCACGCCGGTACTCACAGCTTTACTTCTGCCAGTATCTGTCTCCTACTTTCCAAACTTACAGAAGCTCTA
Organism: Schistocerca gregaria; assembly: GCF_023897955.1. Taxonomy (NCBI): domain Eukaryota; kingdom Metazoa; phylum Arthropoda; class Insecta; order Orthoptera; family Acrididae; genus Schistocerca; species Schistocerca gregaria. The sequence continues at coordinate 78,537,996 of NC_064930.1, read as the reverse complement.
CTGCAAAACATGCAGAACTAGCACTCCTGAAAGAAAGGATACCGTGGAGACATGGCTTAGCCACAGCCTGGGGGATGTTTCCAGAATGAGATTTTCACTATGCAGCGGAGTGTGCGCTGATATGAAACTTCCTGGCAGATCAAAACTGTGTGCCCGACCGAGACTCGAACTCGGGACCTTTGCCTTTCGCGGGCAAGTGCTCTACCAACTGAGCTACCGAAGGATGACTCACGCCTGGTACTCACAGCTTTACTTCTGCCAGTATCCGTCTCCTACCTTCCAAACTTTACAGAAGCTCTTCTGCGAAACATGCAGAAGTAGCACTCCTGAAAGAAAGGATACTGTGGAGACATGGCTTAGCCACAGCCTGGGGGATGTTTCCAGAATGGGATTTTCACTCTGCAGCGAAGTGTGCGCTGATATGAAACTTCTTGTCAGATTAAAACTGTGTGCCCGACCGAGACTCGAACTCAGGACCTTTGCCTTTCGGGGGCAAGTGCCCTACCAAGTGAGCTACCGAAGGACGGCTCACGCCCGGTACTCACAGCTTTACTTCTACCAGTATCCGTCTCCTAACTTCCAAACTTTTCAGAAGCTCTGCTGCGAAACATGCAGAAGTAGCACTCTTGAAAGAAAGGATACTGTGGAGACATGGCTTAGCCACAGCCTGGGGGATGTTACCTGAATGAGATTTTCACTCTGCAGCGGCGTGTGCGCCGATATGAAACTTCCTGGCAGAATAAAACTGTGTGCCCGACCGTGACTCGAACTCGGGACCTTTGCCTTTCGCGGGCAAGTGCTCTACCAACTGAGCTACCGAAGGACGACTCACGCCCGGTACTCACAGTTTTACTTGTGCCAGTATCCGTCTCCGACCTTCCAAACTTTACAGAAGCTCTTCTGCGAAACATGCAGAACTAGCACTCCTGAAAGAAAGGATACTGTGGAGACATGGCTTAGCCACAGCCTGGGGGATGTTTCCAGAATGAGATTTTCACTCTGCAGCGGAGTGTGCGCTGATATGAAACTTCCTGGCAGATTAAAACTGTGTGCCCGACCGAGACTCGAACTCGGGACGTTTGCTTTTCGCGTGCAAGTGCTCTACCAACTGAGCTACTGAAGGACGACTCACGGCCGGTACTCACAGCTTTACTTCTGCCAGTATCCGTCTCCTACCTTCCAAACTTTACAGAAGCTCTTCTGCGAAACATGCAGAACTAGCACTCCTGAAAGAAAGCATACTGTGGAGACATGGCTTAGCCACAGCCTGGTGGATGTTTCCAGAATGAGATTTTCACTCTGCAGCGGAGCGTGCGCTGATATGAAACTTCCTGGCAGATTAAATCTGTGTGCCTGACCGAGACTCGAACTCGGCACCTTTTCCTTTCGCGGGCAAGTGCTCTACCAACTGAGCTACCGAAGGACGACTCAGGTCGGTACTCACAGCTTTACTTCTGCCAGTATCCGTCACCCATTTCCAAACTTTACAGAAGCTATTCGGCGAAACATGCAGGACTAGCACTCCTGAAAGAAAGGATACTGTGGAGACATGGCTTAGCCACAGCCTGGGGTATGTTTCCAGAATGAGATTTTCCCTTTGCAGCTGAGTGTGTGCTGATATGAAACTTCCTGGCAGATTAAAACTGTATGCCCGACCGAGACTCGAACTCGGGACCTTTTCGTTTCGTGGGCAAGTGCTCTGCCAACTCAGCTACCGAAGGACGACTCACGCCCGGTACTCACAGCTTTACTTCTGCCAGTATCCGTCTCCTACCTTCCAAACTTTACAGAAGCTCTTCTGCGAAACATGCAATACTAGCACTCCTGAAAGAAAGGATACTGTGGAGACATGGCTTAATCACAGCCTGGGGGATGTTTCCAGAATGAGATTTTCACTCTGCAGCGAAGTGTGCGCTGATATGAAACTTCTTGGCAGATTAAAACTGTGTGCCCGACCGAGACTCGAACTCAGGACCTTTGCCTTTCGGGGGCAAGTGCCCTACCAAGTGAGCTACCGAAGGACGGCTCACGCCCGGTACTCACAGCTTTACTTCTACCAGTATCCGTCTCCTAACTTCCAAACTTTTCAGAAGCTCTGCTGCGAAACATGCAGAAGTAGCACTCTTGAAAGAAAGGATACTGCGGAGACATGGCTTAGCCACAGCCTGGGGGATGTTTCCAGAATGAGATTTTCACTCTGCAGCGGAGTGTGCGCTGATATGAAACTTCCTGGCAGATTAAAACTGTGTGTCCGACCGAGACTCGAACTCGGGACCTTTGCCTTTTGCGGGCAAGTGCTCTACCAACTGAGCTACTGAAGGACGACTCACGCCCGGTACTCACAGCTTTACTTCTGCCAGTATCCGTCACCCACCTTCCAAACTTTACAGAAGCTCTTCTGCGAAACATGCAGAACTAGCACTCCTGAAAGAAAGGATACTGTGGAGACATGGCTTAGCCACAGCCTGGGGGATGTTACCTGAATGAGATTTTCACTCTGCAGCGGCGTGTGCGCCGATATGAAACTTCCTGGCAGAATAAAACTGTGTGCCCGACCGTGACTCGAACTCGGGACCTTTGCCTTTCGCGGGCAAGTGCTCTACCAACTGAGCTACCGAAGGACGACTCACGCCCGGTACTCACAGCTTTACTTGTGCCAGTATCCGTCTCCGACCTTCCAAACTTCACAGAAGCTCTTCTGCGAAACATGCAGAACTAGCACTCCTGAAAGAAAGGATACTGTGGAGACATGGCTTAGCCACAGCCTGGGGGATGTTTCCAGAATGAGATTTTCACTCTGCAGCGGAGTGTGCGCTGATATGAAACTTCCTGGCAGATTAAAACTGTGTGCCCGACCGAGACTCGAACTCGGGACGTTTGCTTTTCGCGTGCAAGTGCTCTACCAACTGAGCTACTGAAGGACGACTCACGGCCGGTACTCACAGCTTTACTTCTGCCAGTATCCGTCTCCTACCTTCCAAACTTTACAGAAGCTCTTCTGCGAAACATGCAGAACTAGCACTCCTGAAAGAAAGGATACTGTGGAGACATGGCTTAGCCACAGCCTGGTGGATGTTTCCAGAATGAGATTTTCACTCTGCAGCGGAGTGTGCGCTGATATGAAACTTCCTGGCAGATTAAATCTGTGTGCCCGACCGAGACTCGAACTCGGCACCTTTTCCTTTCGCGGGCAAGTGCTCTACCAACTGAGCTACCGAAGGACGACTCAGGTCGGTACTCACAGCTTTACTTCTGCCAGTATCCGTCACCCATTTCCAAACTTTACAGAAGCTATTCGGCGAAACATGCAGGACTAGCACTCCTGAAAGAAAGGATACTGTGGAGACATGGCTTAGCCACAGCCTGGGGTATGTTTCCAGAATGAGATTTTCCCTTTGCAGCTGAGTGTGTGCTGATATGAAACTTCCTGGCAGATTAAAACTGTATGCCCGACCGAGACTCGAACTCGGGACCTTTTCGTTTCGTGGGCAAGTGCTCTGCCAACTCAGCTACCGAAGGACGACTCACGCCCGGTACTCACAGCTTTACTTCTGCCAGTATCCGTCTCCTACCTTCCAAACTTTACAGAAGCTCTTCTGCGAAACATGCAGAACTAGCACTCCTGAAAGAAAGGATACTGTGGAGACATTTCTTAGCCACAGCCTGGTGGATGTTTCCAGAATGAGATTTTCACTCTGCAGCGGAGTGTGCGCTGATATGAAACTTCCTGGCAGATTAAATCTGTGTGCCCGACCGAGACTCAGACTCGGAACCTTTTCCTTTCGCGGGCAAGTGCTCTACCAACGGAGCTACCGAAGGACGACTCACGCCCGGTACTCACAGCTTTACTTCTGCCAGTATCCGTCTCCCACCTTCCAAACTTTACAGAAGCTCTTCTGCGAAACATGCAGAACTAGCACTCCTGAAAGAAAGGATACTGTGGAGACATGGCTTAGCCACAGCCTGGGGGATGTTTCCAGAATGAGATTTTCACTCTGCAGCGGAGTGTGCGCTGATATGAAACTTCCTGGCAGATTAAAACTGTGTGCCCGACCGAGACTCGAACTCGGGACCTTTGCCTTTTGCGGGCAAGTGCTCTACCAACGGAGCAACCGAAGGACGACTCACGGGCGGTACTCACAGCTTTACTTCTACCAGTATCCGTCTCCTACCTTCCAAACTTTACAGAAGCTCTTCTGCGAAACATGCAGAACTAGCACTCTTGAAAGAAAGGATACTGCGGAGACATGGCTTAGCCACAGCTTGGGGGATGTTTCCAGAATCAGATTTTCACTCTGCAGCGGAGTGTGCGCTGATATGAAACTTCCTGGCAGATTAAAACTGTGTGTCCGACCGATACTCGAACTCGGGACGTTTGCCTTTTGCGGGCAAGTGCTCTACCAACTGAGCTACCGAAGGACGACTCACGCCCGGTACTCACAGCTTTACTTCTGCCAGTATCCGTCTCCCACCTTCCAAACTTTACAGAAGCTCTTCTGTTAAACATGCAGAACTAGCACTCCTGAATGAAAGGATACTGTGGAGACATGGCTTAGCCACAGCCTGGGGGATGTTTCCAGAATGAGATTTTCACTCTGCAGCGCAGTGTGCGCTGATATGAAACTTCCTGGCAGAATAAAACTGTGTGCCCGACCGAGACTCGAACACGGGACCTTTGCCATTTGCGGGCAAGTGCTCTACCAACTGAGCTACCGAAGGACGACTCACGCCCGGTACTCACAGCTTTACTTCTACCAGTATCCGTCTCCGACCTTCCAAACTTCAAAGAAGCTCTTTTGCGAAACATGCAGAACTAGCACTCCTGAAAGAAAGGATACTGTGGAGACTTGGCTTAGCCACAGCCTGGGGGATGTTTCCAGAATGAGATTTTCACTCTGCAGCGGAGTGTGCGCTGATATGAAACTTCCTGGCAGATTAAAACTGTGTGCCCGACCGATACTCGAACTCGGGACGTTTGCTTTTCGCGTGCAAGTGCTCTACCAACTGAGCTACTGAAGGACGACTCACGCCCGGTACTCACAGCTTTACTTCTATCAGTATCCGTCTCCTACCTTCCAAACTTTACAGAAGCTCTTCTGCGGAAAATGCAGAACTAGCTCTCCTGAAAGAAAGGATACTGTGGAGACATGGCTTAGCCACAGCCTGGTGGATGTTTCCAGAATGAGATTTTCACTCTGCAGCAGAGAGTGCGCTGATATGAAACTTCCTGGCAGATTAAAACTGTGTGCCCGACCGAGACTCGAACTCGGAACCTTTTCCTTTCGCGGGCAAGTGCTCTACCAACGGAGCTACCGAAGGACGACTCACGCCCGGTACTCACAGCTTTACTTCTGCCAGTATCCGTCTCCTACCTTCCAAACTTTACAGAAGCTCTACTGCGAAACATGCAGAACTAGCACTCCTGAAAGAAAGGATACTGTGGAGACATGGCTTAGCCACAGCCTGGGGGATGTTTCCAGAATGCGATTTTCACTCTGCAGCGGAGTGTGCGCTGATATGAAACTTCGTGGCAGATTAAATCTGTGTGCCCGACCGAGACTCGAACTCGGAACCTTTTCCTTTCGCGGGCAAGTGCTCTACCAACTGAGCTACCGAAGGACGACTCACGCCCGGTACTCACAGCTTTAATTCTGCCAGTATCCGTCTCCTAACTTCCAAACTTTACAGAAGCTATTCGGCGAAACATGCAGGACTAGCACTCCTGAAAGAAAGGATACTGTGGAGACTCGAACTCTGTAAAGTTTGGAAGGTAGGAGACGGATACTGGCAGAAGTAAAGCTGTGAGTACCGGGCGTGAGTCGTCCTTCGGTAGCTCAGTTGGTAGAGCACTTGCCCGCAAAAGGCAAAGGTCCCGAGTTCGAGTCTCGGTCGTCCACACAGTTTTAATCTGCCAGGAAGTTTCATATCAGCGCACACTCCGCTGCAGAGTGAAAATCTCATTCTGGAAACATCCCCCAGGCTGTGGCTAAGCCATGTCTCCACATTATCCTTTCTTTCAGGAGTGCTAGTTCTGCATGTTTCGCAGAAGAGCTTCTGTAAAGTTTGGAAGGTAGGAGACGGATACTGCCAGAAGTAAAGCTGTGAGTACCGGGCGTGAGTCGTCCTTCGGTAGCTCAGTTGGTAGGGCACTTGCCCGTGAAAGGCAATGGTCCCGAGTACGAGTCTCGGTCGGGCACACAGTTTTAATCTGCCAAGAAGTTTCATATCAGCGCACACTCCGCTGCAGAGTGAAAATCTCATTCTGGAAACAGCCCCCAGGCTGTGGCTAAGCCATGTCTCCACAGTATCCTTTCTTTCAGGAGTGCTAGTTCTGCATGTTTCGCATAAGAGCTTCTGTAAAGTTTGGAAGGTAGGAGACGGATACTGGCAGAAGTAAAGCTGTGAGTACCGGGCGTGAGTCATCCTTTGGTAGCTCAGTTGGTAGAGCACTTGCCCGCAAAAGGCAAAGGTCCCGAGTTCGAGACTCAGTCGGGCACACAGTTTTAATCTGCCAGGAAGTTTCATATCAGCGCACACTCCGCTGCAGAGTGAAAATCATATTCTGGAAACATCCCCCAGGCTGTGGCTAAGCCATGTCTCCACAGTATCGTTTCTTTCAGGAGTGCTAGTTCTGCATGTTTCGCAGAAGAGCTTCTGTAAAGTTTGGAAGGTAGGACACGGATACTGGCAGAAGTAATGCTGTGAGTACCGGGCGTGAGTCGTCCTTCGGTAGCCCAGTTGGTAGAGCACTTGACCGCGAAAGGAAAAGGTCCCGAGTTCGAGTCTCGGTCGGGCACACAGTTTTAATCTGCCAGGAAGTTTCATATCAGCGCACACTCCGCTGCAGAGTGAAAATCTCATTCTGGAAACATCCCCCAGGCTGTGGCTAAGCCATGTCTCCATAGTATCCTTTCTTTCAGGAGTGCTAATTCTGCATGTTTCGCAGAAGAGCTTCTGTAAAGTTTGGAAGGTAGGAGAAATATACTGGCAGAAGTAAAGCTGTGAGTACCGGGCGTTAGTCGTCCTTCGGTAGCTCAGTTGGTAGAGTACTTGCCCGCGAAAGTCAAAAGTCCTGAGTTCGAGTCTCGGTCGGGCACACAGTTTTAATCTGCCAGGAAGTTTCATATCAGCACACACTCCGCTACAGAGTGAAAAACTCATTCTGGAAACAGCCCCCAGGCTGTGGCTAAGCCATGTCTCCACAGAATCTTTTCTTTCAGGAGTGCTAGTTCTGCATGTTTCGCAGAAGAGCTTCTGTAAAGTTTGGAAGGTAGGAGACGGATACTGGCAGAAGTAAAGCTGTGAGTACCGGGCGTGAGTCGTCCTTCGGTAGCTCCGTTGGTAGAGCACTTGCCCGCGAAAGGCAAAGGTTCCGAATTCGAGTCTCGGTCGGGCACACAGTTTTAATCTGCCAGGAAGTTTCATATCAGCGCACACTCCGCTGCAGAGTGAAAATCTCATTCTGGTAACATCCCCCAGGCTGTGGTTAAGCCATGTCTCCACAGTATCCTTTCTTTCAGGAGTGCTAGTTCTGCATGTTTTGCAGTAGAGCTTCTGTAAAGTTTGGAAGGTAGGAGACGGATACTGGCAGAAGTTAAGCTGTGAGTACCGGGCATGAGTCGTCCTTCGGTAGCTCAGTTGGTAGGGCACTTGCCCGCGAAATGCAAAGGTCCCGAGTTCGAGTCTCGGTCGGGCACACAGTTTTAATCTGCCAGGAAGTTTCATATCAGCGCACACTCCGCTGCAGAGTGAAAATCTCATTATGGAAAATCTGTTCTAGCCACCCGCTCTGATGTGTTCGTTGGCATTCCATTAGGTGACTATTAACCTAGTCAGTCTACTTTGGCTTACCTTTATGAATAAGATAAGCGGGACGGAACTCTCCTGCTACATTCCCAAGTCTGCGGAGGTGGCCGAGCGGTTGCAGACGCTGCAGTCTGGAACCCTGTGACCGCTACGAACGCACGTTCGAACCCTTCCTCGGAAATGGATGTGTGTGATGTCCATAGGTTAGTTAGGTTTAAGTAGTTCTAATTTCTGATGACCACAGCATTTAAGACCCATACTGCTCAGAGTCATTCCCAAACAACATGAGAGTGATGCACGATTTTGTGGTGTCCTCTGTTTTCTCAGGAGGTCGACATGTCCGGCAAAACAAGAGCTTTCTTTTGCTGGTACATCGTGAAACCTAGTTTCATAAAAACTGAGAACATTTCAGAAGGAATGCCTTCAACCTCGGCTTTATTTTTCTAAAAAGAAAATGATTACATTCTGAATTACAGCTGCACCGTCCTGGGAATATTTACTTTAAATTTGTGAGACAGTTCAGAATTATGACTTTTTAAAAATGCCTTTGCCCCGTTCCATCCAAGCATATTATCAGCAAGGCAATCTACTTTTCTTTTACTGGTATGGCTCTGAGCACTATGGGACTTAACAGCTGTATTCGTCAGTCCCCTAGAACTTAGAACTAATTAACCCTATCCTAAAGACATCACACACATCCATGCCCGAGGCAGGATTCGAACCTGCGGCCGTAGCAGTCGCATGACTCCGGACTGCGTGCCTAGAACCGCGAGACCACCGCAGCCGGCTTACTGGTATCAGGATATGATTTAACCATGCACCTCAAGTCAAAGACTGGTATTGGAAGACCCACGTCACTCTCACTGATACAGTCCTTTACGAAAGATCTTCGTTCAATCTCGATAAGAACAGTTGACCTTGCAGCTTTCTCATTATTCTTGTTTCTCAACTTGTTCACAATGTTTTTGTCTTGAATGTCGTACTTCTTTGGAGCTTCCCTGTGTCTAGTTCGTTCAGAAGTAATTTCTTCTTATATCTTCTTGATTTTCGTTTGAATAACAGGTTTCGTGTCATATCCCTGAGTACCTGGTTTTGGACATTTCTGCCATCACGTTGTCTGTAGATGAAAAAGATAGTAAGCCTATCATACTATTTAAGCTGTGGCTAATTGGAGGTTTAGAATGAATATTTAAGTTTATTTATAATTGGACCTGCAGTACTTTTAGAATAATTTGGAAGAGTGTAGAACAATCCTGCTCCCTTCTGCACAAGCCTCTACTATTCTTCTCAGTATCTGCGCTCCACAACTGGCTGAAAGATGTTAGTTCTACTAATAGCCTATAGCGATATTGAGGTCGACACCAGAGGTAGATTTAAAATCACTTTAATTACACTCTCAGTGTAAAGTATTCACCGATGTGGTCAGATTTGTGTCTCACAAATGGCTCGAATCAAAGGAAAGCACAGTGCTACCTACAACACTGGTATGTGGATTGTTAAATTGTCCCAGTGTTAGTAAGCATAGCCGGCCGAAGTGGCCGAGCGGTTCTGGGCGCTTCAGTTTGGAACCGCGCGACCGCTACGGTCGCAGGTTCGAATCCTCCCTTGGGCATGGATGTGTGTGATGTCCTTAGGTCAGTTAGGTTTAATTAGTTCTAAGTTCTGGGGAACTGATGACCTCAGATGTTGAGTCCCATAGTGCTCAGAGCCATTTGAACCATTTTGTTTTAGTAAGCACAGAACATAGTCCAGCGATTGAAACGATTCACAAGTGACAAAAATTTAACGTATCAGGTCACCATGTCATTGCGCTCATACACATTTAAGGAACTCGAAACAATTAAGATAGTCCGTCGACACTGCCCTGCTAAGAGGTCATTTCCATTGGAGTCAATAATCTAATAAGTTCTCGTTCGGAATTAATTAGTAATTACTGTTACAAAAGTCATCAAGTTAGCCCACGACTGAAGAAAACTAACTGCCCACACTATATGTTAACATTCCAGAATGTAATTATCGGACTACAGCACACTGCTCACAACAAGAGACAAAGGTGTTGTTTTATAATCCTCAAAATACTGAGCTTTCTAATTAGCTACTTAATTAACAAATGCTGCACGTCATGGGGAACATAAAAAATTTACTAACAAAATTATAGTTCCCCAGTTAAAATCTAACAGTAATTCTGACATAATTTTAATTGTAGTTAGCAATGGTGTATAGTTATAATTACGATGGTTGGAACTTTAATAGTGGCAACTATTCCTTCGCAACCGATACAAAAGAGTTACATGTTTGTACCTGTTACTGTCCTTCAAAGTAGTCACCAGTGTTGTGTAGAACCCGTTGCCAGCTATGTGGAAGACGTAGTATACCGTTAGTAGAGTTTGTTCTTTTGATGGTGCAATTGGAGCCGTCTACCGCACAATCTCTGGAACAGTTCTGAAGCGAATACTACGAAGTTTCACTTTCACCAACTGCATACTCTGGTCTGTATTTATCATAACAGAACGCAAAAGAGTAGGAATATCTGTCGACTCTTTCAGAACAAAACTAATGGCACCATCTGATTTTATAATATGCCAAAGTTTGGGCAGCTTGATTCCCTCTGAGTACTTAAGAAAGCCATTCATATCCGCTGCTGAGTTTTAGGCACAGCTATTAACATTACTTCATCTTGATCCAGTGGCCGGCACTTTAGTCCCAGACATCGACAGTAGGATTGCAGTCAGATGGTGCGGATAAAGCCGATGGAGACTTCCGTCCTGATTTTGCATTTTTATTCAAATTTGACGCAACAGAAATAGCGTGAGCGTGAGTGTCCGAAATTCCGTTCCCGGTTGTAACAAAATTGTCACGCAGAGCTGTTTTGGGGGCACTATTTCTTGTTACACGCCATCTTAGTTGCTCCGTTACCTGATCCTGACGAACTGAAGACTGGTGAGCTGGGGTGAAATGCAGTGACGATCACTTGGGACCTCTGGCAGGATACTCAGACAGTGGAGCCAGTCTGCAGTCGATATTGAGTACGAAGCACTTGTGTGTCCCGTCATGGCACGACACTCACGTGTGTGGGTTGAATACCTGATAGCAGCGATGGCGGCTACTGAACGTATACAGAGAAGGGCAGCACAAATTGTCACAGGTGTGGCTGACCTGTGGGAAAGTGTCACGCAGGTGTTGGAACAACTCAGTCGGCAGACGCTTGAAAAGAGCCGCAAGTTACCCCACGAGAGGCCGCTTACGACATTTCGCAGGCGACTGTTAATGGGGTATGTAACGGAAAATGTTAACATTTCTCTTAAAAATTAATTACAGACATATTTATAAATTTGCAAATCTATAATTTTACATGTGTAAAGCAAAAGAGCGTGAGCGTTGTTTTAACTGAAAAATATTATAAAATATGCAAGATTAACATTATGTCATAAATTTGAATTTTCAATTTTTTATTGTGTTTCTTATAAAAAGTCATAACTCAAATGATAATCATAAAATTTATCTGGAAATCTTATTTAAGTGTCCTGAGAAAAGTTATAAGACCACTGAACTACAGTTATTAATTTATAGTACAAATTGTACCATTAACAGAGTTTTTAATTTTGCACATCCAATATTAACTTTCTTTCTCCATACAGTCATCTGAAAATGAGAACGTAACTGCAGTATCTGGTATTTTTTAGTTGCAGGGAGACAGCAACACATTGCGAACAGTTCCTGAAAATTTCATAGCATTAGTGCACATAGTTTTTGAGGAAAGGCTCCTCATAACGTAAAAAATGTAAAACAGTGAAAATGAGGTTCAAACATTTTCTTCTTGTACTTACCTCAATTTTAAAGTCCGTCATCCTGGTACTCCTCATTCAACAGGTTTCTCTTCTCTATTCTTCGAATCTGCCTGGCCTGTATTTGCCGTTAAGACACTGATCTGTTAGCTTTCTTGACCCCCCCTCTCGTCGATGGTGTGAATTGCTTTTGTTGTAAACGCACCAGGATCTATACCAACCGTCTTCAGCACTTCAGTTCTGCCATTACTCCCGTTATTGTAACTTAAAACCGCATCATAATACTTCAAGTCCCCAGAATGTCCTGTTTGAGCTTATAATCCAAATGAAATTATTGAGGCTTACATTTGCATTTTGTGTCTTTCCATAAAGACATTCCCTGAATAAATCAGGGTTTGCAAGAAACCTGAATGTGGGCTTGATTGCCTTCATAATAGGTTTTGGTAATGAGTGTTTATGTGAATCCGTCTCATTTCTGTTGTTGAACGTACACCAATCGACTTTCGGACACAGATTGTGCATTGGTGTTTGATCAGTGGATAGTTTGTGGGGGAAAAAAATTCCCACACAGCACGACTCATTGCCTCTAAATTATGAGGGTTTTTCCTGATAGCTCTCCCATGAAATAATTGTAGAGAATCAATTTCTTTCAAAGTAAGCGTGCCTTTTCCTCCTAGTTGTTTTCCATCCTCAAGTACTTTTCCTTTCTTCTCTTTCAGCAAGTGGCGAAGCCTACCACCAAGACTCTTTTGAATGTGGTCAACGCATTCCAACTTTTCTATTGTTCTATTGTACAGATTTTTATCTGTTACAGCTTTGAGCGGAGAGGAGTCCCAATCACCAAGGTATTTAGTATATCTAACACCATACTGGTCCTCAGATCTGGAGAACATCCTCACAACTGCAGCAACCTCCATTCCCCCACTTGAGCCACTATAATTTTTAAACCGTGCTACTACATGCTTTTCTTGCCACAGTTTCTCACTGTCTTCATTGTTGGACATTTTCCTTGTTGCACACTCGTGGCAGTATTTAGACACAATAACTTTACCTGAGTCAATACCAATAACAGACGTAACACCACACACATATGTGTGACCCCTTTTGGTTCAGGTCCCATCTACAAACACACACTGATCAGTAACATTTGTAGGAGATTCACTGTCGTGAACATCTACTCCAGGATCTTTTTGGATTATTTCCACCAGTTCCTTCACTGCTTTCTTCATAGAAACTTGGGCACTGTCGCGTACGGCATCAGACATTTCTTTATTAATTTTTTCACATTTGACAAGTTGGAGGCATGCTCAGGAAACCACTCAATGAGTTAACTTCTTCCCTGCCCTGTTCAGTGCCACTCATAGCATATGCTAACCTAAAATAGCTTTCATAGGTACCAGTCTCAATCTTTTTGGAGGCGGAAAATGAAAATTCATAGCCACACGAATTACAAATTAATTTATAATCACAAGCTATTCCCACTCTTCTTTCTTCAACAACAACCACACACTCCGTATTTTTAAAGCAAACAGGTGAATTTGAAAACATTATAGCCTGGCAGAGAAGCTCTAAATCAATAAGTCTGAACCCAGTGGAATGCATATCAACAGCATTCACGCACATGAACAATTACCCAGTTCCAAGTTTCGATGCTGAAGCTGAGAGCTTATGTTCTTCATTTCGAGCTGCTTCCTCTTTTTTGTTGGTAAACCGATTTACGGGAAATCTCAGTTTCCTAAACACAGGTTCTCCACCACCGTTACGCATAAATCTTGACTTCCACGTAAAGTTTTGCAAATTCAACCGTCCACCTACTAATACATGTTAGTATTGTCAAAACGTAAATACACTCTTGGAAATTGAAATAAGAACACCGTGAATTCATTGCCCCAGGAAGGGGAAACTTTATTGACACATTACTGGGTTCAGATACATCACATGATCACACTGACAGAACCACAGGCACATAGACACAGGCAACAGAGCATGCACAATGTCGGCACTAGTACAGTGTATATCCACCTTTCGCAGCAATGCAGGCTGCTATTCTCCCATGGAAACGATCGTAGAGATGCTGGATGTAGTCCTGTGGAACGGCTTGCCATGCCATTTCCACCTGGCGCCTCAGTTGGACCAGCGTTCGTGCTGGACGTACAGACCGCGTGAGACGACGCTTCATCCAGTCCCAAACATACTCAATGGGGGACAGATCCGGAGATCTTGCTGGCCAGGGTAGTTGACTTACACCTTCTAGAGAACGTTGGGTGGCACGGGATACATGCGGACGTGCATTGTCCTGTTGGAACAGCAAGTTCCCTTGCCGGTCTAGAAATGGTAGAACGATGGGTTCGATGACGGTTTGGATGTACCGTGCACTATTCAGTGTCCCCTCGACGATCACCAGAGGTGTACGGCCAGTGTAGGAGATCGCTCCCCACACCATGATGCCGGGTGTTGGCTCTGTGTGCCTCGGTCGTATGCAGTCCTGATTGTGGCGCTCACCTGCACGGCGCCAAACACGCATACGACCATCATTGGCACCAAGGCAGAAGCGACTCTCATCGCTGAAGACGACACGTCTCCATTCGTTCCTCCATTCACGCCTGTCGCGACACCACTGGAGGCGGGCTGCACGATGTTGGGGCGTGAGCGGAAGACGGCCTAACGGTGTGCGGGGCCGTAGCCCAGCTTCATGGAGACGGTTGCGAATGGTCCTCGCCGATACCCCAGGAGCAACAGTGTCCCTAATTTACTGGGAAGTGGCGGTGCGGTCCCCTACGGCACTGCGTAGGATCCTACGGTCTTGGCGTGCATCCGTGCGTCACTGCGGTCCGGTCCCATGTCGACGGGCACGTGCACTTTCCGCCGACCACTGGCGACAACATCGATGTACTGTGGAGACCTCACGCCCCACGTGTTGAGCAATTCGGCGGTACGTCCACCCGGCCTCCCGCATGCCCACTATACGCCCTCGCTCAAAGTCCGTCAACTGCACATACGGTTCACGTCCACGCTGTCGCGGCATGCTACCAGTGTTAAAGACTGCGATGGAGCTCCGTATGCCACGGCAAACTGGCTGACACTGACGGCGGCGGTGCACAAATGCTGCGCAGCTAGCGCCATTCGACAGCCAACACCGTGGTTCCTGGTGTGTCCGCTGTGCCGTGCGTGTGATCATTGCTTTTACAGCCCTCTCGCAGTGTCCGGAGTAAGTGTGGTGGGTCTGACACACCGGTGTCAATGTGTTCTTTTTTCCATTTCCAGGAGTGTAGATCACTTGCAAGAAAGTTTTCAGACCAAGATGTAGATGTCAGCCAGCGATATAGATGTCAGCCAAAAATATCGAAAGAAAATAGCCTTCACACTGACAAGAATTCCGCTGAAGCAAGCAGTTTCCCAAATGTCAGAAAAAGTTGGGAGTGGCCGCCAGCACAGAGTTAATCAGTTTCACAATTGAAAGACATTTCTAAAGCTGCTATCGTGATTAAATTCTAACACAACATAGATTAAACTGTGTAGATCAAGAAAACAATATTTTTGAAAATATATTTTTTGGACCAAAATCCGTTACAGCTCCCCCCCCCCCCCCCTCCCCCCAAGCGAGGAATCCACAGGCGCTCTCCAGCCACTACGCGTCGCTGCCGTAGAGAGATATCTTACATCTACATGAAGGAAAGATGAAGTTGGTTGAAGACATACCAATTTTTCATTTTCTATACAATGAACTCTTACACATATTTCATTATTCATGTTTTCTCATTTCACCATGAACAGATTTCATGACTACCGTTCATGATTGTTCACTATCTCCCAAGACATTGAAACAATGTACGACAAAAGAGATTATTCAGATAGTTAAGACAGACAAAAATTTAAAATGTGATACTGTAGCAGGTACAGGAAAACAGTAAGAACACAAAGGCTTGCGGGAAGGGATAAAAGTGGAAGCCACCTGAAGCACCAGCACCTTCCTTAAGAATCATGAAAGAATAATACATATTTGGAACAAAGTTTTCCAAACCAGATTTTAAATTATAAGACATTTCCCGGTGCAGACGCAATCCTACAATAATTTATTGGTCACGACCCGCTGTTTACAACTAAAGAGACAGTAAACGGCAGCAAATTAAGGTGATGGAACTTGAATAGGTCGAGACCCACAGTTTTTCGACAATCTTAAAGTTACTGAAATGCAATGACTGACTGAAACACAGGAAGGAATCCGCTAGAATACGAATGTATATCTTTGAGAGAAGTGGTCAATGCAGCAGAGTATGTGAACGGGAAAAAGGTACAGTAGAAATCGTTAGATAAAATGTGATATATTAAATTTGACAAGAGGCAAAATACATTATAAAAATGCAGCAAATAAAATAGGCCATGGGAAATAGAAATGTCTAGTTGACAGAAAGTCCAAAACTGCAACGCGATTTTCCACTTGGAAAACATAGGAGAATGAAAATGAGGAAGAAGAAAAGAAAACTTAGCTCAAATGAGAAGCAACTGTCAAGATCTCACTTGGGTAGCCAGAACTAAGCGAATAAGAGAAGGCTAGAAAGTGGAAGGAATATGTAGAGAGCAGAGGGGGAGGGGTTGTACAAACTAACATCAGCACAATGTTAGATTTCTCTGAAATGTCTGAAAACGCAAGGCAATACTGATCCTACCACTTAGCTAGGTAGACAGACTGAAGAACTGCGAAACTGTGTTTATAGCATTTGTATGTTTAGAAAGAGGTTTTGACAATCTTAATTACAACATTCTTTGAAGCTCTGGAGATGTCATCGATAAAACACAAGGACACAAAATTATCTACAACTTGTACAGAAATCGAACTGCATTTCTAAGACTTCAATGACTTGAAAGGGAAGCAGTAATTGAGAAGGCAGAAGTAGAGAGGATATAAAATGAGGACTGTCAACAGCAAGAAAAGCGTCCTGAAAAAGAAAATTTGTTCACATCGAGTATAAATTCTAATGCTTGGATACTATTTTATAAAGGTATTTGTGTGGAGTGCAGCCTTGTATGTAAGTGAAACGTGGACGATGAACAGTTCTGTCACGAAGTCAATGGACGCTTTCAAAACGTGGTGATCAATAAGAATGCTGAAGATTAGATACGAGGATCCTGTAACTAAAGAGCAGGTACGAAATTCAATAAAGCATGAAGGGGAAATTACGGCACAACTTTGACTACAAGAGCGGTAAGTTGACAGGACATATTATGAGGCGTCAAAGAGTGAGGACAAAGAGGTTGGGTGATAGTATTCTGATAATAATCATTTGCTGAAATGCTATTCTACTATTTTGTCTATTAATGTAAGCAGTGAATTTACTCTTCCATGCACTCCTCCACAAAACATTTAGACCAAAACTGAAATCAGCTGAACACCAAACCTTTCAACCACTGTCTGACAACTACTACATTCAGCTTCAACTTTCTTTAACTGTCACTGGCTAGCCACCCACACACATGCAGATATAAGGAGAACGGAAATAAACAACCATTATTTTTCAGCATATAATTTTTTTAAGTTGGCAACATGTACGTCAACAAACCAAACAGGAAGGGACAAGAGGTGAACACACTGTAGTTACTTCAAATCAGAGTTTGCGGTAAATGTTTACAGCTAGTGACAGAAGAAAAAAGAGCGAACATGAAAATGTGCTTACGTTCCATAATTTGAGTTTTAGTTCAACCTCCAGCATGTGACCAGATGAGGAGAACCGCAGATGTCCGCCAAAAACTCGATTCACTGTAAGTAATCAGTTACTCACGTAAAAAAAAAAAAAAAAAGATGTGAACTGTTTTATAATCTGCAAGTATCACATATCAAAAGGAAACTGAATCATTCTAGATTCCACCGAAGATGCCTCAAAGTAAAAGGCGAAACACGTCTTGAACGAATAAAGTACACTGGATCAAGAAAAAAAGTTGGTTACTTACCAAAGAAAATAATCAATAGCTGTAGATAGCAAATTACATCTTATGGAATAACAGCAAATTAGTTTAGGTTTAACTTCTCATTCCACATGCTATTAAATGCCGTTTAAAAAAAATTTATCATTCCCTTCCGAAAAACTGTAGTTACTTTCATATCTCGGTAGATAAATAGATTTTTGATATTTATCATGCGACGAAATACATGACCTTTTACAAGTTATCGTTTGCCAAAAAACGCGTTTCGATTTCTGGAACCGTTTACGAAACTTGCGGTTGATACAGCCACATAGTTTACGAGGGGCAGGACAAAGTATCGGTCGCATCGTGAGCGACCCGCGCGGTCACTGCACTGCCCGTCCGTCGACGGTAATGGCTGTTGTTCTGCTCTCAGCTTCAAAAACAATTTCGATATGTTGACTAAATTTCATATGCAAAAATGTATTACTTAAAATGAACTATACGCAAAGTCCACGCAATGTAATTTTTCCTCTGCACACTCATTAAAATTGCGTGCAAAGGTTTATGTAAATGCAATACAGCAAGTAACCACGACGCATAACGAAAAGAAATTCGGTCCGTTATCGAGACAAGACATCAGGCTATAACATGCACAAGAAAGAAATTTTTCTACCGAATAGTTTCCTTGTAATCGGATGATAAGTTTTTCATTGCTGCCACCCGCGTCCGCGCCAGCGGTTTGGCGAAAGTTCGTGTGGCCCGGGGTTCCGTACCTGACGTCACGCTCAACGCGTTCTGTGATTGGCGGCGCGGACCTGGAGCACGGCACGCAACAGCGGAAGCGGTTCGACATGGTCGAACCGCGACGCAGACCCCGCCGCGCCACGCGTTTCCATGGCAACCACGCGGTTTTGACGCGCGGCAGCCTTAGTGGGAACCGGCCTTGAAGGCAGAGTAAGGCCGGCCACAGCACAGAGACCTCTCAGGACTCGCCCTTAACGCACTTCGTTCGCGAACGGAACGGGAAAATATTCAGACACTTGTTACTGTGCCAAGTACACTCTGCCATGCACTTCACAGTGGTTTGCAGTGTACGTATGGGGAAGTAGATACAGATGTGACGGTGAATTTGGTGCTTGTAAAGACGTCGCAGAAGTGGACGACTTAATCTCACAATTGTGTGCAATCGAGTGAGACAATCAGCCATCAACGAAAACATACGGCACTTTTCCAAAGTACAATTTTACGTCTCTGTTTGCGTTTTAGAATACGGTACTACATTGAGGAGCTCTCGCCACCTCGTGTAAACACTTGCCGATTCATAGAGACATATGTGAATATACTCACATCAAAAAAAGTTTTGCATCACCCCAGTTCCCAGAACTCCTAAAGATAGATGTTGACTGTGGACGTTGTATCACAGACACAGTCCCTTTGACAGCTCAGACTTGTCCCTAAACCCGCCCAAACATGTAAACAATGATGCACGAGCTGCGCCTATTAGGTGTAGTGGTCTGACAGCCGATCGTGGCAGAGCGGTTCTAGGCGCTACAGTTTGGAACCGCGCGACCGTTATGGTCGCAGGTTGGAATCCTACCTCAGCCATGGATGTGTGCTATGTCCTTAGGTTAGTTAGGTTTAAGTACTTCTAAGTTCTAGGGGACTGATGACCTCAGAAGTCCCATAATGCTCAGAGCCATTTGAACAATTTGATCAGTTCCAGTCATTCCAACAGGATGGAGATACACAGCTCGTGTTGTCTGTAGTTCAACCGTGGCTACAGTGTCAATGCCGCAGTTAGATTGTGTCCCCATCATTACTTTGTGCCAGCAAGAGATCTCAACAAGGGAAGTGTCCAGGCATCTCGGAATGAACCAAAGTGGTGTTGTTCGGACATGGAGGAGATACAGAGAGACAGGAACTGTCGATGTCATGCCTCGCTTAGGCCGCCTAAGGGCTACTACTGCAGTGGATGACCGGTACCTACGAATTATGGCTCAGAGGAACCCTGATAGCAACGCCACGACGTTCAATAATGCCTTTCATACAGGCAAAGGACATCGTGTTACAATTCAAACTGTGCACAATAGGCTGCATGATGCGCAACTTCACTTCTGACGTCCATGGCGTGGTCCATCTTTGCGACCACGATACCACACAGTGCGGTACAAATGGGCCCAACAACATGTCAAATGGACTGGTCAGGATTGGCATTCACTGGTGAGTGTTGCATGTGCCTTAAACAAGACAGTTATGGGAAAGGTGTTTGGAGGCAACCCTGTCGGGCTGAACGCCTTAGACACACTGTCCAGCGAGTGCAGCACAGTGGAGGTTCCCTGATGTTTTGATATGACATCATGTGAGGCCAAAGTACGCTGCAGGTGGTCATGGAAGACGCCATAACGGTTGTACGATACGTGAATGCCATCCTCTGACCAATAGTGCAACCATATCGGCAGCATATTGGACTGGAATTCGTCTTCATGGACGACAATTCACGCCCCCATTGTGCACATCTTGTGAATGATATTCTTTAGCATAATGGAAGCTCATTCCAGTTCCAAGGCGTGTCGTACGACAGACGCACATAATTATAGGCCTATATTGTTGATGTCAATCTGTTGAAAAATTATGGGACATGATCTGCGCCTATGTACTATGATGTTCTCGGGTAAAGAAAATATCTTCTATAAAAATGCACACGGATTCAGCAAACAGGGACTTTCCGGCGCTTTACAATTTCCGAGAGGTAGACGTGGCTCTTATGTACATAGACATGTGACGTCAGTATAACACTGAGAACCTTCAATGTGGACCTGCGTGGGTGAGTCGCTGCACAAACATCTTGTGCTCGGCAATTAGGCCTACGCTGGAGCAGCAGGTACACGTGGTGGCTGAGTAAACATATTCACAGCTGGAAGCATTTCGTGTGTTCTTCTAGCATCACTAGGGACCATGCACCATGTGCTGTTCTGGGAGGCACGGCAACACATTTCAATAGGGCATCCAGAGAGAGAGACACATGGCTGTTATTTACATAGTCGTCTGATGTCAGTATAGCATTGAGAACCTTTTAGCTGCGTCTGTCAGCTGCTATTCAAACATCTCTCTTGGCGCTGGACCAGCAGGTACGCCTCAGCCATGGTGGTTAGGTGAACACGTCTTTCGACAGGTATATCTTGGGTGTCATGTATGAAAGAGATGCCGCCGCTTCATCCTTGCAGGACTCGAACTGACACCTACGCGTGGTTCGGCAGCTGATGGCCCCATCGATACTTCGCGGGGGCTGTCGGTGCATCCCAACTCCTGGGGGAGCGTGCAGAGTTGGCAGGCGTCTGCGTCGGGCCTCATTTGGCGGGATGTGTTTTTACTAGCGATCTTTGGTTTAAACTATATTCCGTCGATTTCACCGACTAATAGGATGCTGGGAATTAAAAAAACTACCCCCATACATGTGAACGATACCGATTTAATTACTTTGCATAGTTAATTTGCATACTTTTTTTATATCAAAGTGTTGTTAGCGGTACGATAGTTAAGGTGAGGGTGTGGGTGTGTGGGTGAGATAGAGCGGTAAAGCAGGTTAAGTGCAGAGCACTAGATTAAGTTGTATAATTTTTATGTTATACGCAGTACTATAGATTAATGGGGTGGGGGTGTGTGACAAAGAAGAGTGCGCCAGAAATGGCGTTCAAAAGCATATAACATTCCAAAAGTGTACCAGAAAATGGTGGGAGGATATAATTAATTACTTAATTTGCTATCAAAGGCGGTACAATAGTTTAAGGAAATGGGGGTGACATGGGAAACCACGTAACAGAGCAATAAGTTAAGTGCTGACAAAGGGCCAAACATTTGGTTAAGACACCCAGAGCACAGTGGCGAACATTAGGTAATGCAACATGTTTGCCCCACGTAAATACTTCTTAGAAGACCTACATCTTTCCAAACAGCAAGGAATGATGAGCAAGAGAAATTCAACCACCACAAACTGATTCTTTTCTAAATAAACAATATACCCTTGAATTTCCTGTTATGAGGTACTTCGTCTCCACCAAAGAGCCATCTATTTCCATATATTCCCTACACTACCTTGAATCCCATAAATTGTTTAAATAAACAATATTCCACCCATTGTCTAAATTGTTTAAACAAAATCCCATATACTGCAATTGATTCCCAGACAAACTCTAACTAAATAAATGAACTATATTTCATACATTGCGATAAATAGTTAAACAATATTCTACGCATTGTCTAAATTTTTAAACAATATTCTATGCCTTGTCTAAATTGTTCAAACAATATTCGATACACTGCAATCGAATTCCCTTCCAAATGACCGATTAACTGAGTATTTCTCCCGCCAGTTTCCGAGACAGGGCGTACATTAGAGGGTTTAATAAACTGAAGAATGTAATTAAATAGTTAATGCAATTGATAAGAGTGAGATGGGGTATTCGAATACCACAGACCTGAAAGTGTACCTGTAGCAGCGAGGGGGACGGGGTGGATTGGCGATTTCCTGAGGGGCGGGGAGGGTTCGTGGGAACAATAGGTTCCTTACTCATTTTTGAAAACCCATCTTGGAGCATTCTGTTTCATGAATGACAAACCATGTGCAGTTTTTTAACGAATTTACCTTTATTCACAAAATGTCAGTGACAGGTGTATGTGAACATAAACGTAAAAAAGCTAATACCAGTCTGAAGATGACAACACGATGCTGTCGAAACTAGTAATTGGAATAAAGGTCTTAAAATTAAGCGATCTTGCGTTTCACAAAAAATATGTATAAACAGAGCTCGTCCTAACAACATGTGTAAGTTATATGAGTGATTCACGTGTACTTTCCACAGAGGAGTAAACCCATCAGTCTGAATAGCAAATCCAGTATTTTAGGAGCTGCTTGGGACCATTCCCACGGTGTAGAGACTAGAGTAGCTGACCAGCTACTATTCCCAGTAAGTCCAACATGCATGACTGCCCAAAGGATGCTGACATTAGAAGTTTTTAACGTTGCAATTTTTTTCTCTGTCTGTCTGTAATTTCCAGAAAAGTCGTATTCTTCACCTGTCAATCATACAGAAAAGTGATGTGATTGAATTACATTTTCCAATAACGATAGAAGCTGAAGAAATGTATTAAAATTTGTGGCACAGCCGTAACTTCAACCGTGCACCTGTTTCAGCCATACCGCTATGGTGGTGTAATGGTCAGCACAGCTGCCTACTAAGCAGGAGATCCGGGGGCGAGGCCCGGCCATGTCAGAAGTTTTAATTCACCTCTTCCCCGTGTATCATTCAGAAAATGGTAGTTAAAACCCCAGAAACTGCAGAAACTGCTACAACAACGTTCAAAAGCTTACAATTACTTTTAAAATTTGTGTCTCTTTCTTAATGTAAATGAAAGTTGTGTTGGTATCTTGTTTTTACTTATCATTACGATAAATATTGTCAAATTTTTAAACACTGCTTTTGGAAATGTTTTTGCAACAAACTACAACTGTCGATGTACAAATCGACAATTTTAAAAATAGACGATAATTCGCAGTGTGTTTTGTTTTTTTATTTCCTAATTGTGTTATTAGCTAACAGAAATTACCATTTATCACGATTGTCTTATCCACCATTGTACCTTTTCAGTCTCTATTGAGGACGTTATTCGAACCTTCAGCCACTGTACCTCTCGTAATGTATATGTAATTATACAGCCACAACTGCACCCCCTTCCCTCCCCTCATCATCTCCCTTGCGCTTCTTAGTTTCTTGATGAAGAAAATAGCACTCCCCCCCCCCCCCCCTGGATTTGTTCACGCCACTGATTCGTACTAGTAGTATATTAAAAGGGAAGCAATATTTTTCCTGGCCTTCCCTGAATTTAGGGCCATGATCAGTCACTGACATGATTAGTTTTCATTTTGAAATTCAGATCTAAGAGCCCAATTCATTCCAGGCACAAACGCCATTTGTTATGGTGTCTACAAAAGGCCTATGTAAAATACACTACACACACGAAGGCAATCTGTGTGTACTAGCACTATAGTGACAGTCAAATTTTATAGCACGCATTATGGGAAAAGTTAAGCCATACTGAGATCATATAACCACTGTGGCAATGTCGCAGTGTTGCAATATTGTGATGTTATCCTATGAAAAACCACTGGAGCACAGCATTTTCATTTATCATCTGAAGGAACTGCACTGTATGAGAAATACTGTGGGCAGAGGGAATATGTTCCACGGAAATTGAGGGGTGTGGGTAAAGAGATCTGTTAGGTGGGCAAACTATGGAGATGATAGGTAGGAGGTGACGTGGATAGTGGGCATACAGACAGTGGGAAAGAGAGATGGAAGAAGAAGTCTGGTGTGTGAGCAGATAGTGGTTACAAGAGGAAAGGCTTATGGGTGAGTGGAGAGCAAAAGGATAAAGGTGTCCTTATATGGAGTGGAGTGGGTAGGGAATGGTTAAAGTTGGTAGACAGTATACATATTGGGGCAGAGTCTATTGTCTAGCAGAGGGAGTTAGCTGGATTTGCATTGGGAGAGGATATGGTGTATGTGTAGGGATGAATAGGAATGAAGGGAAGTGTTTGTGAAGAAGCAGCAACATGGTAGGGTTGTTGATCAGAGGGGATAAAATAGAATTATTGGAATTTGTGGATAGTATAGTAGATGTGGAGATGTTCAGTGTGGTTAAGGAGGAGTGAGAATTTGATAAATTGTAGAGAATCCATGTGGGGAAAGGTAAATGGATGCAGAAAGCGAGATGAAGTGTATAGCGTTTGTGGATTTGGAAGAACTTCAGTGAGGTTGAGATAGCAGAGCATGGGTCAGACCAGGGTTTTGTAGGTGTGGAAAATAGTAGAGGGGTGTAATCTCCAAGTTCGGCCTGTTAGTAGTTTTAGTCTATTGGGAATTTTCTGTTGGATGGTTAGTAGGTGAGGTTTCCACATTACTTTCCAGTTGAGGGTTAGTCAAAGATATTTTTGTGTGTTAGTTAACTAAATTGGATGCTCATAAATGGTAAGCTAGAAGTCATGGCGATGGAAGGTGCGTATGTTTCGTCCTATAATTTTTTCCTGAATTAGTGTTGAGTTGGTCTTGAGGAGCCCTTTGATGCATCAGGAGATAAACGAACTGAGGTGGTTTTGGAGAGACCATTGTGATTTGTTGAGTGCAGGGTACAGGGCTAGGAAACTGCTGTCAGCATTCTGAAATAGTGGGCTTGGGGCTGCGAGGGCGGGAGATGGTTTGGGCTTATCAGCCATGTAGGGAACAGGTAATGTAAATGCTGACAAAGGAGGGGCGATTAGAGAGGAAGGATGCAACAAGGTGGACATAATTAACTGGAAATGCGAATGTCTGGAATTTGAAAAGAAGACCAGTATGCAATATGTAGTTGTAGGCTGCCTCTAGCTCTAGGGGCACAAAAATAATAGATCTGCAGAAGTAGAATTAGTGGGATAGGAGATGGTTGAGGTGCAGAGCTACTCATCAGAGGAGAATTGGGAAGGAAGACATGACGGTTCACTGGAAGATGGTGGTGTTGGTTCAGGTATTGATAGATGCGTCGAGTGAGGATGGACCGGAAGACCTTGCTGAACACTGAGGTGTGGCAGATAGGGCAGTAATAGGGATTATGTGCAGTTTGAGAGAAATCAAGGTTTCGGGAATTTTCTATATTTCAGGGCAGTAATGTGCATAGTGGTGTGAAGGGTTCCAAGGGTGACTAGCAAGGGAACGGAACATTCTTTGACGTGAAGATTGGTAATGCAGTAGTGACGAGAGGAAGTATCTGAAGTAGAGCTTATCTCAAGATTTGCATTGTCTTTCTTCTTTAAAGCCGTTGATAAAAGCGCACGAGTATTTGCTACACTTATTCCAAGAATGTTAACACTCGTTTCAATAGTGTGTGACCAACGCTATATAATTTAGGGCAACGTAGAAGTGTATGAAGCTTTTGATTGTCAAATTTTACGGGTAATTTTTGAGCGGTTTGGTTCGCGACCAAGCGTTGTGCACCATGTAAAAGAAGTATAAAAAGAATGGATTGGACTACAACATTATAGCTGCTCGCCGTGAAGTGTGTTTGCAGCAGCAACTTCGTTCCCCACAACTGGTTCACTAAATAAATTTTCGTAATTCATATTTCCGCACTGATATTGTAAATGGGAAAATAACTTTATAACTTTTTACGGCAAAACAGCTGAACATATTTTGGTGAAATTTGGTGTGCAGAAAGGTTACACGCCGAGGAACGACTTAGGTTGCTTTAGAAAGTGTGTAGTACAAGACGTTTATTGATCTGAAGAATATTACGCGAATTAGGAAGAAATACTTACTCTCCGAAAAAAGCTATTTACTCTTTGACTGTAGATCTTTACCGTATTTTAGTCGTTCATTTTTTTAAAAAAATGTTTCAAATCCATTTTCTTCCAATATTAATTTTTCATATTTCGAAAAAGCGCGCTTCGAGCTGCGCAGTTTAGAGCATATTACAGGTGCCAGAAGCTGCTATTTCTGTTGTAAAAATAAACCCTGAAGTTTGTCTCAAGTTCCAGACTCCGTTATGATTGCTGCTGTTTCAGTAGACGTTAAATCCCACCAACAATATAGGACCTAAGACCGTTGTATTCAAATGCGTATTTCATGATATGAACACCGATATTTCATCACACTTGTCAAATCGTATTTATAATACATTTTAAACATTAAATTAATATACCTTGTGAGGTAAATGCGATTTTATTTTGTTTAGCCTTCTGTATTTTACATTTTTGGTGTTGGTATACCTGTCAAGTGGAACACTGCACAAACATTTTACTGAGTAACAGCGGCTTGAATGGACTGATGGACTATCTTGAACCCCAGTGATTATTATGAAATCATCGGAAACTTTGGGACTATCTACAAACATGGATCAGAAATACAATTTGCTGACTGGACAACATGTCTTAGACATGACGTGAAACCTCCCTCATTATACTTTCGGCTCAAGCCTTTACATAGGATACTAAATAAATAGAAAGATCAGAGCACTATTTCTATAGAAGGGAAACAAAGTTATAACAGTACTGTAAGTTGTGGCAAAAGTATCTGCGATTAGAGTAAATGTTACAGGGGAGTAAAACCAGCAGAGATACTTGAAAATGTTATGGGAAAGCCATTAAAAATGAAAGATGTAGCAGTCCTCTAACAGAACCACTAAGGGCCAAATTGGATGGACATTGATTAACTGTTATTGTACAAGAACACCTTCGGATAGCAGTCTGGAGCTGAACTCGACGTCGGAGAGCTGCCTGACGAGGCTGAAGAATAGATCAGTAATTGGCGCAAAAAGTAGTGACCTCATAATGGCCATTCTCCAAAAAAAAATTAATTTGTGGGTATGTACTCTGTTATTCTTTCTATTGGTTACTAATAGTTTTGCAGCAGCAACAAATATTTGGAAATGTCTATCTTATTTTTCACTTGTACCCATCATTAAAAAACGTTTCAAGAAACCATTATAACCAGATTATAGTTCCAAAAGTCTTTATATTCAAAGTAAAATTTAGGTATAAATAAAAATATTATGATGTCATTTATAGGAAATATAAATATAAATCCAGAATAAAAAAGGAAAATGGAACAAATACTGAATAACAATAAAAACCGAATTACAGGAGTGAAACAGCTTTTTCTCGTTGTTGAAAATTTTTGTTATATGGAGGTAACCGACTCTGGAAATGGACTATTTAGTTTTGTGAAAATAGTTTTTGGTTGCTGTGTTGTTCACAATAGTGTTCAAGGGAATGACTACAGCATTTATAAAAATCGTCAGCGTGTTTAATCCATCCTATAATATAATAATTGCGAAAATAATCACGTTTTCACGACTAACTGAACGTATTTTGGTGAAATTATGTATGGAGAGTGCTTGAAATCTATGAGATTTTTTAAATTATTGTTATTTTACACCTCATACAAAGGTGGGCTGGCATCGGATAAATCTACTCAGCTCCTCAGCCACAAGCATAACAATAAAAGAGACAACGAAGACAGAAAAGTAAGAGATTGGTGGTTGAAAAAGAGTAGAGACAAAAATTGAAAACGAAGCCATTAACACTCGAAGAAAAAACACGAAAAACTGTCGGCACCGCACATAAACACTGATGACTTAGACGGTACAAGTGAAACGAAGGAGCGTGGCGGCAAAAACACTAAATCACAAACGCGATGGCACACACACTAGAATCTGATGGCGATGATCTCCGGAGCGCGAATGTCCACGTAACGTGTGTGAGTCGGGGGACATGCCAAGAGGGGAAGAAGGTGGTGGGAAAGGAGAGAGCAAAGATGCCAATGGCAGAGGAGATGGTACGAGTAATGAAGGTATGAGGGTAGGGGAAGCCAGGAGGAGGAGTGGGGAGAAAGCGAAAAGGGAGGGAAGGGGGAGAGAAGGGAGAGAGGGTGCCCTGGGGAAAAAAAAGGGAGGGAGGATCAGAATTGGTAGGAGGGGTAGATGGAAGGGAGGAGGGCATCATCAGGAAGGGGAATATGGCAGAAGCCACCTCGGGAGAGGGTAAGGAGAGTGGAGAGATGGAGAACAGGTGGGATGTGGAAATACAGGCGAGGCAGCAGACAGGGGCGGGAGAGGATTGAGAGACCAGCGGGTGAGGGGGATCGAGTTTATGGGAGGTGTAGAGGATTCGTATCTGTTCAAGGAAAAGGAGGAGGTGGAGGAAGGGAATAAGGTCGTACAGGATCCACGTGGGGGAGGGGAGACGGATGCGATAGGTGAAGCAAAGGGCATGGCGTTCTAAGATCTGAATGGGTTTGTAAAAGGTAGGGGGAGCGGAGATCCAGGCATAGCAAAGGATAGGGCGAATGAGGAATTTTAGGTGTGGAGGATGGTGGAGGGGTCCAGACCCCATGTACGGCTGGAAAGGAGCTTGAGGAGACAGAGTCACGAGTGTGCCTTGGCTTGGATCGTCCGGAGGAGGGTGGTCCGGGAGAGGCGACGGTCGAGGGTGACACCTAGATACTTAAGGGTGGGGGTGAGGGCGAAAGGATGGCCATCGATGGTGATGTAGAAATAGAGGAGGAGGAAGGAAGGGGTGTTTTTGCCTACAACGATCGCTTGGGTTTTGGAAGGATTGATCTCAAGCAGTGAACCAGTCAAGATGGGATTGGAGAAGGTGTTGGGAACTCTGCAGGGTGGGGGTGAGGGCAAGGAAGGTGGTGTCATTGATGTACTGGAGAAGGTGGATGGGGTTGAAGGTGGCAGCATGTCCACCATATACAAAAGGTACAGAAGAGGGGAGAGGACAGAACCTTGGGGCACACCGGCGGAGGAGAAAAAGGTGTAGGAATCTGTGTTGTGGATGGTGACGTAGGAAGGACGTTGGGAAAGAAAGGAGCCAATCAGACGGACGTAGTTCATAGGAAGGGCGAAGGTTTGATGCTTGAAGAGGGGACCAGAATGCCATACTCAGTCATAAGTACGTTCGAGGTCCAGGGAGAGGAAGATTGCGGAGCAATGGGAATTAAGCTGCTCGGAAAGGAGATGAGTGATGTGAAGGAGGTCATTGGAAGAGTAGGACGGCCGAAAGCAACACTGGGTAACGGGAAGGAGGTGGTGCTGGCGGAGATGCAGGTGGATGCGTCGAGTGAGGATGAATTCCAGGACCTTGCTGAAGACCGAGGTAAGGCTGATGGGATGGTAGGAGAAGACAGTGGACGGCGGTTTACCAGGTTTAAGGAACATCAGGATATGGGAGGTTTTCCAAGGGTCGGCTTAGTAGCTGGTGGACAGGATTATATTATAGAGCCTGCCCAGGGTGGAGAGGAAGGAGGTAGGAGCTACACAAATGTGGCGATATGTGACACGATCGTGACCAGGTGCGGAGTTGCGTTTTGTGCAGAGTGTATCACTGAGATCCTGTGTAGTGATAGGGGCATTGAGTTCGGTGTGTGCAATGTTGTCCAAGTACTGGAAACCAGGGGCGAGGGGAGGAACAGAGGTGTCAGTTTGATCGCGAACATCCATGAAGAGGGATTGTAAAGACATTGAAGAGGTAAGAGGCAAAGTGATTGACTTTACTAAGGTTGTCAGGGAAGGGTTGATTATCATGAAGGAGAGGATAGTAGGGGGCGATTTTGATCCAGTAAGGCGGCGGAAGGCTGACCAGTACTTGGACGAGTTTATGGGAAGGGTAGCGTTTAAACGGGTGCATGTCTGTCGCTAGTCCCGGTGTTACTTAGCTGCGAGCGAGTTACGGATGTGTCCCTGGAGTTGCTGGTAGTGTAGTGTGTCTGGGTCTCATGTGTGGAGGAAAGCATGGTAGAGATTCATGGAGGAGAGGGACAGCCTGTGAGGGTAAGGTAGGGCGGTGGGGGTGGATGGTGACCGTAGGGACATGGGCCCCCACAGCCTCAGACAAGGTCTGCTGGAAAAAGGAGGTGGCGTGGGGAACATCATCTGAGTGGTGGTAGGTGAAGGGGTGGCTATCGACCTGGGTGGAGAGGGTATCTCGGTAGGTATTCCAGTTGGCATGGGAATAGTCATGGACGTACTTTGGGGGAGGGTCGTTATGAAGGTCGGGGCAGGGGCGACGACCTTCTGAAATGGTGAGGAGGACAGGGAGATGGTCACTACCAATAAGCTCCAGCATTATGTGGCCAAGGCGGATAGGGGAGGAAAGGATAACATCGGGAGTGGAGTTGGATTCGGAATGGGAATGCTGGGTAATGGGGATGAAGTCACCTTGAAGGGAGGAGAGGAACCAATGCCACCGTCATAACTGGGCGGCGGAACGACTATGGATGTTGAGGTCGGCGGCGATCACATAGGAGGAGAAGGTACGGTCAATGTGGGAGAGGAAGTCGAAGGGAATAGGGACGTTAGGGCGAACATAGATGGTGGCGCAGGTGATGGTAAGTATGAGGAAGAAGAGACTAAGGATCAGGTGTTTGGTGGGGTGGGGAAGAGGAGGTTGGAGCCGAACTGGGATCTGGCGGTGTTGACCAATGGCAACTCCGCCACACGCAATTGGGAAAGGATTATTGGAGCTGTGAAGGAGGTATGGCGAAGTGTGGACGGTGTGGTGGGGTTGGAGGAAGGTTTCATTGAGGAGGAAAGCGTCCACGCGGTGGGTGGCAAGGGTGTGCAGGAAATGGTTCTTGTTGGCGGCAAGGGAGCGGATGTTGTTGTAAAGGATACGGTGCTGTTGTGCCATGACTGGGATTTAGACAAGGGTGCCAAGACAGGAGAAGGTAAATGGGCCTGGTTGTTGGAGTAGGTGGTATACATTTTTAGGTGGCAAATGGAACGGGTGGCGAAGGATATCTGTTGGAGGGTGTGGGTGTGCTAGAATGGGTGAACATTTTGGAAGACGATGGTGAGGGTAGGGGGTGGGTGAAGGGAATTGCCGAGTGGGGTGTGGGCATCCAGAGGGTGGACAGGAACGGTGGGTGAGTTCAGGGGTGGT
The DNA here is from genome assembly GCF_023897955.1 of Schistocerca gregaria. Taxonomy (NCBI): domain Eukaryota; kingdom Metazoa; phylum Arthropoda; class Insecta; order Orthoptera; family Acrididae; genus Schistocerca; species Schistocerca gregaria. The sequence goes on along the minus strand of NC_064930.1, from coordinate 78,507,030 downwards.
AGGAGGTGGTCGGGCCTTACATTCCTGGGAGTAAGTAGGATGAGGGAGGTTACAGGAGGGGGGGACTGAAGATTGGGGCACTGCCATAAGAAGTGGGCTTGCTTGCAGTGCAGGCAGGTGGGGCCTCGCGGCACTCAGATGTCGGGTGTGCATTATAGTGCAAGCACCTCTGGCAGCGGAGGGACTGATGAGGGGAACAGGTAGGGTCAACTTGGTAGCGTTGTTGCTAGAGAAGGGCACCCTCCTTCAGGAGGGGTGTGTTTGGAAAAGACCTGCATAAGGTGGGTGGGACTGGCTGAGTTGTGGATGCTGCAAACTGCACGCACCTCAAGATGGGAATGTGCCTTGAGCTCTGCCAACACCTCCTCCTCCATGATCATCGGACTAAGCTGAGTGATCACGGCGGTGAGGGTCGGCGGGCGATGCGGGGGTCGCCATGTTTTTTTATTACTTGGGCATCATTTGTTGCAGGTCGTGGTTGACGTTTCACCTGTGGCTGAACACTTCCTGTTTCCTTAAATAACGTAAGTATCTGGCGAATGGTCCGGACACTTGGATGATGTCGTCGAGAATACCAAGCATCATACATAGCACACACCCGTTGGGCCTTTTTATCACAATAGCCATACATCAATCAACACGATCTCGACCTTTTCCGCAGTTGGTAAACGGTCCATTTTAACATGGGTAATGTATTTCGAAGCAAATACCGTCCACACTGGCGGAATGTTACGTGATACCACGTACTTACACATTTGTGAGTATTACAGCTCCATTTATGACAAAGCAAAAATTTGGTCCAACTGAAACATTCGTACTACACGAGTATGTAGTAAAAAACGGGGGTTCCTATTTGAAAAAACGCAGCTTATATCAATTTGACCTATGGAAGCACCATCTGATTCGCCCCTTCAAGTTAGACGAGTTTTGTTCTTGGAAGTTTTTATTTTGATGCTTATTACGTAAGATATTTGTTCCAGTCAGTATTAGTAGACCATTCTACATCCACTTACTTCGCCTCATCATTCATGTAATTATCAAATTAGGCTCAGATCAATCGATCCCAACTTCAAAAAATTTTTAATGGGGTATGTGCGTACCTCAACGCCGAGGATTTTTTTTTCTTTATTGTTATTTTTAAACCAGTTTACAGGCAGTCCTGCAGCAGCATACTACGCCGCTCTTTGGCCTTAGAGAAACATACAAGACAGAAATGAAGACAATGTGAGATAAAAATATGGTGGATATATAAACGGAGACAAACACTTTTTAAAACACATGGAGCCGTTTACGCGTGTAGAGTCCAAGATAAAAGTTGTTCAGACACTTGGACAAATACATAGACAAAAATTGTCGCACGTGAACGTAGGTGCACAAAACGAATAACACTGAACCACTTAAGAACAAAACGATGGCACACACAGGAACACGAGGCGTTGATCTCTGGCGCGCGAATGTTCACTAACCGTGTACGAGTCTTGGAACCTGCCAAGAGAGTAGGAGGGGGGGTAGGAGAGGGAGAGGGGAGAGCATATGTCATGGGCAGGGATGGTAGGGGGAGGGGAGGAAGAGGGGGGAAGCCCGGGTAGAGAGGGGTGGAGGAAAGGGATGGGGAAAAAGATAGAGAAGGGAGGGAGGGTGCCTAAAGGAAAGGACATAGGAAGTGGGGGCGGGGAGGATCAAAGTTGATAGGATGGGTAGATGGAGGGGAGGAGGACATCATCAGGGAGGGGGAGCTGGTGGAAGCCACCTTGGGAGAGGGTAAGGAGGGTGGAGAAATGGAGACTGGGTGGGACGTGGGAATACAGGCGCGGCAGCGGGTGGGGGCGGAAGAGGATGGGCGAGACAAGCGGATGAAGAGGATCGAGTTTGCGTGAGGTGTACAGGATCCGTAGCCTCTCAAGGAAAAGGAGGAGGTGGGGGAATGGAATGAGATCATACAGGATCCACGTGGGGGAGGGGAGATGGATGCGATAGGTGAGGCGGAGAGCATGGCGTTCAAGGATTTGGAGGGATTTATAAAAGGTAGGGGGATGGAGGTCCAAGCCGGATGGGCGTAGCAAAGGATAGGTGGATGAGGGATTTATAGGTGTGGAGGATGGTGGAAAGGTCCAGACCCCATGTACAGCCCGAAAGGAGCTTGAGGACACGGAGTCGGGAGCGTGTCTTAGCTTGGATTGTCCGGAGATGGGTCCAGGAGAGGCGACAGTGGAGGGTGACGCCGAGGTACTTGAGGGTGGGAGTGAGGGCGATAGGACGGCCATAGACGGTGAGATAGAAACGCAGAGGAATTAGTTGTTGTGAGCTATATACCATTTGCCACAAACCATGCAAACGAGTTCTAAACATTTTCGAAAGGAGTATTGTAGATCCTAGTTCGTTTCCATGAAATTCATTAAAGAAAAAATTATATATATTTTTTACACGGGCTATACGTCAAACACTATTCGACAAGACGTCAAAATACGAAATAAACGCGATTGCCAGCTGTCTTTGATTACAGGTCGGCGACAGCGAGCCACACAGCTGTTGCTGGGCGTCGCCAAGAGATGGCGGCGCAGTAGGCAGTCTGTTGCTAACTGAAGTACGTGTTGGTTAACTAAGTAGTATTAACAGCTTCTTGCAGAAATGTAGACTTTCTGTACTGTTACTTTAGTTTCTCACTTATGGGCATCTTCAGTGAGACTTCACGAGAGTTGAAAAGGCATTTTAAATTACGTAAAAACAGATTGGTTGAAAAATGTTTGTTCTTTTAATGCATACTCTATATAGAAACATATGTATTTCATTAGCATCATCAGCCCTTTCTTTTATGCTTTAAGTTCCACGATTTTCCGCCATTTTACCAAGTAAGTCACCGTTTTTATAGCCTGCCTTTTTTTTCATTACAATCGTATTGACCAACTAGGATAACGTTAACAGCTTCAGTTCCTCTTTTTCCTTTGTTGTTGTTTCCTATTTTTTCAGTATTCCCTTATTTTCTCCCCATGAAGTCTCTTCCTTTCTTCTGACCATATCTGTTGTGGTTGACAGGAGAGCCAACACCGTAGTGCTAAAGGAGGCCGAAATGCACGCATCTCAGCTCACGCAGGCTGGCGTGAGGTCTGGAACACGACAAGGGAATTAGAATTGAGAAAAACGGACGTAGCTGGTGGAATACTTAACTTTAATCCATTAATGACGAACGTCGCTCTTGACATTACATGATTTACAATATCAATAGAAACTGATCATGGCGCCTTGCTAGGTCGTAGCAAATAACGTAGCTGAAGGCTATGCTAAACTATCGTCTCGGCATACGAGAGCGTAATTTGTCAGTGAACCATCGCTAGCAAAGTCGGCTGTACAACTGGGGGCGAGTCTGGGGAGTCTCTCTAGACCTGCCGTGTGGCGGCGCTCGGTCTGCAGTCACTGATAGTGGCGACACGCGGGTCCGACGTATACTAACGGACCGCGGCCGATTTAAAGGCTACCACCTAGCAAGTGTGGTGTCTGGCGGTGACACCACAATGTTGCTCCCGATTTTTTATTTCTTCTGCTTGGAAAGCCTTCCAAATTTAGTGTTTTGCTTTTAAAACGGTTTCTTTCTGCTGTTTCTCATTCTTTGATGTTGTTTCTTTCAAGATCTTTTCTCACTTCTGTAATCCATGCTATTGTCGATTTCTGCTTCCAGAAATATAGGGGTATTTCTTTTGTTAGTCTATTTCCATCCATTAGCTAGAGATGTCCAAAGAAGGTTAATCTTCGTTTGGCCATTACTTCAGATATTTTCTCTATATTTTTGTACGTCTCCCCATTACTTCTTATTTTCCAACCATCTTCAGTTTTCATTGCACCCACTATTTTTCTAATAATCCTTCTTTCCAGTGCCTCTAGTTTGTCCATCTTATAGTTCATCCTTAGGCATTCAGATCCATGTAAACATTCTGGTCGTACCACTGTGGTGTAGTGTTTTAGTTTTGTTTTTCTAGATATACATTTCTTGTTGTAAATATTTTTGGTCAAACCATATGCTCTTTCCATTTGGTTAATTCTTACACCTATTGCAGATTTTTCTAGTCCATTCTAATGTATAGTTTCTGAAAGATATTTAAATTTATTTACTCGCTCTATTTTACCTATTTTTGTTTCTATGTATTTTGGGCATTTTTTTGTATTTGTCATGAATTTTGTTTTTTCAGCTGAAATTTTGAGACCAGTTCTGTTTTCTAATTTTTCCAGAATGTTTAATTAAGTAACTGCTTCTGTCAGGTTTTCTGAAAGTTTGGCGAAATCCTCCGCAAAGCGAAGCAGTTTACCTTAATTCCATTTGTTTTCCTTCCCAGAGTTATTGGTTCAATTTTGTGATTATTTAGCTCCGAATTCCAGATCCTTACAACTTTTTCTAGAACACAGTTAAACAGTAAAGGTGATAAACCATCACCTTGTCTAACGCCGACTCCCCATCTCGTTACAATGCAACAGAAAGCTCTTTCTGAAACTCCTGTCTGGCTGGACATGGTGACTCCATCCTTCCGCCATCCTTCACTCCTACAAATGCCTGATCCGTCGCATTCTTTGTTATGCCAGCATTGCCTGGATTTCTGCCCCAGCCAGATTCTATCAGGCCTTCCAAATCCTTGAACGCCATTCACTCTGCCTCGCTTTTTGTACCCACATCCCACCCCCCACACACATCCTCTATGACCTCTTCCCCTTCCCACATCCTCTCGTTTTATTTGGTCACATCTGCGCCCTGCGCATTGTTCACAGCCTCCATCCCGTTGACCCTGTGGTGTCTCCCGTCCTCTCTACTTGCAGCCTCTTGCTTTGCCTGTACTGTTGTGTCCCACTCTCCCCCAATCTCTACACCCTCAACCTCATCAACAATGTTTCTTCTAGCGTCTGTCCATCGCAGATAATGAGCTCTGCCATGATAGGTACCCCTCCTAACCTTATTTCCCCCCTCCCACTCCTAGGGGCTCCCTCTCTCCGTCTTTCCCTTCACCTGAGCGATTTTTCCTCTCTCCTACACTGCCCATCTTTCCAGTGAATCCCTTTCATGTCCTTGTACTTCCTTCCTGGCTTGCTTTCCCTCTCCCACCCCACCCGTCTTCTGCCCCTTTGTGTGCCCCCCCACCCCATTATTCATTGCTCCCTCTCCAGCACCCCCTCTCCCACTGATCCCCTCTCCCTTCTCACTACTCCTCTTAGAGCTGCGCGGCCTAGGACGTCTTGCCATGGTTTGCACAGCGCCCCAGGTCAGAGGCCAAGTCCTCCCTCGTGCATGGGTGTTTACGTTGTCCTTAGCCGAAGTCAATTTAAGTTAGATTAGGTAATATGTAAGCCTAGGAACAAATGGCCACAGCAGTTTGGCCCTACAGGAATTGACAACCACCACCATCCTCCTCTCAGACCGCTCCTCCCTCGGCAGGCCTGCCCTCCCCCATGGCAGTTTTAATCTTTCTTCGTATGTGCTATTTCTCATGCGGTACGTTTATAGTGCCCTTGTTCTGGTGTGGACTTTTAATACTGTGGTCTATTTTTACTTTATGCTTATGCTCCAGTGTCTTTTATGTGCTACACACATCGTCAATTGCGTTTTTATTTTTTTGTTGGCCTTCTTTAACTGTGTACCACAAGGAACGTCTCCATGTTAGTATATTTCTAACCCCATTGTCTTCCCCCTTATTAGATTCTAATTAGATTATCCACATATGGTTCCAGAGGCAATATTTACCAGCTTTCAGTTTAGTCAATATTGGTAACAAATGAAGCTAAAGTGTTGTTAGGTTACAAGAAATTAATAGCACCTATTTGTTCCGGCAGATTTTGTACGACCGTTCCTTCACATAACCCACAACGTCACACACTTGTGATGTAGATATATATTGAAACCAGAAACTAAAAAATGATGTGATCGTTATTATAAATTCGTCGCATTCAGTTTTGTGTATTTTATTCAGATCTCATTATATGCACTGCTTCTTTTGGGAGCTAAGTACACGTCGCTTGTTAGTAACGGTAGCAAACTTTTGCCCACAGCTGAATTTCCGTTTCCAAACCAGAGATGCTACCAAATCAGATCGCCCTTACTAACGAGTCTATGAAGGGATTTGACCAGCTCATTTGAATGTTCAGAATTTTACTTTCATAGATTTGGGAAATAGACTGAAAGTGTCCGATGTGTTGTCTCACTTAATGCACATTTAACACAATAATAAATGTTACGTTCTTCCAATTAAACTACAGCTAAGAAAATACCTCCACCCACCATCGTAATCACATATCTTTCCAGGTTACAGCTCCGCAATTCGTCAGTATCAGATAAACGAACAATTAAAATTACACGTTGTTTATAAATTGCCGCGGAAACAGCTTTAGGTCGAAAATTCCGTTACAACTGGGAAAAGAGTTGCTCGCGACGGCATTCTTGCGTCAGACGCTGTCTGTATTCTTGTCGAGTTAAGCTTGTGTAACAACTCAAGATTATTTTGAAAATGTTCATCGCCTTTTTATCAGGACTGTATAACTGCCGTCTTGCTGCCAGAGAAGGTGTCGATGTCTGCGACGCTGTCTCCCAACATGGCGACATCTCGAGTGGTGTGTCTTGCTGATGCACAATAAGGACATACTTCAAACAGTTAGCTCTACATTGAGCTTACTCATTGTAGCCTCCATCAGCTCTGACGCATCTGGCCCAACGTTCTTTCCATGATGCAAATGCACTTTGGTAAAATTCTGAGGATTGACTTTTACCCCGTCGCTTGACACACGAAATAGGTCTTTCTCAATACCAAACGTTTTACCGCGCAGGTGGAGCTTCAGACGACCAAAGAGGTAAAAGACAGAGCCAATTCCGGACTGTAGGGAGGAAGAGGAATAATTTTCCAAGCCATTTCCCTGATTTTCTCCTGCATCATAAGGGCTGTACTGGGTCTGTCATTGTAATGATGTAGCCTGGTGGGTTGACCCTGAAGCTCTGGTCTGTGGGCTTTGCTGGTACGTCGCAGCTTGTCCAATGGCAACGAGTGACGGTCCCAGTTAATTGTGGATTCAGGTTCCAAAAAGTCAATGAATATAACGCCGCAGTGCGCACAGAAGAAGGATGCCAACACCTTATGGCCAGCTGTTCATTCCGAGGGGAACACGGATGACGCCCCTCCATGGATTGGGTTTTTCTCTCAGGTTGGGACAAAACTAACAACATTTCATCCTGGGTAATGACGTCATCAAAACACTGTTTCCACTCCTCAGTAAAGGTCTTCCTGAGACCCTTACACACATTTTTCCTCACTGATTTCATTTCTCTTGTCAATAATGTAGGCACCCAACGTGCACAGATTTTTCTGCACCCTAGTGACTGTACCAGTGATACCACACACTGACAAACGAGCCATTTCAACCAAGCTGTCGTGTCGTCACACATCTGTCATTGTGGATGATTTGATCAATGGTCTGCTTATTCACATCACTCGCTGCCGTCGATGGTCTACCGCATCGTGGACTGTCCAGTAGAGAGAAATCGCCTTCCTTAAACCTACGAAATCACCGCTGGATACTGATGCGATCCACTGTGTCCTCCCCATAAACAGGGAGCAACTTCCTATGGCTTGATGTGGCGGAGTCATCGCTGGTCTTGAAGAGGAGCTCCATCGCCGACCTTTGTCGCAACCTGACATCTACTTCGCGGTCCATTATGGATCACCTGTAAATAAAAGAAAATAGTTTTATATACCAACTCATAGCTAAATGCTCCAACTATGTTCACAAAAAAATTTATTATCCTCCTCCAAAAAATAAAAAAAATTGAAGACGACTGAGCAAAACTTTATAAACGCCCTTTGTAATTGTTAACAGCTTTATTTTCTGATTCAACAAGAGAATCACGCCAACTGTGTAGACATGTTTACATCACTGTAACATCTTCTTTAACGAAATGGTGTTGCGGTCTGTTTGTACCCACTACAATTTTCACTTAACCTACTCTACACCAAAATTTAATCATCAATGGATTTTGCCACAGCTTTACAATGAATGACAAATAGTTATTAATAGGAGAACGCTAGCGTAAATCTCTACATTTGACACGTTTGCTTACAAACACAAGCCTCTAATATGTCCATTCCTATTCTGTGAGGCACTTTACACTTACTAAGTCAATTAACAATACAAGGTCACTCGATTCCTGAATAACAATTAAATAAAGAAAACACATCTCTGGAAGCCTGTACAAAGGTGGGGACGTCCTACAATAACTGGCATATTTCTTATTTAAGCGTACTCGATTTCCCACAAAGGAGCAAATTGTGGAGTCAGTCAGGACATGTATCATGGATTGTGAGGATCGGTATGCGGTTCACTACAACACCACCACATCTACATCTCCATGTCCTACGATTCTGCATGCTCGCATCTCATGGATTATCCGAGTCGAAATTACTCGTTTATTACCCAAAACATTTACAAATCACAGTATAGTCTCACGTCTTCCCTTCTACTATCACGCTTTCCTCTAATATACCTTCTAAACAGGTTAGATGTCTTATTACTGTTCCTTTACCGTACACAAAGAGTCAGAACAAGTCTCTGCTGATCCATGAGGGTATGACCAGGATAACACACCATCAAATGCTGAGTAGACAATTACACAGAACTAGCGAATAATACACAAAATTAAAACTTTCATTCGAACGATACGGCCGGCAGTTATTACCTCTCAGACCAATCTTATACTTTACCCAATTCGGACATTTTGCTCTCAGTTCTATCAAGTTTAGTTTTCTCTATAGAAACCATTATGGTGTTGTTCACTTGAAGAATCTAATGGAAACATCATACCTCCATTTTAGTTGTTGCGCCAATTCTTGTTACTCACAATTTATCTCAATCTGTCATGATCAGCATCTCGTCCTCTTTAGTGCCTTTTTTGTTCCCTGTGGACAAATGAAGCATAGATACCGCATACGAAATACAACTAATTTAAAGTTAAGGGCACACTTTACATTAACTTCTAATTTTACAAGTATCATAATCTTTCGCCAAATGGGTTACACTGAAGACAACAACCAGTACTCCCTTCTGTTACCTCCATCTGCTTCCTCTTTAGTTAGTCCTGCCTTCATTTCTCTGGACTCTGGATGGTTTACCTCCAGGATCCTTAACTTGCCTGCATCTGATTCTCCTCGCTATGGTCTGTCATGCACACTCTACAGAGTTCAGCTCTCCCTCGGGATCTCCCAAAGTCATCACTCCCTAATCCAGTAACACTTCACAGCACTGCGCCTCTGCACACCACTGTAACACAGATACAACAACTCACAAAATTCGGTGCCGTCAGCAACCGACAATTGGTCCCGTCGCTACTACGGCGCGAGCCACTACTCCACATAGCCCATCTATGTTGCGTTTCACTTTCATTACATGTTGCGAAAGGTTTACCGTTCCTAGTGTAATTTCTTCTTGTTTCCCTTGCAAGTGATCATCGCTCCTCCAGAGCAAAACACGACCATAACGTACGAATATCTTCCTTCGACAGTTATTACATTTCATATCTAACAGATGACCAGGCAAAGAGAGTAAAGAGTACCAAATCCCGTACACATGACGCTGTGAAGTACTGTTTTTATCCTAACCTAATTTGTTGTATACTACAGATGACAGTTACGCCCCGCCGGCCGCGGTGGTCTCGCGGTTCTGGGCGCTCTGTCCGGAGCCGCGCGACTGCTACGGCCGCAGGTTCGAATCCTGCCTCGGGCATGGATGTGTGTGATGTCCTTAGGTTAGTTAGGTTTAAGTAGTTCTAAGTTCTAGGGGACTGATGACCTCAGCAGTTGAGTCCCATAGTGCTCAGAGCCATTTGAACCATTTTTGAACACTTCCGCCCCCAATTCTTGGTCGATCCATTTCTTGACATTACATACGTGACGCAAGCCTCTAGTCCTACACGACCTGATCGTTTCTATTTCAGTCGCGTTCTGATGAGTGGTACGTCTCACCCGAAAGGGTCCAGAATAGACAATGAAAAATTTGCTGCTACCTGCGACCGACAGCTTCAGTCGACAAAACACAATCGCAGGTGTAGTTACGGAAGTGTCCTACGTGAGTGACATCTGTGTCACTGCCTGTCTCCCGCTGGACCTGGCGACGTTTGGATTTAGACGTGTTTGAGTCTCGTCGATGTATGTCGATACGACATATTTTAACTGAGTGTGTTTTATATGCGGGTTTGAGGAAAGATTTCAGTTTCCCACCAGACCTGCCCTCTATTTTAACTAATAGTGAGGCGAGTGTCGCTAGAGTTTTAGTTTTTGTGTAATGTCTGGACTTCTTCCAAAAATATTGAGATTGAGGTCTTAATGTGCTCTACAGTGGTTTGGTCACCCGTTTTTTTGTAAGTGGTCACTCAGCCGCCGTTACTTATTTTTAGCTGTCTTGTACTGTTCTTTTATTTCTAGTTTTATCTACCACTTTTGATTTGCTGTGTCCAATCTTGCAATTTGAACATTAACACTTCTCGCAAGGATTGCCTCTGAATTGATCTTTTGGTAAAGGGCGCTCATAACCTTGTTGTTGTGCGCACTAAAACACTAATCATCATCATCGTCGTCGATGCAGCACGCGCGACACAGAGCGACAGCCACGTGTCTTCTCGGCAAAGCAGAGGAGCGGACGCGACGGCAGCTATGAAATACTTAACGTCCGATTTTAAGAAAACTATTCGGTGAAAATAATTGATTCTTCCACATATTATAGCTTGATATCTTCAAACGATAAGGGTCTAAATTTATTTTCGTTATTTATTTATTTATTTAGACGTCAAGTTCTGTAGGACCAAATTGAGGAGCAAATCTCCAAGGTCATAACTTATTTTCGTTATACGTCATAGCTACTGAGCTGCACGAAATTGAATGCATGGTTGCACGAAATTTTTAAGATTTTGCAGAGGTCAACGCACTTTGCGTAGACTTTCCGTATAGTTCATTTAAGGCCATATACACTCCTGGAAATGGAAAAAAGAACACATTGACACCGGTGTGTCAGACCCACCATACTTGCTCCGGACACTGCGAGAGGGGTGTACAAGCAATGATCACACGCACGGCACAGTGGACACACCAGGAACCGCGGTGTTGGCCGTCGAATGGCGCTAGCTGCGCAGCATTTGTGCACCGCCGCCGTCAGTGTCAGCCAGTTTGCCGTGGCATACGGAGCTCCATCGCAGTCTTTAACACTGGTAGCATGCCGCGACAGCGTGGACGTGAACCGTATGTGCAGTTGACGGACTTTGAGCGAGGGCGTATAGTGGGCATGCGAGAGGCCGGGTGGACGTACCGCCGAATTGCTCAACACGTGGGGCGTGAGGTCTCCACAGTACATCGATGTTGTCGCCAGTGGTCGGTGGAAGGTGCACGTGCCCGTCGACCTGGGACCGGACCGCAGCGACGCACGGATGCACGCCAAGACCGTAGGATCCTACGCAGTGCCGTAGGGGACCGCACCGCCACTTCCCAGCAAATTAGGGACACTGTTGCTCCTGGGGTATCGGCGAGGACCATTCGCAATCGTCTTCATGAAGCTGGGCTACGGTCCCGCACACCGTTAGGCCGTCTTCCGCTCACGCCCCAACATCGTGCAGCCCGCCTCCAGTGGTGTCGCGACAGGCGTGAATGGAGGGACGAATGGAGACGTGTCGTCTTCAGCGATGAGAGTCGCTTCTGCTTTGGTGCCAATGATGGTCGTATGCGTGTTTGGCGCCGTGCAGGTGAGCGCCACAATCAGGACTGCATACGACCGAGGGACACAGGGCCAACACCCGGCATCATGGTGTGGGGAGCGATCTCCTACACTGGCCGTACACCTCTGGTGATCGTCGAGGGGACATTGAATAGTGCACGGTACATCCAAACCGTCATCGAACCCATCGTTCTACCATTCCTAGACCGGCAAGGAAACTTGCTGTTCCAACAGGACAATGCACGTCCACATGTATCCCGTGCCACCCAACGTGCTCTAGAAGGTGTAAGTCAACTACCCTGGCCAGCAAGATCTCCGGATCTGTCCCCCATTGAGCATGTTTGGGACTGGATGAAGCGTCGTCTCACGCGGTCTGCATGTCCAGCACGAACGCTGGTCCAACTGAGGCGCCAGGTGGAAATGGCATGGCAAGCCGTTCCACAGGACTACATCCAGCATCTCTACGATCGTCTCCATGGGAGAATAGCAGCCTTCATTGCTGCGAAAGGTGGATATACACTGTACTAGTGCCGACATTGTGCATGCTCTGTTGCCTGTGTCTATGTGCCTGTGGTTCTGTCAGTGTGATCATGTGATGTATCTGACCCCAGGAATGTGTCAATAAAGTTTCCCCTTCCTGGGACAATGAATTCACGGTGTTCTTATTTCAATTTCCAGGAGTGTATTACTGCATATGAAATGTAACCAATATATCTAAATTATATTTGAAGTCGAGAAAGAAATGATATCTCTTTTCATTGCTGAGATAGTGGTTGTTATATCCGCGGACAGGTCGCTCGCGGCGCGTCCGAACATTTCCTGCGCTTCGGAAATCACGTGGTCGTAAAAATCGTATCTCGTGAACGGATGAAGGTATCGAAACGACTGGTTTTGGAAGTGACAGCACGCAGAAAGCACTATTTTATCATGTGATTAACACTCGATGCATTTTGGTAAACGCGTGTGTAGAGCGAAAACAAGACTCCCTATAAATTACACTATGAGGTTTTGTCAAAAATTTAATAGCCAAACAAATGGAGGGAAACAGGCAAACGGGGTATCAAATTGACCAGCATGAGGTCTAGTTTTGCATGAAAATATTCAATTGCTTGAAAGTAATCAGGGTAATTAAAGAAAACGTAATTAATAAGCTGAGGGAAAATTGAAATGTTCCACGAAAAGCTGCTGCCAAGATATGTAAATAGTCAAATATTTCATCTGTTCAATACCTAGCTGTTTTGCGCATAAAGAGATACATTGCTGCGGTGTTTGTATGTCAAAAAGGCTTCCTTCGAAACAAGGACATTAGGAATGCAAATGAAGAGTCAGTAAGATCATGCATTCTGAACAAAATTTGAAATTAAAAAATGAAAGAAATCAAATACTTTGCTAAATGATATTTGTAAAAGAAATGAGTAGGTCAGAGAAACGTTCTGCGTGCCTTTGAATGATGCTCGAAATCATGAACAGTAAATGAGGTGCACCAAATGTTTCCCTAATATTTTTTATTTCGTACTTTTAGACAAATCATTACACGTCTGACTTTCTTTTCACAAATTTTGTATGCTCCACTTTTACAGACTATTTAGAGGAATTGAAACGCTTAGCCATAACATTGACAGATGAAGAATTACGTTCGCAATATCAAATATATATATAATTTCGTGGTTCATTGTAATTTATTAGGAATTAAATGTCTTTGATACACTGGTATAGGTGTGATCAAGTTCTTTGGCAAGACTTTAGAAATATACTTAGCGACTTAGTGTAAACAGTATGCATAAAACTTAGTATACAGAATTGTAACTGAGCCAGTAAAAATATAAGAACGGCCCAGAGTCGAATCCAAAACCTTTCCTACACCCATTATCACGAAACGTAACGCAAACTGTACACCAAAACTTGCTGCTGTTTACTAGGTATAAATCTGTATACATATGTTTGTATTTGGCATAGTCAGTCATGTAGCAGTCATTCCTCCTTATTTATTGGCTGTTAAAAGTTCTTGATCATGTAAAACAACATTCGTATTTAATTTATTGACGAGATTGTCGAATGCTCCTCTGTTCATTCAAGTGTATTCGAAGAATTTGTCTGGTGATCTTCGTAGTTGATGATATTTACGAAATTCTCCATGGAGATTCCTCCCTTTGTAAATTTCATGCACTGCATTACATTTCTCTTTATTTTCTTAAGTAAACCTAATTCTGTAGCCTTACTCTCCAACTACAGTATTCTACTTGATAGGGGCGCCGTTTTATACAAGCAGCTGTGGTGTCGCGTATCCAGATGTCGCTCGCTTCTGTCGTTGACGTAGGATACGGCCTAAATGTTTGCGTTGTAGTTTCCTCTTCCTCCGTGCAGGAACAATGCGACATCTTACGCATTCCGGCCACTAGTAAAAACAGTACCATAGTCCCCTTGAAGACGAAAGATGGGAGATTAATCGTTAGTACAGTATGCGATTAGAAGTACCTGGACAGCCCCATAAACATACGTTTTTCATATCAGGTGCATTGTGTTCCCACCTACTGCCAGGTACTCCACATCAGCGACCTCAGTCGTCATTAGACATCGTGAGAGAGCAGAATGGGGCGCTCCGCGGAACTCACGGACTTCGAACGTGGTCAGGTGACTGGGTGTCTGTACACTAGATTTCTACACTCCTAAACATCCCTAGGTCACTGTTTCCGAGGCGATGAAGAAGTGGAACCGTGAAGGGACACTGACATAGACTCCTGACTGCTGAAGAGGCTCGTAATGTGTAATTGGCAGACATCTATCCAGACCGTCACACAGGCATTCCGAACTGCATCGGGATCCACTGCAAGTACTGTGACAGTTAAGCGGGAGGTGATAAAACACACATCACGTCGGTAAGTACCAAGCGACGCCTCTCTTGGTGTAAGGAGCGTAACATTCGACGATGGAACCGTGGAAAAACGCTGTGTGGATCGACGAATCACGGTACACAATGTGCCAGCCCGATGTCAGGGTGTGGGTATGGTGAATGCCCGGTGAACGTCATCTGCCAGTGTGTGTAGTGCCAACAGTAAAATTCGGAGACAGTGGTGTTTCGGTGTGGTCGTGCATTTGATAGAGGGGGCTTGCACCCCTTGTGGTTTTGCGTGGCACATTCCTACATTGATGTTTCAATCACCTTCTTGCTTCCTACTGTTGCAGAGCTGTTCGGGGACAGCGATTGTATCTTTCAACACGATCGAGCACAAGTTCATAATGCACGGCCTGTGGCGGAGTGGTTACATGACAATAACATCCCCGTAATGGACTGGCCTGCATAGAGATCTGACCTGAATCCTATAGAAGACCTTTGGGATGTTTTGGAGCCTCGACTTCGTGCCAGGCCTCACTGACCGTTATCGATACCTCTTCTCAGTGCAGCACTCCATAAAGAATTGACAGCCATTCCCCGTGAAACTCAGCACCTGCGAGAATGGCAGCTGTCATCAAGGCTAAGGGTGGGCCAACACTATACTGAATTCCACCATTGCCGATGGAGGGCGCCACGAACTTGTAAGTCAATTTCAGCCAGGTGTCCGGATAATGAAGACATAATGTATCTCCTCGTACCAAATGTGGTGTTCACTCTCCGTCAAGTTTCTATACAGGATGTCTCAAAAGGTACGTTATATCTTTAGTGTCACATAATTCGACGTGTAATTAACTTTTATGGGAAGAGTAAAGTTTTTTTTGATGCGCCAAGTCAAAAAGTTAAATACTGCTTCTTTAATCAAGTTCTAGCCACTATCTAACTGAGACGCATACGGTGCTTCGTCGGTAAAGACGCTTTCGGAATAAACATGGAAACTTTCAGCTACAGTTGAAGTTTTCTAGTGGATCCACATGCGATTCTGGAGACAATATGTAGCGGTTTAAAGTTTACTCAGTATTGGTTCTCGTCGTAACAAAATGACAGCACCTAACTGATCGACAGATTATGTTCACTAGTTCTTCGACGCACATCACTACCTCACACATAATGTTATCTTGTCCAGCAGGTGTGTACTGAGACCATAAAGAAAAGTGTGTTTTATGCCACTATTTTTATATTTGTGTATGATATTCAGCTTGCGCTGTGTGCACTGGTCCATTCAGGAACTAAGAGCACACCTCTAGTTAGTGACGGTAGACAATTTTGAGCACCGTTTACCAATCAGAGACGGTGTTTAATGAGTCCGTCATTACCGACGATGTGAGAGAGCTCTTTGAGGAACGCGATTCAATGTTGTATTTAACTTTTAGGGCCTTGCGAATAGACTTAAAGTGCACAGTGTTTTATTACATGGTTACCTGATTCGTTGTCATCTGTCCATACAGTTTCATGTCGCTACACTGAAAGCTGTGACGAGCTTCATATGGGACATCCTCGAAATGCAGTTCGCATTGACCAAGCACAACTGCTGGAGTAAGTTTATACATACCTCACTGCTAAGTTTACGTGCAAATGTTAATAATGCAATCAAGAGAGAGTCGCCACTCGACGCGTCTGTCCACGGCAGGAGGTCACGTGACCCGCCAGGTCACGTGACTCGAGCCATACAGGAGGGCGGGAAACACGGCCAGGTTGGAAGTTCATCATTCATGAGGGTGAGGCGCTGGAAATTGTCCTGATGAAGGAGATGGGGTGTGTGGATGTGGAGGGATAAAGCGATATAGGCGTGGCCACAGGTGGGGGGGGGGGGGAGGGAGTGGAGAGGGAGGAAAGCAGGAGGTGTAGAGGATGTGGATATGTTCGAGGTATAGGAGCAGATGGGAGAAATGGATGAGATCATAGAGGATCCGTGTGGGGGACGGGAGGCGTGTACGGAAGGCGAGGCGGGGTGCATGACGCTCAAGGATGTGGGGGGGGGGGGGGGGCAGATATCCAGACAGGACTGGCATAACAGAGGATGAGGCGGATTAACGATTTGTAGGTGTGGAGGATGGTAGAGAGGTGCAACTCCCATGTCCGGCCAGAGAGGAGTTCGAGGAGTTGGAGGTGGTTGTGCGTGTGAATAATAGAAAAAGACATTATTCTCCGTGATACCATATGTGTAAACTAAAGAACTAAACACTATAATCTTTGTTATATTATAAAAGGACTGGAAGACAATGAATTTAGCCGTCTTCTGATGTTTTCTTGTGTCTTAGCTATTGTTTGAGTGCAGAAGGTACGATGTATTGCGATAGCTTTTGTCTTGCTCTCGTTTAATTACTAGAATATAATTGATATTTAAAAAAAGAGTTACGAAAATATAATAAGCTAATCTGGAGTGCAGAGTAATCATTTAAGGATCCCACGCCACATTTGTTATAACGCAAGCGTTTGTGCGGCATGTTATGTAGCTGCTGCGGAGCTAGCTGCTATCATCTTTGACAGAGAAAGTTTGCCGCCATTACACGTCGCATTTAAACTATTCATTTCCACAGGAAATACGACGAAGCCGGAGCAGAAGAACTTATTTAAAAATACTATCAAAATTAATTAGCATCCAATCACAAGATTTATTTTATCATAAAGTGACTAATTCCAGTGATACAATTTACTATAGGTCACGTGCCTCTTTGCATAAATTTTATGACGCTAACGCATCTGATATTATTTGCAGGGTTGCAGGGAGCCAGGCGCTCGTTTTCAATCAGAATTTAAAGTTTAATTTGGCAACGTGCAAATATAATATTGCTTATTTGTAACTGTTTATTAGGAGGTTTTACGAAAGATAGCTTAACGAACTTAATAGAATCCTCATATAACTTGTAGCAGAAAGAGACATTATACAGAATACAGTACTCTGTCCGAAAACGGAGACTAATTACATTTCAGCATCGGCCGTAATTGGGACACTTGATTGGTTATCACCGATCGAGTTTCCAGTTAATGTACAACACGTGAAATGCAAGCAAACACGTCCGTACCAATTTTACCGAAAAATCGGTCTACCTTCAAAACCAAATCACCTTCGCCATCAAATTTCTCCTTACTTGTCTGGTTTACATTTCGACAACATCAGAGAAACCAGCATTTCAATTAGAGAACAATTTCTAAAGCGCGGCTAAACAGCACTTGTCCGAAAATTCCGTAACAGCTCACAACGGAGTCTCTCGCGACGCCTTTCTTGTGTAACACACGCTCTCTGTATTCTCGCAGCCTTGTCTTGAACAGAAAATCAGATCCTGGCAAAGAGCTCCGTCGTCCTATTCTTCTTCTTTTTTTTTGCGCCTCTTAGTGCTGTCGTGATTCCAGATAGAGTGTCGACGTCTGCGCGTCTGTCTCCCCACGTTGATACGTAACCAAGTGGCGGAATTCCTCTGTCATCTCTCAACAGTAAGCTCAGTGGCGGCCGTCCATGATTAAGTCGTTGCTGTGCAGTCGGATCTCTATGGCTTATTTAGTGGCAGAAAAATGTAAAGTGCTTTAGTTAACGTAACAGCTATACTGCTCGGTTTCGCGAACTGTTATACATTCTTGTGCTTAGTAGAAAACGGCGCGAGATGTTAAAAAAATGGCGCGTTTCATATAATTACCTATTCCCTTCGCTTGATTTGTGTTAAATATGTTCAGTTGCTTAGTATATATTACCATTTGTTTCTACGAATCACCAAGCGATTACATCATATACAGTGTCGACAACTGCTCACCGTCGTACCAGATTGTAAGACGCATGCGGAGACATATAGGTGTACTTTGGAAAACCGCCGTGTATTTCCGTTGATGCCTGCATGTCTCATACGATTGGAGATCAAATCGCACACATTCGCGACGTATTTACAAGCATGAAATTCACCATCACATCTGCATCTACAACCTCATACATACTCTGCAAACCACTGTGAAGTACATGGCAGAGGGTACATGCCACAGTAACAAGTCGCAGTGCTGCGCGGAGTATCAGCAGTGTTCAGGGTGCGAGGCGGTTCCGCACTGTGCGAATTACTGCGCTGTCTGAGCTCTGAGTGTCTGGGACCTGACGGCGGCGCGCTCTGCGTTGGAAACTCCACGCCGAGCATCGATCGATCACCAAGAGTGTAAAGCTGCCTACCGCACTGCCATCTTGCGGCGACCACTTGCGACAGGGCGTTAGCTGCCTGGTGCGCCATTCGATGGCAGGAGCAGCCGTAGCTGATTTCATTTCGTTTCTTCAGGTTTTGCAGCGTGAACTTCAGACTGTTGCATTCATTACTCGCTTTGTTTTTATTTACACAGTTGATATATGTGACAGTATAGTGTAACAGTTGGAAACTGTGTACAGGTGTCCTGTGTCCCATTGCTGAGGAAAATATGAAAGTGGGCTGCAGGTAGCAGTCTTTCCTTTTCCATTCGAGGGTTGGATACCCTAAGTTCCAAGCTCAAGAATTACGCTGCCTGGGCTACCCTCAGGGTGTAATCATAACGAACAGGTGGGGGTGGGTTTGGGCATATCAACAGTAAACAGGAGATAGAGGAGAGGGGATACGACAGAGCCTTGGGGCACGCTGGCAGAAGGATAGAAAGTACAGGAGTTGGAAATGTGGATAGTGACATAGGAGGGACGAAAGGAGAGGAAGGAAGCAACGAGATGAATGAAATAGATAGGGAGAGCATAGGTCAGAGGTTTGAAGGGGACCCCGGGATGCCAGACAGAGTCGCAGGTGTTCTGGAGGTCGAGGGAAACAAAGATAGCAGAGCGACAGGAGTTAAAATGGAGGGAAAGAAGATTGGTAGGGTTAAGGAGCCGGCCATCAGCTGAGAAGGAGGGTCAGAAGCTACACTACGTAAGGGGATGAAGGTGGTGGTGGTTAAGGTGGCGATGGAAATGGCAGGAGATGATGGACTTGAAGACCTTACTGAACATGGTGGTAAGGCAGCTGGATCGATAGGAAGAGGTGTAATTGGGGGGGGGGGGGGGGGTATATGGAACAGCAGGACATGGGAAGTCTTCCACAGGTCGGGGTAAAAGCCAGTGGAGAGGAGGAAGGGGGGGGGGAGATTCCTTGAGGTGGCAGAAGGTGACACCATCGTGACCTGGGGTGGTGTTGCTGACTGGAAACTAGGGCCAAGCAGTGGAACAGGGGTATCAGTTCCTTCAATTACTGTGAGGGGATAATCAAAATGTGGATTGTCAGGATTTGAGAAGACCTCAGATACGTGGGAAGCAAAATGGCTAGCCTTACTGAGGTTGTCAGGGAAGGGCGATTGAAGTGCAGAATAGGGTGATGCAGGGTGGGGTCGCTACCAGCAAGGCAGTGGAAGGCTGACCAGGGAGGGAGGAGTTGAGGTGTGTGTGTGTATCAGGCACCAGTACCAGCGTTTCTTAGCTGTAAGGAGGTTCTGGATGTGTCGCGATAATTGCCTATGGCGGATGAGTGTATCCCACTCAAGGGTGTGGAGGATGGAGCAATAGAGCCCGTGGGATTCACAAAAGGGAGGGACAGCCTGGGGAGGAAGTGTAGTGCGGTGAGGCTGGATGGGTGGTGTGGCGCAGATGTGGGCCTCTACAGCATCAGTGATGGTCTTCTGAAGGAAGGAAGAGGCATGGGTGATGTCAGCAGGTCGGTGAAAGGTGAGGGGGTGGCCTCCGACCTGTGAGGCAATGGATTCACGGTAGGCATTCCAGCTGGCACGGAGGTAGCCGTGGACGGACTTTGGAGGGCAGCTACACGGTGGTGGGGGGGGGGGGGGCTGCGGAAATGGTCACTACCAATTGGATTGATGATGTCTGCAGCAATATGGCCAAGGAGGTTGAGGGAAGCGAGAATAACATCTGGGGTGGAATTACTTTCAGGACGAGTGTGTTGTGGGAGAGCAACAAGGTCACCGTGAAAGGTGGCAAGGGACTGATGGCCCCATCAAAGGGCGGCGGGGTCACGGCTGTGGATGTTGAGGTCAGAGGCAATCGCTTAGGTGGAGAAGGTGCAGTCAACATGGGGATGAAGTTGTATGGGAGAATAGCTGTGGGACGAACATGGATGAGGCTGAGGTAGAGGAAATGGACGCTGAGGATAAGGTGTTCAGTCAGGTAATTGAGCATGGATTCTGGAGAGACAGCACTATTCTTGAGGTTAGGTAACATTGCATTATCAATCTTCTTTTTTTTTCTTTATAGAATTTCATTTCCCCCCAGAGGGGGGGGGGGGGGCTGGCTGCAGCTTAATATGCCGCTCTGTAGCCTACAGAAAAGTTAAAAACATAATGAGGAGATAACAAAACAACAAAAACAGACGATAAAACAGTGACTGTTCAAAACTGTAACAGAGTGAAAAGTTGAGAAGTGAAAATATAATGACAAAGGTTTGGTGATGCTAATTAAAGCACATAATAGTTAGGAACAATTAAAAGGCACGGCGACAGTCTGGCTTCTGTGCACAAGAGGTAAAGACACACACATAGCGACAGTATGCGGTGTGTTCACAGCACTTAAAGGCACAGCGCACAGTACTGGGCACTCACGTAGGCACTGCACTACAGGGTAGGCACGAGGGCAAATGGGGTTGGTGGGGGACGGTCTAAATTTCGCAACAACACTGCCAGAAGCTGAACAGCCTGTAGCTGTAAGACCAAGTATTAAACAGTTTCACAATCATTATTGAGATCCTCGTTCGCTTATATCAATATTATTAAATAACAATGAATGTACAGTTGTTGAGATGAGCCCCACTTCAAATACTATTCGACAGGACGTGAAAACGTGAAATCAACGCGACTTCCAGCTGTCGGCAATTTCTGGATGGCGGTCGGTGGGCCATACAGCTGTTACTTGTTGTCACCAACAGATGGCATCGCAGTAGTCAGTGTTATGCTTACTGCAAGTACAAGTCTTTTCCTCACTTAACCTTCAACACACTTTTGTAAGAATGTCCATGTGGATGAGTGAATTTGGGCCTCTCAGAAGTGCCAAAAACATAATACCTTCCACTTTGTGCGTTTTCATTCTCTACTGTGCCCTACAAGCGGTCGGTTTTTCGTAACATTTTTTTAAAGAAGTCCTGTCCTCCTATAGCTTTCAAGCAATCTCCATACATAATTTCACCAAACTCCATTCAGTTAGTTGTGAAAGCGTAAAAGACATGGTTATTTTCACAATTATTATATTATACGATGGACTAAACACGTTGACAATTTTTATAAATATATGCATTACCTTGAATGATATTATGGAGAATACAGCAACCAAAAAGCATTTCACACAACTAAATAGACCGTTTCCAGAATCCATTATCTCCATGTAACAAATATTTTCAGAAAAGAGAAAAAACTGTCTCACTCTTTTTATTTGGTTTTTACTGTTATTCAGTATTTGCTGCAATTTCTTTTGTATTCTGTATTTATATTTATATTTCCCATAAATGACATCACAATATTTTTATTTACACAAAGTTTTACTTTGAACATCAAGCCTTTTTTAACTATAATCTGGTCATAATAATTTCTTGAAACATCATTTTATTCATGGGTATAAATAAAAAATGACATAGACATTTCCAAATATTTGTTCCCGTTGCAAAGCTATTAGTGACCAATAGAAAGAATAACAGATTACACACCCACTAATTAATTTTTTTGAAGAAAGGCTGTCAACTGCACAATAAAATAGGACACCATTATGGGATCATTCCTTTTTTTACACCAATTACTGATCTGTCCTTCAGACTCATCAGGCAGCTATCCAACAAATGGTTGAAATGGTTCAAATGGCTCTGAGCACTATGGGACTTAACATCCATGGTCATCAGTCCCCTAGAACTTTTTTTTTTTTGGTCATCAGTCTACTGACTGGTTTGATGCGGCCCACCACGAATTCCTTTCCTGTGCTCACCTCTTCATCTCAGAGTAGCACTTGCAACCTACATCCTCAATTATTTGCTTGACGTATTCCAATCTCTGCCTTCCTCTACAGTTTTTGCCCTCTACAGCTCCCTCTAGTACCATGGAAGTCATTCCCTCATGTCTTAGCAGATGTCCTATCATCCTGTCCCTTCTCCTTATCAGTGTTTTCCACATATTCCTTTCCTCCCCGATTCTGCGTAGAACCTCCTCATTCCATACCTTATCAGTCCACATAATTTTCAACATTTGTCTATAGCACCACATCTCAAATGCTTCGATTCTCTTGTTCCGGTTTTCCCACAGTCCATGTTTCATTACTCCAGACGTACATCCTCAGAAATTTCTTCCTCAAATTAAGGCCGGTATTTGATATTAGTAGACTTCTCTTAGCCAGAAATGCCTTTTTGGGCATAGCGAGTCTGCTTTTGATGTCCTCCTCGCTCCGTCCATTTTACTGCCTAGGTAGCAGAATTCCTTAACTTCATTGACTTCATGACCATCAATCCTAATGTTAAGTTTCTCGCTGTTCTCATTTCTACTACTTCTCATTACCTTTGTCTTTCTCCGATTCACTCTCAAAACACACTGTGTACTCATTACACTGTTAATTCCATTCAGCAGATCATTTACTTCTTCTTCACTTTCACTCAGGATAGCAATGTCATCAGCGAAGCGTATCATTGATATCCTTTCACCTTGTATTTTAATTCCACTCCTGAACCTTTCTTTTATTTCCATCATTGCTTCCTCGATGTACAGATTGAAGAGTAGGGGGCGAAAGGTACAGCCTTGTCTTATATCCTTCTTAATACGAGCACTTCGTTCTTGATCGTCCACTCTTATTATTCCCTCTTGGTTGTTGTACATATTGTATATGACCCGTCTCTCCCTATAGCTTACCCCTACTTTTTTCAGAATCTCGAACAGCTTGCACCATTTTATATTGTCGAACGCTTTTTCCGGGTCGACAAATCCTATGAACGTGTCTTGATTTTTCTTTAGCCTTGCTTCCATTATTAGCCGTAACGTCAGAATTGCCTCTCTCGTGCCTTTACTTTTCCTAAAGCCAAACTGATCGTCACCTAGCGCATTCTCAATTTTCTTTTCCATTCTTCTGTATATTATTCTTGTAAGCAGCTTCGATGCATGAGCTGTTAAGCTGATTGTGCGATAATTCTCGCACTTGTCAGCTCTTGCCGTCTTCGGAATTGTGTGGATGATGCTTTTCCGAAAGTCAGATGGTATGTCGCCAGACTCGTATATTCTACACACCAACGTGAACAGTCGTTTTGTTGCCACTTCCCCTAATGATTTTAGAAATTCTGATGGAATGTTATCTATCCCTTCTGCCTTATTTGACCGTAAGTCCTCCAAAGCTCTTTTAAATTCCGATTCTAATACTGGATCCCCTATCTCTTCTAAATCGACTCTTGTTTCTTCTTCTATTACATCAGACAAATCTTCACCCTCATAGAGGCTTTCAATGAATTCTTTCCACCTATCTGCTCTCTCCTCTGCATTTAACACTGGAATTCCCCTTGCACTCTTAATGTTACAACCGTTGCTTTTAATGTCACCAAAGGTTGTTCTGACTTTCCTGTATGCTGAGTCTGTCCTTCTGACAATAATATCTTTTTCGATGTCTTCACATTTTTCCTGCAGCCATTTCGTCTTAGCTTCCCTGCACTTCCTATTTATTTCATTCCTCAGCGACTTGTATTTCTGTATTCCTGATTTTCCCGGAACATGTTTGTACTTCCTCCTTTCATCAATCAACTGAAGTATTTCTTCTGTTATCCATGGTTTCTTCGCAGCTACCTTCTTTGTACCTATGTTTTCCTTCCCAACTTCTGTGATGGCCCTTTTTAGAGACGTCCATTTCTCTTGAACTGTGTTGCCTACTGCGCTATTCCTTATTGCTGTATCTATAGCGTTAGAGAACTTCAAACGTATCTCGTTATTCCTTAGAACTTCCGTATCCAACTTCTTTGCGTATTGATTCTTCCTGACTAATGTCTTGTACTTCAGCCTACTCTTCATCACTACTATATTGTGATCTGAGTCTATATCTGCTCCTGGGTACGCCTTACAATCCAGCATCTGATTTCGGAATCTCTGTCTGACCATGATGTAGTCTAATTGAAATCTTCCCGTATCTCCTGGCCTTTTCCAAGTATACCTCCTCCTCTTGTGATCCTTGAGCAGGGTATTCGCTATTACTAGCAGAAACTTGTTACAGAACTCAATTAGTCTTTCTCCTCTTTCATTCCTTGTCCCAAGTCCATATTCTCTGTAACCTTTTCTTCTTCCCCTACAACTGCATTCCAGTCGCCTATGACTATTAGATTTTCGTCCCCCTTTACATACTGCATTACCCTTTCAATATCCTCATACACTTTCTCTATCTGCTCATCTTCAGCTTGCGACGTCGGCATGTATACCTGAACTATCGTTGCCGGTGTTGGTCTGCTGTCGATTCTGATTAGAATAACCCAGTCACTGAACTGTTCACAGTAACACACCCTCTGCCCTACCTTCCTATTCATAACGAATCCTACACCTGTTATACCATTTCTGCTGCTGTTGATATTACCCGATACTCATCTGACCAGAAATCCTTGTCTTCCTTCCACTTCACTTCGCTGACCCCTATTACATCTAGATTGAGCCTTTGCATTTCCCTTTTCAGATTTTCTAGTTTCCCTACCACGTTCAAGCTTCTGACATTCCACGCCCCAACTCGTAGAACATTATCCTTTCGTTGATTATTCAGTCTTTTTCTCATGGTAACCTCCCCCTTGGCAGTCACCTCCCGGAGATCCGAATGGGGGACTATTCCGGAATCTTTTGCCAATGGAGAGATCATCATGACACTTTTTCAACTACAGGCCACATGTCCTGTGGATACACGTTACGTGTCTTTAATGCAGTGGTTTCCATTGCCTTCTGCATCCTCATGTCGTTGATCCTTGCTGAGTCTTCCGCCTTTACGGGCAATTTCCCACACCTAGGACAAGAGAGTGCCCTGAAGCTCTATCCGCTCCTCCGCTCTCTTTGACAAGGCCGTTCGCAGAATGAGACTGACTTCTTATGCTGGAAGTCTTCGGCCGCCAACGGTCATTATTTATCAAAATTTAGGCAGTGGCGGGGATCGAACCCAGGACCGAAGACGTTTTGATTACGAATCAAAGACGCTACCCTTAGACCTCGGTTACCCCTAGAGCTTAGAACTCCTTTACCCTAACTAACCTAAGCACAACACACAACACTCAGCCATCACGAGGCAGAGAAAATCCCTGACCCCACCGGGAATCGAACCCGGGCGTGGGAAGTAGCTCTCCGACATCGAGTTCAGCTCCAGACTGCTATTCGAAGATATTCTTGTAGAATAAAAGTTAATCAATGTCCATCCAGTTTGGCCCTTAGTGGTTCTGTTAAAGGACTTTATATTTTTAATGGCTTTCCCATAACATCTTCAAGTATCTCTGCTCGTTTTACTCCCCTGTAGCATTTACCCTAATCGCAGATACTTGTGCCACAACTTTCAGTACTGTTATAACTTTGTTCCCCTTCTATAGAAATAGTGCTCTGATCTTTCTATTTAATTAGTATCCTATGTAAAGGCTTGAGCCGAAAGTATAATGAGGGAGATTTCATGTCATGTCTAAGAAATGTCGTCCAGTCAGCAACATGTGCTTCTGATCCAAGTTTGTAGATAGTCCCAAAGTTTCCGATGATGTCATAATAATCACTGGGGTTCAAGATAGTGCTTCAGTCCAGGCAAGCAGCTGTTACTCAGTAATATATTTGCGCAGTGTTCAACTTGACAGGTATACCAACATGAAAAATCTAAAATACAGAAAGGTAAACAAAATAAAGTCGCATTTACCTCACAAGATATATTAATGTAATGTTTAAAATGTATTCTACATGTGATTTGACAAATGTGATGAAATATCTGGTTTTGGAAATGTATCATTTTCAGAACATGTAATACACATTAGAATATAAGGGTCTTAGGTCCTGTATTGTTCGTGGGATTTAACGTCTACTGAAACAGCAGCAATCACGGACATAACGGAGTCTGGAACTTGAGACAAACTTCAGGGTTAGGTTTAGCTTATGGGAGCCTTTATGTTTTATAAAGTAACAGCTTTTCTCATGAGATGCGGACGCACCGTATCATCCCTAAGCCAACGTGGGACGTTGCTTCCAGGTCTTTATGTAAAAACACTCTCCGTTCTCCATGTCTGACAGGGTTAGTGGGTTTGATGTTTCTCATTTTAACGCTGAGTTGTCTCGCGAATTGCGTGCATAGCTCAGGGGCGAACGGCTGTGTAGATGCTGGAACGATAAATTCTCCAGCAACCCTCAATTGCTCGCCATAAACCAATTCTGCGGAAGAGCATTGTAAGTCCTCCTTCACGGCCGTTCTCAATACGAGTAGGACCAGCGGTAGTACTTCAGGCCATGAAGCGGAACTACACATTAATACAGCTTTGAGCGTGCGGTGTAGTCGTTCCACCATTCCATTACTAGATGGATGACAGCTTGTGATGTGTAGATGGCTGCACCCTCACAGTAGTAAAAGTTCACTGAAAAGTTGGCTTTCAAACTGCCTTCCGCGATCTGTTGTTATGTTTTGCGGAACGCCAAACCTGCAGGACCATGAATGCAACAGTGCTTTTGCAACCGACTCCGCAGAAATGTCTTGTATTACAACTACTTCTGGCCACCTGGTAAAACGATCAATGATTGTGAGCAAATAGCGTTGTTCTGAAGAGCATGGTAGCGGGCCCACAATGTCCACATGTATATGTGAAAATCTTGCAGATGGCGTCGGGAAGTCAGCAATAGGTGCAAAGACATGTCTGCTGATTTTATTACGCTGGCATGTTAGGCATGCACGCGCCCATGCACGACAATCTTTTTGTATTCCAGGCCACACTACTTCTGAGGAAACTACACTCCTGGAAATGGAAAAAAGAACACATTGACACCGGTGTGTCAGACCCACCATACTTGCTCCGGACACTGCCAGAGGGCTGTACAAGCAATGATCACACGCACAGCACAGCGGACACACCAGGAACCGCGGTGTTGGCCGTCGAATGGCGCTAGCTGCGCAGCATTTGTGCACCGCCGCCGTCAGAGTCAGCCAGTTTGCCGTGGCATACGGAGCTCCATCGCAGTCTTTAACACTGGTAGCATGCCGCGACAGCGTGGACGTGAAACGTATGTGCAGTTGACGGACTTTGAGCGAGGGCGTATAGTGGGCATGCGGGAGGCCGGGTGGACGTACCGCCGAATTGGTCAACACGTAGGGCGTGAGGTCTCCACAGTACATCGATGTTGTCGGCCGAAGGTGCACGTGCCCGTCGACCTGGGACCGGACCGCAGCGACGCACGGATGCACGCCAAGACCGTAGGATCCTACGCATTGCCGTAGGGGACCGCACCGCCACTTCCCAGCAAATTAGGGACACTGTTGCTCCTGGGGTATCGGCGAGGACCATTCGCAACCGTCTCCATGAAGCTGGGCTACGGTCCCGCACACCGTTAGGCCGTCTTCCGCTCACGCCCCAACATCGTGCAGCCCGCCTCCAGTGGTGTCGCGACAGGCGTGAATGGAGGGACGAATGGAGACGTGTCGTCTTCAGCGATGAGAGTCGCTTCTGCCTTGGTGCCAATGATGGTCGTATGCGTGTTTGGCGCCGTGCAGGTGAGCGCCACAATCAGGACTGCATACGACCGAGGCACACAGGGCCAACACCCGGCATCATGGTGTGGGGAGCGATCTCCTACACTGGCCGTACACCTCTGGTGATCGTCGAGGGGACATTGAATAGTGCATGGTACATGCAAACCGTCATCGAACCCTTCGTTCTACCATTCCTAGACCGGCAAGGGAACTTGCTGTTCCAACAGGACAATGCACGTCCGCATGTATCCCGTGCCACCCAACGTTCTCTAGGAGGTGTAAGTCAACTACCCTGGCCAGCAAGATCTCCGGATCTGTCCCCCATTGAGCATGTTTGGGACTGGATGAAGCGTCGTCTCACGCGGTCTGCACGTCCAGCACGAACGCTGGTCCAACTGAGGCGCCAGGTGGAAATAGCATGGCAAGCCGTTCCACAGGACTACATCCAGCATCTCTACGATCGTCTCCATGGGAGAATAGCAGCCTGCATTGCTGCGAAAGGTGGATATACACTGTACTAGTGCCGACATTGTGCATGCTCTGTTGCCTGTGTGTATGTGCCTGTGGTTGTGTCAGTGTGATCATGTGATGTATCTGACCCCAGGAATGTGTCAATAAAGTTTCCCCTTCCTGGGACAATGACTTCACGGTGTTCTTATTTCAATTTCCAGGAGTGTAACTTGGCTGTAGCTCGTACTCCTGGATGTGATAGGTTATGTAGTGCATTATAAATCTCGCGACGATATTGTTCTGGTATGTAAGGTCGCTCCTTTCCTTTTGCCACATCACACCAAATTCCGTCTGGAACATTTGGGACAGACACACGTCTGAGCAGCAGCGCAGTTCTGTGTTCCTCTACTAGACGGCGCAAGAAAGGATCTTCTCGTTGTTTAGACGCTAACTCGGTCCAGCGAACTGAATTTAAACTGGCACAATTTCTAGACAGGCAATCTGCGACCAGGTTGTCTTTTCCTGAAATGTGACGCACGTCAGTTGTTAACTGTGCCATGTACTCGACTTGCCTGCACTGACGTGCTGAACTGAGCTCTGTATGTCGTTGAAATATAGCTACTAACGGCTTTTGATCGGTAAACATTGCAAAGTGCCTCCCTACGACAGACGTGCGAAAATGCTTTATGGTTAAGTAAATAGCAAACAACTCACGGTCAATAGCACTCCATTTTTGCTGCTGTCGAGTCAGATTTTTAGAGAAAAATGCGAGCGGCTGCCATCTGCCATCAACTTCTTGCTGTAGCGCTGCACCCACTGCTGTCTGGCTCGCATCAACCATGAGCGCTATAGGAGCGCTCAATCTTGGATGTCCCAGTAGTGTTGCCCGAGAAAGACATTTCTTTAAATCATGGAAAGCTGCTTCAGCATCTGAACTCCATGGGATTTTACGATTTCCTGTTCTATTTTTACCTGCAAGTAACGTTGTGAGTGGCTCTTGGGCGGCAGCTAATTTAGGTAAGTGACGTCTGTAATAGTTGAGCGTGCCTAAAAATCTGCGAAGTCCTTTGTAAGTTGTGGGAAGGGGCATCTGTTGTACTGCTTCAACCCGCTCAGGCAAAGGTGCCAGACCTGCTGCTGAAACCAAACGTGCACTTTGTTTCGTTAATAATTATGCCATACTCTGTCAGACGGCGGAAAAGCTGCCGCAGATGTTCGACATGCTGATATACAGAACCAGAGAATACTAAAATGTCGTCCATATAACAAAATACGAATGGTGATTCTCGAAGCACCTCATGCATGAATCTTTACCATGTTTGGGCAGCGTTTCTGAGTCCGAATGGCATAAAATTGTACTCAAACAAACCCAATGGTGTGATAACTGCTGTTTTTTTTAATGTCAGATGGAGCCGTGGGGATCTGGGACAATGCTTTGGCGCAATCAATCACACTAAATATTTGGGCATTGCTAATCGTACTGTTAAAATCAGTCACATTGGGTACTGGGTAGCGGTCGGGAATCGTGCGGGCATTGAGCGCCGTGTGGTCTCCACATACTCTCCATGAATTGTCTTTTTTACGGACCATGTGAACTGGAGATGCCCATGAACTATCAGACCTGCTTACAATACCTGTTTTTAGATGTCTGTCGAACTCAGCTCGCGCCGGGAGCAGCTTCTCACGAGGCAGACGCCGCGGGCGGAAGGCAACGGGTTGACCTTGTGTCGTGCTCATGTGGTGTTGAGTACTGTGTCTGCATTTCCTGGTTGCGTTGACGGGTTCGGTAAGTGCTGGAAAGTCTTGAAGCAGTTTACGAAAAAGTGATTCCTCCGACAGTGCTCTGATATTGGCCACAGTATACGAATCGTTACGACTGTCGGGTGTCTTCTTGTGTTACGCACACGTGTGCGCTCCGCTTAGTTGCGGGTACGAAATCGTACCACAATATCCCGACGCGGATGACGCGCTAGAGGAGCCGGAAATCTTCGTGCGGAAAGACACGGGCACATCGCACTGCACTTGAACCGACGCGGAAGACGCAGTAGGCAATATCCCTTCTGTGGGGACTGTCACCAAACGACGGCTAACCAGGTCGGGCATAAGTCGGTAGTTCCGTAAAAAGTCCGCTCCAAGTATAGGACTCGGCGCATCAGCAACCACAAAAGTCCATTTTTGATGGAAGTTGGAATTCAGATGCAATGCCAACTGTTTCTCACCATAGGTAGATATTCTGGAATTGTTTGCCGCAGTCAGCACATGTTGCGTTGTTGTCGTGAGTATATCACCTCTCTTTCTTGGATAAACACTGACTTCTGAACCTGTGTCAATCAGAAACTTCTCACCTGAAGAGAGGTCCAACACGAACAATCGGTGTGATTGGTTGACTGCAGATACCGTGGCGTTTTTCACCTCTTTGAATCACGCTATGACTCGGGCGCCTATGTTGTTGTTGACGAACGTTAGCGCCCTTTAACGCCCGCCTTTTAAGTTTGGGTAGCTGCAGGGGTGAATACATTGACGGGCAGTGTTACCGAAGCGTCTGTGATACCAGCACCACTGATCTGTCAGATCCCGTTGGATAGCATTGCTTCGTCTTTTCCAACTGCGACTTCGTAGCTGCTGGTGGTGTGAAGTTACTTGCTCGTTGAGTTTTGCCACTTATGCTGCCAGTTGCTGTATGGTGGGCTCGGTCAATGAGCACTGCTGTTGGGAAGTATTATTGCATGTTCCTGGCTCACTGGCGTTAGATTCCATCACACTACACGTTCTTGGGCCTCTATCCTGAATTCGGAACACGCAGAAACTTCGGTTAAGGTAATCAAAATATCCACGGGTGTACTGCCGGTCTATAGTGTCCAACGGGCACAATATTTCGGCGATCAAACATGTCGCCACCATCAGGTGAACTGACGGACTGAGCTCCTGTGAACGTGCCGGCACGGAGATCCGTACACTATGGCTGCTCAGGGGGAACTGGGTTCGGTCGCTCCTCCGAATAAACTCGTGCACTGGTGGGGAGCGCCAAAGATGACCTCGGTTTGAGGAAGGCCGGCGTGTACCAGATTCCGTGTCAATGTGGCAAGTCGTATATTGGTCAGACGATGCGTACCGTCGAGGATCGATGCCGTGAACACCAGAGGCACACCCGACTGATGTATCCGAGCAAGTCGGCGGTCGCTGAACATTGTTTGTCGGAAAATCACGCTATGGAGTATGACCGCACGAGGATTCTGGTACAGACGTCGAGATACTGGGACAGCGTTGTTAGAGAGGCCATCGAAATTCGCACCAATGACGACCTCATAAACCGTGACTGTGGCTATAATCTTAGCAAGGCTTGGGAACCAGCGATTGGGTTAATCGAGAATAAATTGAGCAAACGTATAGTTGTGGCGACCACGGCGGACAGAGCCATCACACCGACGTCATCTCAGACGCCGTCGCAATCTGTTCCACCGCGCTACCGTGGCGCGGGGCGCGGACGGCGGAGGGAGCGCGCCGCGGGCGGAGGGTATTTAAATCGGCCGCTGCCGCGACCGAACCCAGTTCCCTCTGAGCAGCCATAGCGTACGGATCTCCGTGCCGGCGCGTTCACAGGAGCTCAGCCGTCAGTTCACCTGATGATGGCGACATTATGATCGCCGAAATATTGTGCCCGTTCGACACTGTAGACTGGCAGTACACCTGTGGATATTTTGATTATCAAATACGCCGGGAGAAACTCAAGAATCACTTCGGTTAAGGTGTTTGCGATGGTGTCTGCCTTTTTCGCTAAGACTTGCAATGGTAAGTCTGTTTCTGCTGCAATGACGGCACGGATGTTGGCAGGAAGTTTACGAAGCCATATTAGACGTAAAGACCCTTCAGGTAGGAGTTCCGGGCCGGCTAAAGTACGTAAGGCTTTGAGTACTTGTGACGGAGTCTTGTCGCCCAAATCTTCGTATGCGAAAATTTTTTGTAGTCGCAAATCTGGTAACAACGTATAGTGCTGTATGAGAGCTTCCTTGAGCACGAAGTAATTTTGTTGCGACAAGGTTTCTTCTACTTGCTCTATCACTTCTAAATTTAGATGTGAAACCACTATATTAAATTTGTCAATGTTGTTGGACACCCCACGAAATATGCCGAAATATGCATTCAGCCTGCGTAAACCAAAGGTGGGGTCGCGTCGGCCAGAACGAGGAAAGCTCAACATTTCCGTGTCGTTCGTAGGTACTCCCACCTTTTGCGTTAACATCTGTCGTTCCATTTTGTGGCGAATCACAGGGCGTGGACCGCGATCCTTGGTCGAACAGACTGTAGTCTTCAATCTTGATTTCACTGTCCCATGCTTTTGTCTCTGAATTCATTATTCTCGCCGGTATATATATTTTCTTTATGCTTCTGCTACGATTTTTCGGGGTCGCCACTATGGGAGCCTTTATATTTTATGAAGTAACAGCTTTTTGATGAGATGAGAAAACATTTTATTTTTTAAGCACAGATCAAAAACTAACAAGAATAAACAACTCGTAACCAAGCCGACTAAGGCAAAGATAAATATCTATCAGCTGCAGCTTTCACCCGCTGTTTTTGGCGCACTGGATAAATGACGTCGCCACAAGCTTATGGCACTTGGATTATGCTCTAAACTGTGCAGCTCGAAGCGCGCTTTTTAGACATATGAAAAATTAATGTTGGAAGAAAATGGATTTTTTTTAAAAAAGGGGCGACTAAAATACGATAATGTTCAACAGTAAAAGAGTAAATAGCATTTTTCGGCGAGCAAGTATTTCTTCCTAATTCGCGTAATATTCTTCAGATCAATAAACGTCTTGTACTACACACTTTCTAAAGCAACCTAAGTCGTTCCTCGGCGTGCAACCTTTCTGCACACCAAATGTCACCGAAATATGTTCAGCCGTAAAAAGTTATCAAGTTATTTTGCCAGTTACAATATTAGTGTGGAAATATGAATTACGAAAATTTATTTAGTGAACTAGGTGTAGGGAACGAAGTCGCTGCTTCAAACACACTTCACAGCAAGCTGCAATAATGTTGTAGTCCGAGCCATTCTTCTTATACTTCTTTTATATGGCGCACAACGCTTGGTTGCGAACCAAACTACCCAAAAATTACTCGTAAAATTTGACAATCAAAAGTTTCACACGTTTCTGCATAGCCGTAAAT
The DNA here is from genome assembly GCF_023897955.1 of Schistocerca gregaria. Classification (NCBI taxonomy): domain Eukaryota; kingdom Metazoa; phylum Arthropoda; class Insecta; order Orthoptera; family Acrididae; genus Schistocerca; species Schistocerca gregaria. The sequence continues at coordinate 78,473,188 of NC_064930.1, read as the reverse complement.
TAAATAGCGTCGGTCACAAACTATTGAAATGAGTGTTAACATTCCTGGAATAAGTACAGCAAATGCTCGTGCGCCTATATCAAGACAATACAAATCTTCAGATGAGCTCTACTTCAAATACTTCCTCTCGTCATTACTGCATTACCAATCTTCCGTTCCCTTTCTAGTCACCCCTGAAACCCTTCACACCACTATGCACATTACTGCCCTTAAATATAGAAAACTCCCGAAACCGTGCTTTCCCTCAAACTGCACAAAACCCCAATTACCGCGCCATCTGCCATACCTCTTTCGGTCTATCCTTTCCCGACGCATCTACAACACCTGAATCACCACCACCATCTTCCAATGAACCAGTATGTCTTCCTTCCCAATTTCTCCTCTGATGAGTAGCTCCTGCAACTCAACCATCTCCTATCCCACCAATTCTACTTCTGTAGATCTGTTATCCTTGTGCCCCTAGAGCTGGAGGCAGCCTCCAACCGCATATGGTATACTGGTTTTCTTTTCAAAGTCCAGAGATACACAATTCCAGTTTATGTCCACCTTGTTACATCCTTCCTCTCTAATCGCCCCTCCTTTGTCAGCATTAACATTACCAGTTCCCTACATGGCTGATATGCCCAAACCATCTCTCGCCCTCGCAGCCCCCAGCCCACTATTTCAGAATGCTGATGACAGCAGTTTCCTAGCCCTGTACCCTACACTCAAGAAATTTCAATCGACCTTCCAAAACCACCTCAGTTCGTTTATCTCCTGACGCATCAAAGGGCTCCTCAAGACCAACTCAGCACAAATTCAGGAAAAAATTATAGGACGAAACATACACACCTTCCATCTCCAAGACGTCTAGCTTACCATTTAAGAGCGTTCCATTCAGTTAACTACCACACAAAAATATCTTAGACTACCCCTCAACTGGCAAGTAATGTGGAAACCTCACCTACTAACCATTTGACAAAGTCCCCAATAGACTAAAACTACTTAAGCTACTAACAGGTCAAACTTTGGGATTACACTCCTCTTCTATTCTCCATACCTACAAAACCCTGCTCTTCTATGCAAATGTTGCACGGATCTCGACCTCATCAAATTTCTTACACATCCAAAAACGTCATGCAGTCCATCTCGCTTTCTGCATCCATTTACCTTTCCCCACATGCTCTACCATTTATCAAATTCCCACCTCTTCTCAACCACACTGAACGCCTTCACATCTACTATACTATCCACAAACTAGTTTCCAATAATCCCATCATTTCCCCTCTTGTGAACTGCCCTACCATGTTGCTGCTTCTTCACAAACTCTCCCCTCCAGCCCTACACTTACACACACTCCATATCATATCCCAACGCAAATTCAACCAACTCCCTCTGCCAGACAATAAGATCAACCCCAATATGTATACCACATACCAACTATAGCCATTCCCACCTGCCCCACCCCACATAGGGGCTCCTATCTCCTTTCCCTCTCCATTTACCCCTAAGCCTTTCCTCTTGTAACCACTATCTGCTCACACACCAGACTTCGTCCCACATCTCTCTTTCTCACTGTCTATATTATCACTATCCACATCACCTCCTACCTATCATCTCCATTGTTTGTATACCTAACAGATATCTTTACCCAGACTCCTCAATTTCTGTGGAACGTATTCCCTCTTCCCACAGTATACCTCATGCAGCGCAATTCCTTCAGATGAGAAATGAATGTGCTGTGCTCCAGTGTTTTTTTCATAGGATTACATCAACACATTGCAACACTGAGACATTGCCACTATGGTTATGTTATCTTGGTATAGCAAAGCTTTTTCTGTAATGCGTCCTATAAATTTTGACTGTGATTATACTGCTAGTACTCACAGATTCCCTTCGTGTGTGTTGTGTATTTGACATAGGCGTTTTGTAGACACCATTGGCGTTTGTGCCTAGAATGAATTGGGCTCTCAGATCTGACGTTTCAACTGAACACGCATCACATCAGTGACTGATTATGGGCTTAAATTCATGGGCCAGGAAAAATATTGCATCCCTTTTAACATACTAATACTACAATTCAGTGGAGTCTCATGAACAAATCTGGTGGGTGTGCTATTTCTTGATCAAGAAACTAAGGAGCGCAAGGGAGATGGGGGGGGGGGGGGGGAGGGAAGGGGGAGCAGTTGTGACAGCAATGACAACAAGTGTTTTGTGACATGGAAGAACAAACCTCGCTCATCTACTAGACGACTAGAACTCCTTGTAAAAATGTGACTTGCTTAATAAGCAGTTCCATGGACCACTAGCCTGTTTTCCGGTATTTTTTAGTTTTTAATATCCATTGTAAAACGAACCTTCTAGTCTGCTCTTTGACTACTATGGATGGACAATTTGTCACACGCTGTGCTATAACCTTTTGCTTTGTAACATAGAAGTTCCGACAGTGCTGTATTCTTGTATTGTATATGTATTCTTTAAATACATATACATTACGCAAGGTACTGCGGCAGGAGGTTTCATAAAACGTATGACATAGGGCTAGCTACAGCTCTTGAATCACCGATGAGGTGTAGTGGAGAATGTCCTCAGCAGTGGCTGAAAAGGTACAATGGTGAGTAAGACAATTGTGATAAATGATAGATTGTGTTAGCTGATAACACAATTAGGAAATAAAACACAAAAGACACACTTTGGGAATTGTTGTTTATTTTTAAAATTGATGACTTGCATATCGGCAGCTGTAGTTTGCTTCCAAAAACATTTCCAAAAGCGGTGTTTAAACATTTGACAATATTTATCGTAATGATAAGTATAAACAAGATACCAACACAACTTTGATTTACATTAAGAAAGAGACACAAATTTTAAAAGTAATTGTAAGCTTTTGAACGTTGTTGTAGCAGTTTCTGCAGTTTCTGGGGTTTTAACTACCATTTTCTGAATGATACACGGGGAAGAGGTGAATTAAAACTTCTGACATGGCCGGGCCTCGCCTCCAGGTCTCCTGCTTAGTAGGCAGCTGTGCTGACCATTACACCACCATAGCGGTATGGCTGAAACAGGTGCACGGTTGAAGTTACGGCTGTGCCACAAATTTTAATACATTTCTTCAGCTTCTATCGTTATTGGAAAATGTAATTCAATCACATCACTTTTCTGTATGATTGACAGGTGAAGAATACGACTTTTCTGGAAATTACAGACAGACAGAAAAAAAATTGCAACGTTAAAAACTTCTAATGTCAGCATCCTTTGGGCAGTCATGCATGTTGGACTTACTGGGAATAGTAGCTGGTCAGCTACTCTAGTCTCTACACCGTGGGGATGGTCCCAAGCAGCCCCTAAAATACTGGATTTGCTATTCAGACTGATATGGGTTTACTCCTCTGTGGAAAGTACACGTGAATCACTCATATAACTTACACATGTTGTTAGGACGAGCTCTGTTTATACATATTTTTTGTGAAACGCAAGATCGCTTAATTTTAAGACCTTTATTCCAATTACTAGTTTCGACAGCATCGTGTTGTCGTCTTCAGTCTGGTATTACCCTTTTTACGTTTATGTTCACATACACCTGTCACTGACATTTTGTGAACGAAACGTAAATATGTAAAAAAAAAAGGGACATGGTTTGTCATTCATTAAACAGAATGCTCCAAGATGGGTTTTCAAAAATGAATAAGGAACCTATTGTTCCCACGAACCCTCCCCGCCCCTCAGGAAATCGCCAATCCACCCCGTCCCCCTCGCTGCTACAGGTACACTTTCAGGTCTGTGGTATTCGAATACCCCATCTCACTCTAATCAATTGAATTAACTATTTAATTACATTCTTCAGTTAATTAAACCTTCTAATGTACGCCCTGTCTCGGAAACTGGCGAGAGAAAGACTCAGTTAATCGGTCATTTGGAAGGGAATTCGATTGCAGTTTATAGAATATTGTTTAAACAATTTAGACAAGGCATAGAATATAGTTTAAACAATTTAGACTATGCATAGAATATTGTTTAATTATTTATGGCAATGTTTGGAATATAGTTCATTTATATAGTTAAAGAGTTTGTCTGGAAATCGATTGCAGTGTATGGAATTTTCTTTAAACAATTTAGAGAATGTGTGGAATATTGTTTACTTAAACAATTTATGGGGTTCAAGGCAGTGTAGGAAATATATTAAAATAGATGGCTCTTTGGTGGGGAGGAAGGATCTCATAACATGAAATTCAAGGGAATATTGTTTATTTACAAGAAATTAATGTAATGTTCAGCCCTTTGTAGGCACTAAACATATTGTTCAGTTAAGTGGTTTTCTATTTCACCCCCACTTCCTTAAACTATTGTACCGCCTTTGATACTAAATTAAGTAATTAATTATATCCTCCCACCATTTTCTGGTACACTTTTGGAATGTTATATGCTTTTGAACGCCATTTCTGGCGCACTCTTTCTTTTCACACACCCCTACCCCATTAAACTATTGTACTGCGTTTAACATAAAAATTATACAAATTAATCTAGTGTTCTGCACTTCTGTTCTGCTCCATCTCACCCATACACCACACCCTCACCTTAACTATCGTACCGTTAACAACACTTTGATATAAAAAAATATGCAAATTAACCATGCAAAGTAATTAAATCGGTATCCTACACATGTATGGGGGTAGTTTTTTTAATTCCCAGGATCCTATTAGTCGGTGAAATCGACGGAATATAGTTTAAACAAAAGATCGCTAGTAAAAAGCACATCCCGCCAAATGAGGCCCGACGCAGACGCCTGCCAACTCTCCACGATCTCCCAGGAGTTGGGATGCACCGACAGCCCCCGCGAAGTATCGATGGGGCCATCAGCTGCCGAACCACGCGTAGGTGTCAGTTCGAGTCCTGCAAGGATGAAGCGGCGGCATCTCTTTCATACATGACACCCAAGATATACCTGTCGAAAGACGTGTTCACCTAACCACCATGGCTGAGGCGTACCTGCTGATCCAGCACCAAGAGATGTTTGAATAGCAGCTGACTGACGCAGCTAAAACGTTCTCAATGCTATACTGACATCAGACGACTATGTAAATAACAGCCAAGTGTCTCTCTCTCTGGATGCCCTATAGAAATGTGTTGCAGTGCCTCCCAGAAAAGCACATGGTGCATTCTCCCTAGCGATCCTGGCAGGACACGCGAGACGCCTCCAGCTGTGAATATGTTTACTCAGCCACCACGTGTACCTGCAGCTCCAGCGTAGGCCTAATTGCCGAGCACAAGATGTTTGTGCAGCGACTCACCCACGCAGGTCCACATTGAAGGTTCTCAGTGTTATACTGACGTCACATGTCTATGTACATAAGAGCCACGTCTACCTCTCGGAAACTGTAAAGCGCCAGAAAGTCCCTGTTTGCTGAATCCGTGTGCATTTTTATAGAAGATATTTTCCTTACCCGAGAACATCACAGTACATGCGCACAGAACATGTCCCACAATTTTTCAACAGATTCTCATCAACAATATAGGCCTATAATTATGTGCATCTGTCGTATGACACGCCTCTGAACTGGAATGACCTGTCATTATGCTAAAGAACATCACTCACAAGATGTGCACGATGGGGGCGCGAATTGTTGTCTATGAAGACGAATGCCTCATCAATATGCTGCCGATATGGTTGCACTATTGCTCAGAGGATGGCATTCACGTATCGTACAACCGTTATGGCGTCTTCCATGACCACCAGCAGCGTACTTTGGCCCCACATGAGGTCATATCAAAACATCAGGGAACCTCCACTGTGCTGCACTCGCTGGACAGTGTGTCTAAGGCGTTCAGCCCACCAAACACGTTTCCCATGATTGTCTCGTTTAAGGCATATGCAACACACACCGGTGAAGAGAACATAATGCCAAACCTGACCAGTCCATTCGACATTTTGTTGGGCCCATCTGTACCGCGCTGTGTGGTATCGTGGTCGCAAAGACGGAGCTCGCTATGGACGTCAGAAGTGAAGTTGCGCATCATGCAGCCTATTGCGCACAGTTTGAATCGTAACACGACGTCCTTTGGCTGCACGAAATGCATTATTCAACGTCGTGGCGTTGCTGTCAGGGTTCCTCCAAGCCATAATCCGTAGGTAGCGGTCATCCACTGCAGTAGTAGCCATTAGGTGGCCTAAGCGAGGCATGTCATCGACAGTTCCTGTCTCTCTGTATCTCCTCCTTGTTCAAACAACATCACTTTGTTTCACTCAGAGATGCCTCGACATTTCCCTTGTTGAGATCCCTTCCTGGCACATACTAACGGCCGGCCGGTGTGGCCGTGCGGTTCTAGGTGCTTTAGTCCGGAACCACGTGACCGCTACGGTCGCAGGATCGAGTCCTGCCTCGGGCGTGGTTGTGTGTGGTGTCGTTAGGTTAGTTAAGTAGTTCTAGGGGACTGATGACCACAGATGTTAAGTCTCACAGTGCTCAGAGCCGTTTTTGAACAAAGTAACGATCCGGACATGAAGGAAACCGCGACATTGACCCTCTAGGCATAGTTGAACTACAGACAACAAGAGCCGTGTACCTCATTCCTTGTGACTGGAAGTGATCTGGTGTCGGACCCCTACACCCAATAGGCGCAGCTCGTGCATCATAGTTTAAATCTTTGGGTGGGTTTAGTGACATCTCTGAACCGTCAAAGGGACTGTGTCTGTTATACAATGTCCACGGTCAACGTCTATCTTCAGGAGTTCTGGGAACTGGGGTGATGCAAAACTTTTTTTGATATGAGTATATTCACATACGTCTCTATGAATAGGAAGCGTCTACACAAGGTGTCGAGAATTTCTAAACGTCGTATCATATTGTAAAACGCATACAGAGACGTAAAATTGTACTTTGGAAAAGTGCCGTATATTTTCGTTGATGGCTGCATGTCTCACGGGATTGCACACAATTGTCACATTAAGTCGTCCACTTGTGCGACGTCTTTACAAGCACCAAATTCACCGTCACATCTGTATCAACATCCCCATACGTATACTGCTAACCACTGTGAAATGCATGGCAGAGTGTACTTGGCAGGGTAACAAGTTTTTGAATATTGGCCCGTTCCATTCCTGAACGGAGTGCGTTAAGGGCGAGTGTTGAGACGTCTCTGTGCTGTGGCCGGCCTGACTCTGCCTTCAGCCTCCTTACAGCAGCGACGCGTAGTGGCTGGAGAGCGCCTCTGTACTCCTCGCTTCGGGGGAAATGTAGTAGATTTTAGTCAAAAAAATAGATTTTCAAAAATATTTTCTTGATCTAGCAGTTTAATCTATGTTGTGTGTGAAATTAATCGCCATAGAAGCTTTAGAAATGTTTTTCAATTGTGATAAACTCTGCACTGGTGGTCACTCCCGCCTTTTCTGACATTTGGGAAACTGCTTGCTTTAAAGGAATTCTTGTTAGTGTGAAGTCCATTTTCTTTCGATATTTTTGGCTGACATCTATATCTCTGGCTGATATCTACATCTTGGTCTGAAAACTTTCTTACAAATGGTTTATTTACGTTTTGTCTGCCCCCAGTAGCTGAGTGGTCAGCGTGACAGACTGTCATTCCAAAGGTCCCGGGTTCGATTCCCGGCTGGGTCGGAGATTTTCTCCGCTCAGGGACTGGGTGTTGTGTTGTCCTAATCATCATTTCATCCCCATCGACGCGCAAGTCGCCGAAGTGGCGTCAGATCGAGAGACTAGCACCAGGCGAACGGTCTACCCGACGACAGGCCCTAGCCACACGACATTTCATTTCATTTACGTTTTGACAATAATAACAAATATTAGTAGGTGGGCGGTTGAATTTGCAAACCTTTACGAGGAAGTCAACATTTATGAATAACGGTTGTGGAAAAACTGTGTTTAGGAAACGGAGATTTCATGGAAATCGGTTTACCAACAAAAAAGGGCAAGCAGCTCGAAATGAAGAATATAAGCTCTAACCTACAGCATCGAAACTTGGAACAGGAGAATTGTATGGGTGCGTGAAAGATGCTGATATGGATTCCACTGGGTTCAGCCTTATTGATTTAGAGCTTCTCTGCCAAGCTATAAAGTTTTCATGTTCATGTGTTTGCTGTAAAAATACAGAATGCGTGATTGTTGTTGAAGAAAGAAGAGTGGGAACAGCTTGTAATATTAAATTAATTTGCAATTCCTGTGGTTATGAATGTTCATTTTCGTCCTCCAAAAACGCCGAGACTGGTACCTATGAAAGCAATTTTAGGTTAGCAAATACGATGAGGATGCGTTGAACAGGGTAGGGAAGAAGGTAACTCATTGAGTGGTTTTCTGAGCATGCCTCCAACTTGTCAAATGTGAAAAAATTAATAAAGAAATGTCTGATGCTGTATGCGACAGTGCCAAAGTCTCTATGAAGAAAGCAGTGGCGGAACTGGTGGAAATAATCCAAAAAGATCCTGGAGTAGATATTCATGACCGTGAATCTCCTACAAATGTTACTTACCGGGATGAAAAGGGTCACACGTATCTGTATGGAGTTACGTTTGTTATTGGTATTGACTCAGGCAAAGTTTTAGATGTAGAAATGATGTCTAAATACTGCCACGTGTATGCAACAAGGAAAATGTCCAACAATGAAGACAGTGAGAAACTGTGGCAAGAAAAGCATGCAGTAGCATGGTCTTGTTTTGCCGGACATGTCGACGGCCTGAGAAAACTGAGGACACCTCAAAATCGTGCATCACTCTCATGTTCTTTCCAAAAAAAAAAAAAAAAAAAAAAAAAAAAAAAAAAAAAAAAAAAAAAAAAAAAAAAAAAAGCCAGTGGCTCGGAGCACAATGGGTCTTAATTGCTGTGGTCTGCTGTGGTCATCAGAACTTAGAACTACTTAAACCTAACTAACCTATGAACATCATAAACATCCATGCTTGAGGTAGGATTCGAACCTGCATTCGTAGCGGTCACACGGTTCCAGACTGTGGCGTCTACAACCGCTCGGCCACCCAGGCCGGCTTGTGAATGCAGCAGGAGAATTCCTTCCCCCTTATCTTATTCATAAACGTAAACCAAAGTAGACTGACTGGATTCACGGTCACCTCCTGGAATGCCAATGAACACATCGGAGCGGGTTGCTAGAATAAGTTGTTTCACAGTTGGTTTCAAATTTCTGTTGTTTGCCTCAAAGAAAAGCGGAAGGAGAGTAGTTATTGGAGATAATCGCTCTTCTCACATGTCAACGAAAACTTTGAAGCTGTGTGAGAAAAACAACATAAAATTCATTTGCATTCCACCGAACGCTATTGGTCTTCTGCATTCTTGAGATGTTTATCTTTCGTCTCTGAAAAGATTCTTTGTTAACGGAGGAAGACCGTAAATGAGGAGAAGAAACAGCGTTTTCTGAAGGGTACATTTAGTGGCGTACTGGCGAATATTTTGCATTTAAGTGAACAGACAGCATCTACAAATTTAGTGAAAGGATTGAGAAATGAGGATATTAAATGCGATGGGAGTCCTACAGTATCTCCCTGTTATGCTATAAATACGTTTCGTGTTATGAGACATGTGGGAACTGAATTCCAGAAACATTTGGTGACGGCGAGGAAGACAGTCAGACTTCAATGTAAAGATCATCAAAACGCTTATTTTGTCTGTAGAACCAGGGATGATATGGACGTTGTTTCGGGATAGGATATGCATTAAAAGAACAAACTGCTTTCATAGCCATGTTCTTATGTAATTTAAAATACCTTTTAATTCCCCTGAACTGTGAAATGTGGTTAGCGTGTGTTCAGCGTGCCTCTTAGTGGGGAACTAATGAATCAGTAAAGAAGTCGACATTCTTGCATACAGGTGCTAATCCTACATAGTTAGGTAACACGTACTGCCGTGAGCAAAAGACTGACTACCCCGCTGCCATCTGTTGGCGGCGCCACGCAACAGCTATGTGGCCCGCCATTCGCCGTGCAATAGGAGCCCACAGATGGCAGTCAAGTTTATTTTGCATTTTGACGTCTTGTCGGAAAGTATATGGAATAGAGCTAAAACAGGCAGTAGCATATTTCTTGTACTTTAAAGGCTGTGATATAAAGGAACGAGGGTTTGTAATACTTAATCCAAAAATATTTAATACTCGTTTCCGTAGTTTGTGGTAAATGCTATACTTCACAGCTCAGTGCCCTTCGATCAGCAACGCATTTCTGAAGGCTCCGTGGTTGAGCTGTCGGCGCCTTTGCGGTCTAGCCCAGTTATCCGGCTGTCATCCTACAACAATCACACCGTCCCGACTGACAGTGAAATGTTTAGGACAATTCTTCGACACATTACAAACGTGGAACGCATGCTTTGTTACCATACAGCAGCACCCGCTGTTCTCGTTCAAATTCCCTCCCAAACCATCTCACAGGTCGCTGCGGTGCTGATCCTGTTCCCTTACCATAATCGCCAAACCTCCGCCGTGCCGTCCCCGACCGCTGGAAACCAACTTTTTGCAAATGGATGCACCTATGGAACTTAGTAAGTTGTAAGGTGCGTTTAAGAAAAAAGGAGAGTAATTGGAACTATTACTTACATAAGCAATATAGTGAAAAATTTTGTATTAATAGTGCAAACAAAAAACTAATTATATAATAAAATTCCTAAAACAGTTGAAAGTGAAACAAAAAACTCAGTCCGTCGTTAATGAAGCAATCCCTGCCCGTATAGGTTAATTGAACTCTTACAGCTGTATGTCATCTATAGCTGGAATTTTGTACCGATTTCAACAACTGATCCCTCTTCGTTGTATTAAGTTACAGATTTGTCCACAACTCGCATGGTTATCCTTTTTACGTCTGTCCGTGAAGAACAATAGGAAACGTGTCAAACTCTGGACCGACAATCTTTATTTTCACAAACGGCCGAATCACAGTTATTCGATTTACTCGTCTTCTTGTTTTGACTGTGTGACTCACTTAGTTGAACGCTTCCACGTGACGAGAAGACCAGATATCGGTTTGGCAGGATTCATGTAGTTTTCAGGTGTTTTCCTCAGCAATACGTGTGATTTGTCTTATTGTGATGCCTTAAGAAATAACATCGTTAATATACAATTATGAAATCTACGCCATCCCATACAGATACAGACACGATATCGAGATAAGAGGCGTAATGTACCAGAAAACGTTACGAGCGATTCTGCAGCCCGATGTATACCCGAATGAGCTTAGACTTCTGTTTCTCTCACTAAAGTAACACATTTACTACACTGAAAGATTCACCCTTTTACGACGAAGCTAAGTTGTTTTTCGATGTCATGTGTGTACCCTTTGTTGTAAAATAGTTGAAACCTATGGAGACGCCCCAGGATACAACAACTTAACGCACAGGAGAAAGGTGCAGGCTGAGCTTACGGAAGGCCATTTCTTGCTTCAAAATTGTCGGCAATCCTTTATTTAATGAGATATACTTAAAAACATCAAGTACATATAAGTCAAAAGCAATTGTCAAATAGGTTTTAGGACGGTGGACTAAAAGGACCTAATTACGATAATTTTTTCGAGCAATTAAAACCGCTTTAAAATAACTAACATTCATAAAAATAGTGCTCTAAAGTTCTTTAGGCACCTGTAAGATTTCAACCAGGATATCTGACTTCACTATTATTACAGATAGAGCATTACCATAACAATTTGAAAACCGCTCCTTAGATGGTAAACTTGTGGTCGTGATTTAGAAATATTTTACAAGTTCAGGATTACCATTAACTTGAGGGTATATTCAATATTTTTCAACTTCAGCATTTGCAATATTCTAAAATTTACACATCGGGGATAACAACAAAAATTTAGAACGTGCTTTGACAGCTAAGACTTTTGGAACAGAAGGTAACAACGATTAGAATTTACAGCAATGCGCAGTTAAGAACTGAAAGATCTCCAAATCGAGCTACAACAAAGTTTATATCTTTATGTTTGTGTGTGTGTGTGTGTGCGTGTGCAATGGCTGAGTTGCACTCTGTTAGTTGCCACAGCCCTTCACTTATTGTTTTGTTTTCACCATGAACAAAAGATTTCAGTTTTCAGCATAAAAGGAAGCTATTACGGAAAGCTCCTCCTCTCTTCAGGCTTATCGGTGACGTCGCTTTTTGCTGTGGAGGGCCAGGTTCCCTGAAACTGGCACGTGGCGAGGCGTCCGTTCTGTTGCTCGCGCCTGCCACCTGTTGGTGACACTGTGTACTACTATGGTGAGATGATTAGTAGACGCCAGCATCTGCTGCCATCCTGTGTCGTCTCGTACACTACGTGGAATCTTTGCAATTACATCGTGCAGCTTTCTGCACTCTGGTTCCGCACACAACAAACGAACCCTACGTGTGTGCGTGATGCAGCCGACACACACAGTTTCAGTTCATTATAAGTAAAATTAAAAAAAATTAAACTCTTAAATATAAAACGGACTAATAAGTGTACAATAATTTCCCGTGGCCGAGAACAGATTCCTAAATTTCTTGAAAATGTATGCTTGTGAATTTTTAATAACTTCGACAACGCATGTAAAATTTAAAATGAAAAGTGTGGAGCGAATGCAGTAACTGATGCGTGCATAGTTTACCTAATCCGCTAAGAATTTTATAGGCGCTGCAAATGATGTTCATAGACTGTAAATGGTTCTTCTTCTTTCGGGGCAATATGTGAGAAATATCTGTAACAAGTTTTTTGCAAGTTGTTCCAGTGGTTTAGAAGATGTGGAACATCGTTATAACATTTTATATTTCATAACTTGTATTTAAAACGTATAATATTTATAAGGTGTATTTTATAACACGTATTGATTAATTAATAATTTATGCCCATTAATAATTTATAAGGGTCAAATGAAATCTGTTCTTTTTAGTACATCATACCGGCGCCGGCTATATGTGTATCTGCATGGTCGAAGGTATGAAGTGTGGTGTGTGCTCCAAGTTTTACACAGGCCAACTAGCAGCTGTAACCCAGTCAGGAACTGTAAACTAAAACTCTGGTGGCCTTCGTTCTCGTGACCGGCTCTTCCCAGCATCATGACAAAAGAATGTGGATGGCACAAGTTTTTCGTTTTAATTTAGTACCAAGTTTTCAGTGAATTAATGTTTGGTTTGGGTGTGATCTTTGTCCTCGCAAGTGGAGTGTGTGCAAAAGTCTTGGATAGATCGTTTTGTATCTGTTGTCGGTTACGAATCGAATCTGTCGAAACAGAGAAAGAACAGCTGGACTCGTAGCTACGGAGTCAAATAGTGTCTCACACTGCGTTAAAATTCCGCGTCGATAAAAACAGATGATGGTGTCAACTTTTTTATTACATCATCACAAGCGATGGCTGGTGACAAAATATGCGCTATTTCTACATACATGATTAAGATTTCGCCTTACCTCGAGAGGACTTTTTCCAGCCGTTACTAATCTTCATAATATTGGAGTATGTTGGAGTATAAGTACGCTACACCTCTCACCACACAACGCGTGTGATCCAGGTGAGCATAGTAGAACAATATCACATTGCGGTAATTGGCACGAACATAAATGTTTTGACAGTATGTTTTGACGATTTCTATTCTGGAAGATTTTATCACCCAACCTCCTCCTCCTCAGGAGTTTAGATTAACACCATGTGGAGGCAACTGTAACAGAAGGCCAGCTCTGAATGTGTGGATGCGAAACAGCACTGTCCGGGAGCTTTAAAATACACTCCTGGAAATGGAAAAAAGAACACATTGACACCGGTGTGTCAGACCCACCATACTTGCTCCGGACACTGCGAGAGGGCTGTACAAGCAATGATCACACCTACGGCACAGCGGACACACCAGGAACCGCGGTGTTGGCCGTCGAATGGCGCTAGCTGCGCAGCATTTGTGCACCGCCGCCGTCAGTGTCAGCCAGTTTGCCGTGGCATACGGAGCTCCATCGCAGTCTTTAACACTGGTAGCATGCCGCGACAGCGTGGACGTGAACCGTATGTGCAGTTGACGGACTTTGAGCGAGGGCGTATAGTGGGCATGCGGGAGGCCGGGTGGACGTACCGCCGAATTGCTCAACACGTGGGGCGTGAGGTGTCCACAGTACATCGATGTTGTCGCCAGTGGTCGGCGGAAGGTGCACGTGCCGTCGACCTGGGACCGGACCGCAGCGACGCACGGATGCACGCCAAGATCGTAGGATCCTACGCAGTGCCGTAGGGGACCGCACCGCCACTTTCCAGCAAATTAGGGACACTGTTGCTCCTGGGGTATCGGCGAGGACCATTCACAACCGTCTCCATGAAGCTGGGCTACGGTCCCGCACACCGTTAGGCCGTCTTCCGCTCACGCCCCAACATCGTGCAGCCCGCATCCAGTGGTGTCGCGACAGGCGTGAATGGAGGGACGAATGGAGACGTGTCGTCTTCAGCGATGAGAGTCGCTTTTGCCTCGGTGCCAATGATGGTCGTATGCGTGTTTGGCGCCGTGCAGGTAAGCGCCACAATCAGGACTGCATACGACCAAGGGACACAGGGCCAACACCCGGCATCATGGTGTGGGGAGCGATCTCCTACACTGGCCGTACACCTCTGGTGATCGTCGAGGGGACATTGAATAGTGCACGGTACATCTAAACCGTCATCGAACCCATCGTTCTACCATTCCTAGACCGGCAAGGGAACTTGCTGTTCCAACAGGACAATGCACGTCCGCATGTATCCCGTGCCACCCAACGTGCTCCAGAAGGTGTAAGTCAACTACCCTGGCCAGCAAGATCTCCGGATCTGTCCCCTATTGAGCATGTTTGGGACTGGATGAAGCGTCGTCTCACGCGGTCTGCACGTCCAGCACGAACGCTGGTCCATTGAGGCGCCAGGTAGAAATGGCATGGCAAGCCGTTCCACAGGACTACATCCAGCATCTCTACGATCGTCTCCATGGGAGTATAGCAGCCTGCATTGCTGCGAAAGGTGGATATACACTGTACTAGTGCCGACATTGTGCATGCTCTGTTGCCTGTGTCTATGTGCCTGTGGTTCTGTCAGTGTGATCATGTGATGTATCTGACCCCAGGAATGTGTCAATAAAGTTTCCCCTTCCTGGGACAATGAATTCACGGTGTTCTTATTTCAATTTCCAGGAGTGTAATACAACTGGCCAGCAACTAGCAAGTGTGATTCACATGTGGAAATGGACACGCATCTTGCTACTGATGTGATACCCGCGGTTCTGGTATGGGTGGATTATACAAAGTTTTCCCGTCTTCATTTACGTCAGAAGACAGCCATTACTTGTGAGAGAGTAAAATTGCCAACATTTCGGAGCGCCAACACCAACAAAGCTCTATCGGCTGCGGGAAGCAGAGAACTGACGGAGAAATAAATTCAGGTTCTGCATTACTGGGATCTGCATTTGTGATTGAATGTCCTCCAAATCAGTATCACCATCCGAATCTGACGCTGGTTTCTCGACTTTGTGTGGCGCGTGCTGGCGTTGCAGTGATGTGGAGAACCTAGGCGGACGGCCCCACTGGGAGGAAAAGGCTTAACGTCAGCAGGGCTCGTTGAGCGAAGTTTTGTCATCCAGCAGCGTTGTACACGATTGACGTGGCGTGACAGATTGATCATCGCATTCCCGTGTGTCCAATACTTATTCTTCGGTAAAATGTGCTAAAGACGGCGTAATTATGGAATGCGATGGTGACGCATTATAGCTTTAAAGTTTAGCAGACAGTACAAAGTAAGACATAACATGTATTCCTTGATTACAATATTTCTCTACTGCAGTAGTAGACGTAAAAATACCGAGACAAGAATGTATGTCACGCTAATATAGGGCACCTTACGTGAGCCTACAGAAATGTTATTAATGAAAGGAGAGGATACACACCGTTGATGAATTGGCGAAGAATTGAAAATGGAACAAAGCTTTTAACCACGTTGGTCACATTGCTCCTCTTACCGTAAGTAAAGACGAAATAGTTTTATAGCGCCTGTGATTTGGAAGTGATGACAAAGTCACTGTTGTTGTTGTTGTTGTTGTCTTCAGTCCTGAGACTGGTTTGATGCAGCTCTCCATGCTACTCTAGCCTGTGCAAGCTTCTTCATCTCCCAGTACCTACTGCAACTTACATACTTCTGAATATGTTCAGTGTATTCATCTCTTGGTCTCCCTCTACGACTTTTACCCTCCACGCTGCCCTCCAGTACCAAAATGGTGATCCCTTGATGCTTCAGAATATGCCCTACCAAACTGATCCCTTCTTCTACTCAAGTTGTGCCACAAATTTATTTTCTGTCCAGTTCTATATGGCGATATTAACTCCTCTTGTATATACCTACGACACAAAGACAACAGTTTATGGAAAGAAGTAGCCAGAGGCAAACACTATTCCAGTTGTTAACGGTTCAAAAATGTCTCTGAGCACTATGGGACTCAACTGCTGTGGTCATTAGTCCCCTAGAACTTAGAACTACTTAAACCTAACTAACCTAAGGACATCACACACATCCATGCCCGAGGCAGGATTCGAACCTGCGACCGTAGCAGTCGCACGGTTCCGGACTGCGCGCCTAGAACCGCTAGACCAACGCGGCCGGCAGTTGTTAACGGTTCTGACTATACTGAACGTTGTCAAATTTTGCCTCGAGGTCTCCATCAGGGTGGGCTACTAGAATTTCATACTTGCTGCAAATTTCCATGTATTTACTGACCAGACAATGTCAACAGTGCGACAGATACTACCTTTACATTCGGCACAACATTCAGATAATAAAAAGTTCTGAAAACGTTTTTCTCTAGTCACGTTTACATGTTAGACATTAATCGGTTTTGCTAGTCCTCACAAGTCGCCGTATGTCCGTCTTTTTATAGACGGTTGCGGACTCGGGTGTTCAATAGAGGATTTCAAATTAAACACCTTTCAGCTGTAAAATTTCCGATCTTATTTTATTTGGTAACCAATTTCAGCGTTTTACTACGCCATCTTAAGGCCCCTGACCGCCGTGTAGGAAGAATCTACCTGGGTTGTGATATACTAGTAGCAGTATTGTTGGCCACTGCTTTGATCGTCAGTTGTTTTACGTGTTTGGCCTCTCTAAAACAGTTGTGTTGGTTGAAGAGAACATGCAGTACTTTCGTAATTTATAGGGTGTTTCAGAAAGAATATTCGTATTACAAAGTATTATTTTGTCCAAACTATCGATCTCTGCGCCTCAGCTCGGCTATTGAAAAAACGAATACATAGTCTAGTTTATATTAATAGTCGCTAGATGTCAGTTGTCCTCTGTTTTGCGTGGTAACCGTCATATGCTTAAAATGGCTACTCCGCACCAGAAATCATTTTGTGTTCTCGAGTTTGCGAAGAGCAATTTCGTGATTACAGTGCAAAGACGTTTCTGGTTGAGGTACCAAATTGATCCTCCGAATGGGTGGAACAATCGCAGATGGTATCGACAGTTACTAGATATAGGATGTGTACGTAAAGGAAAGAGTGCTGGCCGCCCTCGTGTTCCTGAAGAAAATGTTGCACGAAGTCAAACTGCTTTCTGATGAAGTCCTTCAAAATCAACTTCTCGTGCCAGTCTGGAGTT
Organism: Schistocerca gregaria; assembly: GCF_023897955.1. Lineage (NCBI taxonomy): Eukaryota > Metazoa > Arthropoda > Insecta > Orthoptera > Acrididae > Schistocerca > Schistocerca gregaria. Next base: position 78,455,669 of record NC_064930.1, on the reverse strand, counting down.
ACAACTGCCTACAACAACAGTTTGGCGTGCTTTGAAACGTCGGTGGGTTATGAAGCCATACAAGTTACAGCTGTTAGAAGCTCTGCGTCCTCGTGAAAAATGCTAAGGTGTGGCATTTTGTAATGAGATTCTTGATGCTATTGATTATGTCAACAGCCTCACGCAATGAATCGTGTTCGGTGATGAAGCGACTTTCCATATTAGTAGTCAGGTAAACAAACACAGTGTTTGAAATTTGGGCCTATAGAACCCACATGCAGCCATTGAACATGGACGAGATTTGCCCAGAGTCAATGTGTTTTGTGTGACATCTCGATCATCTGTTTATGGCCCATTCTTGTTTGATAGAAACACGGTTAACGGTCAGCAGTAACTCGCTATGTTACAAAACTGATTGTTTCCGAGGCTGCATGAAGACAACTTCATTTTTCAACAATACAGCCCCGCCCCGCCCCCTAATTGAGTCTCCAAGTGCGTGAATATCTGAATGAAACTCTACTGAACTGCTGGACTGGTCGTCAAGGAGCTGGCGACTTGGCATGTCTCAGCTAGGCTCCACTGACACCGGAGTTGACACCCTCCAACTTTCTCCTGTTAGTTAAAGGCAACATCTACAGGGTGTTTCAAAAATGACCAGTATATTTGAAACGGCAATAAAAACTAAACGAGCAGTGATAGCAATACACCGTTTGTTGCAATATGCTTGTGACAACAGTACATTTTCAGGCGGACAAACTTTCGAAATTACAGTAGTTATAATTTTCAACAACAGATGGTGCTGCAAGTGATGTGAAAGATATAGAAGACAACGCAGTCTGTGGCTGCGCCATTCTGTACGTCGTCTTTCTGCTGTAAGCGTGTGCTGTTCACAACGTGCAAGTGTGCTGTGGACAACATGGTTTATTCCTTAGAACAGAGGATTTTTCTGGTGTTGGAATTACACCGCCTAGAACACAGTGTTGTTGCAACAAGACGAAGTTTTCACCGGAGGTTTAATGTAACCAAAGGACCGAAAAGCGATACAATAAAGGATCTGTTTGAAAAATTTCAACGGACTGGGAATGTGACGGATGAACGTGCTGGAAAGGTAGGGCGACCGCGTACGGCAACCACAGAGGGCAACGCGCAGCTAGTGCAGCAGGTGATCCAACAGCGGCCTCAGGTTTCCGTTCGCCGTGTTCCAGCTGCGGTCCAAATGACGCCAATGTCCACGTATCGTCTCATGCGCCAGAGTTTACACCTCTATCCATACAAAATTCAAACGCGGCAACCCCTCAGCGCCGCTACCATTGCTGCATGAGAGACATTCGCTAACGATATAGTGCACAGGATTCATGACGGCGATATGCATGTGGGCAGCATTTGGTTTACTGACGAAGCTTATTTTTACCTGGACGGCTTCGTCAATAAACACAACTGGTGCATATGGGGAACCAAAAAGCCCCATGTTGCAGTCCCATCGTCCCTGCATCCTCAAAAAGTACTGGTCTGGGCCGCCATTTCTTCAAAAGGAATCATTGGCCCATTTTTCAGATCCGAAACGATTACTGCATCGCGCTATCTGGACATTCTTCGTGAATTTGTGGCGGTACAAACTGCCTTAGACGACACTGCGAACACCTCGTGGTTTATGCAAGATGGTGCCCGGCCACATCGCACGGCCGACGTCTTTAATTTCCTGAATGAATATTTCGATGATCGTGTGATTGCTTTGGGCTATCCGAAACATACAGGAGGCGGCGTGGATTGGCCTCCCTATTCGCCAGACATGAACCCCTGTGACTTCTTTCTGTGGGGACACTTGAAAGACCAGGTGTACCGCCAGAATCCAGAAACAATTGAACAGCTCAAGCAGTACATCTCATCTGCATGTGAAGCCATTCCGCCAGACACATTGTCAAAGGTTTCGGGTAATTTCATTCAGACTACGCCATATTATTGCTACGCATGATGGATATGTGGAAAATATCGTACTATAGAGTTTCCCAGACCGCAGCGCCGTCTGTTGTTGACAATTGTAACTAATGTAATTTCGAAAGTTTGTCTGCTTGAAAATGTACTGTTGCCCCAATCATATTGCAACAAACGGTGTATTTCTATCTCTGCTCGTTTAGTTTGTATTGCCGTTTCAAATATACCGGTCATTTTTGAAACACCCTGTATGTACCAGCACTCCCACAGAGCCTGGAAGAGTTGAAGAACCGGACCTGTACTGCCATAACATCAGTGTCGAAGGACATGGTTTCCCGATTATGGGAGAGGAATTTGAGTATGGATGGGATATTGTTTGTGTCGCTGATGGAGAACATATTGAACAACTGTAATCTGAAAATGAGAGTTTCTTAAATATCTGTGTAAAGTTTCATATTCGTATGTGTTAAAGTTTAATAAATATATGCATTCGAAATACGTGTAGTCTTTTCGAAACACCCTGTAAATGTACATATCTATTTATGTACTTATTTATTTTTCTCTTTAGAGGGGTAGAGTATGATTTTCTCTTTAGACGACAGTGGAATCTTACGGAGCAGAGGAGACTGCACAAGAAGGCGTGTCCAAGACTCAACACTCCAACAGTCAGTGTGTTTAAAGCCGTTTTATAAACCACGCCCCCCTCCCCTCGCACCCTGTTAACAAGCGATGTATAAGTAAGTGAACTGCTCTCTGGTGGAAGGGTATTCGATGTAAAGTCTCTGAGTCTAGAAATGGCCGCAAAACCTGCGACTGGGTAAAGGCGAATTCACATCCCTGTACACTCAGTTGGCATTTGCTTTGTCGGCAGCCCCTGGTTGTGCGTGGGAGCCTTTGCCACTGAGCCAGACGGTGATTGTGGTTGCGGCAGTTTAGAAATGAGCCAGCGAGGCGACATACGGGGGCTGCTACGAATCAGATCGATTTCTGTAACACAGCAAATGTATAGCAGTTCAGTTTAATGCAAAATGAAATGTAATTTATCGCTTAAATGCAAGCAATAAATATCTTCCTGCCCAGTGCAATTCTCACATACCTTCACAGTGCATGAAATCATTTTCTCCCCATTGACGAACATTTTCGAAGCCTCACTTGAGCATAGTTGTGAAATTAGTTTAGAAATAGGCTGCTCACCTATCTGTGATACACTTCTTGGTATCGACTTCTCAAACACGGTGGGGAACGGACACCATACTTGTCAAGAAGCTATAAAAATAATAACTTTACTTGAAACTTCCTGGCAGATTAAAACTGTGTGCCCGGCCGAGACTCGAACTAGGGGCCTTTGCCTTTCGCGGGCAAGTGCTCTACCAACTGAGCTACTGAAGCACGACTGACGCCCGGTACTCACAGCTTTACTTCTGCCAGTATCTCGTCTCCTACCTTCCAAACGTTACAGAAGCTCTTCTGCGAACCATGCAGAACTAGCACTCCTGAAACAAAGGATACTTCGGAGACATGGCTTAGCCACAGCCTGGGGGATGTTTCCAGAATGAGATTTTCACTCTGCAGCGGAGTGTGCGCTGATATGAAACTTCCTGGCAGATTAAAACTGTGTGCCCGACCGAGACTCGAACTCGGGACCTTTGCATGGTTCGCAGAAGAGCTTCTGTAAAGTTTGGAAGGTAGGAGACGGATACGGGCAGAAGTAAAGCTGTGAGTACTGGCTTTGAGTCGTGCTTCGGTAGCTCAGTTGGTAGAGCACTTGCTCGCGAAAGGCAAGGGTCCCGAGTTCGAGTCTCGGTCGGGCACACAGTTTTAATCTGCCAGGAAGTTTCATATCAGCGCACACTCCACTGCAGAGTGAAAATCTCATTCTGGAAATAACTTTACTTGTTTCCCCACTGTCAACGAGACGAGTTCTGGCCTGTTTTTATGTAAGACCGGAATGTGGAGGAGACTGCAACACAGTTTCGCCAAAGAAGACGTCACAGTGATGTAAACATGTCTTCACAGCTCGCATCACTCTTTTGCTGGATCGGAAAATGAAGCTGGTATTAACTGGCAAGCTCAACCAGGAGCGCTATAACCGATCGTAAAAATATCTGCCCTTTCTGTTTTCAAGCTGTATACTAAAATGATATACACTGAAATGTAAGAAACCGAAACACACGGCTCTCTTAGATTACCTAGATTTTCTGGTAAACATTCAGTTGTAAGTATCGTTGTTTCTGTTAACTACTACATGTCATTACATAAATCGTAACGCATAATAGCTTCTATTCCGAAATCTATTGCGAATGAAAGTAATACACAGCCCCGCCTATCTTAGCGTTCATTTTCATAACACCGTTAACAATCAACTGTACGCTTCTTTTAAGGTCTGTGAGCTGCATTTCAACAAAGAAGGATTATTAAGCAGTACAAGTATGTACGATCCAACAATTGGCAAGCTGTTAACACCACCATTGGATCGTCGACGCTGAAGAAAAGTTAAGTTAAGGAACCAAATGTTAGGCAGAGGCCTGCATTTGTATATTACAATGTCATAAGGAGGAAGCTGGTTGTATAGTTGCATCTCGTTTGGTGTTAAACTTTTCTTTTTCAGGTGAAATACCTTCAAAGTGTCTGGGATACCCTTCATATTTGTTCAATACTCCAACATCAGCCCGAGAGGACCCTGAAAGTCGCAGGGAGCGACTAGAAAACATTGCACTTCACATTATCATTCGAATAAAGCGTGGAAACGCAGGAGAAGTTGACTGAAGTGACTTCCTTCTGTAGTTTAGAGCAACTAAAAAGTGAAATAAGTGACTGTGATAAGCATAGTGACAGGATCGCAGTTAATAAATTAGAGAGTGTGCGCTTATTATTAATCAACGACAATCCATACGTAGGAGTTGTTTGCTACTCTGTTATAAACAGTGATTTATTTCGCAGCGTTTTTATTAACTGAAATGTGTTGGAAAGATGAAACTTCCCAAAAAAAAGTCTGCGGCACATAAGAGGTGAGCGATGCTTTTAAGGAAATTTATTTGGTGTGTAGTAAAGATGAGGTTCTTTTTGATAATGTTCTCTCGTTCATTGAAGATAATTTGCAGAATTTAGTAGAGAAGTTGACACAAATGGAAAGTGAAATATATTTTTCAAAGGAATAGGTTTCATTCCTGAAATGTAAAATTTAATATCAGTTTTGATATTATGCTGTGTCTGTGATTATGTGGTCATTAGTAAATACTATTAACCCACATGGATATAATTTTCTCAGAAGCACTGGCATTATTTCTATGATAAATCCAAATACACTGTCCAGGCTTTGTACTAAGCTTTTAACTAGTCCAGTGATTGAAAAACAAAGTGATGAACTTATGAATTATATCTCACAGAAAGTTGGACCATTAGCCTCACAGGATAAAAGAGTTCTGTTAATTGATGAAATACATTTGAAATCCCAGCTTGATTACGAAGGTGGGAATGTTGTAGGTGGTGCCTTCAACAGTGACTAATTTTTGTGTGCAACCAGTGCTTATGTTTTTATGATACATAGTTCAGATTCACCTTACAAGTATGTGGATACATTCTCCCACTGAGAACAACTCAGGCTGATGTACTTTTTTCATACAAAAAAAAATCTTAAATTAGAAGCAGCTTGATCTGAGGTTGTTGGTTTAGTGGCAGACAATAATTCAATTAGTAGAAAAACAATATCTAACTTTAGTACTCCACCAGAAATGAAGATAAAGTACTGTCACCCTGCACAAACTTCTGCAGATCACCTACTGTACTGTTTTGTGGACACAGTTCATCTTTTAAAGTGTATCTGTAACAACTGGTTAAATGAAAAGGAGCAGATTCTGTGTTTTCCTGATTTCAGTGAGAGCATGGAGGGAGGCTTTGCATCAGTCACAGCATTAAAGGAGCTGCACATGATTGAAAAAGGTGACTTATTACAATACAGAATCTCTCTAATTTTAAAATCTCTGTTTGCAAATTCAATTGGTGCTTTGTATCTTTAATGATATGACAGTTGTTGCTCTGCAGATACTAGGCTCGAAGAAAGGAACTCAAAATATAGAAAGCACTGCAACATTTATAAAAATAATAAATCTTTGTTGCTGTATTGTGAATGTGAGAAACATTCCATAAGGGTCAGAGTATAAGAAATGTTTTGCAGGAACCTGTAACTTCTAATTCCCATCGCATATTTGATTTTTTAAAGAGCTTCTTGTCTTGGTTAGATTGATGGCATGGGTTGAATGATGCATGAAACTTGCTAAAGAGACACACTTTGCTTTAAAACATACAACAGCTTCCTTGACTGATTTCAGTAGCTATTGGCTGTCTGACAAAAACAGATCCTATTTGCTCCTTGGAAGAATACAGACTGACAGTTTGGAACTAAGTGGGGAAAATTACCACATTTCTTTTAAACAGGTATTTGAAACTGCCCAAAAACTTAGGGCTCAGATCATATCTTCCTTTATAGTACAGTATAAAATAGTAGGAGCTGTGGTTATTAAGGTGTCAGATATTTTTGAAAGAACTTTTGAAATCCAGGAGTTAGAAGATACCCCAGTACCAGATTTATTAAATGTAGTAGTAGATGAGAACGATGTCGAAAGGACACCTGGCCATTATTGCACTACATAATAGGATACTGCTCACACCAAGTGCTGAAAAAAAAGTTCACTGCATTGCAAAGTATTTCTCATTTCAGATGAAATAAAGCAGGATGATCATTTGATAAAGGCAAAGGATCTAGGAGGCTTGGCATACACCAAAGAAGATGTAGTGGCATGTGTAGCTTACATTTATTTACCTTTTTAAAAAATTGTAAAAGAACATTAAATTTGGTTTCTGCAACAGGCAAATCAGAGGTGTGTGCCTTTGAAGATAGTATCCTGTAATATTCCCAGTGATTTGTTTAGTGGATTTCAATGGACAAACAGACATAGTCTTGAATTTATCAGGTGTTCCATAGTGCTCTGTTGCGTAAATATCGTATCAAATAATTATACTAAGAGAAGAAATGATGCAACTACGATGAAAAATATAAATGTTTTTGAAAGAATGAAAAAATGTAACTAAAGTGTACATTAATTTATTAACGATATATAGAACAGTGTTTTGGAAATCATATAATGAGGTGAAATAAAAAGTCTCTTTATATTTTTATTTAATTACATTCCTTTTCTGCCCACCCCCTCGTTTTCTTTGCGCGCGCGCGCGCGCGTGCGTGTGTGTGTGTGTGTGTGTGTGTGTGTGTGTGTGTGTGTGTGTGCGTGAGTGCGGGCGTGCGTGGGGGGCGGGGGGGGGGGGGGGGGGCGACTGTTTGCATGTGTGAAACATACATGTAACAGAATTTCTCAATTATGTTAAAGAGTTATGAATGTGTGTTTCCTTACTCATTGAAGACACTAGATGAATCAGTAGATTTCGAAAAATTTGCATTACTTTGTGTGCTGCTTCTTTAAATATGTATTCGTATGAAACAAAATTTTGGTGGCTATGTTTCAGCTAATTCGGTAATTTTCCAGTAACAGAAAATGAACATGGAATCCTCCTGCTGCATTTTACAATTAGTGATTCACATCTGCGCTTGTTTTCCATTCAAAGGTGTTAATATTTTATATATATATACGGTGACGTGGATCGCTAATTGTTGTAACATAAAAAGATGCAAATTACGAGTTATGTATTGTCACGCTATGGGCCTGTGGTAAAATTATAAAGTTGCACCACAAGAAGTCGAAATATTGCGAATATGAGATTTGCAGTTAATAGGCATCAGTGAAGGAAATTATGAACATGTTTATTTTACGTTATTTAAAATGACCATTTACATTTATGAAAGACGCAGGAAGTAATTGTTCAGTCACTTAACTGGACAACCGTCTTGCAGGGCGCGCCAAAGTGCCGATATTGTATGACCCGTGCTGTGACGTCACGACGCCCGCTGTGAGGCTTTGTTTCTAGGTGGGGTTGCCTGACGACGGCGAGCTCTACGCTACAAACTGCAAGCAGAGCAAAGATCGCTCACGACAAGCGTGAGGCTGCCTACCGTGCTGCCATCTTGTGGCACTGGCTTGCAACAGGGGTTAGTTGCCTGGCGCACCGTTCGATGGCAGGACCTGTCGCAGCTGATATCATTTCGTTTTGCAGGAACATGGGTTAAGCAATTAAAGTTCTCACAGTTGCATCGATTACTTACTTTGTTTTATTTACACAGCTGATACATGTGACAGTGAAGTGTAGTAATTGGAAATGGTGTAGAACTGTTGAATGCCTCGTTGCAGGGGAAATTGTGAAAATGTGCCACGAGCATCGGTGTTTTCTTTTCGTAAATGGGTAGAGCTCCAGCAGAACTGGGTAGCTGACTGCAATACATCGTGAAAGGTTTCGTGTTGCACAGAATCCGAAGGTAAGCTCACCATCTTTGCAAATGACTTAGATTGTGTCACGGTATGTGCACTTTAATATAGAGAACATTACCAGCTTGTCGTGTGTTCTTGTTAACATGATGTCCAGTTGTTTATGAAGAACGTAATTTCCGTTGACCTGGTGCCATTCTATAGAAAAACAAGTTCTCTCTCTACAATACTGAATCACTAGCAGACTGAGATCTACTTATGTAGCTTTCGAACTCTAAATACCGAGTCAGTATTGATCGATTTGTTCTGAAAGTAACCGACTCCAAGCGCATGTTGTTGTTGTGGTCTTCAGTCCTGAGACTGGTTTGATGCAGCTCTCCATGCTACTCTATCCTGTGCAAGCTTCTTCATCTCCCACTACCTACTGCAACCTACATCCTTCTGAATCTGTAAAGTGTATTCATCTGTTGGTCTCCCTCTGCGATTTTTACCCTCCACACTGCCTTCCAGTACTAAATTCGTGATCCCTTGGTGCCTCAGAATATGCCCTACCAACCGATCCCTTCTTCTAGTCAAGTTGTACCACAAATTTCTCTTCTCTCCATTTCTATTCAATACCTCCTCATTAGTTATGTGATCTACCTATCTAACCTTCAGCATTGTTCTGTAGCACCAAATTTCGAAAGCTTCTATTCTCTCCTTGTCTAAACTATTTATCGTCCATGATTCACCTCCAGACATGGCTACACCCCATACAAATACTTTTAGAAACGGCTTCCTGACACTTAAACCTATACTGGATGTTAACAAATTTTTCTTCTTCAGAAACGCTTTCCTTGCTATTGCCATTCTACATTTTATATCCTCTCTTGTTCTACCATCATCAATTATTTTGCTCCCCAAATAGCAATACTCATTTACTACTTTAATCATCTCATTTCCTAATCTAATTCGCTAGCATTAACCGAATTAATTCTACTACATTCCATTATTCTCGTTTTGCTTTTGTTGATGTTCATCTTATATCCTCCTTTCAAGGCACTGTCCATTCGGTTCAGCTGCTCTTCCAGGTCCTCTGCTGTCTGTGACAGAATTGCAGTGTCTTATGCGAACCTCAAAGCTTTTATTTCTTCTCCGTGGATTTTAATTCCTATTCGAAATTTTTCTTTTGTTTCCTTTACTGCTTTCTCAATATACAGATTGAATAACATCGGGGAGAGGCTACAAACCTGTCACACTCCATTCTCAACCACTGCTTCCCTTTCATGTTCCTCGACTCTTATAACTGCCATCTAGTTTCTGTACAAATTGTAAACAGCCTTTCGCTCCCTGTATTTTACCCCTGCCACCTTCAGAATTTGAAAGAGAGTATTCCAGTCAACGTTGTCAAAAGCTTTCTCTAAGTCTACAAATGCTAGAAACGTAGGTTTGCCTTTCCTTAATCTGTTTTCTAAGATAAGTCGTAGGGTCAGTATTGCCTCACGTGTTCCAACATTTCTACAGAATCCAAACTGATCTTCCCCGAGGTCAGCTACTACCAGTTTTTCCATTCAAATCAAGGTTCGTTGGTTTGTGGGGGTTGAAGGGACCGGAGTACATAGGCCATCAGTCCCTAGCAAACAAGGATGACATTAATTTTCCAATTGTTACTCACCTAACTGCTACAGACATGGCACACGTTTTGTGCATTTACAGCACACTGTGTTTGTTTTTCTGTCCTTTGAACCAGGACACAATGAACACATTCTCTCCTGGTGACTCACTCTGCTGTTGTTGTTACTACTGCTGTTTTGTAATTTAGGAATAGTAATGAACTTTTCCATATCTAGGTATATGGATTACTGTAGTAAGGGATTAGACGATTTCCTGATCATAAACAGTTAGATTACCTACACTGAAAGGTCCTTGATCAAAAGTCTCTTATGCAAAATCCCTTTATTATATGTGAGATGTCGTTTTTTTTAATAAAGAATTAAGGCTTTTGGAGAGTGTATATCCCTTTTGTTGCACCAGAGAGAGAATGGCCACCGTTTAATTTGTCTTTTGTACGTATAATCACGCACTATTTGATCCATAACATCCTCACCATTCTTCATTTGGTTATAAAATTTCACAACCTCAGGCTTGAGAACTGGATACTGTTCATCTATAGATTTATCATAATTAGTGGTACATAGGAGGCCTACACACTTGTTTTTCTTTGGCAAAAACCTAACCATCGTCATTTCCTTTGTAATTGCAAATAGACTTGAATTTACTGCTCTGCTCCTATTGGGCTTCATCTCTTTCGGAATTTCTCTTTTGTTCATCCTCGTTGTTCCCACAACAATCAGGGTTTTAGACAACATATGTTCTGCCATGGTACACTTGCAAAATAATTATCTATGGTAACATTTTTGGCTGTACCAGCAATATTGCCTGCAAGCGTCTTCACTGTGGTAAGGTCCAAATTTTTCTGGGTTGGGACACCTGGTTCTCTTCCTGTGTACACAATCCTGTCAATGACATAACCAGTTTTTCTTTGCACATCCAGAATATTTTCATTCCATACTTTACAGCCTTGTTTGGTATATATTGCACAAATCCACAATGGCCCCTAAATGGAACTAACTGTTCATCCACCTTAACATAACTTTTAGGTACATTATTTTCTGCACTGTCCAGTAAATATTTTCCACACATAGGATATAGCATCAAGTTTATCAGTATGTAACCTAGCTCCTTTGTTCTTTTGTCATCACATCTAATGAATCTTCTTATTGCCTCAAACTGACTCACAGACATTGTAGCTCTATATAACAGATTGGAAAACTTTCCCAGAAAAACTTCTCTGATTGGAACATCCCAAACTTTATCTGCTCCATTATGAGGTAAAATTACCCAGAAAGTGAACATTTTGTCTCTAGCTACATCATTCCAGTTTATTTTTGTTGGTACACAAAGTCTTCTTGCTTCTATCTTTGTGTATCTCACAGTTCCATCCGCAATGGCTAGAAGAATAAATAAATCCCAAGCATCTTTGGGGGTGCCCCTTGCTGGTCCTGGAATAATTTACGCCAAATTGTGTTCAGGCATTTTATTGGCACTGGGGGGCACTTACTCCGTTGCATACAATTTGGAGCAATATATATGTTAGTTCTCTCTGCTTATTTATCCAGAGGCATTATTACCTACATCATCATCATCATCATCATCAATATCATTATCACCACCACCACAACTTTGTTCTTCACTCAGAGAGCTGCATGCAGCTGCCTAAGGAAGAATTTCATGGTTCTCATCTGAAGCAGTACTTGTATCTGAAAGGAAATCATCATCTTCAACCTCTCATTGACTAACAAGTGATTCAAAATTTGGGCTTGATAAGCGTATGTTATCTTTTTTCCTCCCCCTTTTTTTAGATGTAGATTCTGACATTATATCTGAAAAAAATGATGTGGAGAAATAACCTCTCTTATTCTGTCGACTGTAGGACTTTAACTGCTGTTCATTTTATTGTTTAGTGTTACAAATGACACTTACCTTTCTTCCGAGTTCGTATCGAATATCAGACACACCTCTGCTGTGCAGCAAATTCCTACAACATTACTATATTGATTCACATACTCGTAATAATCCACTACAACATTTCGCTCTGTTACACAACACAGGAGTACGCTAACTCACAGTTGAACAGAGTTGTGAGTTGTAACAATATATTTTCTGCAATGACAACAATGTGTAGGTGCACCAATAATGCATTCTCTGAATTCTAACAAACTGCAATCGATTACAACTCAATCTAATTTAATGGCAATACAACATAAACCATAGGTTTCATCGGACCCAGGTTATGTACGTGAGTGGTATAAAGACGAAAAGTAAGTTACACATAAAACCAATGACACAGATTTCTAATGGTACCTTCAATGTGTTACTGAATATTGCTAGAGAGCATACCTGATGAGTTGGGCCACAACTTTAAGTCATATATTAATTAAAAGTTAAAACTCTCTGCAGGTCCCTTGGAGCCAGGGAGTGATTACCAGGGTTAAATCGTTTATAGTTAATGGGAACTTCTTTGTACCAAGTTTTGTGGTTACACTTTTACCAACATCTTACTGCATACTCCGGTAGTATTCACCACAACACAACATGAAAGTGTAAGAGTATCTGTCGTTTCTATTAGAGCAAAGCTAATGACACTATCTGACTATAGTATGCCAATCTTTGGGCAACTTGATCCCTTCTAAGCACCAAAGAAAGCCATTCAAGTTCATGAAATGTCTTTCCTGTTCATACTGGGCATCAGTTGCTACATTGGTTACAATAGTTAGTTCTAATTTTCTGCTTTCCAGGCGCTTCTGTGGAACAAGAAGCTGACGAATAGTACTTTGGACAGTTAGACAGAATCGATGGTACAGTTGCTGGTTTAAGGCGAAGTTTCAGAAGAGGCAAAGAATATTTATTTCCTGTGGATCTGGCGAATTTTCACCACGTCTCACAATGAGGGCCTCAGCGAAATGGAGCTCGCAGACCTTGAAATAATGAGAAAAACCTTCTATCGGCTACATATCATAATGCCGAAGTGCAGGGTTGCCACTAATATTAATGCAAACATGCAAAATGGCTTAGCAAGGATGGCTAGAAGATAAATGTAAGGATGTAGAGGCTCATCTCACTAGGGGTAAGATAGATACTGGCTACAGGAAAATTAAAGAGACCTTTGGAGAAAAGAGAACCACTTGTATGAATATCAAGAGCTCAGGTGGAAACACAGTTCTAATCAAAGAAGGAAAAGCAGAAAGGTGGAAGGAGTATATAGAGGGTCTATACAAGGGTGATGTACTTGAGGGCAACGTTATAGAATTGGAAGAGGTTGTAGATGAAGATGAAATGGGAGATATGATACTGCGCAAAGAGTTTGACAGAGCACTGAAAGACCTAAGTCAAAACAAGACCCCGGGAGAAGACAACATTCAATTAGAACTACTGACAGCCTTGGGAGAGCTAGTCCTAACAAAACTCTACCATCCAGTGAGCAAGATGTATGAGGCAGGCGAAATACCCTCAGACTTCAAGAAGAATATAATAATTCAAATCCCAAAGAAAGCAGGTGTTGACAGATGTGAAAATTACCTATCAGATAATAAGCCACAGCTGCAAAATACAACCTTGATTAATGATTTGTTTTGTGTGAATATCATAACCGCCAATATGAGGACAGTTTGCGATAATACTGGTGGCTTCTGTCTCAGTTTTTATAATGTAATTTATTTAAGGAACATTCAGGATTAAAAATGTACTCCTTTTAATTTAATAAAAGTGTTAAAAATGATCACAGCTGTCTTATAGTTTACTGATACACCTTAAAACAAAATATCTCAGAATGTTAATATCCACAAAATACTTTTTTATGTTTAAATTCTCGAATTGGACTTAACGGGTCCAATGGACCCAAGGTATATAAAGGTGCAGAAAATATAAGTCATGCACAGAAGGATTAAATGACTTAACTGACATTATAGATAACTTGGAAAACTACACCAGAAATAACAATGACATTTCAGTAACAGAGTACTTGCTATCCATAGCCAATTATTTGAAAAATATGGTAAATGTTTTTGATAAAACCGAAAGTAGCGAAATTAATTTTTTATGTGAGCAAGTGAATTTAATGGGTGTCCAAAAGAGGCATTACAGATACTTGTCAGATTGTATTATGTTTCATACTGTTTTATTTTCAATATAACCAGACACTTATGAGTTTATAACGAACACGCACTGTCTTATGCTACCCCGTCCTAACACACTGCATAAAATTTCTCCACATTTTCAAACATACAAAGCAGGTGAGCAGCTAGGTGGCAATTAGAGGTAGTAAACAAAACAGAAGATCCAATTTCTTTGTGAATCAGATAATGTTTCTTCACTAATTTGTCTGTATTGTTAGTGACAAAAATTCAATTAACAGATGGGCAACCTCATTCTTTGCTTCCACTCCTGAACTGTCAATTGTTTACAATATCCCTTTCAATGACACACAGCCCCATTTTGATTTTTACATTCCGTTCACACATTAAAATGTGTCACATACAAATGGATCAATGAAGAAGATCCAGATCAGACAAAAAGTACCTATAGTTTGAAACTGTATCAGAAGGTACACAACTGCTTATGGCGAAATTCTCTGCAGTCAAAAAGCTTCATGATGTGGAGTGCACACAGATAATAAATTTTTGCCAAAAACCTTAATTTAAAGTCTCTTTATAGACGCAACCTGGAGGAACAAAACTTGCGCTTAATATTTTCAATGAGAGGACTGTTCGAGTTTTGTTAGCCATGGGGGAGTATCATCTTAATGAAAGTTTGGAGAGCACTCTTAAATTCATCAAAATTAATTTGTACATGGCAGTACACCTTAAATATTAGTTGATCTGTTGGAGATATCCGTTTCAAGGATGCTCTGCAGAAACCACCTTCCAGGACAATATCAGATGTTTAGAAAGATTTTTATCATGGCAGGATATATGGAAACGTTGTCCCGATCACACATTTGGATTACCCAATGACACTCATTTGCGCGTATCTTGTACCACTCATGCTCCTCTAGAAATGGCCAATTACTGCATTGAGGACTCGAATTTTAAATATCTTTTGCCAGGAATGGTTGAGACAGACGCTGTGGAAAAAAGATTTGGAAAATATCGAACAATGGCAGTATGTCGCTATTTGATATCTCTCAGACAGGCATTAGAAATGGAATCAAAGCTAAGAATTTAGGCGCCACTACACTTGAAAATTCCATCATATGTTCTTGCAGAATTTGGAAATGATTTAGATTCTTTGGAAGCTGACTATGTACATGATGCCGCCTTACCACTACCACAACAAAACTTTGACAATATAACGGATTTCAGTGAGGATCAAATTCAGTCTGTTCAGGAATACTTGCCTTTTTTTACACATACTTGTCATGGTACTGTGTCAATGCTGTTCTTAAGAAGCTGAGATGCGAGACATGTGAAACATATCTAGAGTGAGGTAAAACATTATCAGCAATAGAAAATAATGAAGGACAATGAGGTTGTACGGCTGGTCCCGGCAGAGGTTCGAGTCCTCCCTCGGGCATGGGTGTGTGTGTTTGTCCTTAGGATAATTTATGTTAAGTAGTGTGTAAGCTTAGGGACTGATGACCTTAGCAGTGTAGTCCAATAAGATTTCACACACATTTGGACATTTTTTTTTACAATGAGGTTATTAATGTTGTCATTTCTGTTTATACGGTTGTGAATACCATGTTCTCTGGAGAACATCAACTCAGCTTCATTAGATGCTCTTCTGAGATAAATTTACTTTTAAAATTAGCTCCTGATGTAATTAAAAAAGAAGACTTCTTCATAAACAAGTTTTCTTCTAGTCAGGTAGATCACACAGACGACAGAATTTTTCAGTCAGTGGTAAAAGCAGGGTGTAATGTCTTTCTCAATAACTATGTTAAGAAAATTAACGGTAGCCGTAATGGTAACAACAGCAAAACGAGAAAATTGTCAACTGTAAAGTAGTTTAGAATAAATTTTGTGACAGGTTAACAAACATTTACATTTGTCATTTTCCCCTCATTTCTAATTTTCTCTTCTCACTATGTGTAATTGCATTGTAAACACTGAATGTGCATAATACTGAGCCTATATTTTACCTACAAAGATTTCATTTCATTAACATCAGTATTCTGGTACACAGTTGACAGTTATAATGACACAGACAGGCGGAGGTGTCAGATTTATATAATGTCTCTTTCAGCTATGTTGGTCAAAACTTGGTTACAGCAGGGTTTACAATTAAACTAATCCTGGCGACAACATCGATACGATCTTTGGTGAGTCATTTATGTCCGAGTGAATTACATTTTTGACAAAGTGACTAAACTAGAATAATTACCTCATCCTGTCTGGTAACTTCACTTGCAACATTTTTGTTAAAACACAGTAGCCGCGTGGGATTAGCCGAGTGGTCTCAGGCGCTGCAGTCATGGACTGTGCGGCTGGTCCCGGCGGAGGTTCGAGTCCTCCCTCGGGCATGGGTCTGTGTGTTTGTCCTTAGGGTAATTTAGGTTAAGTAGTGTGTAACCTTATGGACTGATGACCTTAGCAGTCAAGTCCCATAAGATTTCACACGCATTTGAACAAACAGTAAATTTTTGCATTATGATCTCAAACACAATAGAAGGAAATCAAGGAGTATTGTAAGCAGCGTAACATGCATTTTGCACTATGGCATACAGGAACGGCATACTTTCTTTATAACTGATACAGGGAGGCACAATTTCATTATAAGTGGCCCACAGATTGACAGTCGAGCACTAAGTCTCCTGATTTTGTTACTGTTTCACGAAAGAAGTGCTGGTTTGCAGCGACGGCCTAGGGGCGATGACGTCACAGTTGCGTCTTGTGGCCTGTAAATCAGAAGCTGTGGGCTCAACCCGCTGCAGTCTTCTGCACGCCTGACTGTCGACAGTTCAAGGTGACGTCGGACTGCCTGGTTGTGTCGCTCTAGCCTCGTCCTCAACTGAGCATTTTTTAATGGGCTGAAGTTCTCTATTCATCGAATTATGCTCCAATATCGAACATTCTCTGCTCTAGCTATATTCAAACAACAGAAAGAAGTTGAAACACATTTTATTAAGTCACAATTTAAAGGGAAGTCACCACTAACGTTGAATACTATTATTTTATAGTGCCTTTATTATTTCTTGCAGAGTAATTTTGTCTTGCTCGTTCGAAACACATCAGTTCTAGTGCTTCTGGATTTTGAAATGAATGTCCTACTGACATTGTTACTCATCTTAGTTGACATAAACTCCTTGGGGCATTCAACATATGAGACGTCGTAGCAAATTCTGAGGTGTGGTCCAGCAGTTTATTGAATCTGTACCAGTGCAATACTGCCACTGAAAGCTTTCGCTGCCTTTAAAATGAGCTAAAAAATCAAGAGTGACCTGATGAAAGTCTACATGTTAAGCACGATTACCTAGTTTTTTTTTAAAGTAATTACAACATTGCTTGTGAACCCTCAGGTTCTGATTGCTCATTCAAATGTCGTAATAAGTAATAGTTTTTACAAACAGGACAAACCACTACATATAGGCACTACTCCACTTCTTCCCGTTTTGGTTACTGACGACAGCTCTCACACACCACCGTTAAATGTGAATACATTAATGGTCACAGATCGCGCTTAGCATCTATCCCAATCAAAAATTGTACTAAAAGAAATTAATGATAATGTAACATCAATATTTTAAATATAGCTGCACAACGGCAATGATTTCACGTAACAAAATTATAAGCAGCCGACCAGTTGCAATGGATACAGAAATCCTTACCTAAGTTTCGACAAATATGAATTTGTCTTCTTCAAAAGGTAACCTAAGGGCAATGAACATCATAGCTTACATTAGAAAAGTATGAAACGTATAAGCCAAGAATAAATATTAAGACAAATTAGAGAACTCTTGCATTACAGAAGTATGATAATGCCGACTAGTACTTACAATTTTACATTAGTAAGGACTAATGTACCATCACCGTTTTTACAATTGTGGGCATAGATCCATGTGTCAAAAATAAAACATAGCCCTAGAAATAGGGTTTGTCAGCTTAATATAAAATAGCTCATGGATCTTGCAGAGCTCACAACCGACTGAGTGGAATCAGCGAGCGTAGTTACTCTAAAAACAGGGTAGGTGGCGTTTGTGCGGAGAAACACCCACTTAAAATAGCACTATAGAGGCGATATGGCTGCAGATGCAGGAGGGGGGGGGGGGGGCAGGACCCGGACCGATGAGGGGGAAAAGGAGGGAGGAGAGGAGAAAAAAAATTAGGGAGCCAAATGGAGAGAGGGACATGGAAAGGGGGGGGGGGGCTGGGCAGATGCGAGAAGGAGCTGGAAAGGCTGTGGAGGGGAGAGGAAAAGGACTCAGGGGAGAGAAGGGAGTCAGAGAGAGGGTAGGTGGGAAAAAAGAGGCTGGAAGAAGGGGTAGGGGGAGCCCGAAAAAAGGACAGAGGAAGGGAGGGGGAAGTGAGGTTCAGAGTTGATAGGAGGGATAAATGGAGAGAGAGAGGGCATCATCTGGGAGAGAGAGTCGATGGAAAGCCACCTTTGGAAAGGAGGTGAAGGATGTAGGGGTGGAAGGTACGGGGGACACAATGGTAAAGGTGCGGAAGAGGGTGGGGATTGGAGAGGAGAGGAGCAACCAGGGGATGAGGGGGATGCAGGTGGCGGGGCTGGCACTGGTATAACAGAGGATCGGACACAGTAAGGATTAGTAGGTGTGGAGTTCAACCCTCATGGCGACAGAGGAGTTTGAGGTGTTGAAGGAGGTTGTGGGCTTTGGATTGGATAAAGCGGGGATGAGGGATCCAGGTGAAGTTGTAAGACTACAGTAAGATAGCCAATATTTGTCTTCTCATTAATTATATATTTATATGAAGTGGAATCTCTGTAATGTGCGATCTATGATGTACTATGACATGTTTTGTCTTTCTCACATAATCTCTTTGGTTATCTTTAGAATTGAATAATTTTGTTTAACTGTCAATATGATCAGATGATATGTTTGTGTGCTACTCCAAAATTGCTGATCCTCACTTAGGGTTCCTAGTTCTCTACGTATGAAAAGGTATTGTGACTTCCCTGTGGAACAGAAACTTAACTTCATGCGCTAAATGTGGTTGGTGCGAATGAAAAGGTGGACAACGAGTTAGTCGGAAACGAGCTACAAAACTGCTGGCAGCTTATGATAGAACAGTGTATTGCGCTGGTGGCGAGGGACGATTTTGGTGCCTTGTTGCACTGTGCCAAAGCCTTGGGTGGATGGATGGATTTAATTATCTTGCTCTGTTTCTGGAAACTGTGTTAAAAAAAAATCTGAGGAATGTCGCCACCAAGAGAATGACAGAGCTTAGCGTTACCAAGTCTGTAGGAGACGAGATACTGTCTGAAGTAAAGCTGTGAGAATGGGGCGTCAGTCATGCTTGGGTAGTTCAGTTGGTAGAGCACTTTCATATCAGCACAAACTCTGCTGCAGAGTGAAAATCTCATTCTGGAAACATCCCCAAGACTGTGGCTAAGCCATGTCTCCGCAATATCCTTTCTTTCAGGAGTGGTAGTCCTGCATGGTTCGCAGGAGAGCTTCTGTAAAATTTGGAAGGTAGGAGACGAGATACTGGCAGAAGTAAAGCTGTGAGGACGGGGCGTGGGTCGTGCTTTGGAAGCTGAGTTGGTAGAGCATTTGCCTGCGAATGGCAAAGGTCCCGAGTTCGAGTCTCAGTCCAGCACACAGTTGTAGTCTGTCAGGAAGTTTCATAAGTATTAATTATTTTTCAAAGGTAAAGTGAGCATAAAACTACCAGCGGCATGAATTGCAACCAGTTTGAAAGAATGGATAGTAAAAAGTTAGCTAAGACTGAAAGTGACAGATATCTAAACTTAACAGTAACTAAAATGGATAAGAAACTAGAAATGACTGCAGACAAGCGAGGACGGAATGCGACTGACAGTTTCTCCGCCGGCGCACCAAGAGAGGCCACTAGGTGCGAATTGACTTACATACAAGTTCACTCAAACGTAAACGAACATATTCAAGACACGAACATCGTGCGTGCTAAACAAGACAAAACAGACAATGTTGTCGAAGACATAGGCTATGCAAATGAATCAAGGGACATGTTTGAATCACCAAAAACAGAAAGGGAAGTAGAATTTGAACACGAAAATGCAGAAGAACCTGAAAGTGAAAAGGACCCAGATATGAGAGATTTGTTAAAAATGTTGTCTGCACAAATTGCAGCACAGGGACAGCAAATTTCAGCACACAGTGACAGTATTAATGCACAAAATCAACCAATGAGAACTCAAAGAAGTGATATTTACCAACAGATAAAAAAACACAGTAACCAAATTGAAATGCAAAGAACCAAACTTAGCATTTTTTTCTTTATAGAATTTAGATTCCCCACGAAGGGGGCGGGCTTGCAGCACCTTAGTACACTGCTCTTCAGCCTACAGAATTTTTAAACCATAAGAAGAAGATAATAAAAACAATAGAAACAGGCGATAAAACGGTGGCTTAAATTGTAAAACGGCGAAAAATTGTGGAAAGTTCAAACTTAGTAAACCAATTGAAGATGTCGATTAAAGGAATGGTGAGTAATGAGATCAAAAGCCTTAAAAGCGAAATTAATATCATCCATGGTAATGTTACCAATGTACAAGGACAGATTGATGACACTAACGAAAGATTTGACACTGAAATGATTAAAATTCAAGATCAAATAGAACCTTTAGTCAGTACTAAAGTGAACGAAAAAGTATTTGGTATTAAATCCGAAATAAAAACAGAACACAACGCCGAAGTTGCCAGAGTAGACAGTCTGTGTCAGAAATAGGTGCCGGCCAGAGAGGCCGAGCGGTTCTAGGCGCAACAGTCTGGAACCGCGCGATCGCTGCGGTCGCAGTTTCTAATCCTGGCTCGGGCATGGATGTGTGTGATGTCCCTAGGTTAGTTAGGTTTAAGTAGTTCAAAGTTCTAGGGGACTGATGACCTCAGATGTTAAGTCCCATAGTGCTCAGAGCCATTTGAACCATTACTTTTTTTCAGAAACAGGTAGGGAACTGGTCAAACAAATTGTTATTTGCGAAAAAAAATGTGACCATGACACTTCACAAATCCAAGGTAAAATGTACGAGTTGGAAAGAAAACACAAGCAAGACCTACCCAATTTATTGAATGAATAGACTACAATAAAATCTTAGGGCGCGAGGAAAAATTCGACCCTTCAAAAAGTTATAACGGATGGCAACCCCTGAATTTCGCAAAGAATTGCGGAAGAAACTTTCCTGAATACCTGTCTGGTGAGGAAAAGATTAACGCAATGATCAGTGCATGGGCAGGTGATGCAAAAAGGTGGGGGCTAAATTTGGACACAAACCAGTTGTCTTTCGGGGATTACAAACAAAAATTTATTGACGATATCTGGTCAGAATAGAAACAACACCATTTATGGCGTGAATTCATTCTGGCCAGGTTTTATGATAGTAGAGATATACAGACCATGAAAGAATTTTATGGGTCCTCTAATAGAAAATTGATACATCTGAAGACTAGACGCACTAAAGTTGACATAGTTTGGGAACCATGGAGTAAATTACTGAGAGGTTCGAAACGGTATGTCGGAAGTAACCATAGGAGTTTTTCAGCATGTTTGGAAAGAGTCGAAGACGAAGACCTTTGGCGAGGAAATCGTGAGTCTCGTCCTGGTATCAACCAATTGCGGGAAAATAATGACCAGAACGTACAAACAGAAAATGACCGATTTCGCGTAAACATGGTACAGAGAGGTAGCGGAAGAGGAAGAGGCAATTTTGCATCCCATGCAGAGGATTCTAGCAGCGGAATTATCAAAATAGAGACTAACTGGAATACTAAAAACCGCGTGTGTTAATGGCAAGATTCACGCGGATGGCGGTTTCAGGCCCAAAACAAAGATATCAAATAAGAAATTCGAGCGGGAGGAATACAGTCTATGGGGCAGAAAGATTAATAACGTGGCGGTGGAAGATGCACGCGGAATGATACATAGTAATGTGCACTGATTGGATGCACGAGGCACTATACATAGCTATTTCAAACGGTACCAATATCTCATTGGTTGGCGGTAAGAGACAATGAGACGTAGCTACTTGTAAGTAGATCTTTGAACACTTAATATGATTTTCCCGGGACCTATCTTGGTGTGTGGATGTGTTGTGCTTTTCTTAATTCATCGTCGTACGGTAGGCCATGGCTAATGTTGAACGGACTCGTGATGAGGCAGGCTTGTGTGATGTGTGAGGAACAAATTTTAATGCAAGAAAAACCTTGTACCGATATATGAGGGTGATACATCGCAAGAATATATACGTACAGCCTAGGAAAGATATATATGTAATATTTGCGACAAGTTGGTAACGGACGTAAACAATCACATGAAGAGACACAATTTCGCTTCTGGAAAGTTAGAAGATAAGTTGGTTACCTCTCTGTCACCATATAAGTGCTGCATGGATCTTAATGTAACACAACTGCAACCAGATGGCTGGTAGTCAAGCATGCTATATTGGCGAAAAAGTTATGGAGTTATCACCAGTGTGATATCCTCAGTCCGAATATCTGGATGTGGATTGCAGATTGAGCAGAAACGTTCAGGTAACACAAAAAGCACATGGACAGGTGCAGAGTAAGGCTATAAAGGAAAGGGTTCAGGAGGTTAATTACTAGGTAACAGCCATGGGAGGCAATGCCAGAACTGGCGTAAAACTCTTTGAATGACGATTAACAGGTAACTAGTAGATTTAAGCAAAGTACAGTCTCAGTTGTGATGTAGGCCCTCTGGATAGACAGTTTACGAATAGTCAGGGATGTGGCATTTGCTCTAAATTTTTAAAGTAGTTTCATGAAGCACAAATAACTTATTTTAGATATTTGAGTAATGGAGTCCCTAGTTTCTCATTGCAGCTTTACTGTGTTGTTCACATCCCTGAAGATTCTCCTTCATAATTGGCAGTATGAAACATGATGGATGAATAAGTGAATTCATTCTGTGTACACGTTCTTTTTCCCTTGCAGTATGCTATTAAGATATTAAGCAAAAACCTGTTTTCTTTGTTATTTAGATGACATGTACCGAGTTCAATACATTTAGATGCTCTCGGAGGAAAGAACTGATACATCATTTGGAGTGTGTTCACCAACAGAAAATTGAGTGCAAAGAAATGACATTTAATTCTGTGGAAAGTGAGGAAACAAAAAATTATAGTTTATTGTTTGTATTTGCCAGATAAGTGATGTTGTACATTGATTGTATATGTAGGACTTTCCAATGAGTTAATGATATGATGTAGTAATTATTAGTGTTCATGTTGAGTATCATTAATGTAAATGTAAATAACAAAGTATTGTAGGGTAATGAATGACTGGCAGTATATTTTCAGTATATAACTTAAACAACTCTACACTGTTGGACTTTAATAGTTGTTAATCTGGATTTGCCCCAGCATGCTACATGTTTCTAAATCTTGGTGGTGGTGACAGGCTGATCTGTAGTGTACCCCTAGGCTTAGTTTAGGTTGTATTGTTGGCATAAAGCATTCTGACATTGATTGTATGTACATACCACAACCATTTTCAGATTCTATGAGACATGAGTAGGAGAGACTGTCTCCATTACCATCATTTCTCAGGCACCTTGCTTACAATAATCATTGGAGAGCTGCTAATATGTTTTGACCTTATTCAGTATTATCTTGTGTATTTGAACTAGATTATTTCCTCAGAATAACACACAAATGATATACTTATGTTTGTATTTCTTATGCATTGTAATTTTATTTTCAGAGTGCTTCCTGTGGAAGAAACAGAGGGAAGCTGAAGAGAAGGTTTCCTTCATAAGACCAAGGGTAAAACAGAAATGTGATTATTTTGTTTGCCACCATTCTGGATATGCTGACAAAACAGCTTCACACAGAAGGTTAAGGGAACCTTCAATCAAAATTGGTGGCACCTGCCCTGCCTGTTTGGTAGTAAAAAATGTGTCATCTAACATGATTAATGTCAAGTTCTACAGGACACATACAGGACACAGTCTCTCTGTGGGTAGCCTGCATCTGACCACAGCTGACAGGGCAATGGTTGCTGAATTAATTGCACAAGGTGTTCCTAATACTACAATTTTGAAGAAAGTGAGAGAGAGCATTCAAGTTGGACTCTTCAGAAGAGTTCATCTTTTAAGCAATCAAGATATTAGAAATATTAGGAAACAATACAAGCTGGGCAATAGTAGTGCACATGAAGGTCATGCAACCAGTGGGTGAGACAACAAGCGCGCCTAGGGAAAGATTCCCTGGTGATTTATTACAAAGCCCAAGGCACTGAGGATAATGGAAACAAATTATCAGAAAGTGACTTTATGATAGTCCTCATGACTGAGTATCAGTGGAAAATGGTAAAAAACTTCTGTGCAGATAAATTTTTGATAGACAGCACACATGGCACTAACAGGTATAAATAATTTTATCTGACCACACTGTTGACCATGGATGAATTTGGGTCTGGATGCCCAGTTGCTTATTGCCTCAGGACACATACTGACACAAGGTCAATGCAAGTTTTCTTTGAACAGATTAAAAAATGTACTGGAAACATGAAAACAAAGGTAAGAGGACAGTTTCATTAGAGAATGTTTGATCCACTGCTTGCTAAAAGTAACTAAAGCATTGGCATATATGTTTTATTTTTATAGGTATTCATGTCTGATGACTGTGACAGCTACTACAGGGCCTGGAGTGTAGTTATGGGCCATAGTGAACATAGCTTATTATGTACCTGGCACGTTGATCGGGCATGGAGACAGAATATATGTGCAAAAGTAAATGGGAATGCAATGCTGAAGAGTACTGTATACAAAGCTCTGAAAACTTTGCACTTACAGACAGATAGAGAGAAATTCTCAGAGCTGCTGGATGGCTTTCTTACTTGGTGTGCAGAGGAGGAAGGAACTGAGGAGTTTGACAAGTACTTTAAAGATAGATATTCATGGAGGGCACATATGTGGGCATACAGCTACAGAATTGACTTGGCCTTAATACAAATATGTTCTTAGAAGCAAACCATAAAACTCTCAAATACTCAGACTTACTGAAGAAAATAAATAACAGAGTAGATAAATGTATCCAGGCCCTATTGCACAGAACAAGGGACTCACTTTTTCAAAGATTAATAAGGCTTTGTAAGGGGACAGAGATAACCACACGCACTGCTGAAATAAGTAAGAGTCACAGAAGAGGTTGTGGTATTAATAAGGAACTGATACACTGCGTTGAAGATGGCACATGGCATGTATACACCGTTTCTGGTCGGCCCCCATATACTGTCACCTATACAGAGAACTCTTGCACAGCATGCCCATTGTCCTGTACTGAGTGCAAGGTATGTACACTTATTTTCAACAGTTAAATTCCTAGGTGTAACAACCATTTGTGCCAATTTAAGAGATGTTAATCCACATGTGTGTATAATGTATTATTTTGTATTTCTTTTCAGATCTGTGTGCACAGTTATGTGTGTTCTTGCACAGACAATTTGATCACGGGTAACCTCTGTGAACACACTCATGCAGTGGAAATCAGCAAAGGTACTGTAAAGCTTCCTATGCAAGACAGGTTCTGCAGAGAGTCATCTGTGCAGGAGTTAACACAAATAGTTGCGCAGCAGACTTCAGCTGCTGGCAGCACTGTTGACTATCGAGCTGCTTTGGAAGACAGGCTGACTATTGTGCAACAATTAGCAAGAAGTGCTAACAGCGAAACTGCTGGTTCTCTCCTTGCGTCATTTGATAAATTAATTAAAGAAATGAGGGTAGGCATTGCATTGCAAAAAGAAGTCATTGATCTGCATTTTCTAGTAACTTCAGCTCCACCAAATGATACATGCAGGAATCAGAGACTGTTTCAATCAGTAAGGAAGGCATGTGAAAAGAAGGTAAATTCATTTGCAGTACCACCCTGTGCATAAATTGAAACCATTATACAAGACGTCTTGGGGAGTGGGAACAGTATCTGGGACCATGTATATGAAAAGACAAGTAAGGAAACCATCCAATAGCTCTGAGAATTTTTCTATTTCGGCTTGTAAGTGCAGCGTTTTCAGCATTGTATACACAGTACTCTGCAGCATTGAATTACCATTTATGTTTTGCGCATGCCGTGTGTCTCTACTCCTGGCCAACATGCGAGGCACACAACCTGTGGTCACTATAACCCATAACTACACTCTCCTGGCATTGTAGTAACGGTCACACACATCAAAGTGTGTTGACAAAAGCTTTGTTGATGAAACTGACTGTCGTCTTGTGTTTGGTGTTTATAGTAAACTTTTGTATCTGATCTAAGAAAACCCTGCATAGGCCACGCTTAGTGTGTGTACTGAGGCAGTAAGCAACAGGGGATCTCGCACCAGATTCATCCAGTCAACAGTGATGTCACACAGCTCACTTTCACTAATTTGTTTAATTTATTCTCAAGACTGTAGCATTATAAGACTATATGCAGTTAACTCAGGAACATTTGCTCTTTAAGCTGTAGGCTACCAACACAGAGATTGTTCTCTATGGATGTTGTATAGAACTTTACATTAACAATGCCAAATTACATCCTGTGTGACTATGAAAGACCCATCAGAGCTGTGACCGTATTCTGAATGGGATTGCCCTTTACCTCTTGACTGAGCTGCTCATTACATTACATTAAATTAATACTTATTCCATAGTCCATGAATAATACATTTCATAGTGATGTGGAATGTTTTTGTTACACAGTTTTTTACACTTACTACTTCATATGTAAAAATCATATCTAAAATTTCAAATGTTGGTTGGCTATCTGTCAGACTTGTAATGCTATTAGGCAAATGATCAAAGATTTTTGTGGCAGCATAATTCACCCCTTTTCCTCCCAAAGTCAGGTATAACCCAGAATTCTTTCTTCTTCTATTACAACTATGCACGTTGATATCTCCTCTGCCCAGATTTAATTGTAAGGATTTATGTTTACTATGTAATTTTATTGTGGAATATAAAAAAAAAACATTTTCTTAACTGATCATTCTTGTTGTATTGGGATTAGCTGACAGTAAAGCGTTTGTTTTTCATAATGAGTTACAGAGAAAGAATGATGATGTATAGCATCTCATAAGATAAAACACCAAATAATGCTGTCACATAAGTAGAATAGTGTTACCTTAAGGAATGTAAATGCCACCTAGAAGGTTTATCACATCCTTTCTTTCCAGGTGGGATTCTTTCTCTTATTGTATGTATAAAGATAAATTACCCAACTCTTCCAAATGTTACACATCTTTTCGTTGAATTGTATATATGTCCTTGTCTTGTTGTATATGTCTGTTCAAGATTTTTCCTTTTGCTGGTGTCTGTCTATAATAATAAGAGTTCATGTACAACATGATGGTTGTCATATATTTATACTCTTTTTTATTTTGGAAATGACTGGTGTAATGTTTTCAGATATTTCACTCTGTTTCTTAAGAAATGTTTTCTTATGTTTATGAATGATTTCAAGCATTTTTGTTACCTCTGTATGTAATGGAAATGTGTCCTCAAGACACTTAATTATTTAAAAAAAATTATATAATTTAATGTGTTTCATTGATTCTGGAATGATAAGATTGTTACCATAGTGATAGCAGCATAGTTGAAGATCGGCGATGTGAACCAAGTAGACTATAATCTCAATGTTGGTATAAACTATCTTTGGTGCCAGTAAGTGAATTCTTTCAGAATTTAATTTAATACAGATGCTACGTGTTCAACTTCTACTCTTGTGTTTCAAACCTTACACACCTTCCAAGTTAACTAACTGCGTCAATATTTAATTCATTCATCTGCCACATGAACACAAGAAGGAAGTGTGGAAGATAAACTGTTAAGAACTGAGCAATTGAAATGTAACAAGGTTTCTTACACACTGCTGTATCGATTTTGGACACTACAGACCACCTTCAAGATGATGATATATAATGTACATCTGATTATGTCATTCAGTATATATTCAAATGCAACTGTAGCATTCATTGACAGGAACTGGAATCAGTTGTAATTATATTTACATGGAGATTAATTTGACATTGCAGTTGCTTTTGAATGCATTCTGAATAACACGATGTACATATCATATGTTATTACCCTAACAGTCATTTGTAGCAACCAAAATTGGTTATAATGAATAAATTTATATAGCTGTGGGCAAGAAATGTTGTTTACAATGTAATGTAATGGTTAATCTCTGTCTCGAACCCAGGCTAATGCTACTGCAATTGTAAATGTTAAATGCATGTAGTAATTAAAATTTGATTTAGTTGTTTCGTTGAATTCTTGAGGATAGTGTGCCTTAGTAATTTTCTGATACTGCAATTCTATTACAGAATGTTTAGAACAATGTTGGGAAGAACATAATTTTTCCCCACAGAGCATATGACAAATCTTGTCTTAAGTTCTTGTTATCTTCCTTCTTATAATTGACTTATTGATAGCAAAATTTATTGTATCTTGAAAATAGCTACAATTATAAAGGTCTGCAATGTTTGAGGCATAAAGGACAATGGATGATAACAACATAGATTAGTGGACTTCTCTTACATTATGATCTTTCAAAGTAGAGAATACGTTAGCTCAAAAAATGTGCTGATCATTGCATACTCCTTGAAAGAAACTACTACTAAAATCTGTGACATAGTTCTCTGAACATATACCCTCTTGCAGCTACAGCATGCACTGTTTGTTTCAACAAGTGATTATCCAAAGAAGGTAATTGCTTTGAAAAGTACTTTTTGTATAGACAAAACCAACTTGTGTGCCTGACTTTACAGATATTTGGGCAAAATGTGACATGATAATTATTGAAAAGAAATTTAAAAAGGTATCTGCACCTGTTTCACTACAGGTAAAAGCATTTTGTGAATTTCAAGACTGTATGCAACTCCGCCTGTCACTACCAATTCATCTACACTCACCTAGCTACAATGGCTACAGAGAAATTGGAGAATTTGTTTTTTTGTGGGAGCTCTACTTTTCCCTTTGTCAATATCGAAGCTGTGCAGTTTCGACAAATGATTTCATCAACAAACCAGTAACTGTATATATCATATCCACGATCAAATTTCAAAAGCAATGCATTGTAGATGTCCCTCAGGTTATAACAAACACTGTACCTATAGACTTCCTTTCATTTTGTAATATGATTGATGCCTTTAAAACTGTATTAACTATGAATTTCCAGACGGTACTAATTGTAAGATAATAGTGAGCAGCAGGTAATTCTTTGGCATTAGCTGTTTCCACATTGTTTCCAAAAACTGTGCTAGTAAGCTGCAATGCTGATTACACTGTTACTATACAGGGCATCCAACTTCGCTTTTAACAGCTTACTTTGTGGAATAAGAAAAGCAGTTGCGCACATGGCATACTGGTCTTACCTGTACAGACTGAAAACAATGTAACATTCGCCTTCCTTGTTCACACATAAAAATTACTGTTTATGCGAAAAGAGAAAAGCGATACAGTGATTAAATCAAGGAGGAGAGCCTTTCTAAATGTTTCTGCTGTCACATCTTAACTTACTTTGTATGACAATAAGCATGAGTACATACTTTTGCACTGTGCACATAATGAATATCAGCTCCATCCTGCTTCCACAATGGGTTACTCTGTTCTCAGATGCTGACATGTTGATTAGATTGCAAATGAATATCACATCTCTAGTATGTATTGTTACGACTTAAACAAGCAGTGGAAAATTTTAATACTGTTAAGAAATATTCTATCACTTACTGCACCACTCTTTCCAATTACTTACTGGGTCAGGTTGGCAGATGTAATATATCCAAAATAATTTGTTATGTATGCAGCATTCTTAAAATTTTTTATTGAAAGCAGCTTTTATCTTTTTTTTCCACAAGGCAAAGTGTATTTGAGGAAATTACTCTGTTGGTTAACACTTTTTTTCACTATCAATTGGAAGCGAATCGAAAGTGTCTACCTCTCGCACAACTTTTCATATCTCCATAATGTCCTCATCATGAAACAGAGCTCTGTTTCAGAACAGAGACTGAGGAAATGGTCTATCATTCTAAATGTACAGTTTTGGTATAAAGTGGCAAACCCATTAACAGCCATAGTGAGAGAAAATACATGTTTCCAGATGTAATAAGTAAAGTGAGCAACATACAAATATTTTTTTATAAATATCCACAATTATCATCTTAGCAGAAAGCAACCCTTTTCAGTTAATTTGAAAACTGTAAACACCTGGTGTAGCTCTGTCAATGATGACAGAGTTATCACATCACTAATTTGTAGGGCCTTTAGATATTGGGAATATGCAGACCAGGAAATGTGAGTACTCTCAACATAAAATTTTCAACAAATTAAAGTTTGTCGACTCACTGTCTTCACTGCTTGGAAACTTATAGACTTCTTATATGTAACACTGGCGAGCAGGTAAGATAACATGGTATCCTGAGACACTACTATGCAGAAGAATATCACCTTTTTGTTTTGTGGGATTCACCTCAAAAATGCAGTTTTTTGGCTAAAGTTTACAGTGGGCTGCCCATGTCCAGATGTTGGCAACACCCATGCATTTATGATTAAGAGCGAATCTGTTCTTACTTTGGAAAATAAAATCTGATCACATATCTTCCACCACTCATGTTTTAATTTGAAAAAAAAAAATCATATGAAACATTGATTCACCAATCAGCTGTTCTGCAATCTTAAATTGCCCTGACATCCCTCTGTAAAGTTCTGCCGTTTTTTTCGTATCACTCTGCACACCATTAACACCTCTAACTTTCAAATAACAGTCCCTCAGTAAAAAAACAATCAAACACACATTGCTTTTCAATTTTGCACTTCTGGACGAAGAGTGTCACAAGTTTCATGTGAAGGCCTAATTTATAAAACATATAGCGAACACTTGGTTCAAGAATCATGAAAGAAGGTTGTATACATGGAAGAATCCTGGAGATACTAAAAGGTATCAGATAGATTATATAATGGTAAGACAGAGATTTAGGAACCATGTTTTAAATTGTAGGACGTTTCCAGGGGCAGATGTGGACTCTGGCCACAATCTATTGGTTATGAACTGTAGGTTTAAACTGATGAAACTGCAAAAAGGTGGGAATTTAAGGAGATGGGACCTGGATAAACTGCCTAGAACAATTGACAGGAATAAGGGAAAGAAATACAGTAGAAGACGAATGGGTAGCTCTGAGGGATGAAGTAGTGAAGGCAGCAGAGGATCAAGTAGGTAAAAAGACGAGGGATAGTGGAAATCCTTGGGTAACACAAGGAATATTGAATTTAATTGATGAAAGGATAAAATATAAAAATGCAGCAAATGAAGCAGGCAAATAGGAATACAAACGTCTCAAAAATAAGATCGACAGGAAGTGCAAAATGGCTAAGCAGGCATGGCTAGAGGACAAATCTAAGGATGTAGAGGGTCATGTCACTAGGGGTAAAATAGATACAGCCTACAGCAAAATTAAAGAGACCTTTGGAGAAAAGAGAGTCACTTGTATGAATAACAAGAGCTCAGATGGAAGCCCAGTTCTAAGAAAAGAGGGGGAACCAGAAAGGTGGAAGGAGGATCTATAAGAGGGCGATGTACTTGAAGACAATATTATGGAAATGGAAGAGGATGTAGATGAAGATGAAATGAAAGATAAGACACTATGTGAAGAGTTTGATAGAGCACTGAAAGACCTGAGTTGAAACAAGGCCCCGAGAGTAGACAACATTCCATTAGAACTACTGACGTCCTTGGGAGAGCCAGTCCTGACAAAACTCTACCATCTGGTGAGCAAGATGTACGAGACAGGCGAAATACCCTCAGACTTCCAGAAGAATATAATAATTCCAATCAGAAAGAAAGCAGCTGTTGACAGATGTGAAATTTACCGAACTATCAGTTTAATAAGTCACAGCTGCAAAATACTAACGCGAATTCTTTACAGACGAATGGAAAAACTGGTAGAAGCAGACCTTGGGGAAGATCAGTTTGGATTCCACAGAAATGTTGGAACACGTGAGGCAATACTGACCTTACGACTTATCTTAGAAAGAAATATTAACGAAAGGCAAACCTACGTTTCTAGCATTTGTAGAGTTAGAGAAAGCTTTTTACAATGTTGACTGGAACACTCTCTTTCAAATTCTAAAGGTGGCAGGGGTAAAACACAGGGCGCGAAAGACTATTTATAATTTGTACAGAAACCAGATGGCAGTTATAAGAGTCGAGGGACATGAAAGGGAAGCAGCGGTTGGGAAGGGAGTGAAACAGGGTTGTAGACTCTCCTCAATGTTATTCAATCTGTATACTGAGCAAGCAGTAAAGGAAAAAAAGAAAAATTTGGAGTAGGTATTAAAATCCAGGAAGAAGAAATAAAAACTTTGAGGTTAGCCGATGACATCGTAATTCTGTCAGAGACAGCAAAGGACGTGGAAGAGCAGTTGAACGGAATGGACAGTGTCTTGAAAGGAGGGTATAAGATGAACGTCAACAAAAGCAAAACGAGGGTAATGGAATGTAGTCGAATTAAGTTGGGTGATGCTGAGGGAATAAGATTAGGAAATGAGACACTTAAAGTAGTAAAGGAGTTTTGCTATTTGGGGTGCAAAATAACTGATGATGGTTGAAGTAGAGAGGATATAAAATGTAGACTGGCGATGGCAAGGAAAGCGTTTCTGAAGAAGAGAAAATTGTTAACATCGAATATAGATTTAAGTGTCAGGAAGTCATTTCTGAAAGTATTTGTATGGAGTGTAGCCATGTATGGAAGTGAAAGATGCACAATAACTAGTTTGGACAAGAAGAGAATAGAAGCTTTCGAAATGTGGTGCTACAGAAGAATTCTGAAGATTAGGTAGGTAGATCAGGTAACTAATGAGGAGGTATTGAATAGGATTGGGGAGAATAGAAGTTTGTGGCACGACTTGACTAGAAGAATGGATTGGTTGGTAGAACATGTCCTGAGGCATCAAGGGATCACAAATTTAGCATTGGAGGGCAGCGTGAAGGGTAAAAATCATAGAGGGAGACCAAGAGATGAATACACTTTACAGATTCAGAAGGATGTAGGTTGCAGTAGGTACTGGGAGATGAAGGAGCTTGCACAGGATAGATTAGCATGGAGAGCTGCATCAAACCAATCTGAGGACTAAAGACCACGACAACAACATATGGATATGAAGTTTATGGAATATGAAGAACCCTTATGCAGAAAAATGTCAAATTCCTGTATGGATTGAAGGTTGTGGAGAAGTAACTGTGCTATATTACTGTTGACAGTTTCGATTTAAGGTTGTGGAGAATTAAATGTGTTAAATTACTGTTGACTTTCTGGATGGCAACTCACATAATTTGACATTTGTGTTTGCAAACAAATAGCAGATGACTACCACTGAAGAACGCAGTCTAAAACTCATTAACAGCCTGCAAATTAATCATTAGGCCTACCCTGATTAACTCTCAACGAACTGAAAGAGTTCTGAATTGCATCACCTACTTGACAAGCACACAACAAACGCTAGCCTATATACGTTTCCACACTTCACTGGTCACGATAACAGTCTACTCTGCAGTTGGGTAATAACACAAGACAACCACTTTCGATGACCAATGCTGGCATTATCACCTTCAGCAATTACTGTTTTAGGGACTTCTCTCCTGTCTTATTATGATTCTACGAAACCAATCACTAGTCATTTAAAACAATACTTATCTGTGATTCGGGTTGCGCAGGGGCAGCTACTTAGGGAAGAAAATGCTGAACGTTATGTATTAAGAAACTTCCTGGTAGATTAAAACTGTGTGGCCGACCGAGACTCGAACTCGGGACCTTGGCCTTTTGTGGGCAAGAGCTCTACCATCTGAGCTACCGAAGCACGACTCACGCCCGGTACTCACAGCTTTACTTCTGCCAGTATCTCGTCTCCTACCTTCCTAACTTTACAGAAGCTCTCCTGTGAAACTTGCAGAACTCGTACTCCTGAAAGAAAGGATACTGTGGAGACATGGCTTAGCCACAGCCTGGGGGATGTTTCAAGAACGAGATTTTCACTCTGCAGCGGAGTGTGCTCAAACTTCATGGCAGATTAAAACTGTGTGCCCGACCGAGACTCGAACTTGGGATCTTTGCCTTTCGCGGGCAAGAGCTCTTGCCCGCGAAAGGCAAAGGTCCCCAGTTTGAGTCTTGGTCGGACACACAGTTGTAATCTGCCAGGAAGTTACATATCAGCATACACTCCGCTGCAGAGTGAAAATCTCATTCTGGTTACGTATTAAGTCTTCTGAAACACCAAGTGATAGTTGCCTGAACTTGGAGATACATTTTGTCGAGAATGTTGCCCCAGGAAAATTTAAACCACAAAATTGACCTAATCTTTCATCATATGCCAAACAACATTCTTTCGCACTTCAAAATGAATGAATTCTTCTGAGGTCATTATCCATGTAACGCATTCACAAAAACTGCACATCGGAAACAACTGCTATAAACTCTAAAGGCCATGACATGACGCATAAATCTGTTGGGAAATGACACAACCCATGATTTGAAATCAGAAGTCGCTTCACTTCATAAATTTTTGATATATGTCCATTCAATGCTCTCAATTACGAAAGGCACAACAAATACATACTTCAAGATGGCTCCCCTCTCCAGTCGAAAAACATAAACAAAGCAGATGTTTAAAGTTCTGCCTACAAGTAGCTACCTCTCATTGGCTCTTACCGCCAACCAATGAGACTTAGGTGCCAGTTGCAATAGCTACATATAATACCTCATAGCGCCAACGGTATTGCTGACTAAGGAGCCTAAGCTGCAGAGTGTGATAGCTGCAAGGCTAAAACCGGAGGAAGACAGTTCTGTTTAGAACATGGTTCTCTGTAGTTGTGCTATATTGTACTCAATCAGAATAAAGTATAATTAATCATAACCATGTCTTCAACATTATATGCATCTCCCTACTTTGTAGTGAAGATCTACCACAAGTTTGTAATTTCTTTTGTTCACAAAAGAAAAGTTTATAGCATGCTTTGTTTTAAGAACCAGTAATGACTCTAACAGCTCTCTTACACTGTATTAAGATGTCGTCATACACACAACTATAGATTCACCACGAAATAATGACATGTCACATTATGCTCTTATAAAACGACAAATACAGTGTTCTAACGTTATTTCAGGTATGCAGTCCATAAGCAGCCTTAACAAGTAAATCACTGTAAACGCAATTCACCTTAATCTTAAGATAACTCATCTCAATATACCCCAG
Source organism: Schistocerca gregaria (assembly GCF_023897955.1). Lineage (NCBI taxonomy): Eukaryota > Metazoa > Arthropoda > Insecta > Orthoptera > Acrididae > Schistocerca > Schistocerca gregaria. Next base: position 78,420,454 of record NC_064930.1, on the reverse strand, counting down.
ACACTTATGCAACTTGTGTCACCTGTGGTAAGGTTCTTTTTCAGAGTGACAAATATCTGGATGATTTTGTTTTCTTTCAGCAAGAATTCATTTTCTCAAAACCAATAAAATAGTTGAGTGACTGCCTTTTCGCCATACATTTTACGGTTACTGAGATGGGTATGATGGTGAAGACAAGTTGTGTTGTTTGCTTTACCATACTGTATCTAATGAGCGAGGTCAAATAATTCATTTTTTGTTAGAGAAAGGAATGTACCAAGCTCAGATCCCTTTAGCACAACTACCCTAATTTTGTTCTACGATGGACATACTTTTGGCAGCACAGACCACTTGGTTACAGTTGTGTAAATAGTGTTTTAATATTATAAGGCTTAAAAAGCTGGGTGGGGGCGCAGCTCGCATTGCAGTTAACTGGCTGCAGTATTCGGTTGCAGCCACGTCTCCGTTAGAGCGTACAATGGGGGTCATTTGGCCGCATCTACCCTCTGTCTGTCCCTCTGTCAGTGGCGTTACTTGATCACAAAAAGCAAAGCCTTTGTCCTCCAACTCTGAAAGAAGATATTTGCCTATAGAGTCTAGGTATCAACAACTGATAAGTTTTTCTAAAATCATAGTGTGATACATTAATTATTCCTAGATATTTCTGTAAACCGAAAACTTTTGGTAAATTATACATTTAAATATTGTAGATAAAGTTGAAAGTATGCAGATTTGTTTGTAACTTTGGAGGAAAGTCTTCATTTTCCTTTTTATGAACTGGATCTAACCTAGATAGTTTAAGATAATCTGAAAAACATCACTTGGATATATACTTGTTTATACAACTGGATTAAAGCTGCACAATATAATCTATTACGTTCTTCAGTGGGTTGCCAGTACATCTACTGAATATCTACACTACAGGTCAGACATAAGTATGCTTAAGGATGAGAATGTAAATAAACATTAATAGTGCAATATTTTGTGCAGCTTACATCAAGAAATGCAGGATAATTCATTAAGGTTAAATTATGTATAAAATATCAGTACAGCTCATAGGAATACTGAGAAATGTGCATGCAAGGAAAACTTACCAAAATGCCATCACTGACGATGTTCTAAGTGAGTACAGGGCTTCTCAGGTAATCAAATATTTTTTGGGATACTGAATATTGCCCAATATCATTGAACGTCTTATTTTGGTAGTGATGGTGCTCATTATATTAAGTAACACTGTAGAGCTTTAAAAATATTGACAATCATTCAACACAGTGCCAATATATTGTACTGTGTAAGTGTCATAATGCACAATATGTGTGAATTCCTCCCAAGGCCAGGAGAAATTCTGTTAGCTCCAATCAAATTTCAAGAAAAGAAATGGAAATGTAAATAACAAAATATGAGGGAATGGGCTGAAAAACATATATGAAAGCATCATGTGATATATCAGATAAATGAAGTTAATGACTGATAAGGAAATGACACATGCTTCATTGTAAAATGTAAATTGTCATATTGCACAATATTTGTGAATTCCTTCCAAGACCAAAAGAAATTCTATTAGCTCCAAAGAAATTTCAGGAAGCGAAATGGAAAAGTAAATAACAAAAGATGAGTGAATAGGCTGAAAAACGTATATAAAAGCATCATGTGGTATTTCAGATAAATGAAGTTAATGACTGATCAGTAAATGACACATGCTTCGTTGTAAAATGTAAACTTTCACAGCTGGAAATGTCACGATTAATAAAATATTCTCGATCCTTATGATGTGGTCGATGGATTTCATATTATAGCCCAACATTTCGTCTCCATCTGTGGAGGACGTTTTCAAGGGGACATTGTAGCTTCATTGAATGTCTGACTTATACCCTGGCTCACCATTCACTGCACATTGTTGCTATATACAAATGAAATTGGAAGTTTAATATGAAAAAATCAAAGACTGGGGGGGGGGGGGGAATCTCTAATTTCTAATTTTGAAGTAAAATACAATAACATACATTAAGAGGAGTGAAATAAAATTTGTGAATTTTCTCTACTAAACTTACCCAATATCTATGAAGCACTTGTTCATCAGGAGCCAGTAGATAACCAATGTCAAACACCATATTTTTTACATCAATTTCACACAATTATACAACTATTTTGTCTGTATTTCGTCATTAAAATGCTCTGAAAATATAACTTTGGCAACTTTGAATTTTGTGTACAATGTCAAGCTTATTTATCGTTCTCAACCTCTTGGAATGCGGAAGCCTTAGAAATGTTTCACTGGTCAATTGATTCCTTGTCTTGTTTTTCTTTGTATTCGCTGTAGAAAACACTTTCAGCGCTAGTTGATAAATTTAGATAATTTTGGAAATATTGATTGTCTTTCTTTATATTGCGAACTGCGATCCAGAACACTGTTGGGATTGTGGTCGCAATGCTAATGTTAGTATTTGGCAGCTTTCTCCATTCTGTGTCTAGCTGTTGTTATTCGTTGTCTCCAATTAAATTCCAAAATTATGATGCAAGTCCAAAAAGTGTTGAATTAGATTTGTTCTTTACACTTTCAGGGTTAAGAGCTTCTAACTCCTTCAAGTCATCAAAATGAAATCTCCTGCATATTTTTCAACACCTTCTATGTAGACGTTTAAGCATTGAAACTTGAAATCTTTCAGTTTCTGGGTACCTTGGTTTTAGCTTTTGGTTCCTGTGAGAGGAGTTTTACCACAAAAATAAATATCATATAATAGTTTAAAATTACTGGGATTTTTATACTGCACATTCTGCATCGTTATCTTAGAGAGGTATTCATCTTTTATGAAGCAGTCCAAAACTGGTCTGAGTGTACTAGTTACATCGTGATAAATGAGATGGATTTGTGATGATTCACTCTGGACTTCCAAATTCAAGTCGTTGAATAAGGGTAGTATAAAATTCAGAAATTGAAGGAACAATTTTGTAATTGAACTGTTTAATATCTTCAATACATTCGTACTTTCATTGCCAAGAAATTGTTCACTCAACACATGATTGGTGAAAAACAACTTTAAGGCCTCATTTTGCACTATACGTCGACCAATAACCATCTTTAAAGAAAGCCAGTGTGTTTGGCATGGGTGTAGTATCTTGTGAGATTTCACATTACGAAATCCTGAAATTCCCTCAGCTTAGCTACATACTTACAACTTGAGTAAAAACATCTGTAAACATTTCTTGTGAGACCTTTAATTTCTGTAGACAGTTTGAGGCATGCATGGGGAGCACAAACTGCAAACGAATGAGAAATACGTTTCATTGTGAAAAGGAGTAGTTGTTCTTCTCCAGCAATGTTTTAATCGACATTGAATGATACCCCCCCCCCCCAATCATTACTTTTACACTATCTGCATGAAAACCAATCATGTTTCTTTTCTACAGTATGTAATGGTCATTAAAAATGTAACAATATGGTTATACCGATTGTTACTAGTAGAGGAATTCAGAGGAATACGTACAAGAAACTCATCTTTGGTTTTATCATTTGTCATTACACAAAGTACCATACATAAATATTTTATACAATCCTTGTCAATGGACTCATCTACAACAAGGGAAAACTTTTTTTTCACAAGTTCAGCGAGTTGAGCAAAACTTCCCTTCCGAGTCACATTATTTATAATGGATGTTGATTTTATTCTCTGGCACTCTATATGCCTTGTAATTTCAGAATATCGACACGCCACTGCATTTATCTGATTTGGCAAGTGCTTGATTATTCTTGTTGTTAGATATTGTTCACAGACAAAACTAACAAGATGTATTCCACCTTACTTGACAGTTTTACTTCATTTGGTTTTAATGCACACAGAAGACACTTTAGCTGATTTAAGCCTTTTCACAACAATATTACAATTTTTCATATTTTTTCTCTCTGATATGTTTCTTCATATTATTCTTCCTAGATGTGGAACTGAAGTGTTGGTAACAAAGAGAACAATAAATAAAAAAGGACCTCTCTTACTTTTGCTCAACAATCAACAAAAAAGAAGAAAATTTTCCCATTCTTTATTACATTTTGTGCGGTATTTTGTGTTTTTACTTCTTAACACTCTCAATGAGGCATCAGACTCATTACTTGTACCCATATTTAATTATTTAATGCTTAACCTACATAGCCACCACCTTAACTGGGATACCTTCAGTAAAACTGAAATGGTGCACAGCTGCAACTGTCTTTATTTTATTTGGATCGTCAGTGGTTAGCTAATGGATTCGTGCAGATTGGTATTACATCATCTGTGCAATACTATGTACTGCATTGTCAAACATTAGTTTATAGAGAGAAATTAAAATTAAAAATGAAAGATTTCGTAGAAAAACCCATATTTTCGACAAAACATGACAAACTGGGAAATCTTCCGCTATGGTCGCAGGTTCGAATCCTGTCTCGGGCATGGATGTGTGTGATGTCCTTAGGTTAGTTCTAAGTTCTAGGGGACTGATGACCTCTGAAGTTAAGTCCCATAGTGCTCAGATCTATTTCATTTCAGCCGCATTATCAACTGATGAGCAGTTCTCATTGGCACATGGTTGCAGATTATAGGTGACACAGGTAGATTCCAGACGAAAAACAAAGATAGGAAGAAAAATAAGGACAAATGAGCCAGTATAATGACGTAAATGAGGTGGAAAAGAATTATAAATAAAAGAATTACATTTAAACCACTTAACAAAATAAAATTAAAATATAAACTCTTGTGATTAAATTTAGAAATGAGAAAAATTCTGTAGATCTGATGAGGTTTCAACCTACGACCTTCAGCACAACAGATTAATGCACCAATCATTACACACTGCAACAACAGTTGTTATATTTATACTGTGATGATCCAATCACAATGGTGAATGCAGCTTCAAAATTCAGCTTCATGCAATGTCATTCATAGCTTGTCTAATGTAAGTCGATACCTGTGACCATGGTAAGTGTATATGTTACCCTGAATCACCTTTTGTGCAGAAGTATCCAGTAGTGTTTGGTTGGTGCTATGTATGAGATATGTATTTCATTAGCACCTTGGTGTGCGTGTGTGTTTTGTTTTTGGTGTGGTTATCATGTGTGATGGAATACTTAATAGAAGTACCAGACCCTTGATTCAGAACCCAACCATATCAAGTCAGAACGCTGGACAAGGAATTGGAAATGAACTGACTAATTATTGTGAAGTTTGGCAATGGAAAGGGTTTTGGGCATGATGTTGAGTGAAGGAAACCATCTCCAACACGTGAAGTGTCAATTACCATGCAATGCTAAACAGACTATAATACACATCTTCTTCAGCGTCAGGATCCAGATGCCATTCAGTTTCGCGCCTTTCCCCTTTTTTGCTGAAATTCGTGAGTTACCATCTCTGTGGTCTCTCTGTTGTCTCCTGTCTACAAGGATTAGATTAGATTCAGTTTTTGTTCCATAGACCCAAAAAACAAGATGATTCTTGTGGCTGTGGAGCAAGTCAGAAAGTATAACACAAAATAAGATTTGAACATAATATTCACTATCCTGATAATTTGTTAGGAAATTGTCAAAATATGTGAATACATTGCAGTATCCTGGAACTGCTAAAGGTTACAGAATTAATACGCTGTCAGAATTATAGATATGCACTGTCAAAACTGAAATCTAACTGACATTTTTATTTAAGCTAGTCCAACATCCTTGTTAAGATATTCATCTATAGGTTAGAAGGAGCTGCCTATCAGAATGTCTTTCAAACTCTGTTTAACTGGTGCTTTATGTGAAACCAAGTTTTTAAAGGTTGCTGGCTATTTATTGTGTATGTGTGTTCCTAAATATTTGACCCCTTTTTGGACCAAGGTAATTTATTTAGATATTTGTGTAGATTATTATTTCTAGTGTTGATACTATTGGTTGCAAATTGAGAGATATTCCTTCAACCGAGTCTGTTAATGAATAAATGTACTGAGAAGCAGTGGCATTTCCAATCAGAAGGATATTGATTGCTTACTCCACAGGTATTTTGATACAACATCCTTTGTTTCCTGTTAGTTAGGTAAGACTCAAACCATTTTTCAGCGCTGTTGGTGACTGTAATGTTCTAAATTATTTAAGAGAATGCTGTGATTCACACAGTCAAAGGCTTTTAACAGGTCACAGAAAATTCCAATAGCCTCTAATTTGATATCTAATGATTAATGTACATTCTCACTGTCCATGTAAATAGCCTTATCTACACTGGAAACTTTAAGGATCTCAAACTGTGATTTGGGCAAAATATTATTTGCAATAAGATGCTTAAGAAGGCACTTGAACACAAACTTTTCCAATATTTTTTATAAAGCCAGCAAAAGTGAAATGGGCCCATTGTTTGACAGTATCTCTTCATCTCCCTTCTTGTAAAGAGGATTATCTTAATCATATTTTTAGTGAGCCTGGAAATTTTCTGCAACAGCTGATCTATTAATCTCTCCTTTCTACAGTTGCCCTTTTGCTCTTCTACTCGTTTTTTGGCCTTTTTTTGTAGTACTCAAACACACCTGTCCACAGCCACACGGAATCATATAAATTCCTAATTCTTTCCAGTGGCATGCGAGCATCTTTGGCCAATATCAGGTGATGACGTAAGTTACAGGTGGACTTGTAGATTACCCCAATGTTCTTTTCTGTCAAAATTTTTCCATGCGATCAGTAATGTCCTTAATGAAAGGTAGAAAAACTTTCGTTTAAACAGGCGCTTCTGCATCGCTATGATTTTTGCCCAGCGTTCTTGAAGCACGTACTTCAGCACGTGAATAAACATTATTGAACATTGCCTTGATGGGCTGTTTTAATTCCATGTCCTGTGACACAGGTTCTCAAATGTTCCTTGCTCTGTTCGCCAATGTTTCTTATGATGCCTCGCTTTTGTTGAAGTTCTTGGCTCTAATTCTAGTGTAGTGAGGTTTTGGTAAACCATCTGGCTTAAGATATCATCTTCTTTCTTGAAAACTAGTACATTAAGAAAATGTAATCTTCCACCTACTCATGATAAATGGAGTCTTCAGATTAAGCTCGTTGAAATGCTTGTGGAAGCGACCTAGTTCCTCTCTGCCATGCATCCATGAAACAAATGTATAACACTCATAGCGGAAACAATCATTCTTTTTTTTTTTGTAGTTTCCAATGCCTGCGTCTCGAATTTTCCATAAAAAAATCGCTATAACTGTGGCTAAGAGGCTCTCCACCATCACATCATTCATATTTTCATAGAATTCATCGTTCCGTTTGAAACACATTGTCATGAAGCAATATTTAAACAGTTCTACAGTATCAGAAATCTATTGCAACACCTCATTGATAGGAACCATAGTACATAACGATACTACATCAAAACTAATTAATGTTTCCTCCGACTGGACCATTATGTCGCTTAAATTACTGATATAATGTAACCAATTCTTGATATAGGAGCCCAATTGGCCCACATAAGGTCGTGAGAATGCTGTCAGGAGTATGTCATAATAACCTGGAGTATTTTATTAATTGATGTACTTTACTGTTCCCAACAACAGATGAAAATGAAGACCATGGCGTTATGACAGCAAGCAGAACTATTGATTTTACTTGTGGCAGTCCTGTGATCTGGCAAACAAGATCAAGTCAACTGCCCAGTGAGCACGTACATTGATTTCTCGTGCAACAGTTGTTATAGTCAGAACATAAGATCATGTAATATTTTAAGCAACAATATTGTTTTGTTTCGCTTCAAACGTTAGCTGAGTATGGAAATAGATAGAAAACAACATATGAATGCGATAAATTATATAATTCATTTGTCCAATTTGTAGGTAGTTGCTGTTATGACTTGCTCATATGAAAAAGTTCCTCGTGAAGCGAAACGCTCTCGGCCTTGTTTGATCCGTTCTGTATAACTTCTGCCTGTGTTTCGCAAAGTAAGCAACTTAGATACAGCACACATGCACATCGTCGAGGGCCGTCGTGTTCACTATGACGACAGAGGTCTATCTGACGCGTCCCAGGTGGAAATACTGCGCTGTAATAGTGTACCGTTCTTAGCGTCATACTTTCGGGCAACGTGTTGACACAATAGTATTGTGTTAATAGTACAGAACGTGTGAGGGCCGTTAAAACAAAAAGTGCGCAGGCATTTTTAGTATTTATAAAGAGTTATTTGAAATCCAATAAATAATTATGGAATTACTACAGGCACTATGACCACACCAAATATAATTAAAAAGAAGCCTTAGTCATGCAATCGCCAGCGTATCATCTGAAACGATAACACAAAAAAATCTACTAAATTACAAATATTTTTTACTGTGGAGAATAGAGGGCATCTACCCCCCCCCCCCCCCCCCTCCCTCACCCTCGATCCGAAGTTTAATGTGAAATAACTCATTACATTTTAGCTTATAAATCATATTAGGACAAAGATGTCAAATTTTCAAGAAATACAAGTAAAGCATTTATGAAAGTTAGAAAACGAAGATAGTACATTCCCTTGAATCAAAAGTAGCGCTTTATTGGGTTGGTCTTCCAAAGCTTATTCTTTTTGAGCATAATGCTGAACCTTCGACCATAGTATAGTATCTATGGTCGAGTATAGTATCTATGATCGAAGTGCTGAACCCAAGCAGAAGCCATGTTGTCATCTGCGAAACTGTGCAATTACGGCGTCCAGGTGATAAATAAGCAATTGGGATGATGCAAACACGAAAATTTAGTCTGAAAAAAAGTTGATGCTCTGTTAGTATTGTTATTATTATAGTTGATTTGGACTCACGGAACCAGCAAATATCTTTTGATTCTGTGGTGAGTATACCAATATAGTGTTGTGCTAATTTAATGCTATTTACCGCGTAAACTTGAAAGTGATTTTATTGTGTATCCAAACATCTGTGATTAGGTCATCTTAAGCAAGTTTAACGATATTCTTAGACAATATGTGAATGTTTCAGGTTATGTTTATCGCAACAAACCACTTATTTTCAATGGTTAGGTGACATAATTGTTTTTTCATACAAGAATTTGGCACATATGTGTACGGACATTCGGCAGTTATGAAAAACACCAGGTCGACGTGAGTATACGTCTATTGCTTCTAGTAAAGTGCTTGTTATTTTCACCGAGCCCCATAAAATTATTACATGTCTCGTTGGTCAATCGTAAAAGAAACAGTAAACGTTGTATCCAAACGATGTAAAAATGTTTGCTAAGGGACAAGTTTGTAGTGTGGGCTGTTGTTTCATATGGCCCAGTACTTCAGATTCAAGTGCCTGTGGTTATTGTGTCATTTCAGGAATGGTTCGGATCAAAGAAAGTACCGTAGCTGTTTAGAATGCTTAGGGCGTTCATTTAGTGTGTACTGCTCTACAGATCCCTAAATTATGTGTGATAATGTGCGTGCTCCAGCATAGTTATGTGTAAGGATAATGGAACAGGTTTTCGGGCATTTTTAAAGAAAGGGTAATTGGTCCAGGAGTTGATATCAGAGCCAAACAGAATATTGGCAATTTCACTAGGTTTCGTAAGGCAATGAGTATTAAATGTCAGTGATCATAAAGAATTAATTGTTCCATTGCATGATGTGAGGACTATAGTATGCAGCATTCTTTAGTAAATGGATGCTGAGTACCAGATGACAGCAGCTGCTCTAAATTGAGTATACAACTATTAACCTGAACGAGGGAAGCCGGAGGAAAAGCTGTATTAAAAATGCACATTAAAGTGATCTAAAAGTGTGTGTTTTGCTTTCTGGTGAACAGTCTTTGGCATTTGATTCTAATGTGCGTGCCAGCCCAGAATGAAATAATGGAATGAATAAAGTACAGAGTGAAATGTGGGTTTTGACTTCACCTTGGTTGATGATCAGTACAAATTCTGTTCTATTTTTAATGATTGTTAATAAGCACATGATTGTACACCTGTGAGATTATGGTATAAAGTAAGATAGTGTCAAAATAAAGCCATGGCATTAATGGAGCTTGTGGACACTTAACAGTGAGAAGCACATACATGCCTTCATCTAAGAAATGACCCTAAACTCCATTTTAACATTTCTTGTTCATATGTAAAATTGAGTTTGACCTTAGGAAATGGTATTTTTTTTTGTAAATTCACTATGCTGTATTGCTTCATCATAATTTAGTAGTTAGAATTCATGCAGAAGAGATAAATTATGTTTTCTACGGTGCTTACAATAGGACAATGTACTTTAAGCCAGTGCACTTGTTTCCACTGCATATGATTCTGATGTTATATTATTTTGAGATCGTTTGTTCTCAGGGGTGCTAGAAGTTCTGGAAATCACTGAATTTAAAACATGTCAGGGAAATATCAAGGAAGTTCGGAAAAAAAAGCTGGAAATATCTTGTTTCTATCTCGGTAGATAAAATGGTTTGTTTGCCGATGTCAGCATCGTCCTGGCTGGGTGCCGCTTCCCTACTCCCTCATTCCTACTGCTTCTCCTCTCTCTGCCACTCTCTTCAGCTTGTAGTCAGTCTACGGACCTGGGACTGCTCCCCGGCAGGCCTGAGGCAACAGGCAATGGATTACAGGAATTGTGACTGTCTGACGACAAGTACACTGTACAGTACAGTATTTTATAGAAATTTTATTTATTCTAATACATTTTGGCACCTTGAAAGTAGTTAATATATTAGAAAGTATGGACAATAGTAAGAAGAAAATTGTTGCAGTCTTTGGTGGTTTGTACGCTATGTACTCGTGTATTTCTTGAAAGAAAAATCACACAATACCTCTAAAATAATAGGTGGGTGATAACTGACAATAACAAACATAGCAGGCAGTCACATATAGTGTTGGTTTACACAACTCTCCTCACTTTATGTACTTCTTCTGAGATGCCTACCTTTTTGTGGGGTTATTTCTGAGATCTGTCTTGCGACTCCAAGGAAATGCATATTTTTTCGCCAAATGTGTTTTGTTTTATTGAAATATAATGGTCTTAATGAAATAGACAATCTACAAACAGTTCATTACAAAAGATGTTGATATTTATGCTTTATATTTTTGCTCACATGGGGGAGAAATACAAAAGTCATTAACATTTTTTGTCAAGCCATAGCTTTACTTACTCTTCAGAAATCAAAATTTATCAGGGAAAAATACCAAAACTTGTCTGTAAATCAGGGAAATATTGAGGAATATTACTTGGGGAAACTTGTGGCAACCCTGGTTCTGACTCTTTGAAACCTAAAAGTTGTAACTCAGCTCTTGAAATTTGAATTTGTATCCTTGCCCAGTGTTAAAAGTTACTTTCTGTGTAGTGACTCATTTTCTGTAGGCAGTAGTGGATTAGAAATTGAGTATAACTGATTGTATCTGATTCATTGTTTTACAGGGACAGAAACTGTAGTCATGGTCAACAAGAAAAAGATATGGACAAAAAAAGAAGGGACAGATGACATATGCACTGAACCAGGCTCTATGGTAAGTGACCTTGTATATCATGCAGTATATTGTGGGAATAAATATAATTCATATTGGGTTGATGGAAACGAGAGTAATTCAGCCTGATTTTTATTTGTTTGTTTGTTTTGTTTTTTAAAGAAAGGAACAGTAATCTGTTGATGTTAAATATGACAGTTTACAACACTGTTAAAATTTAGCGAGTGCAAAACCACACATAGAAAGGGGGAGAGATTTAATTTTTAATTGGAATAAAGATGATTCTATGATGAATATTAGCAATGAAAGTAAATTTAAAGATAGTACAGGTGCAGGTACTGCATAATAATATTACCTATATAGTGTGGAAAAGGAATTGTGTTTTTATTTATTAATTTAGATGTGTATTAGGTTTTAGGATACTACCAGTCTGCAATGGCTTGTGACATAGTTGTGCTGTTTTGTGATGTATTGTGTGATGTTGATCTTCGGTGTGTTTGATATGGAGTGGAAATGAAATAGGGTGTGGTGTATGAAGAGGGGGCATGCTCTGGTGGTTCAATTATGTGGCAACGATGTGTTTGGGAGGTATGTTACTGTGTCATTTAGTAGGATTTGGTCATAATGATGTAGAGTGTATGAAATCATGGCATAGTGGAATATATTGTGCAGAATATTGTCATACAAAACGGAATGTCGTAAAATTTAAACTGTATTCTTAGGTGCATGCGTAACCATTGAGCAAGCAGAAGAAAATGTTTAATTAAATCGTGGGAGAAGGTAGGTGGATCAGTGTTTATTAAAATATTAAATGTTCGACTCAGTTGTTAATAAACATTGATCCACCTACCTTCTCCCATGATTTAATTAAAAATATTAGTCCACCTACCTTCTCCCATCATTTCATTAAAAAAGTTAAGTCACTTGCCTCCTCCCATAATTTAATTAAAATTTACTGTGCATACAGTTACCAGCAGCAACAAGCAATGGAAAAGCCACTGACACCATAAGTGCACTTTCACTCTAGGCTTGAGCTATGTAGGTGAACTGGAGAGTGGGATACCAGTCAGTCAGTGCATTGGTTTGCATGGTATTTGTATTTTTGCAGGTGTTTTGAGTGTTGTTTTTAGTTGCCATATTGGATATGCTTGAAATTGGGGTTTTCGGCATGGTGATGATGTCATTGATCAAAGCAGACAGATGATATCCCAGTCTCTAGTAATCCCATTTGCTGATTTAAAATAATTGGTTTGAAAATGAATTTTAAGGTACTTTTACTACTGCGACTGCTATTAAAAGAAAATTTTGCAATAGTCTACATTTTATCTGTTTTTGAATGTATAAATGAGGCCTCATTAAGACCAGCAGCACTAAAAGTTCAGTTGTAGATAAATTTTATTAGATGTTAATTATTAGTTATGCAGTCTGATAGGTGCAGAATGAATGTCTGTGTTGGCAGCAAATTTGTGACAAAAGCCATGAGGCTACATATTGAATATTGGCATGTTTGTTCATAACTGACTCTTACATTAACTTCACATTGTCATAAATAATGTCTGTAAAATTGCACAAGTGTTATATAAAACTGAAGCAGTTGTTGGTGTAAATTATTGGATACATTTCTTTGTAACTTCAAATCTGACTAAGGGCTACCATTTGGAGGGTGGTCAGGTATAGCAGGTAAACAGATTCACAGGTTGCCATTAGTCAGTGATGCCTGAGGGAACTTGCCTAACCATTCAAACTACTTCTGAACACTTGTTTTGTAAATAAAACTGTCTTTTCCTGCTGCTACTTACTGTATGTAGCCCACACGTGTTTCGCGTTTTCCTGTTCTAAGGCATCATCAGTGGGCTCTACAAAAATACAGTTTTGTTAGTTTTAGATTATCTTCATCTGAACATCTAAACAAACTTGTTACTTCTGAACAATCTGTGTTGACCAGTTCTGTTTCTTTTCAAATCTCGTGAGTCAAATTGTTCCATTTGCATTTTAATATTTTTGAAAATGCTTAATTATAGTTTTTACAAACTTTGTGATAAACTTAGGATTAATTTGACCAGCAGTATCATGACTGTAGTCCTAAACCAGCTATGTAAGAAAATGTAAGAAAGTAACTAAATACACTCAAGATTATTAAACTCAGTGGTAGGGTAGTAGAATGTACTGATACAGGGCTTTGCTTTGTAATGTGACATTGCATGCTCAAAGTGACACAGAACCGATTATTTATTTCAATTTTATATTATTATTATTTGGAATAAAAAGTATCACAGGTTGATGTGAAATATAGCCTGAGGTTTAGGTTAGTTTGAATGTTGACAGCTTGATTGAAAGTTGTTAAAGCCATCAAATGGGATGTCATGAAATTAACTGAAATCCGTGTTGTGGTGCTTTATTTTAGACCTGTTGGATCATTTGTCTTGGGTTAAAGTCGAAAGTATATGATTTTTACATTATATGGGTTAGTACAGATGAATGACATTGACAGGTTCAAGATATGCCATTAAATGTTCGTAAGAAATAGCCTATTACAATTTGATAGCTGACAATAGTAGTATTTTCAAATTAATTGAAAATTTTGATGTTCTGTAGTGGATGAAAACCAGTTTACTTGAACACGAACTAGTTTTGGAACTGAACCTTGGAAGCTATTAAAACTATGCTGAATATACTGTAATTAAGTCCACAAAGACATTTTGTTTCTCATTACCTGCTGCTATAAATCTCTCTGTTAGCTGTTGTAAAACAAAGGAGTTATCTGTACAAGATCTGTTCTGTGTATATCCAGTCTAGTCTTCCTCACTATGATGGTTGAACATTCTGCCTTATTTTGTCATACAGAATTTTGCCAGATAGGCAGCTTGCTGTGCAGTTCGCATTGATGATACTGTATCAGTTAGTGTGACTTCGATCTCCCTTCTTCAAAATGGGAATCATACATGGTGTTTCCCCTTATAGTGGCATTTCAGTTTGTTGGCAACAGGAGTGGTGAGCAATAATGTGCCTGCATTTAAGCCCAAAGAATATAGGCAGTCCTGCTTTAATTGCAGGCTAATGCAGGCTGCTACAACACCTGATTATCTGCAATCGTCTTTCGCAGAAAGGATGAACCAGAACTTGAAGTCCGCCCTCATCGCTTGTGATTTAGTGCCACAGCAACAATAGGATTTGCCCCTCAGTTGGCTATCATTTGCCTTTAACCCCACCCACCACAAAACTCATGAGACCACTCCCACCAAATTAATGTTCTTCTCATTGAACTCTCGATTGGCCAGTTTATGGTGGTTGAATGATTTGTTGCTGGAGCAAGTAGATGCGACAGAGATAGTGGGAGGCAGATAGGAACAACATCAAGCTGGTACATCATCAGGAGAGAGACTGATAAAAGAAGCATAGCCAGGCAGCATCCAATAAGATAGACAGTGAAGTGTTCTTAAGAAACTTTTGGGGCGCAAAGTGAAGGCAGTCAAGGTACCACATAAAAACTGTTACCACATTTTGCAGGGCCTTACGTGCTGGTTCACCAGCTGTGCTCAGCAACTGGTGAAAGCCTCTTAACCAGCACATAGGGTCCTGCAAAATGTGGTAAGTTTTTCTGTGGTTCCAAGACAGGGTGAAGAAATCACATGTACCTGAACCAGTTGATGGTGGAGCAGGTACACAGTGACCGTAGGGCCTTAGGCAAAGGAGATTCTGGCACCCATCCCCACTTTTGCTTTAAGAGGGGAAGGTTGAGCCATCACTTATCACTGAAATGATTAGTGTATCGGATTTCTTTGTGTGCCTGCACTTTGCAGCAGTAAGATTGGCTGTGATCTTCATATTTAGGCATGTGAGAATGATTTGAAGGCAGTTGTCATAGCAGCAAGACACAGTTGAAGTTACATTGGTTTCCAAGATGGCAGTGACCTTGTCAGTTGTTGTAGCAGCACTAGTTGTGCGGTGGTCGGTGGTGGGCCATATGAGCCCAGAGTTTGTTTTGCTCCATTACTGTAGTAATGCTTGTGAGTGAACAATATGACGTGAGACTTCACACTAAAAGCAGAACTTGCTCCAATTACTATAGTAATGCTTGTGAATGAATGATGTGATGTGAGATTTCACATTAATAGCGAAACTGGGCTTATGCTACATCTGGAGGACAGTGCAGCCATGCAGAGGCCTAAATACAACTGTCTGCCTCCTATCATCATGACAAGACTTTTACTACTGCCCTCTGCAACTGTGTTAAATCTGGTTGGCAAGCTGTTTTCCCATCCAGGATCATTCTTGTATGGTTAACTGCTGGGTGCCCTTTACAACTTCTGCGATGAGCTGTGTTACCTCAAGTGTGCTGTTGCATTTGTGTGTGGGTATTCTTCACCCCATAGGTGCCATTGTACTGACAAGTACTACCTGTGTCTATTGCATAATTTACTGGGTCTAACTTACGAAAGTTGTGTAAGTTCTTTGCACTATATAGATCTTGAGTTGGGGAACTTATGCTGGAGTAATATCTGTTTAAATCCCAATACTTGGCAGGTTCTATAAGTGCAACTTTGGTAAAGCCTGCTATTTTGTTTGAAGAATGTTGTATTGAATAGCAGCATGTGTAGTCGTAATTGTGGCTCAACCAAAATGCTGGTAAAGGTTTTTCTTGCTGCACTTGATTGCATACTGTTAACCTCTGCTCGACTGTTTGCACAAGGAGCTAAAATAATGCGATGCCATTTTTGGTGTAATTCTAAAGATGTAATTTTTGCTGCTTTGCAGAGTGCTAGATTATTTCAATAAGCCTCCTCCTATCAATGGTTAAAGTTGCAAAGAAAATGTTTTACGTGCTTTAAAGCATTGTAATTTGCTTTAATGACTTTGACCTTATTGACTACACATGCAAAGCTTGGCTGCCTTCACAGTTGGTGTAAAACAAGCCATGTTCTAATAGTAGGTTTGGCATGTTATAGAAGGAACTATTTTTCCAAACCAGCTAGGCTACACCTCATGTGTTGCTTCCTGAGCAGGACAAAAAAGTGGTTCTATGACTGTGGAAGGCTGTAAGTTTGAGAAGTACTGTAATTAATGCATGCATTCTACCTTTAAGAACCTTTTTACTGATTAAGAACTCTGGCTTGTAAATAATGTTTTTGGTGTTTTAAACTATTCAAACGATTTCGAACCCCTTCGGAGCTGCCAGCCTTCTTAGTCCTTTTTCAAATAATGTTGTGTAAAGTGTTTGCATTGAACAAGTGGACCATCTGTGGAGTCTTTTGTTAAAAAACCTGTTTTTTTTAAATAAAGCTATATTTTGCAACTAAGTTTTGTCACAAGAAAAAACAAGTTCTAAGTTAAAAGAAGTTCTTTTAGTGAAGAAGGTTACTACCATTGGTGTTAAATTAAAATATATGTTGAATTACAGCCTTTGGCACAGGAGATCATTCTAAACTTGCTTACAAAAAAAACATTTTGATACACCTATATTAATGCACTACCACCTGTACACGAAGGGTGATGATACTGGAGACAGGGCTAAGGGTGTTGTGGCTGTTTTCGTTTATGTCAGATGACACACCTCCTCTGTCCTTCTTATGACAGGCATAAAACCAGTTTCGGTGGAATCTCTCTCATTGATTAAAATCATAGTGTTTGCCTTGTAGCTTTTACCTCATGATCTGTTTGATGCAGGTACACTGACAGATCTCTTCCAGGGACAGCCCCACCCAGAGGAGTTGAATTATTGATCATCTTGTCCATTTAGAGGATATCTGCCTTTTGAACTCTGATCAGATGATACACTTTTCCTTATCTGCAGGGTCACATTCAGCCATTGACCTTTATTTTTTGCTTCCCAGCTATTGCAGTCTCAGTTTAGTGTGAACTGGGCACAGAACTGCATTTCAGTGACCACTTTGCGGTGTTAATTTGACTGCCGACTTGGCTGGTGGTAGATAGGAGAAGCACAAAGATGGATGATTCAGACGGCAGGTGGGCCATGCTTCGGTCAGCAGGTCATCTCAAAACAACAGGATTGTGTTCAGCAGGTTGTGGACCACATAATCTGTGAGATCCAACAAGCTGCTACAGATTCCAGTCCCCTGCGTAGCAACCACATCAGACAACAAGCTGTCCCTCAATAGTATGACAAACGTCACAAGGCTGTCAGAGCCAGGTACGCAGCTTTGTGAAGATTCAGATACCAACTGACCACCAAAAACCTATCTGCCTTCAGATTTGCAAAAGCACAAGGAGACGAGTGATAACAGAATGGAAGGTGAACTCCTGGGAGGAATTCGCAACTTCCATTAATTTGTCCATGTCCACTGCTCAAGTTTAGGACTCAATAAGACACTTTTCAGGCAAGGGCAGTTGGAGCCTTTTTGAAAAATGGGGTCTTGATGGATGCACCAAAAGAGATGGCTCAGAGCTTAGCTGAACTTTTTTACAGTCGCTGTGTCATCCCGACAAACTTCTATATTTCAAGTGCTTCGTAAGACTGTGGTGGTGAGGAGGCTCCACTTGTCATGTAATGGAGAGGTGTACAAGCTTTCATTCCCCATGTGGGAATTGGAATCAACTCCATCTGTGGCCAGAGGCACTGCTCCAGGACTAGATCAGATTCATTAATCCATGCTCTGTCCTCTGTGCCCCGAAGACAAACACAAACGCAAACTCTTATCTCATTTCAATCTAATCTGTTTTGACAAACAGTTCCCCCAAATTAGGAGTCAATATCATTTCCTTTATGGAAACCAGGCAAGGATCATACCAACTGTTACACGTATCGATGTGTGATCTTTACCAGTTGTATGGGTGAAACTCTTGAATGCATGATTAACCACCATCTCATCAGATTACAGGAATCCAGAGGTCCTGTGTGCTGGTCCTAGAACAGTTTCTGGTGCTACTGTTCTGCCTTTGAGAACTTAAGTCTACTGGAGATGGCGATGCAATTCTTCCTATGCTGAAACTACTTGGCTGGTGTGTATTTTGACCTCAAAGCATACATCGCCACTTGAAGGTACAACATCCTTTGCCAACTTTGTGAGTGGGAACTGCATGGATGTCTGCCACATCTTACCCAATCCATTTTCAAGGACAGGTGCTTTCAATATAGAATTGGAGATTTGTTGTCTTATTGCCATGTTCAGGAAATGAAGCCCCCAAGGCAGTGTACTCAGTGTCACATTACTTGCAATCCCTGTCAGTGGCATCTCCTTCAGTCAGGAGTTTTTTGTTCATGGATGACTTCACAATCTTGTACTCTTCCTCTGATCTTATAATGACAGCAAGGCAACTGCAGCAGACCAGTAGGAGCCTGAGAGCTTGGGCTAAGAAAATGGGTTACCAAAGAAGACTACACATGTCACTTTTAAACACGCTTTAGCCAAGGAGAGCTCACAGTGGGAAACAATATTTTACATTTTAAGGATACTGCATGGTTTTTGGGTCTACTGTTTGTTTCTAATGTAGCTGGTACACCTGAAAGACTGGATTTCGGAGGTCTTCAGGTCATTGGATATTTTAAAATGCATTAGTGGAAAGATGTGGGGAGTTGACAAGTCTGCCTCCTGCATTTGTACAAAGCATTTGTTAGATCATGGTTAGATTATGACAGCATGACTTAAGGACTAGCCCATATGTCCTACCTCAAGATGTTTAATGCATCCACCATGAGGACATTCAAATGTCATCTAGAGCCTGTTGGATCTGACCACTTCAAAGTCTGTGTGCAGATGCTGGTCAACCACTACCCAGGATTTGGCAGTACCTACTTTGGCTCAACAGGCCCCGAAAATAATAGCGTTGTCTCAGTCATCAGCATATGATGCAGCATCCACCCCAACTTTGAGAGGTTGTTAAAGGATTAGCTCCATGTTACCAAGTCATGCAACTGAATGTCTGAGATATGTGGATGTATCAGACCTCAAACAGCCAGGGTGGAATAAACTGCCACTTTGGTGTCTTAAGGAGCCCAAAGTGATTTTAAGCTTTACACAGTAGAAGAAAACTAGTACTTCAGCTTACATTTTTACAATTCTGTTTGCTTCAATTTTAAGTACAGCCCACAGTTTTGTCATTATGTATACAGATGGATCCCAGCAGATGAGTGATCTTGGTTGTTCAGCTGTTTTCACTGATACAGTTTACAAAGTACATCTTCTGGAACAACTTGCAAATTATGATGTGGAGTGGATGGCATTGTGGCAGCACCCGAGTGGATTTGCAGGTATTGCGTCCAAGAGCTCTCATTTGCTCTGACTCACTCAGTGCTCTACTGGCGGTCCATCAAATGTATTCCATAGAGCAGTTGATTCAGCTCATCATGACTTCTTACAGTGGCTCCAACACTGTGGCAAGGAGGTGACATTTTGCTAGGTACTTGGGTGCATCAGGGTACAGGGAAATGAGAGCCAGCAAATCAGCCAAAGATTCATCTCTCACGCATGCCATCATATCATTATCTGACAGATGAATTATGCATCAGTGGGAAACTGAGTTACTGGAGATGGCAGAAAACAAATTGCGGTCACTCAAATTGACCACACAGGCATGGTGGATTTCATGCCAACCATGCCAATAGAAGAAAGTGCTGCTCGCCAAACTGCACATAAGATATAGCCCTGGTTTCCTGCTCCAGCAGGAGGATCCACCACTCTGTGACATTTATGATGTCCAACTTTCCGCTCAGTATAATTTGGCTGTGTGTGTCTTGTATACTGACATTAGGACAGCCCTCAGTTTGGCTCAAGATTTGTCCTCCATCCTCACTGATACGGACACAAGTATGAGCTGTCGAGCCTCATCCCTAGAGTACTGGGGAAGGGGGGGGGGGCAGACTTTAATATATTATAAACTACTCAGCCTGTGGGGATAGCCTTCATCTCCATCCCCTCCTCCACACAAAAATGACATGCTGACATTCCGTCGGGTACTGATGAGTGTGCTGTTGAGCACCCCACAGCCAACATTACCACCACCACTTATGTGTCAGTGGGTCATATGGAGCACTGTCCCTCTCATATACTAGGTTTTGTGTGGTTCAACAATAAAAAAATGTGTTGACAGACAAGCTGCAACTCACAAATGGGCTGCCAGAAATAAGACACATTGACATCTCAAAGTACTGGCTGCAAGAACAAGTAACTGCTACAAAGTGAAATTAATTAAGGTTCTCTCCTTACTTAATACATACCATTTAAATATTTCAAAGGTATATGACTGGTTGACAGAAAACCAGTTACCTTGTAAGAGTTATGGAATTTGTAAAATGTTGAATTTGGTATTTACCCTTGAGCGGGTGGTGTATGAAGTGTCAACCACAATGAAATTGTTTTGCATCATTCAGTTTCCGTTTCACAATTGTGAGCCCATACCTATTCTTTCGTTATCGCTTCAGCTAACATGGTAAGAAATTGTTGTCATACGTTCAAGTGAGCCACAGTAATATAAAATAAACAGGGGGCTAGGCAAGAAAAAATTACAATCTGTGCAAGAAAATGACTCAGATTATGAGCTAGGTGCACAATATGTAAATGTGAGACTTGTCTAAGAGATATTAATGATTGAATAAGCCATTGGTTGCGATGCAGCTGCACTGTTTAATGATTTGAGAGGGTCATTACTGTGTGGTGACACCTGTCTGGGGCAAGAGAGTGATATAATGAAAGTTTGTGTCCTTAATGTACAATTAAACAGTGCTTTAGATCATATTATGTAACTATATTTCATTGTGTTTAATTGAACTAAGATTAAACCATATTTTGCTCATACATGTTTACCTTGGTTACATAAAGACAGCTATTCTTTACCTGTGTACAAAGCACACAGCGCACCCACTTGTGTTATGAAATACAGCACACTTGTTCAAGGGTTAAGGTTATGACTGTGCCTTTCCATTTCATATGAGTGATGTTGATTTCAGTATTTAAAATTCTGGTTGTATTCTTCGATTTGACTGCAATACTATTATTTACATGTAAAGATCATGAAACTGAAAAATATGTTTGAAAATACTGGCATAGGTAGAAGGGTAGACTGCAAGACCTTAATAAATTTTTATGTATGTTGTCATTAATCATTCATGTAAATTTTTGTTTGTTCATTGAAATACACCTTAGGGACTTTGTCACTGAGAATTTCTATCTCAGGAAAGTGCACTGATCAGAACTAGTGATTAATTCTTAAGTACCTTATTTAGACTTAAAATAAGTGGCAGCTTTATCAAATATGTGGAAGTCATGAATGCTTGAATATACTCATTACATTTATTTTACTGTTACCACAGACCCAAGTCTACCCAACCAGTGTTAATTTAAAAGAAGATTGGGAGGAGACGGCGAATCAAGAGGTAATTCTAGAATTTATGTGACTGTGAAACTGAGCTCTGTTACAGTGTGACTGAGTCGTGGTGAATGTGATTGGATGGATAACCAATGTGTGCGTCTAGAATGAGATGTTCACTCTGCAGTGGAGTGTGTGCTAATATGAATCTTCCTGGCAGATTAAAACTGTGTGCAGGACCAAGACTCGAACTCGGGACCTTTGCCTTTCGCAGACAAGTACTCTACCATCTGGGCTACCCAAGCTCGAATCACGCCCCGTCCTCACACTTGCCCATGAAAGGCAAAGAGGTCCCGAGTTTGAGTCTCAGTCCAGCACACAGTTTTAATCTGCCAGGAAGTTTCAATGTGTGTGTCTCCTCACATTAGCACCTAGACTTTTGGTGCAAAAAAATATAAACAAGACACTCACAATAACAAAGTGAGCTCTTAGTGGAAAATGAGCAATAGGGGGCAAAATACACTGTATGGATTTAAGTGTTGTCTTTGAGCTGGTGAAATAGTTTTAGCATATAGATTTTTATTCATAAAATTCCATATATATCTTTATAAAAACACAAGTAAGAATACTGAGATACCATGTTGATATTCATACAAAGCAGTGTGTGAAAATTGGTGCTGTGTCCAGAACTTGAGACAGGATTTTCTGCTGTCATCACCAGTTGCCTTAATGATTTAGGCCATCCAAGCATGCCTCCTTTAATGTGTCAGACCTTTGTGTATCCAATGTGTAAGGGGACTCTCCATAAAAACCAAAAATCTTTGTTCAACTCATCATTGGGCCCCAGGTAATGTTTTACTTGAAGCAGTTGTTGTTACATTGATTAATTTCTAACTATTAAATTTGTTAGATCCTTAGTGAAGTGTTTGTAATGAACTGAAATTAGTGTATGAAACACATTTTGGGTCTGGAAATCTGTTTTTATTCAACAGTGGTGTAGATGTACACTTGTGTGGAATAAGGGCAGAAGGAAACAGAATAGAGTTGTAATGTGTGTAAGAAATGAAACAGCATGATCTCAATGGGAACAAACCTCTCAAAGCCTATTGCCATTAAGCACCTTACATTTGTCAATATATTTTTATTGCCATTGTGCTCTGAATAATTGTTGGGAACACTCAACTATGCGACTATGTCAACTTTAATTTTCATAATATCTTTCCATAGACACTGGCTTTTTGTCACTTATTCATTAGGAAAGAGAGCATTTGTTTTGCTTACCTATAATAATGGTGGCCCCTTTGTCCCCATCCACTTCGACCATTCAGTTGTAGTATATAGTATTGTTTATATTTATTTAAGGAGCAAGGTAACAACTCACTGACTAGTAAAAGCACTGAATCATTGAAAGACACATAGAGAAGACTGAGAACTTTAGTAACTTTCAAACAAGTCCATTTTCAGAACTACACAGTATGCCCCCTGCCTCTTCGATACCACACACACCAGTATAACTACATCGTAATGGTTGACTGCATTAAGTCAGCGCTAGAGTGAACAGAGCAGGCAAAGTTTCATTGAGTCTGTGGTTGTGGTATATATTTTTATTCTTGCAGAGGAACTGTTTGGTTTCAGAAAGAGCCATCAAATAACTACACAATATCATTCTACAAGGTTTTGACAACAGCTAGATAGGTCTTTAGTTCTGTATGTATTTCCTGCAACTCTTCTTACAGTCTGAAGTAACCTTTGCCTTTTTCGAATCACATTTCACAAACCATGATTCCATAAACTAACAATTAAGTTCTGGTGCTGTAGGTCCCCTTACAACTGGCTAAGTCAGTCAGCTCATACCTGGGATGCAGGCAACAGCTTACCACATCCAGTAGAGTATTGCAGTGTTCCAAATAATCTCCAGGTGGATAAGAGCTCTAGCTTTAGTTTTACATTTACTATTTCCAACATTTCAGGACATGGATTTCCCCTCAATGAGAAAAGCAGCTGACACAACCTTGGGTCTGTGATGTCTGCCAATCAACTGCTTATTTGCTTTGTAAAAGGGCTTTCAAAACCTAAAAGATATGAGTGCATTCCATGTGTAATTTGCTACTTATCTCATGTTTCCTGATTATAGTTCACTCATGGCCTTTACAGGAGTACGCTATTGTTTTTCACTGAATAACACAGTACATAATATAGGTAGTTGAGATCATCACAAAATCAATGAATGATCTGATTTGAGCCTTCAGCTCAGCTCCAGAGAAGGACAGGTATAGTCACAGTCGTTCTCTGTTGATTAAGAGGTGCTGGACAATTACCCAGGTGACTATCAAAATTATTTAGGGATGTATAGTGAAAGATTTATTACATTATTGGGTACCATCATGTACCACCACCTTCAATTGCATGGTTCGACTACCATTTTCATCATCATTAATAGGAGATTTATCCACATGTACAGAAACATCTGTGTTGGAATAACTTGCACTTGGCAGCTCTTGATCTGTGGCAAATAAAGGCAAATGTTAGTACCACAATACTGCTACGTAAACATCGAGAGGTTCACAGAATGGAGAATATTCCTCCTTCATACTCCTTTGAGCACCCTGTGTTCAAGCATAGCATGCTCAAGCATGAATGCTTGTAGTGAGAGGATGGTGATCAGATAAGGCTCTCTGGGGAGGGGAGGATGGGGCAGCCAAATCCTCATGGCTGCTGCTCTGCAGTTATGATTGTTATGGTAGCTCTATTTCTCTGTAGGCTGGTGCTGCTTCGCTGCTTCCAATGTGCTCTCACGAGCTGGTGGAATTACACTTGGATCGATTTTATTATGCTGTAGACATGTACCAGCAAAAAAAAAAAAAAAAAAAAAAAAAAAAATTGCTGCAATTGGAGCACAAAAAGTACGAGTATGTTCCTGTTCATTTAAAGGACTCTGAACGAAGAGTAGAATACCAGCTTCCTCATTCTACCTTTCTCACAATGTTAAAAAATTGGCACAAAAACTTTGACACGCAAAAATATTCGCACTCTTTTTAATATACAACTCACCTCTAACTCCCTCTAGCTTCCCTCACTGTAGCTCACTCTGACTCACTAGTCCGTTGTGATAAGTTGCACATACCCATCCTTTCTCACTCACTCATTGTGCCCAACTCACTGTCATTAGATGATAGTTTGGTGTCCTTTTGGTCATGTCCAAAAGAACAGAACCCGGAATCTCCTGCTTACTGGGCAGTTACGTTAACCACTGTGCTATCCAGACAAGTGTTTATCACAATTGCACAGACTATCTTGGCACACTTCTCAGCTGACCCACATTGCTACCTATCTGCAGTTCCCGTTTGTGTCTTCTACGCCTGCTTTTTTGAGATTACCACAGGAGACATGCCAGAAAGAACAGATACCACACGTTCATATAATTGATTCTTTTCATCTTGATGGGCAGTGAATCCACCACTTGCAACATGGATGAACAACAATGTTCGACCACCTGTGGGAATCTCAAAAGTAGTGGGCGTGGAGGACATGGGTGAGAACTGTTGGTAGGCAGTGCTAGGTGTGAATGGAGGCCTGGTGAGAGGCATGCTGATGTAGTCTACACAATCGTGATAAACACTTTGTACCTAGTAAGAAGGAAATCCTGGGTTTGAATCTCAGTCTGGCACACATTTTTGCACAGTGCCACAGATTCTGCAATGTCCAAATGCAGTTGGCAGTAGTAATTCCTTCCCATTCCTTTCCTGTCTCCCCCCCCCCTCCCCCCCTTCCACTCCAACTTCAATTTACATAACATTGTCATTATCTATTTGTGTTAACACACTGAACTCGCATTCGGGAGGATGATGGTTCAGTCCCGTCTCCGGCCATACTGATTTAGGTTTTCCGTGATTTCCCTAAATCCTTTCAGGAAAATGCTGGGATGGTTCCTTTGAAAGGGCATGGCCAATTTCCTTCCCCGTCCTTCCCTAATCCGAGCTTGCGCTCCGTGTCTACTGATCTTGTTGTCGACGGGACGCTAAACACTAATCTCCTCCTCCTCATTATCTATTTGTGTCTCCCTGTCATTGCCTCCTGTGTAACAGCCACAGTCCCCTCTTTTCTGTACTGTACAACAACAACAACAACAACAACAACAACAACCTGTTCTCACTGACACTATCTCTCTCGTGCTCTCTGTTACTGCTAATATCTCAGTCCTTCCTCACTGCTGCTGTCTCTCTGTCTCTTCTTACTGTCGCTCTCACCAGCCAGAGTGGCCAAGTGTACAGTCTGGAACCGTGCGACCGCTACGGTCGCAGGTTCGAATCCTGCCTCAGGCATGGATGTGTGTGATGTCCTTAGGTTAGTTAGGTTTAAGTAGTTCTAAGTTGTAGGGGACTGATGACCTCAGATGTTGAGTCCCATAGTGCTCAGAGCCATTTGAACTGTCACTCTCTTTTTCTTTCTCATTGTCATTCTCTCTCTCTCTCTCTCTCTCTCTCTCTCTCTCTCTCATTACCACAGGCTCTCACCCACTTCTTCCACCTTCTCTTTATCTATTCCTTCCCCTGGCACCATATCCTTCACTCTTTTCCTAGCACTTTTCTCTCACTGTCAGCTTGTTCCACTACCCTGTGTCACTGTCTTTGTCTTACACTGCCATTGTTTCTGTCACTCTTTCTGTAACAACCAATATCTTCTGCCTTCCAGTATTTACTACTTTTCCATCTATTTGCCACTGTCTTTTTCTCTCTCAGCATAAAAAAGTATGAATATGTTCACACACCAACATTTTTAAAATACTGAGGAAGGTGCAGTCTTTTAAGAAACAGGAACATATTTTCATTTTTATACTCTGATGGGAGCAATATTCCACTGGTTCCTTTTTTTCCTGCTGCAACAGGGAATGTAACACATGTGAAATGAAATGTATTGGTCAGTAAAATTTAGACAGTTTACTTATGTGAAATTGAAATAATACAAAAATAATTTTATACTTCACACTAAAGTTTAAATTTGTGTTTTGTGTGTACAAGTAGCATAACTAAAAACTTATGTATCTCTGAAATGGATAAAGATGTGAAGCTAAGTTTGAAGGCTGTTTGAGATGAAGATCTTAGGAATATGGCTTATACTGTAAAAATTACAGCCATTTTATGTGCATACCTGTCTTGGAATCTGTTACTGAGTTTTTGGGGTATTTCTTGATAACAGATAAAGATTTTTGAAAATGGGTAGATGACTATTCCAGTTAAATGCATAGAGAATATACTGTTAAAATTTGAGCAAGTTACTGCAGTTATTTATTATCTAGATTTTGCCTTATATGAGATTATATGTTTAGAAGTATGGTAACTTTGAACTTCTGTGTATTGCAAACAGATACTCTTCATGTGCTCTAACAACATTTTACCTTTATGTCCATTTCACGAGATGTGTGTGGGAGGAACTGATACATTTTCTGTCTTTGTGGAATGTACACTCTTGGACTTTCAACAGGAAACCTCTCTGTAGTGCACATTACTTCTCTTGTAGCATCCGCCACTTGAAAATGAGCATTTACGTAGAGCTCTCCCTAAATGATCCCATCATGAAGTGAATGCACCACTGTTCTTTGGATCTTCTGTATTTCTTATGTTAATAAAACTGGGTAACAGCTCCAGATTAATGAGCACTAATCAGGAATCAGTCAGGTAATTAGTTGGTAAATCACTTCTCTCTTGATGAATTACATTCCTTACGGTTCTTCCAGTGAATCTCAGCCTGGCATCTGATTTTTGTATTTATTTTTTGTGGTAATTCAACTGAAGATTTTTCTGGATTGTTACTCCAATGTATTAACAGTGTAATCAAGTAGTGATGGTGCTCTGTTACTTTTATTTACATTTATGGTCAAGTGCCAGTCCCTGCACCATTCTTCAACCCTCTGTAGGTCTTCCTATATTTTTTGACAGTTGCATGGCACTGAAGATTTTCTGTATATTACAGCATTGTTGATGGGTAGCCCTAATAGAGCATCTGATGTTTTCAATCATGTTATTAATATAAATCACTGGCAGGCATTGCAGCTTTCCCATATATAATGTCATTATTGATGGATAGCCTGGTAGAGCTTCTGATGTTTTCCAGCATATTATCAACACTTTGCCATCCGCATGTCTCATACAAAGTGATTCGCTTGCTGCCAGCAATGCTTATTCAGATTACTTTTCTTCTTGCCGGCTGTTGACATAATCAGGAGATTATAAATTGTTAAGTCACTAGTCTCTTCGTTAGTTCTCATAAGTTCTCAACCCTATTCTCCTTCTTTCTTGAAATTTCGACGTATACATATGTAAATAAATAAAAATATATCTAAAAACAAAGTTGATTTGACTTACCAAACAAAAGCGCTGGCAGGTTGATAGATACACAAACAAACACTAACATACACACAAAATTCCAGCTTTCGCAACCAACGGTTGCTTCTTCAGGAAAGAGGAAAGGAGAGGGAAAGACGAAAAGATGTGGGGTTTTAAGGGAGAGGGTAAGGATTCATTCCAATCCTGGGAGCGGAAAGACTTACCTTAAGGGGAAAAAAGGACAGGTAAACACTCTCGTGCACACACACATATCCATCCGCACATACACAGACACAAGCAGACATTTGTAAAGGCAAAGAGTTTGGGCAGAGATGTAAGTCGAGGCGGAAGTACACAGGCAAAGATGTTGTTGAAAGACAGGTGAGGTATGAGTGGCGGCAACTTGAAATTAGTGGAGGTTGAGGCCTGGCGGATAATGAGAAGAGAGGATATACTGAAGGGCAAGTTCCCATCTCCGGAGTTCTGACAGGTTGGTGTTAGTGGGAAGTATCCGGATAACCCGGACGGTGTAACACTGTGCCAAGATGTGCTGGCCGTGCACCAAGGCATGTTTAGCCACAGGGTGATCCTCATTACCAACAAACACTGTCTGCCTGTGGCCATTCATGCAAATGGACAGTTTGTTGCTGGTCATTCCAACATAGAAAGCTTCACAGTGTAGGCAGGTCAGTTGGTAAATCACGTGTGTGCTTTCACACGTGGCTCTGTCTTTGATCGTGTACACCTTACGGGTTACAGGACTGGAGTAGGTGGTGGTGGGAGGGTGCATGGAACAGGTTTTACTCTGGGGACGGTCACAAGGGTAGGAGGCAGAGGGTAGGGAAGGTGGTTTTCTGATTTCATAGGGATGAACTAAGAGGTTACATAGGTTAGGTGGACAGTGGAAAGACACTCTTGGTGGAGTGGAGAGGATTTCGTGAAGGATGGATCTCATTTCAGGGCAGGATTTGAGGAAGTTGTATCCCTGCTGGAGAGCCACATTCAGAGTCTGCGATATTTTAGTGAGTGTGACCATTGTGGCATTGTCAAGGACAATTCTTCATTTTATTTCTTTATCACAGTTTCCTGTGTCAGTGATCAATGATCTACATACACACTATCATTTACTTACTACCTCTAGAACCCTTAAGCACCCTATAAGCTGAATCTGATTTAAGCCTTAATGACTAACAACTTCCAGCTTTGTCCATGTTTATCTCTAGACAGATCCTCAAGTTCATCCTCATGTCCTGCAGTGAGGATAGTATCACCTGAAAAATATAGATTTTTTCTGCCACCAATTGCAGCAATTCCATCATCCCAGCCATCCAGGACTCCCCTCAATGCCATGTTGTGCATGGATGTTATATAGTTGTGGGGACAGTATGCAGCTTTGTCCAACTCCATTTGTCACACTGAAAAACTGTCCACATTTTTGATTGGAGTATGACTGTCATAAAGACCTTTTAGTGATACTACTAGGTGTTATGGGACAGTAATATCATTAAGCATATGCCACAACTTGTCTGAAATGATAATCAAAGGTCACTTTATAATTTAAGAAACAAATTAATGCAGGGGCACTGAATTTGTGACTTCTTGAATTATGTGCTTCAAATTCCATTAGACCTCCCAAGTACCTTTATGTGCCACAAAATCTGCTTATTCTGCAGCAATCTAGCTTGCAGGAATTTCTTTGTTTGTGTGGTTTATTATGTTCAAGAGGACTTCACTAGTATGTGATGCTATAGTCATATAATTGGAGCAGTCCCTGGATGATTGTTTTCTGAGGAGAGAGATTAGAATAGATATGGTCCAACGTACATCTACCTCTAGATCTACATGGATGCTCTGCAAATCACATTTAGGTGTCTGGCAGAGGGTTCCTCGAACCACCTTCAGAATTCTCTATTCTTCCAATCTCATATAGCACGCAGAAAGAACAAACTCCTAAATCTTTCTGTACGAGCTCTGATTTTTGTTATTTTTTCATGGTGGTCATTTCCTTATGGCATCAACAAAATATTTTTGCATTTGGAGGAGAAAGTTGGTGATTGGAATTCTGTAAGAAGATTGCTCCACAACAAAAAACGCCTTTTAATGATGACCATCTCACATCTTGTATAATTTCAGTGACACACACTCTCCATTTCATGGTAATACAAAACGTGCTGCCCTACTTTGAACTTTATCAATGTAATCAGTCAGTCCTGTCTGGTGAGGATATCAAACCACAGAACAGTATTCTAAAAGAGGATGGACAAGGATAGTAGTGTAGGCAGTCTTCTTAGTAGATCTGTTACATTTTCTAAGTGTCCTACCAATAAAACGCAGTCTTTGGTTAGCTGTCCTCACATTTTTCTGTGTGTTTGTTCCAATTTAAGTTGTTTTTATAATAATTCCTAGGTATTTTGTTGAATTTATGGCTTTTAGATTTGACTGATTTATCGTGTAACTGAAGTTTAACGGAGTCCTTTTAGGACTCATGTGGATCACCTCACAGTTTTTGTTATTTAGTGTCAGTTCCCAATTTCACACCATAAGATATCTTTTCTAAATTTTTTTGCAATTTGTTTTGGTCTTCTGAAGATGTTACTAGTCGGTAAACGAGAGCATCATCTGCAAACAACGTAAGAAAGCTGCTCAGATTGTCTCCCTCATCATTTCCATAGATAAGAAACATCAAAGGGCCTATAACACTACCTTGGGGAATGCCAGAAATCACTTCTGTCGTACTCAAGGACTTTCTGTTAATTATTATGAACTGTGACCTCTCTGACGGGAAATCATGAATCCAGTCGCATAACTAAGGCGACATTCAATAAGCACGCAATTTCACTACAAGATGCTTGTGTGCTACAGTGTCAGAAACCTTTAGAAAATCGAGAGATACAGATTCAATTTGAAATCCCTTGTCAATAGCACTCAACACCTCATGTGAGTAAAGAGCTGGTCATGTTTCACAAGAACGATGTTTTCTAAATATGTGTTGACTGTGTGCCAATAGACCATTTTCTTTGATGCAGTTCAAAATGTTAGAACAAAATAAATGTTCCAAAATCCTGCTGCATAGCGATGTTAATGATATGGGCCTGTAATTTAGTGGATTACTCCTACTTACTTTCTTGAATATTCGTGTGACCTGTGGAACTTTCCAGTCCGGATCTGTCATAGAGCAAATGGTTGTATATGATTGTTAAGTATGAAACTACTGCATCAGCATACTCTAAAAGGAACCTAATTGGTATACATCTGGACCAGAAGACTTGCTTTTATTAAGTGTTTTAAGTTTCTTCACTACTCTGAGAATATCCACTTCTATGTTACTCATGTAGGCAGCTGTTCTTAATTTGAATTCAGGAATATTTACATCTTCTTTTGTGAAGGCATTTGGGAAGGTTGTGTTTAGTAACTTTGCTTTGGCAGCAGTGTCTTTGCACTCTATAGCTATCATGGAGAGAAGGCATTGATTGTGTCTTGCCACTAGCATACTTCACATACGACTAGAATCTCTTTGGATTTTCTGCCAGGTATCAAGACAAAGTTTCGTTGTGGAAACTATTATAAGTATCTCACATTGAGAGGGCTGTGCTAAATTTCAAGCTTCTGTAAAAGATCGCTGGTCTTTGGGATTTTGCATCTGTTTAAAGTTGGCATGTTTTGTTGTTGTTTCTGCAACCATATTCTGACCCACTTTGTGTACCAAGAAGGGTCGGCTCTGTTGTTTGTTTATTTAGTTCAAATCTCTCAATTTCTCCAGATACTATTTCTTTGAATTCATGCCCTGTATGGTCTATACTTATATTAATTTGGAAGGAGTGGAGATTGTATCTCAGGAAGGCATCAAGTAGAATTTTTATCTGCTTTTTTGAATAGGTATACCTTCCATTCATTTTTGGGGGACTGGGGGTTACAATATTCAATCTTGCTACAACAACCCTGTGTTCACTAATCCCTGTATCCGTTTCGATTCTCATTATTAACTCGGGATTATTTGTTACTACGAGGTTAAGTGTGTTTTCACAACTGTTTACTATTCGTGTGGGCTCATGAACTAACTGCTCTGAAATAGTTTTCAGAGAATGAGTTTGGCACAATTTCAGATGATGTTTCATGCATACCTCTAGAATTATACGTGTATTTTTACCAACATATCGAGAGTAAATTAAAGTCACCACCAACTATGATTATGTAAGGTTGGTATGTATTTTAAATCAAACTCAATTTTTCTTTAAACCTTTCAGCAGTTGTATCATCTGAATTGGGAGGTCAGTGAAAGGATCCAATTATTACTGTATACCGGTTGCCAACAATGACTTTTGCCCATACTCACTCACAGGAACTATCTACTTCAATTGCATGACAAGATAAACTACTTCTAACAGCAACAAACATGCCACTGCCAACCGTGTGTAGACTATCCTTTTGGAACACCATTCGGTCCTTCACAAAAATTTCGACTTAGCTTATCGCTGACTTTAGCCAGGTTTCAGTGCCTATAAGGATTTGAGCATCAGTGCTTTCTATTAGTGCTTGTAGATCTGATACTTTCCCAACACAGTTACAACATTTTACAACAGTTATACTGATGTATCTACGTTTTTCTTGTGTTTGGCCTGCAGCTTGTGTGAGTGAAGCCCTTTTAACGTTTTTGTGAGACCCTCTAATCTAAAAACCTCCCAGTCCACACCCCACAGCCCCTGCTACCCATTTAGCCACCTCCTGCATGTAGTAATCTCCTGACCTATTCAGTGGAACCCAAAACTCAACCACCTTATGGCGCAAGTCAAGGAATCTGTAGCCTACATGGTCACAGAACCATCTGAACCTCTGATTCAGACGTTCCACTCCGCTCTGTACCAGAGGTCCACAATTGGTCCTGTTGACTATGCTGCAAATGGTCAGCTGTGCTTTCACCTCACAAACAAGACTGGCAGCCTTTATCACTTCTGTTAGTCGCTTGAAACCAGAATCACTTCTGATCCAAAGTGACACATATCATTGGTATCGACATGAGCTAGCACCTGCAGTTGGCTGCACCCTGTGCTCTTCAAGGCATTCGGATGGACCTGTTCCACATCTGGAATGACTCCACCTGGTATACACACGGAGTGCACATTGGCTTTCTTCCCATTCTCAGCAGCCATGTCCCTAAGGAGCCCGCCCTATAATGAGCCTAATGTTGGAGCTCCCAACTATCAATAATCCCACCATCGTGATTGCCCAGATCTTGCAGGCTGAGGCATTTGCTCTGAAAAGTCAGGCGTCAGCATCTGGCTCAGCTACAGTGTCAGCCAGACAGCACATGGAATCTGTTTGCCCGACTAACCAGGTAGGCCTTATGTGTAGCCCCCTGGGCAGTCTTTTGACAGCTGCTATGCCCTGGGGTGACCTTCCACTTGACCACAGGTGAGGGGTCAACCTCGGTGCAAGCAGTAACTGAGCTGGTCACTGGTGAGGACCCATCATAGGACACAGATGTGAGTTGGATACCAACAGCCGGCCCACGACAGTGGTGCCCATCTATTGTGTAACTGAAGCCATCACAGTGTGGAGCTGAGAGAGAAGTATCACCAACTCTGCCCACATTCGCACACAGTAATCACAGTCTTTAGGCCAGTCTCCAGCTTTCCACAGCATGTTACTTATTAAATGTAAAACACAGTTGCCTATCTCTCTCATCACAGTCTGCTTTTCTTTAGAAATACTGTCTGCTCCTAGGTTTGTTGTTTTTCACGTCCTTTATAGCTTTTTTCAATTTCACTGAATAGAATACTGATTTAATACAGATTTTCTCTTCCTTGATGGTATTTCCTTCACAGTACAGTGTTTCACAGTATTGTTTCTGCCTGACTATTGCCGATTTCCTGTCACTGACGATGTTACCATTTCATCTTCTGTATCTCAAGTATGACTTTTGAACTCTTGAGTAAAGGTATTTCTCATCGTGAAGAGTTCATGCGTTTCATATAGCTTTTGATGATGCTCTATTTCATTACAAATACTGATGATGTAATGTGTCTTGCAGTTTGGCAGCTTCACTATATTTTGCCATCAAGTGATTAGTATTTTTCATCTGGAGCAGTTTGCATACTGTGTTTCTTCATTGTGCTCCTCTGTTTGATCAGCAGTAGAGTAGTGTTCAAAATCCAGGAAGTGTATTCTTTCTCCAGATTCTTTGAGGTCTGTAACATGTCTTATTTCTTGCCTAAGTGATCAGTTTCAGTTTCGTCCACATTTTCGTGGACAGCGTAATATCATCAATGCCATACTCTGCACCAGGATAGGACCAAAATATGTCTGTGTTGCCCTACCAAAATAAAGTCATTGTGATTTCTGTCCCTATTCCCAGGAGAAATACATGTGTAGTGGCATCATGGAAGATGTTGGAATAGGGTATTACAAATTGGTAAGCTGTTATTCACACAAAATTCCAGTAACCATTCCCCACATCCATTCCTCATGCCCAAGCTGTAAAGTCCAACTATGTGTCTCATGTGTCCAGCACCTATAGTATCACCTATCTTCACATTAAACTCATCCTGGGTGAATAATATTTCTTTTTTAGGCATCTTTCTGACAGTAATTCCTAGCAGCTTATAAAACTGATCAATTTCTGTGTTGGAGGAAGCTGCAGTGGGAACAAAACCTTTAATGATGTTGATATTGCAAGAAGCAGGTTTCATTTTAATTGGAATTGTTCTCTCTCAAATGGGCTCTTAATTCATGATAGCATTACTGAGGATCTTAGAAATCACTATAGTGACACTATTTATTTCTATTCACGTCCAGAAAATATATTCTATTCGTAGCTTGAGTCATGAATGGCCACATGCTTTCCAGAGTGTCTCAGGGAGTCAGAGTATGTCTCTATCATGAGGATTCATTTACCTCTCCATGATAGCAAATGTTCCTGTG
The DNA here is from genome assembly GCF_023897955.1 of Schistocerca gregaria. Lineage (NCBI taxonomy): Eukaryota > Metazoa > Arthropoda > Insecta > Orthoptera > Acrididae > Schistocerca > Schistocerca gregaria. The sequence goes on along the minus strand of NC_064930.1, from coordinate 78,385,579 downwards.
TATGAAAGACCTTGCACATGCCAGGTTGCGGTCCTTGTAACGATTTTCAAGTATGGTTTAGACTGATGTGTGCATTCTCCTCTCACACCCTGAGATATGACTGAGAGGGCTTACACTGGGATCTAATCAAAAATTGAGTATCAGAAAAAAAGAATATACAGCTGAAGTTCTAAAATACATACAAATATCAGGCAGGGTTTAAAGAGGCACATCCTATGTAGAACAAATCATTGACATTGTCATGGGAAGATGACGGGCAATTTTCCAATGCCTTCCATCTTTTCTAATTTCTCCCCTAATCTCAAACAAGTCTGAAATTTCTGCCATAAGTTCTATTGTAGATTCAGTATTTGTTAGTATATCCGTTGAGAGCTTCTGCGTGTTCTATAATATTCCAGATTCTTCAAGAATTTTGAATGAGATTAGTCTTTATTTACTGTCAACAGCCTTTTGAAAATTTACAAATGTTCACCTGTATTCTTTAGCTCTTCTAATCCTTTCTGATATCAACTTCAGATTATTGATTTGTTCTACATAGGATGTAGTTCTTTAAACCCTGCCTGATATTCGTATGTTTTAGAATTTAAACTGTATATTCTTTTCTTCTGATACTTTGAAATTCTTGGTGAAAGTGAGACTAGTATTTTCTTTCCTTTTGGACTTTCGGATATATTTTGGATTATTTCAGGTTTGTTAAACTCTAGTATGCCCCTTGGCCCCTCAAAGATTTTGTCATACCACGTTTACTTTCTTCATTCCTAAATTATAGAGCCCTTTCTGAAATTTTCTTAATTTCTTGTTATGTAATTGATAAAAGTTCCTGTTTCTTTTGTCCATTGAATAATGATTAATCAGATGTAATTGCTCTGTCTCATACTTTGCATTAGCATTTATGAAAATCTGTTTCCTCTTTGATGCTATAGTTCACAAATTTTTGTGTGCTGTTGTTAGGATATCAGTTTTCCAGGCCTGTAGTTCTTTCAACTCCATCACACTCCAGTGTTCACCATGGATGTTTTCTCATTCTTTTTTCTGGGATAGCTTTGTCTGCTGCACCGGCTAATTTCTTTCTTATTTCCCTTAGTTTCCAGACACTTGAGGAATTCGGTATCTCTTTAATGCCCAATGTGTCTCTGAATCTTTTTGGAATATGCTCTTCATTTATTCTGAACTGGAAATCTTATTTTTATCATTCAGTTCAGTTTCTACATGGATCCCTTTCTGAATCTATTGTCTTGGACTCAGCTCTGTTCTAGCCACATGATCTACCTGAAATTTTTGTCATGGTGTTGGTTGATCTCCATGTTTTTTCAGCAATTTTTTGAATTTTGTTGACTTTATTTTCATAGCTGTAGAACTGTCTTTCCCTTTTGTATTTTGTGTGTGCGTGCGAGTGGGCACGCACGTGCACGTGCACGCACACGCGGGCGTGGGCGTGTGCGCACATGTGTGTATCAGGGAGGAATGAATGGTAGAATAGCTACTAACAATGTATGTTCTCTGGAACTTTGTACAGTTCATATCCACATTGTTTTCACAACTTCTGCTTTGTCTACATTGCTTTTGTTACCTGATTAATTGGCACATGTGTGCTAATTATTTTGTCCCTCTTACACATTGAATTGTGATGGGAGAATCTTTCTGAAGGTGACAAAAAATTTTCTACTAAAGGTAGGAAAGATTTGTAAATTATGAATGCAAGTGTGGCATCGTTTTTGATTTTTGTTTCTGCCCAAAGTAATGCAAGAATTTAGAAATGAAAACATCTTGGCCCTGGACTGTTATTAAATGTATTTGTTCACAGTTGTGATTTTGACTGTCATTTTCAATTTATAACACACTGAAGTGTTTACATATTTCATATGTACAAAAAGACAAGAGTTTGCTTTGTCTGTATACCTATATTAGGACATGATGTAGCACTCTATACAATGATGTCTGTTGAATCCGTCATACTGGAATCTTTAATTTCCACTGTTCCTGCATCAGTGAGTTCTCACTTGAGAATGGCATAATAGACAAATTTTCAGTTGTTAATAAATACATATGACAACAGTTCAGGCAGAAAAGATTCCCCCCCCCCTTTTTTTTTACCAGTTTCAACATGAGAATCTCACAATAAAATCCTTGTATTTTCTCTGTAACTTTGACCAACTCATGTCCACATTGTTTTCAAAGCTGTTTTGTTTTGTCTACATTGCTACCATTATCCTGATTAATTGGTGCACATATGCTAATTATTGTGTACCTCTTATTCACCCATTGAATTGTGAAGGGAGAATCTTTCTGAAGATGACAACAAATTTGTTAACAAGGTAGTGTACATCTGTTAATTATGAGTGTAGTGCCTAGCTGTGGCACAATTTTTACAATTTTATTTTCTATTTTCCCCTTGAAGAGTCTACAATTATATGGATGCGATATTTCTTCACAGGATATTTCTTTTGTGTTAGTCTCTAATTTTGTGAAGTCATTTATTTGTATTAAATGGGCATTATGTCAGTAGTTTATTTGCCAACATGTATTTGTTTTTTGTGTATTTGATGTGTGAACCCCATACTTCATTTAGGGTTTGAATATTGTGGTTGTTGGGATTAGAAGACACTCTGACCCTCCTTCTCATGTTGATTTTGGTTCTGTAGACTATAAAGGCCCAAATGCATCACTTGTGATCATGAATTCACCTTCCAGAGACCTAAAATTTATAATGAAGAACGCAAAGAACTTTTGTGCGAGACAAATGCGTAGGACAGATATAAGATTTTTCTGACCACCTATATTTAATTGAATTAATTAATTTATTTGTATATTTTTTTAAGTGTCAAGTAGGAAGTATGCAAACAACTAAACCTACGGCTTTAATAGTCACCTATAGTACTAAAAACAAAATGGTGAAATGAAGTGTGAATTTTTACATATATTATAATCTGTTTCAATAACCACTATGATTCATGTGGCATTTCTTCTCTATTTCTATTTGTAAACATTACAAATAATGTCTTTTGGAACAGTCAGTGGTTTTTTTAATAGAATTTTATTTATTTAATGACCCATTACATGTAAATCACTGGTAATTTCTTTAAATATTTTAGGTGGTAACATCAACAAGACATGCATCCAACAGTAGAAGGTATGTTTCAATTATTCACTGCAGAATTTTGCGAGTAGTATAAATTTTTATTTGCTCTATGTGAAAGTATTTGAAGTATAAAACATTTCATAACTGATTATTATTATCAATAAGCAACAATATTCCAAGGCAGTATGGTCAGTAACACACTCTATACAACAGCTGTTATGTTTTCTGCCCAGATCACGTAAGAAACTGATTGCCCAATCGCTTGGTCTAGCAGGCAACCCTTGTCAGGGAACAGCCACCAGGCGGCAACAGTGTCGCACCCTTACTTGTGGCACCAACCACTAGATGGCACTCTGTTCTGTGAAATATGTGGCAACATCGTCCGAACGCATGCAGCTTTCCATTTGCTGTCTGTGAAGTAAAGCTGTTTCTGACATACTGGTGGTAGTGGATCAAATCGTCATGCTGAGGGCCTGCGAGTATATAAACTGTGGAAGGAGTAGACGGACAAATCCTGAAATAAAAATGTGCAGATTTTCCATCAAAGATAAAGAAAGGTTACGGGAGTGGATTTTAAATTCGGGTAAATCAATAAATTAGTTAAGAGTAAGAATTAATAAATAGCCCTAAGCATTCGATCCTATCAAAATTTTGTCGATTTTATATTCTGATATAACATGGCAGCCATTGCTGTAAAAGAATCATTTCATATAATTTTTAAATAAAAAATTTGCTGCAATATGGACTTTTTTAAATTGTTTATTCACTTCACTATTGTAATTTTGGCTGTAGAGGCATTTTTGTGTGCAATGTGAAAACTGAAACCAATATAAGATATGGATAACAAAATGCAAAGCATAGTGTGGTAACATTTGGTAAACAATTTAAGAAGCATTACCTCACAAGACCTTTCCCTTGGTACTTGAAAATGGCTCTATAGCTGAAATCGCTACAGTGAAATAAATGAATACTAGCCGTCATCTAACTGCTAGGTCATCGGTCCGTCTAAATCATGGTATATACTAGAGCGAACAAAGTGAAAGAGTGTAAAACCTCGTTTACACTGCAGCAAACGAATATTCATAGATAATTTGCCATGTTCACTGCCATTCGTTTATACTTTTGAACAAGCGTTTGTACTGGAATGAAAGGAGGAGAATAGAAGAGAAAGAGCATAACATGCACACTACAGACGCTGCCTATTTTAATTTTTTTATCTGTGCGCTAATAATCCTCACACAGCTTTCACTCGAAAACAACACTACTTATAGTAACAGGTCTGCGCGAATGCGGATATCCCCAGTAATAACTGTGTTGCAGCTAAAAGCGTACACCTGTTGCGAATATTTGCTGGTTATCTTTAAACTGTGCAAAGTAAATTTTTAACATAATTATGGTTTGCCGGCTGTGGCTCTTCAAAGTTGACACCGCCAAAATATGTTCCAAAAACATGCTTTCACTTGTATATTACCGCGTTTGCAGCTCCCTTTTCAACAACAATCCAAAATCCATCGTTTTGTGCCACTCTTATATCATTTACGATCAGTTACATGCAAAGTAAAAGAATTTAAATTTGAAATAACTGTCACTGAAATATGTCCAGCATTAATTCGCATCATAACGGAGTGTGGATTTTGAAAACTTTCTAGTGTTAACCTGCACATGGAGATCTTTTTTACTACCATAATCCATATGAGAAGACCTGTATAGCAAAGAGGAAATAGACAGCATGGAAGGCGAGTGTCAAACCTATGTGACTACAATACAGTTTGCATTTAAACAGAAACTCGCGAGAAATGTTTGTGTGTTACTGTGTGTTACTTTTCATTTATTTCATTTCGCATATGATTGTGAGAAACAAACTTGGTTTGTAGAATTACAGGAGCTAATCTACATTCTTAGACTGAAAACTCAGGAAAAACCACAGCTGATCATGAGCTACAGTCAGCAGTGTGACGAATGCATTTCGCGCGCAGCGCTCTAGCCGAACGCAAATTAGTGTCATTCACGTTGCCAATTCCATGACATGGACAGGTCAGTTGGCATTGTAGCGTCGCCTGTGACATCTGTTGACCGACGGGAAAACTATTTTTACGGTTGCCTGTTCTGCCGTAAGGACGGTCAATCTGTTTCTTACGTGATCTGGGGTTTTCTGTCTCTTAATGAAAGGAGTGAGCTTCTAATAATCATACAGGTAAATGAAAATGCAGGTGGAATGTTACAATTGTATTGTGCTTACTGGAATCGAGAGAATTGTCAGAGCGTGTGCTTTGATAAGTGCCGAAGTGGTAAGGAATACCACTCAATCCATGATAAGAAGATTGCAGCACTCATTGATACCAGTGGTCATCACTTTGAACAGCTTCTGTAAGAGGATGTTCATGCCACCTTTTGGACCTTCATTGACCTTCATGGGCCTTCAGAGTTCTTACTGTTACACATTATTGGTTTTGTCTTGATAGCCACTACCAGAAAATAAGTACCAAACGATAACATCTCATTTAGAACAACAAAAGTTGTTCTTCATATCTCTGATGTGACCCCACCTAGCAACAAAAAACTGTCATATCTACATCCATACTCCGCAAGGCACCTGACGGTGTCTGGCGGAGGGTATATTGAGTACCTCTATCGGTTTTCCCTTCTATACCAGTCTCGTTTATGGCCCTCGTTGTTCCATGCAACTTGTCCCACAAACATTTCAGCTACTGTCATAGTTTTGCAGTTATTCTAGGTGGCAATGGTCAGTGACTCACCCTGTAGATCCAAAAATTGAAGTCAAGTCCCAACCACATCAAAGTAATTAATATGGCATTGAACAGCTCTTTGTATGCTGTGACACAGTAATAAAGTAGTGAACGTGCAGTTTTATACTACCATCAGTTTACAGGCAACTTTCAAGAAGTGTCTTAAGTTCTGTAAAACAGCTGGAGACATTTAAGTAAGCTTATGAAGACTTTCATTGGTGTATCATTATTTGTAGAGTCCTTAATAGTCATTTCCTGCCAGATAGTATGAGCCAAGGACACCTGAAGTGCTTAATGTCCAGCTTTAAAAACCTGCCACAGAAAAATTCTATGTCAGTAGTATGGACATTATGCAAGAGCCATTGATAATTTGTTTTTGGATCCAATGATCTTCATTGATTCATTAGCAAAACCAATGGCTAATCTGACCATGCTGTTCAAATGTATATTGATTAACTTAGCTCATATGAAGCTATACTTAGGCTCAGCACAGAAATATGCATGGCTGTGTTGTCAGTTGCTGAGACAGTATGTAGGCAGAAGATGCAAGAGTGACAAGGAGAGTCGGAGAGGTACTTGTACTGCCCAGGAGTGGCAGCACAGGTGCCCTGCACCAAAGTTGAACCACTCATAGACAGGCAGGCCGATTCTTCATTTGTAGAAGATCAGCCCAGCCCTCATCTTCAGTTGGTCATCATTGTGAATGGCAATAACGCAGCTCACATAACTGAAGTTCCCTTTGCAGCTGGATGGTTTTGGGCTCGTAATGGTGCACTCCACGGCCGTGCTGGGTATAGATAATTTGTCATACTCACCAGGGCAGTAAAGCTGATCTTCCATTGGTACCCGTGATGTAGATGGAGTGGCCAAACTCAGAAAGTGAGTGTAAGGAAGGTGATTTCTTCCATATTGGTGATTGTGAATATGCCCTTGTTTCTTGAGCCTGTCAGCATTCTTGTCTCACCCAAAGTTTAACTTCAGTGTGTTCCTTTATGCAAATTTTGCAGCCTGGAAGGCATTTTTCTGTCATTCCCAGGTGAAGTTATTAATCTTAACCCTGTTATGGAAGAGTGTTGTGTCTGCTCTGCACTGATGTCCAAGTGCTGAAACAGGTTTTTCTGACATTTTCTCTCTCACACCAAGGGCCAATAAGGTCCCTGTTTCTACTGTAGCTCTTTCAAGTGCTGACATGGATTACACCACAGTTGTGTTCTCAATGGAAATGTTCCACTTAGCATTGTTGCATTTGATGTCAGCAAAATTTTATTCCTGTACTTAATTACTGTCCTGCTGTGCAACAGATCAGTCACAGCAATTGGAGGGAATTAGATAAGAAATGTTGTGAAGAAGTTTGTAAGCCGATAGCATGGGTGGAAATAATTTTTTTTTTTAACCATGCTCCTAATCTTATATTCTCCTAATAAAGCATAAAACTAAGAGAAATAAGGGTAAGGGTCAAATAACTTCTGAGATTGTTATATTGCTCTAGGAAGAGGGAGCTGTATGTGGTCTATGATCTTATTTTTATGATACAGTGAAGAACCTTGCTATACTGCTTGCAGTACACCTTCTAATCTGTATTGGAATAGTCCTGTGTATTGTCTAAAGCTCACCCTTCCAGGCATAGGATATTTTGATACCAGTGTTAGCTGCCCTTTCTCTTGGCTTGAACTGTAATTACCACTGACGTCTTGTAAAGGAAGACTGGGTCATGATGTTGCAAAAATATTATAAGTGATAAATAATTTCTGTCATTGTCTGCATCCCTGGTAACAATTTCCCATTCTTCATCCACTAAATTGTCTCAGGCTAGTGTGACTTCCATGTCTACAACTACATTCACGTCCATTCCCTGCAAACCATTGTGAAGTGCAAGTTCGATGTCCAGCATTGGACCCATGCAGTATGTGGCCCACACACTTGTACAGTATTCTACCACATGGCATGTGAGTGTTCTGTAAGCATTTCCTTTGTGGCTGAGTGGATTTCCCCAGTATCCTAGCAATGGAGCAAAGTCTGCCACCTGCTTTACCTATAACTGATCAGTGTACTTATTCTCTTTTATATTTCCACATATTGCTGCACTCAATTACAGTCTTCAAAATTAAACAAAATATGACTCAATACATTCATTCAGTCATTTCATCTGTAGAGCTAGTAGATATATATGTACACTACTCTAGATGGTCTTAGTTTCATGTCTCATATGGCTATAGCAGTGCATCACTGTACTGCTGTTAACAACAGCTTACCCACATTTCTATATTCATATTTAGTTTTAGTCCTATTGCCCCGTTAACCAATATCATCTTGTGTTGATAATCGTGTACTTAACAAACCAGAAGTCCTGTTTTTTGCCCCACTACTTTTTAGTAATTTACACCATACCCAGCCTCAACCTATACACCTCTCCTATTTATGTTCTCTGACCCATATACTCAGCTAAGAAATTTAAGATTACACACTTTGACCTGTAGTCCTGTTTGTTTCTTTTTCTGGATGATGACATTCTCCACAGTAGTCCTTGCTCAAAGATTTGAATGGGAACTATTTTACTTCCAGAATATTTTATCAAAAATGTTGCCATCATTATTAACCTATACGGTGGAGCTACCTCTCAGGAAGTACACTGGCTGTAGTTTCCCCTTGTTTCTAGTTGTTCAGAGCACTAGTATAGCAAGGCCATGTTGCCTAATGGCACAGGGCCTTGCTGTTCCAACAGCAGAAAATGCTGCTAGCCATCTTCAGTAGCCATACATGAGTGTGCTCTATTCTCACTTATCCCTATTGCACTATGCTATGGCTATATAATTAAGGCATGCATGCCATCCTACTTCGACAAGGTCAATGATTCATGTGGGAAGGAAGGTTGTTGTGCAACTGAAATGTGAAATAACTTGACCATTACCTGATGGTCACAGAATTTGAAAAAGTAATATTTTGCCATGGAGATAGTAACTGAAGTTTTAATGGTACACTGATCTCAAATCATTCTCTACTTTAGTAAATTTGTGGTTCCTTTTAAGTCATTTCTCAGAACTTGTGTAGCTGTTGAAGGATGAGTGGTAGAAGGCAAAAACGAGGAAACTGTGATTACCAAAATTGGTAAGCTGAAAATATCACTGATATTGATATTAATCAGCAGTTCATAATTGCTATCAGAAAATGAAACCTATCACTTAATTTGCCCAAGTAAGAATAGTTGATGAGATGTTTCATGTTTGTGTTGTGGGGCTTCACTCTGTCATTTAGGGAACAAGAAACCTATGGAAAATACACATGGAGGGAGAACATGGTATTACATGCTCCTGATTTTTCTTAATTGTTGCAATAATTATGCTGCTGGGGGCTATGACTACCCACCATTGGAGGAGGATGTACACTGTCATTCATTTCTGTTACGAAAAGACAATTCAGAAGACACATTTTGGTACATGCAATAGTGAAGCTTTCATTACAGATGTCTTCAAGAACACGTCCAATGATCTGTCAATAGGTTCTCATTCCTATCACATTTGGGAGGTGAGACAGCAGATATGGGTATTGCTTAACATTCCTTTCTTTCCCAGCATGCAAAGACTGAAAACACTTCAAACCCAAACACACCACCATGATCACTAGAGGAAATTGCGCATCATTATCAAAGTAATGGGACTTGAGGGTTTCAGATCATTAGATGCAACTGCCCTATCCTGTGATTCGCATGTGGACACTGCCAACTAGTTCTAAATATTGATAGTTTCATGATGGAACCATGTTGCTGACTCCCCTTTGTGAGACTGACACAAAAGTAAGTCCTTGGTGAAGTTACTCCTATACTGTACTGCAATGGAACATTCATGGCTTGAGAATAAATGTAGGATAACTGAAACTTTTCATTCATAGAAGATAACTTGTGTGTGTGTGTGTGTGTGTGTGTGTGTGTGTGTGTGTGTGTGTGTGACTGGATGCACATAGGTGTATGTGAGGACTAATGTCAACAGACACCAACTGTCTGAATATTTATGACATTTACTCAGTGGCAACAATATATACTGTTTCGATTACCATGCCAAGATCCTTTTTATGAGAAACATTGCTGATGCTTTTATAGAAGTTTGACAACTTTATATTTTTTAGGAGGTATTAACATTAGTATTATACAGCATCTTCAGGGTTCAGGCTGCAAAAACCTTGAGCTCATGAGAAGAGCTATGTTTTCCAAATCCCAAGTGGTAGCATTTACTTTGGCCCGGTAACTTCATTTCCTCCACCTAATCGCTTATCCTACTTCCGTAGACCAGTATCCGCCACCGAGGGGCTTATTGTGTATAACTTACATGAATTTACTGATGTGGATACCACGTGGAGCTAACTGGGCAATATTACACAATCAGCCAATTTTCGAATTTGTTTGTAGTGCCCCAGACATGGGTACATTTCAAGGGAGACTCACATCACTGTATGTGCTGTTGTCCTGTAGTGGAACTAAGTGTAACAGTCAACACAAGGCATCTTGTGCAGTACTTGGTGACAATTCCATTGTTGGTGTACGGAGAACATCAGATTGTTTTGCTTCAAGAGAACACTTGTATTGTTGTGAACTTGAGGTAGCTCCAGAGAGACAAAATTGATACATGAACAGTTCTTGCTTGTCAGCATAGTTAAGAGTCTTGGTAGGGTCTGTAGATGGTTTGGGAGACAGTTCATCTGTGTGCAAAGCTTCATGCAAACAAGCAAGTATACACAGTCCTTTGTTCAGTCATTCATCCTGGTTCCTCCATGTAGATAAAAAAAGTTTCTAACTATTCCATCCAGCTTGTACAGTCACTGAAGTGCATTTTCATCACCAAGTAATATTTTGTGCTGAGCAGGATGTATAGTAGTGGCCAGTGGCACAGACAGGGAGCTGCTTTCACAGAGGAACATTGACATGGCACAGTGACTCAGCAATGGTACAAACACTGCACATGGCTCAACTGCAGTGCCAAGCAGGCAGTGGGTGATGTTGGCCAGTGTAGTGGAAGGTCATGGTGCTGCCCAGAATCTGACTTCGAACTGTTAACTGGACTCGCAATGATGAGTGATTGAAAGCAGGTGGTGGCTGGAGTGCTGTTGGCTTTCCGGACTGGGCATATGGGCAGAGGTCCCTCTTTTGTGGCAGTGATATGGAAGTTGTAGTTGCCCACTCAGTTCGAGGGGCACCTGGCCGATTCCATTATGTGGTCTTATTGCAGTTCCAGGCTCAGATTTATGCTTAAAATTTTATCCAGTTACAGTCTCCTCCCTTCTGCAAAGAAAATTCTCCCATGAATTGTCTGCAATACACTCGTCTTTATTTACAATTATTTGTGATTCATACTTCCACATCATTGTGGCATTACATTGCCTAATACCACTAGCACTTATCTATAGTTTCTCTCAACCACTGGGTTCATATGTTCCCATTTTCACACTTTTTACTTCATTTCAATTTTAGTTTACAAGTGTAACTTCAAAAATAACAACAACATAGGACAGTTTTGTCACACAGAGGCTTTCACCACATTTCACACTTTAATAACTTTTAAAACATTTTAAGAAATACTTTGATAGAGGGCATAAGAAATAAATCTGTTGCAAGCATTACCAATTAGTGGACCAAAACCTGTTGTCTATTCTAGTACAGCAAACCAATAACAAAACGAGACCAAGAAAACAAAACAAAGTGTGTAAGAACCATAAGATAAATTTTTTAAGAAGTCTGAAACTGGCCATTGTTTGATTCAAGTAAACCTTGTTAACCATAGTAGTGGCTGGTTGCTGTTTCAGTTATAAATCTTATTTGACAGAGTTATGGACAATGACACATCTCGCATCCGTGTGGTATCTCAGTGCTTTGGCTGCCTTGATGCAGTGCCCCATGCTGTGAAGACAGTGAAAACTAATGAGATAATACTGTTGTGACTAATCTAGTTGTAATCCATCAACACTGTACCATGGCTTATACCTATTTTAAAAACCTATCTTAACAAACTGAGTACATGCTAACTATTTTCATTGAGCCTGAAATTCTTCAAATTTTATCTCCTAATATTCTTCGTTTAGCCATTACCATAAACCCTACATTATACCTATCTGTAATAGCTGATGTACACGTTAGGAATCATTTTTGCTCATCCTAAAACATTTGCCCTGTAGAATTCTTTAATTGATGCAAAATTCCTTAAGCTTCTTCTGACTTATCGTTACGAAATTTTTGGGATACTGAAGGTTTCCCATTCCTGAGTCAGGCACATTCTGTGTGCTGACTGGAGTGATACCTTTTTTGATGGGAAATCTAACATACTACAGGATGTGACTTGGTGCAGGCAGCTGAATGCCTAGGCAAATTGCACTGGGTGCACATTTCTAGAGTTCAAGTTTTGGCTGTGAGTCTCGTGGCAAATACTACATTTTTATCTAACCCTGGCAATAATGGGGGAAAAATAATGAAAGCTCAAACCAAAGGATGTAAGGAATTACATGAGTGATCTAGCAGTCTCCAAACCATCTCAGTTCTGACACCTAATATAACAGGTACACCAAAATCGTCCCTGTTTGGTGCTCAAATGTAGCAAATGAGGAACATGTGGTGTAGCTGGGGCAAACTGGAGTAAAGTGTAATAATTTGCTTGATGAGATGGGTATAAGTCTTCCTGTCGGCATAGTAAGTTTTGTAGATTATTGGGAAGATGGGTGACACATGTAGGAAAGCTGCAGACAAGCCAATGGGGGACGTACACACAGTCCTTTATTCAGTCATTCAGCTTGATTCCTGTGTTCTCAAAAGTCAAATACACCTCATGTCTCTTGATTATTCAACCTGATTAGTACAGTTTTTGAAGTGCATTTTCTTCTTAAAGTAATATTCTGGGCTGAGCAGGAGGCATAGCAATGGCCAGTGGTGCAGACAGGAAGCTGTTCCACAGAGAAATGTTGACTTGGCATACTGACTCAGCGATGGAGCAGACACAACACATGGCTTAGCTGTGGCACAAAGCAGGCAGTGGGTGTCAGTTGGCAGTGGAAGGTCATTTTGTTTCTCAGAATCTTACGCTGGACTGGTGGCTGGATTTCCAACCGTGGGTGATCGCAAGTCAGTGGCATCTGGAGTCATGTTGGCTGCCTGGGCTGGGCAGTGTGTCCACTTTCACAGCTCGCTGGTGGAAGAGTTACAGCAACAGCGTGGATACACACAGACTGGGTGTAACTTATTGCTCAGCTGCTGGCTGAATGATGACGAGCTGATATGGATGTGGTTAAAGGCTGCTTCCATGCTTTGGCAGTTGTGGAAGGTGCGACAATGTGTCATGCTGAATTATTTGGAGTGAATATAATGACCTTCTGTTGTACTTGGTGGTGGGTAGAGTTGCAGGTCTTCTTCGTTACCAGCCTGGTTTTGTCACATGGACGGCAATGGTATGGAAATTGTATATGTCCACTGAACTTGAGGGTTGCTGACCATCACCTGACTGACACCAGTATGTAACCTCATTGCAGTTTTGGGCTCTGATTTCTGTTTCAAGTTCACCTGTAGTTTTACCACATTAGAATATGGGAAACTTTTAGCCGTGAATTCATTCCACAGAATTTTTTTCTATTGTTTAGCAAGATCACCCAAGATGCAGTAAATAACCAGGAGGAGATAGCTTACCAAAACTTTTATATGAGTTAGGAATGACTGTTAACACTGGGGGGGGGGGGGGGGGGTGGAGCTCAAAGAGAGGGAAAAACAATGCTATGGAAAGCCTAGATGTTGCTTTTTATTTTCAGGGAGTGCTAATTAGGATATCAGTTATAAAACTGTTAATTAGCAAGTACCCTTTCTTTGTGTTGCATTTGGATTCTGTTAGAGAAACTAAACAATGAAACAAAAATCTTTCGTTTTTTACTTAAGAGCTGACTGTCAAGAGACGTTTGTGCTTATGGAAGGAAGCAATTTTGTTTCCTCTTCATAGTAGTTTCCATGATGAGGCCCTCGTCAACTGAAAGGAAAATAACATGAAAAGTTTGGTCAGCATATTTTGGCTATAAATCTAAGAAACTGTTTACTGACTTCCTGCAGCACTCCAACCTGAACAATTCAACTGCTGGAATACTCTGACATCTTCTGTGCTGATAACACCTCTGAGAATTGTAAGAGTTCTTGTGGTGCTCTTTACTAATTGTATTGTGAAAACAGGGGTCTTTTGAATCACCTTTAACATGAGAGATGAGAGTTTCTCCTAGTTTATAAAATTTTCAAATAACTTACAGCAGTGCAGGTAGATGACATCATTAATGGCTTCTGATATTCCAGCAGAAGCATATCTTGCCATTTTCAGGGTATAACTGCAGCAAGTAAGTGTTGGGAAAGGAAATTTAAAACTGCAGTTCACAGAGAAACTCTGGAAAGATAACACAAAGCAAAGATGAGTAACATCTCTAGTTATAAATAGTGAAATCAATGGGTGAGGTAGAATTAATTACATTGTTCTGTTTTTTTGACAAGAAAGAGAGCACGATTCCATGTAGAATTTAGACAAAAACCATCATCTCTTTATAAAGTTACTTTCTAATTTAATTTCAATAGCTTTCTTAATAACATTGTACCAATAGCTGAAAGTGCATGCCAGAATCTGTGTTATATTCCATAGGGTGACCAGTGCCAAGACAGTGCTCTGCAGTAGCCCATTTGTTCAGCTGTTGTAAGCACATGTGCTGCTTGTGCTCAGTAGACTGGTCCTCCACAGTCCTGATAGTCTGATCAATGTATGACATGCCAAAACTGCAAGGAATACAATAGACACAAACCAGTGTCATCCTTAACAGAACCTTAGATGGAGGTCAGAAAACACATTCCACATAATATTCCTGCAAACTATGACCAGTCTTATTGTAAATACTGTCTTTCTAAGGTAGACAGCCCGTAGAGCTTGGTGCCAATTCAGCGTAGTTATCACTTGCTCAGTGCACAGTTGTTTGATAACTGGTGCAATGCACATCTGATGTGTCTTTCACTATATCTATTCTGATGAAATGTGACCTCAGATAAATTAATTCAGCTTACAAACTCTCAGGGTCTGAAGTACCCCTTCATGTTTAACCAGATAGTGACAGCTGTTAGTCCTCAGATACATGTCACTGTGAGTAGATTTCCTATAAATGGCATGCCCCAATGTACCATCAGTCTTCCTCGTGACCAATGCACTGAGGAAAGACACAATATTCAGTTGGATGAAAATAAGGCATTCTAAAAAGTCATTTGAATTCTCACTGCCATAAGGACACACAACAAAAGTAATGTTTGTATGTCTGGGGAAAATAGACCCACACACGTTTCAAAGCTGTCAAGTCAAATGCACACTCCTCAGTGTCTTCCATAAGTGAATTGGCAATAATAGGCGACAGTAGCCTCCCTATCACATCTCCTTCTATCTCCTGATAGTATTGGTCATTGAATAAAAAGTAAGTGGAACTCAACACATGTCAAAATGGATTTGTTAATTCAGCACCAAACCTGACCTCAATCAACAGTAATGAATGAGATAGAGGAAAATGAGTAAAGAGAGAGATCACATCAAAACTTATTGGGATACCAGAGTCATTCAAACACATTCCCCTCTAATTGACATAAGAAATCTGCTGAAATCTTCTAGTGTTGCTCATACAGGCCTACTAGATGACTCAGCAGAGCAACAGCAAGACATTTTGCTACATGATATGTTGTAGCACCAGTGTTACAGTTGGATGAAGAGGAACCCCTTTCTTGTGAATTGTATTGAGGCCATGTATTGGGAACAGCACAATAAAAATTAAGACTCGTGATAGTTTCCTCTGACAAGGAACTTCTCTTCTTCAGGAGGCTTTTAGTCTTTCTCTCAACACTTCTTGTAGGGCCAGCACCTATCCTGCAGTGTGTTGAATCAGACAGTAAGCACTGCAGCTTTTTAACATAATCCTGCTTGTCCAAAACAGTGGTAACATTGCTCTTGTCCACAAGTAAAATAATATTTGGATTGGCTCTTAAGTGAACATAAAGCAACCTTATCAGCTACTGGATGTGCCCCAGTCAGCATATGACGTGTCGCTGCCTCCTCTTCCCTCAACATGAGGAGGTAGTTTAAAAACAGCCTGTTGAACAGGACTAATAAAATAAGTCACTGCCATGCACTTGGGAGTTTGTGCAGAATTTAAACTTTTCGCTAGCATGGATAAATCTGAATTTTCAAAGCTTTCTCCGTTAACTTTATCACAGAACATTGGGATACAGTATTTGTCTCCAAGCCTTGGAAATGTTCAAACTTCATCAAATTCTGGCTGTTACAGACTGAAACTCCCCATTAGACTGTGACCAGAAGCACCGTCCAGCCAATCACAAGAAAAAGCCGAAATTCTTGAGGCAGTCATGAAAAGAATGAAAAAAAAACCTGGGAAAGAAAATCCAACTGTTGATGAATGTGATATAACCTTTCATCAAGAAGAACTATGCCAACACATTGCTTGATGCAATTGGCAGCAGGGGAATTAATGTGATTCACAATTTTGGCAAATGTTGGAACATTATTGTGATCACAACGCACAGGAAAATGACTGTGCATATTGCAATGTTGCTCTGCTGCTGCAAAGTTTATTCAGCCTCCACAAGCAAAAATATATTTCTTCCCCTCTACAGGGAAGAGAGGGGAGGAAATATATCATTAATTGTGGAGGCTGAATAAACTTTTCAGCAGTGGAGTGAGACTATAGTACACACTATCACTTTTGCTGTGGTATTGGGACTAAAATGTTGTTCCGTCAAAGCTGTGCATCATATTAATTCACCTGCCACCAATCGCATCAAGCAAGTGTTGGGCTAGTTCTCGTTCAAGAAAGGTTCCATAACACTCGTCGTTAGTTGGATTTTGTTTCCAAGGAATTGTTTCGGCTTCATTTAATGGTGACTTCAAAAATTTCAAATTTTCATTTTGGTTGGCTGGACGGTACTCCATGGCTGGCCACAGTCTAACTGGGAATTTCAGTCTCTAACTGCCCAGCTTTTGGTGAAGTTTGAACTTTTTATGTCTTGAAGTTAAATACTGTATCTCAACTTCACATGATTAGAGCTTTGACATTGCAGCTTCATCTGTGCAAGGGAAAGGTTTAAATTTTGCACAGACTCCAAGGCATGTGTCAATAGTATATTTTATTAGTACTGTTGAATGGATGTTTTTAAGTGCCTCCTGATGTTGCTAGAAGAGAGGCATGTCTTGTGTTGACTGGAGCATCTACACTCAAGATTAATATCACAATACATAACATTCACTAAGTTGACCCGAATATTGTTATTGTACCTGTGGACAAGAGCTGTGCTACTGTTGGTTTGGACAAGCAGGATTATGTTCAAAAGATGCTATGTTTACTGTCTGATTCAATATGTCACAGGATTGGTGCTGACCCCACAAAAAGTGTTGAGAGAGAGAGAGAGAGAGAGAGAGAGAGAGAGAGAGAGAGAGAGACTAATAGCCTCCAGAAGGAAACTTCCTTGCTGGAGGAAACTATCAAGAGTCGTAATTCTTATTGCACTGTTCCCCACTATATGGCCACTCTAAGGTCCACAAGAAAGGGACTCCTCTTGGTCCGATTGTGAATAACATGGGTGCTCCGACACAACATGTAGCATAAGAGCTTGCTACTTGGTTGAGCCATGTAGTAGGTATGTGTGAGCACCACATTAAGAACTCAGCGGTTTTCTTATTCAAACACATGCCCTCTAGTCAACATGACTCCTGTAGCCTTGTAAGATTCGATGTGTTCTCTCTCTTCACTCATGTTTCTCTGTCTGATTCATTACAGTCAATTGAGGTTAGGTTTGCTCCTGATTTGTTAAATAAATATCGACATGTGTTGACCACTTAATTATCATTTAATGAGCAGTACTGTGAGGAAACAGTTGGTGATGTGATGGGAAGCCCATTGTCACCTAGTATTACCACTCATTTTGTTGTTGTTGTGGTCTTCAGTCCTGCATGCTCTCCATGCTACTCTATTCTGCGCTAGCTTCTTCATCTCCCACTACGTACTGCAGTCTACATCCTTCTAAATCTGCTTAGTGTATTCATCTCTCGGTCACCCTCTATGATTTTTACCCTCCACACTGCCCTTCAATACTAAATTTGTGATCCCTTGATGCCTCAGAACATGCCCTACCAACCGATCCCCTCTTCTAGTCAAGTTGTGCCACAAACTCCTCTTCTCCCCAATTCTATTCAATACTTCATTAGTTATGATCTACCCATCTAATCTTCATTTCAAAAGCTGCTATCCTCTTCTTGTTTAAACTATTTATCGTCCCACAAATACTTTCAGAAACGACTTCCTGACACTTAAATCTATACTCAATGTTAACAAATTTCTCATTTTCAGAAACACTTTCCTTGCCATTGCCAGTCTACATTTTATATTCTCTCTGCTTCAACCATCATCAGTTATTTTGCTCCCCCAATAGCTAAAGTCCTTTACTACTTTAAGTGTTTCATTTCCCAATCTAATTCCCTCAGCATCACCCGACTTAATTGGACTACATTCCATTATCCCCTTTTTGCTTTCGTTGATGTTCGTGTTATATCCTCATTTCAAGACACAGGTCCATTCTATTCAACTGCTCTTCCAAGTCCTTTGATGCCTCTGACAGAATTACAATGTCATCGGCGAACCCTCAAAGTTTTTATTTCTGCTCTCTGGATTTTAATACCTACTCCGAATTTTTCTTTTGTTTCCTTTACTGTTTGCTCAATATACAGACTGAACATCGAGGAGAGGCTACAACCCTGTCTCATTCTCTTCCCAACCACTGCTTCCCTTTCATGCCCCTCGACTCTTATAACTGCCATATGGTTTCTGTACAAATTGTAAATAGCCTTTCGCTCCCTGTATTTTACCCCTGCCACCTTCAGAATTTGAAAGAGAGTATTCCAGTCAACATTGTTGAAAGCTTTCTCGAAGTCTACAAATGTTAGACATATAGGTTTTGCCTTTTCTTAATATAGCTTCTAAAATAAGTCGTAGGGTCAGTATTGCCTCACTGTTCCAACATTTCTACGGAATCCAAACTGATCTTTCCCGAGGTCAGCTTCTACCACTTTTTCCATTTGTCTGTAGAGAATTTGCATTAGTATTTTGGAGTTGTGACTTATTAAACTGGTAGTTCGGTAATTTTCACATCTGTCAACACCTGCTTTCTTTGGGATTGGAATTATTGTATTCTTCTTGAAGTCTGAGGGTATTTCGCCTGTCTCATACATCTTGCTCACCAGATGATTGAGTTTTTGTCAGGACTGGCTCTCCCAAGGCTATCAGTAGTTCTAATGGAATGTTGTCTACTCTCGGGGCCTTGCTTTGACTTAGGTCTTTCAATGCTCTATCAAACTCTTCATGCAGTATATCATCTCCCATTTCATCTTCATCTACAACCTCTTCCAATTCTATAATGTTGCCCTCAAGTAGATCACCCTTGTATAGACCCTCTATATACTCCTTCCACCTTTTTGCTTTTCCTTCTTTGATTAGAACTGCGTTTCCACCTGAGCTCTTGATATTCATACAAGTGGTTCTCTTGTCTCCGAAGGTCTCTATTTTTTCTGTATGCAGTATCTATCTTACTCCTAGTGAGATAAGCCTCTACATCCTTACATTTGTCCTCTAGTCATGCATGCTTAGCCATTTTGCACTTCCTGTTGATCTCATTTTTGAGACATTTGTATTCCTTTTTGCCTGCTTCATTTACTGTGTTTTTATATTTTCTTCTTTCATCAATTAAATTCAAAATTTCTTCTGTCACCCAGGGATTTCTACTAACCCTCGTCTTTTTACCTACTTGATTCTCTGTTGCCTTCACTACTTCATCCCTGAAAGCTACCCATTCTTCTTCTACTGTATTTCTTTCCCCCGTTCTTGTCAGTTGTTCCTTTATGCTCTCCCTGAAAATCTGTACAACCTCTGGTTTAGTCAGTTTATCCAGGTCCCATCTCCTTAAATTCCCACTTTTTTCAGTTTCTTTAGTTTTAATCTACAGTTCATAACCAATAGATTGTGGTCAGAGTTCACATCTGCCACTGGAAATGTCTTACAATTTAAAACCTGGTTCCTAAATCTCTATTTTACCATTATATAATTTATCTGAAACCTGTCAGTATCTCCAGGCTTTTCCCATGTATACAACCTTCTTTTATGATTCTTGAACCAAGTGTTACCTATGATTGTGCTCTGTGCAAAATTCCAGCAGGGGCTTCCTCTTTAATTTCTTACCCCCAATGCAAATTCACCTACTAAGTTTCCTTCTCTTCCTTTTCCTACTATTGAATTCCAGTCACCCATGACTATTAAATTTTCGTCTCCCTTCACTATCTGAATAATTTCTTTTATCTCATCATACATTTCTTCAATTTCATCATCATCTGCAGAGCTAGTTGGCATATAGACTTGTACTACTGTTATAGGCGTGGGCTTCATGTCTATCTTGGCCAGAACAATGCGTTCTCTGTGCTGTTTGTAGTATCTTACCCGCATTCCTATTGTTTTATTAAACCTACTCCTGCATTACCCCTATTTGATTTTGTATTGATAACCCTGCATTCACCTCACCAAAAGTCTTGTTCCTCCTGCCACCGAACTTCACTAATTCCCACTATATCTAACTTTAACCTATCCATTTCCTTTTTTAAATTTTCTAAGCTACCTGCCCTATTAAGGGATCTGACATTCCACGCTCTGATCTGCAGAATGCCAGTTTTCTTTCTCCTGATAACGGCGTCTTCCTGAGTAATCCCCGCCCAGAGATCTGAATGGGGGACTATTTTACCTCTGGAATATTTTACCCAAGAGGATGCCATCATCATTTATCCATACAGTAAAGCTGCATGCCCTCGGGAAAAATTATGGCCGTAGTTTCCCCTTGCTTTCAGCCGTTTGCAGTACCAGCACAGCAAGGCCGTTTTGGTTAGTGTTACAAGGCCAGATCAGTCAATCATCCAGACTGTTGACCCTGCAACTACTAAAAAGGCTGCTGCCCTTTTTCAGGAACCATATGTTTGTCTGGCCTCTCAAAAGATACTTCTCCGTTGTGGTTACACCTATGGTAAGGCTGTATCGCTGTGGCCCGCAAGCCTCCCCACCAACGGCAAGGTCTATGGTTCATGGAAGACTTTTAGAATGTGCCTTGGATTTGGCTGCTTTCAAACCTAGCTGGGTCTTCTTTTTTTATGATATATAGATGATACATCTGTTCTTTGTCCTCAAGGCATTGTGAATTCGAATGACTTTTTGGAACACCTGAATTTCATTCACCTGAAGATTTTGTTTCATGATGGGATTTGAAAAGGATGGCTGTCTTTCTTTCCTTAATGTGTTGGTGAGGAGGAAGACTGATGTTACACTGGGGCAAGCCAGTTATAGACAGCCTACTCACAGTGACTGCATCTGTGGGCTGATAGCTGTCACTATATGGTTCAACATGAAAGGCTGCTTTATACCTTGATTCACAAGGCTCACATAATTCCAGACCCCAAGAGTTTGTTAGCTGAATTTGCCCATCTCAAAGACACTTTTCATCTGAATGATTATACTGAAAGACAGAACAGATGTGTTGCACTATTAACCAACTGTGGCCTGGGTGAGTGATGATAATACTGAGATGGCACCAAAGTCTAAGGCCTTTTTGCCTTACACATGGGTTATTTCAAACAGGATTGGTTGTATCTTGCAGAACTGTGATGTGAAATGTGTTTTTCAACCACCATCTAAGATCAGGATCCATTTAGGATCTATACAGAATGATCTTGGTTTGCAGAAGGTGGGTGTCGTGTATTCCTTGCAGTTGTGGCAAGTTGTATATTGGCCACATTTTCTGGACTCTGGGAGACCAGTCTACTGGGCATAAGTGGCACACATACTTAAAACATCTGATAGAATTGGCTATTGCAGAACATTGTGTTAGTGCTGGTCATCCTATGGAACAACACAACATGGAGATTTTGGCATGTACTTCTAGCTGTTGGTACAGTGTTAGTAAGGAAGCTGTTGAAGTAAAAATTAGCAAATAACCTTATAAATAGAGTTGTTGGTGTCTGTTTAAATTCTGTATGGAATCCTGGTATCTCCCTCGTCAAAAACCAGGGACAGAGTTAATGCTACTTCACCCACTGATTATTAATTTCACTGTTGATAACTACTGATGTCATTCATCTTTACTATGTGTGTGTGTGTGTGTGTGTGTGTGTGTGTGTGTGTGTGTGTGTGTGTGTGTGTGTATCTTTCCAGAGATTCTCTGCGGACCAAGGATTTAAATTCCCTAGGACAGCACTTACTTGCTGGAGATGCCCCTTAAAAGTAGCAAGGTGTGCTCGTGTTGAAATGTCAGTTGTTTACGACATTCCCCTGTTGCATTCCTCTACATTATTTGAACGTCTCAGATTCACTAGTCATCTGCTTGGTATAATGTGGCCTACTTGGAGCGAGCTGTATAAGAAATGTGTCATGTAGGCCATGTCTGATAGGTTTATTTTTAAACACAGAATGACGTACAGTGTTCTGCATTTACTCAGCAACTGGATTTTAGAAACAACCCCATTTTATTGTGATTTCTTAAATAAACATTTTTTATGCCTAGCATCAGTGACACTGTGTGTAACTATTCCAAGCAATGAGTACTCTCTACCAGTCTAGTGAATAACTGTAAATGTTTTGATTAATTGCCTAACAAATGTATTTGGTCATTTACATTAAATATTTCAAAGCTGATGTGTAAATATAGGTACATGGGTCTTGGGAACTGACCAGTTGACAAAGCTCATGAAAAGAGGAAGTTTCATTAAGAACTCATTTAAATTTTCTTCTTATTTGCAAATAGTATGCTTGAGAAAGAGGTTGGAATTGTGTAGGAGGGAGTTACTCTGAAGGGGTAGACGTCATATTCCTCACCATAACTAAAGAAAATAATAACCTCACTTTCAACTTGGGCCAAAAGTGCACATGAGCATATATAATCTAATTGCTCAATCAACCAGACACAGATAGCAGTGTGGTATATGCTGCCCAAAGCATAGTCTCTCACTTAGTAAACATTCATATCAGCAAGATATATTGTGGGCCAATGGTAGAGACTGACAACTGAAATCAAATCACTACTGCAAAAGAGGAAGCAGCACATAGGTCTTAACAATGTATAGTAACAACATATAGAAGGGTATTAATCACTCAATGTAAAACTGAAAAACTATTATTAATTTTTTTACATACATAAGTTAACATGGGGTGTGTAACATATTCAAAAGAAGACCTCTACATCAGTTACAGAACTAATGAAATACTACACATACACAAGTTCAAAATGAAGATTGTAGCAGATAAGTACACAGGAATAGCAATGTATTACTTACTCATACAAGAATGGATCTACAGAATCCAGTATGAGGGACAAACCTAGAGAATATTCCATTAGAGACGTGAAGAGGTATAGAGCTAAAATAAAAAAAAAGTGTACATGTGCCAGATACCATGCAAAACAAAACTATACATCCAGCACAACACACAAAAAGTCAGAAGCAGTTCACTCTGCTCAGCAGAAGTTGTCCACTTGGCTAACAGCCTCCTGCATTGTCCAGATGTTTTACTTTTTAGTTTTACTTTGTGAGATATCAGCCGACAGTATGAGAGATGTTTTTTCTTTTAAATTGACAATACACAGTACACTTCAAAGCAGTTCATGTTGCGCATGCCAAAAATCATTCTGTGGTGACATTATTACACTGGCTGCTCATCATAGTTTCAAGTTTATTTTTCAAGGCATTACTCCACAGTATAGACCACTGTATGATGATTTATTTTTAGCTTCATTATCCACAGTAAATGTTGAAACCACATATTTTATACTAAAATAAGCTTAAAAACTGCATTCATGATCTCACACTGTTCCTACTCTCATGCACACAATGGTCAGTTTCTTAATATCTTTCTCATGAGAACCTTTCACCTAGTAACATCTCTATGTATTTCTAAAGCTTGAGTTCTCTGACATAGCACTGCAATATTCACGCTGTGTAAGCAACAGAAAAAATGGTAAACAACAATTTCATAAATAACAATTACAAAATGTGTATAAAAAACAAAATAACAAAGCCTGAGCTGTTCAAACACTCTCCTTAGTACACCCCCACCCCAGATTGCACTGTTATAGCGGTATATTTGTGTGTCCTCTGCCTCCTATTTTATGTTTTGATATTTGAACTTCTCATGATAAATTGACTAACTCAAATGAAGTATGTCGTTTGTGCATTTCTTGTGTTCACACAACCCTTCATAAGTTGGTACTTTAGTCATCAGTAGGACAGAGACAGAATCAAATACCACATATCATTACAATAAACAAATGTGAAAATAAGTCATTTTACTTTAAAATTCGTAAACTATTTTAGCTGTAATCCCAATAAAATGATCTAGGCTATAAAAGAAGCAAATACATTTGCCTTACTATGAGGCCTGTTAAAAAATTCTGGAACATCCATAACTTAACACCACTGGTGTGTTGGAGTGAAATGCAGCTAGGATCCCTGCACGTGCCTGTGTTTAATGTGTAGTTGCTAGAAGTTTCATTGTTTTATGTCTGTTATTGTTCAGTGCTTTATTGAATAGAACATTGTGTTCCACAGTTTTCAAATTTTGGGATGGCAGAGTTAGAGCAGCAATGAATCTGCATTAAAATTTACACAGACAAGCCAAATGATGCAGGAAGCCTATGGTGATGAGTGCTTAAGTGAAATGAGTGTGCTGCCTCATCTTCTGTACTGCCGAGACCTGGCCGCTGCAGACTTTTTTTGTTTCCAAGTTGAAAACCCTGTTGAAAAGATGAATATTTGCCGTGATAGATAAGATAAAAGAAAATCTGCAGATAGCATTTCGCATTACCTAGTAAGAAGCAGACCAAGTCTACTTCTGGAAGTGGAAATGGTATTGGGAGCAGTATATCAACTGTGGAGGAGAGTTTCGAAAGAGATCGTGCATAAGAAGTAAAAGATAAACACAGAGGAATTTTATGAACAAAGTTCTGGAAATTTTTGAACAGTCTTCGTACAAGAAAAATAATACAATTCAGATTTTATATATGCTTCTGATTTTACTTTTTTATTCTTTTTATTGATACACCATGTATATGTTTTTTTTACAACTTCAGTTTCTGTAGTCCACATACAGAAAATTTCTCCTCCTGCCTGTTCATCACTGCCTCATCAACCAAAAACTACAGACGTTTTCTGAAACTACTGTATATCAGTAGTATACAGTCTTGATAGTATGTTACAGTTTCCTTCTTGATCACAGTAGCTGCAGGTGGCAGTGTAGACCAAACAAGCTCTGCTAAACAAACATGAAGCGTACCAACATGACACAACTTGTTACTCATTCATTACAACAGTTTGAATTCTGTAGTTTCATACAGGCTCTTTTTATATAACAATCTGTGATGTGCATCAGAAACCATTTACTTTTCAAACAAATTGCTACACATTCACAGCATTGTAGTATTTGATTATTAGTTTATTAATATTTTTTCATGGCAAGAACTTAGCTCTTTACCAGTGTTCCACACACTGAACAGTACATACAAAGCTGTCAGTTCAGTTCAACTGTCCTTTCCATGCCTCTCTTGATAGTTTCCCCTCATTAGTTCAAGATGCAATAAACTATAATGAAACCAACCTAATCTGTATTCAAGATACACATTGAAACAGTACATGTTGTGCCCACTGAAACCACTCTGTGGTGAATGACTGTTGTCTGCACATTGCAGGTTCAAGTTTATTTTTGGAGATCGGACTCTACAATATGAATCACTATATTACGTTTAGCTCTTAGTTTCATGTTAAATACTGGAACTGCATACATTGTACCAAAACAACAGTCTCAAAACTACAGCCATGATCTCAGAATATACCCTCCATATCACACCACAGTCATTTTCTTACACACCTCCTCTAGATACACCTTTTTTACAACAGCTAGGAACTTCTCATTACATTTCTAAAGCTCCACTTCTGTTGCATACCATTACAATATTCAAAATATGTATAAATACAAAACTTCATAAAAAATGGAGAATGACATTTCTGTAAACAGCAACTACAAAGTTTCAAAATGTAAACTATTGTTACAGCCATCAAAGAACAAACAAAAGACAAAATAAAATTATAAACAGCCAACCAGTTGCAATGGATAAAGAAATTCTTCACCTAGGTTTTGACAAATATAAATTTGTCTTCTTCAGAAGGTAACAATTTAACATAAGTAAGGACTAATGTACCATCACCATTTTTACAATTGTTGGCATAGATCCATGTGTAAAAACAGCAATGGTACATTAGGTCTTACTTGTGTAAAATTGCTACCTTCTGAAGAAGACAAATTTATATTTGTCAAAACCTAGGTAAAGAATTTCTTTATCCATTGCAACTGGTTGGCTGTTCATAATTTTATTACATGAAACTGTTGCTGTTGTGCAGCTATGTTAAAAAAAAGACAAAGAAAAGAAAACAAAAAACATTAATTTACAATAGTTTTTTCACACCTGAAATGCACCCACTGTGAAGGGGTTACTGCATGTGGAATGATAGGGTCCTAAAATGACAGCGGTAGCACAGGTACCAGCTGCCATCATTGGCAGTAGGGTAGTGTCCCCTGTGTCCAGTGGTGATGTGGACATTGGTGTGTGGAATAATAGGTGATCAGGTTTTTGGGAGTCTTAAAATATTTCAGAATGGCTGGGCACTGTATATGTATTGGCAGATTTACAGCTATTTCCATACTGTCAAACAATTTCTGTTTACAAAGTGCCAACAACACACATGTTCTGTTGCAAACCTCTATAAATCTGTGTCATTCATATTTATATATGAAGCACATTTGTTTGTTTTGCCACTTGTTGATCTGACATTGTTTTGAATTAGTGTAGCCGTTATACACTTGGTCAAGTTCCAGAATAATCAGCCAGCTTGCTGTAGTAGTTGATTCACTTGGAAACAAATAGAAAAATTTGTTTTAACTGATAAAGCAAATTTATCATTGATAGTTGTACCATTTTCTATCCTGAGCTGAAAGTGTTTTCCAAAACAGAGAAGGGGGGGGGGCTTAAAAAGCATAATTTTATTTTAATTTTTTATGTTATAGTAATCTAAAACTCTGTTTTACTTTGTGTTAATATTTGTTGTGTTAATATTTGTCATGTGTAGAAGCTGTTGAGTACTAAACTGGAAGCTGTTAGTACGTGAGATTAATGCTGAAACAGTAAGGATATAAAATCAGTGAAAAACAGTCTAGATCAAAATTATTTTAATAAAATGACCTGTTTCAGCCTAGTGGTTGGCCATCTTCAGAGCTGTACCATCAGCTAAAGTTGACAACGTCTAGAACACTCAGTTGCCCTCAGTCACTGAAACTGGTGAGCAACAGATCAACTGTCTGCTCTAAACATCGTGAACCTCAGCTGGTGGTTCTGCTCCAAAGATGGCGTAACACGAGGATGAAACTGGTCATTTTAGTAACATAACCATCATGATCTAGACTGGTTTTTCTCTGATTTTATATAACTTAGAAGATCTCTGTTTTCCAAAAATGTCCCCAAAAATTTAGGAAGGACATAGTATTAAGCAGATTTATTATGCATCTCAACTAAATCTGAAATAGATTGCACCTTCCACTTTCAGGATTATCTAATGCACAATGAGATAAATTATTTTGATAAATATGATAAATTGGTGTGTACAATTAGCTTGCAGCACCATAGTTTACAAAAAGTTGTGACTTATAAATTACAATATCTTCTAAAAATGTTGCAAATGAAGTAAACAGTAAATGAGGTTGGTCGCTATTGAAATTCCTCCCATTTTGTTTATAAAGGGGCTTTTCTGCTGCAAAATTTTATTCTCATAGAATTTCATGATAATTCTCTTCACTAATATTTGCTGAGTATGTAATTTCTGAAGCTTATACTTATATGACCTTTGAGTTTTATTTCTGGATTTGTGGACATTGAAATATTGTCTGTGTGTTTCTGATTTATTCAGCATTCTTCTCTTCTTTCTCCAGGTTGATTCAACGTAGGGGTGATAGTTGTGGCATTTCATTTCAAGAAAGTATTAATGCAAGAGTTGTCCATGATGAACAGAAGATAGGCACATGGGAATCAACAAATTTCACCATGTTTGGTACACACACAGGAGGATTGACCTCACAAGAAGATAACGTACTCTGCACGAAACTAAAATATCGTTCGAGGGAAAAAGAACTACAGAAATTTAGTTGCAGTTTCTGCCTACAGAGCTTTCCCTCAAAATATAAACTCATAAAGCATGTCTTCACACACATAGATGGTGTGCAGCCGCCTGTATATATTTGTAAGTTGTGTGGTGAAGTATTTCCCAATAATGGTAGCTTAAACAAACATGGGAAAATGGGTGTGTGTGATGAAGTTTTACTTGCCGGTATTAATGAGAAATTTGACTCTAGTTATAACCCCAAAAAAACTGCCTTCTTGGATCATGATCAAGAACTTCCTATGTCGGAACAGAGTGAGAAGCAGTCTTCATCTAAGGACTCTGGGAAGACTTTAAAAAAAACCTTTAATGACGTTTGTAACATGCGAACTATTTCACACAACTCAAAGAAACGAGACAGAGGTGAAAGTAATTCAACTTTAACAGCAGCTGTTAAAGTCAGTACAAACACTGTTGGACTTACTGTAAAGAGACCCCACAAATGTGATATATGTGGCAACTGCTTTACGCAGCTGGGTTCTCTAAAGAGCCATATATTAATTCACACTGGGAAGAAACCTCACAAATGCGATGTGTGTGGTAAATCTTTTACACAATTGGGTACTCTCAAGAGCCACGTCTTAATACACACTGGAAAAAGACCACACAAATGTGACATTTGTGGCAAATCTTTTACTCAGTTGAGTACTCTCAAGACACATTCATCATTACACGGAGGAAAGAGACCACACACTTGTGAAATATGTGGCAAATCGTTTGCTCTGTTGCGTGGTCTCAAGTGCCACTCATTAATACATGCTGGTATAAAACCACACAAATGTAATATTTGTGGTAATTCTTTCACTCAGTTGGGTCATCTCAAGGAGCATGTATTAATACACATAGGAATAAGACCACACAAATGTCATGTATGTGGCAAATCTTATACCCAGTCAAATACTCTCAAGAAACATGCATTGACACACATGGGTAAGAGACCATACAAGTGTGATATTTGTGGCATGTCTTTTACTCAATCGGGTAATCTGAAGACTCACTCCTTAATACACACTGGACAGAAACCTCATAAATGTGATATCTGTGGCAAGTCTTTTGTCCAGTCAGGTACTCTAAAGAGCCACAGAATAATACACACTGGAAAGAGACCGCACAAATGTGGTAGTTGTAACAAATCTTTTACTGATATACGCAATCTCAAGAGACACGAATTAATACACACTGGTAAGAGACCCCACAAATGTGATATCTGTGGCAAATGTTTTAATCAGTTGGGCAATCTCAAGAGGCATGTATTATTACATACTGGAAAGGAATAAGAACATCAATATCTGTGGATGGTGCCCTCAAGATGAATAGAGCATGCAACAGCATGAAAAATCATTTTTGCAGCTTGACATTTGGATAAATTGCTGTATTAGGTAATGCAGACATATCACTTTAATGATTTTTGGTGTTTGTCACTATGCTCCTGTCAAAGTGAAGACCAGAAGTTGCTCAACTGTAAGAAATCTCTTGAATGTTGGAGTAATCATAAGTACCATGTAGCATTCAGTGCTCTAGATAAGGCAGGGAAATGTAATGATATTTTGCATGTCACTTCAAGGATGGTGTCATTCTGAGACCCATGGAGCTGTAAATGATAGGCAGAAGGAGGTGGTTAAAATAAACGTTTGTGACACCCTTCACTCAGGAAAGTAATCTCAACATTTGAGAAAGATGGCAAAACTTGTACAGTTATAGAAGTTACTTCTCAGAGGTATGCTTTCAATACACTAATGTTGTGAAAGTAACTAAGTGTATATCTATGATTCTATGTTATAAAATGCCTCTTAGTGTCAAAATACACAGGTGGGTGTAAACATCATGAGAACTGCCTAATAGTGTGGTGGTCCACCATTGGAATATACTACTGGAAATATTCTGCTTGGTATGGCCTTGTGATGTGGTTAGTTATCCTACTGGAAGATGCTATTATCTTCAGGGAAGATATCAAGCATGAATGGATGCAGGTGGTAGCAATAATGTTTATGTAGAGTCCAGTGGTGAGGTATATGTCAATACTACATGGCCTATAGCACCCCAGATGAATGTCTGCTATGTCACAATTTTGGACTCAAATGCTTGTATCTGGGTATGATCATTGATGTGGTGCAACAAGAAAGTCACTCATTCAGCATGGTGACCAAATCCATTGACAAAATACAATGCTGTTGGTGCAGTATGTAGAATTTGTGTGCTTCGGAGCCTCATGTTCAGCAATGTGTCCTGAATGGTGTGCAACTACACAAAGTAGCAAGTTTATGGTTTCACTGCCCTGCAAACACTTTCCTTGCATGCTCACAACAGTAGCACACCAACAACACACGAACTTTGCCACCTCCTAGAAGCTCATTGCCAACCACCAGGACATAACAAACTGCTCTTTGATTATATCACTTATATCAGTGGATTTACAACTTTGGGTCCCATAGCATCGCTAGAATGATTCCCCATTCATATACCTTGTGTATGACATTGTACATGGCAGTAGGTGGCATTTGACCTCCTGTTCGATGGCAGTCATAATATTTTGGTTCATCAGTGTATCTTGACAGAAGGCAGCCAGTTGGTAATGTGTAGTTTCGCAATTCTTATCATAATTGGTAGCCTTTTGTACTAAATGCCGCTGTCTATTAGAGAGCTGTATTTCTTTTGAAATGTGTGTTATGTATTACACAGCTCTATCTGAGATTCAGAATAAATAAAGATTAGTACCGTGTATAAAAACTTTTGTTTGTCATTGTTTATCAGTGTGTAAATAAATTTGCAAATGAGTGCATTGTCTAGTGTTAATCTCTAATTCCAGTTGCTTGAATAAAATGCAATGACAACACTCAAATGACCTGCAAGTATGATTGCTAACAACCTGAATTTAACCCAGATACATAAATTTTCATTATACTAAGCAAATATATTAAATGGCAATAATTTTAATTGCTTCCTTTGTTTTATTTTAACACACTAACTCCTGCACACTTAAGAGATGGATTTTTCACTATGTTAGTTGGTCACAAAGGCTCTATGATGGTTAGCAGGCCCATTGCATCTGATGTGCAATCCTCCATTGTTGCCCATGGCCTCATGGCAGTTGATGTGTTAAACATGATTGAAGTGCATCTAATGTTGTAATTCCTGTGAATAAGCACGATCTTTTTTGAAATATCTGCTACTGCTCTATTTTATTTAAAAATGTTTATTTTTAGGATCAGTTTATTTTCTACTTCCTGCCAATTTTTTGTTGGTGTAAAATATCTGCTTTGCTATGTCATGTAATACCTGGAGTGACTTCATGTAGTTATAATAAAGTAAGCAGCATCCTTCAATATTGCAACACTTTCAGCTGTGTGGATTTGCAGTGATGTTATGACACTTTAATGTTTCGCTCTTGCAACGTAATACTGTCCTGCAATATGTAGTATCACAGCGATTTTAGATATTAAGCAAAGTTGACCTATTGACTATCTCTCATCCAGTATTCTTTAGACATGACAGAGTGAAAAATACATAGATTTCAAATTTTGGAATATTTTTGTCATTTTGTTACATTATTTTGTGCAGTTATTTCTTTGCTCATTTTTGGTTCAGTTCCTGTTGTACTGTAGTGTTGATATTCTGATTTAGTAATAATGGACACACAAGCTGTATTCCCAGGAATGACGACTTTTAACAATAACTTCAACAATTATTGCTCAAGTAAGAACAGATCTCATAATTTACAAATGTACAATGGTATTTCCCACCATGACTCTTTAATTTTAACTTGTACTCATCCATTTTCAGAATCTCATCACTGAAAATGAGAAGATATTCTCAACACAAATTAAGTAAAGAAACCGTCAGTATTATGTTGTGTGTATTTAGATGATAAAGTAGAAATGACAGTCAAGAGTAACAACATTGCCAACATCATCATGTGATATTCTCGATGATTTCTGCGGAAATACACCTCCAGATGCCATAAGTTCAAAAACGACATCGTCATATCAAAATGCTTACATTCCATATGATGCATATTCCATTATTCATTATTAGATGTACATACGTTCACTGCATGAGAGTTAATCCATAGCTGAATTGAAGTTGCAAATTAAAAAAAATTAATTTCATAATTCCATTATTAGTAAAAATAACATGTCACCATAGCAATAGAAGTTTACATGGCTAACACGTTGCCAACCTAAAAGTACTAAGAAAAAATCATCTAGCAGATGATAGTAGCCAAGATTTATGTTTCATAAGTTAGCTCAGCAACAGTTTTCATGAAGCAGTTCTGTTTAAAGGCAAGACAATCAACAGTCAAAAGGCATTTTAAGTAACCTTATTGTTGACTGGATCCAGGATGAAACATAAAAATAAAGTGTGTCAATATTAAATAGTATTCACAGCAAAAAGTGCAGTTCTTTGAATTTAGAATTAACCACATTTGTTGGAAGACAATACTGGTTACATTTAAAGATAAAAATATCTACTTCTTGCTAAACTATAAGTTGTTAGCATGCTGTGTTTGAATGTAGTTTATCAAAATTTAACTGTGAATCAAGTTGTTAAAGTAACATTGTTTAGCAAGGCTTAATCAAATAATCATTGATATGTTGTATGTTAGGAGCAAGGGGTAAGTTAATTCTGGGCCCTGCATAGGGTGACTGGTGTAGCCCACTGATGTATTTATACCTGTACATTCGTCAACATGAACCTATAAGGTTCAACATCTGTGTAATTTCCCATGTTTTTAGTTGTTGTTACTAGTACTTTTATGTAAACCAACAGATCAGTGTACATGAGTATCTCACTATAGGGGTTATGTATAGTGTTTTCTTTTTGTAGCATGTATTCCATGATATTCCAGTCAGGTGATTTTCAATGAAGGTAAAAGTCTATAGAACAAGTCCATGACAAGGTTGTTGGCCTGACTGCAGCAAGAATGCAGACTTTCTGTTTGATGTGTCACTAGAAGGTGGAGGGCTGACAGGTCCCAGACTCCAGCCACCTTTCATAATTTGAAAGTAGGCTGAGTGGACTGGAATGAGGAGAAATCTTTCCTCCTATCCAGGATTGAACTTGGCGCCACCTGGGCTAGAGTTTAGTGCTCTACCCACTGGTCTACCAGGGCCCTAATTTTTAGAAGTAATGCTGTGATGCAAGTTTCAGACATCCCTTAAGTGTTCATATTGCTATCAATATTAGTTTTCTGTGCAGACAGAGTTAAGTCTTCATCTAAAATAACTTCCAGGGAAGAAATACATTTCCTTTTTTTTTTCTTTTTTTTCTTTTTTTTAATACTCCAATGAAAACGATGGTTGTTCAAATGTTAGTGAAGAAGACAGGACAATAAAATGATTTTGGTACAGAGATAACAATAATGAAACAAACAACTCTACATCCTGAATAATTAACCAGTGGAGAACAACAATTACAACATGAAATATATTCAATTTCAGGTATGGAGATGGCTAACATCGTGGCTCAGAAGTAGTATAGTTTGACCTTACTAGTGATAAGAACTGGCAAAATGAAGACGACACACAAATTAGCAATATTCAGTACGTGAAAATTTTGCAAATACCTGAAAATGTGACAGCTGTAGACGCAAGTGGAGTGCAACAAAAGAAAAAGTCGTAAAACCTCAGCCTGAAATCTAGTCACTTGTAGTCTTGTGAGTACAGAAGCTGTGCAGTGTACAAGACATGAAGTGGATTGTGGGCAGAAAGCCACAACAACTGGGCACAGAAATTAAAATGTTAATAAAAAAATTAGATCAAATTATTAATTTAAGTTGATCCCTGTTTGGACTGACACTCACAATTTCATGTTCTTCACGATTTCAAAAAGGTCTATGGTATTTATATCTAGAGGCTAACAATATGGTCAGGTCTCAGTTTGCTTTACATTACAATAAGAGAAACTTGTGTGTAACAAAATGATTTGCTGCCCCTCGGATTAGCTGGGTCAGTTAGTGTAGAATTCCAGATCTGGCAGGACTGTAGAAGAGAGCTGCTGAAGAGGGACAATATCTTAGACTTGGATGATCACAGTGAGAGGACTCCATAGTAGTAATATGGCAGTACAAAGAAATATGCTTAACACAAACCCCAGGAAGAGTCCACTGGTATGAAAATCACAAACACTGCAAGGAAGGAAATATTCTCTTTGGAGATCACAGTGAACATTAGAAACTGAAATTAAGGGCAATATTTTCATTTGTAATAGGGATGCTTTGAGAGATAAATGTAGTGAACAATGTTTATCTTAATTGTAGGAATTAACATTAACAAAAGGATACACAAAACAGGGTAACCATAACCCTCGTCCGTGGACCTAAAGTCGATAAAGTTCCAGGGCTGGAAAGTTTTAACATCTGTGACATCACCACATACCGGACATTTCACATCGCAGAAATCTATAACAGAGATGTGGGTCATTAATATTACCTCTCGACCACGCCTTTCATCCTCAGGAGCAGGAACCATCATAAAATAAATGAATCATAATCTGTGTCAGTGTGGGTTAAAGGTGCTGACAATTGTAAAAAAAATTACACTCGTCGGTGACCTTACCCATTATTATAGAAGTTAAATAAAGTCTTTCCTTTCCCTTATTCCTATCAAAAAAGAATACCAAATAAAAATAAATAAATTACAAAGCTATTGCATCAGCTTCATGCGAGATACTCTGCGTGAGCATTGACCTTGTTCATTGCACAACAGCCTATTGCTTATCACTGTGTTTACAATATATATATATTTTAATGGGAGGTATTCTAAGATGTGATTTGTTTTGTCAATAATGTGATGACATGAAAGTGGAAATTTCCAGTCAAAATTAGTAAAACTGAAAAACATCAAAATGTATCATTAAAGTTCTTGACCATTATAGTTCCCACCAAGTAAATATTAGTCAAACCTTCTGAAAAAGAAAATTACTGGAGTTAATCTGAAGCAATATGATAAAAAAGAGAACGGGTCCAATGTAGACAATTTGTCAAAATCTTTTACAATAAAACCTAAAACTGCAGTGAACCTAGGCCACAAACTAGATAGCAGAGCAATTATGCAAAAGACAAATATCACTATGAATCTAAGCAAGCACAAAAAACTTGTTTAGGTCTTCATCAAGTATTGTTTAGGTCTTCATCAAGTATTGTGAGCATCATATCTCCCATAATCATAGTTCCACAATTACCTTACGATGTAACCCAACGAAGATGTGAAGCAAGTAAAATGAACTACAGGAGTAGCTGTAGAAGAAATCATGATTCATTGTAAAACAGAAAGGTAGTCACCATTTTTTGTTTCTGGAACTTAGCATGCCCAGCTGCATTGGTGTTTTCAGTTTACTTTATCAAGAGGGATGCCTACATGATTATAACCACAAACTTCCGTGAAGAAAAGTGAACTCGTGGCACGTTTAAGAAACTGAAAAGCCAGTAATTAAAACTGAGAAAAAGATAGTTTTCTAGAGCATAAAAATAAATCACTTTAATGCACAATTCCAGTTACAGGAGAACTTTGTGCAAACGATGACAACTAACCTAACAATGACTTGTAATGGCATATGACAGAAATGAGCCAACACTGGGGGATAATTTCTGCATGAAGCTCCAGAGCACAGGAGAACTGTAAACATAGTGGCCCCTGTTGAATCCACTGGAGGCCAAACTGCACAATAACCCTGGGTTTGGCGTGGGATGGAGGAGGGATGAAGTGTGAAGTGGACCACTGCGGCTGCAATGGGGATGGAGCCTCTCCATTGTTTCTAGGTCCCTGTTTAATGTGCAATACAATACCCTCATCTAATCTGTCCATCCGTTCTTTGGGGTGGAAGAAAGTGTATGCATCTATCATTGTCTGAAAGTTCACAGATTACTTAAATCAACAGACCGTGGAAGACAGTCCTGAAGGACTGTGAAGGATGCTAATAGGGAAGACCACTGACTTGCACTAATAGGCTTGATGGCCCCATAAGCATGCCATTGCTGTAACTGCCAGTAACCTGTTCCTTAGTAACAAAACTTTGCTTGTACATTGTCTTTTGAGTGACATGAGCTAAAACATTGTTCACGGAACCAGAACCATTGCTGAAAAATTCACTAACTTTGTCACACAGAGCCTGAAGCTTGTCTATACGTACATCTGTCGAATTTGCAACACTTAAC
Source organism: Schistocerca gregaria (assembly GCF_023897955.1). Lineage (NCBI taxonomy): Eukaryota > Metazoa > Arthropoda > Insecta > Orthoptera > Acrididae > Schistocerca > Schistocerca gregaria. The sequence continues at coordinate 78,349,285 of NC_064930.1, read as the reverse complement.
TTGTGGACTGACAATCCGAAAATGTCAAAAGCGTGTAAGCCAAAAGTATTCTGTTATTCCGTGATGATTTGGCAGAAAACACCACGAATGAATTGTCTTCATTACACCTTAAAAAGTAGCTGGCATACTGAAATTTCCTAAAAGTGGAATTTCCTGTCCATTGTAGCCTGGCAACACATGAATAGCTGGATTCAGTATTGGTGAAAGTAATCGCCCAAAATTAAGTTTGTTCAGAAGTGTAACTGAAGCACCAGTGTGCATTTTCAGGGTGACATCTTTCTTAGCTACTTGACTGAGTTGCTTTGCACATCTAAAACAGAACTATCGCCTTCTTCCAGTTGATGTGAGTTGCTACAAAGTGTGATAGGTGAAGTGGACAAATATTTAGTAGTGGATCTGTATTTGCGTCAGCATGACTTGTTTGACTCATGAAAATCACTCGATTGATGTTCATTATGTATTATACTTTGCCAACTTTTCCAAACATATACTACTGCCATTGGGTTGCACTGTTCCCTGGCTGGATGTGTCATGACAAACATTAATGATCTGAACTGGTTTAGTGGCATGTTGTTTGGGAGTTTGCTGTCCGCATAGCCTTTTCATGCAGATTGACTGAACATAATCTTTTGTACTGCAAAAGTAACAAATAGTCTCGTGATTTAGGCACTGCGTGTACTTATTGTGACTAAAACATTTTGGGCAAGACTTTGCTGTGTTTCTCTGTCTACTGGCATTGTGCCAGCGTGACATGGCACTATTCGTCTCTGTGCATCATATGCTGAGTTGCACATGCCAGGTGGGCATGGGACTGTTTGTTTTATAGCACTTCTAACACTGTCAATATGCAATTAGTTAATATTTGACATTAGAATCTCACACATAGGTAAGTCATGTGTTCTCAGCCTCAATTAACTGTAACACTGTATCTAAGGAAGGATCAAGTTGTTTCAAAATAACATTTCAAATTTTATAATCACAAATATTTTGAATTATAGTGTCCTGCATCGTGACATAACAGCATGATTGTACGCGACTACACAAAAATTTGCAACGCCTAGTTAAACCTCGTAATTAAGTGATTCACTGTTTATGAGTTTGATCTTCTACCTGTTAAAGAAAGAAAAACTTGAATCTTGCAACAACCATGAGTGTTTGTTCATTGAAGTAAATGGTTAATTTGCGAACTAAAGTCTCAAACACTAAATGAGCTGGTAGTTCGTCAGGAAACAATGTCACTATGAGCCTGTAAACTTCTGTTTCCACTACGAAAAGAAAAATGTTTTGCTCTTTGGATCTTGCAGTTGGTGTGCCTCCACATTTTTCTTCGATTGAGCTTAGTATTTCGACGAGTCCTCATGCTGTCTGTTGGATATGTGGAATGGTTGACAGAGGCTGTTGCTGCTGTGCTGCTTGTAGATTCAGATGTTATTGTGTTAGCTGCATCTTGGGTTGCAGTAACTACTGGATTTTCCCACTCTGTAACTGAATAGCATGCGTTAGAGAACCGCCTTTTGGGGCAAAAACCATGCCTGTAAGGAATTTGGATTAGACATGTCACACAAAAAACAGACTCATCTCAGTTGTAATGTCCATCCCAAGTCGAAAGTCCACATGCTAATGTACTAGAGATATAAACAGAAATAGCAAGAAATAACAAGTATCGAGGATGGATGTGTGGGCAAAAACAAAAATTAACTCTAATTTGCTCAGATCCCATCCCTCCTGATCACCAACTGTTGTATCATACTTTTAATACTACAGAAGGAGATTTTACGCGTCATCATCTAAACTATTTACAGTGCTCTGAGGGAAACACTATGAGAGGAAAACGAGAAGAATACTGATACGCTGATGATGATTAGTGACAAGAACACACATTTATCGATGATACTCCACTTCGTACAAATCGGGTCAGGCAGCAGATACTGAGGTTCAGCTACTATTCCAGAAGCTAAAGCTGGATAGTAAACAGTTCCTCCGTCACACTAAAAGTTCGCCGAAGACGGGCTGGTATGTACTTGCTAAAAGCACACAAAGCGCCACGAAGTGCACAAGTAAAAGGCGTCTTCGCCATAGTCGAGCTGATTCGGAACTTCATGCTCTGCTGTGGTGGCAGCGCATATCACTTCTCTGGCGGCACTACTGCTGGGACTTCTTGATGTGGCAATAGCTAGGCTGTAAACCGTCTCTGGAGTGGGTTGTTGACCTGTCGACACCTGTTGTGCTGCCTGCTGGTGTGTTGAGCTTATACACCACAGTCCCTATTTTGAAGGTGCCAACAAATTTCACTGAACACAATCGCAGGGAAGAGACAACAGGCATGAAAATTATAAAGAAATACTGAGAGGAAATAACCATCTATTTGGAAGTCACAGCAAACATTAGAAACCGAAAATGTGCGCAATATTTTCATTTGTAATGTGTTACACTTTAAAGTAACTGGAAAAAAAATGTTTCCGAACGGGAGGCAGAGTGAATTTGGCAATGGAGCATTGCATAGAGAGAAAGTTACTAAGAGTGTCTGACGCAATTTTCGGTGAGGCATTGGTATCTATTAGTCACATAGAATAATTGTTCAGAAATACGATCTCAACTGTGGATAGTCGGCAACAAAAAGAAAATAACGAATGGAAAACATCGAAATTCCTGACAGGCAAAATTATTACAAAGAATTCTCATCCTTTGAGACTGCGCCCCAGTAAATACACTGACAAAATAAATTGCAGTACCAAAAAAAAAAAAAAAAAAAAAAAGTAATGAATTTTTTGGAATACGTTTGTCTAGGTAATATATTTAAATGATTAATATTGCAAGATCACAGGTTAATGTAATAGCAAGAGAAGCCACTGCAAATGTGAAATTCTGGTGTATCAATAACTGGTGTAACCCCCAGAATATTGAATGCAAGCATGCACATCTGCGTTCATTATGTTGTATGGTTGGCAGGTGTCCGTTTGGGGGATGGAGTTCCATGCCTGTTGCTGTTGGTTGATCAATAAGTGGACGGTTAAGGATGACACTGGAGTTGTCATCTGATGACGCCCCATATGTGTTTGACTGGAGACAGATCTGGTTATCGAGCAGGCCAAGCCAACATGTCGACACTCTGTAGAGCATCTTGGGCTACAACAACGGCATGTGGGCGAGCTTTAACCAGTTAGAAAACACCTCCTGGAATGCTGTTCATGAATAGCAATACAATACACTGAATCATCAATCTGAAGTTTCCAATCAGGATGCATGGGATAACCACTAGAGTGCTCCTGCTGTCATGCGAAATAACACCCCTGACCATAACTCCATGTGTGGGTTCAATGTGTGTACTATGCAGACAGGTTGGCTGTATGCCCTCATCTGGCCTCCTCATAATGAACATACAGCCATCGCTGGCGCCGAGGGAGGACCAGCTTTCATCAGACAACACAACACATCATTCTGCCCTCCAATGGGACCTCGCTTGACACCACTGAAGTCGCTAACAGCGGTTCTTTGGCGTCAGTTGAATGTGTACTACGGGGCATATGACCCAGAGCTGTCCTTGATGTAACTGATTTGCAACAGTTTGTTGTGTCACTGATACTCAAATTGCTGCTGCAAAGGCAGTACGATGCCCCAGAACCATTCACTGAACACGGTGGTCTTCCCTCCCAGTAGGGCCACATGATCGTCCAGAGCTTGGTCTCCTTCTGACTGTACATTCCCATGAACATTGCTGCCAGCAGTTATGTACAATGGCTGCATTCCAGCCAAGTCTTTCTGCAATATTGCAGAAGAAACCTCCATCAAGTCACAATGTCCAGTCTCAAAAGTAACTAACACTCATGACCGTTACATCCTGTATTTAAAGCAAACATCCTTATACTGGCGCTAGCAGCGCCACTCTTATGAAACTGGCGCAATAATTGACTATAGATCATCTTTCAGGTGCAGGTACACACCTACCAACTTTAGTGTATGTCGTACAACTCCTTCTTGGTGTTAGGATTTCTTTTCCATCAGTGTATTTTTTTCAAAAGGAATAGATCGTAAGACAAACTTGTCACATTTCTTTCATTCTCAAAGAATACTTGATGCACAAAGTATAATGAATGTGGGGACTGCTCTTGATAACCAAAAATTGAATGAATACACAAATAAATAAAAGCTGAGACTGCAGAGACTTAAGAAAACAGTTGACGAACATTACAGCTGCATGAAAGTATTCGGGTTCTAGCATAAAAAGTAATTCAACAAAGTTCTTGTCAGAAGAACATATGAAGAAAGGAGTACCTCTGATATAAAACACCTTGTAGCTTGCACAAAAGTAAATCTTTACTAACAAACAAAGTCAAAACAGTACAAGAGGGGCATTCAGTTCATGTTTGACGTTAGACATATTGATTCTGAAGATCTTTCACTTCTTAAAAGTAATTTGAAACAAAATAAACTTATTAATTCTTTTCCACGAAAAGCAGAATAATGAAGAAAACAATAATGCCACATAATGTTGTGGGTGCGATATTCTTCCAACGCTGAAGACAATATTACAGGCATGGCATTCAAAGTGTTAGAAGCAGCCTAAAAGTAAATGTTTTCTAAGCCACAGATCAAGTATTTTATTTGTTATTTGTTACTGTACTACAGCAAGTCACCATTATCACAGAAAACACCTTTTACCATTCGAAGTTGATTTCTCTGGCCTGCTTAAAGTACCAGTAATAGATTTGCTTTTACCCCTTGAAAATAAACTCTTCTCAACATATTCAACGTAATACTGTATCATTACTATAACGAACTAGAAAGAAAAATTAAAAATTTGTGTGATGTATCCTGATTATCATCAACATCATCATCATCAAGAAACTATTTAAAACAACATAAATCTCCATAAAAACTTAAAAATACTTTCAACAGATGTATCGTCATAAAATTGTCAATGGACATCCCTATCATCCTACCTCACAATACTCACATAAAATACTGTATGGAATGTATTTTTTCACCGTTCGAAATTATACTGCTGGTTATCATGCACCTAAGCATAACAAGTGAAAGATTTTTGGACGATGCTACATCTGAATTCCACACTTACTGTCAGATACCTATGCCCCTTGTGTCTGAATCTTACATTGAACGAGAGAGAGAAAACCCACAGTAAGAAACTGTTGTATGTTGCCAGAAAGAATGAAGCTTGAAGAATCATCACACAAAACCCAGATACTTCATAGTAGTTAGACACGTATTCATACTGAGCCAGGTGGCGCAGTGGTTAGGACACTGGACTTGCATTTAGGAGGATGATGGCTCAAATCCGCAACTGGCCATACTGACTTAGGTTTTCTGTGATTTCCCTAAATCGCTACGGGCTAATGCTGGTAAGGTTCCTTTGACAGGGCACAGACAACTTCCTTCTCCATCCTTCCCTAATCTGATGAGATAATTGATCTCGCTATTTGGTCCCTTCCCCCAAACCAACCAACACCTATTTATAAAGATTGATTCACACATGACAGAATGGAACGTGAAAACAATGTACAACGCATTTCAGACGGAGTGGTTTACATAGACAATCAATGAGATGGAACAGCATATAACATCAGATTTTCTGGAGAAGATGGTTTTTGGTTGAAGTTATGGCAGGGCCGTACAGAAGCAGGGTGTTGCGTCGTCTGCAAACATTGCAAGTTGACCTACTTTCACTGCACTTACTCGTGTTATGTTAATGAATTTCGTACTTTAGCATATTCTTAGTTTTTATTTCGTTGATATGCAGTGGTTTCCTGACCCATTGCAAATGTTCTGTGACAGCTAGGACGTTTGTTTCTTTCTCTACTGACTGTTCTTCTATAAGAGTGGCTAGATAAATTAGGCAAACGTGAAATTTAATTAGGTTTTACTGTACCTGGACAGAATGAGAAAGCCTACACTGTGTATGAATAGGAACATAAATTTATAAAGCAAGTTTTATTAAATAAACTTTTGTTAACTGTCAGAGTCAACTGTATTGAAGAGAGAAATAAAGTTTTTTTTATACATAGTGTAGAAAAAATGCCGGTCTTGGAGGTCAGCATGCGATTACTCAACCACATTCAAGACAAAAGTTTTTTAGCAAAATTTAATGGGGTGTTTATTGAAAATTCGTGTACGTTAACAAGGAGGTGGCAACACTGCTACAACATGCAGCACTTCAGAATGTGGAGAGAAATGTGTATCACCTCGCACCATCATGCCAGCCATTGTAGCTCACTGAATAGACTGCTAGGGCATCAAATCCATACTCACCATGGAGCTGTGATTTGAATCCTTGTCAGGTTATTTTTTAGACGCCTGTTCCATAGTTCTTATTGTTTATGAGCAGAACATTATGTTTTCACATGACAGTAGCTGATCACATGACAAAGGGAGCAATAAATTGCATGCATGTGTGTACTAACTACACAGTGCACAGCGACAACTGGTCGTGTCAAGTTCATGTAAGGCAGCTTCCCTATGGAATAAACAAATGATGGATATGTTGATGCGCTTTAGGAGTTGAGTGCATCCAACAAACAAGCTGCTGCTGCTGTTGCTGCTGCATGTGTGTTTGCACCTCAAAGACACCATCCTGATAAGACTGATTTTTGGCACGTGGTGCAATGCCTTCAGGTAATCGGTAGTCTTTATTCGCAAATAATGAACAGTGATAGTCCAAAGATTGTACATACTCCACAAACAGAAGATGTGATTATTGAAACCGCTCCCCAATCACCTGAAGTGACTGTGACATTGCAAGGCAGTGTTAGGTATCTCAAAGGTTAGCTGTTGACATGTTGCACAATGAAGAACTGCATCCTTATAATTACATGTTAATTCAAACACCAGTGGCCAGAAGACTGCAGTCGATGAGTACAGCTTTGTGGATCGCTTTTACACTAAGCAGAAAATAACAAACACTTTATGAACGATGTGATATGGAATGGCATATCTATCTCCACTTTTGAAGGTTTTTCAACCTCTACAACAGCCATTATTGATTGGAACACAACCCCAAGCCACCTGTGAATGTCACTTTCAGACAAGCCTTGGCATAAACGTGTATGCTGGAATCGTTGGAGTAATGCTTATGTGCTCTCACCTATTGTGGACAAGTAGAATGCGCTCCTGTATCATGTGTTTCTTTGCAATGCTTTTGTCTAATGTATTAGAAAATGTTCCATTTGGTGTGTGGTGACAGCTATGGTTTGAGCATGATGGTGTACGACCGCTTTTTGGATTGAAGGTACATAACTATTTAAATGAAGCATTCCCAGGGAAATGGATTGGTCATGGAGGTTCAATATTCTGGCCTCCACGTTCACTGGACCTTAATCAACTAGATTTTTATTTGTGAGGACACTTAAAGCCTAATAGCTTGTGGGAATGATGCTTCAGCAATGGTGGATTCAGGTGTGTTGCGTGGGACCCAGAATATAATGACCCAGTGAGTGACGAAGTGTTTGCAAGTGCAGATTAGTCACTTTGAACATTTCTCAAGTAGACAATGCTCATACCTGTATGTACTGGCCCTGTGAAAATATGCCTGGACGTCAAACATACAGAATGGAATTATGATAGTTTAGCTTACATATAGTTTGTGGGTACCTCTTTGGATCGATGTTACTGTATAGTCTATTAGTGTCTATTGGCTTTATTTGTGTCATGGACGAAACAATATGGTCGTCGCAGCTGTAATAAGTTCATGTGCATCCCACTATTTAAATGAAGGTAACAGTAACAAAAAGAAACACATAATATATCGCATTTTGGAAGTGTAAATAGGACACATTTTGATACTTTAACTGAAAAAAAAGTTTGGTGCGAACGCGACTCGAACATCAGCGAGTCAGCATATCCAGTCTGTATGGCATTGCCTTGTCTCCCTGAGCTAAAGGGAAATCTCTGGCATAGCGTAGAGTTCATGCTACCTGTTCTTGAGCCCGCTGCACACTGTTACAGCATTGCCTGAATGTGCTTTTTAAATCACGTTTCTATGAAACCTGTTGGCTGGAGTAGGTTCTGCTAGGTACTTTTTTTTTGTCTAGAACTGGGATGAAGACTCGCATGCCAACTAGCATGAGCTCCTTGAAGACAAACTAAACCTCTGTCAACGTATCACCTTACAAGGGCACATTACAAAATGGCTCTTTTCGATCTTCATAAAAGTGATTATAAGATTATACCATCAGTAATTACTTAAATAAGGAATGGGGAAACAGGCAGAAGCCGGCCTTGGGAAGATCAGTTTGGATTTGGGAGAGGTGTAGGAATGCTATTTAATACTGACCCTATGACTTAGCTTAAAAGAGTGGTTAAGGAAAGGCATGCGTACGCTTATAGGATTTGTTGACGTATCGAAAGCTTTTGTCAATGTTGACTGAAGTATTCTCTGAAATCCGGAAAGTAGCAGGGATAAAATACAGAGAGTGAAAGGCCATTTACAGCTTGTGCAGAAACCAGAAGGCAATTATAAAGAGTCAACGGGCATGAAAGGGATGCACTGATTAAGAAGGGAGTGAGTCAGGGTTGTAGCCTATCCAAAACGTTATGCAATCTATTCATTGAGCAAGTGGTAAAGGAAACCAAAGAAAAATTTGGAACAGGAATTAAAGTTCAGGGAACAGAAATAAAAAACTTTGAAGTTGTCAGACACAGCAAAGGACTTGGAAGAGCGATTGAACAGATATAAGATGAACACCAACAAAAGAAAAACAAGGATAATGGTTTGTAGTCGAATTAAATCAGGTGATGCCGAGAAAACCAGACTAGAAAACAATACACTGAAAGCAGTAGATGAGTTTTGCTGTTGGGCAACAAAAGAACCGATGACGACTAAAGTACAGAGTATCTAAAAGGTAAATGACAATGACAAGAAGAGTGTTTGTGAACAAGTGAAATTTGTTAACAACGAATACACATTTTAAGTGTTAGGAAGTCTTTTCTGAAAGTATTCGTGTGAAGTTAGTTGGTGTGGAAGTGAAACATGGATGATTAGTAGTTTAGACGCTTTTGAAATGTGATGCTATGGAAGAAAGCTGAGGTTTAGATAGATATGTTGTTGTTGTAGTCTTCAGTCCTGAGACTGGTTTGATGCAGCTCTCCATGCTACTCTATCCTGTGCAAGCTTCTTCATCTCCCAGTACTTACTGCAACCTACATCCTTCTGAATCTGCTTAGTGTATTCATCTCTTGGTCTCCCTCTACGATTTTTACCCTCCACGCTGCCCTCCAATGCTAAATTTGTGATCCCTTGATGCCTCAAAACATGTCCTACCAACAGGTCCCTTCTCTTGGCCAACTTGTGCCACAAACTCCTCTTCTCCCCAATTCTATTCAATACCTCCTCATTAGTTATGTGATCTACCCATCTAATCTTCAGCGTTCTTCTGTAGCACCACATTTCGAAAGCTTCTATTCTCTTCTTGTACAAACTATTTATTGTCCATGTTTCACTTCCATACATGGCTACACTCCATACAAATACTTTCAGAAATGACTTCCGGACACTTAAATCTATACTCGATGTTAACAAATTTCTCTTCTTCAGAAACGCTTTCCTTGCCATTGCCAGTCTACATTTTACATCCTCTCTACTTCGACCATTTTGCTCCCCAAATAGCAAAACTCCTTTACTACTTTAAGCGTCTCATTTCCTGATCTAATTCACTCAGCATCACCCGACTTAATTCGACTACATTCCATCATCTTCATTTTGCTTTTGCTGATGTTCATCTTATACCCTCCTTTCAGGACACTATCCATTCCTTTCAAGTGCTCTTGCAAGTCCTTTGCCATCTCTGACAGAATTACAATGTCATCGGCGAACCTCAAAGTTTTTATTTCTGCTCTCTGGATTTTAATACCTACCCCAAATTTTTCTTTTGCTTCCTTTACTGCTTGCTCAATATACAGATTGAATAACATCGGGGAGAGGCTACAACCCTGTCTCACTCCCTTCCCAACCACTGCTTCCCCTTCATGCCCCTCGACTCTTATAACTGCCATCTGGTTTCTGTAGAAAGTGTAAATAGCCTTACGCTCCCTGTATTTTACCCCTGCCACCTTTAGAATTTGAAAGGGAGTATTCCAGTCAACATTGTCAAAAGCTTTCTCTAAGTCTACAAATGCTAGAAACGTAGGTTTGCCTTTTCTTAATCTTTCTTCTAAGATAAGTCGTAAGGTTAGTATTGCCTCACGTGTTCCAACATTTCTGCGGAATCCAAACTGATCTTCCCCAAGGTCTGCTTCTACCAGTTTTTCCATTCGTCTGTAAAGAATTCGCGTTAGTATTTTGCAGCTGTGACTTATTAAACTGATAGTTCAATAATTTTCACATCTGTCAACAGCTGCTTTCTGTGGGATTGGAATTATTATATTCATTTTGAAATCTGAGGGTATTTACCCTGTCTCATACATCTTGCTCACCAGATGATAGAGTTTTGTCATGACTGGCTGTCCCAAGGCCGTCAGTAGTTCTAATGGAAGTTGTCTACTCCCGGGGCCTTGTTTCGACTCAGGTCTTGCAGTGCTCTGTCAAACTCTTCCCACAATATCGTATCTCCCATTTCATCTTCATCTGCATCCTCTTCCATTTCCAGAACATTGTCCTCAAGTACATCGCCCTTGTATAAACCCTCTATATACTCCTTCCACCTTTCTGCCTTCCCTTCTATGCTTAGAACTGGATTTCCATCTGAGCTCTTGATATTCATACAAGTGGCTCTCTTTCCTCCAAAGGTCCAACGGCAAGGTCCATGGTTCATGGGATGTATCAAATCAAGAGGTATGGAATAAAATTGGTGAAAAACTAAATTTATGGCACAATCTGACTAGAGGGAGGAATTGGTTAATGGAACACATTCTGAGACAACGGATTGCAATTCAGTGTGGGAGGGATGTGTTGGGGTTAAAAATAGTAGAGGGAGAGCAACTCATGAAGACTGCTAGCAGATTGAGAATAATGTAGGTCATGATAGTTATTTGGAGATGAAGATGCTTGCACACCATAGAGCAACATGGAATGTGGCCTCAAACCAGTCTTTGGACTGAAGACCACAACAATAACAAACTATTATAAGACATGATGCTCAGTGCCCCACCATCTAGAAGGTTTTCGAGCATTTGAAATTTATTATCATAGTCACTGGAAGCTGGGGGCTTAGCATGAACGTTTGTTAATTGTAAAGATGTTGGTCTAATCCCAGTAGTAGTAACATCTGTTCTGTTTTATTTAAATTCCATATTGGATTAACCACTAGAACTGTTATTTAACGAATATTAAGTTGTTTCTTTAATAACATTTTTTATTTTTTAGTTACTAACTGCATGAACATACCAGTATTGAAATAATTTAAAATTTAGTGGAAAAATACAAAGCATCAAATCGAAATATAATAGAATTTTCTGTATATGGGAATTGGATGGTATCACTGATATATTTAATATTTTTAACATAAAGACGTTTTGCATGTCTGCATCAAATTGTAAATTATTTTTGTACAATTAGTGATTAAAAATAACAACATTAACTTTCCTTTCTGTTAATAAATGTGAAATTGAAATAAAAGTAAAAAAGACTTTGCTCCATTTACACTACACACTCAGCTACTGACGATTCTGTTAGTTGGTTCTACATGTTTTGCACATAACATCTCTTGGAAATCTAATTTTCAAAGAGAATTTTTTTGGAGATATCTTTTTATAACTGCTTGGTATTGCTTTAAGAAACTGATGTCAAGGAAATGACTTTCAAGTCCCATAAGCATGACTAAAACCATAAAATGGACTTCTCACTAATAGTGCAACGTGTATGAATGCTCAGGTGTTAGCATTTCAAGGGGACCGAAATGAAAGACGCATAAAGCCCTTTCGTTGGCAGTCTGTTCTTCTCCATCAGCTGCAATAGGCAGCAGCTTCCTCAGTGTGGCGGTTTCTCCTCCATGCCAACTCTCAGCAGGCTGAACACAAACAGTGTGGCAATCATTGTGTGCAGCTTCCAGCGCTTGCAGCGGCGAACAGCTATGAAGCAGGGTGGAAATCTGTGGGGAGAAGGCATCTGCGGCGGCAGCAGTATTGCAAAATACTATGTGGCGATTTCTTGGCTGCAGGCGAGACGTCAAAGCAGCACCGGAAGTCGACGTGCGCCTGACTGGAGCGCCTCCACCTGCAGCAGCGTGTGGCCACCAGTAAATGCCTCACCTGGAGCCCCGTTTACACCAGAGCGAATGGGAGCGAAACTGAGTGAACGAGCGTTCGCTGACATCTCACCAGTGTTCAGTACCATTTGCTTCTACTCCGCAACAAGAGTTTACACCGAGGGAATGGAAATGTATGTGAGAGCGCGAACGTAACACGCCAACACTATGGATGTTACGTTATCATTTTTTTTTTGGCACTAATAATCTTCACAAATGTTTCAGTAAGTATGACACTAGTTATTCCATGATACAAAACTTTTATATTCAGAGAGGATTTGCATGGCAAGCGTGATGGTCTTACCAGTCCACACAACCTTCCTTGGCTTTACTGCTAAGAGTTGTTTGATGACTTTCGCCGCCTTGTTGTTAACATGAAGGGATAATCAATAATTACTGACAAGTAACGTAACACACAGAACACAGCATGTTGTTATCAATGGAGAGACGTCTACAGACGTTAAAGTAACCTCTGGTGTGCCACAGGGGAGTGTTATGGGACCATTTCTTTTCACAATATATATAAATGACCTAGTAGATAGTGTCGGAAGTTCCATGCGGCTTTTCGCGGATGATGCTGTAGTATACAGAAAAGTTGCAGCATTAGAAAATTGTAGCGAAATGCAGGAAGATCTGCAGCGGATAGGCACTTGGTGCAGGGAGTGGCAACTGACCCTTAACATAGACAAATGTAACGTATTTCGAATACATAGAAAGAAGGATCATTTATGGTATGATTATATGATAGCGGCACAAACACTGGTAGCAGTTACTTCTGTAAAATGTCTGGGAGTATGCTTACGGAACGATTTGAAGTGGAATGATCATATAAAATTAATTGTTGGTAGGGCGGGTACCAGGTTGAGATTCATTGGGAGAGTCCTTAGAAAATGTAGTCCATCAACAAAGGAGGTGGCTTACAAAACACTCGTTCGACCTATACTTAAGTATTGCTCATCAGTGTGGGATCCGTACCAGATCGGGTTGACAGAGGAGATAGAGAAGATCCAAAGAAGAGCGGGGCGTTTCGTCACAGGGTTATTTGGTAACCGTGATAGTGTTACGGAGATGTTTAACAAACTCAAGTGGCAAACTCTGCAAGAGAGGCGCTCTGCATCGCGGTGTAGCTTGCTCGCCAGATTTCAAGAGGGTGCGTTTCTGGATGAGGTATCGAATATATTGCATCCCCCTACTTATACCTCCCGAGGAGATCACGAATGTAAAATTAGAGAGATTAGAGCGCGCACGGAGGCTTTCAGACAGTCGTTCTTCCCGCGAACCATACGAGACTGGAACAGGAAAGAGAGTTAATGACAGTGGCATGTAAAGTGCCCTCCGCCACACACCGTTGGTTGGCTTGCGGAGTATAAATGTAGATGTAGATGCAGAACCTGAAGGATGGTTAGTATTTACATACAGTTTGTTACCAACAGGAGATAATTACAATTGTTTTGTGTTCCCATAGCTCCTATCTTAGACAGTTCCTGGTTATTGCAATGACACGTGCCAAGCACTTAATTTATTGAAGGACAGATCGTGCGGTAGCATTCTCGCTTCTCACGCCCGGCTTCCCGGGTTCGATTCCCGGCGGAGACAGGGATTTTCTCTGCCTTGTGATGACTGAGTGTTGTGTGCTGTCCTTAGGTTAGTTAGTTTTAAGTAGTTCTAAGGTCTAGGGGACTGATGACCATAGATGTTAAGTCCCATAGTGCCCAGTACCATTTGAACCATTTGAAGGACAGATAAAGAAAATAATGCAAATAAATCAGTATAATAGATACATATTTCTCCCCTTTTTCTTCCAAGATAATTTATTGTACATTTTCCTTTTAATAAAAACAAATCCAAAACGTGTGATTATTCACTCAGCTTCCTCTGCTGGAAGAATTTAATGAATTTACCACCTCACTCATGTCCCAGTCGGGCCTTTGAATGCTTCAAAGAGTTTCGGCTTAACGCATTCATTTTTTTTTTAGAATTTTTGGTGTGGGTCTTTTGGATGCCACAAACCTCTATGTTGTCTATATTCATATATCACAGCTTTCTGAGATATGCCAAGTTTTATCTGACCATGTGCTTGTGTAGTGCAAACATTTTTCTTGTAGATTTATTTAGTTATATGGTTGTATATAGGTATTTTCTCTCTTCGTTTTGCAAGATATTGCCTAAATGTGTGTTAATACCTTCTAGATAGCTTCTATGGGGATGTAGGATAACAGTGCTCTATTGTTGTTGCTTTTTGGCATTGTTGTGCCAACCAGTGGTCAGCTCTATACGCACCTCATGAGATGTTCCTACCCGAAAATTTTTTAAAAAATTATTTTATATTCTGTGAGATATTCAGCACTGGTATCTATCATCTCCTATCTTTAAATACAATTTATAGTATCTGCATCTCTGTCAGTATTCCATACTTCAGGTCTTCCCGTAATATGCAGCTGACTAGCACATACAAAGACTGCTTGGTATCGTGACTTCATAAAAATACTCTTAGTTAAGTTTTTGCTTTTTATACTACTCACAGCAGACTCGTTAATATGACAACAAATTTTTCGTAGGTCATAACTTCTTCACTTTCCAAAAATAAAATTTGTGTTTTCACTTTTATGGTATAAAAAACTAGCAGTTATAACAAGTTAGCAATAAATGGCAAGTGAACTTTAAAAATAGTAGATTCATACATCTTTCTCATAGATTTCATTTTACAATTAGATTATCAGTCGCCACAGGAATGGGAACAAAACCATGGTACCTTCTCATGGTCACAGCCCAGTGGCTAAATGTGTCACTCTGTTCAGGATAGCAACTGGTCCACTCCCAGCTCAGTACACACATGGTGGTGTTCGGATCTCCACTTGTTCAATAACAAACATAAAAAAGATGTATTTTGTGATTATTTTGCAAGTCATATTGGGTCAAAACTCCTTAATTTTGTTGCAAAAGTAATATCTATCTTTCATCACTCAAGCAGCGAAGATCGAAATTCGATCATGCAACAAACTGCGATCGAGCTGTATTGAGCCAGGCTTAATATTGCTAATTGCTTGCAGGAAATCAGGCTATTATGTTTTGAAAGAAAATCAATTTTTCGGAAGGGCAAGAAAGTTGACATTACCATACAACTTAGTATTGGTCTTCCAGTTCTGAGTGATTTAATATGCCCCACTGAAAGCCAAATAAGGTTCCCAGAACTCATTATGACATTCAGTTTGTCAACTATCAATGAATCATAGAGGTGACAGCTGTATACACGGACTGTAGCCTTAGCTGTGGAATTAAAGGGTCAGTATGACGAATTATACAGTGAAGTGGCATAGGTATTGCATTATGTGCCGTCTTTGTGCATTCAAGGCATTATGGAACATGGTCAAGCTGCCCTAAACATACATTGAGAAGGCAACATGAATGAGACTGGTTTACAACTGCTTGAATTTTGTGATAAGAACCAGATGTGTGTCACTCAACAGAATTTAACGGCATGCAAGGAACAATGTTCCCTAGGTGTCCCATCCCTCCAAACACAGCAAGCAACTAGATCTTATTTTAATCAAGAGGAAATGTCTCCACCATTTTCTTCACATGTTCTCTTTTCATTGCGCCAAATGTGACACTGATCGTATACCAGGAATGACAAAGGTGCACTTCAAGCCTAAAAAGATTCACTCTGCTGAAACATCTAGCAGAGCCAATCTGTGTAAGGATATAAACCGTGCAAGGAGACACAAATTTGGTGACATAGTCCAGAAGGAAGTTTATACCTGGGGCTCAAATGCACACATTTCCAAAGGTGACCAGAAGATCAAATACTTCTTACCCTTACATGTGACACTATATTTGACAATTTCAAAGTGAAATGCCAAAGTAGTTTTCTCTAGAATATTAATATCCTGAAATACTCCCTTGATTCTAGGAATCAGGCAACTACCAACTAGTATCAAACCATTACATCATCACCCACTGGGACAAAAAAAGCAAATGCAATAGTACAGCACACCATCTGTAACATTGGTAACAGTGCTGCAAGAAACTTTGTGCAAGTAAACAGGAGTTTTTCAACTCTGGGAACATTGGTTGATTGTACCTGGATACCAAAACGGTCATTGAGCCCACTTTTAAAAAGAATGCCCTTCATAAGGAGACTGGTGGAACAGTCATCACTGATTATAACAATCAATTACACTGCTGGGTGGAATAATACTCCAAACCCTAACCAAATGAGGTGGTGCAGTGTTTAGCATGCTGGACTAGCACTCAGGTGAGTAGTGGATCTAATCCCCATTCGGCTGTCCAGATTTAGGTTTTCTTTGATTTTCCCAAATCACTCCAGGCTAAATCCAGTATAGTTCCTTTCAATGAGTATGACTGATTTCCTTCTCCATCGTTAAGAGCAATGGGCTTGTGTTCCATCTCTAATGACCCCATAGCAAAATTGTTTGAGATTGAGAGGTCAGCTCAATAGAATAATCAGCTTGGTGGCAAATCTGCCAATAGTTTGATCTTCCATGAATATATGTCTATGCAACATCATTTAAGTAAATACTGCAATAATGCAACTGAAAACTATCTCATACACACAGTACATTTACGCGTAAGACCATTGAAAAAAGTGTGCGTGACAGCAAGAAGCAGACAACTATTCAGTTGTAATTCTTCATGCTTTCCCGGCGATCTGTTGACATCTTGGATATTCGGGAATCCAGCCGGATGTTCGCGTCGTTCTCGCACGATATTTCAACAGCGTGCCTCGCTGTCTTCTTCAGGTGCTACCTGAGACTGGTCCTTGGGTCGATCGAGTCGACTGGGCGCGGACCGATTAGGGAACGCCCAGCTCCTCCCAGGCATAAATACTGGACTCGATCGACCCAAGGACCAGTCTCAGGTAGCACCTGAAGAAGACAGCGAGGCACGCTGTTGAAATATCGTGCGAGAACGACGCGAACATCCGGCTGGATTCCCGAATATCCAAGATGTCAACTATTCAGTTCTTTTTTTCAAATAGTTGCTGGCAATGTTGAATCTTCAATAGTTGTGTCTGGATGAGAAGAAGGTTAATGAACATACAATCATTTCAATGTTTTAATCGTACTAAATCCATTTTACTGTCTAGTAATCTCCTACCACTTTCAACCATGGTCAGTGATCATTTTTGTGGTCTATTTATTGCAGATATTCCTGAAAATGTCCAGACTTCCCAGGCGGAGGTTGCAAGTGAAACTACAAGCGTAAGTGTTTAAAATCACTTATCTCCATAGATGCTGGCAAGGGCAGCAAGAGGGGCCAATCATCCCACTCCCCCCCCCCTCTCCCACAGTCATGTAGAGTAGACAATTTTTAATAATTACAGAGTTATCATACATCAGGGATAATCATCTGTTCTCTGTGACATGATAACTTTTTTGAGTCAGCTGTAAAATTTAGCTCTTGCCGCATGACATGTCTCAAAGCTAACCAACTCATATATATAAAAAATAGAAATTTTAGAGTCTTGCTCTGTCCCCCACTGGATAAATTTCTGTGTATTCCAATGCTGACATCAAAACCTCTTGGCTTTTTTGCGGTATGTTATACGTTATATCAAAAGGTAAACTTAGATACTAGAGCCAGAGAATGAGGCTAAACGAATATAAGAAAGTAAAACAGTGATCAAGTGGACTGACGAAGGAAGATAATAGACACAGAGGAAGAGTGTCAAATGGCAGATCAGAAAAACGAATCTAAAAACATTATTACATGATTCGGTAACATCCATATATGAATAATAGCCGTCATAAGTTAGAGACAATGATGGGCTGTGCTAGTTAATTGTCATGAATTTCAATTTACTTGTGAATTGTTTACCCCAGCATTGAAACGACAAAAGAGAAATAGGAAGAAAAAAGAAAACTTGCACATTCTGTCTTCCTTCATATTCAGCTGTATAGTACCAGGTGAGCAGAAGACTCCAGATTTAATGGCAGGGAGTTCACACTCAGTTGGCTGTACGTAGAGTGGGGGAGTGCCACAAGATGGCACCAGCTGTTGCCAGTGGCAAGTGAAGGTCTATATAGGGGAGGTCTGGACACCAATATTTCCTATAGATCAGCCGTATTCGGGCTAGAGCAGACGATGTAGGGTAATGTCGCTAAGGAAGACAGTAGTGGCTTTTGGGAATTACCACCATTCTGAAGCTAGTTTGTATACCTGTAACTTTCAGATCAGAAAATATCTTTTTAAGCTTAAAATCAAGATGTTGGTTGTGCATGAGCCTGAAGTCGCTAATTAAGACACAAAATACTGTGGCATCAAACTGCAAGGAAAGATCCATACGAGCCTGCTAGACTACATGAAGTAAATAAACACCTCATTATTGATTGGTTAACTATAAATATATACATGGTATAACATCCCAGGACCTCCACCAAATCATAACATCCCAGGACCTCAACACCAAATTAAAACGTTGCATTAGGAGGTGTCTGCTTCGTGCAAAAGGTCTTGAGTTCATATTGACGACAACAAGTAATTCTTCATTACAGACGTTTATTTACAAACAGAACTGACAGACTTCACAGACTCAACAACTGACTCTCAGAGCTAACCGCACTGCACATCCCAACTGGCAACTGACAACTCCTAGGTGTGTTAATATCTTTCCAAACAATGAGAGTCTTTTACAATGTTTTGTTTACAATACGATAGCAATTCACGACTTAAAACTAAATTAGACATTACAGAATTTTAGTACAGATTAAAGTAAGTAAAAGGATCAGTACATATAAATTCTTTCAAGCATAATTTCCAAACAGATTTTATAACATTTTTCTACCAGCTTCCGGATAACCTTCACCAGATTTGTACCGATGTTTCCAGAAATATCTTGACATTTGATTCTGGATATTTCTTGAGTGATTTAGAACTATTTATATGTAAAATGATTTAAATCGTGTTTCAAAACGTAAATAAATCTTTTTAGCAATATTTCTTGATACAAATCGTCTTTCGAAATTAGGTTATGAAACAGTTTTCACAAGTTTTCGTATTTTTGCGATCATAATATAGAATTTCTCCATAGAAAGTTCCAGAAGTGTGCATTAAACGTTCATTTACAGACTTTCTCTTTAGCTGGTGAGTTTTTAAAAGTATCTTGTCCATATTATACGAAATAATTTAGCTCAAAACTGATAATTTATACAATTAATCAGAGCTACAGCAAACAGTGAGTCTTTCTTTTACAAAATGAAATATAATTACAAAATTGAATGAAAATAGGTTACTAACACTAATATATATTTACATTAATTCTATTTTTGTTCTTTATGTGCAAAATGTCCTAATATTGACACAGTACAATATTTAAACATCACCAAAGTTTCCCTTTACATTTTGCATATCTGTATCGACATCCCCTAAAAGTCTACAGTATCGAATACTTCAATATGTCCCAATATGTCCTGTAATGTTACAACGGGTATAACGTTATTCAGCAACTAGGGAATAGATTCCTTTACAGTGTATAGGATTCTTGTTTGCCTAATAAGCTATCACTCTACACTGCATCATTCAAGAGTGGTTTGAACGTCAAAGATTTATATATTATCAGTGGTGTCCATTCTTTTGGAGATTTCTCAAAGAACAGGCACCACTCTTATAGATATAAAGGGTGTTACAAAACGGTATGACCAAACTTTCAGGAAACATTCCTCACACACAAATAATGAAAAGATGTAATGTGGACATGTGTCCGGAAACGCTTAATTTCCATGTTAGAGCTCATTTTACTTTCTTCAGTATGTACTGTACTTCCTTGATTCACCGCCAGTTGGCCCAGTTGATGGAAGGTAATGTTGACTTCGGTGCTTGTGTTGACACGTGACTCATTGCTCTACAGTACTAGAATCAAGCACATCAGTACATAGCATCAACAGGTTAGTGTTCATGTGCAATGTTTACAAATGCGGAGTTGGCAGATGCCTATTTGATGTATGAATTAGCATGGGGCAAGAGCCGTGGTGCGGTACGTTTGTATCGAGACATTTCCAGAACGAAGGTGTCCCGACAGGAAGACGTTCGCAGAAATTGATCGGCGTCTTAGGGAGCACGGAACATTCCAGCCTATGACTCGCGACTGGGGAAGACCTAGAACGACGAGAACACCTGCAATGGACGAGGCAATTATCGTGCAGTTGACGATAACCCTAATGTCAGCGTCAGAGAAGTTGCTGCTGTACAAGGTAACGTTGACCACGTCACTGTATGGAGAGTGCTACGGGAGAACCAGTTGTTTCCGTGTGCAGGCACTATCAGCAGCTGTTTGGCCTCCACGGGTAAATTTCTGCGAATGGTTCATCCAACAATGTGTCAATCAACATTTCAGTGCAAATGTTCTCTTTACGGATGAGGCTTCATTCCAACGTGATCAAATTGTTAATTTTCACAATCAACCTGTGTGGGCTGACGAGAATCCGCACGCAATTGTGCAATCACGTCATCAACACAGACTTTCTGTGAACGTTTGGGCAGGCACTGTTGGTGATGTCTCGATTGGGCCCTATGTTTGTCATCTACGCTCAATGAAGCACGTAATCATGATTTCATACAGGATACTCTACCTGTGCTGCTAGAACATGTGCCTTTACAAATACGACACAACATGTGGTTCATGCACGACGTAGCTCCTGCACATTTCAGTCAAAGTGTTCGTACGCTTCTCAACAACAGATGCAGTGACAGATGGATTGGTAGAGGCGGACCAATTCCGTGGCCTCCACGCTCTCCTGACCTCAACCCCCTTGACTTTCATTTATGGGGGCATTTGAAAGCTCTTGTCTACGAATCCCCGGTACCAAATGTAGAGACTCTTCGTGCTCGTATTGTGGACGGCTGTGCTACAATACACCATTCTCCAGGGCTGCATCAGCGCATCAGGTATTCCATGCAATGGAGGGTGGATGCATGTATCCTCGATAACCGAGGACGTTGAAGTGTTTGAAGTCACGCTGGTACGTTGTGTTGCTGTGTTTCCATTCCATGATTAATGTGATTAGGAGAGAAGTAATAAAATGAGCTCTAACATGGAAAGTAATCGTTTCCGGACATGTGTCCACATAACATTTTCTTTCTTTGTGTGTAAGGAATGTTTCCTGAAAGTTTGGCCGTACCTTTTTGTGACACCCTGTATATGTTCTGTGAAGGCTAATATGATCATTCACTGCAGGACACTATACCCGATCTCACGTGGACTTCATGTGATGCGCCAAGCGAACACAGGAGAAAGGGGTAGGGGACTTTACTTATGTACTGTGCAGCAAATGAGAATTTGGATTGATGGGGAAGGTGTTCTTGGGTAGTGAGTGCAGTTGTGTATGATCACTATGCCAAGTTGTTGACTAATTTAGGCGTTGCCGACCGAAACGCCGTATTCTGTCTGTTTACATATCTCTGTATTTGAATGAACATGCCTGTACCGGTTGCTTTGGCTCTTCAGAGTATAATGCTGTTATATCTAGAGCATGCATTTTCTGTTTTCACAAAGTAGCTGAGAGAAAGTTTTACCCATATTACAGGAAAAATAAAATGCCATGATTTCAGCGTAGGGTTTATGGATTTTACCATGTTATTCGTTTTATATTTGCAGCAGCAACAAGGAAACTATTAAAAACTGTAGTTCAGTGTTTATTTTACACTCTTGGATATAATAAGCACTTATACATAAACCGTTTTTCTGTTATTACTTTTATGCTCTAATTTCATGTACTGAGACTTTCCATGACCATGGAGATCTGCACCTCAATATGGTGCTACAGAACTAGATGTGTAAAGTAATAAAAATACACAGTAAATGTACCTGAAAAATTACATCTTTGTGCGGTATATAGTTCATTTGGTAGAACAAAGATTTAAATAGGTAATAAGTGCTAAAATGGGGAGCATTTAAACTTCAAATCATACATGACGTTTTAGTTTATTATTTCTTTACTACTGACTATTCGCATCACACTTTGCAGACATGATGCACAAGCACCACTAAACGTATTTTAACGTTCTCTGGCAGCACACACACTATTAATAAAATGAAATGACATTTAATTGTACTATGTACGCCGCTATGAGGCAATTCGTATGTACTGTAATTGTTTAACAAAAAATATTATTTAATTTTGTACAAAGGACGTTGGCTATTATTGTAATATTTTCTGTAATAATATTCTCGATATATTTATCATTGTAATATTTCTATCCTCACAATGTAATTACGAAATATGTTAATATCTGCGATGAAGTAGCATTATATGAATGAGTAGACTTCTTTTGTCTGTATCTGTCTTTAGCCGCCATTAGAGGAGAAATTATAAAGGTGTGTAATTTTAATTATTGTTATGGTCTAAATACGTAATTTATCTAAATTGTGTATTACTAATGTAAATTAGCTTGCCCATGTCATCTATAATATTGCTTTAAAGAATTTTCAGCACTTTAAGCGATTATCGTTGGTGTTGCTGGGCTGTGCCGCGACCGAACGATTGCAGCGACTTCACATTTAAAAAATTGTTCCGCTATAAAATTAACCGAACCGTAAATCGGGAACAGGTAAAATTAGCAGTGAATTACTAAATATTTTTCTTTTACAGCGATCCTTAGGCTGACTGAATTTATTACTGGTTTTACATTTGTGCATTCATAGGCGGATAATTAATGTTGAAGTTGTTAATCTGTTGGTTCTTTCAATTTCTAAAGCAAATAAATTAAACGTATAGTGAAGTGTGTTTTGTCAATGATAATTAAACGTTCAGGTCGGCTTGGCAATATTTAACTATTTTATGCTAACAGAGACAGTCTTGTGTTCCATAGCTAACGCCTGGAAAGAATTCAGTAAATGTTTAAAAAAACACTGCATTTAGAAAATGTGTGACAAGGCCGAAATACGTAAAAAATTCAATTTAAATAATTTTCAAAGTCATAAATGTTATTAATCAGTTTGAATTTATCAGCAGGAGAGGGTTGCTAAGGTTCACGTAATTTTAAGTGTGCTTAATTCTGTCTAAATGAACTTTTATTACCACACGTAAAAAGGGGGTGCTACAACAAAGTACGTATTGAAAGAGTAAATAAAAATATTTAAAGCCATTTCTTCCCCATTTTCATCCATTCATTTCACATTTTTTTTCATTAAAGTATCCACAAAAGTATTTTACTGTACAGCACAGAGCTCAAGAGAAATTATGTCAAACACTGTCATGCGGAAAAAGCCACCTTTTGCTTCAAGCAGACCGCAAATTACTAATACTGTATTTATCCAGTGTCTCATAATGAAAGGACTTAGACATCCAACCAGCATTAAACATATTTTCAAACCTTTTCTAAACTTTTTCCCGCTTACATACCGGAAGTCAAATATTTAACACATTAACTCAGATGTATGAAGCTGTTTTATACATTGGTGTTAGATTCTTTAAGGAATACGAGGTTTACTTGTACTTATACAAACGTTAATTGTGGTAGTCCCATTTCACATTCTCCAAGTCAACACAAATTAGGCCTGTGGTATCGCACGCCATATCCAAGACATGCACTGGAATACAGCTCACTCGTCTCATTCATATACAAGCATTGGAATACAGCTGACCTCTCTCATTCATAAAGTTTTCCACTCGTGCTACTAGAGGGTCTCGTAGTAGTAAAAAAAAAAAACAAAAAAAAAAAACAAAAAAAAACGGCATTTATATGCTCCATATATCTTGCATTCTGTTAACATCAAATCGACGATTCAATTGTTCAGTGAATAGCTTTGTATCGTGCAGTCATAAAGGGTACACGAGTGTACCTTCGACTCAAAGTCCATATCGATGCTGTTTCGTTGAATGGTTCACACGCTGACACTTGTTGATGGCCCAGCACGGAAATCTGCAACAATTTGCGGAAGGGTGCACTTCTGCCACGTTGGACGATTGTCTCCAGTCATCGTTGGTCCCGTTCTTTCAGAATCTTTCTCCAGCTACAGAGATGTCAAATCTGATGTTTTACCCGATTCCTGATATTCACAGTGCACTCGCGAATCGGTCGTACAGGAAAATCTCTATTTTGTCGCTACATCGGAGATGCTGTGACCCCTAGCTCGTGTGCCGACTACAACACCACGTTCAGACACCCTTAAATCTGATAACCTACCTTTTTAGCAGCAGTAACTGATCTAACAGCAGCTCCAGACACTTTTAGGTTTTGCCGACCGCAGCGTCGTATTCTGCCCGGTTGCACGTCTCTGTATTTGAATATGCAAGTCTATGCGAGTTTATTTGGCGCTTCAGTGTGCATTGATTAGCCATGAAAAAAGTACAATTCATCAAAAATTGTTTACAGCTTTTAAAGAAACAGAAATAAGATTAATTAATAAAATGGGAACTGAAACATCGTTAGGAACAAATATACAGTCTGGAAAAGAATAGTGGTGGAATATATTGAAACGAACAGTAGCTTGCATGAAGTCTCTAATTATACAATATGGTACATGCACTCTGTGTGGTCATGTTGAAAATGTTAAAGAACATAAAAATGTTGGAAACCTTTACTGTATATTGTAGCTCTGTTTTATTCACTACCAGCAAATCATCTTAAAAAGAGTCGTGGAAACGCCACGATCTCTGACATATCTGTCACCACAAATTCAAAATGAATTTATTCATCTTCTGGTATCCACAGTTCGAAATCGAATAAAATAAGTAAATATTATGGACTTTTATTTGATCTGACTTCTGATACGACTGACTGAGCAGAAATGTCAAGTATTTAGAAATGTAGGCATTGATTTTACCAATAGAAAAGTTCTTATCGACGAATCTTTAGTGGCATACGTTGAAATACACGTTAAATACGCATCCTCAATTTAGAAAAATTTAGTTCAAATCATATGATTTGAAACTGTAGATCATAATGCTATAACAACGGTGCTGAAACATCAGGTCATATATCTGACATTTAACAAAGAATTATGAAGAGAATAATAAAGCACTATTTGCAAAATATGATATCCATTCCTTGAATTTAGTGGGAGTTGCTGAGGGTAAGCAAAAGCCGATCATTGTAACAAGTTTTGGAATAACTGAAAAAATATACATCTTTTTTCATGTACGACATTATGGTGGCTATTATTATAAATGCTTTAAAGAAAGCTGTTAAATATTAGTTTGAAACATGGAGTGCCAGGGCACAAATGGTTAGTATTATTGTCAGTGGGCTGGAAGAGTTAGTAGAACCGTTAGAAAAACTAGCACAGGACAGCACTACCTAAGTGATACGAGAAGTGAAGCTACAATTTTATTGCAAAATACACTGAATTATAGTGTCATGTCTTTAGTCTATTTCTGGAATGAGATCTTGAGGAGAATGGAAAGAGTGCATTTCAGATTACAAGATCCTAAAATGAATTTTTGGGACGTATTCCATGATCTTGACTCATTAATGTCTGAACTTGCAGGCATCTGGACAAGTTTTCTGAATAGGCAATAGAAAAGGCTAAATCTCTGTGTGAAAAATGATATACTGATATAACAGTGTGTTGGAAGAGGCTGAAAAATTATTGGAGAAATGGCTAGCAGTTTTGATCTTTCTGTAGAAAGGAAATTTCTCACTTTATGAAAAGCGTTCCTGATCATCTGCAGTAAGAAATAAGTACATGGTTTACACGACTAAGGTATTTTAATTACAAATTTGGATTTCTATGGACACTAAAAATTTATAAAATAAGGCTAATGATGATGACAGCCTTGGAAAGAATTTTCCAATTTTAATTGACTGAAATCCCATGTCGAAATATGTGACTGCAAGATGTTACTCTGCAGCAGAAGAGGCACTGAACCTGAAGAGCTTCTTACCATTATAACTGCACATGGAGAAAATGTTTCTGCGAACCTGAGAGAAGCATTTCAAATAGTCCTCAGAGTAAACATTTGTTCATCATATTAAAAGTAATTTTCATGTATCTATGATGGGACAAGATTGCCTAAGTAACCTAGTATCTATTCCTTGAGCAGTTGCTCTGGTATACACAGCGAAACAGAGTTCATTGTTTTGCTCTGAATTCTAATAACTCATTGTTGCACTGCTGGCAGTTCCACCTGTCTTCAAATTAAACCTTTGTTAGTCACCTGTATTATTGTTTTTTTTGTGACAAGGCACTGGAAATATTTCTAGTTTATTTTTTCTGTGCTCTATTTGGTGTACAGAGTCAACCAAGTGACTGGAATGTAAGTAAACATATTTCTGTTAATTATATGTACCACCGTTTTTATGAGTTAAAGTCTTTCACTATCAATTATGTTTCATTTTTATTTATACTCTTAGGGCCCATTTCAAGAAAGGGCTCTCAGGGGGGGAAAACGAAAAGTTTCTCAGTGATGACAGTGAGTATTCTGAATATGACAGGTCTGAGAGAAGGAAAAAGAAACACTAGTTACTGATCAAAACAGTGAAATGTGGAAAAGGATCCACTAGAGGAGAAATGTCATGTTATGGAGAAAAAGAAGTATTTGGCGATTTTATTTGTGGTTAAGATAGTAAAACTAAGTCGTCCTAGCTAAGTGTAGCCCTCAAAAAAGTTCTTCATCCGTAGAAGTCTGCTAAGAGTATTACAGAAGAAGTGATAGCGTTCAACAACATTAGTGAGAATTAGATTGATTCACTTGTGGAATATACTAATTTATCTATTAGAAATTAATAGAACAACTATTCTAGTGGGAGGGATGTGAAGAAGATTTCAAGGGAAGATATCTGTTGCATCATTGGAATCCTTATTTCGACAGGGTTGAAGAGTGGAAATAAAACAAATGTTGAACTTTGATTATTCTTAGAAGTGTGTGTTATACAGACGATTGTTACTCCGAATTATTTCCGGGAGTTGTAGACTTTTTATGAACACTTTATTGGGCTAAGAAACCGTTCATAAAATCAGTTTAAATTTTTAAAGTGAGAGTTTAGCCTACGAGTATAAAAAAATTTGCGGGAACTATTGTTCCAACCGAACTCTGGAGTAACTTCACTTACTAATTTGAAAATGTATTTCCTTTATTTTTTAGTACAAAAACATGTTAATGATTAATTTATATTTGTATTAGTTCATACTGTCCTTTGAGTTCACTAAGGTGATATACAATGGAACTTAGAGAAGCATGGTGCTTCACACAAAGGTACACGACAGTTGCTACACTTTACTTTTGTTCTACATTGGCGGCATCTTCTGTTTGTTGTGCCATTTGTAGGGAAATGAGTTCCAACTTTCTCCAACAGCAAAAGTCCTGATTTTGCCGATGTGGTCAAGCTTGAAGTTTCCTCAGTGTCGTCACATATGCATCAGAATTTATGGTGGTTCCACTTGGCATGATGTCCACAAGCAAGAGTCCTATGGAATCGGAAACACCATAGCCATACCTTTTCCAGCAGAAGGTGTGGTTTTGAATTTTTTTTCTTGGGTGACTTTGCATGATGCCACTCCATTTATTGCCTCTTCGTGTCACAATTCTTCCAAGATATTCATCTCCACCATTCTCGTACTGTTCCAAAAGTTCGCTGCATACCGTTTTGCTTGTTTCTTTGGGAGCCACTGTCAACATCCTGGGAACCCACCCGGCACAAACCTTTAACACCACTTTCAGTATTCTGCAAACACTTCCTTCCCCTACCCCAACGTAGCGTGACAATTCGTTCACTGTGACGCGTCTGTCAGCAGTCACCAATTCGTCAACACTCTGCATGATGTCTGGAGTGTGTGCAGTACGAGGCCTGCCGCTGCGAGGACAATCCTCAATATTGCCGTGCCCGCTTTCATCACGTAACCTGCTTGCCCACTGATTAACTGTTCTGCGATCTACAGCAGCATCTCCATACACCTTTTTCAACCCCTTGTGGATTTTTCCCACTTTCTCGTTTTCACAGCACAGGAATTCTACGACAGCACATTGCTTCTGACGAATGTCAGGTGTAACAGCCATCTTCAAGACATGCTGTGGCGGCCACATTCACAGGAACAGGTTGAACTAAGTTTGGAAACAAGTGAGAAGGATGTATCTATACACTGTAAAACTTTCACACATGCAGAATGAAAACTTTTTTTACAAAAATAGTGTGCATTTCTTTTGGACTGTCCCTCGTATTATAGATATTTTAATGTAGGTAGTACATTATATTATTATTTGTACTATACCAAATTATGTCAATTAAGCGGCTGGCAGCTTTATTTGGCGCAAACTGCATGAATTTGTAGAATAAGGTAAGACAAGCCAACACTTAGTTCAAGAATCATAAAAGAAGGCTGTATACACGAAAGAAGCCTGGAGATACTGACAGGTTTCAGATAGATTATATAATGGTAAGACAGAGATTTAGGAAGTAGGTTTTAAATTGTAAGACATTTCCAGGGGCAGATGTGGACTGACCACAATCTATTGGTTATGAACTGTAGATTAAAACTGAAGAAACTGCAAAAAGGTGGGAATTTAACGAGATGGGACCTGGATAAACTAAAAGAACCAGAGGTTGTACATAGTTTCAGGGAGAGCATAAGGAAACAATTGACAGGAATGGGGAAAGAAATGCAGTAGAGGAAGAATGGGTAGCTTTGAGGGATGAAGTAGTGAAGGTAGCAGAGGATCAAGTAGGTAAAAAGACGAAGGCTAACAGAAATCCTTAGGTAACAGAAGAAATATTGAATTTAATTGATGAAAGG
Organism: Schistocerca gregaria; assembly: GCF_023897955.1. Taxonomy (NCBI): domain Eukaryota; kingdom Metazoa; phylum Arthropoda; class Insecta; order Orthoptera; family Acrididae; genus Schistocerca; species Schistocerca gregaria. The sequence continues at coordinate 78,320,404 of NC_064930.1, read as the reverse complement.
AGAAAATATAAAAATGCAGTAAATGAAGCAGACAAAAAGGAATACAGACGTCTCAAAAATGAGATCAACAGGAAGTGCAAAATGGCTAAGCAGGGATGGGTGGAGGACAAATGTAAGGATGTAGGGGCTGATCTCACTAGGGGTAAGCTAGCTACTGCCTACAGGAAAATTAAAGAGACCTTTGGAGATAAGAGAACCACTTGTATGAACATCAATAGCTCAGATGGAAACCCAGTTCTAAGCAAAGAAGGGAAAGCAGAAAGGTGGAAGGAGTATATAGAGGGTCTATACAAGGGCGATGTACTTGAGGACAATATTATGGAAATGGAAGAGGATGTAGATGAAATTCGAGATACAATACTGCGTGAAGAGTTTGACAGAGCACTGAAAGACCTGAATCGAAACAAGGCCCCCGGAGTAGACAACATTCCATTGGAACTACTGACGGCCTTGGGAGAGCCAGTCCTGACAAAACTCTACCATCTGGTGAGCAAGATGTATGAGACAGGCGAAATACCCTCAGACTTCAAGAAGAATATAATAATTCCAATCCCAAAGAAAGCAGGTGTTGACTCATGTGAAAATTACGCAACTATCAGTTTAATAAATCACAGCTGCAAAATACTAACGTGAATTCTGTACAGACAAATAGAAAAACTAGAAGAAGCTGACCTCGGGGAAGATCAGTTTGGATTCCGTAGAAATGTTGGAACACGTGAGGCAATATTGACCCTACGACTTATCTTAGAAGCTAGATCAAGGAAGGGAAAACCTACGTTTCTAGCATTTGTAGACTTAGAGAAAGCTTTCGACAATGTTGATTGGAATACTCTCTCCCAAATTCTGAAGGTGACAGGGGTAAAATACAGGGAGCGAAAGGCTATTTCCAATTTGTACAGAAACCAGATGGCAGTTATAAGAGTCGAGGGACATGAAAGGCAAGCAGTGGTTGGGAAGGGAGCGAGACAGGGTTGTAGTCTCTCCCCGATGTTATTCAATCTGTATATTGAGCAAGCAGTAAAGGAAACAAAAGAAAAATTCTGGGTAGGTATTAAAATCCATGGAGAAGAAACAAGGACTTTGAGGTTCGCCGATGATATTGTAATTCTGTCAGAGACAGCAAAGGACTTGGAAGAGCAGTTGAACAGAATGGACAGTGTCTTGAAAGGAGGATATAAGATGAACATCAAGAAAAGCAAAACGAGGATAATTGAATGTAGTCGAATTAAGTCGGTGATGCTGAGGGAATTACATTAGGGAATGAGACACTAAGTACTAAAGGAGTTTTGCTATTTGGGGAGGAAAATAACAGATGATGGTTGAAGTAGAGAGGATATAACATGTAGACTGGCAATGGCAAGGAAAGCGTTTCTGAAGAAGAGAAATATGTTAACATCGAGTATAGATTTAAGTGTCGTTTCTGAAAGTATTTATATGGAGTGTAGCCATGTATGGATGTGAAACATGGACGATAAATATTTTGGACAAGAAGAGAATAGATGCTTTTGAAATGTGGTGCTACAGAAGAATGCTGAAGATTAGATGGGTGGATCAGATAACTAATGAGGAAGTATTGAATAGGATTTGGGGGAAGAGGAGTTTGTGGCACAACTTGATCAGAAGAAGGGACCAGTTGGCAGGACATGTACTGAGGCATCAAGGGATCACCAATTTAGTATTGGAGGGCAGCGTGGAGGGTAAAAATCGTAGAGGGAGACTAAGAGATGAATACACTAAGCAGATTCAGAAGGATGTAGGTTGCATTAGGTAGTGGGAGATGAAGGAGCTTGACAGGATAGAGTAGCATGGAGAGCTGCATCAGACCAGTCTCAGGACTGAAGACCACAACAACAACAACAACAACAACAAGCTAAGACAACATTTTCCCAGAGTAATGCTGTCATTTTAGATTCAGTGTGTGAGCAGAAGCCTCCAAATGACTCCCAGTCTGCACCATGAGATTCTTCCACACCGTAAATCTCTGATTAGCATGTTCTTGTATGAGCGTGGTTTGAAAAGTTATCGAAATCGAATAGGAAAAAGTACTTACATCACTGAAACTTTATTTTTCAATGTGGTCTCCTTGTAGATAAATGCACTTGATCCAAAAATGTTCTGGTGCCTTGATCCCATCTCAAAAATGAATTTCCTCGATGCCTGCAAAATAGTTGTCAATTCTAACTATCAGTTCTTTGTTCGAAATTAAGCTTCGTCCACCAAGAAATATTTTCAGTTTAGAAAATAAATGGTAGTTTGATGGAGCCACATCAGGTGAATAAGGAGGGTGTGGCAACAGTTCATGCCTTAGTTTGTGTAATTTTGACGTGGCGATGCCATATGTGTGTGGGCGCGTGTTTTGATGGAAGAGGGTTCTCTTCCTTGCTAAACCTGGCCTTTCTTCGCGTATCTTTTGTTGCAATTTGTCCTGGAGGTCAGTATAGTATTCTCCAGTATTTGTTTGGCCAGTGGGGAGATTATCTTCAAACAGAATCCCCTTCGCATCCCAGAACTGATGCCACGACTTTTGCCACCGAAGGACTTGAGAATCAGCATGTTTCCGCTACTTTGTTGTTTTGTGTCTGAGGTATAGCAGAGGACCCAAGTTTCATCTGTGGTCACAAACCTGCGCAAAAAATCTTGTTCGTTTCTCCTAAAACGGGCCAAACGTTATTCTGATATGTCTAGCCTCATGCGTTTTTCATCCAGCGCCAAGAGCAGCGACTACCCTCATGCAGATAATTTTTTCCATTTCTAATTCTTGAGCTAAAATGTGATGTACGCATACAGTTGACGTCTGGCAAGCGTGAGCAGTTTCATGCACTTTCAAATGGTGACCCTCCGTGACCATTTTGTGCATTTTCATCTCTGGAGCGGTGACAGATCGTGGCCGACCACTGCGCAGATCATCATCTAAGCTCTCCCGAACAAACTTAAATTCATTTGCGCATTTGGCAACAGCTGAATATGAAGGAGCGGAATCCCCCGTGTATTCTGGAAATCTTCGCGAATATCCCTTGCTTTCATACCTTTCTTTATGAAGGACTTAATCACTGCTCGAATCTCGATTTTTTCCATCTTCGCAAATCACTACTGGGGAACAATAACAGAGCCACGTCACTGCCTCATCTCTCTTCCAAGAGCACTGACGTGGCACGTGTTTAGAGGCAATAGTCCAATGAATACCATGTGAACAATCGTTGCGCTAGCGTTGACATCTCTTAGTGATTCCGAGAACTTTTCAAACCACCCTCGTACTGACCTTTACTCGTATTTAGCAGTGACTGCCTTACTGTAACGTCATTGAGACTGAATCCTTCCTGAAAGCCATTAACAAATGTAACTTGTCTGACCACTCATGATGTTATCAGGGTTCTCTTCTTAACTGAACTCTGTTTTTCGCCAGAATCCGTGATTAATGACATCAGCACGTAGGATAACAGATTAAGGGAACAGTTGCTTACAGAGCAGCAGGCCAGCAACGCCTGTGCGTACCTGACTGGGCTGTGGCCTCAGACAGTGCGAGGAGGCGTCGTGTGGTCGCAGGTGGTTGACTGACTCGCGACGCCTCCTGGCCCGAGGCGTGGTTCTCGCTGTTTCAGTGTCCTGTATAGCTCCACTGTGGACGTGCGGGAAAATTTCACAACGCCTGCTACTCTCAGTTTATCACACACACAATGCCACGGTAACCGGATGCTCTGAATGCGGGGTCAAGCACGTATGCCTGTGCTCCAACCACGCTCGTATAGTTTTATCCAGCCTGTAGAACCAAAACGTAGACATGCAGAAAACGCGCGATAATCCTTCACTGACTGGTGCTTTCCACACTCCGGACCAAGGCTTACATTTGTTGCAAAGGAAAAGCATTGAAAATAAAGTACATTGTTGGTGACAGTGGACTATATCAGAACTCTATGACGCAGTTATTGGTGCATCCGAGCAGCGTCGCGTCCACAGGCAGTGTCCACTTGCTCTAACCTGGTCTGGCCTTCCCGTTGTGTGCAAGGCCAGGTAGAAATTCTTACACTATGTGACGAAACATATCCGGACATCTCGCTGAAAATGTCTTACAAGTTCGTGGCGCCATCTATCCGTAATGCTGGAATTCAATATGGTGTTGGCCCACCCTTAGCTTTGATGACAGCTTCCACTCTCGCAGGCATACATTCAATCAGGTGCTGCAAGGTTTCTTGTGGAATGATAGCCCATTCTTCACGGAGTGCTGTACTGAGGAGAGGTATCCGTGTCGATTGGTGAGGCCTGGCACGAAGACGGAGTTCTAAAACATCTCAAAAGTGTTTTGTAGAATTCAGATCAGGATTCTGTACAGGTCATTCCATTACGCGGTTGTTATTGTCGTGTAACCACTCCGCCACAGGCCGTGCATTATGAACTGGTACTCGATTGTGTTTAAAGATGCAATCGGCTTCCCTGAATTGCTCTTCAACAGTGGGAAGTAAGAAGATGCTTACAACATCAATGTAGGCCTGTGCTGTGTGAGTGCCACACAAAACAACGAGGAGTGCAAGCCCCCTCACGACCACACCGTAACACTAACGCCTCCGAATTTTACTATTGGCACTACACACGATAGCAGATGACTTTCACTGGGCTTTCGCCAAACCCACACCCTGCCATCGGATCGTAACTTGTGTACCTTGATTCGTCATTCCACACAATGTTTTTACACTGTTAAATCGTACAATGTTTACGCTTCTTACACCAAGCGAGGCATCGTTTGGAATTTACTGGCGTGATTTTTGGCTTATGAGCAGCCACTCTACCATGGCATCCAAGTTTTCAGACCTGCAACATAACTGTCATAGTACTTTCAGTGGATCCTGATGGAGTTTGGAATTCCTGTGTGACGGTTTGGATGGCTGTCGACCTCTTACACCTTACGACCCTCTTCAACTGTCTGGTCTTTGTCAACAAACGAGATCGGCCTATACACTTTTGTGCTGTATGTGTCCTATGTTCCCACTTCACTATCACATTGGAGACAGTGGCTGTCTGGCTGGCTGATTGGTTTAAGGGGGGAGGGAAGGGTCCAAACTGCTAGGTAATCGATCTGTTGTTCCCAGTAAAATAATTACACAAGGGGAAGAAGGAAAGAAAGGAGACAAAGCACAACAACAGGAGAATGGAAGATCCAGAAGAACGACAGAAGGACAACCAATACTACTATGGACAAAACAGGAAAAGAAAACCACAGATAGAAGCAAGAAACAGGTAGAAGGGATAAAAACTAGAGCAGAAGACCGTGACTGGCTGACCACGAGGACAGAAAGGAAAAGCCAGCCACTCTGCTACACATTAAAACACCTAGCCTAAAAGCATTAGAGTGGAGAACACAAAGGACATGCGTGAAAACTTTTATAGAATGATAAAACCCGTCGTCACGCATCAAAAGTAAAACTAACTTAGGTGAGGTGGTGTTGTCAGCTAAAATTAATGGCAACGAGTCTGGTAACTGAAGAATTCTTCGAAGGGTAGCCAAAGAAGGACAGCTCACCAAGATATGGGCCACTGTCAGCTGGGCACCATACCAACACTGAGGTAGCCGTGTGTTACCCAAGTGTGGCCAATGCACAGATGACAGAACCACAGAGTCTCTGAGAGAGGCACACATGGAGGCCTTCCACACATTTGTAGTCTCCTTAATGGCATGCAGTTTGTCGTGCGTACTGATGTTACACCATTCCATCTCCCAAAGCAGCAAAATCTTGTGGCGTAGTACTGAACGAAGGCCAGTTACAGAGTAGCCCATCTCCATAAGCTGTTTCCACATAGCCTGTTTGCACATGCTGTCGTTGCCTGGGATTCCGACGTGACCTGGGGACCAGACAAACGCCGCTGAACGACTGGACCATTCCAGGGCATAGATGGACTCCTGGATGACGAGGGTAGCACTGGTTGATAGCTTGAAGGCTGCTCAAGGAGAAAATACACAGAAGAACACCAGCAAGAACAGATGTGCTCAAGAGCACGAGATATAGCCACCAGCTCGGTAGTGAAAACACTGCAGTCATTGGGCAAGGAATGCTGTTGAACATGTCCTCCATGTACATATGTGAAGCCGACGTGATCAGCCATCGAGCCGTCAGTGTAAACCACTTCATGGCCTCTGTATGTGTCAAGAATCGAGAGGAAGTGGCAGAGACCTGTGAGGGTTAACAGAGTCCTTATGGCCACGTGAAAGTTCCAGGTAAGGAAATGACTCCACTTAAGAAAGAAGGGATCAGACACGAATGGCAATTGGAAGCCCTTGCCTGGGCCACCAATGTGGGAGATAAACTGCTGTGGGTGGGAAAATTAGATACTAATTCGGATGTGTAGGAGAACTATGAACGTGTGCAACATAACTGGCCAGCTGTTGTACATACCTAATCTCCAACACACCAACACGCCATACATCCCAGCAGCTTACAAAGAATATTGGTGAGGCTGATGGGCCGATAGCAGCGCTCGGAAATCGTGATTGCGTCGATAGAGATAACACAGTATTTATGTTAACACCAGTAACCCCTTTCGGGGTCTGTTACACGAAAACACGTTTGATCCTTGTCCAGTGATGTATGGTATGCAATGGTCGAGACATATCTCTCCCACCATTCCTGCTTCTGTCATTTGGTAAGTTGGTGAATGAGGGCATGGAGCCGTTTAAAGGCTTTGATGTGCTCCAGGGAAGGGTGCCATTTATGCCGCTGTAGAGCTCGCCGCCACTCCTTAATTGCTTCAGCGACTTCTGGTGACCACCAAGGGACAGCCCTTCGCTGGGGACTCCCTAAAGAGGGAGGGATAGCGTTTTCTGCAGCAGAAAGGATTGTTTTAGTCATTTGATTAACCATCACATCGATGTTCCCGTACAGGGAAGATTCAATGGAGATAGCAAAGGTGAAAGTTTCTTAGTCCGCCTTGTTTAAAGCCAATCTGGGCAGGCGTCCACAGGCCTGATGCAGCAGCAGCAGCAGTGACAGGAAGATGGGGAAGTGGTTACTGCTACACAGGTCGTCATGTGCTCTCCAGTGGATAGTTGCGAGAAGTTCTGCGCTGCAAATTGATAAATCAATGGCCCAGTAAGTACCATGAGCCACACTGGAATGTGTGGCGGTCCCAGTGTTTAAGAGGCAGAGCTCGAAATGAGACAGTAAAGTTTCGCCATCTCTTTCTCAGCATAGTAAGCACAGTGCCACCTCACAAGGGATTATGTGGGTTAAAATCTCCCAAAAGTAAGAAAGGTTTAGGGATCTGATCCATCAGTGCAGCTAATACATTCAGGGGTACTGCATCATGTAGAGGAAGATACATGTTGCAGACAGTTATTTCCTGCATCGTCCTTATTGTGACAACCACAGCTTCAAGAAGAGTTCGAAGGGGCACATTGTCTCTACCGACTGAGTAAAGGACATAAATGCTAACACCACCTGACACTATAATAGTCACCACAGTTTCTTTAATATCCCTTAGAGCTGCAGAGCGCAGGGGTACGCATTGCCGGGAACCGGGTTTCCTGGAGGGCAGTGCAGAAAGCAGTTGCTATAGCTCAACCAGGCACCGGAAAAAACCGCTGCAATTCCACTGGCGTATGACATCGTGAGACTGGACAGGAATGGAAGATTCAATGAGGCAGTTTACGCTTCAGGATCATCTGCTGCCACTAACATATTGCCTGAGCAGTCTATATCCATTATGCCTGAGGATCTGGCGAGGTCTAGGTCCTCAGTAAACGCCAGAATCTCCACCTCATCCTCAGTCACAGAGCTGTTAGGTAGCGGTCGTCTGCGTGCCACTGCTATTCCCTTCGTCTTCCTTTTTGGATTTCTCTCTCTGCTCCCTGGGTTTCCCTGGCTGGGAGGACTTCACTGTATCAGTCTCAGGAACTGAGGATGAGCATGAAGCCCTATGAGCAGCTGCTCTTCAGCCACTGGTGGATGTCGTCTTTCCCACTAGCAGAAATCTGGGAAGGGAGTGACCCAAGAGACCCCTTTCTAGCGAGAGAAGCCGAAACGATGCTTCTCTGGCAGAGAGGTTGGTGGTGCTGCTCTTGAAGTAGGTGGGCCAGGAGCAAGAGGGAAGGAAGTGCCCCCACCATTAATGAGGCAGGTGTAGTCTTCTGGCTCAGAGGTGATTGGGGTTGGTGGATCTATGAGATTAGAACTGTTGTAGCGGCAGAATAAGGCGATATCATACATACAAGATCTAGGCATTCAAATTTTCTTAGCCTCAGTGTAGGTCAGTTGGTCTAGGGTCTTTTATTCCATGATTTTCCTTTCTTCTTGGAGAATCCTACAGTGAGGCGAGCAAGGCGAATGGTGGTCTCCGCAGTTGACACACATGGGAGGCAGGGCACATGGAGTATTTGGATGTGATGGGCGTCTGTAATCTCGACATGTGATGCTGGAAGTACAGCAGGAAGACACATGCTGAACTTCCAGCATTTAAAGCACTGTATTGGGGGAGGTTATAGGGCTTTACATCACAGTGGTATACCATCATGTTGACCTTCTTGGGTAATGTATCACCATTTAATGCCAAGACGAAAGCACCAGTGACAACATGGTTATCCTTCCGACCCCAGTGGACATGTCGAATGAAATTTATACCTCGCCACTCTAAATTGGCGTGCAGTTCGTCATCAGACTGCAAAAGAAGGTCCCTCTGAAATGTGATACCCTGGGCCATATTTAAGCTTATCACAAGCGAGTAACACCAGTTACTGGTCAGAGGATGCTGTTTTGATCAAGAATGATCCAGATCTCATTTTGAACAAGCTCTCCACCTCCCCAAACTTGTCCTCGAAACACTGAACAGAAGGCTGAGGCTGCATTCCCAATCAGCTCTCGAACATACAAGATACTGAGGTGGGTAAGAGCTGCTTCCATCCTCAGGCTGACATTCCTGCCATGGTGTCGCCAGGGAGTGGAACAATTTGGGGTCATACTTATGTGTGTTGAATTGTGCCTAGGAACACTTAGAGACTTCTGGTGTTTGACCACCAGCAAGAGATCATTTACTATGCTTCATTGCACGTGATCTGCCCTGATGCCACCCACTCCGACCATGTACCCTCTCCACAGAGCCCACTCAGCCACAGCAAAGGGCAGGATGGTCATTGCTGAGAGTCCCAATGCCCCAGGGTGATGGGACTCTACTCCTTGGCATACATGGGGAGTTAACGGCACAGGTACCAGCAGAGTGATACCTGTGTGGTCAGTTGGCTACAACTAACAGGGTACATGGCGGCCCCACCATAACAGACTGGCTACCATGCTGTATATCAGGTTCAACCAAGCAAACAAGTCCATTATCATCGTCAGTGTAGAATACCATACTGTACAATGGATGAAGACTTACCCAGAAGGGTGACCTCGCCCAACAGGTGGAGAATGAGCAGAAGTGAAGGTCCACGTCGACAAAGGATGAAAAATGTCTTCATGCACGATGGGAACGATGCACCATGTAAGGCACTCTTCCCAATTGGCTCGCTCTTTGGTAAAATTTTGAAAATGGAGGTCAAACCCAACAGGCGACCATCAGGAAAGTCGAAACGTGTAAGACTCCTTTCAGTCGCCTCTTACGTCAGGCAGGAATACCTTGGGCCTATTCTAACTGTGGTATCACCGCCAGACACCGCACTTGCTAGGTGGTAGCCTTTAAATCGGCCGCGGTCCGTTAGTATACGTCGGACCCGTGTGTCGCCACTATCAGTGACTGCAGACCGAGCGCCGCCACACGGCAGGTCTAGAGAGACTTCCTAGCACTCGGCCCAGTTGGACAGCCGACTTTGCTAGCGATGGTTCACTGACAAAATACGCTCTCATTTACTGAGACAATAGTTAGCATAGCCTTCAACTACGTTATTTGCTATGACATAGCAAGGCTCCATTATCTGTTACTATTGATATTGTGAACTATGTACCGCCAAAACCGACGTTCGTCACTAATGGATTAAAGTTAAGTATTCCACCAGCTACGTCCATTGTTTCTAAATTCTAATTTCCTTGTCCTGTTCCAGACCTCACGACAGCCTGCGTGAGCTAAATCGCATGCCTTTCAGCCTCTAGTAATACGGTGTTGGCTCTCCTGCCAACCACAAAACTAACCCCCAGACCCACAGGGGGATGTGGAGCGGGGAGGGAGAAACAGTGGACCTAGGGATGTTTAGGAGTGTGGCTACGCCAAAGGGACACCACCACCAGACAGATGGCAATGCAGAGATCAGATGGAATATTTGTACTTTCAGGCTGAAGTACGAGGACTGCAGCCTTGGCAGCAGCGTCAGCAGCCTTGTTTCCTGGCAGACTGACATGACCAGGCACCCACAGAAAAGTGACACTGGCTCCACGAAGAGTGAGCAAGTGACAGTTTTCCAGGACCTTCTGCACTAAGGGATGTGTAGCGTACAATGCATATAGACTTTGGAGGGCACTGAGTGAGTCTGAGCAGAGGACACAATTGGAAAGGCTGTGTCACTGGTTGTACTCCATGGCCTGATACAAGGTGAAGAGCTCGGCTGTAAATACTGAGGAGTGTGCTGGAAGCCGGTATCAAAAGACCTGCCAGGTGCCAATGATGAAGGCACACCTGACCCCCTGGTCAATCAGTGTAGACAAAGGTATCATCGTGAAGCTCCATGTGATGGTTGTAAAACTGGGCGAGATAGACCAAGGCTAGAGTAGTGCCGTTAGGAAGCAAAGGCCAAGGTTAACATGGGCCACTTCATGAAGCGAATGGTGAATGGTTCACACGCATAGGGAAAGTTGCAGGTAATGTGAAGTTAAGCTGCTGTAGCAAGCGGCGAAAGCGAACTCCAGGAGGTAACAGAAGAAGAACGAGCTCTATACTGACAATCAAAGGAATCATCAAATTAGGAGGTATAGGAGGGTTCACCATGTACGGCAGACTAACGGCATGCATATCTGCTGAGGAGAAAGTCACAGAAGTAGGACAGTGGTAGTTCAGCAGCTTCAACATACAGACTTAACCAGGCTGGTGTAAAAGGCGCCCAAGGCCAAATGGATACAATGGTGGATAGTGTTGAGATGGCGTAAGAGGGATGGGCATGCAGATGAATAAACAATAGGCGAGTTTCGAATAGGCAAGGGGCCAGTACAGACGAAGGAGAGTGGTTCAATCAGCATCCCCGGGAGTACCATTCAGGACACATTTGAGATTGAGGGACTACGTTCAGCGGGCTGCAGGGTACAACATATGGGAGGACAAGAGTTTCTTATTGAGTATATGCTCCAGAAATTTTGTAGTGTCAACGAACAATGAGCAACAGACCCAAGATGTAGAGATGGTGGGAGCAACAATTTGCACCGCCAGAAATTCATACAGACAGTTTTGTCAGGGAAAAGCGAAAGCCATTGTCGATGATCCAGTAGTAAAGATGATCAAGACACCGCTCAAGACACTCAGGGAGAGGTCCATGAAGAACTGCAATAGATGGCAAAATTGTCTACAAAAAGAGCTGGAGGTACGCAGTTGGAGACAGGTTATTATAGGGTTAGTGACGATAGCAAAGATGACGCCGCTTAGGAAAGAACCCTGAGGCACACCATTTTCCTGGATAAAGGCGTCCGACAAGGCAGAACTCAAATGCACCTTGAAAACTCGTAAAAATGCCTGAAGAAAACAGGGCAGGCGTCCACAGAAGCCCTATGTGTAAAGAGTATGGGGGAGACCAATTCTCCAGCAGGTTTCATAAGCCTACCCCAAATCGAAAATCACGGCCACAGTCTAGGATTTCCACAGAAAACCCTTCATGAAATGGGTGGACAAAGTAACGAGATGGTCAGCTGCAGAACACCGTGCATTCGTTAGTAAATGTCAAGATTCGAGATACCACACCAGTCGGGCATGAATCATGGGTTCCATCACCTTGCAAACGCAGCTGGCAAGAGATGGGTCAGTAGCTAGGAAGGTGGTTGTCCTTGCTGGGCTTAGGTATGGATATGACGGTGGCTTCATTCCAGTGTCCAGGAAATGTGCCCTCTGCCCAGATGCGGTTGTACATGTTAAGTGGAAAGTGCTTGTCCACAAGAGAAAGATCCTGCAACATCTGAATGTGGATAGTGTCTGGGCCTGGGGGCGGGGGATCTCATATCAACGACGGCATTGCAGCACTCACGATTCGGAGAAGAGAAGGGCATTGCCCAAGCTGCCTCCGCTCGTTTCCAATGGAGGTAGGGAAGGTGATAGTGGGAAGAACTCAAAACTTCCGCAAAATGGGGGCCCAAGGTGTTGGAGATGGCAAAAAAATGTTCAAATGTGTGTGAAATCTTATGGGACTTAACTGCTAAGGTCATCAGTCCCTAAGCTTACACACTGCTTAACCTAAATTATCGTAAGGACAAACACACATGCATGCCCTTGGGAGGACTCGAACCTCTGTTGGTATCAGCTGTAGAGATAGCAATAGGGTCCACAATGACATTATCGACCATCCGGCCGGAAATTGGGGAGTGGATCTTGGTTCCTGAGATTGGCCCACACAACAGAGGAAGGTGTGGAACTGTTAAAAGAACTAGTGGACGAAGTCGAACTAGCTCTTTTTCTACCCTGAAGAACGCGAAGACACTTTGCACACATGAATGCAGTTTGCCAGCGCAGGGTAGTGGTTAAAAACGCAGAGATCTCTTCAACATGTGCGAAATGATTCGTGCCATGCCTCTGTCTAGCAAGGGACTGGGACACGACACGGTAGAGAGGAGGTGTGGGGGATGGAACGTTCTGCAGCCTTAAGGATAACGTTTGTGAGATATTCGACCTGGTCATCACAACTGGGGAAATATTTAAGTTAACTGTCTGCAGACTTATATGGGGAAATATTGTTCATCGAAGGCCGCCACGGAGGATAAAGCTGCCAGTCAGCCTTAGGAAACTGTCGTTTTGGCGTGCACACAGATGGGGTAGGACTCAGCAAACAGATAGCACACGGGAAATGGTCGCTTGAGTAGGTATCAGAACGGACCACTCTAGACGATGGACACGTTGGGCAGTGCAGAAGGATAGGTCCAAATGGGAATACGTGTGTGAGGAGTCAGAAAGGGAAGTGGGTACTCCAGTATTAAGGCAGTAGAGGTTGAGTTGGTTAAGAAGGTCAGCAAGAGAGCACCCCTATGACAGGTCGTGGGAGAACCCCAAAGGAGGTTGTGTGTATTAAAGTCACCAAGTAGCAGAAATGGGGGGGGGGGGGAAAGTAGCTGCCTAATACGTTGAAGTAAGTTTGCCTTGGTGACAGTAAATGGAGGGACATAGTACAGGTGGAAAAAGTCAGGTCAGGAACGGAAACCTGAACTGCAACAGCTTGAAGATTCGTAGTCATGGAGATGGGTTGACATTTATAGTCAACCCATATGAGCAGCATGAGCCCCCACGAGTGGAAATGCCGACCTCAGGGGGAAGGTCAAAACGAATCGGTAAGAAATGTGAAAGCTCAAACACGTCTTGAGGGCGCAATTTAGTTTCCTGAAGGCAGAGTACAAGGGGACGCTGCGACGCTAAAAGCAGTCATAAATACTCCTTGTGGGGCCAAACACTGTGAATGTTCCATTGGAGGAGAGTCATGATGAGGAAGAGACATAAGGGTGTCAGATTGGTGGCTGCCTATTGACAGCTAGGGGAGAGGAGCTACTACAGGACACAGAAGGAAGAGGATCCTGCTCCATGGGGTCCACAGAAGCGTCAGCTTGTGCGGTCGGTCCGTCTGTGGAGTCCAACGGCGAACAACGATTGTTGGTGTGCACCAGTGACATGGAGGCTGGCGGGGCTAAGGTATCACGAACCAACAATATCAAAGAGGATCTTCGAGGTGGCAAAGGAGACCATTTGCCTTCAGAGGACTTCTTCAAGCTTTTGCAGTTGGATGAAGGCTTGGGTGTTGTTTCGCTGGAGGGATGGAGGAAGTCTTCACAGGATATGCCTCCTGTCCTTGCCGGTCTACCGGTTGTGTAGCTGGTGGTTTCGTCCCTTGAGGCGAGAGTTTGACGATTTGTTGCACATTTGGATGGGGGAAGGCGATGCTACTTTGACACTGGGCGATTTCATTTGACACTGGGCGATTTCACAACCTCAGAACTGAATTGGAGGTCCCATGTTTGCGTGGCCATGTCCTTCATGGAGCAAGGGGTAACAAGAACAGAACTATAGGCATCAGACAGGAGAATGCTGGGTCTGAAACTAGCCACTAACCTGCGAGCTACTGGATAAGGCACCTTTTTCTTTACCCGGGCCTCTTGAACAGCCCACTAATCAAGATACACTGGACACTTCCAGTTCATACAGTGGGGAGGAGGAGGTGGACAATTGCCCTCATGTGCATCCCTACCACAGGTGATACATTTGGCTGGGTGTCGACAAGAGGTTCAAATGTGGTTGAAACGATGGTAGCAGCACATCGGGTTCAGAATGTATGGCCAGACAGTGATGATTTCATAACCTGATTTGAGCTTGGACACAAGCACCACTATCAAATGTCAGAAAGAGTGCAGGTGGGCACTAAGGAGGAATACACTATGGATGGCAAAGACACACTGATCAGAGAAGTAAGATTTGAATTCAGCCTCAGACCTTCGAGCAGCCTGGTATAAATTACACCACAGGAAGAATTCAACCTTCTATGGGCCCTGACACAAACAGGGTAACCATGGAGAAGTGTGGCAGCAAGCAGTAGTTGTGCTTGAAAATCGGAAGTGGTCTCCTAAAGCAATTCCGTAAATTAGAGCAGGATTTCACAGGGCCAGCAATTGCATCAACACCTTTCTGAATAATGGACAGATTTACCGTGGGGAAAGACTGACCGTCTTTAGTACATGAGACCTCAAGGAACCCTGGTGCAGTGGGAAGGGTCACTGAATAATTAGCCTCATTGCATTTATGTTTTGTAGATGTTGAGTGGGAAGATGAATAACTCATCATGAGGAAATCCCACGATTGCCAGCATCTACAATGGCGCACTCTTTCCAATCGCGGGCCCCCTTCAAAGGGGGGCGCACACGCCCTAGCTGATTGTCCACACCTCCCAAACACCTGCTGGAAGGACCAATTGGCAATTTGGGAACGTTATAGCTCAGGCAATCACTCCTGTCTGGGACTGACCTGTACCAGGAGGTACGTGCAAACACTACCTGTCGACTCGGGGCTGGGAATTACGCGTTACCTTGTGACCTGTTATGAGTCAGACGCCTGTGCCAGTCTTCAGGAGCGCACAGTCAGGAAGAGTATCCTCAAAGCAGAGGAACGAGAGAATGGAAAGAAAGAAAGAAAGAAAGAAAGAAAGAAAGAAAGAAAAAGAAAGGAGAGCGAAAAACGAAGGTGTGACTTCGCACATCAGCTACAAACTGCGCAACATTCCCAATAATACCCTAGACATGTTCCCCAAGGGAGGGGGAAGAAAGAATAGCAAGAAGATAGACATGCAGCACAAAAGGGGAAATTCTGCAAAGGCTGGGGCCCCGTAGTAGCCAAGCACGAACCCGCCAAAGAATGGCGAGCCCCCCTGGGGGGGGGGGGGGGGGGGGTTGATATTGTGTGCATTACTGGTTGGGCGCATGCACGATCTGTTCCACCATTTGGAGTGAGTATTGGTGCTACAGAAACTGATTTGTGATCCGACAGCAGATGTTGGCGTAATCAGCATCATGCCACCGATACTGGTGGTAGTATCTTGCGAGATGGAGATGAGTTGTCCACACCAGATGCGTGTTGACGTTCGAGTATGGTTTCTTTCTCGCTGTGGTTCCGTTAGGGTTATCGCCAGATCACCTATGGTGCGATATTTTTCGGTGGTGTCTTTTACGTCTGTAGTTGTCACTCATCGCCAGTTGTGCGATGTTTCCTTTGAGGTATTTCGATTGTGGATTGCTAACACCAGACGTGCGTCATCGATAAAGCTTTGTATTACGTGGTGTACATGGAGCGAGTCACAGTAGCAAATTTTTATATGGATAGGAAGGAAACAGCAAATGGCACCAGATGAAAGTGAAAGATACAGATCCTTTTGCACTAAAAATTATTAAAAAGACTTGGTATTTTTATGTCACTGCAGCAGCTGTTAATATCTGTATGTCGACTTTTGAGAGTTATTGCATAGTTTCAGAGGGAAAGGTGAATTCGTGCAATTTATGACCTATACTGACAGCACAAATGGTGAGCAGCATTCGACCGTAATTCTGCACCACATATCTGCATCAGCATAACCATCCAATAAGTTTGCATCAGGAGAAGTATAACAGTCCAGATTAGCATAAAGCAGAAAGGTCAGAAGTAGCTACACTTGGGAATGGGTAGAACATTTATAAGAAAGTGCTGCATGGTGTGAGCACTTTAAGTATGAATTCGCAGGCTGTGTCGGCTTAGCCCATTGGTGTGCACTAGTGTTGGGAAAATAATGTAACACTGACTTATGTAACAGCAACACAGCTTGACAACTAGAAAAAGACTTCTTTTAGATAAAAGATCTATTATAATATTTGGTACACGAATTAAATGAACAAACAGTATGGCACTTTTCTTCACGTTAGTAATATTTTGAAGTTTAATGACCATCAGTTTATTTTTTTATGATTTTCTATGTATGTTTTTATAAACATTCATTGTGAAACATGGCACTGAAACATGTACAAAGGATTATGCAGAGGACTATAGAGTTCCAAATGAGGATCGAGTGATAGACCATGGCTGGACATGGCTTGGCACAGTGCACATGACCGTATCACAATGCTGGCAGGGCTCAGGTGTCATAGCAAAGCCTTGGGTGCTGCTGCCAACGTGACGTCACAGCAGGAGGCGATGTCCCCAGGTGAGAGCCCAACTGTTGCCCTAGGCGACAGGACAGGTAGCTGGCCAACATGATGACACTGAGGCAGCTGAAGGACGATGGAGGCGCAGACAGAATCCTACTCATTCCTTTCACGAGTGAGAGTGTGTGTGTGTGTGTGTGTGTGTGTGTGTGTGTGTGTGTGAGAGAGAGAGAGAGAGAGAGAGAGAGAGAGAGAGAGAGAGAGAGAGAGAGAGAGAGAGACAGCCTCGTTTGCAGCCAAAACAGTGGCTAACCGCTAAAAGTCATGTAACGACCTAGGGTCACCACTGACAAGGGTCCCTAAAGACCTGACAAGAAAGGAGGGACTGGAGAGCGCCAGACCAGGCAATTGATGCCTCACAGCAATTGCCACGACACTGACAACTGCTGCTGAAGGACTGTCTTTAACAAGAGTAACTGTTTGTGCTGCCCATCTCTGTCAATAGTCCAGATGCCTACCTGTTGCTGCCATAGACTAGTGACAAGTTCTGCCCCATCATGCTGCCATCACTGATAAGTAAAGGGGGGGCTAACTCTTTTCTTAGCACGAACTCACCCACTACGCCAGCCACATCCAACCTGTTACACACATCTTCACTAGTGCTGTGTATTTGTCTAATGTTAAAGTTAATTTTTGAACTTCATGAACACCCTTGAGAAGGGAGCAGGATTAGACAATGTGTGTTTAATTCTTATTTTTGTGTTCTGTGCTGTATTTTTTATTAGGTTAAAGATGTGTATTGTGGTACAAGGTCGCTCTCACTTAAAATCTAAAACTGATGAAAGATCACATAACAAAGACACTAATAATCAATTGCCTGTGTCATTTCTGTAAGTCTCACTAAGTTACACATGTCATGTGAATTTCATTTATTTTATGTGAACACCATTTACTCTGTTGTACTAAAAGAAAGTTTTGCTGACTGCTTGACTAGGATTTGTCATTTTGTTGTGTATATGGAAGGTTGAATCACTGAATGCTTGGACAAGGGAAACATACTATCTCAGGCAGAGAAAACTCAATGCTCAACGATTCTGAATTGGGGTTAGGGAAACCTATCATCTGACAGCCTCGTTGTAAATGGATTAGTCAAATGTCTGCATGAACTTTTAACCATTCAATCTTCATATTTATGGTCAGAGTATGTCGAAGACCTGAGGGTCCATAGGAAAAAGTCTGACACCCAGCAAACCACAAAAATTTCGCAGTCATGTGGCAGTGAGTGTATGACACCTACTTGAGTGAGGTCAAGATAGGATGTTTTGTTTTTGGTTGGCAAAGTTTTCAAGGTCTGGCATTTTATTCTCAATACCCAGTTAGAGTGTCAATTTCTTCTGCTCCATGTCACACTAACCTCTTCAATAAAGTGTGAAATTATTTGTCAACAGGGAGCTAGATATGTTTTCCCAGTACTGAATTTGGTATGTGTGGTTCATGGCTTTTTAAATGAGGAAATTGTGGGCAGAATGTTCATAGAACTGCATGTGTAGCCTGCATAGAACTTTTACCTGAGGAGCTGTAGTGGAGGTGATGGAGAATTGGGAGAAAGGTGGACTGCAGGCTACACAAGCTGTGTCCAACGACCTGGCTGCGCAAGTGATTCTGAGAAGGGGCGCTCTGTGGATTGTACCCTGAGAGGGACTTCAGGCCATGGCACTCCCCTCTTTCCACTTCCGATCAGAGCAGGAGAGCGCTGGTTGTCAAAAAAATGTATCTGGGCCAGGTGACAGACATCGACAAGGTAGCCAGTTGACAAAAAGTGGGTGGAGGAAACCATTTAAAAGAGACTACTGTAGTCTGATCTTTTGTGCAAACAGTGCTATGGTTAAACTCCAAGCATTCTCAAATTTGGAGCTGGGACGATACAGACAGAATGACTGGTGCACGTTTTTAGTGGAGGCAAGACTGCAACTCACCTGACGCCAGGAAGTCAGCAGCTTCTTTTAGTGAGCGGCAAAACACATTTCATGGGGGGGGGGGGGGGGGGAAGACTGTCTGGTAAGCTTAACAGCTTCTTTCAGAAATTAGAAGTGGTCGACCTGGAAAGATTAGATCTCTCCATAAAAGACTGTTTTCCCATCTAGGTAGACTTTTTGCCAAAACACATCCATGCTTACTGTGAGAAAGACACCTCCTTAGTCTTGAAATCTTTTTCAGACGAAAGCGATTTTGAGTCGCTGATTGGCTGCTCTCATGAAATGCAAAGCAGATACTCTCCAGTGTGGGAACCCTGTGCTGTGTCCGGATTGGCTACCCGGACAACAGAACAGTCAAGGGAGGAGACAGTGTTAGATTGGTTTGTACAGCTAGACGCTTTTTTGCTCATTTGGCTCCTGTGCCAAGGCTTGGTGGGAAGTGACAGTGTCTTCTGGTCCTCCTCTGGAGGGGAACTTCAGGTCTTTACCTAGTGGGTGAGCCATGTGGTGTGCAACTTGTGGTGGACTAAGCCAGTGGCAGTTGCCAACTTCACTGACAGTAGAACTGCATATCATCTGGCATATCGTGTGTCACAAGTGTGGTCGCAGTTTAATCCATTTGAATAAAATTGAACCTCACAGTAGATTCACGTGAACAAAATTGCATTGTAAAAAAGATTAATTCATAAATTTTTTTATAGTTTCCACCCCAATGAATGCTTTGTCACTCAGGAACCATCCATTTTTCTGATTTGTGTACTTTTTGTAAGAGTTATCAGTTGGTTGTAGTTATAAGAGGACGAATAAAAAATTTTCATTACCTTTGCAATCTTAAATATGCCACTGTCCTCGTATGCCTGAACTATTATCGTTTTTATTTTTTGTGGTAATAAATGGGTACACAGTAATTAAACGGTTAATTTTATTAAATTAGTTAATTTGAGTTACGAAAGTGAGTGCAGATATAGGCAACAGAAATGTCATGCATAAATTCATTAATTTCATAAATAAAAAAATTATGTAGCCCACAATTTGAAGATTGTTGAGAGTATTTTTCTGTATGTGTAGAAAGTAACATTTAGCGTCACTCAGATATATTTATGATTAAAGTAGCGATGGCTTGCAGCCTCTTGTTAATGTAGAGTACTCATATCTATCTGTACCTGAGTTTTGCTGTAGTATTAGTAGAGATGGGCCCAAATAAGAGACTGCAGGATCAAATTTTCGCATTTTTTAATAAAACTTATCAAGAAGTGTAAAAAACTGTTTCAAGTTTCTTCCACAGTCATTTGTTGCACAGATAATTTCATGTCTGCAAATCTCTGCTTATTTTGCTCTCTGACGATAACCAGGGGGCTTGTCTTCCTTTGGATCCCTGACCCCACTGTTTGCCCCTGCCTCAAGCAGTGCAGTCGCCACATCTAAATGGCCCTCTCTTGCTGCATCGTGCAGTGGCGTCCTTCCTTGAGCATCTCTAGCGTTGGGGTCAGCTGACGCCCCAAGCAGCAGCCGCACCACAGGCGTGTGGCCTTCATATGCAGCTAAGTGCAGAGGCGTGACTTGTCTGTTGTCTCTGGCGTCCACCTCTGCCCCAGCCGCCAGCAGGCACTTCACCGCCTCCAAGTGCCCGCTCTCCGCCGCCCAGTGCAGAGCAGTGGTCTCGCACTCTCCTCTCGCCCCCACGTCCGCCCCTGCCGCCACCAGCGCGATCACCTCCTCCATGTCCCAGTCCTCAGCTGCTTCCATCAGCTTGCTGCGGCTTTCCTCTCTGGAAGGGCTGCAGCACGACACAAAAATTATCTCACTACTGCAAGCGCACGTACCTGACAGAGAAAGCTATCATACAGGAAAAAACTGTTCTCAATGCTTATCCATCCAGCAACAAATCTGATATTCTCCTACGATCCAAAAATAGTGTGAAACTGTATTAAGCTACAGAGGTTCTGTTGTATCGCCTTATTCAAATTCATTTAACTATCCATTCAAAACTGCTTTATTCAGTCGCTCAAGAAATTATCTTGCCATATTTATTTTCACATTGACTCCTGCAAGTCAGTTCCTGTTACCTGAGGATGCTACTCCGTACCAGTCTTTGGTCTACATTGAAATGGATGCTTCTTGCGGCAAATACCAGTGCACGCACATATGCCTGACAACTAATACCATTTCCAGATATTTAAAGACATTTTTCTGATATGAGGCCAAACAGCTCGGTCCAGTTATTTGCAGACTTCGTGATACAGTCTCACCAAATAGTGACAGTTTGTTTCACACACAACCACCTCATCGAAACATTTCAGACATTACAATGACACTAAGGCGACTACTATTCCAAATGCACTAAGCTTACCACACGATCTTATCACTGAAGTCCATTTTCTTGGATTACCTCTTTAATTAGCAGCTAGTTTTCTCCACACCACTCCCCATGCAAGGCACCCCCAGCTCCTTTCTAACTTATTTTCTATATGGTGGAGTTGCTTTAAATCTACATAAGCTGAGACATTCATATGAGAGTCTAGGTAAGGATTTCATCTGGGTTTTGTCATGACAATATGGGGCTCCTGAAATCAAGTGTTGAAGTGTAAAGCACATACAAAAAAAAGCAGATGTAAACTCAAATCACAGTTTAGCTATGACGTTGAATATGATGAAGCTTAAGAGAATCATCAGCAGGAATCTGTGTGTCATCAAGTCAGGTACTGAAGTACAGTGGAATGAAATGCTAGTTTGCCAGTTGAATGAGAATGGACTTCTCTAACACTGCCTATTAAAGAAGTGGGAAAGACAAATGCAGGTACAGGAAAGGAAAGCTGAAGAAATCTTTGTGAAGAGGAAACAGATAATGATAGTACATAAGTAGAGGCCACTAAAGAATGAAATAGACAAGTGCAGGAAAGAAAGCAAAACTGGGCAGGAAGAACTAGAAGAATTTGAAGAAACGCTTGTAGGAAACAAATTGCAGCAGGCGAGCATAGGTGATGCTTTACGAAATATAGCATAGCCTTGAAATGTTGCTGTGTCAACCTGGCACGTGTAGGAATAGTTAACACAGGAGTACTCAAGCAGCAAATTTGACAATCGTTCCACACTGGCAGCTGTGGAAGTCTAGTGTACATGACTAAAGGCATAGCTCAGGCCAAACACACGCAGATCGACAGAGTACTTGTACCAAACCCATTTATCCTAAAGTCGTGTCTGTGAGCACAATTTCTCTACCACGACACAGCCTGCCCCTTGAATCTGTGCGATACTGGAGCAGCCACTACACACACTGCAGTTGGCCAACACCTATCCGAGGCACAAGAATTTCTTGGCCGAGCTGCAGCCATCCTGTAGTGGACTGCTGCCTTATTATAAGGAGTATTAAGTACTTACAGATTGTTTCCGTGGCACTGTCTTGCACCCATCCAACATGACCAGTTACTGACTGGATTCCACACCTTGTCAGAATTGCTACCACTGTATGTTCACCACCACATCTGAACTTCCAGCTTACACAGCAATCAAGAGCTATGATTATTTATTATGGAGAGAGTGTCATGGAAAGAAAGCTTCACCGCCATGCTATGTGCAAAGTTTTGTTAAGAATAAGGATCTGTGGGTGTCACTTTATAGGTATTGGCAAACAGGATTCGCCAGTATCTGTCAGATTCATGCAGTACAAGTTGCTCGATACAAGTTAATTTTTGTAGTGTAACCAAGATGGTGTAGTGCAAGTCAGCATAGGTTTTATGAAGGAGAAAAAGTTAATGGGAATCTCTGTAATCAGGTGTGGAAAGACTCCTGCCTTCTTCAGCTTAAGTGCTGCAGTGCGAACTCTTTGCACAGCTCACCTGGCCAGTTCGCCTCGCAATGCACGACTGCTGCATTGTATTTTTGTAAGGCATAACATCAACTGTGGCTTTGTCTGCTTTATTCTACTCCCTGCTTTGCACTTTTCCGACTGAATATCGTCTGTGTGCTACAGCGAGAAACTGCACATCAAAAGTGGCGACCATAAAGTACAAGACTTTAAGAAATTCTGCTGCATTGAAAGTGGGATTCTGGAACATATTGCGTGGGAACGTTATGAATTACCTCTAAGAAAACGGTCTTTTCGTGCACACACAACATGGGTTCAGAAATCATCTTGTGAAAAAACTAGCTCTTCATTCGCATGAAGTGTTGAGTGCTATTGACAAGGGATTTCAGATCGATTCTGTATTTCGTGTACACTGTGCCATACAAGCGGCTTATAGTGGAATCCTGCGACTTGGAATCCTGCGACTTCCTGTCAGAGAAGTCACAGTTCTTAGTAATTGACAGAAAGTCAGTAAAACAGAAGTGATTTCTGGCGTTCCCAAGGTAGTGTTATAGGCTCTTTGCTGTTCCTTATCTATGTATACGATTTGGGAGACAAACTGAGTAGCAATCTTAGGTTGTTTGTTAATGACGTATATCGAGTAATAGAGTCATCAGAAGATGAAGAACTACGAAACGATTTAGAAAAGATATCTGAATGGAGCGGAAATTGGCAGCTGAGCGTAAATAACAAAAAGTGTGAGGTTATCCACGTGAGTGCTAAAAGCAATCCGTTAAACTTCGGTTACACGATAACTCAGTCAAATATAAAGGCCGTAAATTGAACTAAATACCTAGTAATTACAATTATGTACAACTTAAATTAGAAGGAACACACAGAAAATGTAGTAGGGAAGGCTAACCAAAGACTGCGTTTCATTGGCAGGACACTTAGAAAATTTAACAAATCTACTAAGCAGACTGCCTACACTACGCTTGTTCGTACTCTCTTAAAATACTGTTGCACGGTGTGGGATCCTTACCGGATAGAACTGACGGAATACATCGAGAAAGTACTAAGAAGGGCAGCACGTTTTGCACTATCGCGAAATATGTCACTGGATGCAGGATTTGGGCTGGATATAAAAGGAAAGGCGTTTTTCGTTGCGACGGAAACTTCTCACGATATTGCAATCACCAACGTTCTCCTCCAAAGGCGAAAATATTTCTGAGACACCGACCTACATAGGGAGAAACTATCACCTCGATAAAATAAGGAAAATCAGAGCTCATAAGGAAAGATACAGGTGTTCGTTCTTTCCTCACTCTATACGAGGGTGGAATAATAGAGAATTCGATGAACCCTCCGCCAGGCACTTACATGTGATTTGCAGAGTATCCATGTAGATGTAGAGGTACAAAGATCATTTTCAGAAACACAAGCAAGCACAGTCAAAGACAACATCCCTCGCACAACAAAGCTATTGGTACTGAACATAGCCCTTGATAAGGGGAAGAAATAGCTGAGGATGCACAATTGGAAAACTATTTTATAAGAGTAGTTCATGGATTGCGGGGGGGGGGGGGGGGGGAGAGATAGGAAAAGAAGGGAAATAAGCGATCGGAATGTGATGGCATAGATGTGTGTTGAAAGTTAGGTGACCTGACGTAAAGCAACTGAACACCTCTACAGAATCAATGGAGACAGTAGTAAGGGGAAAACCCTGACAAGAAGGGACAGGATATTAAGAACGTGTGTTAAGAAATCATATGATTACTTTCATGGAACTACAGGAGGAAAAGTGTAGGAATAGATAGAAATTTGAAAGCATCCCACATCTAAATGAGGAATTAGGGTGAAAATGCTACTAACAAAGCTTTCCCCGTTCCCCCAATAGGAAAGGAAATACCGAAGGCAAAGTCTGAACAGTTAATCGGCAGTAGAAACAGTCACAGTCATCATCTACATTGGCCGAGGTTTTACCTCATTTGTGTGGGGGTTACTGGAGCGGGCAGCTGTGGCAACATTGACAGTGCTTCCAAGATGTTCCACATCCTGAGAAGCTGAGGCAGAAAAGGCAGTCTCCTGTGACAGTTCTGTTTTGGTTGTCCAACAATATAATTGTTCCTCGCAGACTTCCCCCTCTCATTCCTACGATAGACCCCATACTGTCTTTCTTTGTCCATTCCGTAACTACAGTATTTCAGTACTGCATCATTGTGTGTTCATCTGGATTTGCACATAAAATTATCTGCTCAATGTTGTAACATAGTTATTCTCTCTCACCAAATTTTCTGCATGCGACTTTGGATTACATACCTTTATTGTTGACACTGGTTCTCTGAACCTGATGAGAATCGTTCTATCACTGAAGTGATCACAGTAACTTATTTCCCCTACCTTCCTATTCTGATTAACCTTCCTCATAATGCAATTTTCTAGTACAGTAGATATTGTGCCACTGTTCATCTGATCAGATATCTAGATCTAGGCTGCTCCTTAGATTTCCTTTACACATTTTCTAGTTTTCTTACCACACAGTAGTACTGTGTAATGGTACTTTGAGTGCTTGCCGTTTCTCGTGTGCACTTAGGAGAAGTAAATGCTAAATTTCAAAGTAGTGTCCGCTACTAACTACTGAAACTTCTGGTACAAACCTACTGAGATCTCCACACAAATATAGCACTAACTAGGTATGGCACCTCCCAGTAGCTGTGCATTCACACCAGTAGAGGTAATCAATGAGTAAAATGTGAAACCCATTGAAAGTAATGATTCAAAGGCTTTACACTGTTGAAATCGAATAGTTACCGGGTAACGAAAGTCTATTATTTGAAATACCAGAATGCACAACATAAAAATACAGTAGGTGAAAAACTCGGCACATAAACATCACAATCGGACGTTAGTAAAGGTAGGATAGGACTGGAATCTTCTCTTTCCATGCATAGAAATTTTGGATAACTTACTCTGGCTGCGAATAGAATTCACAAGTTGGATGATTGTGCACCGAGAAAATGCCCTAGCAATAACACTGTTCATCTGAGAACCGGTAGAAATAGGCTCTCCACAGACAGTTAACTAACATTCTACTTTCGCTAACTGCAAATCTGCAAATATTACCAAAAGACACAGCCATCTGCAAGAAATAATGCTGCAGCAACGACCTGCTATTTGTCTTATTAGCGCTGGTGGCTACCCTTGCTCACTAGGCCCAGATGTAAACAACACAGGATTCTGCGCCTATCTAAATCGAACAGTGTCATTTGGCGCCTCACACCCTTCCGTTAACAAGCTTCCCTGCTCGACACACCATGTTCGTTTAACTACAGAACTCTCTTACACGTCGCACCACGCCCATCTGCCTATCTGCCACGTCAGAGCACTGTACTTCCATCAGGACTGCTCCAGGAGCGCCTTCAGCCAATCGGAGAGAGAGCTTTTTGAGCACCAGTTGAATCAGCTCACACACACCACCGCAACAGGAAGTAAGCCAGTTGGAGCTTTGCCCAGAAAAATGAGGCAGCTCTATGATTACTACTGAGCAACTGTGCAGGTAATCAAACTGAATTTCACGGTTTCCAGCAGGAAACTCATCTTGCTGGCGTGGTAGGTGTAAAAAAAAAAAAAAAACCTGGCGCTGCTCTGTCAGGTGGGCCATTGTTCTGCCCATATCGTCATGGCATCACGCACACCATTTTCTCCCTGCTCGTCGTCATTCTCTGGCTAGCAGAAAGTTCTGCCACGCCCAGCGTGACCAACGCATACATTCACCACTTCTCCGCCCCTGTGGGATGCAGCACCAGGCTGACAGGCATGAGGCGAGAGTAATGTATACCTTTACCTCCAGCATGTCAAATTCTCAGCCTGCCCTTTTGCCTTTTTGGGGGACCACAGCCCATTAGCAGCCTTACAGACAGTCTCAACCCAGGGCAGACTTGATTGATAATTGCACAGAAAAAAATAGCACAAATGAAGCCTGAGAGGTAAAGTGGAGGCTATCTGAAAGAACAACCCCTTCAACATTCTTGTTATGAAGGCGAAAAACTAAACCTGTCTTGGATGGAAACGGGGAGGGTAATTACAGAGGTCATTAACATGTCATTAGGCAAACAAAACAACTGCACTTTTAGTGTAGTAAAAAGTTTTTCCTTGTATCAAAATAATTCTAGATTTTATAATTATTAAAATTGTGGGCATCTGACATTAAATGTGGGTTCTATGCTACGCTATATGGAAGCGGGGAAAGAAGACCGTAAGAGACTCAGCTGCCCCAGAACCGAATCCTGGTTATGCATTTACAACTAATGCCCAATAATGTATTAAATATGAGGCAGTGAATAACGTGGTGGTCATGAACAATGACGAAGATCTGATGCAGATCATAAAGAGCAGTTGAAAAATGCGCATGCAAATGTTACTATTGTCGTTAATAAAATTTTCCAACATAATATGTCATTTGACACCATGCATAGTATGAGCTTGGAGTCGTCCAGATAAATATATTTGTGTGTAAAGTGTTAAGGAAATACTTTATTTACAAAATAGCAAATAGCAATCGTAAATTCCTTGTTTCAAATGTGAATTTTTGTATTAAAGTAAAGTGGACAAGCGTCAGACAGTGACGCATGGCACAGGCTGTAATATAATTCGAAATGGTCGATAGGGTATAGGGGTGCAAGGAATTTCACCACAAAAGGTTTCCACTTTCCGAAACAGCACAAAGAATTGCATAAATATTTCTAAATGGAAACTACATAATGATATAGGAGTTTTATTGATTTCTAGACTCGCAGGTTTATCAAGTTGTAAGGTAGTATGGAACGAAGGATTACAAATCTTCAGCGGTCAGGTTGTCAGAGATCGAACAGTAACAGATGGGATTTAGAAAGTTATTGGCAGTGCCCTAATTGAATACTGTGGTGTTCACCGAATTAATTTAGTAATGCCGTAGAGATCTCTAACAAACGAAGGCAGCTCTGATGCCCTTCCATCGAGGAAGTAAGTAAAGTGTATTGGCCACTTTGCCAGAAAAGCTAATGCATATTGCATATATGTAGTAACAAAGTGAAGCACAACTACGCAGGATACAGAGGCGTAGCACTGAGGCAGATACAGCGATTACTGTGACCGCCTGCTTAACTACACAGAAAGATTACCACATATCAGCACCATATTCTGCCTGTTTACACATCTCTGTATTTGAATACGGATGCCTATATCAGTTTTTTTTTTTGGCGCTTCAGTGTAAAGCTATGAGTAAGGCAAAAATGAATTTTTTTTACCGAGAAGTTTCTGTAAAAATTTTTGCGAAAACTTCAGGGCGTGAGTCTATTCTGTAATCACAGCACGTCGCTAGCTGGCCGAAAGCGGGCATACAGTGTCGGCCTCTCTTTCCGAACAAATCGTCCAGCGCTTTGGACGAAAACTGATCGCTGCGCGTGTCAGTGTCTCCTGTGCAGGCTCTGCAACTCTTCCTTAGAATTCTTCTGATGGCCCATTCTAGCATGCACCGTACTTCCTATTAATTTCCCTTGATCGTTCCACTTCAGATCACTCTTTACACATTCTCCTGGATATGTTATGTAAGTAACTGCATCCCATGATTATTCTGCAATTGTGTGATCACACAACAAAGGGGTTTCTGTCTATGTATTCGCAGTACGTTACTTTTATGCTGAAGGACAACTGCTATTCCCTGCACTAAGTGTCACAGCGTCTATGTACAACAGCTTCCTCGGACTTCCGATATCTACAAAGCCATTCACACAATTATATTGTGAAACTTAATGGTTCTGGAATACCATCCTGAGGCGCTCGTATGATTACATATACTTCAAGAAATTTCTCTGTTCAGAATGACGATGTATTCTGTTCGCTAGAAACTCTTCAATTAAATGACACTTCCCTAGGTTCGTATTTTGTTCATTACTTGGCAGTGTAGAGCTGTCTCCAATACCTTCCACAGGTAACGGAGCACGGCATCCACCTGGGCACCTTTATCTATCGCTTTATGGGTCTCAGGCGAACGGAACAAGCTGGGTTTCACCCAAGCGTCGTTTCCGGAGCCCGTGTTGGTTCCTACAGAGGGGATTTTCAGTCTACAGAAATGTTTCGATATGCGCGCGTAAAACATGTCCCGAAATTCTACAATAGACCGACATCATAGAAAAATAACCTATGTAGCTTTGCATCTGTGTGTAGAACTGGAGTACTGTCAGGGCCAATGGCCTTCTCTGTTGATCGATTTCTGTAGCTTTTCTAGCCTTTCGTCGCCGATTTCGATGTGTCATTTTCATATTCCTGCGAATATTTAAACGAAGAACTATAGCGCGATGTTCCTGTGCGAAAGTCTTGGAAAAAGGCGTAGAGGTGTTTCAAAAAGAATATACGTACTGCAAAGTATTATTTTGTCCAAACTATCGATCGCTGCGCCTCTGCTATTGGAGAAACGAATACATAATCTAGTTAATATTAAAAACCGCTAGATGTCAGTTGACTGTCTTGCTTGGCAACCGTCATATGTTTAAAATTGCTACTCCGCAGCAAAAATAGTATCATGTTCTCGAGTTTCCGAAGTTCATTCAGTGATTACAGTGCAAAGACGTTTCATGCTGAGGTACAAATTGATCGATTCGTTTTTCAAGAAGACAAGGCACGCCGCCCCCCCCCCCCCCCCTCACTGGAGTCGCCAAATGCGTGAATATCTGAATGAAACTCTACCGAACCGTTGGATTGGTCGTCAAGGAGCTGGCGACTTAGCATGACCGAGCGAGGTGGCGCAGTGCCTAGCACGCTGGATCAGCATTCGGGAGAACGACGGTTCAATCCCGCTTCCGGCCATCCTGATTTAGGTTTTCCGTGATTTGTCCATTATACTTGTCCGGGCTGTTATGCCGTGGTCGGTTGATGAATTTTGTCTCAATTCCCAACGTTTCGTCTCCGACCGCGAGAGACATCTTCAAGGGGGTCCGTAGGTCGATGGAAGGTCCAACACACCCACTTGCTCGCTACTGACTGCCGCTGAATTCCGTCTCCGCGAGCTCCCGCGCCGCGGTGTGACGTCACGTGTTTTGAGAACGTCAGTGCAATTGGCCGCTGTCCGTCGCCGTCGATCGCCGTTGCCATCACCCAGTAGTGGACGGGTGGTACACATCTTCTGTAACACCGGCATCCATATACCGTTTCATTTCACGCCCTCCTCCTTTCGGTGGAAACTATTTGGGTGTTTAGCGATTTCGATTGCCTCCCTGTAGAGCCTTTCGTAGTATCCGCTTGTGGCCGCTAGTACTTGCGTCTCCTCGAAACGAATATTGTGGTTCCCTGGTTGGAAAGCATGCTCTGCAACAGCTGATCGTTCCGTTTCTCCTCTTCTACAGTTTCCCTTGTGCTCTTCCAAACGTTTAGAAACCGTTCTTTTAGTTGTACCCACATAAACATCACCACAGCTGCATGGGATCCTATACACTCCAGCTTTTTCCAAAGGTTTGCGAGCGTCCTTGGCAGGCCAAGTTTTTGACTACGCTGTTGAAACCACATGTGGGCCGTTCGGACTCCTATATAAAGAATTCGACACATTTCATCAGCAGATTGGATGGCATAGTGGTCCAGCTGGAGGACATATTGGTCAGCTTTGATGTGGTATCGCTGTTTACCATGGTTCCACTTAATGATGTATTGGAACAGCTGGATCGAATTTTTCCTGCGGATATTTTAGAACTATTTAAGTGTTGTTTGACGAGCACATACTTAAATTGGAATGAACAGTTTTATGAGCAAACGGATGGCGTGGCTATGGGAAGCCCCCTAAGCCCCGTAATTGCAAACTTCTTTATGGAGAAATTCGAAGAACAGGCCTTAGGTACTGCCAGCCAAAAAGCAAATGTATGGTTCCGATACGTGGATGACACGTTTGTGCTGTGGAGACATGGTAGGGAAGAACTAAGCCGGTTTCACGAACATCTAAACAGCATAAACTCGAGAATTCAGTTTACAATGGAGGAGGAGGTAGACGGCAAATTACATTTCCTCGATGTGCTTGTTTTTAGAAACGAAACTGGTAGTTTGGGCCACTCAGTATACCGCAAACCCACGCACACGGACCGTTATTTGCACCGGGATTCGAACCACCACCCACAACAGAAGCGGGGTGTTATCAAGACGTTAGCGGACAGAACTAAAAATATTTGTGAACCTGAGTTGCTCGACGCTGAGATGGAACATCTCCACAATGCATTAATGAAGAACGGATATTCGTCCGCCGAAATAAAACGTGCGTTGAGGCAGCCACGCAGAAACCATACTGACGTACAGGCTACTGCAAAATCTAAGGTATTCCTGCCGTTTGTTAAAAATGTAACGGAAAGAACAGGGAGGATCTTGACGAAGCGGAATATTACCGTAATTTACAAGCCCACCAGGAAGATGCAGGAATATCTTAAGCCTGCCAAGGACGCTCGCAAACCTTTGGAAAAAGGTGGAGTGTATAGGATCCCATGCAGCTGTGGTGATGTTTATGTGGGTACAACTGAAAGAACTGTTTCAAAACGTTTGGAAGAGCACAAGGGAAACTGTAGAAGAGGAGAAACGGAACGATCAGCTGTTGCGGAGCATGCTTTCCAGCCAGGGAACCACAATATTCGTTTCGAGGAGACGCAAGTACTAGCAGCCACAAGCGGATACTACGAAAGGCTCTACAGGGAGGCAATCGAAATCGCTAAACACCCAAATAATTTCCACCGAAAGGAGGAGGGCGTGAAATTAAACGGTATATGGATGCCGGTGTTACAGAAGATGTGTACCACCCGTCCGCTACTGGGTGATGGCAACGGCGATCGACGGCGACGGACAGCGGCCAATTAGACTGACGTTTTCAAAACACGTGACGTCACACCGCGGCGCGGGAGCTTGCGGAGACGGAATTTAGCGGCAGTCAGTAGCGAGCCAGTGGGCGTGTTGGACCTTCCATCGACCTACGGACCCCCTTGAAGATGTCTCCCGCAGTCGGAGACGAAACGTTGGGAATTGAGACAAAAATTCATCAACCGACCACGGCATAACAGCCCGGACAAGTATAATGGACATGATATTTCCGGCCGTGAAAGTCTACATTTTAGTATTTCCGTGATTTCCCTAAATCGCTCCAGGCAAATGCCGGGATGGTTCCTTCGAAAGGGCACGGCCGACTTCCTTCCCCGTCCTTCCTAATCCGATGAGACTGATGACCTCCATGTCTGGTCTCCTCCCTCAAAACAACCCCAAACCAACTTAGCATGTCTCAGCTGGGCTCCACAGTCACCAGATTTGACACCATCTAACTTCTTCCTGTGGGGCTGCGTTAAAGACAACGTTCCTGTACCACCACTCCCACAGAATCTGGAAGAGTTGAAGAACTGGGTCCGTACTGTCTTAACATCAGTGAGGAACAACATGCTTGCCCAAATATGGTGGGAATTTGATTATCTATGTGATACTGTACGTGTGTCTGAGGACATATTGAGCATCTGTAATCTGAACTTGATAAGTTTGTGAGTATGAGTGTGAAGTTTCATATTCGTATGTCTTAAATATATGCATTCGAAATATTTATTGATTTATGTAACCTGACAAGATTAGGGCCATCAGGCCCTCTCTAACCAGTCATTCTACTTATTATACATTCATTTGTTTTAGTAGGCATGTTAAATTACATCTAGTACAAAAAGTGAAAAACAATTACAAAGGCACGCTTGGAAAAATACATACATATAGAGTTTATATTCATAGGTGAGAGTACTGTTATAATTAGACGAGACAGATTTTAGATAGGAGTGCTAGCAGCAGGGAGTATGAGGGAGACTGGTGGTGAAGGGAGAAGAAGAACAGAGAGACATGATGAAACATAATCAAGGAAATATAAAGGAAAAGAAGACTGCGTGGCTAATAGAGATACATGAAGAGGAAGAAGGAAAAGGAGCAAGATAGGAGACACTAGCTTCGCTATTTGACAGAGGAGAGGATTGGCCTTTTACATTAATTTTTTGGAAAACTATGTGGATGATAGTAGGAAATGCTTCAACTTCTTAAAAGCAGCAAGGGATTGAATTTTGCGGAGAGTAAGTGGCAGTTTGTTCTAGAGGCGGACAGCGGCAACTGAGAGTTTTCAAAAATTTTTGTTGTGAGTGGGCACAGTTAAGATACCAAATAAGAGTGACCTCGTGGTTCGATTATGATGGAATGAAAGGTGTTTAATCTCTGAAGCAATGTACGGGGAGTCGGTGAAGTAGACAAAGTGTGGTAGTCACGCAATTTATCTGGGCGCAGCCACCCAAGCTGAAGCACTAACATGATCATATAGGCGAATGTTGCAGGTGTAACGCACAAAGGCATGCATGGTAGTTTTAGCCGTATTTTGTTTTCACTAGTCATATCTTGTTGAATTACATCACAACAGAGGAGGTCTGGTAGCACGAGTGCTTGCACGAGCTGGCAAGTCCTGTGGAAATACGTTCCGGAACTTTTTGAGAACATAGAGACAAGCGGACGTCTTCCGGCACACTGTGCCTGTATTCTCCGCCCAGTTGAGATGCTCATCCAAAGTTACACCTAAGTTCTTCACTGTTTTCTGATATGGTATTGGAATACCGTCGAGCAGAATAGGAGGCAGTCGTTCGTGGAAATCTGAACTTATTACTTTCTGATGGGCTATTAAGATTACTTGTGTCTTTTTGAATTTAGTTTAAGCCCCAGGTTATTCGTCCATGTCACTACTGAAAACATATTTATCTGAGCGATTGCAGTGTTTATATCTTCAGGTCTCACGCTTAGAGCTGGAGGTCGTCGGCATAGAAATGATGTTTACGGGAGGACAGAACCGTTGACATAATGAAAACAACAGTGGTCCTAAGACTGATACTTGTGGCATTCCCGAGGATACATGTTTCCAAGACGATTTTTCATTTACGCAGACAACACATTGCTGTCTTTTAAGTAGGTTTCAAACCATCTCGTTGCACTATCTGAGAAATTAAGCTGTTGCATTTTTCTGAGCAAAATGTCAAAGATAAGTGTCAAAAGCTTTGCTGAAGTCTAGTAGCGTCAATATTATTGCCTTTTGTCTGTTGATGGCATATTTCAGGTCATCAGTTACTTTAATTAGAGCAGTGTTTGTGCAGTGACGTTTACAGAAACCGAATTGAGATTTGTCATATAGGCAGAATTCGTGCAGGTGTTCAGTGATTTGATCATGAACAATATATTCCAGTGCTTTGGAAACAGCATGCAGTATGCTAATTGGTCGGTAATCACTAGGCAGTTGCGGGTTTTCGACCTTAGGGATGGGTCGAATTATGCTTCTTTTCCATGCAGTGGGGTATATTCCGTTCACAAGGGAAAAATTAAGTATGTCAGTTAAGATAGGTACTAAGATATCGGCAACATTCTTAATCATGGTTATACTGATACTGACATTGCCTATCGCATCAGAAGAGATTCTCATTATTGCTTTTCTTGCCGTATTTATTGGTATTTAGATGGAAGGTATCGTTGTTAGTTACCGAGTTCTAAACATTCATGGTGGTGTGTGTGTGTGTGTGTGTGTGTGTGTGTGTGTGTGTGTGTGTGTGTGTGTGTGTGTGTGTGTTATATCGTGTCTCCCAACCACTTTCGCGCAACGACGCTCTGAGCGTGTTTTTTAGGGAATTTAGTTTGAACCTGGGACTTGTTGCTGGTAAGGAGACGCCAGACCACACATGACATGTAGAATTCAGAAGAGTTCAGTGAGACTAGCGATGATATAACCAAATACTTAATGATTTCAGCGTCAACTCCACTGCACTCTCTGTAATAGAATCTTAATACTACCTAAATTTAGTGGAAGGGGTTCAAGGCTTTCCTATTTTTAGTTAGCTGGTAAAATAACGTCGAAAAAGCAGTTAAGTTTACCATTGGAAATTTTATTCTACTCACAAAAGATTGTTTATAAATTGCACTATTGATAAAAGGAAGTGTTTTAATACAGGATGGTAAAAACCAACTGCGTTCAACAAAAATGTGAACGAATATTCCCTGAATGGGTTTCCAAGTTGTTCAATGGATCGAAGGATGACCTATGCCATATCACATCTATAATCTAGGTTTAAGTTTCAAAGAAGAGAAAACTATCAAAATGATCTACAGTGACCCTCCATTATCTTTAATTACTTATCTAACTTGTCGTAAATTACAGTGGCTGATGTGGCTTCTCAATAGCTATATAGCAGAGAAATCATCGCGTTTCAGATTTTTACTTCAAGTGGCAAATGTGAACACCATAAGCTTTAATTTACGATCGACACTAGTATTACGCAAAAAGGGGGGGTGTAACAGATGAGACTTCTGCAGTTCTGAGTGAAGCCCTATGCACTCAAAAATGCGGGATCGCGTGCGTTCATTACCTTGTCGGTGTTTAGGCAGCGTCAGGGCGACAGCGGCCGACGCAGCAGCCACCCATATCACCGTCTCGGAACTAACTCGCCTCTCCTAACTTCTCCTTACTACAATTTACCGAGGCTGGCTTAAAAAAAACGATGTGGCTGTGTTTTCATCTGACCAATCAGGGTCTCAATGTTAACCTTAAGCTCCGCCTACAAACATTCTGTCTATCCAATGAGAAACGTTATACTTTTCGTGGTGGGGCAACGTTTTTAAAGTTTGCAACGTAACAGAGACGCGAAAAAGTCACACGCTAAAACCTGCAGCTGGTGTGATCCTTTTAGCGTTATCGTAAGATCTATACTGTTCTTCTGGAGGGCTCTATCTTATAACATGGGCTGGGGGGTGGTCCTAATGTAACAGACACGCGAAAAAGTCTCACGCTAAAAGTTGTGGGTGGTAGTGGACCTTTTTGTGTTATCGTAATATCTATACTGCTTTTCTGGAGGGCTCTAGCTTTTAACATGGGCTGGGGGGTGGTCCTTGACGTAACAGAGACGCGAAAAAGTCTCACACTAAAACTTGCGGGTGGTTTGCCCTAGTGGGTAGCTGGCGATGTGGGTGTCCAGTCCGTCCCTGATCGTAGGGCCTTCTAGCTTAACACAGTTCTGCTCTCGGCTTCTGTCCTCGTTTCTCCCCTCGGAACTGCGTCTGTCTCACAGTGGGAAGGTACGACATGCATTTAGGCATTCTTGTGTTAGCCTGTGGTATTCCATTTGCTCACTCGTTACTCGTATTACTTTGGTTAATTTAATGTCACGATTTATTCGGAGCTATGTGACATACTACTGGATTCGCTTATCATGTCAGGGTTTTCATGGAAGGTGTTGGATTTGCCTAACACCTTACACAGTTAAGGGATTCTTGTGGAGGATAATTATCAGCCGTGGGTATTCAGAGGTGCACAAGAAGAATTCATGTAATTCGTTAGCTGAGACATGAAAAGCAGTTTCCGATTTTGCCTTTCCGACCCCCAAGCTACGGAGATTCTTCCATACAGTCGTGGGCGTCAGATCGTTGCATACAAGGGAGTGAGCGTGCCTGAGTTTACCATTGCGAATTCACTGTTTCACTCTGTTCCGTAACTTTCTGTATTCTTCGAAACGCTCGGGTTTCGCATCTGCCTTGAAACGTCTGTGGGCAGCATCCCTTTTATTCGTCATTTGACGTAATTCAGCTGTCAGCCATGGAGCAGGAGATTTTCTTACACGGATTGTGCGTACAGGTGCATGTTTGTCATAGAGGGCAGTGAGTTTACCACAAGGTTCATTAATTTTGTCATCGATTGTAGGTTCTGTGATTATTTGATGCCTTGAGATTTCTGAGCAATTGGCTCTTAGAGCGTCAAGGTCAATATGTTTCATGTTCCTACAAGTTATGTAACGCGATTTGGTCTTTGGGGGCTGCACAGAGTAGGCCAGGAATATTACATGTGCTGAGAGGCCTGGGGCCGCAGTTTGGCCAACATTTCTTACTTTGTCAGTCTGTTTCGTTGCGATCACGTCTATAAGAGTATGACTGTGCGCCGTATGGTGTGTAGGTTGTAATGGAAGAATGTTCATGCTATTGCAACTAAATCTTCTTAGGTTTATTGCGGAGGGAGTGTCTCTTAGCAGGTCTATGTTCAAATCACCCATTACGATGACATGTTCGTATTGACACTGAAGTGAATGTAATTCCGGCCGAAAGGAAATCATTGAGCTTATTTCAAGACACCAGACCAGAACTTCAGACTTTGTCTATTTCAGTGAACATGAATTCAGCCTCTTTTTCTTAAGCAGGGTTTGACGTACATAAGACTGTCTTTTAGATCTGTTCGTATACAGGATGTTACAAAAAGGTACGGCCTTACTTTCAGGAAACTTTCCTCACACACAAAGAAAAAAATATGTTGTGTGGACATGTGTCCGGAAATGCCTACTTTCCATGTTACAGCTCATTTTATTACTTCTCTTCACATCACATTAATCATGGAATGGAAACACACAGCAACGCAACGTACCAGCGTGACTTCAAACACTTTGTTACAGGAAATGTTCAAAACGTCCTCGGTTAGCAAGGATACATGCATCCACCCTCCATCGCATGGAATCCCTGATGCGCTGATGCAGCCCTGGAGAATGGCGTATTGTATCACAGCCGTCCACAATACGAGCACGAAGAGTCTCTACATTTGGTACTGGGGTTGCATAGACAAGAGCTTTCAAATGCCCCCCCCCCCCTCCCCATAAATGAAAGTCAAGAGGGTTGAGGTCAGGAAAGCGTGGAGGCCATGGAATTGGTCCGCCTCTACCAATCCATCGGTCACCGAATCTGTTATTTAGAAGCGTACGAACACTTCGACTGAAATGTGCAGGAGCACCATCGTGCATGAACCACATATTGTGTCGTACTTGCAAAGTCACATGTTCTAGCAGCGCAGGTAGAGTATCCCGTATGAACTCCTGATAACGTGCTCCATTGTGCGTAGGTGGAAGAACATGGGGCCAAATCAAGACATCAACAATGCCTGCCCAAACGTTCACAGAAAATTGTGTTGATGACGTGGTTGCACAATTGCGTGCGGATTCTCGTCAGCCCACACATGTTGACTGTGAAAATTTCTAAGTTGTTCACGATGGAATGAAGCCTCATCCGTAAAAAGAACATTTGCACTGAAATGAGGACTGACTCATTGTCGTATGAACCATTCACAGAAGTGTACCCGTGGAGGCCAATCAGCTACTGATAGCGCCTGCACACGCTGTAAATGGTACGGAAACAACTGGTTCTGCCGTAGCACTCTCCATACAGTGACGTGGTCAACGTTACCTTTTACAGCAGCAACTTCTCTCAGGCTGACATTAGGGTTACCGTCAACTGCATGAAGAATTGCCTCGTCCATTGCAGGCGTCCTCGTCGTTCTAGGTCTTCCCCAGTCGCGAGTCATAGGCTGGAATGTTCCGTGCTCCCTAAGACGCCGATCAGTTGCTTCGAACGTCTTCCTGTCGGGACACCTTCGTTCTGGAAATCTGTCACTGTACAAAAGTACCGCGCCACGGCTATTGCCCCGTGCTAATCCGTACATCAAATGGGCATCTGCCAACTCCGCATTTGTAAACATTGCACTGACTGCAATACCACGTTCGTGATGAACACTAACCTGTTGATGCTACGTACTGATGTGCTCGATGCTAGTACTGTAGAGCAATGAGTCGCATGTCAACAGAAGCACCGAAGTCAACATTATCTTCCTTCAACTGGGCCAACTGGCGGTGAATCTAAGTACAGTACAAACTGACGAAACTAATATGACCTCTAACATAGAAATTAAGCGTTTCCGGACACATGTTCACATAACATCTTTTCTTTGAGTGTGAGGAATGTTTCCTGAAAGTTTGGCTGTACCTTTTTGTAACACCCTGCATACGCGCTGACCCAGCCACCTCGCTTTTTTTATGTCTGCCATAAGAAACGTGTACCCTGGGAGATGAATAGATGCAGATGATATGTATGGTTTTAACCACGTTTCGGATACGAGGATTACGTGGTAGTTTAGTTGGTTGAAGAGGAGGCTTAGTTCTTCGTAATGTGCAATTAAAGACCGGCTGTTGCAGTGCGCTACTAGAAGCTCTGACGTGTTCCGCTGGGAGCCTGAAGTAGGGTGGCAGACTGGTTTGTCCCTTTGTTAGGCACTGATCGCGAGGGACGCTGGTCGCTGCTTCCGCGAAGTGACAAAGGGGTGTGTCCGAGATTTTGCGCGCCGTTTGCGACTCCACGAGCGCCGAAAGAAAGGCGATAACAAGAGATTACCTGAGGTTGCTGGGGTATAGAAAATGGAGTAATGGTATTCGGTGCAAGGAGAATATGACCAATACAGTGACTGCTGTGTCACTGTACCCTCTGTCGTAGGAGGTGAAATTTAATTAACGTATTTGAAACAGCTTAGGGTGGAAATAAGGAAAAGGGGAGGGATTTAAAAGGCCAATGCTGCCAGCAGAGAGAAGCAATCTTAATAACTAATACAGTATCGTAGGAAGCTGTGAACAATTTAAACCGAAAGGATGGATGATTAATGAACTGAAGGAGAGTAATAATCGCTGTGGTACTATTACAGTATGGAAGAGAAACTGAGCAATTAAAAATAGTATTAGTAGTAATAAAAATTAAGTAAAAGTTAGAGCTACAGGTACAAAAAATACAAAGTTAATACAATTACAAAAACAATTAGTTGAAGTTACAAATACGGGGATAATTAAAAAGGTAATACATTTACAAGACAGTATATTTGAGTATAGGGATGTTACAGTTTGCAAATGTATTGTTGGCTCGAGTAGCTTCACTTAATGCTATTCAGTTCTGTCATGTTTGTGACTCTTCTTTCCAGCTGCTGTCTTAATGATTACTCTGCCATCCTGAGTCCACACATTCTGAGGACCGAAATGGGATATGGCACTGTTTAAAATCTTGAGCCATTCGTGTGTCAGATCTTCCCTTATTGTAAACCCTGTCCTTGCCAACTCTTCTCCAGGGTAAAGATCTCTGCCCTTTTTCGGATGAGACAAATTTAACTGCAATTGGACGAGGTTTGGTAGCACCTGGTAGTTTTCGTCCCACCCGATGCTTCCTGTCGATGTCTGCCCTAGTCACTTCAACGCCTAATTTTTCACGTCCAACCTGTATAAGCAGTTTGTGTGTTCTTCCTTATTTTCTGCTACTCCAATTAGTCTTAGACTATTTCGCATTTGGTACTGTTCTAGCTCGTCTGTTGCGGCAGATAGTTTTACTTCCAACTCTAGTGCCTTTCTCGTATTCAGACTTTTTTTTTTAATGCTGTAATTGCGGCAGTATTGGCCTCAACAGTTTCACGCATATTGGCCAATACTGCTGCCGTTACTGTATCTGATATAGTGGCTGCTATCAGATCGAGAAATACGTATATTGTTTTTGAAACAGCCGGTATTTCGATCTCCAGTGTCGGTTGGCCAGTCAGAGTGCTCCCTGCCGCCGTTGGATAAGCAGCTGCAGCAGCAAGTCGTATAACCCTAGCTTACTCATTTGTTACATAGTTTAATTTCTTTGCGTGTTTTTGGGTACTTGCATTGTTTAATTCATATATTTCGGGCGTATTATAGTATTTGAGGGTTGTAGCATCACGCCTTAGTACCTGAATAGTGCAAATTCGCGTAGTCGTCTGTCCTCTGTTTTTGTTGTGAACGGCCACTGTCGGTTGGCCAGTCAGAGTGCTCCCTGCCGCCGTTGGATAAGCAGCTGCAGCAGCAAGTCGTATAACCCTAGCTTACTTATTTGTTACATAGTTTAATTAATTTCTTTGCGTGTTTTTGGGTACTTGCATTGTTTAATTCATATATTTCGGGCGTATTATAGTATTTGACAGTTGTAGCATCGCGCTTTAGTGTTTACTTCGTAGATTCTTATTTAAATTGCGTGCGAGTTTCGTATAGGAGGTGCAATTTCGAGTTTTAGTTACTGTACTCGTAAATTCAGCAGATTGTAGCGCAGTCGTTAGGCATTTGTACAGGTTAGTTGATACATTCTTTGCGTGTTCCGCTTGCGTTATCTAGGCACCGACTCGTGTTTCAGTAACTGTTGTTAAACATCGATTAGAATGGACAGGGACTGCGATTGCTGTGTTCGGATGAGGGCTGACTTGGCATCCCTTCGCTCACAGCTGCAATCGGCGCTGACTTCGGTCGCGCAGCTTGACGCTGTTGCCAATGGGCACCACTGTGGGGAGCCGGACTCGGGTATCACTGGGATGTCAATCTCGTCCCGTCTGTCCCCAGATCGGTCTGCCGCTGTGGTTGCCCCGGTTGCTGCCCGCAGTGGGGCTGAGCCCTCGCCTGTGGTTGATTGGGAGGTCGTTCCAAGGCGTGGCAGGCAGCGAAAGGCGTCCCCGGAGGCTGATCAGAAAGCCTCCCCGGTGCGTCTGACAAACCGGTTTCAGGCACTGTCTCTGGCTGAGCCAGATGCAGCCGCCTTCCCTGTTTCAGAGGATCATTCTCAGCCTTCAAGGTCCGGGCAATCGCAGAGGTTGGGCTTACTGGTAGTTGGGAGCTCCAATGTTAGGCGCGTAATGGGGCCCCTTAGGGATATGGCGGCTAAGGAGGGGAAGAAATCCAGTGTGCACTCCGTGTGCATTCCGGGAGGAGTCATTCCTGATGTGGAAAGGGTCCTTCCGGATGCCATGAAGAGCACAGGGTGCAGCCAGCTGCAGGTGGTGGCACATGTCGGCACTAATGATCTGAGGAAATTCTCTCTGGATTCCAGCGGCTATCTGATTTGGTGAAGGCTGCCGGTCTTGCTTACGAGATGAAGGCAGAGCTCACCATCTGCAGCATCGTTGATAGAACCGACTGCGGACCTTTGGTGCAGAGCCGGGTGGAGGGTCTGAATCAGAGGCTCAGACGGTTTTGCGACCGTATTGGCTGCAGATTCCTTGACTTGCGCCATAGGGTGGTGGGGTTTCGGGTTCCGCTGAATAGGTCAGGAGTTCACTACACTCAGCTGGCGGCTACACGGGTAGCGGAGGCTGTGTGGCGTGGACTGGGCGGTTTTTTAGGTTAGAAGGCCTCGGGAAAGTGCGGGATGGGCTGCAATGTCAAAGGGTGCTTGGCAATTACAGGACGTGCTTGGATCAAGGAACAGTCGGAATTATAGTTGTAAACTGTTGTAGTTGCGCTGGAAAAGTCCCTGAGCTTCAAGCGCTAATAGAAAGCACAGAAGCTGATATCGTTATAGGTACAGAAAGCTGGCTAAAGCCTGAAATAAGTTCTGCAGAAATTTTTACGAAGTCTCAGACGGTGTTCAGGAAAGATAGATTAGGCAGAATTGGTGGTGGAGTGTTGGTGTCTGTCAGTAGTGGTTTATCTTGTAGTGAAGTCGAAGTAGATACTCTGTGCGAATTGGTGTGGGTGGAGGTTACACTTAACAGCCGAATTAAGTTAATAATTGGCTCCTCCTACCGACCCCCAGACTCCGATGATACAGTTGCGGAACAGTTCAGAGAAAGTTTGAGTCTCGTAACAAATAAATACCCCACTCATACGGTTATAGTTGGTGGGGACTTCAACCTACCCTCGGTATGTTGGCAAAAATACTTGTTCAAAACCGGTGGTAGGCACAAAACGTCTTCCGAGATTGTCCTAAATGCATTCTCCGAAAATTATTTAGAGCAGTTAGTCCACGAACCCACGCGAATTGTAAATGGTTGCGAAAACACACTTGACCTCTTGGCCACAAACAATCCAGAGCTGATAGAGAGCATCATGACTGATACAGGGATTAGTGATCACAAGGTCATTGTAGCTAGGCTCAATACCATTTCTTCCAAATCCATCAGAAACAAACGCAAAATAATTTTATTTAAAAAAGCGGATAAAGTGCCATTAGAAGCCTTCCTAAAAGACAATTTCCATTCCTTCCGAACTGACTATGCGAATGTAGACGAGATGTGGCTCAAATTCAAAGATATAGTAGCAACAGCAATTGAGATATTCATACCTCATAAATTGGTAAGAGATGGAACGGATCCCCCGTGGTACACAAAAAAGGTCCTAACGCTGTTGCAGAGGCAACGGAAAAAGCATGCGAAGTTCAGAAGAACGCGAAATCCTGAAGATGGGCTAAAATTTACAGACGCGCGAAATTTGGCACGTACTTCGATGCGAGATGCCTTTAATAGGTTCCACAACGAAACATTGTCTCGAAATTTGGTAGAAAATCCGAAGAAATTCTGGTCGTATGTAAAGTACACAAGCGGCAAGACGCAGTCAATACCTTCGCTGCGCAGTGCCGATGGTACTGTTATCGACGACTGCGCCGCTAAAGCGGAGTTATTGAACGCAGTTTTCCGAAATTCCTTCACCAGGGAAGACGAATGGAATATTCCAGAATTTGAAACACGAACATCTGCTAGCATGAGTTTCTTAGAAGTAGATACCTTAGGGGTTGCGAAGCAACTCAAATCGCTTGATACGGGCAAGTCTTCAGGTCCAGATTGTATACCGATTAGGTTCCTTTCAGATTACGCTGATACTATAGCTCCCTACTTAGC
This sequence comes from Schistocerca gregaria, assembly GCF_023897955.1. Lineage (NCBI taxonomy): Eukaryota > Metazoa > Arthropoda > Insecta > Orthoptera > Acrididae > Schistocerca > Schistocerca gregaria. The sequence goes on along the minus strand of NC_064930.1, from coordinate 78,277,393 downwards.
ACTCATATACAACCGCTCGCTCACCGATAGATCTGTACCTACAGACTGGAAAATTGCGCAGGTCGCACCAGTGTTCAAGAAGGGTAGTAGGAGTAATCCATTTAACTACAGACCTATATCATTGACGTCGGTTTGCAGTAGGGTTTTGGAGCATATACTGTATTCAAACATTATGAATCACCTCGAAGGGAACGATCTATTGACACGTAATCAGCATGGCTTCAGAAAACATCGCTCTTGTGCAACGCAGCTAGCTCTTTATTCGCACGAAGTAATGGCCGCTATCGACAGGGGATCTCAAGTTGATTCCGTATTTCTAGATTTCCGGAAAGCTTTTGACACCGTTCCTCACAAGCGACTTCTAATCAAGCTGCGGAGCTATGGGGTATCGTCTCAGTTGTGCGACTGGATTCGTGATTTCCTGTCAGGAAGGTCGCAGTTCGTAGTAATAGACGGCAAATCATCGAGTAAAACTGAAGTGATATCAGGTGTTCCCCAGGGAAGCGTCCTGGGACCTCTACTGTTCCTGATCTATATAAATGACCTGGGTGACAACCTGAGCAGTTCTCTTAGGTTGTTCGCAGATGATGCTGTAATTTACCGTCTAGTAAGGTCATCCGAAGACCAGTATCAGCTGCAAAGCGATTTAGAAAAGATTGCTGTATGGTGTGTCAGGTGGCAGTTGACGCTAAATAACGAAAAGTGTGAGATGATCCACATGAGTTCCAAAAGAAATCCGTTGGAATTCGATTACTCGATAAATAGTACAATTCTCAAGGCTGTCAATTCAACAAAGTACCTGGGTGTTAAAATTACGAACAACTTCAGTTGGAAGGACCACACAGATAATATTGTCGGGAAGGCGAGCCAAAGGTTGCGTTTCATTGGCAGGACACTTAGCAGATGCAACAAGTCCACTAAAGAGACAGCTTACACTACACTCGTTCGTCCTCTGTTAGAATATTGCTGCGCGGTGTGGGATCCTTACCAGGTGGGATTGACGGAGGACATCGAGAGGGTGCAAAGAAGGGCAGCTCGTTTTGTATTATCGCGTTATAGGGGAGAAAGTGTGGCAGATATGATACACGAGTTGGGATGGAAGTCATTACAGCATAGACGTTTTTCGTCGCGGCGAGACCTTTTTACGAAATTTCAGTCACCAACTTTCTCTTCCGAATGCGAAAATATTTTGTTGAGCCCAACCTACATAGGTAGGAATGATCATCAAAATAAAATAAGAGAAATCAGAGCTCGAACAGAAAGGTTTAGGTGTTCGTTTTTCCCGCTCGCTGTTCGGGAGTGGAATAGTAGAGAGATAGTATGATTGTGGTTCGATGAACCCTCTGCCAAGCACTTAAATGTGAATTGCAGAGTAGTCATGTAGATGTAGACTACTACAAAAATGTGACAGTAGAAAATAAGCACATGCCAGGTGACAATTATTGCAGCGTGCACACACTTTATTCAACACGTAAACTCCACTAAACATATTCAGATTTAGGTTATGACATGTTCGAGTGGCTACAACCATTGGCAATGATGTGGCAGAGAGAGAGAGAGAGAGAGAGAGAGAGAGAGAGAGAGAGAGAGAGAGAGAGAGAGACTGCATGACCCGCTGAAGTGTCGGAACATCGATGCTGCCTAAGGTACGCCTTTTCTTTAACATAGGCCCATAAAAAAAAGAGTCGCAGGTGTTCAGATCCGGAGAATACGTCGGCCAATTGGGGCTGATGCCAGTGGCTCCCACAGCCAGAATGCTGAAGCCCAAGGCGCTCCTCCAAGGCGTCACACATTAACCCTACCTTGTCGAAATCAGGGTCACTTCACTTCAGATAATGGGAATGAAATCATCCTCCAAAACCTTCATATCCTGTTCGGCAGTCAGAGTGTCATCGAGGAATATCGCAGCCATTATTATGTGACTGAACATTAC